>NC_137834.1:31456008-32905382 GCF_948465745.1 Chenopodium album
TCCCACTGACCTTCTTGTAAACACAAGATTCATCTGGATTCTTGATAAAACCAAACTTACTGATGGCTTCATCGAATCGCAGATTCCAACTTCTACTTGCTTGCTTTAATCCATAAATGGACTTCTTAAGCTTACAAACTTTCCTAGCATTGTTTTGGTCGACAAAACCTTCAGGCTGTGTCATATACACAGTTTCTTCCAAATAACCATTAAGGAAGGCGGTTTTGATGTCCATCTGCCATATTTCATAATTGTAATATGCAGCAATCCCTAGGAGGATCCGAACGCATTTAAGCATTGCGACTGGTGAAAAGGTTTCATCGTAATCAATACCATGAACTTGTCTGTAACCTTTTGCCACCAATCTAGCTTTGTAAATTAATACATTTCCATCTTTGTCGGTTTTCAACTTGAAAATCCACTTACATCCGATAGGTGTATAACCTTCGGGTAAGTCAACCAAGTCCCAGACTTGATTTTCAAACATGGAATCCATTTCAGATCTCATGGCCTCTTGCCATTTAGCAGAGTCGGTGCTTGCCATCGCTTGCTTGTAGGTTACCGGTTCATCTCCATCCATAATCAGGATGTCCTGATTATCGGTTAATACTAAACCAAGATATCTATCAAGTTGAGATCTCGGCCTCTGAGACCTACGTAGGGTAATGGATTGAGCATTTGCATTGTCGGTTCAACTTTGCACATTTTGATCATTTTGACCTGCGTCAACAGATGTTGTTTGAGCACATTGACTGTCATTATGATTTTGTTGCTCATCCTCACGAACTTCGTCGAGTTCGATTTTCCTCCCACTTGTCATTTTGGAAAGGTGCTCCTTCTCCAAAAAGACACCATCGCGAGCAACAAACACTTTGTTCTCCGATTTGTTGTAGAAGTAATACCCTTTGGTTTCTTTTTGGTAGCCCACAAAGTAAACCTTGTTAGATTTGGGATGAAGTTTGTCAGAAATCAATTTCTTAACATATGCTTCGCATCCCCATATCTTTAGAAAAGATAACCTGGGAGGTTTCTTCGTCCATAATTCATATGGAGTCTTTTCTACAGCTTTTGATGGAGCACGGTTCAGTGTTAGTGCCGCAGTTAGAAGTGCGTGTCCCTAGAAAGAGATAGGAAGATCACTAAGACCCATTGTTGATCGTACCATGTCTAACAAGGTCCGATTTCTCCTTTCGGATAGTCCGTTCCATTGTGGAGTTCCTGGAGGTGTCAATTCTGAAAGTATACCCTTTTCTTTCAGATGGTCATCGAATTCTTGGCTCAAGTATTCACCACCTCGATCCGATCGAAGGGCTTTGATTTTCTTGCCAAGCTGATTTTCAACTTCACTCTAAAATTCTTTGAACTTTTCAAATGATTCAGATTTATGCGACATGAGGTAGACATATCCATATCTACTATAGTCGTCTGTGAAAGTGATGAAATATCGATGTCCATTTCTTGTGGTTGAGCTCATTGGTCCACATACATCAGTATGTATAAGACTCAATAAGTCACTTGCCCTTTCTCCCAACTTGGAGAATGGCTGTTTAATCATCTTGCCTAATAGACATCCCTCGCAATTCTCAAACGATTCTAAATCGAAAGAGTCAAGAATACCTTCTTGTAGAAGTTTCTTGATGCGTTTAATGTTGATGTGGCCAAGACGACAATGCCACAAGTAAGTCTTATTTGACTCTATGGTCTTAGCTCTTTTGGTATCATTATAAACAATTTGTCCAAAGACACAAACGTGTCATTCCATAAATATAAACAAGATGATATGTCTTGTGATCAAGTTCAAAATGACGTCCAACGCCACAAGATCAAAATATGGTAGATAAAACTAAACAAGTTTTAAATCTAGACAAAATATGAGATTACAAGCTTTCTTTGAAAGATTATCTTCTTCTTCCACTTGTGTACTCATATCCACTTGAAAAGCACCGCTCACTTTGTTCCTGAAACAGGAGCATATAGTGAGCCAATTTTCCGGTATCTAATACCTTATAAATGGCTTATGTTCAAGTGTAAAGATGATACCTGAGATTGAGGTTACTTTTCTTTTCGCCTCATCTTCTAGATACATGCTACATTCTCTTTTGTAGTGTTCGGGTCTACTACAATAGAAGCAGCGCATCTTAGCTTTGTTCTTGAACTCCTTCTTCTTTGGTCTCAGAGCAACCTTAGCCATCTTGCAAGAATAGGTTTTCTGGAGCTCTTGAACAACTTCCATCAAGGACAGTTTGTTACGCTTGGCCGTAAGTCGCATCTTTAATGCAACATACCCCGAATGGAGTGAGCTTAGTAGCATGAGAGTCGCTTGCTCATCGTCCACTGGTTTGCCAATTAGCTTCAGATGGGTGAATAGCCTTGTCATGTTGAGCACATGAGCTTGAAGTGGCATCCCGGATCTAAGTCTTGCATTATAGACCTTAGCCCATACTTCTTGTCTCTCTTTCGTGAGACACCCATCTTGCGGTGGCTTGATCCTCATGTTCGAGAGTGACCTAGTCACATCTTCCACAAGTCCATCATAGTTGCCTCTGGTACTTTTGGTGACTCTCAAATTGACTACATCTTCTAGAGCTTTGAGCATCATGTCCGGAAAATAGTTAGAGAACTTCCCCTTCCATTGTACCGGGATGGAGTTTACCATGAGTCTGGAAACTCTTTTACAATCCACACTCCATACCTCATGTGCCTCATCACTCATAATCCCCTTTGAGTAGAAAATCGGGATTTGAGTGTCCAGAATGTGCTCTAGGTAGCAATTCCGGAGGGTCTTTTGGAGTTCCTCTTCCCATTCCTTAAAGTTTACCAAGTTCAGAGAAATTGGCAACTTTTCGGGCAATTCCGGGAGCATAAGGTCGTTGACATTAGTTGAAGACATGATTCTACAATTGAAAGAATTTGAAATAAAAAACCATTCATTATACTTAAATAATATTAAATTCATGCATTTTAATCAAACTTATTTAAAACGTCTTATTCACACATTAAAGATTGTCCCCATTTTAGGTGAGAATAAGTCGATTCCAAGATCCAAAGAAACAAAGAGTGGTTAAGCATGCTTTGGCTTGTTTTAACACTCAATCTCCTAAGGTAAGCAAGGCTTTGCTAATGGCTCCAAGCCACTCTTGCTTGAATAAATCGTCGCATCCAATGCTCTCTAAACAATTTATTCACTTTGCCACGACATGTTAGGACTCCATCACTCATATCGTTGAGTATAACCAAAACCACCTTGCATACCTGGTATGCCTTACGTTCCTTGGAGAAGTAGTGATGCCTCGCTTTGGCGTAGCCCACCACTACCCTCGTTCGGTTGGTAAGTGTGTTTTGGAATGGCAAGTTTTACTCAATATTTTAGGGACCTAGGGTTTCTATGTTGGTTGATTTAAGTGAACTTAATTAATCATCTCAACATTCGAAATCCTAAACATGCATCTAACATATAATTCATATATATATAAACATAAATATATATCGAAAACATAAATAGAGATGCATTTGGCAACTAGCATGACCCCTTGAGATCTTCAAGTCTTCAAAAGGTCTTCATTTGCAACTTCATGGCTTTGTCTTCAAAGAACCCCGTCTTCAAGACTTGACCAAAATATTACAATTGCTAGTATCTACGATTAGGACTAATCTAAATATTAAGGTACAAAAATACGCAACGGTTCGCAGACCGTATTTATATTTACAAAAATACATCACGGATCACAGTCCGTATTTTCTATCCTAATCGGGCCCCACTAGTTGCCATTTCATAAGACCAATGAGAGAATTTGCATTCCATTCATCCATTCACTATCTGTGAATGGCCCATGCATTTTACAAAGATAAACAAGTAACAATGCATAAAACCCGCGAGAACTAGTAACTAATATAGGTGGTTAATCCAATTAACACGCCTAATTAAACTAGTCAAAGTTGTTTTAACCGGTTATGGAAATAACTAAGAGACGCTCCCACTAAATTCCGCATCCAACTTAACTAATCCAATTAATTAAGTCGGTGAACCCAAATATTTGCCAAAATTAATTTTTGCAAATGACGCTCAAAAACCGAGGCCTAGCCTCCAAAAATTTTAATTAAATAAACAAAATAAATAAAACGACAATTTAAGCAAAATTACGACTTCCAAAATGTCTAAGTGCCTAGCACTAAGACTTGGAGTCCAAAAAAAATTACCCTTATTCACATATTAAGCAACGCTAAAATTAACTTTAAAATAGCATCGCCTTAATAACCCGGGGTTATTGTGCCAATTATGGGATTGTACGTACCGTACAACAAGCACGTAGTATGCCCATGCGCACCCCCGCAACACCAAGCATGCATGTGGGCTACTTGTGCTCGCATGCGCTACGCCCAGCCCAGCCAAGCGTAGCAGCACGCACAGCGCGCACAGCCTTATACTGCTGCTGCGCCATGCTGCTGCTTGCTGCTGGATGCCGCGTTATGCTGCTGGCAGCGAGCAGCAGCCCACGCCCTTCCTCGCACACACAGACGCACAGCTCTAATACGAGGTAAAAATTGGAAAAACGAGTTACTAATCTAATTAGCAACTTAAAACCAGAAAAATTAAGCCATAAAAACACCTTGAAAATATTATGATTTTAAAAATAAACGAGCGAGGCTCCGATACCGCTGCTAGGGTTTGGTGAGTCCGACTCACCGCGGAAACAAACCCAAAAATAAGTGGTTAGGTGAGGACCACTTGGAGAAGGGGGGGACCAAACTTGCTCCCCACTCCCTCTCCCATAACCGGCCACCTCACTCCACACATACTCAAGGACCACAAGCCACATGGCACCCACCCTCGGGCACCAAGGCAGCCAAGGTGTGCTGCCATGTGCTGCTGTCCGTGGCATCCACGCCCACCAAGCCCAGCAGGCCCAGCACTCGCATGCGGGCTGCCAGGCGCTGCTGGCCAGCAAGCCCAGCATGCTTGTGCGGGCTGTTGCTGGCCTTGTGCCTTGGCCAGCGCTGTTAGGCAGCAAGCAATGGCCTAGCCATGCTGCTGCTAGCTGTGGCGAGCTGGCGCGCCTAGCGTGCTAGCTGCTGCAGCTTGTTGCGGCATGGCTTGCTAGCCATTGCGCGCACAAGGCTGTGCCTAGCATGCTAGCATGCACTAGGCAGCGCCTAGCCTTGCGATGCTATCATGGGTGCGCTAGCACGCACCAGCCAGCCTAGGCTCGGCTTGGTGCGCATGCTAGCCACCATGCTAGGCCATACGCCCTTAGCACTCGGTTTGCTTGGGCATTCCGATGCAAGGGGTATTTTGGTCTTTTGTTGATTTATTACTATTTCTCGTCTCGTATTTCACTATTTTTCCACTCGACTTCCGACGCTCGGTTTCGACGCTCTAAGCTCGAATTTCCGACTTCTAAATAAATATTACTCGGTCAACTGATTAATTCCTTCTGAATTAATTCGTCGTTTCGGTTTGTTGAATGCTTGGGTGTGACCCGAAGGGTTCAGTCTAGATTAAGATGTAATATTAATTATTCATTAATATTACTGATCGGAAGCAGCCTCCACCCAGGCATTCTGATCACTTGACCTCACTGAATATATTAGCTTTCTAATAATTATGAACCCACTAACGGAATAGTACACTTGTTCGAAGGACACCATTCCTTTCAGTTCTAACATGTCAGGGAAAAGTGTAGAAGTTGTTGAGAGTTTATAGATGCGACGATTTATCCAATCAAGAGTGGTTTGGAGCCATTAGAAAAGAGTTGCTTACTTTAGAATATTAAGCGTTAAGACAAACCAAAGCATGCTTAACTACTCATTGATTCTTTGGATCTTGGACTCGACTTATTCTCACCAAATGGGGACAATTTAATGTGTGAATAGGACATTTAAATAAGTTTGATAAATATGCATTATTTTAAACTTATTTAAGCATTATGAATGGTTTTTCATTTCAAATTCTTTTAATTGTAGAATCATGACTTCAACTAACAACGATAACAACCAAATGTGCCCGGAACTTCCCGAAAAGTTACAATTTTCCTTGAACTTGCTGAGCTTTAAGGAGTGGCAAGAACAACTCAGAAAGACCGTCCAAAATGGCTACTTAGAGCACATTCTCGACATACCCATCCTAAGTTTTTAGTCATAAGGGGTTATGAACGTTAAGGCTCATGAGGTATGGAGTTGGTCGGGATTGCAAAAGAGTCTCATGACTTATGAAAAACTCTATCCCGAAACAATTAAAGTGGAATTTCTCCAACTATTTTCCGGACATGCTCCTTAAAGCTTTAAAGGATATAGTCAATTTGAGGGTCACCAAGAGCATCAAATTCTACTATGATGGTCTCGTAGAGGAAGTGACTAGGTAACTTTCCAACATGAAGATCAAGCCGCCGCAAGAGGGGTGCCTTGCCAAGGAGAGGCAAGAGGTATGAGCACAAGTCTATAATGCTAGACTAAGACCTGGAATGCCACATCAAGCCCACGTGCTCTGAATGACAAGGCTATTCACTCACTTAGAGCTCATTGACAAGCCGGTGGAGGATAAGAAAGCGGCTCACATGCTATTAAGTTCTCTCCACTCGGGCTATGTTGCATTGAAGTCGCGGCTAACTGCCAATCGAAACAAACTCTCTTTGATGGGGGTTGTCGATGAGCTTCAAAGGGCCGATTCTTGCGGAAGTACTAAGCTCAGGGTTGTTCTAAGGGTAAAGAAGAAGGAGTTCAAGAACAAGGCAAATGTGCGATGATTCTACTGTAGTCGGCAGGGCCACTACAGGAGAGATTGCAGCATGTACCTGGAAGATGAGGCAAAGGGAAGAGAAATCTCTACCTCAGGTATCTTCTTTATAAAATTACGCTTGAATACAAGCAATTCATAAGGTATTAGATACCATTAATGAATCACTATATGCTCAAATTTTAGGAACTAAGTGATAAAGGATTACCAAGTGGATGTGGATATACAAGCGGAAAAAGAAGACCATCTTTCTTGAAGGATTGTAATCACATAGTTTGTCTTGACATAGAACTTGTTTAAGTTTTTGTTATTAACCATACATTGATCTTCCGACGTTAGACGTCATTTTTCTTTGATCGCAAGACTATTGTTTCAAAAGTCTTGCTTATATGTTTATGGCTTGACACGTGTATCTAAAATGTGTGCTTTCGTTAGACAAACAAGTTTATAATGTTAATAATTCCACCAAGAAAGCTAAGACTATTGATTTAAATTAGACGTACTTGTGGCATTGTCGCCTTAGCCACATTAACATCAAAAGCATTAAAAAACTTGTACATAAAGGTGTTTTTGACTCATTAGATTTGCAATCGTTTGAGAATGGCGAAGGATGTTTACTAGGCAAGATGATAAAGAAGTCATTCTCCAAGTTAGAAGAAAGGGCAGGTGATTTGTTGGGCCTGATACACACCAATGTATGTAGACCAATGAGCACAACCACAAGGAACGGCCACCGATATTTTATCACCTTCACCGATGACTATAATAGATACGGATATGTCTACCTTATGTCGAACATATTTAAATCGTTTGAAAAGTTCAAAGAATTTCATAGTGAAGTTGAAAATCATCTTTGCAAGAAAATCAAAGCCCTTCGATCGGATCGAGGTGGTGAATACTTAAGCCAAGAATTTGAAGACCATCTGAAAGAAAAGGGTATACTTTCATAATTGACACCTCCAAGAACTCCAACGCAGTATCTAAAATGAGAAATCGAACCTTGCTGGACATAGTATGATCAGCAATGGGTCTTGGTGCTCTTCATATCTCTTTCTAAGGACACGCACTTCTAACCACGACACTAACATTGAGCTGTGCTCCATCAAAATCTCTAGAAGACTCCATACGAGCTATGGATGAAGAAACCTCCAAGGCTGTCTTTTCTCAATATATGGGGATGCAAAACATATGTCAATAAATTAATTTCTGACAAACTTCACCCAAAATCTGACAAGGTTTTCTTTGTGGGCTACCCAAAAGAAACTAAAGGGTATTACTTCTAAAATGAATCCGAGAAAAAAGTGTTTGTTGCTCGCGATGGTGTCTTTTTGGAGAAGGAACACCTTTCTAAAATGAAAAATGGGAGGAAAATCGAACTCGATGAAGTTCAAGAGGACGAGCAACAAAATTAGATCGACAGTCAAAGCGCTCAAACAGCATCTGTTGACGCTAGTCAAAATGTGCAAAGTCAAACCGGCAATGCAAATGCTCAGTTTGTTAACCTACGTAGGTCCTAGAGACCAAGGTCTCAACCTGATAACTATCTTGGTGTTGTATTAACCAAGAATCAGGACATCCTGGTAGTGGATGGAGATGAACTGGCAACCTACAAGCAAGATATGGCGAGCACAGACTCTTCTAAATGGCAAGAGGCCATGAGATCGGAAATGAATTCCATGTTTAAAAATCAAACCTAGGACTTGGTTTACTTACCCAAAGGTTACACACAGACAGGGTAAAGTCGTATCCCCTAATCAAAAATAATTACCTAAATCTCTAACTAAAGTAGATAGGGAAATAGGGTCGAACTCCACAGGGAAACAGGTCTTTTTAATTCTAATTAATTATTATAATCTAAATTATCTAAGTAACCAATATTTATAAATGAGTATGAAACTAAACTACAAAGGATAGGAATAGGGAGAAAACAATATATAAAAGGATCTAGGGCATAGGTTCACTAATAAATAATACTCCAGGGTAAAACATAGTAATCAATCATTGACATTGCATAAATAACATGATTAACAGGCTCTCGCAATTTATTAATCAACATAGATCTAACAGGCTCTTGCAATTTACTAGATCTAAGTTCTTATTGAAAATAGCCTTTAATATCAAATTAACATCTGCTCGGTTCATCAATTTAATATTGATATACTTTTACAAGCCGCAATTGTAAAACATTAAAACAATCCAATAAGAAATTATCATGCAATACCAATAATCAATAATAGTCAATCATCAACGCATCAATTAACCAGATTGTAAAGGGCTTTCGCTACGTATTACAATCACACAATTAATTTACCGGTATTAAATCTCATCTCTCGATTCTCGATTTAACCATTTATAAATTAACTTGCCTATTGAAACTAGACCTAAACATCAATTCTCATCTCTTGAATCTTGATTCAATATTGTCAAACTCATGCATAAAAGATAGGCCTAATCTAGTCACAGAGCATTAAATCAATCAATAGGAAATTAATCTAGCATTGATAATCAACAACAATAATTTACCCCTTCATATTATTTATTAGATCCCCATAAACCCTAGAAATTAAACTACTCACAAATCATCATGACTAAACTAATCAAATAAATAAATAAAAGCATAATCAAGGGAGTAAATAAAATAACTGAAATTAAAGGGGAAGAAATTGTTACCAAAAAGTAATCCGGAATTAATGGAAGAATTAAGGACAAAAGTTTAGAGAAAGAATTCTAAGAGAATAATTAAGAGAGTAAAGAAAGAGTAAAAAGGAGAAGAAGAAGTGAAGAAGAAAAGATACTAAAATCGTATTACGGAGGAGTATTTATACTCCGTACAAAAATCCTAAACTAAAACAAATTAAAACTAGGTTAAACATCAACTAATAAAACACGCGCCCGATCGGGCGCGCCTTTTTTTGTCTCTAATACTAATCTCGCGCCCGGCCGGGCGCGTCACCGGGCGCCAGACTAAGCTTCTCCCGCCCGGCCGGGCGCACCTCTGGGCGCCAGCCTTTTTGGCCGGGCGGCTCATTTGGGCCACTATTTGGACTTCGATTGGGCACCAATTCTTCGGGCCAATCTGGGTTTTCTCTTTGGGTCTTGAATACTCGGTCCAAATGCCCCGGTATCACCTATACCGAGCCCTTAATCACCGGTTCGATGGCTCTAACCGGCCCTGGGCTATAAACTCTGGTCGTGCTTCTCCAATGTTCGTGATTGCTCCAAAATATCTCGGAAAAATACTTCAAAAGCATAAATCCCAGCAAAAGTCAACCAAATCTACGAAAACACTAGAAAACACCAATTAGTAATAAAAGTGGCTCTAAAGAGCCAAAAACACTACTAATTACGACCAAGGGACGGGGGTAAAATACAATATAAAATAGACACATCACACACCTATTGGATGTAAGTGGATTTTCTAATTGAAAACCGACAAAGATGGAAATGTATTCATTTACAAAGCTAGATTGATAGAAAAAGGTTACAGCCAAATTCATGGTATTATTTACGATGAAACCTTTTTCCCGGACGTAATTCTTAAATTCGTTCGGATCATCCTAACGATTGCTGCATATTACAATTATGAAATATGGTAGATGGACGTCAAAATCGCCTTCCTCAATAGAATTTTGGAAAAAACTGTATATCTAACACAATCTGAAGGTTCTGTCGACCAAAACAATGATGGGAAAGTGTGTAAGCTTAAAAAGTCCATTTTTGGACTAAAACAAGCTAGCAGGAGTTGGAATATGCGATTCGATGAAGCCATCAGTAAGTTTGTTTTATCAAGAATCTAAATGAAGCTTATGTTTACAAGAATGTCATTGGGAGTGACATCGCCTTCCTTGTCTTATATGTTGATGACATATTGCTCATTGGAAACAATATTCCGATGCTAGAGTCTATAAAGGTCTGGCTTGAAAAATATTTTTCAATGAAATACTTGGGAGAGGCTCAGTACGTAATTAGCATCAAGATCTATAGGGATTGATCTAAGAGGATGATTGGATTAAGCCAGAGTACTTACATTGATAAAGTACTGGCTTGATTCAACATGCAGGAGGCCAAGAGAGGTCACCTACCCATGTTACATGGCATAACCCTTCAAGAAGTAGTGTCCACGGACACCTGATGAGCGGGAAAGGATGAATCAAATTCCATATGTTTCGCTTATTGGATCGATCATGTATGCTATGATATGTACTAGGCCAGATGTATCGTATGCGTTGAGTGCTACGAGCCGATACCAATCAGACCCAGGAGAGGCACATTGGACTATAGCCAAGAATATCCTAAAGTACCTGAAAAGGAACAAGGATAAATTCCTGGTATGTGGTGGCTCATAAGAATTAGTTGTTGAAGGTTATACCGACGCAAGATTTCAAATACAAATAGACGATTTCAAATCATAGCCTGGATATGTATTTTGTCTAAATGGAGGAGCGTTAATTATGAAGAGTGCCAAGCAGAGCACAATTGCGTATTCTACAACTGAAGCCGAATACTTGATTGGCAGCTACAAAAGCGGCTAAGGAGGCAGTTTGGATTCGTAAGTTTATTGGTGAACTTGATGTTTACCCTCCATAAAGGGTCCAATAGCCCTCTATTTTGAAATTAATGGAGCTATTGCTCAGGCTAGAGAGCCAAGGGAACATCAGAAGGTCACACATGTCAAGCGGTGATTTCACATGATAAGGAAATGGAAATCAGAGGGTGAAATCAGAATTTGTAAAGTCGAAACAGACGACAATGTAGCTGATCCACTTATTAAACCTCTGCCTCAAGTGAAGAACAACAAGCACGCTCGGGCAATGGGAATCATGCACGTTGGATATTGGCTTTGAGTTCCCTGTTTAATGTTTTAATTAATTTTTTATCATTTTAATGTAAGACACTAAGATGAACCATTCAGGTTTTGGAATAGTTTAATTTCATGCAATTTTATCGCTCCATTTCTATTTACTTGTGGTTTAGAATTAAATATTGGGTCTATTCAATTCTGAGAATATTCAAAAAGAGGGTATCAAGACGAGTCCTGGATAAAGAAACACCTATTCAGTGAACATTGAATATTATAAATCGAAAATTATCCCTAATCAAGGTCATTTAAATGATGGACGATTAATGACCGCTTGAGATTAGTGTGTAGTTTAATTTATAGCATTGTTTCGTGTGCAACAATAACATGATTATCATAAATCATTTGCACATATATTGGTTTAGAACCATACTGGATCGACCTATGAGAATACTTTAAGAGATTTGAAATTTGTCATTAGTATACTTCTCATTATGGCTATCAAAACTTCTTTCCTTGACCATGAGTATTGTGAGTTCTCTTGTTTGAGGACTGGTCTGTTTTGGTGTTAATCAAACGTCTGTCGTACATGGAGATTATAACGCCAACACTTGGGTGGCTAGGTCCTCTTAGTAAGAGAAGATGACTGTACAAGACTGGGAATGTGCCCGTAGTATTAATAGGGAACATTTTTTTGTTGTTTACAAGGCCTCTCAAAAAGAAAGATTGTGAAAATGCATGGACGTGCTCAATAAGATTTTAGAAATCATCTGTTTGTTGACTGTTAACCAACGATCCGACACGACAAAATAATTCAGAAGGAATTCATTATTCGCTCGAGTATAAAATATTTACATGTCGGAAATCGGGCTAGGGGCGTCGAAACCGAGCGTCGCAAGTCGAGTCAAATTGATAAAAGACGAGACGGTGAAATCAATAATTAATCAACAATTTACCAAAATACCCCAAGCATCGGAATGCCCCGATCTTACCGAGTGCTAGGGGCACTTGGAATAAAATGGTGGCTAGGATGCGCATCACACCATGGCTAGGATGGCTGGTGCGTAGGTGCGGCATGCTAGCATACCAATGTTAACAAGACACGCACATAGCAGCATCAGTTATGGCGTGCCAACGAAGCTAGCAGGGCACGCACATAGCAGTAGCAGCTATGGCGCGCTAGCATGGCATGTATAGAAGTAGCTACTATGGCGCGCAATCAGCTCACTCAAGCGGCCTGTGCGAGCAACCTAGCCAAGGGCCTAGGCGCCAGCTAGGCTGCCTTGGCACCTAAGGATGGGCGTGCCTAATGGCGCAGCCTGGTTCGCGCATGTGGCCTTTTGGGAGGCGGTTTTAGGGGTCCTTAGGGACCAAAGATTTTGGTCCCCCTTCTTGTCCTCACCTAACCTCTTCTTGTGTAATTACCACTTGTTGACTAATTAGTTTATTCCTATTTTCTTTTTATTTTTATTTAAAAATAAAAAGGGAAAATTGATTTTACCAACTCTCCCACATTGATGGGAGAGTGGAATTCTCTCATGACATTCTCTATAAGTACCCACATTGGGATTTAGAGAAAGTGACTTGAGTAGGAACTCGATAAGGAATCTCCACTTGAGAGAAAACCATTAATTTCATATAATACATACTCGAGTAGTGTTTTGGTCCGACTTAACTAAACTCCAAGTAAGAGACCGGTCGAGGTCGAGTTGCGGGTGGATACCGTAGGAGGTCTCTACGCTTGCAAGACTAGGCTTTGAATTAAGATCTCCGAGTGAGAGCGAAGCACGCGACAAGGGTAAGATCGTCTTTTCTCCCTTTCTTGTTATTTATGTCATTTTAGTTACATTAATTGTAAACGGATCATGGGGTCGAGTTTTATTTAGCGGTGAGTTGGACTCATCGAAACCAAACAGCCAGCTCGGAACTTCCTCACCGTTTCAATCATAGTCTTTCGCCTGTTGGCGGGAACATGGTGGTAATAAGCCCCTTATTGCTCTCGAAGATTGGAAGAGGACTCGGCCCAACTCTTGCCTATGTCTTCATAGAGGGATTCTCTCTCTGTATCCAACTGAGAAGTAGACGTATCCTATTCAGCGTCAGAACTATCAGACCCAGCGTCCAAATGAGAGGCCTGATGAATGGAGCTAAATACCTCATCCCTTAACTCCTCCCCTAATTCTCGTAAAATCGAATCGTTGGGGGTACTTGGGATTCCAAACAGATGATTAGAAATTTCACTAGAACGCGCCCTAAAAAAGCCGACTGAATTTTGTAGCCTAGTTGTTCATTTTGTTCTAGCCATAGTTTGGGAACCTATGTCGCTAACCTAGGTCGTGTCGTGTGCGTTTGGGAAACCATTGTGAAGAAGAAAAGAAACAAAATAGAAAAAGAGAGAAAAGCAAACGGTTATCTTATAGTTAAAGGTACGGAGGTTGCTTGGAAATGCTTGGTCTTCTGTAGATACAAGCAGACATGTTGCAGGCGGCAAATACTTTTCTAAAAAACTGTCAAATTTTCTCAAAGCCCAATATTCTCTCTCAAAGCCCAAGATTCTCTCTCAAAGACTTTTTTGTAAATGTATGAAAATGAGAGGGGGTGAAAACTATTTATATAAGGGTTAAATTTTGGGGGTTAAAACCCTAATTTTACCCAAATAAACGATAAAATAACATGCACCAATGCATGCGTGACACTTGTCACATGCGCCACGTAGCACGCCACGTCACCCCTTTGAGGGGCAAATATTTTGGGTATTTTTACCCCGCCACGTGGACCAGTAAGAGCGTGACATGTGTCATCCTAAGAAGGGCCCAAAGTGGACCTTCTAGGACTCGACACGTGGCAGGCAAATACCCTTAGGAAACTGGCGGCCTTTAAGGTCCAAATCCCTTGAAATCCGTAAAACGGCGCTTCCCAATCAGTCCTAGGTTTCTGTGACCTAGACAGGGCCACAAATCCAAATGACCCTATAAATAGGGAGATTTCTCCCCATTATTGGGGAACGTTCAATCATTGCATCATATAATATTATCGAAAATAAAGAAAACAACTGGTCTCAGAATCCGAGAAGATAATTACTTTTTCGCACTCTTTCACTCCGAATCCTTTCTAACTAAGTTAAGTATAAAACTAGGGTCTAACCTTTTCATTTATTTTTTCACCTTTTGGGACCTCCCACTTTTGTTTCACCTGTTGGATCCTCTAGTTAACTTTTCGGTCATTTAGCCCATCTTTAACCCACCGTAAGAACAATGAGTCCCTTAATTGACTATTTGACCCAAAAAGTTAGTCCCCTCATTAACTTTTTAACAAAATAAACTAATAAAGTCAATCCCTTCATAATTAATCATCAGCCATCCCCAAAACAAGAGTATATTCCAAATATGCCAATGAAAATAAAAGACAAAAAATATAAAGTTGTTGTAACTAGCCGTCACTACAACAAATCATCACTTGTGCCACGAATTAAGCCACGGAAATTCAAAATTCGTAGTATAATTTCATCTAGAGGGAAAAACAAATTTACCACAAGAATTTATTTTCCCGTGACAAACTTTATATTTATTGGGATGAATAGTGCTTTTGTCGTGGCAAACTTTACATTTGTGCAACGAGTAACTCTAATCCTATGGCAAACTTGTACATATGTGTCATGAGTATTTTTTCTCATTACTTTCTTTTTCTCATCATCCAAAAATTTTTCAATCTGTGGTTTTATCCTAATTAGTTACTCATAAATAATAATAAAAAAAAAATAGAGAAAAGTGCACTAGTAGAAAATATCAAAAAGGCACCCCCTAATTGGCACCGGTTCAGTCCAAACCGGTGCCAAAAATGGCCTACAAATTTGGTGGGAAGCTGAACCAGAGTAAAAGGCACCGGTTCACTTCAACCCGGTGCCAAAATCATAAAGGCCACCGGTTTGAATCGGTGCCTTTGTGAACCGGACCTTTAATTATTTTTTAAAAAAAACCGGCCATTATATTAACTTATGACCCTAAAAAACCGATCCTTCTCTCTCCTCTCACTCCGCCTCTTTACTCTCTCCTCTCCCTTCTCTCTCCTCTGCTCTCCCTTCTTTCTCCTCTAGCTCTCCTTCCCAATCTCTTCTCTGTCTCTTCGAGCATTTCCACAACAACAACAACAACACCACCGCAACAACTACACCAACAACACCACCGCAAAGCCGCCGCCGCCACCACCGTAACATCAACACCACAAATTTAGATGTTGTAACTCGATTTCCTCATTTTTTTTTTCAATTTATGGGTTAATTTTCAGTTACAATTATCGATTATTGGGTTAATTCATGCGTTTTGGGGTGTTTTTTTATGGGTTTGTTCGAAGTTGAATATTTTGGGTTAATACAAGTTGATTTGGGTTTGTTCGAAGTTAATTTTGGGTTTAATTGATTTGATGAGTGTCTTCGAAATTTTTTATGGGTTTCTTCAAAAAAAATTTGGTTTAATCCACCACGAACACATGCATGAGCAAGGTTTGGGTATAATTTCTTGATTTTAATTCGATTTTTTTTTATTTTCTGGGTTGTTAATTGATTTTCGAATTTTCTTTTATTTTAATCGATTTATTTTTTATTTTAATCGATTTTAATTTGTTTTTTTTAAGTGATTTTCGATTTTCTAGTTTGGTTAATCAATTTTTAAGCTTATTTTAATTCGAACTTTTTTTAATTTCTGGGTTTTTTTGTCGAATTTTTTTTTTATTTTCTGGGTTTTAATTGATGTTCTGGGTTTTAATTGATTTTCTGGGTTTTATTTTCTGGGTTTTAATTGATGTTCTGGGTTTTTGAACTGATTTTCTTTTTTTTTTTTTCCGATTTTCTGGGGTTTTTTTTTGGGTTTTTGAACTGATTTTCTTTTTTTTTTTTTTTGATTTTCTGTGTTTTTTTTTTTTTTTTTTTTTTGGCAGCTAAATCATGTTAATCGATTCATTTTGGTTGTTTTAATTGGTACAGGTATATGGATTTAGATCTTAAATCGAAGAATCAACATGCAAGTATATTGATTTAGATGTTGTATAGGTTTTTTTTTTTTTTATTGTGAAGTTGTAATTTTTTTTTTTTTATTTATATTGTAATTTTTTTTTTGATTTATATGTTGTAATTTTTTTTTTTTTGATTTAGCTGTTGTAATTTTTTTTTATCTATACTGTAAATTTTTTTTGATTATATATATATATAATGAACAGATTTGATTATATTAATATTTTGGCACTTTTGGTTAATACAGATTTAATTTATATGTAAAAAAAATATATATTAATATTTTGGCACTTTTGGCACCGGTTAACCGGTGCCAAAAATAGTGAATTAAAATTTTTTGGGATTTTTTGGCGCCGGTTAACCGGTGCCAATTCCGAATTTTGGCACTGGTTTGAACCGGTGCCTTTGGCACCCTCCACATTGGCATCGGTTCAAACCGGTGCCTTAAGCCGGGTTTGAACCGGTGCCAATTTCATTTTTTCACGGAGTGGTGGTCGATTTTTTGAAAAAGGACCTTTTAAGTGAAAACTTGTGAAAAATGTCCTTTTAAGTTGCATTTTGTTTGTATGGGGTACTTGGGTGACCTTCTGTAGTGGTCAATGATGAAATTCCGGCATTAACTATCACATGTTAGTCACATGACTTTTTTTTTTTTTTTTTAAACAAAAAAATCTCCAAATTTCCCTCCTTTCCCAACCTAACTCTTTCATTGGTTAGGTCGGGAAAGGAGGGAAATTTGGGGTTTTTAAAAAAAAAAAAAAAAGTTACGTGACTAACACATGATAGTCAACGTCGGAGCTCCGGCATTGACCACCATGTAAGATCGCAAGCTCACCCAAGTACCCCATATAAACAAAATGCAATTTAAAAGGTCCTTTTTCACAAGTTTTCACTTAAAAGGTATTTTTTTCAAAAAGTCAACCACTTAAAAGGTCATTTTTCACAATTTTCTCAAAAAAATAAAATAAAAATAAAAAAATAAAAAATGATTATATAATAATTTGGAAATATGTAGTAGCAGTGGCGGAGCCAGAAATTTTAAACCGGGGGGACAATGGAAGACATCGCATGACGTGACAAAAATGTTAGGAAAAAAAATTGACACAAAAATAATTAAATAGCTGAAGTTGAACACTTGACATGTAAATAGTTATTAAGTAGTCGGAAAAAATGATGATTTCCTTCGGATATCATTCTTTCTAGTAGGAATTTTCGAAGATCAAGTTGTTTTCATGTTGTCTTAGATTAGTTTCAATTAAGTGAATCATTTGGCATGTCATGAATTAATTACTAATTTACCATATTTAATTTTACAATCAAATCATCAAACAACTTAAATTAAATAAGTAGTAAGTTAACAACTAAAAAACCTTTATATTCTAATAAAATAACATAATTTTATACTCTGTAATATCTAATTCAAGCAATGTGGGATTTAAATTTCAACATACACCTCAAGTAATAATCCAATATATACATACAAAATTTTATCATTCAAACAATTAGAAATTACTCCATATTATAACTGTAGAAAATATAGTATGAATTTTATATAGTAGTTAACTAACTAATGATTGCAAAAAAAATAATAAAAAAAAATAAAAAAAAATCTTAATATAAATACAAGTTAGAAAATAAATGATTAAAAAATGTTTTTTTTTCGAAAAATCTTAATATAAATCCCCCCTTGTACTCCCCTCCCTCCGCCACTGTGTAGTAGTACGTAATACTCCATATATTATACAACTTACAATTCAGGTGACTCAATTCTTCAAACTATCAACTTGAAAATTCTCCCGATTCATATTCTCGCAACTGCAAAATCTCACAAGTCAAGTGACACTTTTGGCTACGATTTTTTCGATCGACTAAAAATTCTCTCTCAGTTTGATATGATCTTAATTCAGTTTGCTTACATGAATTTGGTTGCACTTAGCGATTTGTTTTGTAGTTTTTGTGTCTTGCCCCATTTCTGTTTATTATTTTGATTGTTATTTGAAATTTTAATTTGGAATTAATATTGTTTAATTCGTGAAAGCAAAACCCAGTGACTGCTCTTGTTAAAAATCAAGATTTAAATTCGTGAAATTGTGATTGGGTGATTTTATTCACGAATTTTATTAATCTATTTGAAGTTGTAATCTTAGAATGCGAAATTAACCTGCACAATCATTTATGAGTGGGCTAACATTTTAGAAGGGATTTATTTTCTTTCTAATTGTTTTTTGGGGACCAACTTATTTAACCCAAAGGACTAACTTTTTGGCCGGATTCTACCCATAAAATTTCAAAAGGTGAAAAAAAAAGTGGGAGGTCCCAAAAGGTGAAAAAAAAGAGGAAAGGGTTAGACCCTAGTTTTATTCTAATTCTTACAAACTTGATTGTCGGAGGCGGAACTTTGACTAACCGGAGCTTTCGTTATTTTGCAGGTACAGACAGCCGGAATCCAGGCTTAATACGTAACTATGAAAACACCTAATTTTATGAAAATTTCCAATAATCTTAAACATTATTTAAAATAATTGCAAAATTTATGATCAAATGGGTTCAGTGACCCATATAAACCAATGTAACTCCATTTTTACTATTACATGATATTATTTGAATTATTTAAACCTATTACTATTGCATTTACAAGCTAACAACGCGTTTAAGAGTTTATCAAAACTTAAAAAAGACAAATCTACTATCCAAATTTTCCAAAGTTTTTATGGTTTCCAGCCATTTCTAATATTTTCTGCAAGAATGACAATAAAGATATTAATACTTGTACTCCGTATATTACTGAAACAATGGCACATAAATCATGTGATAGACTCGAACATGTACTACCCACCCATGAGTGTATGACCCACCTATCTGAATTTTACTCCTTTAGATTTTCGGAGTCACGTAATATCACAAAGTCAAATAACTAAAAGGCATGTAAAACTACACATTTCATTTAGTTTTATCATAAAACAAATAATTCAATCTAATATTTTATGTGTGTTTTTGTATGTTATTTTTTCTTCTCTTTTTCATTTTACCTCAAATTTATTTTGCTTTGCTTCATTATTGTTTGACATTAATTCATGCGTGAGTTTTTTTTTTTTTTTTTTTTTTTTTTTTGTAAACTTTAGCATATTTTTTATAAAAGATTAATTGAGTGAAATCAAAACTCCTTTTATTTGTAAATAAGTGAATCTATAATCTCTTTTTAGCTATTTTACTCCTTATTATTTCTCTCTCCCCATGCATATATGTACTCGCAGTAGCTGTGCACCAAAAAAAAAAAAAAAAAAAAAAAAAAAAATTACTCACACTAGCTACTTTCATCTACCAAAAAAATATTTCTTCACTTCTATTATGTTTTCAATTTGGTTCACATGTACAATAAATTTCTTCACTTCACTTGCCTAAAACATAATCGAGTGATGTACTTATTTAGAAATGGAGGCTGAAGCATTTAATTAAACAGATCAATAATTTAATTAATAGCTAGAAGCTCAAGCTTATATACACAAAATCATCTGATTAAACCTTAAACCATATTTGTACAACATTAAAAATTAAAAATCAGAAAAAACAAAGAAAAAAAAGAAGTAATTAACGCAAAAAAGTGAGACCACCGAAGCTAAGGAAGGATATAACAAGAAGCTGTGGCCACCCTGTCTACCCTGTGAAATGTCATTTTCTTTATCTTAAAAACACACCCTTAACGCATTTGCCCCCCCTCCCCATCTTTGGTAGGCCCTGAAAGCTATGTAGATCTTTCTACTTACTCTCATACTCTTTTTTTTTTTTTTTTTTTTATATATTCCATATATAAAATTATTTTTATTATAATTAAATCTTTTTCTTTCTTCTTCCATTAAAAAATAAAAAATAAAAAAAAATGTGTTGTTAACTTTGTACGGAAGTTGAAGTTTTTTTTACCTTAATCATTTTCTCACTCCTAAAACAGTACAATAACTCCTAGTATAAAAGGCCACTACTTTTTCCCTTGAGTTCATGAACTAAAAAAAATACAGAAAAGAAGATAACATTTGATAAGCTACTAGTATCCTTTTTTTTTTTTAATTTTCCTTAACATTTTGCCTTCCTTTTATGGCAATTGCTACAACCATGAATCTCACTAACGTCGATATTAATAGCAGCAACCACAACAGCAACAACGTTTGCAACAACAATGACAAGCAGCAACAAGATGATCAACAACAACAAGGTGATGACGAACACGAGCATGACATGGTCATGCCAGGCTTCCGATTTCACCCTACTGAAGAAGAACTTGTTGAGTTCTACCTTCGCCGTAAGGTTGAGGGCAAGAAATTTAATGTTGAACTCATTACTTTCCTCGATCTTTATCGCTATGACCCTTGGGAACTCCCTGGTATATACTCTTATTTATACCATTTATTTATGTTTGTTTTATATCAATATCATATCATATACACATATCATAAATATATATATATATATATATATATATATATATATATATATATATATATATATATTGATTTTATTTTTTTTTTTATAATGAGAAACTAATAAAGCTTAATTAAGCTACCCAAATACTTGTATATGGGCAAGTAATTAATGGGATATATATATTGATAATTAAGTAATTATGATAAACAAAAGCAATATCACTTTTTTTTTTTTTTTACATATTATTATTTGTTCTACTTGATTCTTATCTATATAATCAATTGGTTAATTGTTAAAACAGCCTTGGCCGCGATTGGGGAGAAGGAGTGGTTCTTCTATGTTCCAAGGGATCGAAAATACCGTAATGGCGATAGGCCTAATCGAGTAACTACATCCGGTTACTGGAAGGCAACCGGAGCTGATCGAATGATACGAGGAGAGAACTCCAGGCCCATCGGCCTTAAAAAAACACTAGTGTTTTACTCCGGTAAAGCGCCCAAGGGAATCCGAACTAGTTGGATTATGAACGAATACCGCCTTCCTCAGCACGAAACGGAACGGTATCAAAAGGTTAGACCATCATATATACTTTCAAACATGTACAAATATATTTTTTGTTTTTTTCAAAAGAAGGGGAAAAATTGGAAACCCTAATTGGGTTATAGTGTAAACAAAAGGGGTTGGAAAAATTAGACACTAAATTAGGAGATCAGTGATAAAAAGAACACAGATTCCAAGTAGTGAAAAGAGTGTAATAAATGAGTACTATTTTTACTGGTGTTGGGTCACGCAAATATAGTGAAAGTTATGAATGAAGCTTCAATTACTGATTTTTTTTTCTGATATTCACCATTAATATGAACTGATCAGTACTCATATTGTTGTTGGATACTTCTATTTTCTAGTAATTAATACAAATATAGTGAAAGACAAAAATGTACACTCATTTTATTTTGTTTTTTTGTTTTGTTTTGGCTAATTTTGGGCGGGATTTTTATCTCAGGCGGAGATTTCATTGTGCCGGGTGTATAAGAGGCCTGGAGTAGAGGATCATCCATCAGTGCCACGAGGGAGTAGCCTGCCCTCGAGGCTGTCATCATCGTCGAAAGCAACTTCGTCGTCTTCCGAGAGGAAGAACTACCATAACGCCTTTAGAGCTCAGACAACTTGTGTACAACAGCAACTTGAGCACCCGCCGCCTCAGATGGGTGACAAGGTAAGCGATACTGATGCTAGTAGTAGCACCGAAGTGGGGACCGCCCTTGGGCTTTCTCACCACAGCTCGTACACTGCGGTGAGTCCATTGGTAGCCCCACAGCAAGCGCTAACTCCACCACCACCACAACCACCAACACCATCCTCCATCGAGGTTAATAGGATGATGCAGTTATTAAATGATCATAATCCAAATTTGAAGCATCATCATCACCAAGTGGTAGTGGGTGGAGGCGGTGGCGGTCATGGTGTAATTACATCATTGCCCTCCTCGCTTAACAACTCTATAACTCATCAACATCCTACTCCTGGACTTGTTCCTCCGAATCATCATCATCAGCCGAGTATGGAGGATATTCATAGATTAGTCGAATATCAACAAGCTTGCATCAACCACCATTTCCAACAACAACAGCAGCCGCCGCCACAACCACAACAACAACAACATCAGTTCCAATTCGAAGCTCTTAACAACGATAACAACCCGAGCAGCAGTAATAGTACTACTAATAATTTGCCATTTTTGTTCTCCAATTATCTCTTTTCACCAGCAGCAGCACAACAGGCACAAGCAACACTTATTAACAACAATCCTCCAACGGCTGCAGTAGGTGGTGGCTCGAGTAGTAGTAGTTTGCAATTGCCTCCAGTCACGGTTGCTGGTGCTGGTGGTGGGCTCGCGTTTTCGGACCGTTCATTGTGGGATTGGAATCCATACTCAGAGCCAAATAGAGATCACTTCAGTAACCTCTTCAAGTAACTTTTTACTTTAACCGCAGTAGGTGCTTGCACACTATATAAATGATGAAGAGAGACATAATTTAATCAAGTACGCTTTTATAAGTTATATTAATTAATTGCTTAAGTTATGTGTTCTATGATCATGTTTTAATTATGTTTTTTCTAGCCGGAATTCTATATAGGAGTATATGTCAAAGCATTAATTTTAATATGCATTTTTTTATCTTAATTTAGTTACGCACTCTTAAAAGTTAATTTTATCATATATTATTGCATTTTATTTTCTAATTAATCGTGCATGATAACTACTTAACCATTCACATTTGCTTTATATAATT
Source organism: Chenopodium album (assembly GCF_948465745.1). Taxonomy (NCBI): domain Eukaryota; kingdom Viridiplantae; phylum Streptophyta; class Magnoliopsida; order Caryophyllales; family Amaranthaceae; genus Chenopodium; species Chenopodium album. The sequence continues at coordinate 31,479,252 of NC_137834.1, forward strand.
TAGGGTTTACAAGCTATATTATAGGTTATGCAATTATTGCTAATCAATAATGTATGTTACAAAAAATTGAAGGGGAATTGAAACTTAATTGCACATGTTATTGATAAAAGTATTGGGGGTGATATGCTACTTTCATTCTTTTTATCTTTTCAATATTTTGTTTATGTTTGACACCATCGAATTATATCAGTTAAGATTAAATTACAACGACAACTATGACAAATTAGTGATTAATTTGTTATAATCACCCAATTCAAAATTTCAAAATTTTCCTCAAGTTAGTGGGATACCCTCGAGGAGTTTCCTTTAGGTTCTGTGTTTAGTTGGTGGAAGAATGAAAGTTAGAAGGTCAGCTAACTAATTAACAAAACCCTATAAAATATTATTTTGTGTTACAGTTCTTAGCATTTATTGGTTAGTTTTAGATTGTTAACTTGGAATCACACCCACTCTCTAGGAACTTTTTTCCCTCTTTTGGAAATTGTTTCTTCTTGTTCCAGAAATATCACTGCTATTTTTAGTATCACTTCATTTCTTACCTAACTTATTGGCTTTGATGATTGAGTTTAAATTAATTACTTGAGCTTGTTTGCACATTTAATCAAAAATCATAAGGACTTACTCGATATTTCTAAATTTTAAGAGTAATTTTATTATGTAAGTCACATAAACTTATGTCAATGAGGCGCAAATATACGTGTTTAATTATGTGATTTTTATCCGTACATGAAATATAATCAAGGGATGGCATGTAAATTTTTATACGGGTGATATATATATATATATATATATATATATATATATATATACATTTACCTAATTCAATTCATGTATTGGATTAGACTAATTTTGAGAATGTTAATAGTGAATGTTGGTCCGTCAATAGTTATCACATTTCATTAAAATTTTTGATTCAAGTATAGTTTTATGTATATATAACCAAATTTTGAGAATGTTAATAGTGAATGTTGGTCCGTCGAAGAATTATCACTTTTCATTAAAATTTTCGATTCAGGTATAGTTTTATGTATATATAACCATTGATCAATGATAACTTTCCCAAATACCCTTAATTTTGAATAAATATGAAGGAGTTTCGTTTTATCATAGTTCAATTGTTATAATTTAAAGGTAATCTTTGACTATGTGTATTGCATTATTTCACTAAGACCCTATGTAACAATTTAGTTATTTTACAACCCCCTTCATATTTGGGTATTTAGTATAATGTGCAGTGACATTATTGGTTCGGCTTCATAGAGTTCAAGGAAATTATTGACATGTAGTATTTTTAAACAATTCAGTGGTTTAGACTTTTGACTTGTTGTACAGTTGTACAGTAATATTTGTTCATGGATGTAAAACTTGTTATCTACAATTTTTTTTATATAATTAAAACTAATTTTTGTTAAAATTAGATCGAGCCAAGCTAGACCTTACTAAATCAGACTAATATATCACCTTATTTTTGATGAAGAGAACAAGTCCTTGGATATAATTTAGGCATTTCAAATAACCTTACTTTAACTTCTTTTATTCTATAACAACTAGCTCTGGTTTTTTTTTTTTTTTTTTTTTTTGAAAAAAATAAAAAAAAGAACAACTAGCTCTTTGTGCAGGCAATGCATGCACTGAATTCTCATATGCATATAAGCAATCATAATAATAATTCATTTTGTTATGCTTGATTAATATCATGACTTGCCCTTCTTCTTTGCTTATATCATACATAATGAAAGAGTGAAGAAAACAAGAAAAAAATTGTTGAAAAAAGTGAAGAATTTATAGAATTTTCACATATGCAATGAGGATGTATTATAAAACTAGAAAGAAAGGGGAAAAAAAAAAAAAAAAAAAAGAGAAAAAGAATGTGGAACAAGTAAAATAAATTTCCCCAAGGAACATACCTTCACTTCTTATCCTTGAATGACAGTTTAGATTTATTGTAGTGCTAACTGCTAATACGAAGGAAAACATAATTCTTCATCTTGTTCTCCATTGGGCTAAATTTGATGTGTTTAATTATTTCATTTTATTAAGCTTTTTAATATTTCCGATGCATACCTTAAAAATTAGTTTTATTAATTTTTTAAGTTAAGTGCACATTTTGTATGAATCTGGAAAGGAAAAGGATTGGAAACGAATGAGGAGAAAAGGTCACGTTAATTTTTATCATTCTGAACCATTGATCTAATTAACAAGAAATAATATATTGTTACAATTGAATTCTAAACGCTAGCCTCCTTTTTCCTCTTCTCTCTCCAAAACCTAATCTCCATTGTCAATTTTAAAGGGGCTTTCATCGGATTTCACCGGTGGAAAGCCCCAATCTTTATTTTCTTTTAAGCTTTTTAGTTAAGGTTACAATAATATCTCCCTCGAAAGAAAGGGTTTATCTCCTTCGAAAGACAAGATTTTTTTCGATTTTTTTCGATCTCCTTCGAAAAACAAGGTTTTTCGTACTTCTTCGAAAGACAATGTTTTATTTGTGCTTAATTTGGGGTCTGTTCATATTTACTTATTTTCAGTTCAGTTCAGTTCAGTTCAATTCAATTCTTAATTTTTTTTGTTTTAGATGTTTTAGCATATTACAACAACAACGACAATAATAATAATAATAATAATAATAATAATAATAATAATAATTAAAGGGATTAGATCAAACCTTCTTTAGCAGAACAATTTAGTTCTTCACTCGAGAAATTTGAAAGAAACCTTGCTGCTTGATAGTTGAGAGGAGGGAGACGACCAGAAAAATTTAGGTTACTCAAGCGTAAAATATGTTTAAGAAAATTTAGGGGAACGATTTTTTAATAATAAAAGAAAGTAGGTTTTTTTTTTTTTCGGGAAACTGTAGCATATGCAATTGACTACAATAAAATATTGAAGAATACTTTATATTTATATATATATATTAAAAATATAATATTACAAAATTTAATAATTTAAAATACATAGTTATTTTTATAACACTTTTATATTTTCCACAATCCACTATATATATTATTATTAGTTTTCATAAACGTTTTCATATATTTTTATGCATTTTAATTTTTCCAATTAGTTCAGTTCATTTTAGCTCCAACGAGTTCAGTTCAGTTCAGCTTCAATCAGTTCAGTTCGGTTCAGCTCCAACCAGTTCAGTTCAGTTCAACTCAGTTCAGTAAATATGAACAAGCCCTTGGTCTCTGGTTGTGCGGGGCTACTATTGATTATAACTCGGATTTGGGTTACGGAATTAGCACAAGAATTTATTTTCTCACAAAATTGTGAAGTGACAACGGATCCACTCAAAAAGTTGTATGAGACAACGAATCCAGAATACGTTGAATTGTTATATTTATGTATTTGGATTCTTAGCCCTTCCCCGATTAATTCTTGTTTGATTTTGTTAAATTCGTTTTCATTATCGTTCATTGTCAATTGTAGATGTCGTATGACTTATATTAATGAAATTTAGTGTCCTTTAGGACTTCTTTATATATATATATATATATATATATATATATATATATATATATATATATTGTTACAAATTGGAGATTGAGAAAATAGAGTATGTTAAGAAATGACGAAATAGAACCATTTAACGGAGACGAGTAATTCACCTTTCTAAGAGCAATATTCAGTTGTATAAATGTACTAGTTAAGTTTCCGTGCGATGCACGATTTTAAACAAACATATTATGACATTTGTTTATAATGGGTAGAAAGAAAGTTTTCTACTTCGTTAATTTTTTGTGTACATTGTAGCATATTATTTATAAAATTAAAAAACAAAAATCACAATGAACACTTTTGAACATTGAAATATTAACATACTTTAAAAAAAAAAAAAGGAGTTGATAAGGACAAAGGATAAAACATATGAAAAGGTAAACTATATTAGATAATAACAAAAAAAAAAAAAAAGGGTAAAAGTAAAAAAGCATAAAAAATAATGGCATCATCAAAGCAAATTGGCGGAAAAAAAATTTATTTCAAAGTGACATATGTACAATTTGAGAAAGGCATGATGTCATCAAACTTTTATTTTATTATTAGTTAATAGATAGTTTCCAATCACGTTGATTAGGAACCAACAAGGCCATTGCACTCCTCATACCAAATAATAAGTAATGAAAATTGTTAATAGATTATATTTACAATATTTATAATCATTATACCAAACATATATTAAATTGAGATTTTCTAAAAAAAAAAAATGTATTGAATATTGATTTTCATATGTCAAACCTAAATTGGAATTTGTGCCAAGTAAAAACAAATAAAGGTAAGGTATTTCTAAATATGTAGTGGAATGGTTACATACAAATTGGGCTTTTTATGTTTTTTTTTTTCCTTTTTAAATTTGCTTCTTAATACACATTAGTGGATCAGATCTAAGGAGAGCCAAGCCCAGACCAGCCCCTTAAAAGATCCGCCTCTGCATGCGTATGAGTGTGCTTACTAATGTTGAATTGCTCAATTTCTTACAATTTTGCCTCACTTTTAATTTGAAGCTAAGGAAAAACATAGAAGTAAATGTACAACTAGGAGATCTATCTATGCACATTTGCTCGGTTTTATTTTTTCATGTTTATCCATGTCATTCATCAACCATTCAGCCACATATATAGTGCAAATTAGATTATCCACACTTCCTATCATACATTTTAACTCATAGATAGAACACTCAAATTACTCCACTTAAACTCCCAAGCCATACTTTTCCTCCTTTTAATGTGAATTTAAGGAACCCATTTATTCATTTGCTTGATAGTCACTTTTAGTTATATTTAAATCATCATTAAAATTATGTTTCCAAACCATACTTTTCATTTCTTATAAATCAATAACAACACCAACAAAACATAAAATATATTCATGATTTTTTATTTATTTATTTTTTTTTTTGAAACAATTTTTCATGATTTCTTATAATTCTTTTTATGCTTTATTGCTCCATAAATAAGTTGACCAATGGGGACTTGGTGTCCATATATTAATGTACATAAAATACCATTTCTACTACTTACTTTTTTGGCAGGCACTCCTATTACTTTCTTAGAACTTTAGAAATATAATACCCTCAATTTTATATAACATGAGCTGTATAATTTTGTGAGATATTATGTACATATTGTGTATGTTAAATTTATACGCAGTATATACTTCCTCCGTTTCTTTTTAGTTGACACGTTTCTTTAGTCACGTTTGCCAATGCACAACTTCAACCTTTAATATCTTTAATTACCGATTATAAAAAATTATAAAAAGTTGATATTTTAAAAATATATGTCGTGACGAATCTAACATGACCCCACATGACTATATTTTTATTACAAAAACACGGTCAAAGGGGAGAGTGTGAATAGTGATAAAGTCAAAACGTGTCAACTAATAAAAAACGGAGGTAGTATGTCGTTTCTTTTGCGCAAATCAAGTTTTATTAATTTAATCACAAACTTTAATAAAAATCGGGTGAACAATAATTATTGTACATCCACTATAAAGATAGACTAGATTGATCAAAAGTTACCCCTAAAATAAATAAAAGTTACCCTAATATGCATAAAAGTAATCCAATACAAATAAAAATTATTAGTAAAGAATCACATTTTAAATGACTAAAAATCAATTATTTGTGATTAAATGTAATTAAATTACCATTATAAAACTTTTCTTATTGTCTATTTATATAAAAATTGTATAATGTTAAAAGTTACCCCAAAAAATGCAAAAAGTTACCCTAAAATTAGGTAAAAGTTACTCTTATAGTGCTCGATGTACAGTTAAATTAGTGTAAACCGGGTGTATACAAATTTTTTTGTAATTTAATAAGTTTCACTTAAAAATAATATAGATTTCGTTTCCTTTTATAAGAAGGAACGAATGTCATATACTACGTACTAGATTTTATTACTATTTACTTTCTAATCCAAATCCGATTCAGGTCAAACTTTTCTCACTAGTAGCCATCATATATAGATTACAAAGTTTAATTAAATAAATATGCAAGTTTAATTTAATGAATACGCGGTATTGTGTAGTTGTGTGCGACTGGTCATACCATGTAGTCAGTTATAAATGAATAAAGTAACCCATATAACACTAACTAAAGTAACCCTAAAACATCGATCGAATAACTTGTATAACACTGACGAAGTAACTTTTATAACACTAACCGAGTAACCCTATAACACTAACAAAGTAATCCTTATAATAGCTAATTACACGGTGTGGTCAGCCACATAGTTAATAAAAGTCGTATTATTTTTATGATAATATTATTGTACACCCGGGTGCAGCGGAAAGCGGAACATACTGTTATTTGACAAAGAACATACCTATATATGTTTGATAATACGTTCTACTATTTTTATGTTCGTTAACATATGTTGATTATTAAACATGTTTTTTGGGTTTAAATAATACAAAATATGTTCTTTCAATTTGGCTCATATATTCTTTGAATTTGGCTCGTATGTTCTTTGAGATAATGAGTTATTTAACGTATACTCTTTAGGAAAAATGGAAAAGAAAAATCCAACCTTTGCACTTTTTCCTTACAAAAATCCAACCTTTAGTTTATTCCTCAAAAATCCAACCTTTATACCCCTCCTTCCTCAACAGGTCCATTACCTTTTAAAACAGGTAAAATACCTACTTTTCTTAATCTAGCCAGTTTCCCTCCATTTAATATCGTTGCAGGGTAGTTAATACGGCCATTAATTCTCAATCATCGTCCCTCTTTAAAAGCTCTGCCCTCCACTCTCTTTTCTTCATCTCCTGCAATTCCATTTTAGGCAAATTGAAATCGTGTAATTTTTTCCACAAAAATGGCAAGTCATCTTTCAGTTGGCTCAGGTTCTCCGAGGTCAAGGTGGAAGGGAAATTCTTCCTCCCCTACAAAATTGGTATGCTATCACAATGAGTTTGCGCCATTGAGGATTGTTCGCTACGATGGTCCTACGAAGGGTAAACGGTTCTATGGCTGTTCGTACTGGCCTGTAAGTGTGTGAATTGTCTTCTAATATTTAGATTAATTTTTTTTTTCTTCATTTTTAGTTTAGGGTTTTAATTTAATTAATTTGTAGGAGCAGAGGACATGTGGGTTCTTCAATTGGGCTAATGAGGTTGATGATCTACGTGAATTGCAAAACATTATTGTTGAGAAGGAGGAAACAATTTCCGAGCTTGAGCATCAGGTGGAAATGTTGAAGCAAGATATGGATCTTATGAGGGATAAAGTGAAGAAATTGAAAGCAAAAAAGGAGAAGTTGGTAGAGGAGGTTGAAGAGATGGGTATTGCTACTACTGAGATAATGTTCGAGCTGAAGGAGAATAACACTGACAAGAGGCTCATGATTACTCTGGTGTTTTCTTGGGCATTTTTCACTCTAGTGCTTATGTTTAAGTAGGTTAAGGGGTTGGCGGGGGGGTTTGGATGTTGTTGCAGGTTTTTGGGTAGGTGTTAGGTGTTAGTGCTGACTTTTGGGGATGTTTAAGGTGTAGGTGTTAATGCTGACTTTTGGGGATGTATATGCAACAAGTAATAGTACTAGGTTGATGGCTCTGTTTAGATGTCTGCAGTAGTTGTAGCATACAATACTTGGCAAAAACAAAGTTTTCTGGTTTAGTATGGTCAATGTGGACCTATTAGGTGTTAATAATTGTAAATTTTGGGCAACTTATTTTAATGGAATGAACTCATGTTGTTGCTTTATTTGATTTTTTTTTTTTTTTTTTTTTTTGTATGCAAGATTTGAAAGAAAAGAAAGGCATAATGAAAATAAAATCATAATAGATTAATGTTGCACAACACTTACATAAAGTAATCCAAATTCATACATGTGGACATTGAAATCAAAAGCAAATTGTCTCCAAAAACAGACTATAACTACTACTATTACAACTTAAAAGATGTTGTACTAAAGTAAGCTATGAAGTTGAGCCTTGGTTGAAGTTGTATGAAAAGATTGTGGTTGTTATGTTGGCATCCTGTGCTTGTGATTTTCCATGAACTTGTACATCAAAAGCATCATGCCCAATGTTAATAAAATAGGCCTTGACACAGAACCTAAAAAAAATAAAAGATAAAGATAGATAGCTTACATAAGAGCATAGCCCTTAGGAATACTCTGTCCCTTTCCTCTTCCACCTATTGCACCCCTGCCACCTCTGCCACCTATACCACCCCTTCCCCTGGTACTCTGAACTTTCACACTGGCAGCAGGATCACTTTCCTTGCCAGCATCTTTTCTTGGCCTCCCCCTTGGTGCTCCACTTGGAGTTGCTCCTCTGATTGCTCCCTTGGTGCCTCTCCAGTTGCCTCCCCTACCTATTACCCTGCCACCTCTACCTATCCTTGAAGGCTCTGTAGTAGCAGTGAGGTGGGAAGGTGCAATAATCTGTGCTAGTTGGGTAGCCTGAACCACAAGCTCTTTTCTAGGCCTACCTCTTGGTTTCTTTGTTGGGGGTTCTTGTGGCACTGTTGTCCCTTTATTAGGGCAAATTCTCTTATTATGCCCCTTTGAGTTACAAACACCACAGGTCATTTCCATTTCATGCCTAGTTAGCTTCCCTGGTTTCTGAGGGTCTTCAAAGGGGTCTTTCCTCCTGTTTTTCCTAGGTCTACCTAGGCGTATCTTGATTGGAGGGGGGGTCCACAACTAAGTCAGACATGGGACAATGCCTTTCACCCTCTAATGGTGGTATGGAGTTTTCATATGCTTTCAGGTAAGTGTCTTTCTTGTAGCATTGATCCACATAATCCTCTACATTCTTGTGCAAAAAGAAAATTGCAGCAACAGCATGGCAGCAAGGATAGCCACACATGTTCCATTTTCTGCATGTGCATGACTTCTTTTCTAAGTCAACAACACATGTATCCAACCTGTAGCTCACTTGGAATTTTGTGTTTGTTGATGGCAGGACTTCACAGAAGGCAGCCTCCTCCTTTTCCTTGTCCAATTTTTTCTGAATTCTTGGGCACGGAAGAGTCTTCCATTTCAACATCTCTTCTTTCTTCAATTCTAATCTCCTCATCAGGGAACCTATTATATCATCCAACATGTAAATCAAATGTTTAGCCCTTGCATGTATTATGTATCCATTGAAAGTTTCAGCCATGTTGCTTGTAACTACATCAGCCTTCACTCCAGTCTTCAAAAAGGCCCTACAAAACACCTTAGGGTTGTATGACTTGAAGGCTTCTGCTGCAAGGGGGTCTGCCACTGCTAACTTAGCAATTACATCCTTGAAATCAGCTTCACTGTAAGACTTCACACAGTTCCAAAACAACAGCTTCATGTCATCACCCCTGAAGTTCTTGTGCCAATGAGCAAAGATGTGCCTTGCACAATGTCTATGCTCTGCATTTGGCAGAACCTCCTTCACTCCTGCCAAAATGGACTGAGAAAATACATCCACAACAGAGAATTACACATCTAATCTTCACAACTAACATACTACAACAAATAGATCAAAACAAGAAGGGATAAGGAAAATGAAGTTACCTGATGCTCATCTGAAATAATAACTGATGCCATAACTTCCTCAATATTCATCGGAATTGGGCTTATAATATATCGTTGGAAAGCTCTTTTCAAACCCCATCCAAATACACTATTATTGGACCCATATCATGGACCAACAAAACTGGATTGACTGTTTTTCTTAAAATAGATTTTCAAAAACAGAGAGAAAAGAAAAGAAATTTAAACTATCCGCAACACTAGACTTTCCACACTTTCACTTCATTCAATTATGATTCGACTTGAAAGGTACTCATCACCGGGTTTGGTTTTGGGGAGACACAAATGGGTATCTACACGTAGGCGCATTTCAAGCGATGCCTACAATTTGGCGACTCCACTGGGGAGGATTCTTGGTTATTTATCGATTTGAGTGATCGGTATTTAATTAAGATGAGTGGATGAGACTTGAAAGATTCTTGAATTGTATTTCTGCGATTTAATTGGCATTGTCACATATGCATATGCTTTTTAGGTGACTTATTTTGCCACAATAGTACGTGTTCTACGTATGTGGCTAGCCCGGGGGATTTAAGCTCTATCAACCCGAAAACTCTCATGGCAAAAAGGGTTCATCCGAGTTTTTAAATCCACCCAAACCATGGAGTCGAGTTTGATTTCATCACGAACTCGCAGAGCCGCCCGTTGGCATGTACCCTCAAGGGAGGGCTGCCTTGCTAACGTGTCCAAACTCTTAACCATGGTACCCTTTGACACCCTTTTAAGCTTGACCATAGTCGAACATAGAACTTGACTTTAGGTTGCGAACTTCATTGCATCATTCGTGACAATGTGCTTATATGTGCATTTTTTTAATTTTTATTTATTTATTAGTTTTTCTCTTATCGAACCATTTTTTTTATTATTAGAGTCGAGCCATAGATTTTTTTTTTAATTTTTGAGTCACCCGGATTTTTATTCCCGTATACTGCACAAGAGTCAACTTGTTTTGGTCATATCCGGAGTTCTAGAAAGAGTTACGTGTCGTCCAAACTATGGATCTGTAGCCCCGGTTTTTATCTTTCATTTTGAATTGATTTTGTCCCAATCAGAGTCACAGATCAAAAGTTATAACTGATATACTACAGCATGTCCAGTTTAGGTGTCTTTTTAGTGTCAACTTTTTTTTTTTTAATATCTTTTCGTGTCAAGCTAGTCTTAGCCAAGTCCTTTAATATGTGTCAACTCGTATGACATAGGATTATAGATTTTTAGTTTTATTTTTATTTATTTATTTTTATACCATAACTCTTCTAGAATTCTAGTCCTCTTCCTAGTTTCTTGTGATTGATTTTTTGTGCTAACCTTAACATGTGTTCTTTGTCTTTGATTGTGGTTGATCTTATTTATGACTAATGATTGCAAATGGACCGTTTTCACCTAGTATATAGCATAAACATTAAAATTGGACAAAATTAATCAAGTTAGTTTGTCTTTTAGTCTTCCGTGCTATTTGGTCATTGGGTCCTTTGTTTTTCACAACGTCCTCATATCTGGCCATGCGATCATACCATGAGTCTTAATAAACTCACCTAATCACACATGTTGAGTCATTGCACACACTTTGTCTTCGAGTAATGCACTATACTGTTTATGATCGTATACTAGGACCATGCATGCATCGTTTTCCGTCGTAATAGGAATGAGTGGACTATTTCCCATCAGTTTTCAAAATCATTTCATACACTCTTCCTTTTCAATCCGAGTATTGAGTGAATGCATTAAGTGAGTTCTTCCTTACATAGTACTTGAGTCTAAAATAACTAGGCAATAGTTGGAAGAATAAGGGGAACATCATTCCCTCCTTCTTTTCTTCCAATCAAAGCATCAGCAATAACAAAATTCTTGTTTCTCTTGGCGGTAACAAATAATTCATAAGAAACCATGAAGACGAAGCACAAGACAAGTTCCCATATAGGATTTCATGGTTTTTTTTTTTTCTTTCGTTTCAACCCTTTTCCCCTAATAAGTCTAGCATATATAGGTTCTCCTTATCCTTATGTCTATATGCCATGTTCCATCAATAAGCATTTATTTTCTTTGCATTCGATCATTTCACTCGCCAAAAAAAAATGAAAAAAAAAATTGCCGAACTAAACACAAGGTACACCAATGATTTGAGGCACCTTTCCAACCCTGTCATTCCCCGTTAACCGTTCAATCACATTCCATTTCTTCATCAACCACTTTGAGCCTCGTCTAACGATTGACCTTCTTTATTCAACCCACAATCACCTAGCCTTGGGATGGGAAGGTGTATAATTTGTATAACATTCAAAGACAATAAAAAAAAAAGCAACAAAAAAACAATGTCTACGGGCAAGTGTTCCAATGTCTTTGATATGAACACGTCTCAAATTGCGTCTCTCATCGAGTGCTTGGTACCGTGCCTGAGAAACATGAATGCTAAGTGAGGGATGGACCGCATGATCTGAGATTGCCCAAATTGATTCAAAAAAAAAAAAATAAGAGTCAAAGCAAAAAGAAATGTTGAAAATAAAACTTGCAAAGTCCAATTCACAATTACACATCTTGGGGGCTTCTCTTGGGATTTGAGCTTTTTTTACCCCTTTCTTCCATAAACCATCATCTTAACCACATTACAGCCCTTGAAAGACCTCTTTACGATGTACATATACTTGTGCAAAGTTTGGCTAGAGCTATGTTGGCCTAATTCCTAACGGATACGTAGGCAACCTCACATCGAGGTGCGGCCACATTCATATCAACGTTCATATTCACATTCATATGCTTGATCGAGTAAAAGAATATCCAATGCTTACCCCTACCCATTTAGAGCTAGACTTGGGGGCTTGAACCCACATCATTTAGCCTACCCAGCCTAAAGAGTCATCATCTTTGACTCTTTTCACATATATTTCCATCACCATAACCCTTGCAGCCAGCCTTAGTATCACATTCACACACTTCACTCACACAATCCTTCCCTTTAAGAACCCTTTTTCATGAAATCTTGTCTCAACACTGTGCATGCTTCATCATCTTTCAAGACAAAATTCATTAAAAGAAACATTGTATACTTGCTTAGCTTCTTGACCCGAGCAATATTCATTGTTTCACGCATCGAATAATGTGCTAAACAACCTTTAACATCAATGATTTTTGATCATACAAAGCATATCGTGCTTAGATCCTTAACCTAAGCAACGTTCATTATGCAATAATCACTTCATCTATATACGTGCTTAGCTTCTAGACCTAAGTAGCGTTCAATATCGCTTCTTTACACCATATATGATGCTTAGCCCCATGACCTAAGTTCATTCATCTATTGTGTCACATGATGTAATCGTCCTTAGCCTCCTGGCCTAAGAACATGCATCATGCATACATTAAATCCATGCAATTCATTTTGTCTAGCTCAACGAGGAAGTTCAAAACTTCTTTCCTTTTCTTTTGGAGAAGTTCAAAAACTTTTTCAAAATCTTTTATCAAGGGATGTTCAAAAATAAAATTTCATTTTTCACGTCTTTCTTTTACGGGAGAAAGTCGATACCGCTTGTGTTTGCTCATACATTTAAATCATACATATACACACACAATCACAAGTCATACACATGTCATGTTGTGTCAAGTCAAAGCTTGGTCAAGTCAGTTGGTTAAGTCAATCATAGTCTATACGAGTCCCTTGGCAAATTTTATTTTGCAGGTCTCAATTATATCCCACGTCCGGGGACAAGCGGACCATCTATAGCCCACGTCCGGGGACAAGCGGACCATCTACAGCCCACGTTCGGGGACAAGCGGACCATCTACAACCCAAGTCCGGGGACAAGCGGACCATCTACAGCCCACGTTCGGGGACAAGCGAACCATTTACATCCCACGTTCGGGGAAAAGCGAACCAACTACAACCCACGTCCGGGGACAAGCGGACCATCTACAACCCACGTTCGGGGACAATCGAACCACCATTATTTCATGACGCAAGGTTCTCGATACACAGAGACTAGAAATCTCATAATCTGTCGACTTTCCTCAAGCATGGAAAGTATTATCTGGTGGATTTCATCAAGCATAGAAAACCACCAAATTCCTTTGTTGGCTTTCCTCAAGCATGGAAAGCATTATCGGTGGGTTTCTTCAAGCATAGAAAAACGACAAAATCATATGTCGACTTTCCTCAATCATGGAAAGTGTCATCCGGTAGGTTTCTTCAGGCTTAGAAAGCTACCAAACTCATCTGTCGGCTTTCCTCAGGCATGGAAAGCATTTCAACAAACGTCATCCTGTGGATTCTTTCAATCATAGGAAACTACCATACTAATTTGTCACCGATACACTGGTGTTAGATAAGCGTTCTATCCCTTTACTCTTTTATTTGCAGAACTAACACTTTTCTGCAGGTATCGGCGTATATAGGGTGATTTAGGATCGCAGAACGTCTTAAATCATTCTCCATCCCTATCGACTACTTTGACTATCGTTTTTGAAACAGACGTTTCTACAAACTCAATCAAAGTGGGGGCTTCTGTAGACACCTAAAAATGTCTCCCCAAAACCAAACCCGATGATGAAAAACCTTTCACCGCCATTATTGGCCGGGTTGAGTATTTAATCTTGGAGTACTTAAATCCATATTTCCATTTCATAAACCAACCCAAATCCTAGCCCATTTTCCCAAAACACAACTTATTTTCCTCTTTTCGTGCCTTTAAACCCAAAATAATTCATTTCGTGTCCTTTAAAATCAATCATTTCGTGTCCTTTTTATTTTAACGTTTAGTACAGTTTATTTTGGTCCATTATCTGGGTTCAATGATTGAATAGTTGTATGGGGATTTAAAATATATTTCCAACGATATATTATAAGCCCAAATCCGAGTTATAACGAATAAGTTATGGCCAAAATATTAAACTGAGCCCAAACCTAACCTAAGCCCACCTTACCTACGACCCAATGATCATATGGGAGGTCCAAATTATTTAATCCCATTCCTATTACAATTAGGATTAGTTGAAAGCTTCTATAAGTTTCTAAAATATCTTAATTATTCTTTTTGAAAAGATAAGATAAAAGAGTTTGAAATTGAATAAAACTTTTCTTTTTAAAAGTCCTAATTCTATCCGAATTGAAAGACGTTCAAAGATATACAGATATTATTTTCGTTCCTCATAGTTTTTATCCAAAATTTATATGGTTGGATAGCCCTTGAAATTATATTTTTGATGATATATTATAATATCAATTCCGAGCTATAACGGAAAAGATATGAATAAAATATCAAACTCTATCCAAAATTGACACCGTCTCACTATTTCGGCCATATCTTTTATTCTATAAAATATTTTAATCTGATTTTAATTGGGTTAGAAAGTAGACTTCAAGAGATTTCCAAAGAAATCTTATTCATCTTATTTTGATTTCTAGATCAAAAGATATGATAAAAACAAAAACCGAAAAACAGCTGTCTATCGAGTTTTATTCCGATTTAAATCAGATTTTATCTTAATTCTTCGACCCCTCTTTTTTCTCTATAAATAGAGGTCATATCACCCCTTTTCCAATCATCAACAAGCTTGATCACAAAGTAATTCTCTCCTCCATCTTTAGCCTAAATACTAGCCACCCTATTCTCACAAAATACTTCCCCTAATTAAGCACTCCAAGGAGTTCATACGATACCCAAAGTTCTATACTTAAACCAAGGCGTAAAAGGTATAATTAACTGAGGGTTTGGACCAAATCAAAACTACATTTATTTAATTTAATTTTCATTTGATTTATATTTTTATTGAAGTTACTAACAGTTTTTTCATGATGTAGCAATTCAAGGAAACACGGAAAGTGAGTAATTATTCACTTAATTACTCTTATATTTATTCTTGTTGCTAGTATCATGATTAGGTTATTTTATATTTGATTTGACTAACGTTATCATTGTTAAATTGCTTCCAATATTAATGTTAATTCTATTATTATTATTTATTGATCACAACATTGCATGTTAAAGGGAATATGTAATTAAAAATCACGCCTAATAAGATAATTTGGACAACCGGTTTAGGATCCTTTTTAATCTTGTTGTTTTATCAAGTTATCACGATATTTTAGAATTATGTGTTGCATTAATATTCAACCAATTTAGCTTAATAATAGTTTGGAGCAAATTGAATATTTTGTTTGTATGCCTTTGAGATCGCAGGAATCACTTTTCATTATAAGAATTGAGTAGAGGCCAATACGGGCGAATGTGACTCCATGACTCACTTCATACCATCATCCCCGATCTTCCTTTCGTGGTTCCGAACCATATGGATTTAGTAATCTCATGGATTATGAATGGGGTGTAACCTTCACGGGTCAATCGTTGTTGCCTTCGTTGTCCCTTTATTCGTGGTTACCTTAAAAGATCTATGAACAGTTTACAAGTTCCTTAAAAACTTGTTGGCGGCTCCCTACTTTTCTTTGTCCCTAATCTTTGTCCCTAATCGTAATGTCAATTCCCAATTCCTATGAGTGTCAAGCATATTCACACATGCTTTTAACGTAGGCGCATTTCAAGCGACGCCTACACTAAACAATAAAAATCAAAGCTTTAACCCTAACATGATACTAACATGATATTAGAAAAGTATAGGAGGCATCATACATGATATTAGAAATTTTAGTTATTATCCTAAACATGATACTAGGAATCATAAAGACATCCTAACATGATACTAGGAATTAAAATAATAAAAGCATGATTTCTATATAAAAATAACAAAGTAATTACTTACTTGGAATACCTCGTATCTCTTTCTAATAACAAAATACAAATGTTAGTAACTTCAAGGAAGATAATAAATCAAACAATTAAATTAAATAATTGAAATAGAGATTTGGGACTAAACCCTAAGAAATTATCAACT
The DNA here is from genome assembly GCF_948465745.1 of Chenopodium album. Lineage (NCBI taxonomy): Eukaryota > Viridiplantae > Streptophyta > Magnoliopsida > Caryophyllales > Amaranthaceae > Chenopodium > Chenopodium album. The sequence continues at coordinate 31,495,646 of NC_137834.1, forward strand.
TTTCACGTCTAGGGAGAAGGCAACATCGAACTTGGCTAGGTGTGTCTATAACTAATGTAAGCAGAACTTTGTAATAGAGAAGTTTTAGTAAAAGAATAGAGAGAAAATAAGCTTCTAGCTTTTAGAGAGAGAGAATAGAGAGAAATGATGATTGTGAATGAATAAAAACGGTGGTCAAGGACCCTATTTATAGAAAAATAGTCTGAAAATGATAGAAAATACTTCAAATTTTGTATAGAATAAAACTGGCATCTTTCGCCTGACGACAGGCACTAGCGCCAGGCTACAAACATTAGCGCCAGGTGATAGACATTAGCACCAGGCGACAGACTCTGTCGTTTGGCGCTAATTAAAAGATGAAACGCGATTTGTACACGGAATACCCTTCTTAATATGATTAAGAAGCAAAGTTCGTGTTTATCAAATTAAAATCAAATTTATCATAAACCACTTATTTTATTCCAAATAAAACTCTTTAAAATATAATTATCAATCCTAATACTATTAGAATTTAAAAGAACCTTCTAGATTATTCTAGAAGATTAAAGTCAGTCCTAATAATTTTAGGAATTATAATTAATAGGCCCTCCTATAGATCATTGGGCTGCATATAAAATTCATTTCAGGTCCGATTTAGTATTTTTGGCCATAACTTCCTCATTATTCATCGGAATTAGGCTTATAATATATCATTGGAAAACTCTTTTCGAGCCCAATCCAAATACACTATTATTGGACCCTTATCATGGACCAAACTAAAAAGGACTTGCTATATCATAAATAGAGTATTTCAAAAACAGAAAGAGAGATATTTTAATAAAAACAACCGCATCACTAGAATTTTCACACTTTCAATTCGTTGATAATCAAATGACGTAAAAGGTATCCTTCATTTTGTTTGGTTTTTGGGATAAATATTTGGGTATCTACAGAAGCCCCCACTTTGGCGAAGTTTGGAGAAATGGAAGTTTCAAAAACAAAAGTCAAAGTTGCGATAGGGTCAGAGAATGATTCAGAACGTTCGGCATCCTAAATCATTCTTGTAACGCCGATACCTGCAAACTAGCGTTAGTTAAATAAATAAAAGAGTAAGAAATGCGTATCTTGCACCGTCGAGCACACGTCTTTGGAGTAACCGAGTTTTATTTGACGATCTTCCCCAAGCTAGAGGATATCGCCTGAAGACTGCTCCGCTTGTAGCTGCCTTCAATGTCTACTGTTTTATGACCATCTTCCACATCCTAGGGAATATGATAAAAGATAACTCCGCTTATAGCCATCTTCTATTGTTTATGACAACTCTCCACATCCTAGGGAACATCGTCGAAGGTGACTGCTTATAGCCATATTTAGTTTTACTACTGTAGATGTTGTGGTCGCGCTTTGCTGCTGTTGATGTTCACTTGTATCTGAACAAAAGAGCTTCTTTTTTTAGGAATGTTCACTCGTCTCTAAACAATCGAGCTTTGATAAGATGTCCACGCGTCTATGAGCAAAAGAGCTTTGAAAGAAATGTCCACGCGTCTCTGAACAAAGAGCTATGAATGATATGCCCACGTGTCTCTGAGAAAAAGAGCTTTGATATGTCCACGTTTCTCTGAACAAAAGAGCTTTGATATGTGTATGCGTCTTTAAACTAAAGAGCTTTGATAGGATGCCCACGCGTCTCTGAGCAAAAGAGCTTTGATATGTCCACGCGTCTCTGAACAAAAGAGCTTTGATATGCCCATGCGTCTCTTAACAAAAGATATTGATAGGATGTCCTTGCGTCTCTGAGCAAAAGAGCTTGATATAAATTTCCACGCGTCTCTGAACAAGGAGCTTTGAATGATATGCCCACGCATCTCTGAGCAATAGAGCTTCATGATATGTCCACGTGTCTCTAAACAAAAGAGCTTTGATACTTAACTGTTTGTTAAGATTGTTCGGTTGGCTGCAAACAGGAGCTTTGCCGAATGATTGTATCCTGTAAAAATTAAAAGATTTCCAAAAGACTTTGATGGTGTTTTTCTTAGGGCTGACCTAAGGTGATTGACTGACTTGAGGTTAACGCAATGTGTTTTGATACGTGTGTGACTCTTGTGTGACTTAATTGTTTTGACACATGTGTCAGACTCTATTCAAGGTGACATGACTCAACGTACATGAATCGTGTGTGCGACTAAAAAAATGCAAAAATTTCCGTCATTTTTTGTTGAGGGTACCGACTTTCTCCCGAAAAAGAAAGACACAAAAAAGGGATCGAAGTGAGTGTTTGAGGTGCATTGATCATAACATCCTAGAATATCTCAAATGAAGTGTATGCATTGATCGTTGTAGCTTATGGTGCAAGGATCATAACATCCTAGAATATCTCAAATGTTGACTTGATGATGAAAGTATTTAGGTAACTTAGGCGCGGAGGCTAAGTACTTCATACTTTGTGATGCAATGATGATCATGATGGTGAGTGATTTTAATATCACAAAGCGTACTTCAACGTTGTGTCAAGATTTTGTGACAAAAGGTTCCTAAGGGGAGAATTATTTGTCTATGTATATGTGATGTGTGTGAAAGTGACACTATAGCTAGGCTGCAAAGGCTTAGTGTATGGAAAAATATTATTTTGAGAATAGTCAAATGATGGTGACTCTTAGGCTAGGTAAGCTTATGATGTAAAAATCAAGCCCCCAAGTCTAGCTCTAAATGGATAGGGATGAACATCGGAGATCCCTTGATGTGATCAGTTATGAATGTAAATATGAATGCATTTTTATTATGACTGCACCTCGATGTGAGGTTGCCTACGTATCCGTTAGGAATCAGGCCGAACGTAGCTCTAGCCGAACCTCGCACAAGTGTGTGTATACTTCAAAGAGGTCTTTGAAGGGTTGTAACGTGGTTAGGATAAAGGTTAGAGAAGAAAGGTTATAAAGGCTCAAGACCCTAGATAAGCCCCCAAGGTCTGCAATCTTGCATCCGAAATCTTTGTATTTGTATGCTTGAGATTTCCTCACTTTTGAAATCTCTTTCTAATGTTTCTTTTTCTCTCTTTTTTACTTTTGCTTTTGCATTTTTTGATAATTATGGGCAATCTCGATCATACGGTATATCACTCAATTGGCATTTATGTTTCTTAGGCATGGTACCGAGCACTCGATAAGAGACGCAATCTTAGACGTGTTCTTATCAAAGATATATTCATATCAAAGATATTGGAACACTTGCCCTTTTGCACACTTTTATTGCTATTTTATTCTTTTGAAATCACTCAAGCTTTTGAAATTGCATAAGTTTCACACCATCCCATCCCAAGGTTAGGTAGATGTGGGTTGAAGAAAGAAGGGTCTATTGTCAGACAAGGCTCAAAGTGTTTTATCGAGAAATGATTGTATATTTGAAGGGTGAAAGGTGATATGATAGGCTACAAGGGGTGCCTCAAATCACTGGTATACCTTGTGCTTAATTCGACTGGGATTTTTTATTTTTTTTTATGTAATGCAATGCAATACAATACGATAATCATATGCAAGAAAGAAATGCTCATTTTATTAAAAGGTAAAAAGGAAAAACCTACAAAATAAGATCTAAGGAAGATAAAAGGTACCTATGCTAGACTTAGGGCTTGTTCTCATTGACTAAACTCAGCTGAACAGAACTAAACTGAACTGAGCTAAACTGACTGAACTGAACTAAAATGAATACATTATAAGAGAAGGAAATTAGGAGGTGAACTGAACTAAACTGAACTAAACTGAACTGAACTGAACTGAACTAAACTAAACTGAACTTAAAATAAACGTATGAGAACAGGCCCTTATTGGGGAAAGGATGAATAAAAGAAATAGAAAGAGAAGTCACGAAATCTTGTCGTTGAAGCTCGCCTCGTGTCTTGTGCTTCATCTCTCGGTCTTTTTGTCAGCTGGAGGGAATGGGAGTTTATTTTCATGATGAGGTCTTGAATGAGATTATAAAACTTCTAACATTGATTTGTAGTATGATCATTGCTTTGATGGTACTTTCTATAGGAATCTTGATTCCATTCTAGTGTTCTCCTTTCAGGAGGTGGATCTTGCATAGGTCCAATTGGTGTGATGAGTCCCTTATCAAGGAGTCGATCAAAGGCGATATTATAGCTCATTTCAATTGGGACGAACTTCCTTTCTTGTTCTTTTGCCTTTAAAATCTTTTTATCGATGCGACTTCCATTCTGATGGGAAGAAACAGAAGAAGGGTTGTTGTTCTTCTTGCTCTTGCCACCATTGTTATATATTTTGACCTTCTTGTTGCTCGGAGGAACACGAAGGTAATTTGAATCAACAAGATCTTAAATTCGGTCTTTGAGGGTGAAGCACTCTTCGGTGGTGTGACCATGTCGTCTATGATATTTGCAATAGGAGTTTGGATCCCAGTTGGGAAGCCGTTTCTCAGGTGGTGGGTCTTGGATTAGACCAATGGGATGGATAAGGTTTTGACCGTGAAAATAGTTAAAAGCTTCATTATAAGTCGTTCCTATTGGTGTATACTTTCCAATGGTCCGTTTTGCCCGTGGCTTAAGAGCATTGAGTTCTTCATTAAATCCTTGGTGAGAATTTTGTTCAACATCCTTTACCCGAGTTGCTAGTCATTCTACCACATTCAAGAGCATGGCAATGACATCTTGTAGTTTTCGAATGTCTTCTCTTACACTTGATAAATTTTCCTTGGTATCATCTAAGAAAACCCCGTCATCTTTCTCAATCATGGTCACTTCATCCATAGAAGTTATATAGAATTCCTTGATCATGGGCTCTCCTACAGGTGTGATAAGGAGCGAAGGATCGAAGGATATTTGATCTTCTGTGATGGCTAGAATTTTGGAAGTATTATTGTTATCGATCAAGTCTTGTATAGCTTCTTTGAGTTTTCAACATTCCTCAGTGTCATGACCATTTCATTACTGATATTTGCAGTGTTTATTAAGATCCCACTTAGGTGGCCTGGCTTTTGGAACTCGATCTTTGATAGGTCCTATGCATGACTAGTCCTTTGTGGTGCAGTAGCTTTTTGAAGGTTGTCGCGTAACTCATACCAAGTGGAGTGAACACTCTTTTCGACCTTTGGATTCATTTTTTAGAAGTGTTCGTAGCATATATTTCATTAGTGGGAGAGGAAGACAAATGATGGTCGTTCTTCTTTCCTTTCGCACTATCAACTTTCCGAAGATCATCTTTGATGTCAATGCCTATATCATAGATAGCCTTGAAGGTATTCAAGTTTTGTTGATATTTTAAGTGCTTTGAATATTTTTCTTGAAGGTTCTTGATGAAAATCCTTATAGATTCCTTTTCAGTAGGAACTTCAACCATATTAGCGGAAGTTTCCCTCCACTTGTTAACAAAAGAGGTGAACCCTTCGTTTTCCTTTGATTTAGCATCTCAAGGTTTCAATGGTCAGTTTCAACTTGAATGTTTCACTTATATCAATCAATAAAAGCATTTATTATTCCATCCCAAGTAGAGGTCTACTCTTTGTCAAGAGAAAAGAACCAATGTTGACAATCGGTTTCTAGAGATAGTGAGAACAAAGAGTTAAAAATATTCCTATCAATCCCCTTAATATTCATTATAGTTTCAAAAGCCCTTAAGTGAAAATAAGGATTGTCCGTTGGCTTGAACTTAGGAATGTCACTGGCATTGAACTTCTACGGAAGAAGTTCTTTGTCCACTGAGACCTCTTGTTAGCTAATGCCCTGGAATCTATAGTCATTGGAGAGTTTTCTTAGGCTTTCTTGCATGAGATCCATTTGTTGTTGTTCACAAGGTCATTGATTTGAAGGGTCATAGCCTTCATCAATTCAGTCATGTAAGCCACGTTCTTTCTAAGTTTGTTGACTTCTTCTTCAGTTGCCATTTTCTTCTTAGATTTTCTTTTCCGAATAATTGGTTCGTCAAAAAGTAGTACTTGAACAAAGGAATCGTCTTTGATTAATCGCCCTTCCTTTCTTGACCAAGTGCTGCGGAATGGGAAATTGGGGGTAAATTTTATTTATTAATTGACTTAAAATCTATTCAACATGCAATAAATGAGAAGAGATCATGGAAGAATGAGGGATGATATGTATGGAGAAAGTATGTAGAGAGTGAAAAAATGATGGGGATATATGGAAGAATTTAGGAATAAAGTGGACCCCCAACTCAAATGAAGGAAAAAACGACTCATGCATGAACCCTGAGACATGGTCATGGTGTACAAAGTGTGTGAATACTTGTGAGTGTAATTGATATGCTCAAGACTCGTGTCATGACCATGGGACTAGACTATGTGATTAGACTCAAACAAAGACTAAGCTAAGACTTCACGTATGTGCACTAAACTGGACAGACTATAGTATTTTAGTCATAACATTTTATCCGTGACTCTGAATTGGACGTAACCAACTCCAAATGACAGATAAAACTCGGGGATATAGATCCATAGGTTGTATGAATCGTAACTCTTCCTAGAACTGCGGATATGACCAAATCAAGTTGACGTTTGTGCAGTATAAGTGAATAAAAATCCAGGTTGACTCAAAGGAACTATGACTCGATTTTAGACATATTTATTAGCTCAAATTAATTAATTAATTAGGAAAAGTCCTTTAGTCTTTGGTTAGTTTATTTAAGAATATTTATAATTAAAAGTCAAACCAAATGGTTAGTTTAGTTACATAATAAGTATGCACGAGCAAGTAATGCAAAAGTAGTCAAATAGGCACAAAATGATGCAATCAGTTTGCAACCTAACCAAGGCTCTAATTCTCTAAAGTTCAAGGATTATGGTTATTTAAAGAGGATCCATGGTTATATGTCCGAATGCACCGTGAGGAAGCCTAACCTTTGGAAGGGTTGGCGCGTGTAGATGGGACCCCGCAAGTTAAACTCGCTTGCACAATTTGGTGAATTCACAAACTCGGATGTACCCTTCGTTGCAAGGAGCATTCGATTGGGTAGATGGAGCGTGAATCCCTAGAGGGTTAAGACCATATGTAGAACACATATGGGTTCAGAATAAAGGGAAAAACTCAATCAGGAAGTAAAATCGAGCAAATAGTACTAGAACCCGGTCGAAACAACAAGGTATATTTCTGGCTCGGTATTGGAAGAATTTGGCGCGAGAATACAATGCCTGTCGCTAGACGAAAATTACTATCGCCAGGCAACATAGCCATCGCTTGGCGATGGCGCTGTTTTCTCAACGCTTATTCCTACATGCCTTAGCAGCTTTCTGTTCTTGAATTTTCCATTTTTTCGCGCGTTATTTCGATTTTAGTTGTGAAAGATATTTCCCTAATTTCCTACGTGTAAAAATCCTATGTTTTTGATGCATTAAAAATGGTCTATCCAATGCGGACCTTTTTTATGCTTATGCCAATAATGTTAATTAAAATTACGCACATGAAATAATTAGAACTTTTCGAGTCTCGTCCACTCATTCTAAATTATTGCTAAATTAAATTTTAGAAATTAAAATAGAAATCTTCCCCATTGGAGTCGCCAAAAAACTGTAGGAAATATTTCAAGCATCCCACACTTGAGCCCCACTGTGATCATACACTTAAACATGGTGGCGTCCAAAGGGAAGGAAGCTTGAGCAAAAGAGTCGCCAACAAGTTTTAGGAACTTGTAAACCGTTCACATGATAAAGGTTACACCCCTTCACGATACATCAGATCTCTAACTCCATAGAGTCTGGAACCATGACTAGATATTCGGATATGAAGGTACAAATCCAACCTAAACGAGATTGAACCTGCCCTAATAATAGGCTTCTACTTTATTCTTTTTGTACTATTGTGCGCTTTCTGACTAACATACAATCAATAGGTTAACCATAAACCTGTTTAATCTATGTTGGTTGAATATTAATGCACAAACAAAACTATTATTGGCGATCACTTGAATTATAATCATATTAGCTTAAACAATATTATTAATTATTTTATTAAGCGTGATTACAAGTACAAATTTCCTTTAAACATCCATAAAAGGTGTGATCAAGAAATAACAATTATATATATATATCAATCAACAATATATAATAACAACAAATCATAATAACCATGTTAACAATAAATCATATTATTAATAGCAAGATCATAGGCATGATACTAACAAGATTAATAACAAATCCTATCATGTCACTAAACAATAAAAATAAGAGCTTTAACCCTAACATGATATTAGAAAAGAATAGGAGGCATCATATATGATATTAGAAATTATAGTTATTACCCAAAACATGATACTAGGAATCATAAAGACATCCTAACATGATACTAGGAATTAAAATGATCTAATCATGACTTCTACATAAAAAAAAAAAATTACTTACTTGGATGCCTCGTATCTCTTTCTAATAACAAAATACACACGTTAGTAACTTCAAGGAAAATAATAAATCAAACAATTAAATTAAATAATTGAAATAGAGATTTGGGACTAAAAACCCTCAGAAATTATCAACCTTTCACGTGTAAGGAAAAGGCAACTTTGAACTTGGCTAGGTGTGTCTAGAACTAATGTATGCAGAATTTTGTAAGAGTAAAGGTTTAGAAAAAGAATAGAGAGAGAATAAGCTTCTAGCTTTTAGAGAGAGATGATGATTGTGAATGAATAAAAACGGGGTCAAGGACCCTATTTATAGAACAATAGTCCGAAAACGATAGAAAATAATTCAAGTTCTGTACGGAATAAAACTGGCATCTGTAGCCAAGCGACAGGCACCAGCGCCATGCGACAAACATTAGCGCTCGGCGACAGACATTAGCGCCAGACGACAGACTCTGTCGTTTGGCGCTAATTAAAAGATAAAACACGCTTTGTACGCGGAATCCCCTTCTTAATATGTTTAAAATTTAACATGATTATATTTCGTGTATATCAAATTAAAATCGGATTTATCATAAGACACTTATTTTATTCCAAATAAAACTCTTTAAAATATAATTATCAATCCTAATACTATTAGAATTTAAAAGAACCTTCTAGATTATTCTATAAGATTAAATTTAATCCTAATAACTTTAGGAATAATAATAAATAGGCCATTCTCTAGATCATTGGGCCGCATATAAAATTCATTTCAAGCCCAATTTAGTATTTTTGCCATAACCTCCTCATTATTCATCCAAATTGGGCTTATAAAATATCGTTGGAAAACTCTTTTTGAGCTCGATCCAACTACAATATTATCGGACCCTTATAAAGGACTAAACTAAATTGGATTGGCTATTTCTTAAATAGAGTGTATTTTCAAAAAACAAAAAGAGATATTTGAATAAAAACAACCACATCGCTATAATTTCACACTTTCACTTCGTTCAATAATCAAATGACGTGAAAGGTATTCATCACTGAGTTTGCTTTTGGGGAGACACATTTGGGTGTCTACACTCCTTTTATGTTTAAATAAAAAAAAATAAAATAGCCAAAAATAATTAATCAACAAGTGGCACACTTAAAGGAGGGGTTAGGCAAGGACCACAAGGGAAGGGGGGACCAAACTTGATCCCTAAGGATTCTTAAATACCTTCCCCTCACTATGCTCGGCACCAATGAGGAGCTGCCACATAGCGGGCCAAGCCTTCGCGCCCATGCTCCCTTGTTGGCGCTTGGTGCGTGAGGCTAGGCCTGCTGCTGGGCGCTTGGTGTGTGCGGCATGGCTGCTGCCTAGCAGCGAGCATGCTTGTGCGCCAGCACAGCAAGCTGCAGGGCGTAGCGTGCCATGCCGCATCTCTCCCACGTGCGCACCAGCACACATGCGTTGCTAGCAGTGCTAGCACGCTAGCGCGCTACTAGCTAGCTAGCATTGCTAGCTTGTTGCTACTGCTGCTTCCGCATGCTAGCGATGGTTGCTAGTCGTGCGCCAACAGCAGTGCTAGCGATGGTGCGCTAGCATGCACCGATTAACCTTGGCTTGGCTTGGTGCGCAAGCTAGCCACCTTGACTATACTAAATGCCCCTAGCACTCGGTTTTCCCGAGGCATTCCGATGTTAGGGGTATTTTGGAAAATTGTTGATTAATTGGTAATTTTACCGTCTCGTCTATTATTATTTCGACTCGATTTCCGACTCTCAGTTTCGACGCTCCTAGCTCGATTTTTGACGTCTAAATATTAATTACTTGAGCGACTCATTAATTCCTTCCGAATTAATTCATCGTTTCGGATCGTTAGTTTCTTGGGTGTGACCCGAAGGGCTCAATCAAGATTAAACTGTAATAGTAATTATACATTAATATTACTAATAAGAAGCGGCCTCCAGCTAGGCATTTAGATCACTTGACCTCACTGAATAATTAGCTTTCTAATAATTCCGAACCCTGTACCAGAATAATACACTTGTTCGAAGGACACCATTCCTATCAATCTCACACTTGTCCTTCCGGACAAGTGCATTTTTAGTGTATAGTGTTTTTCCTATGTCGTTTAATGTCTGCTGATGAACTATAAGGTAATATATATATATGTCATCCTTATTACATCCAGAAGTTTTTCTCGATATTCGAGTCCGACTGTCAACAAATAGATGATTTCTAAAATCCATCCGATTACGGCCATGCAATTTCACAGTCTCGCTCTTCGAGAGGCCTTGTAAACAACAAAGACATCTTCCCTATAATTACTAAGGGATATTTCTAGTCTTGTAATGTAGCTTTTCTTACTAAGAGGACCTAGCGGCCTGAGTGTTGCCGTTATAATCTCCATAAACGGCAGATGTTTGACTAACATCAAAACGGACTGTACTAAAAAAAGAGAACTCACAATACTCATGGTCAAGGAAAGAAATTCCGATAGCCATAATGAGAAGTATACTTATGAAGATATTTAAATCTCTTAAAGTATTCTCAAAGGTCGATCCAGTATGGTTCTAAACCAATACCTGTGCAAATGATTCATGACAATCATGTCCTTGTAGCACAAGAAATGATGCTATAAATCAAACTACACACTAATTTCAAGCGGTCATTAATCGTCCATGATTTAAATGACCTTGATTAGGGATAATTTTCGATTATAATATTCAATGTTCACTTAATAGGTGTTTCTTTATCCAAGACTGGTCTTGATGCCCTATTTTGAATATTCTTAGAATCGAATGGAATCCTTATTTAATCTTAAACCACAATTAAATAGAAAACAGAATGATAAAATTTCATGAAATTTAAATTACTCCAAAGCCTGAATGGTTCATCTTAGTGTCTTACATTAAAATGTTTAAAATTAATTAAATCACTAAACAAGGAAATCAAAGCCAATCTCCAACGTGCCTAATTCCCATTGCCTCAATGTGCTTGTTGTGCTTCACTTGAGGTAAGGGTTTAGTAAGTGGATCGGCTACATTGTTGTAGGGAATATTTCAAGCATTACCCCAAACTTGAACCCCACTGTGATCATACACTTAAGCATGATGACGTCCAAAGGGAAGGAAGCTAGAGCAAAAGAGTCGCCAACAAGTTTTAGGAACTTGTAAACCGTTCACAGGGTGAAGGTTACACCCCTTAACGATCAAGAAGATCGTTAACTCTAATAGGTTTGGAACCATGACTAGAAGTTCGGGGATGAAGGTACAAATCCAACCTAAAAGAGATTGAACCTGCCCTAATAATAGACCTCTACTTTATTATGATCATATTCATGTGCGCTTTCTGACTAACATGCAATCAATAGGTTTACCCTAAACCTGTTTATCTATGTTGGTTGAATATTAATGCACAAATAAAACTATTATTGGCGATCACTTGAATTATAATCAAATTAACCCTAACAAGATTATTAATTATCTTATTAAGCGTGATTACAAGTACAAATTCCCTTTAAACATGCATAAAAGGCGTGATCAAGCAAAAACAATAAATATATATATCAAGCAACATAATAAATCATCATAAATTATAACAATTATAATCATAATTGAAATAACAATCATAATAATTAAAATAATTAATCATGTTAAATCATAATAATAGCAAGATCCTAGGCATGATACTAAGAAGATTAATAACAAACCCTAGCATGTCACTAAACAATAAAAATCAAAGCTTATCCTAACATGATACTAACATGAATATTAAAAAAAAAAACATCGCAGCAATCATAATTGACATTATATTCTTTACCCTAAACATGATACTAAAAAGATCAAAACACCTTAACATGACACTAGGAATCATAACAACAACCTAGACATGATTTCTATATCGTAATATCAATAAAATTAAAGCACTTACTTGGATGCCTCGTACCTCTTTCTAATAACAAAATACACGCGTTAGTAACTTCAAGGAAAACATAATACAATAAATTTAATAATTAAATAATTTAAATAGAGATTTGTGACCAAACCCTCATGAAATTAAAACCTTTCACGTCTAGGGCGAAGGCAACTTCGAACATGGCGGTATGGTGTCTATAAAAAGCTAGTTTAGAAAAGAGAGAGAGAGTAATCAAGAATTTCTTTATGAGAGTTGGTGAGAGAGAGAACAAGAGAGAATTCCTAAGAATTGATGAGAATTGATGATTGAAAACGGGGGTTTTAGGAGGCTATTTATAGATAAAATTAGCCGGATATGATAAAAAACAAATTAGAGTTTCGAAAAGAATAAAACACGACTGCATCGCCAAACACGCGCTTGTCGCCAGACACTACGCGTGTCGCCAAACGCTAGGTCTGTCGCCAGGCGCAGAGCTGTCGTATGGCGCTAGAAATAATTTTCCACGCGTTTTCTTATATTGATAAAAATTAAGCGTACGTGAGGGAAAATTGTATTTTCCTTAAAAACACTTCTTTTATTCTGATTAAAACTCTTAAAAGTCAATTTATCAATGCTAATTAAATTAGGATTCAAAAGAACCTTCGAGAAGATTCTAGAAGACTATATTCAATCCTTATCACATTGGAAACGATAAATCAATAATAGGCCCTCCTCTAGATCATTGGGCCGCATATAAATATCAAACCGGGCCCAGTTTAGCAATTTGGCCATAACTTCCTCATTATTCATCGGAATTGGGCTTATAATATATCGTTGGAGAACTCTTTTTGAACCCGACCAAACTACACCATTATTAGACCCTTGCCATGGACCAAACCAAACTGGATTGGCTGTTTTCTTAAAAATAGGTTTTCAAAAAATAGAGAGAAAGAAAAGAAATATAACTAACTGCAACACTAGACTTTCCACACTTTCACTTCATTCAATTATGATTCGACATGAAAGGTACTCATCACTGGGTTTGATTTTGGGGAGACACAAATGGGTGTCTACAGAAGCCCCCACTTTGACTGAGTTTGGAGAAATGCAAGTTTAGAAAACAAAAGTTAAAGTATCGATAGGGACGGAAAATGATTCAGAACATTCTGCGATCCTAAATCCCTCTTGTAATGTCGATACCTGCAAACTAGCGTTAGTTAAACAGATAAGAGAGTTCAGAAACGCGTATCTTGCACTGTCGAGCACACGTCTCTAAAGGTAACCGATTTGTTGCTATTGTTGACAACCTTCCACAAGCTAGGGAACGCCATTCTGCTGTTTGTTTTGACGATCTTCCGCAAGCTAGAGAATACCACCTGAAGACTGTTACGCCTGTAACTGCCTCCAATTTTGTCGTGATAGACTTCTGCAAGCTAGAGAACCCCATCGAATATTGCTTCGCCTGAAACGACCTTCTAGCGCTTTGTGACCATCTTCCGTAAGCCAGGGAACACGATCAAAGATTGCTTCGCCTGAAACTATCTTCATTTGTTGCGACAATACCCTGAAGAGTATCACCGAAGACCAACGCCTGTCGATCCTTTGCTTTTGTTATGCCAGTGCGTTGGCGCTTTGCTGCTGGTGAATTAGTATGTTGGTGCCTTTGAATTGTGAACCAGTATGTCGGTGCCTTTGTATTATGAACCATTATGTCGGTGCCTTTATATTATGAACCATTATGTCGGTGCTTTTGCAGTGAGCCAATGTTTAGGCGCTTTACGCTAAGTGAGACGATCTTTTATCAAGTCGATCACTTAATGTGATTGTAACCGAGCCGATTACTAAATCATGTCAAATTGCTTATAGGGGCTAACTGGCGTACCAAGGAACCCAAAATTATTGTATAAGGTTGAAATAACCGTTTTGAGTGGCTTAGATTTCTTTCGCCGTTGCAACGTCGCTGGCGTTAAGATTTAGCTATGTCGCCAGACGCTTCAGGCGACAGAGCTGTCGTTTTGCACCAGAACCGGGATTTCCATATAAATCCCTTCTCTTCGTCATTTTTGCTGCTGCTGCTCTTTTCTTTCGAAAAATCGCCGCGGAGATTCGAATTGCTCTAACTTGCTCGTTCTTCAACCAAATTTGCTCAAATTTGTTGCAAATCGAAGCTTTGTTTATCTATTTTCCCGATCTATGTATTTTTTTTTTCAAACTCACTCAAATTTTTGCTGAATTTGTGCGTTTTTGTTCAAGAATTTTTGAAAAAAATCAAAACTTCTTTTGCTTAATTTGCTTTGTTTGTCAAATTTTATGCCATTAAATTGCTTGATTATGTTTGTATATTTCCTTGGGAGTATTTTGAGACTTGTTTAACTCAATTTGGTGAATAAACGAACAATTCACCATTGTTGAATTCTTGTCCAATTTGTCACAATAATTAACATAGCATTGCAAGAAATTGTTTGGATGCTTGAAAAATGCCATATATGCTTGAATTGAAATTGTGCTCTGTTTTAGTACTATGTACTTTGTTTTTTTTTTTTGCGAACATAGTATCATGCGGCTAGGCAAACCTTAGATACTATAGAGCCTTAATTTATGTCAATTTTGCACAATGTAGTACGGCTAGAAAGTGAGGTTCGGGCTCACGGTCCCGAGACACGCGATGGGAACATGAGCTCGTTGAGGAGGACACCGACCCGTCCACTTCTCTTGGTCCCTTCCCCGAGTGGGATGAGCGGACATTGTACTTTGCCCCCGACCACCACATTTCTGAGAGGGTGCGTCGTGGGATCACCGTTGGTAGGACGCGTTGCCATGGCTCAAGCAACGACAGCCTAGGCAAGCTGTACCGTACGTTATTCAACGTTGATGGGGAGTTGAGACTTCTTTGGGAGTCTTGTGGGCTGACTGCCCTGTTTAAGGCCACGCAGGCCATGAGCTCTTTTGACACCAGCAACACTTTTCACTTTCCTTAGGGTGAGATTATGGTCACCCCAGCCGACTTCAGTCTCATCTCGAGACTGGAGTTTAGTTCGACTGCGCTGCCGTTCGACAACACCATTAGTATCTACTCTCCTGAGGTTGATGAGTTGCTGGGTCTGATCGCTGTTCGGGCCCGTGCTGAGGTGGAGTCATCACAGTTCAGCACCAAGCGTATTTGTCGGTTGAATCTGGCAGCAGCTTTCGAGGATGATGCGACCACCCGAGAGCAGTGGGTGCGCATCATTGCGCTTATTTTGCTGTCAGGGAAATTTTCCCCTGATAAGGGTAGTAGGGAATTCCTTTACTACCTTCCTGCTGTCCGCGATCTTTATCTGTACGGGACTTACGACTGGGCTAGCTTGGCCTATGCCGATTTTTTGCGTGCGTTGCGAGGCTTGTGTCGACACCGGTCTTACACAGGAGACATTACTCTGTCTGGCTTCTGGAGAGTCGTAAAGGTATACTTTGTCTCTTATAAAGTTAGCTCTGAGCTTTTTGTTAGCACCTGCTGATATCTTTTGTCTTTTGTAGATCTAGTTCTACGAGTACTTTCCTTTACTCGCGCCGGCGAGGCCATCGCCACGCGAGTTTCCTATTGGCGCCTGCTAGGGAGGTCGCTACATCCGGGCGGCTACCGCCCATGTTCGAGAGCAGATCCTCTCGGTATGATCTTTTGCATAGATAACATCTTTGTATTTGCTTTTTGGTAGATTTTTTATCTCATAAGCATTCTTTGTAGGAGCCTGAGGTGATGTACCGACCATGGGGCGGTTTGGTTATCCTTGGGCTGGCTGCGCAGTACACTGCAGAGCGTTGTACGTCCTAGGGACAGCGGTGTACCTAGGAGAGAGAGTTGCTATTCAGCACTCCTCGGATATTTTTGTCGTCCCTGCTTCTCCGCCACATCACATGTTCAATGACATGAGGCTGCTCAGCATGTCCGAGAGGTCGCCTACTGGTACCCCTTGGCGATCTCATGTGATCCCAGGGCGTTGCTATGAGGAGGAGTTGATG
This sequence comes from Chenopodium album, assembly GCF_948465745.1. Lineage (NCBI taxonomy): Eukaryota > Viridiplantae > Streptophyta > Magnoliopsida > Caryophyllales > Amaranthaceae > Chenopodium > Chenopodium album. Next base: position 31,511,840 of record NC_137834.1, read on the forward strand.
TCGTTGTTAGCTCCAGCCCCTGTTCTGTCTGCGGAGGCGGCGGTATGATTTTTATATTTTACCTTTTGCTAAGTAGCCCCCAAGTGATATTTTACTAACTTTAGTTTGCTTTTTGTCAGGCTGGGCCTAATGAGTTCGTGCCTCCTCGTATTTCCATCCACTTCCAGGGGACATACGGGCCTATCGAGGAGATGATTCCTTGGGCTGGCTGCGGAGTACACTGCGGAGCGTTGTACTTCCTAGGGACGTATGGGGCAGCGGCGTACCTAGGAGAGAGAGTTGCTATTCAGCACTCCTCGGATATTTTTGTCGTCCCTGCTTCTCCGCCACATCACATGTTCAATGACATGAGGCTACTCAGCATGTCCGAGAGGTTTCCTGCTGGTACCCCTTGGCAATCTCATGCGATCCCAGGGCGTTGCTATGAGGAGGAGTTGCTGCCGTTGTTAGCTCCAGCGCCTGTTCTGTCTACGAAGGCGGCGATATGATTTTTATCTTTTACCTTTTGCTAAGTAGCCCCCAAGTGATATTTTACTAACTTTAGTTTGCTTTTTGTCAGGCTGGGCCTACTGAGTTCGTGCCTCCTCGTATGTCCATCCACTACCAGGGGACATACGGGCCTATCGAGGAGATAATTCCTCCGGCTTCTGAGGATCAGCGCTTTGTGGAGCGATCCATTCCTCGCCACCAGACTCTGGTGAGTTTTTTACTTGCTATTTGTTCATATCTGTCTTGCATTGTTACTGACTTTATTTTCTTTGATATTTCTCGCGTGAGGTGGTCACAGCGATGGCTAGGTGCATAAACGCCTTCCGGAGCCAGCTCGTACGGATGAGGGATGTGGCTACCTGTCGTCGTGACGACGCTGTTCAGGAGGTTGCTTTTCTTCTTATTTCTACATTGTTATATTTCAATTTTGATTGCTCCTGACTCGATTTCTTCTTGCAGGGACAACTTTTCCTTCTTGCACCCGGACGAGACCTAAGATTCGGAGAGAACCAGAGAGGTCTAGCTCGAGGCGTCGTCGCACTAGTTTTGGCGGTCGGGGTGGTCGATCTGACGCTGCCCAATCGAGGCGGTGGGGGGCTCGGGCTCTTCTTTTGAGGGTGCACAGGTTGGGCCAGTAGGCTAGGGAGAAGCGACCTCGGCCCCGAGAGGTGGTGAGATGTACGAGGTCGGCTCATCATCACAGCAGCCTCAGCGGCCTTAGCCTCTATTGGTTCATCAGGGTGACCTTGGGTGGACGAGCTGAGTTTTCCTCTTCCTGGAGAGAGTAGAGCTAGTGGGGAGCATACTCCTCGTTCTGCGTAGTTTTTTTATATGATGAACATCCCTCATCATCTGCGTCCTCCAGCGCTGTAGTTGTACCTATATTTTATTTATTTTGACTTGTATAGGACTTTGCCTGATTGACTCATTTATTAGACATATTTGTATATACATAGTATTATCTATTATGACTGTATTTTTCTTGCATATATCTTTCATTTTTATGTGCATATTTGTGTGTGCAACAAATTGTGATAAAATTAATTTTGCGCAAAAATTTCCATCATTTTTATTATTAATGGAGGGTATCCAACTTTCACCCCAAAAAGAAAAAATGAAAAATAAAATTGGATTTGCAACAAACCTAAAATTAAATTAAGTCTGAATAAATCTAAAAAATAAAAATTGAAAGAAAATATATGAAATTAATATGTAAGTGTATTTGTAAAAAGAGATAAAATCGTAAAGTCATTGTACGAGTTCGAATCATAGCCATAAAAACGCAGTTTGAATAGCTCGTTGATAAAATGCTGCAGTGCCACGTGTCGCCACGCGTTTTGCGCTGGCGCTAGGTGACAGAGTTGTCGTTTGGAGCTGAAGTGCGCTGACTCCAAGTCCTTTCCGGATTAAAACTGCATCGATTTTGTGCATAAATAGCCCCCTAATTTGCCGAATTTCTTCATAATTCCAGCAGATTAATCATAGTCTTAGTTCCTCAACAAATAATCATGTCTTTAGTTAGTAAGAGTTTTACCAATTTCACTCGTGAATGGTGTCGGTCTTTAACTGCCAAAGAGAGAAAAGAACTTGACTTTTTTCACATGGGAGGTATTTATGGTGTTAAAGGGGTAGATCTTGATATAGATTTCATTTATACCGCCTTAGAATATTGGGACACAGATACTCATTGTTTTAGACTAGGGTGTGATGAAATTAGCCCTTTACCGGAAGAATTTGGTGCCATCTTAGGCTTCCCTTCATTAGATCTTGCGGTAATCCCTAGATTAAATGAATATTATTATAAAGATTTTGAGCGCTTCTTTAATTTAAGAGACAAAGATCTAACAAATATTGTGGATGGTAGTTGTAGGGAATTAATTTCAAGCGTTAACCCCTAGCTTGAACCCCACTGTGATCATACACAAAAGTACGGTGGCGTCCAAAAGGGAAGAAGATAGAGCAAAAGAGTCGCCAACAAGTTTTAGGAACTTGTAAACCATTCAAAGGGTGAAGGTTACACCTCTTAACGATCCAAGAGATCGTCAACTCCATAAGGTCTAGAACCAAATAAGGGTTCGGGGATGAAGGTACAAATCCAACCTAAAAGAGATTGAACTTGCCCTAATAATAGGCCTCTACTTTATTCTGATCGTATTCATGTGCTCTTTCTGACTAACATGCAATCAATAGAATTAACCATAAACCTGTTTATCTATGTTGGTTGAATATAATGCACAAATAAATCTATTATTGGCGATCACTTGAAATCATAATCATATTAACCCTAAACAAGATTATTAATTATCTTATTAAGCGTGATTACAAGTACCAATTCCCTTTAAACATGCATAGAAGCGTGATCAAGCAATAACAATAAATATAATCAAGCAACATAATAAATTAATTATAATAATTATAATCATAAAAATAATCATAATAATGTTAAAGCATAATAATAGCAAGTTTCTAGGTATGATACTAACAAGATTAATAACAAACCCTAGCATGTCACTAAGCAATAAAAATCAAATCTTTAACCCTAACATGATACTTACAATCATAAATATTAGGAAGAACATAAAAGGCATCATATAAATCATATTTAATATTAAAGTTACCAGACATGATACTAGGAATATCATAATAACAACATAAACAAAATTTCTACATCATAACATTAACAAAACCATTAAAGTACTTACTTTGATGCCTCGTACCTCTTTCTAATAACAAAATACACACGTTAGTAACTTCAAGGAAAATAATAAAACAAACAATTAAATTAAATAATTGAAAGAGAGATTTGGGACCAAACCCTCAGAAATTAAACCTTTCACGTCTAGGGGCGAAGGCAACTTCGAATATGGCTAGGTGTTTCTAGATCTAATGAATGCGGAATTTTGTATGTAAAATAAAGTTTAAAAAAAAGAGAAAGAGAGAAGGATGAATGATTAAAAGAGAATGAGAAAATTAATGATTGCGAATGAAAACTGGTTGTAGGTGAATATAATTGAAAAGCTGGTTGCTGATGAATGAAAACGGAGTTTTTAATACGTTATTTATAGTGAAAATCAGCAAAAAAGATAAAATATCAAAACAGAGCATCTGGCGCACGTGAAACAGAGCTGGCGCACCTAAAACAGAGTTGGCGCCAAGGCAGCCTAATTGGCGCCAGGCGCCAACACTAGCGCCAGGCGCCAATGCCAGCGCCAGGCGCAAATGCCTGGCGTCAGGCGCTAGTCCTGTTTTTGACGCGTTTTCGAAAATCAGATAAATTTTGCCGTACAGGAGGATAAAATCGTATCTTTTCCTCAAAATGTTCTTTGATTTTAATTAAAACTTTGAAAAGTCAACAAAAGTCAATTTATCAATGCTAATTAAATCAGGAATGAAAAGAACCTTCTAGAAGAATCTAGAAGACTAAAACCATTCCTAATTACATTAGGAATGATAAATCATATTAGGCCCTCCTCTAGATCATTGGGCCGCATATAAGGCTCAAGCCGGGCCCAATTTAGTAAATTGGCCATAACTTCCTCAATATTCATTGGAATTGGGCTTTTAATATATCGTTGGAAAGCTCTTGTCAAGCCCTATCCAACTAGACTATTATTGGAACCATATCATGGACCAACCAAACTTGATTGGTTGTTTTCTTAAAATAATTTTTCAAAACAGAGAGAAGAGAAAAGAAATTAAAACTGTCCGCAACACTAAACTTTCCACACTTTCGCTTCATTCAATTATGATTCGACGTGAAAGGTACTCATCATTGGGTTTTGTTTTTGGGGAGACACATTTAGGTGTCTACAATAGTGTAGCTAATTTAAAAGAATTTGCACGCCGTTACTTTGATAGACCTTATTCTGAATCTTTTCATGTTTATAGAAGAAGGACTTTTCTCTTTTGCATGCTTAATCAATATCTTCTCACTAGTGGTAAAACTAATGTGGGTCAAGCAATTATATTAACTGTTTTGGAGCAAATTGAATCTGGAAGAAATCCAATGCCATTAATTGTTGGAGAGACTATGCTTAGTCTTGATGAATTGAAGAGAAATCCAAAAGCACCTTTTCGGGGCTCTCCAATTTTATTACATGTAGAAAAATAATATTTTTAATTACAGAAATCAAAAACATATTTTTGTATAGTAATATTAATTTATTTGCATTGAATTTTTGCAGATATGGTTAATGGAGAGACTAGAATTAATTAGGTCTCCTGTTAATGTTGAAAAATATACTCCTAATAGCTTTGTGAGACGAAAGAAACGCTTCTTTAAGATGGGGCGCCATGAGTGGAAAAAAGTCTTTGCCTCTCAACTTTGCTATCAAGTGGGTCATCCCTTGGTGGAAAATAGAGAAGATGGTTGGTGTCAACCAGCAACCTTTCTGTCGTCTTCCAAGCTCAACCAAGACGACTATTTATCATCCCTGTTGGGTAAAAAGACAGTACGACCTGATTCAAACAATTCCTTCTTGGGATCATTGTCGTCCCTACGAATTCCCTATTTCATAAGAAGTAGAGAAGTTTGATGCATATTGGAGCACTAGACCTTTATGGGAAGTAATTACCCAAAAGGTTCCTCCTTCCTTGCCCAATGATGTGAAGAGGTGGCTTCTTAAGAAACCTTCAAAGGACATGAAGAAAAATCAGAGTAAATCCAATGTGAAGAATCGTCTAGGTGATAAAGTGATTCCTGTTAAGAAACGCTTGGGTGAAAAGATTGAATTCAAAACACTTATGATGCCTAAGAAGAAAGACTCTACAAAGGATAAAGGGAAAAGAAAATCTAACACTTCTAAGAAGAAGGTTTGGGTAGCGAAGAAACATGGAGTCCTAGCTAAGGGAGAAACCATTTACTCTAAAATTGAATGTAGGTTCTCTAAAGGATGCCTACTAGCTAAAGTTATGGATGATGAAAAGGATGCAGATAAAAATTGGAAAAAAGCAAAGAAAGAGAAGAAAGATTGAAGCATTTCTTAACTTTCAATTTATTAGACTTAGTTTTAAATTTAAAGGTAATTTGTTTTATTAATGTTTTATTTAAATTCCATCAATAATGTAATTTTTATTTTATTTTATTAATGAAATTTCAGCTTTTCAACTTCTTTAAATTTAATTTATCAAAGCAGTGAAAACAGAAAATTTTATTTTCCAGAAATTTTTTCGAGTACGGAAGTCGAAAATTTTCCGAAAAACACCAAAATTTGCCCTAGTACTCCCAGAAGAACGGCGCCGCCGTTTTACAGCTGTCACCGGCTGCTGCTGTCTGTCGTCCGATGACAGGCGCTGTTGCCTTGCGCTGCAGTCTGTCGGCCGGCGACAGACTTTTTTCTGCGACGCTACTGTTTCGTCAAATTTATGTTAGATTTTTTTTATTTCTGGAATGCGAGGTTTGCGAAAATTAAAGTGGCCGCACCCGTAAAGGGTTGCCTATGTATCCTTTGCTAAAGAATCAGGCCAAACGTAGCTCTTTTGAGTATCCTACTCAAGTAATTATGGGTAGTATTTTTTAAGTTGGTCAAGATTCGTCATGTTTGAGAACTTATTGCCATCCATGTCAGTTAGTTTTGCTGCACCTCTTGATAGGATTGTTTTGACAATATACGGTCCGGATCAATTAGGCCTAAATTTTCCTCTTGGATCCAAAACATTATTCCTTAATGATTAACACCAAGTCTCCTACTTTGATGTTTCTTGTCTTGACCTTCTTATTAAAATTTCTAGCCATACGGGTTTGATAGCATTGGGTATGATGTAGAGCTTGTTGTCGCTTTTCATCAAGTAGAATTAGCTCTTCATACCTTTCTCTAGTCCATTCGACTTCATCGAGTTTACTCTCTAATGCAATGCGTAGAGATGGTATCTCTAGTTCTACAGGTTGTACGACATCCATTCCATAAACCAAGGAGAATGGTGTATTTCCTATTGATTTTCAAACTAACGTACGATAACTCCAAAGTGCGAAATGGAGTTTGTCAGGATAATCCTTGTAATTTTCTGTCATTTTCTCGATGATGGTCTTTTGATTTTTATTTGCTGCCTCAACTGCTCCGTTTGCTTGAGGTCTATAAGGGGAAGAATGATGGTGTTGAATGCCATATTTTTGTAACAATTATTCACACTCAGCTTGAAAGTGAGTTCCATTGTGACTTATCATCTCATGTGGAACTCCGTATCGACAAATGATATTTCTTTCGATAAAGAGTGCTGCATGTTTTGTAGCGAGTTTAGTATGATTGTGCTTCAACCCACTTTGTGAAGTAATCAATTGCTACTAGGATATATTCGTGACCTCCTGTCCCACGAGGGGTAATTTTACCAATGATATCAATTCCCCATGTAGAGAATGGCCATGGTGAAGTGTAGGTGTAAAGTAGAGATGGAGAAACATGTTGTAGATTAGTATAGATTTGGCATTTAGGGAATCTATTTACATATTGATGACAATCTCTATTCATGGTAGTCTAATAGTATCCTTCTCGCATTATCTTTTGGACTAGCATTTTGCGATTAACATGGGTTCCATAAATGCCTTCATGGACTATTCTCATAGCTCTTTGGGCATCCTTTTTCCCTACACGTAAGAGAGCTCGGCCCTTAGGTACCCTTTTATGTAACTCGTTGTCTATGAGTACGTATTGGGAAGCTAAGAGTCTTAATGCTAGTTTTGCTCTTTTGTCAGCATGAGGAAGGTATTCTCCTTTGGTGACATAGTTAAGTGTATATCCGTATACCATGGTTCTTCTTCATCTTCTTCTTCATATTAGATCACTTCATCATCTTCTATGGCTTGAATATAGGCCGGTTTGTGCCTTTTCTCTATAGTTAGAGGTATTTGTTTGGTTTCCGTAGGAATCCTAACCATTGAGGCTAGTCTTGCCAAGGTGTCAGCAAATTGATTTTCCTCTCTAGGTAGATATGTGTATTCTACCTTTTCTAACTGATTAGTGAGAGTTTCCAGACAAGTTTTGTAAGGGGCTAGAGTTTTATTCCTTACTTTCCATCTTTTAGAAATCTGGTTGATGATCAATGAAGAGTCCCCTAATATTCATAATTTCTTTACTCCTAATGCCAAAGTTTTTTCAACTCCTACCACGTATGCTTCGTATTCAGCAGCGTTGTTGGTAACGTCGAAATCGAGCTTTATGGAGATTGGAACGTGCTCTTCTTTAGGTGATACTAATAATACTCCGATGCCACATCCTTTTTGGTTTGAGGCTCAATCGAAGTATAAAGTCCAAGTATCATCTTCTATGACCATCAAGTTTCATTTGGAAATTCATTATCATGTATCGGCGTTGAATCCTCTATTTGAAAATCTGCTAGGAAATCTGAGACCACAGATCCTTTGATAGCCTTATGAGGCATGAATCTCACATCGAACTGGGCTAAATTGACTATCCATCTTGATTTACGCCCATTGAGTGTAGACTTCTCGAATAGATACTTAAGTAGATCTATTCAGGAAACTACAAAGACTGTATGCATGAGCATGTAATGTCTTAGCTTGGTTGTGGCCCACACCAATGCGAGGCACAATTTCTCAAGCGGTGTGTAGCGTACTTCATACTCGGGCATCTTTTTTCTTAGATAGTAGATTGCATTTTCTTTAACTTTTACTTCTTGTGCGAGCATAGCTCCCATTGTCTCCTTGGTGACTGTTAAGTACAACCTAAGAGGTATTCCTGGAAGTGCTAGTGCTAATACAGGAGGATTTGCGAGATAGGATTTGATCTTTTCAAAGGCTTTTTAACACTGATCATCCCATATTACTGGTACGTTCTTTTTGAGCTTCTTGAATTTTGGTTTGCATATCGTTGTTAATTTCGATATGAACCTACTTATATATTGCAACCGGCCAATAAACCCTCGAATTTGTTTCTCGATTTTGGGCGGTGGCATCGACATGATCGCCTTGATCTTGGTTGGATCTATCTCTATTCCTCTAGAGCTTATGAAATATCCCAAGAGCTTGCCTGAGGTGACTTCAAAAGCACACGTGGATGGATTCAACCTCATGTTGTATTTTCTTAGCCTTTCGAAGAAAATTCTCAAGGCTACTTGATGTCCTAGGCGATCTTTTGATTTCACAATCACGTCGTCTATGTATACCTCAATCTCTTTGTGCATCATGTCATGGAGTAAGGAAGTCGCTGCTCGTTGGTAAGTAGCACTCGCGTTGTTCAACCCGAATGGCATTACCGTGTAACGGTAAGTACCCCATGGTGTTATGAATGTTGTCTTCTCCATGTCTTCTTCTTCCATGAGAATTTGATTGTATCCCGCGTATCCATCCATAAACGAGAGAAGTGCGTGATTTGATGTATTATCTACCAAAATATCGATGTGTGGTAAAGGGAAGTCGTCCTTTGGACTTGCCTTATTTAAGTCTCGATAGTCGACACACATTCTTACCCTTCCATCCTTCTTTGTAACTGGGACGATGTTGGCTACCCATTTGGGGTATTTGGATACCCTGATAAAACCTGCATTTATTTGTTTTTGAACTTCTTCTTTTATTTTAAGAGTTACGTCGGGTTTCATTCGACACAACTTTTGTTTTATAGGTTTCATCCCTGGAATTAGTGGTAAAGTGTGTTGAGCTATTTCTCTATTTATACCTAGCATATCTTCATATGACCAAGCAAATACATCGATATATTCTTTAAGTAGATTAATTAAATCGGTTCTTTCTTGTTCATTAAGTGCTAATCCGATTTTAACTTCTCTTTTAATGATTGAATCATTTGAGATATCAACCGTCTCAATTTCCTCTATTATCGGTGTTTTCTGTTTAAGTGTTCCCATTGCTTTAATAATCTCTTTGTCATTTTCATTGTTAGTTAAGCAATGCTCGTCATCTTGGGTTAATGAAAAACACGAGGAGTAAGCAGAAGGAGACATATTATTGAATTTAAAAATCATTACATCAAAAAGGGAAATGTCCTCAGGGACTTAATTACTAACTATCCTAGGAGTAGAAATAGAAGAAGGAGGGGGTTAATGTCATGAGAGATGAAAGTTACCTGTTGCTTGAGAGATGAAGGGACGGCCTTGATGTCATGAAGCCAAGGGCGTCCCAACAATAAATAGAATGAAGCCTTAATTTCTACCATTTGGAAGGTAGTGGCATGTTGTAGACACCCATTTGTGTCTCCCCAAAAACCAAACCCAGTGATGAGTACCTTTCAGGTCAAATCATAATCGAATGAAGTGAAAGTGTGGAAAGTTTAGTGTTGCGGATAGTTTCAATTTCTTTTCTCTTCTCTCTGTTTTTGAAAACTTATTTTAAGAAAATATCCAATCCAGTTTGGTAGGTCCATGATATGGGTCCAATAGTAATGTATTTGGATGGGGCTTGACAAGAGCTTTCCAACGATATATTATAAGCCCAATTCCGATGAATATTGAGGAAGTTATGGCCAATTTACCAAACTGGGCCCGGTTTGAGCCTTATATGCGGCCCAATGATCTAGGGGAGGGCCTAATATGATTTATCATTCCTAAAGCAATTAGGAATGGTTTTAGTCTTCTAGATTCTTCTAGAAGGTTTTTTTCATTCCTAATTCAATTAGCATTGATAAATTGACTTTTCTTGACTTTTCAGAGTTTTAATTAAAGTCAAAGAGCATTTTCGAGGAAAATATACGATTTTATCCTCCTGTACGGAAAACTTTATCTAATTTGAGAAAGCGCGTCAAAAACAATGTTGGCGCCAAACGCCAGGCATTGGCGCCAGGCGCTAAGCCTGGCGCCAATAGCCTAATGCTGGCGCCAATCTTGTTTTGCGTGCGCCAGACTCTGTTTTGATAATTTTATCTTTTTGGCTGATTTTCTCTATAAATAACATATTAAAACTCCGTTTTCATTCACCTAAAATCAGTTTTCAATTCTCTTTCATTCTCTTTAATCATTCGCTAATTCTCATCAAGATTTCCTTAATCCTTCATTCATTCATTCTCTTTCTATCTCTCTTTTCTAAACTTGCTTTTACTTACAAAATTCCGCATTCACAAGATCTAGAAACACCTAGCCATATTCGAAGTTGCCTTCGCCCTAGACGTGAAAGGTTTAATTTCTGAGGGGTTGGTCCCAAATCTCTATTTCAATTATTTAATTTAATTGTTTTAATTATTATTTTCCTTGAAGTTACTAACGCGTGTATTTTGTTATTAGAAATAGGTACGAGTCATCAAAGTAAGTACTTTAATGGTTTTATTGATGTTATGATGTAGAAATCATGTTTACATTGTTATTATGATATTCCTAGTATCATGTCTAGGATAATTTTAATATTAAATATGATTGTTACGATGCTTCCTACGTTCTTCCTAATATTTATGATTGTTAGTATCATTTTAGGGCTAAAGCTTTGATTTTTATTGCTTAGTGACATGCTAGGATTTGTTATTAATCTTGTTAGTATCATGCCTAGGATCTTCCTATTATTATGCTTTAATATTAACATGAACATGATTATGATTATTATGATTATAATTTATGATGATTATGAATGTTATTATTATTATTGTTTTGATGATTATTATTTTAATATGACGATTATTATTTTTATGATTATTATTATCTTGATGATGATTATAATTTTTATTATCATGATATTGATTATTATTATGTAGCTTGATTATATTTATTTTTTGTTGCTTGATCACACCTTTTGTTGCATGTTTAAAGGGAATTTGGTACATGTAATCACGCTTAATAAGATATTTTAATAATCTTGTTAGGGTTAATGTGATTATAATTCAAGTGATCGCCAATAATAGTTTATTTGTGCATTATATTCAACCAACATAGATAAACATGTCTAGGGTAATCCTATTGATTGCATGTTAATTAAAAAGCGCACATGAATACGATCAAAATAAAGTAGAGGTCTATTATTAGGGCAGGTTCAATCTCTTTTAGGTTGGATTTGTACCTTCATCCCCGAACCCTTATTTGGTTCTAGACCTTATGGATTTGACGATCTCTTGGATCGTTAAAGGGCTATAACCTTCACCCTGTGAACGATTTACAAGTTCCTAAAACTTGTTAACGCCACCGTACTTTAGTGTATGATCACAGTGGGGTTCTAGCAAAGGGGTTAACGCTTGAAATTATTCCCTACACATGTTCTATTGCTCCCGCCGTTATATTCATAGTAATCTTACTAAGAGCTTGGCGACGAGTGTTGTCATAAGCTCTTATTCCTTGTGTTGACGAGGTTAAGTCTTCATCCCTTATGCCTAACATCCTCGCAGTTCTGAGTGGACGGACATTAATTGCCGATCCATTGTCTACAAGAGTCATTGGGAGGTTCATTCTCTTCCAGAATACTGTGAGGTTTAATGTCTTGTAATGCTTGTCACCTTCTGGAGGTAAATCTTTATCAAAAAAGGTGATCAAGTTGATAGGACTAGGGAGTTCACTCGTAAGGAAGTTAGCTAACGCCTCAGGAGTGGTGTCGGAATCCATCCCTATCTTATCCAAGGCATTCGTTACTGCCAACCTATGTTCTCGAGACGTAGCTAGAAGTTTCCATACATTCATCTCGACCTTGGTCTTTTTTAATTGCTTGACAATGTCATTGTCTTCTATGATAGGTATGGGAACTTGTTGCACAATTGGAATAGGTTGTGTAGAAACAGGAGGTTGCGTTCTCCCAGATCTTGTGAGGACGTCTATAGATTAATCCTATTCATCCCTAAATTCACCTACTGAATACGACAATGAAAGTGGAGGATTTTCTATGTCTTTTAGGTAGACGTCTTCTTCATCTCTGTCCCAAACCTCGTTGATGCTTCTGTCTTTTTCTTGTGGGATTTGAACTCGCTTCTTATGATCAATCATATTCTGAATAAAATCTTTGAATTTAATACAGTTTTCAATAGTATGTCCCCCTAATTGATGGTATGAACAGTAGAATCGATCTATCCTCTTTATTGATTCAAATGGTCTCGGTTCGAGAAGTTTGACCTTACCACTCTCGGAAGGCATTTGGAACATTTTAGCATCCCAATTGGAGTATAGAGTTTATTAATCTTCTTGGGTCTGTCGATTACTTGTAGAGGGAATGTATTCTTCTTCGTGGGTGGAATTTTATCATACTTTTTCTCAAGTTCTTCCCCTTGTTTCTTTGCAAATTCAAGTGTCTCACGTAGTAAGTCTATTCCCTCACACATGGACCATATAAGCATTCGCACATCTTCCTTGCTTGCTGGTTCTGGAAAGTAATCCATGGCATCGAAAAAGATATCCTCTCTTCTTTGATGGCATGAATTTCCTCAACAAGTTAGATGAGAGATGAGGGATCAACATCGTTTTCAGCATCAGAGATGGCCAGGGAATGTGAGAGAGGTGCATTATCGATGCTTGGCTTCTTACTGGCAGGGGGCTATGGTAATTTGTTGTTATCAATTAAATCTTGGATAACTTCTTTAAGCTTCCAACAATTCTCAGTGACATGGCCCCTACCTTGGTGATATTTGTAGTGTGCATTGGTGTTCCAATTAACTGTCCTCTTTTATACTGATGGGTCCCCAAATGGTTCTATAGGAGTTATAAGACCTTTTGCATTCAGTCGGTCAAATGCGGTGTCATAACTTATACCAATAGGAGTAAAGTTCCTTCTAAATGGTTTCTTTTGTCCTTGGTTGTTCATAGCAAGGACTTCACTCAAGTTAAAGGTGCTAACATTGTTTGAGTGGGTGGTTTTGGAATAAGAAGGATTGTCGTTCTTCTTGCCTTTCCAGCCACTGTTGGTGTTATTATTAGCAGCTTTTAGCTTAGCAAGGTCGTCTTCAATGTTAATTCCAATGTCATAGACGGCCTTGAAGGTGTGTAGATTGTTCTGATATTTCAGATGCTTGGAGTACTTTTCTTGAAGATTCTTGATGAAAAACCTCACAGATTATTTTTTGCTTGGTACTTCAATCATCCTAGCAGAGGTTTCTCTCCATTTATTGAAGAAAGAAGTGAAACCTTCATTCTCTTTATGTTTAAGTATTTCAAGTTCCCTGTAATCAGTTTCAACTTGAATATTGCACTTGTACTTATCAATGAAAGCGTTTACTATTGATTCCCAAGTAGAGGTTTTCTCCTTGTCAAGGGAGAAGAACCATTGTTGGCAAACGATTTCAAGAGATAAGGAGAATAAAGAAGGAAATATTTTTTTTATCAATACCCTTAATACTCATTATTAATTCAAAAGCTCTTAAATAGAAATAAGGGTTGTCAATTGCATTGAATTTTGGGATGTCGTTGGCATTGAACTTCTGCGGAAGAAGCTCCTTGTCCACTGATACCCCTTGTGAACTAATGCCCTGAAACTTGTAGTCACTAGATAGCTTGCTCAAGCTTTCTTGCATAAGGTCCATTTGTTGTTGCTTCTTAGAGTCATTAATTTGAAGGGTTAAAGCCTTCAACACTTCAGTTATGTCAGTCAATTGATTCCTAAGTTCGTTGACTTCTTCCTGAGTTGCCATTATCTTCTTAGCTTTCCTTTTTTAAGCGATTGGTTTGTCAAAAAGTTGTACTTGAATGAAAAGTTTTTCTTTAATTAAACGCCCTTCCTTCCTTGACCACGCGTTGTAAATTAAACCATTTATTTTAATGACTTGACTCAAATTGACTTTGACTTTATGGGTTTATAAAGTAAAAAACAAAAATAGGGTGTATAGTTTTAGGAATCAAGCATAAGGGTTCAATGTATATTTTTGGGAATCAAGCATAAGGGTTCAACAGGTGGTTTAATTGGAGGATTAATATCCGACTTACCCCCCTAAAAAGAATGACGGAAAACACGCGCATACAAGACTCGATCTTAGACATGGTCAAAATGTACATATATATTAGTGTGTGCTATATATTTTGAGTGCAAGTGACATGCTTTGACTCTTGTGTAAGACCATGGGACTTAGTGTAGACTCAATTAAGGACTTAACAAAGGTATTAATATTAACAAAATAGCCGAATTGATTAGCAAACTGTTTAATTAGACTCATAGTGATGACTCGAGCAAAATACCGAACTGTCGCCAAAGCAACAGGACCGTCGCCGCACTTTGCAGTGCAGCGCCAGACGACAGAGCTGTCGCCAGGTGTTGCACAACATAGTGTGGCGCCGCAGTCCAAATCGTGGTGCCATTGCTGGAACGTTGTTCTGGGACTGCTATCAGTATTTTTTACTCTACGGGACATGCCTAAAGTCGTACTAAGTCAATTCCGATTAAATTACTAGACTTTAGTAACTCAAATTAAATAATGGATTTTTTTTAAATAACAGCACATATTTTGAAAAAAATGGATTATAACACCACTTTTTTTCAAATTTTTATTATAACACCATATAAAACCCCAAAAATTGGATTTCACCACCACTTAACGGATTCTTGGATGGAATCCGTTAGTGAGGCCACAATAGACACGTGTCATAAATTTAGTGTTTAGAAAATTTTCAAAAAAAAAAAAAGAAAAATAAAAAAAATGCGAAAGCTTAGCCTAGCAAAGCTCCACCACCAGCACCAACTGCCCAGTCGTCGGCACCCCCTTCCCTCGCAAAAACCGGCAAAACCAGCCCAACTATCCCTACCCCTCTTCCCCCTCCCCGAAAACCACCCCTTTCCCTCAGAATCGAGGTTGCAATCAATGCTAACCACCGCAAATCTCAACCAAATTTTCGAACATCAACCCCTTCGAACCACCGCATATACCAACCACAATCCACTAGATTGGTGCGAATCGTATTTTCGATGGTTTGGAGGGGTGTGAATTGGTTGTGTGTAGAGGCGGAGGTGGTTGTGGGGGTTGCGTGGTGCGAATTTCGTGGTTGGTACTGGTGTATCTATGAACCTAGGCGGAACTGGGGTGGTTATCGGGGAGGGGGATGGTTTCACCGGATTTGGTAGGGGTAGGGTGTGCTAACGACTGGGTTTAAGGGGTGCCGGATTTGGTAGGGGTAGGGTGTGCAGGGTTAGGGACTAGGGTTTCAAAGCTGTCGGCGGCAGCTCATCGTTGCCGGTGGTGGGGCTGGGTTAGGAATTAGGTTTTTTTTTAATTTTGGTTTTTTTTTTTAAAAAAAATTTAAAACCAATCAATGAATGACACGTGTGCTTAGTGGGTCCTTCTAACGGATTCCCTCCAAAGGTACCTTAAGATGGTGGTAAAATTCAATTTTCGGGTTTTTATGTGGTGTTATAATCAAAATTTGAAAAGAGATGGTGTTATAATCCATTTTTTTCAAAATATATGGTGTTATTTAAAAAAAATCCTTAATTAATTAGGCAAAGTCCTTTTAGTCATTAATTAGTTTATTTAGTCTTAAACACAACAAATAATGCACAATTAGGCAAGTAGTCACCATATGATGCAATGAGTTTGCAACTTAACCATGGCTCTAGTTCTCTAAAGTTCGGGATATAGGTTAGTTAAAGAGGGTCCATGGTTACTTGTCCGGATGCACCGCACGGAAGCCTTACCTTTTGAAGGGTTGGCACGAGTGGATGGGACACCGCGAGTTTAAAAACTCACTTCCATGGTTTGGTGAATTCAACATTCTCGGATGTACGCTTTGTTGCACAGAGCGTTCAATCAGGTAGATGGAGCATGAATTCCCAAAGGGTTATGTCCATATGTAGAACACATATGGGTTTCAGAAAAGTGAGAAAAACTTAATCAGGAAGTAGGATCGAGCAAACGGTGCTAAAAATTGGTATACCTTGTGCTTAATTCGGCGGTTTTTTTTTTAATGCAATGCAATAATCATATGTAAGAAAATAAATGCTCATTTTATTTTAAAAGTGAAGGGTAAAAATCAAACTCTAAGAAATAAATTCAAGGAGGATGAAGGGTGCCTATGCTAGACTTATTGGGGAAAGGGTTTGAAAAAAAGAAAAAGAAAGCATGAAATCTTTGTGAGAAGCTTGCCTTGTGCATTTGTTTCATCATTACCCTCATTTTATTTTTTGTTAATCACATGACTCAAACTCGATTCAACATGCATGGATGGAAGAAGGTAGGAAGAATGAAGGTTTTGATATGGAGAAAGCATGTAGAGAAGGGAAAGATGATGTAGATGGAGAGATATGAAAAAAATTAGGAATATATAGAATGTACCCCCAACTCAAATGACGGAAAAAACCGACTCATACATGAACCTAAGACATGGTCATATACAAAGTGTGTGCTAAGACTAGTGAGTGTAGGTGACATGTTAAGACTTGTGTCATGACCATGTGGCTAGACTATGTGACTAGACTCGAACAAAGACTAAGTTAAGACTTCATGTATATGCAAAGTGGACAGGCTGTGGTATTTTAGTTATAACTTTTGATCTATGACTGTGATTGGGATGAAACCAATGCCAAATTAAAGATCAAACTCGGGGCTACAGATCCATAGGTTTTACGACTCGTAGTCCTTCCTATAACTCCGGCTATGACCAAAACAAGTGGACGCTTGTGCAGTATACGGGAATAAAAATCCGGGTTGACTTAAAGGAGCTATGACTCGATTTTAAGTTTATTCATTAGTTCAAATTAATTAATCAATTAATTAAGCAAAGTTTGGATGCCTCGTACCTCTTTCTAATAACAAAATATACACGTTCGTAACTTCAAGGAAAATAAAAAAATTAAACAATTAAATTAAATAATTGAAATAGAGATTTGGGACCAAACCCTCATAAATATCAAACCTTTCATGTCTAGGGCGAAGGCAACTTCGAACTTGGGCTAGGTGTGTCTAAAACTAATGTATGAGGAATTGTGTGTGTAAAAGGGTTGGTTTAGAAAGAGAGAAAGAGAATATCAAGAAATTATTGGTGAGAGTTGATGATTTAAAAAGGGGAGATATGACCCTTATTTATAAAGAAAAAAGAGGGTCGGAGAATAAGAAAAGAACCCGAATTCGAATCGAAATAAAACTCGATGGAAAGCAGTTTTTGCGGATTTTGTTTTTATCATATCTTTTGATCCAAAAGTCCAAATAAGGCATATAATATGTCGTTGGAAATATATATAATTTCCAACCAAATTAGAATCAGATTAAAATATTTTGTTGATAAAAATATATGGCCGAAAATGTAGGACGATGTCAGTTTTGGATAGAGTTTTGTATTTCTTTCATATCTTTTTCGTTATAGCTCGGAATTAATATTATAATATATCATTGGAAAGATAATTTCAATATCTATCCAACCATATAAGATTTGGATAAAGATTACTAGGCACAAAAATAATATCTAAATGTCTTTGAACATCTTTAAATTTGAATATAATTAGGATTAAAAAAAAAGGAAAGTTTTTATAAAAGGAAAGTTTATATTTAACTCAAATTCTTTAATCTTATCTTTTCAAAAAGGATAATTAAGATCTTTTAGAAACTTATAGAAGCTTCAAATTAATCCTAATTAGTTTAGGAATAGGATTAGACCTTTGGACCCTCCACATGATCATTAGGTCGTAGGTAAAAACTGGTTTGGGCCCAGTTTAGTATTTTAGCCATAACTTCCTCATTATTCATTAGAATTGGGATTATAATATATTGTTAGAAGGTCTTTTCAAGCCTCATCCAACTACACTATTATTGGACCCATATCATGGATCAAACTAAAATGGAATGCACGTTTTTCAAAAATAGGGTAAGAAAAGAATGAAATATTTTAAAAAACAGAAAGAAGAGATAGATATTTTAATAAAAACATCCTTATCACTAGAATTTTCACACTTTTGCTTTGTTTGATAATCAAATGACGTGAAAGGTATTCATCAATGGGTTTGATTTTGGGGAGATACATTTGGGTGTCTACAGCCATGTGACATGGGTTGGTTAACTCTCTTGGCCTCCTGCATGTTGAATTGTGCCAGTACCTTAACGATATAAGTACTTTGGCTCAATCCAATTGTCCTATTTGATCTATCCCTATAGATCTTGATACCCAATATGTATTTTGCCTCTCATAAATCTTTCATTGAATTTTTTTTTTCAAGCCAAACCGTTAAAGACTCTAACATCATAATGCTATTTCCATTGAGCAATATGTCATCGACATATAAGACTAGGAAGGCAATGTCACTCCCACTGACCTTCTTGTAACCAAAATATTCATTTCGATTCTTGATAAAACCAAATTTACTGATTGCTTCATCGAATCGCATATTCCAACTCTTGCTAGCTTGCATTAGCCCGTAGATGGACTTTTTAAGCTTACAAACTTTTCCAGCATTGTTTTTGTCAACAAAATCTTCAAGTTGTGTCATGTACACAAATTCTTCCAAAATCCCATTGAGGAAGGCGGTTTTGACGTCCATCTGCCATGTTTCATAGTTGTAATATACATCAATCGATAGGAGGATCCAAACGGATTTAATCATTGTGACTGGAGAAAAGGTTTCACTGTAATCAATACCATGAATTTTTTTATAACCTTTTGCTTCCAATCTAGCTTTGTAAATGAATACATTTTCATCTTTGTCGGTTATTGTAAGGAGGGTGATCCCATCGTTTGGGGCCCTTCCTTGGATGCGCATGGCCACTTAAAAGCCTAGGACTTTACACTTGTTATGGTGTATTAGGATTTGAATTCCTATATGTTTGGGAGAACCTTGAATCAGAAATGATACTATCATCACGTTTTTTGTAAGAAACAAGTAGGAGTCACCAATGAGTTATAGGAAAACTCATAAACATCGTTCATGCCTTTCTTCCATGTGGAGTTCATGGAAAAATTAGCACAAATCGTAAGTTTACCCATGCCCAAATTGGTCTACATAAGCCAGAAATGAGTTCGGGAGCGAGGGTACTAAAATAACGTTCCTTTAAGGGAGGAATCGCTATTCTATCCCTAGTACGGCCTCTACTAGATCTTCCTTTTTTGCAATTTTATTACCAAACAATATATGCAACGCGATACCTAAACTAAGTTAGTTGATTTTATTTACACATGTTAATTCACGTAGGAATTACATTGCAACGTCATTATTCTTTATTTAATCAAATTGGTGAAAAGAACAAGAAAATAAACAATATTCGCTTGGATTAAGTGATCAACCAATAATAATTATCCAACTCTAATCTTTATTTAACGCAAGATGCTATGTGAAAATAATTAATTAGTCCTTTTAAGGTTATCAAACAACACTAATTAATTAATTAATTAAGGTTCCTTTAAACAAGAAAATAAATATGATTTATCTAAGTGCTTGGGAATTTACCACTTCTCTTTGCTAGATCTCCATTTAGAACACTTATGGACACTATCTTGTTGGGGAACCTCCACCGTAGTAACAAAAGATCAAGGGGTGAGTGTTTAGGACAAGAGGGTTTAGGTAGCACAAGTTCACAAGTAATACGCCAGAGTTTTTAGGTTATTTTCTATGTGTTTAAGCCTCGGATTAAGCCTCTATTTATAGGGAATGGGTAGTATTAGGGTTTTGAACATTATGTCGCAGCAGGTGTCGCGCGCAACAGGATTAGTTGTGCGCGGCATCCCAGCGCAAGTGATTTGTGCGCGCCGCATTATGGTAAGATTCGATTCTACATTTTCATAAAATTTTGAATCTTTCGCAAGGGATCTTTGGAGGTTGTGCTGAGTGTCGCGCGCAACTAAATAAGTTGTGCGCGCCTGCCTTGCGCGACTTATTGAGATGAGTGCGGATTTTCATACGGCAGCATTAAAATTTAACCTAGGCCCTCATAAATCCGTCATTATTGGGTTTTACTCATGGGCTTAAGCCTAATATTGATCGGATTTAGTTAATTGGACCTCGTTTAGCTTTTGTTTTTTAGTTTGGGCTAGTTTTTTGTGTTTTATGGCTTAACCAGTTATCCATAAGCATTCTCCACTTCAATTTAACACAAAGATGGTTTTATTTATCGTCATTGCACTTCATGTCAGGACAGAAGGCCAAAAGTAGATGTCTACAGTTAGCCCCCACTTTGTTCGAGTCTAGAATAGACGATGATAAAATTAGTCAAGGATATAAATTCGAGACTCATTCTGCGAAGTTCTCAAAGAATAGAGAATCTTTCAGGAAATGTTTAAGGATGAGAAAACAATCCTTGGTTCGCTAAGTATTCGAAAGAAGTAGCTATTAAGGCTAGGAAAAGTTTTTCCTAGTCTTAACACGCTAAAGAATATAGATTGATCCTTTTCAATTGTAGAACGCTTTTACAGATAAAGGTGTTCTGGAGGATGTCAAGTCACGAGAAGAGATCGGTTTAGAAAAAGAATAAAATGGGATGATTTCTTCTTAATCATGTCATCGTTGGTCTAAAAGTCCTTCGATATGTCATTGAAACTTTAGCCTGACTTTAACAAAGTAAAAAGATGCAAAAGGGTTTTTGGTATTCGAGCCGAAATGGTCCGGTATTCGAGCCGGATGTCCACAAGATAGAAATACATTTCTCAGGGCTGGAGGCATATATCCAAATCAAGTGAGAGGGAAGAAAGTTAGCAACTCTCTCAGCAGTTTTTTCCATAAGATGAGTACACGTGTCTCAAGACTGGGGCCACGTGACTACATAGGTGTGACATCGGCTCGTCGCTTCTTTATACAGGGAGTGGACGGACACCATGACTATCCGGTAAGCTACTAAGCTAACTAACTACCGTATTTGCTTCCAATCAAGAAGTGTTTGTTCCTTATGGTTTGGCGCGCATGTCGACTCGTGAGCTAACGCCTAAAGTAATCCTCCACCTTTTAGTTTCGAGAGGTGGATCTCGCAAAGCTTGAGCTGAAGTGAAATTTTACACAACACCTACGTCGTACAGTTTTGCGCCGTACGATACGCCTTTTGCATTTTTATGCTGCATGACAACGCCTTCCTTTTTGCTTCGGACGTGAAAAAAGAAGAAAATCCATACATTTATAACATCAGTACAGTAAAATGACAAACCTGTCTATGGGTGCTTTTATGTAAAGCACCACCACGAAACGTCTTAAGACACTCTTACGGAAAAACGTTCAAAACGTATGCTTAGGGAAGGCACAAAGAACGGTGTGCATGCAAGAATGATGCAAAAAACTAAAAAGAAGAAAACAAACTACAATTTGCAAAGCAATTTAAAAGATTTTGACAATTTGCGCGCCATTACATCTAATAACGAGCAAAAACCGTTGAAAAATGATCAAACGGATCAAAATCAGGATTTCGGTCATTTTAGTGACCAATATCCGTGCGCAACTCAGTGGGTCGCACTAGCCAGGCGCGCGCATCGTTCTGAGTTGCGTAGGTATGTCACGCGCAACAGATTCAGTTGCGCGCGACATATATCAGCAAAATAAAATCGCCGAGCGCGATTTTTCATTTCGCACTCTCTCTCTTCTTCGTTCGCCGTTTTCGCCCCTTTCTCTCTCTAGGAAGCTCGGATTTTCTTGTTTTTCGAAGCTAAAGGAAGTAGATCTCGTCCCTTATTTATATTTTCCACAATCCAATGTAAGTTTTTTGTTAAATTTCATTTGATTTAGGCTTAATTGGGACGATTTTCGAATCGTTGAACCCTAAATTTTGAATTTGGGGGTTTACAATTCGGTCCATTATTATTGAAATTGTTTGTTCCAAGTTGTTATACTATGTTTAAGGAGTGTTTTGCAACAAATTTCATGAAAAATGGTTATGTATTGAACCTTATATGAGCATTTATTTGTTCAAGTTAGTTCTTGCTCTTTTTCTTTGAATTTTTCTTGAATCTATTGCTTTTTCTTGCTCATCTTGGTTACATTTGCTGATTATGAAGTAGATTATAGTAATGGAACTTGTATTACTTTCATAATTAACATTTTGCGAATTTTGAATTCTTGAAAAATGGCGCGAAGCATACTCTTAGCTTATTTTTTTGCCATCTTTAAACCTCAAAATTGTTTGATAGACGATAATCATGTTTGTATTATTGTTATTCTTCTAGGAGTAGTTGATTCTCTAAGATTTTGAAATACAATCCCTTGAATGCTTAGTTGAAACTGGTATAGGATGGCTTTTATGGGTGTTTGAAGCACCCATTTACAAAGTTTAACTGCAAGTAACGTAGCCCCCAAGTATGGGTGGCATTCGATTTTCGTGTTTTGCCTTATCGGCAGGCGTTATGCTACTAAAATGGGTTTGGAATACGTATATTAGCTTAGTTTAGGACAGAAAGTAAACTAATAAAGAAACTTTATCCATCATAGCATGGATTCACCTTCATTCGTCGATGCTGAGGAGATTCGAGAGGGTCCTGACAAGGCGGTTCGCCCTCAAAAGAGGGTGACCCGTCCTCGAGAGGAGGTTTGAGAGCGACGCGTCGCAGCCGATCGACGTCGCCAGAAGGATGGGGTTTGGGAGGCTCCTCCAAACTAGGACCCTAAGGCCCTTAAGTGGGACCCAGACAATCATGTCTCGATCAGAGGGTGGCGCGGCATCGTGAGTTCTTTGCGCCTTTGTTTTTTCTCTTTTCCTTTGTTTTTCTCCTTTTTAAACCATAACCGTTTTTTTTTATTATTATTTTTTATTCTCTTTAGAGTGAGCCTAGCATGCGTTTATACGGCTCTGGTGACCTGCGAGCCTGTTTTGCGAGTTTGCCCGAGGTGGCAAAGGAGATTGTGGAGCTTTCGGGGATTAACCCCCAGCTGGCGGCTCTTCGGGATTTATCGAGTTAGCCTGCGTCGTCAGCTTTCCTCCGTGGACTGCTGGAGTTTTGGTGGGATTCCACCAACACTTTCCACATTCCATGGGGAGAGATGACAGTTACCCCTTTCGATTTCTCTATGAATATGGGTTTTCCTTTTGGTGGTGAGCCCGTAGCCATAGAGTTCGTTAAGGGGTCAAACGAGAGACTGCGCGACCTTATGGGGGACCGTCTTGCGTCGGCCCTTCAGGAGTACGCGCAGTCTTGTCCGTACTCGGTTCTTGCCTACTAGTTGTTGGCTGACAAGCTTAGCTTGATCGGTTGTGTACACCTGAGCAGCTGCCTCGGATATACATTGCTCACGTTCTTTCCGTCACTATCTTGAGTGATCGAGGAGAATGTTTCGCTATTGGGTTACTTATTTATCTCAGTGATTTGGGGCAAGTAGGTAACCTGAGTTGGGCGGATGTGTCGTATGCCTATATGCTTACGACTATGGGCAAGGCGACCTGGGTGATGGATTCCGCGACAGCTACTGAGGTGCCTGAGATCTCCTTTACGTGGCACGGTCCTATCCTTAGATCTCCCTTACGTGGCACGGTCGGAGTCCCTGAGCCTGTCTGGTCTGGCATGATTCGTTGTCGTTTCAAGGCTATTTATCAGGGACTTCTAGTCTTTCAAAGGACAGACGCTTGGTTTTTAGGCGAGCGTGTTCTCTGGTGGTCTGCATTCGAGGAGCCCATGGTTCCCGTTGATCCTCCGATCCAGATGTTACGTCCGGATTTGCTGCCTACCAAGGATTGAGCTCAGGCGATCCTTTGTTATCCAGCGGAGCAGCTGGTGCTACCGAATGCATCGTATCCGACTTTCATTGCATCCAGGCTAACTCCTTTCCCAGCTTTTGTTCCGGTTTGTACTTTAACTCTCTTTTGTTATTTATATTTATTTTTTCGGAACTCTGACCCTTGTATTTTATTTTTTAGCGAATTGAGCTAGGTGGTTGGGTGCCTCCTACAACGGAGATCCCGTATACCGATGTCGTTGGGTTGGTAATTTGTGAGATCCTTCCAGCAGCGGAGGATGAGGAGGGGATACCGTTTGTTCCCGAGACAAATGAGTCGGTAGGTTCCTTATGCATATGTATTTATATATATATATTCATACACATTTTTGTTAAATGTCCTTGTATTTTGGAACAGATTTCGCGAGAGACCGTGAACGGCTTGGTGAGGACTTTGCGCGCTTTCTGAGCTGCTTATTGGAGAGCTCTCCTCACTTTGTCATGACGTGATCATCGGATGGTCGCGGTAAGTTTATTATTTATTTTTCTTTTAACAAAGTTATTAAACATTTTTTATGTATTAATCTTCGCTCGGACTTTTCAGGATGTGCAGCAGCCGTCTGGGAGTTGCCGACCATCCTGACCTCCTTTGTACACACATTTTTTTTATTAAGAAACAAATGTATATATTTTTTGTTGTATATATGACACGTTTTTTTGTATATATATATGTCATTTTCTTTTGTTTTCATGTGTACATTTTTTTTTTATTTATTTATTTTTTATTTTCTACCTTTTTCTTTTTTTTTATTATATATAAAAAAAAATTTCAAAAAATTTCCAAGGGAGGGAAAGGTTCCCGACTTACCCCCCTCGAAAAATGACAAAAAGGAAACAAGGGAATAGGAAAAAAGAAAGGAAAAAAGAAAAAAAGAAAAAATGAAAAAAAAAAGTAAAGAAAAATAAAAAAGAAAATATGAAAAAATAAGAAAATATTAAGGAAAAGGACACAATGGTTAGTAAAAGGTAAGTGTAGACACCTAATTTTGGCCTCTTGTCCCGAAAGGAAGTGTGAGGATGTTACAAAAATTCGTTCTTCATGTTAGATCAAAGTTGAAGTGTGTATGGACTATGAAAAGCATTATGAAATAAGTTAAAACCCATATTTGAGACCATGTTATCGTAGAGCCTTGTCCGATTACTAATTAGGCCTAAACCATGTTCATACATGTTTAAACTTTATTAATAACGGACCCAAATGCGTCAAATACAATGATTGGATCCAATGGAACCTACATTGTTGAAAACCCGAGCCAAACATATGAACCAACTGCCAAATTCCCATGCAAGGCCTATATAGATGGATATCCCTTTCAAATATCTTTCCCACGGTATATTATAAGCCCAATTTCGAGCCAAAACGAAGAAGTTATGATCAAAGCACTAAACCAGGCCCTAAAACCGACACCCTTGCCCTCCAACGGGCATAACTTTTGATCCATAAATATTTTAGCCTAATTCAAACAACATTGGAAAGTAGACATTCAGAGATTTCCAATGATATCTTACACGCCTTAATTCGACTCCTCAATCAAAAGTTATGGAAGTTTTTAAAACCCGTTTTCATATAAGGCAAACCGCAAACCAGCGCAACTCAATCAGTTAAGCGCTCCTTGCGCGCGCAACTCAATGAGATGCGCGCAGCACCCAGCACGACTCTAAGAGTTGTGCGCGCCACCTGATGGCGCGGCTCTAAAACCCTAAACATAGATCCCTACACCTATAAATAGAGGTCTTAGTTCAGCATTACAGGGACCGGAAAAAAATCAAAATTAAAACCCTAGTATTCTCAAACCCTAATCTCTCAACTTCTCTTACTATCATACTACTTTTTTTTCTCTCTTCACAAATACTTTCCAACCCTAATTGAATCAATTGAAGTTTTGGAGGTACAAAGAAGAAAGAAAGTCCATAAACACATTAAACAGAGATTTTAACATAAAAGAAGAACGATTAGTTTCCTGAGCACTTAGATAAATCACTTTTCTTTTATTGTTTAAATAACTTTAATTGAATAATTAGTGTTACTTGATCACTTAAAACAAAATTTTAATTAATTAATTCACATAGTACTCTTTCGTTAATCAAGATTAGAATTGGAATAAGCAATTGTTGTTTTATCCCTTAAGAAAAGGCGAATCTTGTTTATTTATTGTTCTTTCACGAATATTATTAAATAAGAATAACGAAATTTGCAATGTAATTCCTACGTGATTAATGCTTGTAAATAAAATCAACTAACTTAGTATTTAGGTATCACGTTGCATTTATTGTTTGGTAATGATATTGTGAAAAAGGAAGAGCTAGTAGAGGCCGTACTAGGGCTAGAATAGCGATTCCTCCCTAAAAGGAACGTTTTTTAGTACCCTCGCTCCCGGACTCATTTCTTGTTTATGTAGACCAATTTGTGCATGGGTAAACTTATGATTTGTGCTAATTATCCCTTGAACTCTACTTGGGAGAAAGGCATGAACGAGGTTTATGAGTTTTCCTAAAACTCATTGGCGACTCCTTCTTGTTTCTTACAAAAAAGCGTGATGAGAGTATCATTTCTAATTCAAGGTCTCCCAAACAGTCAGGAATTCAAATCCTAATACACCCTAACAAGTGTAAAGTCCTAGGCTTTTAAATGGCCATGGGCATCTAAGGAAGGACCCCCTACGATGGGATCACCCTCCTTACAGTGGCGACTCCACTGGGGAATTAGAGGTTACAAGATTAGTTTGTAGTTATGGTTCAAGATTTCCAACACTAGGTTGCCTATGGATTGTAACGAACACTAACTTGGATAATCTCTAGTTAGAGAGCGAGACTCGAACGCATAATATCTTCCTTTTTCACAAAAGTAAAAATCAAACAAGCAACATTGCATCATGCATAGTCATAGCACAGTTTAACCATTGGGGATTGACTCATTGACTAGGGGTTGCCAACACTAGGCTTCTACCCCAAAATCAATAACAATCATCCCACCCATATCACCAACAAAATTTTGGGAGGTCTATGTCGTGGGTCAACACGTTGAGTGATTGATTCGTGCATCGTCACTTAAGATATGGTACTTTTGGACACCCAAGACTTGACCTTAGAATGACATTATATGCTTAGACGGTTCCTTTTATGTGCTTATGTGACTACATGAATATGTGCTTCGTGTCTACTCTAACTAATTCCAACTTGTTACCTAGAGATATAATAAATAAAAATTCGCAACAATTATGGTTCGACAGGAAAAAAAATCAAAAAAAAAAAGCAAAACAAATACAAAAATCGTTCTTTTTGTGTTTTCGCAAAAAAAAAAAGTCGAACCTACCAGGCGGCACGCGCAACTGTCAAAGTTGCGCGCGCCCTCCTAGCGCAAGTTCAGAATCTGCGTGCGGCACCTCCGCGCATTACTGTGTCTTGCGCACAACTTCTATGTCTTGCGCGCAACTTCTGTGTCTTGTGGGCCCACAATTCAATGTTGACTTTGACTCGTTACGAGCAATATCATACAGAGAAAACGAATACTATCGCTTCAAGCTAAGGTTAATCGTTAAGTAGGTGCTACAAATATCTCTTTGGCTAACAACGTTGTCTAACATTTACTATGATCGTCTTTTTTCGAAAAACATGTTTTTTTTATCGTTCTTTTTGCGTTTTCGCAAAAAAAAAAAAAAAAAAAAAAAAAGAAACCGTTTGTGGTAGATGCTACTCTTGAAGATGCACTTTCCACCTTAGCGCAAGACGGTAAATTCCGCGTGATATTATTTTTTATTATGATGATTCCTTTACGTACTTGATAATCGAGCTAATGACATTACTTCTTATGAGGTTCATCATTAGAAGTTCGCATCTCTTAATAGGACGTCATCAATATGTTTATTCTTAAACGTGCCTATTTTCGTGTTCATCTTTTTTTTAGTTTTAATTGGTCAACCTTGATTTAAGAGTATAATTTATTTACCTATTCTATGGTTTAAAAAGAACATCCCGAGAACTTTACTTGGGATGAATGCCTCACACAAAAAAAAAAAAAGAGAAAAATAGAACGGAAAAAAATAAAAAAAGAAATGTCGTTCTTAAAAAAAAAAGAGTATGATACAAAATATATATATATATATATATATATATATATATATATATATATATATATATATATATATATATATATATATATATATATATATATATATATATATATATATATATTATTCTAAAAAAAAGAGAGAAGATAAAGAATGATAAAACCGAGAAAATGAATTTAATTATTTCTTGGATTTTACATTCGGAGGCCATCATTCTTTTTAAACAAATAGTAATATATTTTCCTTTAAAGATAAGTAATATGAGAATCATAATTAAAAAAAAAAAAAACGATATTGATCTCTATTGTAATCTAAATGATCAACAAATACTATAGTATATTGATCATTTTAAAGAGTATGTTCGGGTCGATTAATATTCCTAAAAATTTGATGCGCATTTTTAATCCAACTTTCTTCTCTTTCTCTTCTACCTTTTTTCGAAAACAATTCATTTAAAGTAAAATCCTTAGATGATTACCTTGTTGAAATCAACACAAATCATGACATTCCATTAATGATTGTTCGTAAATTTTTTGACATTCTTCATCAACAAACTTGCTTAAAGTGAATTCGTATTACAAGGATAAAAAAAAAGAGTAAAACAATCATTTTGACTTTGGTTCATTGTTTGAATGCTTGGAAAAAAAGGTTTAAGTGAACACGCTTAATTTCTCGTGACACGCATTACTAGATCATCTTCCACATTCGCATACTAGTCCAATCATGGGTGATAAAGAAGCATTGGAGAAACTTATAGAGGAACTCCAAAACCTAAAGGCCCTATGAGAAGAATAAGCCCAAATAAAGGATCATAAAAAAGCAGAAAAGCCTAAAATAAAACCAGAAAAAGAAAAAGAAAACATTCTGCAAGAAAAAGCAAGAGCCGAAAGAGTAGAGGCCTTGGATAAACTTGTCCTTCAGCTAACTCAGGGAATAAGTACTTCAATTATGAGCTTTCACCACAACCTAGTGGCAAGGCTCTCCCAGAAAAGTTCTTTACTGCGGATTTGCCAACCTTTAAGGTTACAGACAATCCTAGAAATCACTTAATGAGCTTTATTGTAATTATGGCATTGAAAGGGGTTGAGCCAAGCCTATATGCATGTACTTTTCCTCTTTCGTTAGACCCAACTACTAGATCATGATTTTATAACCTCGATGCAAAACAAATTTCCACTTGGAGTGACGTTGTAAAAGAGTTTTTAACCCAATATGGAGATAACATCAAGCTCACAACTACCTTGTGCGATCTTAAATTGCTTAATCAAGGGGAAGAAGAAGCCTTCATTGACTTGTTTTCCAGGTGGCGATCAAAGGTTTCTCTTATTCCACAAAGACCTCCGGATCATGAACTTTTCCCAAAGTTCATAGATGTCTCCACAATACAAGTGTCATTTACAATACCTTGGTTTAGACACATTTCAAAAAGTCTATACTGTGGGAACATTAATTGAAAGGGACATGATAAATGAAACCATGAATCATATAGATGGATTTGATTTTTAGAGAGGATTTCACCTACGTCAGAAACGGACAAAGCTCGAAGACACAATCTCAAGAAGCTGTCAACAATTCAAGATGTAGCACACTAGGTCTTGTTTTGTTTCTTTCCTTTGTTTTTTATGATAGACTAAGAGATTCATGATGTCGAATCTACTTATTTTATACTCTCATTAGTTAATGAATAAAAAATATATTTTCAATTACGTCTATCTTGTTCTCTTTTCAATCTCTTTATTGTTATTGACTTGAATTAAATAAAAAGTATACATACGAACATGCAATATCAAAAGGCATACATACTCAACACCTTAAGAATCTTGATAAGCTTTGGCTTACTAGATTTATCGAATGAAAAGAGGCCCATCTTTGGCCCACAAAAAAAGGATATGATGATTTCACCAACACAGGAGGCAACTTGAAACTCTATAAATATAATCACATGCTCTTAACCTTAGAGAAAATCCATCTTTTTGGCAGCCCTTTAGAGCCTCGTCAATTGAGCCTTAGTTATTCAACCTAGATTATTCCATACCTTGGGATGGGAATGGTGCAAAGATACAAATAGGAAATTGGTGGAACGAAACATAAGAGGGGGACACAAAGTTAGTCTAAACCCAAAAGGAAAGATCTAATGCAAAAGAAAAAAGAAAAATCGCTCTAAACCCAAAAAAAAAAAAAAAAGAAAGGATAGATGACATGGAAAAGGCACCTAATGTAGGAAGTTGCCACACAAAACAGAAAGGTTTTAATTCGAGAAGCACCAAAAGTAAGGGATTTTGGGAGTATACTTGAGCCTGTCCATTGTTCATAACCCCAAGCCTAGCCATGTTAAAACCTTAGAAAGGCCTTCCTTGAGGTAGACCATAACCATATACCAAAATCATCATTCCATGAAAATATGGACAATCTTAGGCCTTTGCACATATGGACCTACAATTGAGTAGTCATGCCCATATGTAAAATACATGAAGTGTTGAGTTATGATTACAAGATCATATAAAAAAATTCAAATGATTTGGATGATTTGACAGCCATTGGCTTGATTACATCATGTTAGTAAAGCAATCGAATCAAACTAAATTCGATGTTTTCCATATCCTTTGCCAAAGAAAAATGAGACGGCTATCAATTTAAAAAAAAAAACACACACACACACACACACAATCATCTTATTTTCTTTTAATAATAGGGCTATTTATTACCTAGGTAATTCAGGTTCTATATACATTGCCTAAAAGAAAAAGAGTTAATACAATAGATTGATTTGCCATATCGACAGCCTCGACATCAACTTTAGATGTCTTTTACAACTCTTGAGAATTGGTCTTTTCACTTGTCATGAGCAACTAAAACGTCCGCCTGCGTAGGATATCTCCATCTTCTCTAAGCGAGGAACATTCATTGAACATGATAGCTACATGAAAAAATGATCATCATCGCTATCACACGTATTAACGTATACCTCACTGCCAAGTCATCACGATGATTCAAATATTAAGTCAATAATCCTTGCTTTTCGAAAACATGTCTAATTTTCTTTCTTTATGCTTCTATGGGAAAGTTGGATTCCCCTTCCTTTTTATACAAATCTGTCTTTTTTGTTCATTTCTTTTTAGGGGGGTAAGTCAGGATGATCCCTCCCATTTGGCAACTAAATTACTCAATAAAATAGTATAATTTCTTCGCTCTTTGCCTCAAATTGGGGGCTTAATAAAAGCAAGGACATCCCCACTTCTCTCTATTTACAAATTTGAACACGCTATTTATGCTGCGAATATTGGCTAAGGGATGGTAAACAAACCACCTACTAGACAAAAATCAAAGATGATAAGAACAAAGAAAATATATGTTGTTCTAAATCAACTTTGAGAATAAAATCACCACAATGATCTTTACAAACGCTTAGACATTAGGTATGATATACTAAACCTTAAACACAATTGTTTTGGTTTATAAACAAGCAAAGAACTAACTTGGTTTCTTGAACATGACTTTAACTAAAATGCAAAAGCCATGTCATTATCCTAAATATCTCAAAAAACAAAAATAGGATATATGCATAGGTCCATCCCAATATCATGATTATATGGATGGCCTAAACAATAGCAAGTCATTAGAACTACACTAGTGGAAAAAAGACTATTCGTAATGGGCAAAAACAACCTATCCGTAATGGGCGGCAGTCGTTACGCATGCAGCCGTTACAGATAGGCAATGTTATTTGTAACGGGCAGTGCCCGTTATAAATAAGTAGTTATTCGTAATGGGCAGGTGAAATGTCCGTTACGAATAACCCCTTATTTGTAACGGACAATTACAATGCCCGTTACGAATAACCACTTATTTGTAACGGACAAGTACAATGCCCATTACGAATAACCCCTTATTTGTAACAGACAAGTACAATGCCCGTTACGAATAACCCCTTATTTGTAACGGACACGTATAGGCATTTATGTTGCCCGTTACATTTAATGTCTAAAAAAGGCAAAATTTTAGGGGTATTTGTAACAGGCACATTAAAGGTGCTAGTTACAAATACCCCTATCTTTATCCATTCACCATCCATAAATTAACTATAATAACATATATCAAATCCAAACTTACATATTATCAAAGAACAAATCCAATTTTACATATTATCAAGCACTAAATCCCATTTTAAATCTCAATGATATTGTAAAATAAAAATAGTTAATAAAGAGAAACAGCAGCATCCAAGAGGAGTAATTGCAGTTGCATCATTTACAACACCATATTGCGGCAACATTTCTTCTAGAATCACCATTCCAAGAAAATGTAACTGGGGAACCATTAGAATTTATAGCCACTGGAGAAAAAAAAGTGACATTAGTCAAATTTTAGAAAGTAACTATATAAGGCAGTAAAACCTAACCTTAGTTTTTGAAGACAAACTGACAAAGTACTATAGATGATCTAGAACTTGAATTAGTAATAAGTAATGTAATGTAATTGATTTACATACTATAGATGATCTAGAACTTAAATTAGTAATATGTAGGCCCTTGAAATAACTTTCAGGTTTCATCATTCATAAAAGCTTCATTTTATGACTATTGCTGGAGGGAAAGTTTACTTTTTGAGTGAGTTCTACAATATCAAAGGTTCAGCATAACTTAATACCTATTGTATGTCCCCCTCATAAAGAGTCGGGCTGCAAAAACCATTGTTGGTTTAGCCTTCAGCAACAGAAAATGAAAAAACAACTGTTTATACCCGACTTGGCAAAAGAATTATTTCTCGTCAACTCGAGGTCTCCCTGAAACATGAAAGATAGCATCCAGAGTATAAAAAATTCAGTCATGACAATTTAGAAAATCAGTCGCATAGAAAATAAATTCTAGGAGTATGCAAATAGCATCTATGCAAAACTAAAGATGAAAAGAGGGCAGAGTAGAAAGGATTGGATGTTGAAAGAACAAAAACCATATGCTTCAATCATCAACTTACCAAGAAGTTAGTAGCTTGCCAGTCAAGCTTAATATGTTCGCTAACTACTATGGTAATACATAGAAAGCACTTAACACAGTATTACATAATAATGTGAATTGTCTTACCGTTGCAATCACTAGGGTGCAGCCCAAAAATTGTTGCATGCAGCCTCAGTGAGATTACAGAAATCACATATGTTATCTCCTTCAAACCAGTAATAGAGCTAGCAAGTCGCCTTCAAACCTGACTAGATAAAAAGACGTAATTGTAGCTCATGGCACAGTAAGCAAAATATTTTAGTATCTTGTATAAAATAAAAGCACAAAATCTAGTTTATACTTGCAACATAAAAACAACGATGATGTATATAATATGAGCATCCAAAATTCATCTCTTGAAAGAGTTAATCTTTATCATTACTAACATTATCAACATTTTTAATAAAGAAACAAACAATTTTAGTTTTTTTTAATAGGGAAAAAAAAAAGGGTCCACGGATCTGTATCCGGGTCTAGGGCGCAGACCCAGATCCAGATCCGTATTTGTCAGCAGGACCCAGATCCGACCCTGATCCATCGGGTCCAAAATTTGAAGACCCAGATCCATTGCCATCCCTATATCTATCGCTTTCAAGTAATAGCTAGATAGTGTGGAACTACTTTGCCTTACCTAAAATGAAGCATATAATGCAGGGAGAAAAGGGTGGTCCAACATGTCAAGAATTTCCCTTTCTGCAATAGCTCTGTGTACCTACAACAAAATTGGCAGACAAAGTGATCATAGGAAAAATATCAAGACACGAGCTTCAGAGTTCAGAGTCAAAAGGTCGAGTTCCTTTAAGGCTTAAGGAGTATAGCAAGCACTTCAAAATTTTTACATTAACATATATAACTAACTTATAAGTGACATCGGTAGTGCAGCATCCTATAGTAAAAGTTCTATCATGGCCTTGTATAATTTGCAGCAGATTGGAGATTGGACTTGAAAGACTGAATAACCCAAATAACAGAACATACAGTATACAGTACAATAATTTTGATACCTTATTATGATTGAGCATTGCATTTTTATCCATTGCCTTCAGGGCGAAATATTCATCCGTTCCACATAATTCCACAAGATGCAAACTGCAGACAATTGGGGAAGTTAAGAGACAGTCACTAAAGCACTACAGATTATAGTTGAATATAACAAAGGAAGTGAAAAACACAAAGAACAAGCATTATTTCTACCTTAACACTTGCCCCAAAACAAGACACATCCTACAAGAATTACAATAGTTCATACCCGAAATCATACCATCAATTAAAACGGAACAACTATAGACAATTAACACAACCCCCACCTCTAAAAAATCCCAAATACCGAATTTCAGAACCAAATTCAAAAACCCAGAAATCCTATCAACTAATCTCAAGAAAATCATATAAAATAACACAACCAAAAGACAATTAAAGTGATTTGAAAAAAACCCAACAAGATAAATTCTTCAAATTTTAAAAAAACAAGCGTAGATCTACAAAAATTACATAAAAAAAACCCAAAAAAAAAACAGAAAATACCAATTGGTTACGGGAATGAATTAAGAGTATTTAACATGATAAATGACATCCTTATATCCATGGAAATGCAGTATCATCCGTGTTTTCAAACATAAATGACCAAAACTACCCAATGTCACCCTAAATGCCAAAAATGAATCAAATACAAATTGCATGTAGAAAGAAATAAAGCAAATTAGAATTCACCAAGAGTTCCGTCACCGTCGGTTACACCTCCGCCCAAAAATGACCCTCTTGGGAGCTCTTGTATGAAGCCGCCGGTCAAGTTGCTCATCTCAAGATGAACGCAATTGCTGCTCAAGTTAACCACTAAAAGAACAGAGATCTTCTCGTTGCTCCTCGAAATGAGAGGGCTTGAGTTTGAAATGAGAGAAAGAGGTGAATGACGGGGAGGAGATGGAAGGAGAGGAGAGAGAAGAAGGAGTGAGGGACTGATGAGATAGAATGACGTGAAGCCCTAAAAAGCCAAGTATTGGGCTCCTCTCATTAGTTGGGCCAAGTTTAGGCATTTACGTGTAATATAGTATTCGTAATGGGCAAAATTGTGTCCGTTACGAATACTTATTTCTTCGTAACGGGCACTAAATTGTCCATTACGAATACTTATTTATTCTTAATGGGCACTAATTTGTCCGTTACGAATATCTTAGTTGTAACGGGTAAAGCTTTGCCCGTTACAAATAGCCTGTTACGAATGAGATTTTTTCCACTAGTGCCACCCCAAAATGGGGGCTCCAAGACTTGTGAAATATCAAGAATGCGCATAACCCGACACATGGGGGCTCCAGTATCAACAAAAAAAAGAGATATTCATGCCATTCGAGCTACATTTGAGAATCACCTAAACTACAAAGGGTTTACGTAGATCTCGAGCCTTACATTTTTCAAACGTATCACAATGATTTAATAATCATGTTGTTCCTTTGAAAACTAAGTTTGCAACTAAACTTGGCCATTAAACATGTTACATACTCAAGCCATTTTCAAGTTCAACTTGAGAAACTAATCTTAGTGCATAATTGTTTTTCCAATACTTCAATTTAATCTAGAGATTAGAGAGTATGACTAGTATAGAGCAAAAGAAACAAAATCATGATGCATAAAAACATACTTGCTCATACAAAAGTTTAATACTCAATTATTCATCATGAAAATTGTATCAAGACACGTTATTTCATGAGTTAGAATGTAAACAAAAGACTCCTAAATTCTAAATGAAGGAGTCTTCATTATTCTTCATTGTTCCACACATTAGAATTTCGCAAGGGGGATAACATCTACTTTCTCGAGCTTCAAAACAGTGAAAAAAATTCAAACTTAAAAGAAAGAATTCAAAAGTAGCAAGAATAAACGAAAAAATTTGAACAACATTTCATTTTTCCTCCTACTTGTTCTAATGAATGACCAATATTACTAGACTTAGCAAATTTCTTTGTTAAAACTATG
The DNA here is from genome assembly GCF_948465745.1 of Chenopodium album. Classification (NCBI taxonomy): domain Eukaryota; kingdom Viridiplantae; phylum Streptophyta; class Magnoliopsida; order Caryophyllales; family Amaranthaceae; genus Chenopodium; species Chenopodium album. Next base: position 31,547,809 of record NC_137834.1, read on the forward strand.
AATGGTCAAAAAACGGTTTAAACACACTAGTTTAATCATTTCCAAGATCCTAGTTGTTATCATAATAAGACAAAACACAAGATTTTATAGACCCATTTCAAGCAACATGAAAGGGTCTAATTATTAAAAACAAACAAGTCATCAAAGTCACCCAACATTGGGAGCTACAATATTCGATAATATAAAATGAGGGCTTAAAAGCCCAAAGTATAGCCAAACTACTCTAGTTCGATGATGTCTTCAAGAATTCCCTAAACTAACTAGTTTTGTGCAAATCTTAAGATCACAGTTTTATAAGTGAATAATAATAATCGTCGGTTATTTTTATCATTGATAAAACCAATTTTGAAACTTACGCATGAAAAAATAAACATGAGTCGCAAGAACAAATTCATGCTGTTTTAAAAGTTCAAAATTTCATTTATAATTTTAATGCATAATTTTTGCTCTAAACACTTTAATTTACATTAAAATTAACAAGTATAGTCTATGTTAGAAAAACAAAAGAGAAATAAAGTTCAAGCACAAAGTCAAAATTAAAACAAAAAAAACACATATATGCTTGATATGCTCATACAGGATCAATACTTTATCACTTCACATGAAACTTGTTGCAATATATTGCTTAAACATGTCACAATGAAAAACAAAGAAATTCATGAAAACAAGTCAAATAAAAAACCCCCCAAAATTTGGGGTTTAACGGTTTAAAAATTACCCAAATTCAGCCAAGAATGAACGAATTATGGCAAATATGAATAAGCGACGAGATCTACTTCCTTTAGCTTCGAAAAACAAGAAAATCCGAGCTCTTTAGAGAGAGAAAGAAGCGAACATCGTGATGGAAGGAGAGAGAAAGCAAGATGAAAAATCGCACTCAACGATTCTCTTTTTTGCTGACTTAAATGTCGAGCGCAATTGAATTAGTTGTGCGTAACAGATCAGCGTAACTCAGAACGATGCACGCGCCTGGCCAGCGCGACCTACTTAGTTGCGCGCGAATACTGGTCACTAAAATGATTGGTATCCAGATTTTGATCCGTTAGATCATTTTTTTCAACGGTTTTTGCTCGTTATTAGACGTAATGGCTCGCAAATTATCAAATTCTTTTAAATTGCTTTGCATTTTTTCATCATCTTGCATGCACACCGTGCTTTGTGCCTTCCCTAAGCATACGTTTTGAACGTTTTTTGTAAGAGTGCCTTAAGACGTTCCGTGGTGGTGCTTTACGTAAAAGCACCCATAGACAGGTTTGTCATTTTACTATACAGACGTTACAAATGTCCGGGTTTTCTTCTTTTTACACGTCCGAAGCAAAAAGGAAGGCGTTTTCATGGAGCGTAAAAATGCAAATGGCGTATCGTACAGTGCAAAATTGTACGACGTAGGTGTTGCGTAAAATTTCACTTCAGCCCAAGCTTTGCGAGATCTACCTCTTGGAACTAAAAGGTGGAGAATTACTGTTGGCGTTAGCTCACGAGTCGACAGGCGCGCCGAACCATCAGGAACAAGCACTTCTTGAATGGAAGCAAATACGATAGTGAGTGCGCTTACTAACTTACCGAACAAGCACATCACGAGTTACCCCCTGTATAAAGAAGCGACGAGACGATGTCGCGCCTATGTAGTTACGTGCCCCCAATTCTAAGACACGTGCACTCATCTTGTGGACAAAATTGCTGAGAGAGTTGCTGACTTTCTTCCCTCTCACTTGATTTGGATATATGCCTCTAGTCCTGAGACATGTATCTCTATCTTGTGGACATCCGGCTCGAATACCGGACCATATCGGCTCGAATACCGAAAATCCCTTTTCATCTTTTTTACTTTGTTAAAGTCAGGCTAAAGTTTCAATGACATATTGAGGGACTTTAGACCAACGATGACACGATTGAGAGGAAATCATCCCATTTTATCCTTTTAAAACCGATCTCTTCTCATGACTTGACATCACCTAGAACACCTTTACTTGTAAAAGCGTTCTACAATTGCAAAGGATCAATCTAGATTCTTTAGCGCGTTAAGACTAGGATAAGCTTTTTCTATCCTTAATAGCTACTTTTTTCGAACACTTAGCGAACCAAGGATTGTTTCCACATCCTTAACATTTCTGAAAGATTCTCTATTCTTTGAGAACTTCGCGGAATGAGTCTCGGATTTATTTCCTTGACTACTTTGATCATCGTCTATTCTAGACTCGATCAAATTGGGGGCTAACTACAGACACCTAATTTTGGCCTCTTGTCTCGAAGGAAGTGTGATGATGTTACAAAAATCCGTTCTTCATGTTAGATCAAAGTTGAAGTGTGTATGGACTACGAAAAGCATTATGAAGTAAGTTAAAACCCGTATTTGAGACCAAGTTATCTTAGAGCCTTGTCTGATTAATAATTAGGCCTAAAACGTGTTCATACATGTTTAAACTTGATTAATAACGGACCCAAATGCATCAAATGCAATGATTGGATCCAATGGAACCTACATTGTTGAAAAACCGAGCCAAACAGATGAAACAACTATAAAATTCCCATGCAAAGCCTATACAGATGGATATCCCTTTCAAAGAGCTTTCTAACAGTATATTAGAAGCCCAATTTCGAGCTAAAACGAAGAAGTTATGATCAAAACACTAAACCGGGCCCTAAAACAGACACCCTTGCACTTCAACGGCCATAACTTTTGATCCATAACATATTTTAACCAAAATCTAACGGCATTGGAAATAAGACATTTAGAGCTTTCCAATGATATCTTACACGCCTTAATCCAACTCCGCGATCAAAAGTTATGGAAGTTTTAAAAGCGTGTTTTCGTATAAGGCAAACCGCAAACCGGCGTAACTCAATCAGTGGCGCGCGCGATTCAATGAGATGCACGCGACACCCAGCGCGACTCAGAGAGTTGCGCGCACCACCTGATGGCGCGGCTCTAAAACCCTAAACCTAGATCCCTACGCCTATAAATAGGGGTCTTCGTTCAGCATTACGAGGACCGGAAAAAAACCTGAACTAAAACCCTAGTATTCTCAAACCCTAATCTCTCAACTTCTATTACTATCATACTAATTTTTCTTCTCTCTTCCCAAATACTTTCCAACTCTAATTGAATCCATTGAAGTCTTTAGAGGTACAAAGAAGAAAGAAAGTCCATAAACACATTAAACGGAGATTTAACATAAAAGAAGAACGGTTAGTTTCCTGAGCACTTAGATAAATCACTTTTCTTTTATTGTTTAAATAACTTTAATTGATTAATTAGTGTTATTTGATCACTTTTAAAAAATTTAATTAATTAATTCACATAGTACTCTTTCGTTAATGAAGACTAGTATTGGAATAATTAATTGTTGTTTTATCACTGACAAGGCGAATCTTGTTTATTTATTGTTTTTTCACAAATATTATTAAATAAGAATAACGACTTTTGCAATGTAATTCCTACATGATTAATGATTTTAAATAAAATCAACTAACTTAGTCTTTAGGTATCACGTTGCATATATTATTTGGTAATAAAATTGTGAAAAAGGAAGAGCTAGTGGAGGTCGTACTAAGGCTAGAATAGTGATTCCTTCCTAAAAAGAACGTTATTTTAGTACCCTCGCTCCCGAACTCATTTCTGGTTAATGTAGACCAATTTTGCCATGGGTAAACTTATGATTTGTGCTAATTATCCCTTGAACTCTACTTGGGAGAAAGGCATGAACGAGGTTTATGAGTTCTCCTAAAACTCATTGGCGACTCCTACTTGTTTCTTACAAAAACGCGTGATGAGAATATCATTTCTAATTCAAGGTCTCCCAAATAGTCAGGAATTTAAATCCTAATACACCCTAACAAGTGTAAAGTCCTAGGCTTTTAAATGGCCATGGGCAACTAAGGAAGGACCTCCTACGATGGGATCACCCTCACATGCCACGATAGGGCAGACGCGCACAACTGAAGGAGTTGCGCGCGGCTGTCGCGTGCATGTGAATTGGTTGCGCACGTACGTCGCGCGCAACTAATGAGTTGCGCGCGAGAAACCTGCTGGTGAACTTTCCTTTTAGCGAAAATTGCAAAAATTTTGCCTCTCTTGGGTCTATTTAAACGCGGTTTCATGTAGGTTTTAAGTATCTCGCATTCATTCGCTTAGTAATATCGTAAGGAATTAAAAAGAATTAATCTCTCTAAATTCTCTCTCCATTATTTTTGATTTGAACAATGGTGAAAACCTTTGAACAACGCTTGAAGCAATGGGTCACCTCTCTCTCAACCGAAGATAAACTATCTTTTAAAATTTACTACCTAGACCCTTTATTGAACTATATGCAGCTAGTGATTAATTTTGATTTTATTCATGCCGCCGTCAACCATTGGGACTCTAACCATCATCTTTTCTTGTTTAAAGGGGACGAGATTGTCCCACTTCCTGGTGAGTTTGAGGCCTTGCTAGGCTTTCCTACAAACACTCTCCTTGTGACCTATGCGCCTACCTTGTCAGATTCCAAACCTATATTCCAAAGATTTTTTAGTTTATCTGACAATGATATGTGTAGACACCCATTTGTGTCTCCCCAAAACCAAACCCAGTGATGAATACCTTTCAAGTCGAATCATAATCGAATGAAGTGAAAGTGTGGCAAGTTTAGTGTTGCGGATAGTTTTAATTTCTTTTCTCCTCTCTCTGTTTTTAAAAACCTATTTTAAGAAAATATCCAATCCAATTTGGTTGGTCCATGATATGGGTCTAATAGTAGTGTAGTTGGATAGGGCTTGAAAAGAGCTTTCCAAGGATATATTATAAGCCCAATTCCGATGAATATTGAGGAAGTTATGGCCAAATTACCAAACTGGGCCCGGTTTAAGCCTTATATGCGGCCCAATGATATAGAGGAGGGCCTAATATAGTTTTATCATTCCTAATGCAATTAGGAATGGTTTTAGTCTTCTAGATTCTTCTAGAAGGTTCTTTTCATTCCTAATTCAATTAGCATTGATAAATTGACTTTTGTTGACTTTTTAGAGTTTTAATCAGAATAAAAGAATGTTTTTGAGGAAAATACGATTTTATCCTCCTGTACGGCAATTTCTATCTGATTTTAAGAAAACGCGTCAATAATTAAGTTAGCGCCAAACGCCAGCATTAGCGCCTGCCGCTAAGCTTGGCGCCTAGCGCTAACGTCAGCGTCTGGCGCTAACCTGGTTTTGCGTGTCAGAACTCTGTTTTGATTTTTTATCTTTTTGGTTGATTTTCTCTATAAATAGTCTTCTAAAAAATCCGTTTTCATTCACCAACTCTCATCAAGATTACTTGATTACTCTCTCTCTCTCTCTCTCTTTTCTAAACTAGCCTTCTCTCAAATACAAAATTCCGCATTCGCAAGACTTAGATAAACCTAGCCATATTCGAAGTTGCCTTCGCCCTAGACGTGAAAGGTTTAATTTCTGAGGGTTCGGTCCCAAATATCTCTTTCAATTATTTAATTTAAATGTTGTTTATTATTTTCCTTGAAGTTACTAACGCGTGTATTTTGTTATTAGAAAGAGATACGAGGCATCCAAGTAAGTGCTTTAATGGTTTTGTTGATATTATGATTTCTAGACATCATGTCTAGGTTATTATTTTGATTCCTAGTATCATGTCTAGGTTGTTATTATGATTCCTATTATTATGTTTAGGGAAAAGGTTATACAATCAAATATGCTTATTATGATTCCTGCGATGCTTCCTATTTTCTTTCCTAATATTCATGTTAGTATCATGTTAGGGCTAAAGCTTTGATTTTTATTGTTTTGTGACATGCTAGGGTTTGTTATTAATCTTGTTAGTATCATGCCTAGGATCTTGCTATTAATATTATGCTTTAACATGATTATTTTAATCATGATTATTTTAATTATTATTATAATGATGATTATTATTATAATTGTTATAATTATTATTATTTTTTATTATTATGTTGCTTGATTATATTTATTATTTATTGCTTGATCACGCCTTTTATGCATTGCATGTTTAAAGGGAATTGGTACTTGTAATCAAGCTTAATAAGATAATTAATAATCTTATTTAGGGTTAATTTGATTATAATTCAAGTGATCGCCGATAATAGATTTATTTATGCATTAATATTCAACCAACATAGATAAACAGGTTTAGGGTAAATCTGTTGATTGCATGTTAATCAGAAAGCGCACATGAATACGATCACAATAAAGTAGAGGCCTATTATTAGGGCAGGTTCAATCTCTTTTAGGTTGGATTTGTACCTTCATCCCCGAACCCTATTTGGTTCAAGACCTTATGGAGTTGACGATCTCTTGGATCGTTAAGGGGTGTAACCTTCACCTCGTGAACGGTTTACAAGTTCCTAAAAACTTGTTGGCGACTCTTTTGCTCTATCTTCTTTCCCTTTGGACGCCACCATACTTTAGTGTATGATCACAGTGGGGTTCAAGCTAAGGATAATGCTTGAAATATTCCCTACAGTTTTTTGGCGACTCCACTGGGGAGGATTTCTATTTTAATTCCTGAAATTTTTTTCAACAATGATTTAGAATGAGTGGATGAGACTCGAAAAGTTCCAAGTATTTCATGTGCGTAATTTTGATTAACATTGTTGTCATATGCATAAAAAAGATCTCATTGGAAAGACCATCCGTAATGAGTTAAAACATAGGATTTTTACACGTAGGAAATTTGAGGAATATCTTTCACAACTAGGACCGAAATAACACTACGCGAAACTGGAAAATTTTATCGAGCACAGAAAGCTGCTGAGGCATGTAGGAATTAGCGTCAACGAACAAAGATTAGCGCCAGAATTTTGACTGTAGCGCCAGACGACAGCTCTGTAGCCAGGCGCTTCAGCCAAAAACCGACGCCAATCTCTGTTTGCTGGCGCCAAATTCTTCCAATACCGAGCCAGAAATATGCGTTCTAATTTCGACCAGTTTTTAGCATTGTTCGCTCGATCCTACTTCCTGATTGAGTTTTTCTCACTTTTCTGAAACCCATATGTGTTCTACATATGGACATAACCCCTTGGGAATTCATGCTCCATCTACCTGATTGAACGCTCTGAGCAACAAATGGTACATCCGAGAATGTTGAATTCACCAAACCCATGGAAGCGAGTTTTTTCTAAAACTCACGGTGTCCCATCCACTCGCGCCAACCCTTCACGGTTAGGCTTCCGCGCGGTGCATCCGGACAATTAACCATGGACCCTCTATTGACTAACCCATATCCTGAACTTTAGAGAACTAGAGCCATGGTTAGGTTGCAAACTCGTTGCATCATATCGTGCCTACTTGACTAATTGTGCATTATTTGTTGTGCATACTCTATGTGTTAATCCTAACCGTTTGTTTGACTTGTGTTAAGATTAAATAAATTAATGAATAAAAGAACTTTGCCTAATTAATTAATTAATTAATTAATTTGAGTAAATAAAGTCTAATATTTTAATCAGAATTTACCTAGTACGACTTTAGGCATACCCCTGTTGATTAATGATACCGAAAAACAGTTTCAGATTGAAGCTCCAGCAATGGCACCAAAGTTTGAACTGTAGCGCCACTTTGTGGAGTGTGGCGCCTGGCGACAGCTCTGTCGTCTGGCGCTATACTGCAAAGAGAGGCGCCAGTCCTGTTGTTTTGACGACAGTTCGGATTATTGATCGAGTCATCACTTTATGTCTAATTAACCAGTTTGCTAATTAATTCGGTTAAATTTTACTATCAATAATAATTTGTTAAGTCATTAATTGAATCTAGGCACTAAGTCTCATGGTCTTACATAAGAGTCCAAGCATGTCACTTACACTCAACGCACACATCAATACACATACTTTGACCATGTCTAACAGAGAGTCTTGTATGCGCGTTTTTTCCGTCATTTTTTTAGGGGGGTAAGTCGGATATTAATCCTCCAATTTAAATACCATACTTGGTTCCTAACAATACATACATTATTTTTGCCAAAAATATGCACCTATTTTTCATTTTTCCTCTTTAAAACCGTAAAGTTAAGGTTGATTTGAGTCAAGTAACTAAAACACAAAATGGTTTAAATTACAACGTGTGGTCAAGAAAGGAAGGGCGATTAATCAAAGACAATCTTTTTGTACAAGTCCAACTTTTCGACAAACCCATTGCTCGTAATAGGAAAGCTAGGACAGTAATGGCAACACAAGAAGAAGTCAATGAGCTCAAGAACCAACTGGTTACCATGACTGAGGCACTAAAGCTCCTAACCCTTAAGATCGATGATCTCGTGAAACAACAACAAATGGACCTCATGCAAGAGAGTCTAAGCAAGCTATCTAGCAACTACAAGTTTCAAGGGATTAGTTCACAAGGGGTCTCGGTGGACAAAGATCTTCTTCCGCAAAAGTTCAATGCCAACGACATCCCAAAATTCAAAACAACCGATAACCCTCATTTTCATTTCAGAGCCTTCGAAACAATAATGAGTATTAAGGGTATCGACAAGAAGGTGTTCCCCTCTCTTTTCTCACTATCTCTCGAGACCGTTTGCCAGCAATGGTTCTTTTCTCTCGAGAAAGAAAAAACCTCCACATGGGAGTCCATAGCAAACGCTTTCTTTGATAGATACAAATGCAAAATTCAAGTTGAGACTGACCATAAGGAGCTTGAAATCCTCAAGCAGAAGGAGAACGAAGGCTTCACCTCCTTCTTTAACAAATGGAGAGAAACCTCAGCTAAGATGATTGAGGTGTGATGTGTCTATTTTATATAGTATTTTACCCCCGTCCCTTGGTCATATTTAGTAGTGTTTTTGGCTCTTTAGAGCCACTTTTATTACTAATTTGTGTTTTCTAGTGTTTTCTAGTGTTTTCGTATATTTAGTTAACTTTTGCAAGGATTTACACTTTTGGAGTATTTTCCCGAGATATTTTGGAGCAATCACGAGCATTGGAGAAGCACGAACAGACTTTATAGCCCAGGACCGGTTATAGCCATCGAACCGGTGATTGAGGGCTCGGTATAGGTGATACCGGGGCATTTGGACCGAGTATTCAAGATCTGAAGAGGAAACACAGATTGGCCCGAAGAATTGGAGCCCAATCGAAGTCCAATTAGTGGCCCAAGAGAGCCGCCCGGCCAAAAAGGCTGGCGCCCGGAGGCGCGCCCGGCCAGGCGGGAGAAGCTAAGGTTGGCGCCCAGTGACGCGCCCGGCCGGGCGCGAGATTTAACCTGAAGAGCAAAAAGCCACGCCCGATAGGGCGGTGCCTCGCCCGATTGGGATCGTGTAACTGTTAGGAGACGATTAGCGTCGTTTTAGTTTGTTTTAGTTTAGGATTTGTACGGAGTATAAATACTCTTCCGTAAGACGATTTTAGGATCTCTCTCTCTCTTTCTCTCTTTCTCCTTTTACTCTTTCTTTACTCTCTTAATTGTTTTCTTAGATTCTCTCTCTCTTAAACCTTTGTTCTTAATCTATTCTTAATTCCATATTCGTTTGGTAACTATTTCTCTTATCTTAATCTTAGTTGTTTATTTTATTCCTTTAATTATGTCTTGCTTTTTTGCATTGATTTGTTTAGTTTTTATTGTGTGTGAGTAGTTTTATTTCTAGGGTTTATGGGGATCCATAAATAATATGAAGGGGTGATTTATTGTTGTTAATTATCAATGCTAGATTAATTTCCTATTGATTGATTTAATGCTATGTGACTAGATTAGGCCTGATCTTTTATGCATGAGTTTGACAATATTGATTCGAGATTCGATAGATGAGAATTGATGTTTAGGTCTAGTTTCAATAGGCAGGTTAATTTATAAATGGTTAGGTCGAGATTCGAAAGATGAGATTTAATACCGGTAAATTAATTGTGTGATTATAATACGTAGCGAAAGCCCTTTATAATCTGATTAATGTATGCATTGATGAATGATTATTATATTCTACCCTGGATTATTATTTATTGGTGAACCTATGCCCTAGATCCTTTTATATATTATTTTCTCCTTATTCTTGATCTCCGTAGTTTAGTTTATTATTCAATTATAAATATTGGTTACTTAGGTAATTTAGATTATAATAATTAATTCGGAGTAGAAAGACTTGTTTCCCTGTGGAGTTCGACCCTACTTCCCTATCTACTTTAGTTAGAGGACTTAGGTAATTATTTTTTATTAGGGGATACGACTTTACCCTGTCAAAATTTGGCATCGTTGCCGGGGAAACGGTTTTATTTTTATTTCTAATTATTTTTGTAGTCTAGGTTATTTTCCTTTTTGTTTCAGAGAACGTTAGTTCTTTAAGGTAAATCTCATATTTGCTTTTAGTTTTTTGTTTATGCCCAGGTGTTCCAGATCAGGGTACATCCCATTCGATTCTGAGATCGAACGTTCCTTCCATAGACAGAAAAATCTCTACAAGCAAATCCTGGTGGATTCTGGTGATAATAATAATCACCGCGATCCTCCAACTGGTTTTAGCGATTTAGAGGTATCATCAGACGCAGAATCAGAGATGACGGCTCCAAAGAAGCTTAGTGATTACTCACAACCAAAGCTTACAGATTTTCCACATCTCACCCCCACTCCGGCTCTTGATGGGGTACAATTCGAAATTAAACCTCAATTTATAACGATGATAGAGAGGAAGCAATTTAGTGGAGCCAAGGGTGAAGACCCAAATCTTCACATTGCCGACTATTTTCAATATTGTAATACCATCAGGCAAGCCGGGGTCACGCAAGATCAAATCAGGGAGATTCTTTTTCCCTTCTCTTTAACTGGAAAAGCTAAATTGTGGTTTAATGGCTTAAATAGAAATGCACTTGTTAAAACTGACTGGGAAACTCTAGTTTTGAATTTTTATAATAAGTATTATATTGCAAAGAGAACAGTCGTACTACAAAGTGTGATTCAAAACTTTGCCGATGAATCCTTATATGAGGCTTGGGAGAGGTTCAAGGACTTACAAAGAGAATGCCCCCACCATAATTTAGCACAATGGCAGTTAATCCAAGCCTTTTATAATGGCATTGGAAATTCTTCTAGAATAATTTTAGATTCTGCAGCTAGTGGGAGATTTATGAATCTTAATGTTGATGATGCAAGTCAGGTTATTAAAGATATGGTGATACATAATTCCCAATATGGGAATCCTAGAGGATTAGCTAACAAGGGGAAACATAGTGTTGACTCTGTATCCTTTTTGCAAGCTCAACTGACCTCTATATGCCAAAAATTAGATAATCTTAGCACTGCCAATGTAGCTAATGTTTCTGCAATTAATAATAATTCTAATGAGGCTTTCTGTGAAAATTGTGGTATTATAGGTCATTGGGAACAAGATTGCAGGAGTTCCGTGGAGCAAGTTAATGCCTTCCAAGCCTATAGGCAGAATAACCCATACTCCAACACCTACAATCCTGGGTATCGGAATCATCCGTACCTTTCCTACCGGAGTACCAATGTTCAAAATCCACCACCACAAGAACCACAGGCGCCACAGCAACAGCAGCAGAAATATTACCATCCCAATGCTGGCCAAGAGAACCAACCAAAACAAACCTCCTCATCTTCCGACCCTTCTCTAGTGGAAATTAGAGCGATGTTGGTCAATATGCAGAAGCACATGGAGAGTAGAGATGCGACAATTGATTCAATTCTAGCGCATAATAAAATTGTAGATAATCAAATTGCGCAACTCTCTGCTACTCTACAAGCCCGCCAACAGGGAGCTCTGCCGGCACAGCCGAATAGGCCTACGGATCAAGCCTATGCAATTACTCTAAGGAGTGGTTCAAACTATGAAGGGCCCCCTATGCCTAGAGTTGATGAACCTATTTTATTAAATAATGCTAATCTTGATTCCATTAAACCTGACAATGTAGTTAATAGCCCTACAGGGCTAAAGGATACTACTAACATATCTAGTTCTACATTGCAGGGCACGACTCCAGAGAAGGTGGCTACTCCAGATAAGAGCAACAATGCTCCAAAGCCAATTATCAAACTTCCATTCCCCAATCGTCACTTGAAGAGAAACTTGGATAAGCAGTTTGGTAAGTTCTTAGAGATGGTGAAAGATTTGAAGGTAACAGTTCCCTTCACTGAATTAATCACACAAATTCCTTTATATGCAAAATTTATGAAAGAAATATTGACAAGAAAAAGGTCTAGTAGTGAGGTAGAGACAGTAGCTTTCACTTCAGAGTGTAGTGTCGTACTTCAAAATAAATCTCCACCTAAATTGAAAGATCCGGGTAGTTTTTCTATCCCTTGTCATATTGGCAATCTAATGATTGATAATGCATTGTGTGATTTGGGTGCTAGCGTTAGTGTCATGCCATTATCTGTGTGTTCCAAGTTGAATATGGGTAAATTAAATTCTACTAATATTACTCTACAAATGGCCGAACGTTCTTTCAAATACCCCTTAGGTGTTTTAGAGGATATCCCCGTTAGAGTAGGTAAATTTTATATACCCGTTGATTTTGTTGTTCTTGATATGGCTGAGGATATGCAAACCCCGATTATTTTAGGTAGACCGTTTCTTAACACTGCAGGAGCAATTATAGATGTGAGAAGTGGTAAACTAACACTATCAGTAGGGGACGATAAAATTATTTTTAATCTTAATAATACCCCTAAAAGCCCCATGACAGAGGAGAAGTGCTATAGTGTTAATGTGGTTCATAATTATTCTAACAAGCCCCAAGCTCTTGAAAAAGATCCCTTGGAGGCGGTATCTTGTGTTGCATCCCTTTCAGATGAGAAAAACAAATGGCAGAAGGAAGTTGATGCAATAGAAAGAGCCCTCTATACTGTTGGTCTTGGTTTCGAGGACGAAAAGGTGGAATCAATCAAGCAAGTTGTGCAATTTGAGCCTACGGTAAGTGTTCCGCCAGATCGAGTTGCAAGTGTAAAATGCAATGCCAATTTGAAGCAACCCTCGATCAACGAAGGATCTTTAGTGCGTAGCATTGAAGACCTCCCAGTCCAAGTCAAGGAGGATCCACCAGACAAAGTGAATTGCGTCCCACAGGGCATGTCAGGAAGCCGCGTCGCAGCCAAAACACCGCTAGACCGGGTGAGAAACCGCCCGATCAAGCATTAGGCCAAGGGTCCTAGTTCTTGTACTTGGTAAGAAGGTCGTGCGGGACCTAGATAAACCAGCGCTTTGCGGGAGGCAACCCGTATTTTTAATGCTTTTTAGACTATTTCTTCTTTCTTTTTCTTATGAGAGGAGAGATGAGGGAATTTAATGAGTTCTATGAGTTTTGTACAGTTTTGAAGGAAAAGAGTTAGCCAAAATTTGAAGCAAAGAAGAAAAGACGAAATTCGACAATTTAGCCTCGGGCCCGTCCAGGCGAAGATCGCCTAACCGGGCGCGAGAGCAAGGTTCAAAAATCAAGTAATTTTGCCCGATCAGGCGATGGGCGCCCGACCAGGCGCGAAATTGGTCGTATACGAACATATTTGTCCGCCCGATCGGGCAACCCTCCCCCAACCGGGCGCGAGAAGAGGTGGAAATTTGGGCATTAGATTGCCCGACCGGGCGCGAGAGAATAAAAATTCGGGCCGTTGAGATCGCCCGACCGGGTGCGAGTGTTAAACAGATATTAAAAATTAGATGGCCCGACGGGCGAGCCCCCGCCCGACCGGGTGCGGCGCACCTGACCCTTCTTCTTCTTCTTTCTTCGGCTTTTCTCATTTCACTCTTATCTCTCCATAACTTTCTCTCTCTAAAACTCAAATTCTCTCTACCTTCTCTCTAAGATTTCTCCTCCATTCCTCAACCAAATTCAAAACTTGTTACATATCTTTAATCCCCTCTTCATCCTCTTCATTTCCATATAAAATTTTTTCAGATTTTATTCAAATAAATTTTCATACCCATTTCTACCATGGCTTCAAAGAAGGCTCGGTCTATTTTCGGTAGGAGCTCTAGTTCGAGGGAGGAATACGACCCGGATTCGCAACTCCCGTACTGGCCGACGATCCGTATTGCTAGCCGAGAGCAAAAGGAGCGGCTATAACACTTAATCGGGCGCGAGGTATTTCCTTCTCGGTGGTTACACTGCCCTACTTTAGAATCATTTGGTTTGTATGATTTTGTAAAACGGTTTTTAAATGACATTGGCATGAGAAAATTTGTTGATATGCACTATCCTACAATCCGATAACTAATTTGTGAATTTTATTCTTCTTTACAAGTTGTAAGTAGTAGAAATGGGTCGAATTAAATTTTTAGGTTGAACAATAGGAATATTAGTTTAACTTATGTAGAATTTTGTAAATTATTTGAATTAAATTCTAAATTACCTCACCAATGGAATGCGGACTATAAAATGGGTGACATATATCATGCTTTGACTGGTTTACCTACGCCTAACCCCCAACATGCTAGTACCAAACCTATTCATCACCCTGTCCCAAAAATCTGGCAAAGATTTGCGGGTTTGTGTTTTTTAGGTAGGAATGAGCCCCATAATGCCCAAACTAACGAACTAGCTATTATTGGACACTATGTGTATGGGTTCGGGAAATTGAACATAGGTAGGTATATTATTCACCATCTGAGCAGGCATACCACGGCCAGCACCACATCTCGCACCCCCATCCGTTTAGGAGGCCTTATCACTAGAATAGCAGTGAAAAAGGTCGGTTTTGTAGTGGATGGACCCCACCAACTGACCAACTGTGGACCAGATACCTATATGACTGCTATATATTTTGAGGAGTTGGGGTGGGTACGACCGGACAGCGAGCAGACACCCTTTTGGTGTATTAGGACTGGGAGCGAGCAACCTTTGCCCATCTTTCCCCTACCCAGTCCTGACTTGACCGCCTTTCCCCCAGGGCAACCATCTTACACATATGATGTTTTAGTTGCCAACTCTAGGGGGCAAGCACCACCACCACCAGTTCCACCACCCTAGCCTCAGCCTCAGCCCGAGGTGGCATTTTCTCCACCTCGCATGTCTCACTCCGTCCCTCATGTTGACTCTGACCTAGTTTGGGACCTTCAGAGTATAGGTCAAGCCTTAGGACGTATCGAGCATTCTCATACTGACCTTAGGAGGATGGTAGGCTCCATAGACCAGAGGTTAGGGTACTTGGAGAGGAACCAAGGTAGAGCTCTCTACCCTATGTACGATAATTATGCTCGTCGGGGCAACATTCCCGACGACGCTATTCACCCTGACTGGTTTCAGCCTCCACCCCAGGGATACGATAGGGATCCCACTGCCCATGGTATTTACACTGACTATTCTGCCTTCCATGGGTACGGCCAGGACATTCCTTTCGGGGGACTGGCGGGGGGGGAGTTTTCATGCTGATTATTTTGGTGGTAGCTCTTCTGGTGCAGGTGGTGCAAGTGGCAGTGGAGGTGCAGGTTTCGGCTCGATGGATGAGGATGATCAGGACTAGCTATGCTGGGCTAGTTCCCGAGCCAATGAGGACATTGTCTGATTCTGGCTTGGGGGAGATTTTGGATTTGGTATCTTTCTTTTTCTCTTTTCTTTTATTTTTGGTGTGTTTTCTTAGGTTAGATTTATTGCTTTCTAGGTTAGTTTTATTGCTTTCTTATATATAAAAAATACAAAAAAAAATTGAAAAATAAAAAAATCCAAAAATACGTTCCAATGAATTGTAAATCATGCTTCCCTGTGCCCCTTACTTGAGAAATTTGTTTTGATTCTTGGTATATG
The DNA here is from genome assembly GCF_948465745.1 of Chenopodium album. Lineage (NCBI taxonomy): Eukaryota > Viridiplantae > Streptophyta > Magnoliopsida > Caryophyllales > Amaranthaceae > Chenopodium > Chenopodium album. The sequence goes on from NC_137834.1 coordinate 31,563,492, forward strand.
ATGATAAGCATTTTGGATTAGTTGATCATGATTTGATGTTTGATTGCCTTGGAACCTTAACATGAGTCAATTTTGCCCAACTACTTGTGAATATAGTGCTTGACTAGTTGATTTGATTAGGAATGTGTGTTAGTTCCTGGTATGTTAATGAATTTGAGTATTGGTTTGCAACTATAAGTAGTGTTTATATGATTCATTATTATGCACATTAAGGAGGACGAAGGCGTTCATTCTTTTATGTAGCCTCCAGATGATTGTAGATACATTTGTTCCCTTCTTGCTACCCATGTTGTTGCCTCGACTTTTGTTGTTTATTAGCCACATTACAAGCCTATTTTGCCCCATTGGTTACTAGTCCCAAGCTTGGCTTAGGGGAGCTATTAGTGAGTGAGGTGAGGGAGTTTGTAGTGTGCTTATTATTTGCACAATCTGGGTGGGTTTTTGAGAAGTTGTTCTGTTTTTGATCATGTTTATTTTTGATGAGTTTGAGAGTTATATTTTCTTGAAAAAATAAAGCATGATGTTATGAAAAAAAAGAGAAGTTCAAGGAAAAAAAATGTGAAAAAATAAGTGAACTTCTATAGAAAAAAAAAAAGAAAAAAAAGTGTTCAATGTTCAATTGTTCTAGTTGGAGGTTGATCAAAAGAAAAAAAATAAGAGCTTCAATGAAAAAAAATTCAAGTTTGGAAAATAAAGTTGTTTATTCACTCCAGTTCTTCATTATTATATCTTATGAGTGAAATTGTAAGAGTTGGGATTATTTATATTGTTTGGAGTATATTTGGTTGATGTTAGAGTTGGTTATGTAGGAGATGTTGATCATTATTTATTTTGATCATGGGTTTTGATAGGATTTGCTCCCTTAAGCATAGCTTTTCTCTCACTTGTTCCCAAATGATTCCTACCCTTTACCCTAGCCTTACATTACAAGCTTTAAAGACCTTCCGACCTTTGTGCATAGAATTGTATGAATGTGAAAGTGTTGTTTATCAATGCAAGTTATGATTTGACATATTTCGAGTCGACTAGTAGGATTAAGCGTTCAGTGTTTTATACACACGAGAGTGTGAGTTGGGAGGGCATTGTTCACATAAAGGGTTGGTTGGAGAGCGATCGAGTACATCTTTTACTCGCCACATAAATAAGAGTTGAGTGTGTGAGCACTATCTAGTCTTGAATTCTATATGCTGTTGTGGTTTGCTCTATTTGACAATTGTTAGGGAAGATTGGTAATTAGATGGATTTGATTGTTAAATTTTAAAGCATGTTTATTTGATTTACCCTGAATCGTTTGTGCTTGATTTTTACTTTTTGGGGTGAAGCATATTTATTGATTCATTGATGAGATCTTTGCTTAGGGACAAGCAAAGGTTTGGCTTGGCGGAGTTTGATGTGTCCATTTTATATAGTATTTTACCTCCGTCCCTTGGTCATAATTAGTAGTGTTTTTGGCTCTTTAGAGCCACTTTTATTACTATTTGGGGTTTTCTAGTGTTTTCGTAGATTTTGTTGACTTTTGCAGGGATTTACACTTTTGGAGTATTTTCCCACGATATTTTGGAGAAGCACGACCAGACTTTATAGCCCAGGACCGGTTAGAGCCATCGAACCGGTGATTAAAGGCTCGGTATAGGTGATACCGGGGCATTTGGACCGAGTATTCAAGAACCGAAGAGGAAACACATATTGGCCCGAAGATTGGAGCCCAATCGTAGTCCAATTAGTGGCCCAAGAGAGCCGCCCAGCCAAAAAGGCTGGCGCCTAGAGGCGCGCCCGGCCGGGCGGGAGAAGCTAAGGTCGGCGCCCGGTGACGCGCTCGGCCGGGCGCGAGATTCAACCAGAAGAGCAAAAAGCCACGCCCGATCGGGCGGTGCCTCGCCATATCGGGCGCCTGTATTTGTTAGGAGACGATTAGCGTCGTTTTAGTTTGTTTTAGCTTAGGATTTGTACGGAGTATAAATACTCTTCCATAAGAGGATTTTAGGATCTCTCTCTCTCTTTCTCTATCTCTCTCTCTCTCTCTCTCTCTCTCTCTCTCTCTCCTTTTACTCTTTCTTTACTCTCTTAATTGTTTTCTTAGATTCTCTCTCTCTTAAACCTTTGTTCATAATCCATTCTTAATTCCAGATTCGTTTGGTAACTATTTCTCTTCTCTTAATCTTAGTTGTTTATTTTATTCCTTTAATTATGTCTTGCTTTATTACTTTGATTTGTTTAGTTCTTATTATGTGTGAGTAGTTTTATTTCTAGGGTTTATGGGGATCCATAAATAATATGAAGGGGTGATTTATTGTTGTTAATTATCAATGCTAGATTAATTTCCTATTGATTGATTTAATGCTCTGTGACTAGATTAGGCCTGATCTTTTATGCATGAGTTTGACAATATTGATTCGAGATTCGACAGATGAGAATTGATGTTTAGGTCTAGTTTCAATAGGCAAGTTAATTTATAAATGGTTAGGTCGAGATTCGAAAGATGAGATTTAATACCGGTAAATTAATTGTGTGATTATAATACGTAGCGAAAGCCCTTTATAATCTGATTAATGTATGCATTGATGAATAATTATTATATTCTACCCTGGATTATTATTTATTGGTGAACCTATGCCCTAGATCCTTTTATATATTATTTTCTCCTTATTCTTGATCTCCGTAGTTTAGTTTATTATTCAATTATAAATATTGGTTACTTAGATAATTTAGATTATAATAATTAATTAGGAGTCAAAAGACTTGTTTCCCTGTGGAGATCGACCCTAATTCCCTATCTACTTTAGTTAGAGGACTTAGGTAATTATTTTTTATTAGGGGATACGACTTTACCCTGTCAAGGTGCCGTGTGAAAAAGAGTCTATAAAGTTATTCATCAAAAACCTTCAATAAAAACACTCCAATCATCTCAAGTATCAAAATAATCTCCATACCTTCAAGGCCGTCTACGACATTGGAATCAATATTGAAGACGACCTGGCTAAGTTGAAAGCTGCCAACAATAACTCTAACAGTGGCTGGAAAGGCAAGAAGAACGACAATCCTTCTTCTTCTAAAACCACCCACTCAAACAAGGTTACCACTTTTAACCTAGGTGAAGTCCTTGCTATGAATAATCAAGGACAAACGAAACCATTTAGGAGGAACTTTACTCCTATTGGCATGAGTTATGACACCGCATTTGATCGATTAAATGCAAAAGGTCTTATAAATCCTATTGGACCATTTGGGGACCCATCAGTTGAAAAAAGGTCGGCTAACTGGAACCCCAATGCACATAGCAAGTATCACCAAGGTAAGGGCCATCTCACCGAGAACTGTTGGAAGCTTAAAGAAGTTATCCAAGACTTAATCGATAACAACAAGCTGCCATTGCCCCCTGCCAGTAAGAATCCAAGTATTGATAATGCGCCTCTCGCTCATTCCTTGGCTATCTTTGATGAGGAAAACTAGGTTGGCCCCTCGTCTCTCATCAAACCTGTTAAAGAAATCCATGCCATCGAAGAAGAGGAGGAGATCTTTTTCGTTGCCATGGATAACCTTACAGAACTAGAAAGTAAAGAGGACATACAATCGCTCACACTGTCTATGATGGAAGGATCGCACTTGCTACGTGAAACTCTCAAGGCTATAAAGAAACTTCAGAAGAAATAAGACGAGGTTCCACTCCCTAAAAATGAACCCAAGAAAGAGTTCACACCCATGGGAACGACTTACGAGGCGAAACGTTTTCCTTTACAAGTCACCGAAAAACCCAAGAAGATTAATAGAATCTACACTCCAATTGGGATCCCATATAGTTATGTGCTTTGCCGTGTTATTTGGTAAAGTGCATAACACTTAAAATCTTTCGATTGAATGCTAAAAATGATTTATTTAATGAATGAACGATTTTATCCGGGTTTCATATGTACTATTTTTTTATTCGATCAATGTTTATTAATTGGTGAATTTCATCTCCTCCAATATCCATTAATCTGACGGCACCTCCTGATAGGATTTCAATTACGCGGTAGTGTAGACACCCAAATGTGTCTCCCCAAAACCAAACCCAGTTATGAGTACCTTTCACGTCGAATCATAATCGAATGAAGCGAAAGTGTGGAAAGTTTCGTGTTGCGGATAGTTTTAATTTCTTTTCTCTTCTCTCTGTTTTTGAAAACTTATTTTAAGAAAACAGCCAATCCAGTTTGGTTGGTCCATGATATGGGTCCAATAGTAGTGTAGTTGGATGGGGCTTGAAAAGACCTTTCCAACGATATATTATAAGCCCAATTCTGATGAATAATGAGGAAGTTATGGCCAAATTACCGAATTGGGCCTTGTTTGAGCCTTATATGCGACCCAATGATCTAGGGGAGGGCCTAATATAGATTTATCATTTCTAATGCAATTAGGAATGATTTTAGTCTTCTAGATTCTTCTAGAAGGTTCTTTTCATTCCTAATTCAATTAGCATTGATAAATTGACTTTTGTTGACTTTTCAGAGTTTTAATTAAAATCAAAGAGCATTTTTAAGGAAAGATACGATTTTATCCTCCCGTACGGCAATTTTTATCTGATTTTAAGAAAACACGTGAATTTCCAGATCGGCGCCAAACGCCAACTGTAGCGCCTGGCGCCTAGCGCTAGCATTGGCGCCTAGCTAGCGCTAATGTTGGCGCCTGGCGCCAATAGCCAGTGTTGGCGCTGGTTCGGTTTGATGTGCGCCAGACTCTGTTTTGATATTTTATCTATTTGGCTGATTTTCTTTATAAATAACGTCCTAAAAACTCCGTTTTCGAGAACCAGTTTTCATCAACATTCATCAATTCTCATCAATTCTTATTCTTTCATTCACCAACTCATCAAGATTTCCTTGATTACTCTCTCTCTCTCTCTTTTCTAAACTAGCTTTTCTCAAATATAAAAATTCCGCATTCATTAGATCTAGATACACTTAGCCATATTCGAAGTTGCCTTCGCCCTAGACGTGAAAGGTTTGATTTCTGAGGGTTTGGTCCTAAATCTCTCTTTCAATTATTTAATTTAATTTTTGTTTATTATTTTCCTTGAAGTTACTAACGTGTGTATTTTGTTATTAGAAAGAGGTACGGGCATCCAAGTAAGTGCTTTAATTGTTTAATTGATATTTTTGATATATAAATCATGCTTAGGTTATTATTTTAATTCCTAGTATCATGTTTAGGATGTTCCTAGTATCATGTTAGGATGATTTCTTTAGTATGATATTTAGGGTGATTTGCTTATATCAATTATGATTTCTATGATGCTTCCTATTTTCTTTTCCTAATATTCATGTTAGTATCATGTTAGGGCTAAAGCTTTGATCTTTATTGTTTAGTGACATGCTAGGGTTTGTTATTAATCTTGTTAGTATCATGCCTAGGATCTTGCTATTATTATGCTTTAACATTATTAAGATTATTTTTATAATTGTTATTATGATTATTATGTTGCTTGATTATATTTATTGTTATTGCTTGATCACACCTTTTTTATGCATGTTTAAAGGGAATTAGTACTTGCAATCACGCTTAATAAGATGATTAATAATCTTGTTAGGGCTAATATGATTATAATTCAAGTGATCGCCAATAATAGGTTTATTTGTGCATTAATATTCAACCAATATAGATAAACAGGTTTAGGGTAATCCTACTGATTGCATGTTCGTCAGAAAGCGCACATGAATACGATCAGAATAAAGTAGAGGCCTATTATTAGGGCAGGTTCAATCTCTTTTAGGTTGGATTTGTACCTTCATCCCCGAACTACCAGTCATGGTTCCAGACCTTATGGAGTTGACGATCTCTTGGATCGTTAAGGGGTGTAACCTTCACCTCGTGAACGGTTTACAAGTTCCTAAAAAAACTTGTTGGCGACTCTTTTGCTCTATCTTCTTCCCTTTTAGACGCCACCATACTTTAATGTATGATCACAGTGGGGTTCAAGCTAGGGGATTAACGCTTGAAATATTCCCTACAGGTAGGCACCTATCCAATTAGGTTTGAATTTCCCTCTTAGATCGATTGGTGGACCCCTAACTTCCTTTAGTACAAAGTCACCTTCTTTGATATTTCTGGGTTTTACCCTTTTATTAAAATGACGCGCAATGCGTCGTTGGTAGACTTGTACATGATGCATAGCTCTTAATCGTCGTTCATCGAGGAATAAAAGCTCTTCATACCTTGCTCTTACCAATTTAGCTTCCGGTAGCTTACTTTCGATTACGATGCGTAGGGATGGTATTTCCAATTCGACTTGTTGAACTACGTCCATTCTGAAAACTAAGGAGTATGGAGTTACCCCTATTGATGTTCGTATGGATGTTCTATAACCCCACAATGCGAAGTGTATTCGGCCAGTCTTTATAATTTTCTGCCATTTTCTTAATGATGACTGTTATGTTTTTGTTTGCCGATTCTACAGCTCCATTAATTTGAGGTCTGTATGGAGATGAGTGATGATGTTTTACTTGATAACGAGTTAAGAGGGTCTCGACTTCAGCTTTGAATTGAGATCCCTGGTCACTGATTAGTTCATGTGGAACTCCATATCTACAAAACATGTTTCGTTCGAGAAACTTTGCGACATGTTTAGAAGTGATATTCATGTAATAAGCAGCCTCAATCCACTTGGTAAAGTAATCGATGGCTACAAATACGTACTCGTGCCCTCCTGCTCCTGTTGGAGAAATTTTACCAATTATGTCAATTCCCTATGTTGAAAAAGGCCAAAGGGAAGTGAGGTTGTATTGTTCGGATGGTGGAAGGTGTTGTAAATTAGCGAACATTTGGCACTCCAGACATTTTTTGACATATTGTATGCAATCATGTTCCATAGTGGACCAATAGTACCCTTGTCGTGAAATTATCTTTGCAAGCATTTTACCATTCATGTGAGGTCCACAAACACCTTTGTGAGTATCTTCCATAAGGCGTGTGGATTCAGGTTGGTCTATACATGATAAACTTTGACGATTAGGTCCGTTTTTGCATAATTGACCGTTTACTAGATTCTATTGTGCCACAAGTATTTTAAGGCTTGTTGGTCTTTCGATGAAGTATTTTCAGGGTATGTGCCATGGGTAATATATTGGAGGATATGATCATAGCAAGGATTATCTCCTTCAATGTCATTTACTTCCTCTATTGCGTTGCAATATGATGGTTCTTCTCTTCTATCAACGCATAATGGCATCATATTTAAGTGATCTGGAATGTTGATCATTGAGGCTAATTTTGCTATCGCATCGGCAAATTGATTATCATCCCTTAGGAGATATTTAAAGTCAATATGTTCAAAATGCTCGTTGAGTTGCTCTAGGTGTGCTTGGTATAATATCATTATGGAGTTCTTTATTTTCCATTTTTTCAGTATATGATTTATAATCAAACTAGAATCTCCATATACCTCTAATTTTTGCACACCTATGCTAGCGGCTGCTTCTAATCCAATAATGCACGCTTCACATTCCGCGGCATTATTAGTAACCTCAAAGTCTAATTTGACAGAGATTGGAGTATGTGCTCCCTCTATACTTATGAGTAACACCCCTACGCCACATCCTTTTTTATTGGACGCACCGTCAAAGTACATTACCCATTTGTCGTCTTGTGTCATGAGAATCTCTTCATCCGAAAGATGAATAGTTTCTGCATGACTTGTTTGAATAGTTTCTGCATAGTGTCTTTTGAAGCCAAATCATCATTAGGGAAAATGATTGATTTGTCGGATTTTTCGCTAGTAAACAAGCTAACGAGATCCTGAGGGGTCGTGTCTACACTTATAGACAAGGCCGTTAGAGCATTCATAAGAGAATTTCTATGTTCTTTAGAAGTACTTAACAGTTCCCAAATGCTAACATTTGCTTTGGATTGGCGAAGTTGTTTAACCAATGGATCTTTTACCTCAAGTGGAGGTGGTATTGTGTTTTGCATTTAACCTTGAGTTTGATTTTGTGTGGTCGAAGATCCATTTGGTGGTGGTGGTGCTTGATAAACTCGCCCAGAACGTGTTAGATGATCTACCTCATTTGGATTAGTCGTAGGACTCACAAACCAACTTTCTTCTAGAGGCTTTGGATGTGCCTCCATTTCAAGATGTTCCATGAGTTGTGTTTAATGCCATTGTTCATCCAAGGAGAGATTTGATAAGTCTTGTGACTTCCCCAAGAAATGATCCCAATCAAGCGCTCTGTTTGTCTCATTATGTAAACAAGATAGAGGTGGGACGTCGACATACTTAGAGACATATAAGTCTTGAAAGCCGTCGCCCCATAATCCACATACTTCGTTAGTTTCCCCTATGAGTATTGTGGCTAGAGGTTTTCCTATAGGTGTGATATAGTATAAAGGATTGAACGTACCACTTCCCATATAATCCTCATCAATATGAAACACCCCTAATTGGAATGCATTATTTTTAGGTTTAGGCGTGGGAATTTTCCCAGCGTCTACTAAATCTTATATTTTGTGCTTTAAGACGTAGCAACGTTCAGTATTATGCCCAACGCCTCTATGATAAGCATAATAAGCATTACCATCCCATTGAGGAAACTTTCTTTCTAGTGGAGTGGGTGGTGTTGGCCCTGTTGGTGCAAGTGAGCATTTTTCACTTAATTTTTCTAATGACTCTCTATAGCTTACAGGAAATGGTGTAAATTTTCTTTCTTTTGTCCACCTCCTTCTAGGATCATTATTATTGTATTGATTTGTATTATGGTATTGTGTGGTGGTCGCAAATACATCAATAGAGGATGATGTATTATCATTCCCCTTTTTGTAGTTATTCTTAGGTTGATGATGATAATGGGGTTTATTTGCTTTCTCTTTAGTAAGATTATATTCAATCCTAGTAGCCACATAATAGACCTTTTCAAAAGTGTCTAGACTAAGGTAGCTGTAGACACCAAATGTGTCTCCCCAAAACCAAACCCAGTGATGAATACCTTTCATGTCATTAATTATCGAGTTAAGCAAAAGTGTGAAAAGTCTAGTGATGAGGATGCTTTTATTAAAATATCTCTTCTTTCTGTTTTTGAAAATATTTCTTTTCTTACCCTATTTTTGAAAAACGTGAATTCTAGTTTAGTTTGGTCCATTATATGGGTCCAATAATGGTGTAGTTGGATGGGGCTTGAAAAAACCTTTCCAACGATATATTATAAGCCCAATTCCGATGAATAATGAGGAAGTTATGGCCAAAATACTAAACTGGGCCCAAACCGGATTTACCTACGATCCAATGATCATGTGGAGGGTCCAAAGGTTTAATCCTATTCCTAAACTAATTAGGATTAATTAGAAGATTCTATAATTTTCTAAAAAGATCTTAATTATCCTTTTTGAAAAGATAAGATTAAAGATTTTGAGTTAAATAAAAACTTTTCTTTTATAAAACTTTCCTTTTTCTTAAATCCTAATTCTATTCGAATTTAAAGATGTTCAAAGAAAGTTAGATATTATTTTCGTGCCTCATAATATTTATCCAAATTTTATATGGTTGGATAGATCTTGAAATTATCTTTCCAGTGATATATATATTGTATTATTAAATCTGAGCTATAACGAAAAAGATATGAATGGAATATGAAACTCTATCCAAAACTGACACCCTTCCACTATTTCGGCCATATCTTTTCATCTACAAAATATTTTAATCTGATTCTAATTGGGTTAGAAATTATACTTCAAGATCTTTCCAACGACATATTATATGTCTTTTTTAGACTTCTAGATCAAAAGATATGATAAAAACAAAATTTGCAAAAACTGTTGTCCATTGAGTTTTATTTCGATTCGAATTCGGATTCTTTTCTTGTTCTTCGACCCTCTTTTTTCTCTATCAATAGCCTCCTAAAATTTTGTTTTCAATCATCAATTCTCAATTATTCTCATCAATTCTTATTCTTTAAATCGCCAATTCTCTTCAAGATTTTCTTGATATTTTCTCTCTCTTTTCTAAACTAGCCTTTTGCATACAAAATTCCGCATTTGCAAGATCTAGAAACACATAGCCAAGTTCGAAGTTGCCTTTGCCTTAGACGTGAAAGGTTTTAATTTCTAAGGGTTTGGTCCCAAATCTCTCTTTCAATTATTTAATTTAATTCTTTGATTTTATATTTTCCTTGAAGTTACTAACGCGTATATTTTGTTATTAGAAAGAGGTACGAGGCATCCAAGTAAGTTCTTTAATTGTTTAATTGATATTTTGATATAGAAATCATGTTAGGGTGTTTTGATCTTCCTAGTATCATGTTTAGGATAATAACTATAATTTTAATATCAAATATGACAATTATGATTTCTTTGATGCTTCCTACTGTCTTTCCTAATGTTCTTGTTAGTATCATGTTAGGGTTAAAGCTTTGATCTTTATGGTTTAGTGACATGCTAGGGTTTGTTATTAATCTTGTTAGTATTATGCCTAGGATCTTGCTATTATTATGCTTTAACATAATTTATGATGATTATAATTGTTATTATGATTATTATGTTGCTTGATATTTATTGTTATTGCTTGATCACGCCTTTTATGCATGTTTAAAGGGAATTTGTACTTGTAATCACGCTTAATAAGATAATTAATAATCTTGTTTAGGTTTAATATGATTATAATTCAAGTGATCGCCAATAATAGTTTTATTTGTGCATTAATATTCAATCAACATAGATAAACGGGTTTAGGGTTAATCCTATTGATTACATGTTAGTAAGAAAGCACACATGAATACGATCAGAATAAAATAGAGGCCTATTATTAGGGCAGGTTCAATCTCTTTTAGGTTGAATTTGTACCTTCATCCTCGAATTACCAGTCATAGTTCCAGACATATTAGAGTTAACGATCTCCTAGATCGTTAAGGGGTGTAACCTTCACCCTGTGAACGGTTTACAAGTTCCTAACACTTGTTGGCTACTCTTTTGCTCTAGCTTCCTTCCGTTTGGACACCACCATTCTTAAGTGTATGATCACAGTGGGGTTCAAGTTTGGGGTAATGCTTGAAATATTCCCTACAGTAGCGTAGATGTTTGTTGTACTTTTCATGACAGTTGTCGATGAATTTTTGTACCAACTCGAGTTCAAGTTGCCTTTGGGCAAGGTGGGCCGCCTTTTCTCGCCATCTACCATAGAAAGCAAGGAAACCTTCATCGTGGCCTTGCTTAAGCATTTCAAGCTCACGTAGAGTCGATTTGAACTCTACGTTACTTTCATATTGGGTAATGAAAGCCAAAACTACATCTTCCCACGTTATTTTAAATTTTGGATCTAACCCATAGTACTACTCTCTCAGGGTTGGGTCTAAAGATAACGGGAAAGTCAAAGCATAAAGCTTAGGATCAACTCCCTTTAATGCCATGGTGCCAGTAAAACACATTAAGTGGTTTTGTGGATTATTGGTCACCTTAAATATTGGCAAGTCCGTAGCTACGAACTTTTCTGGTAAAGCAAGTCCTAAGGGAGGAGCAAACTTTTCTGCGTTGAAGTACTTGTTCCCCATGGTGGAACGAAGAACAAGCTTCTCTAATGACTTTTCTTTGACGGATAATTGTTCCATCTTTTGTTGCAAGGCTAGAGCCTCGACATTTTTCTTTTCAGCTTTTTTAAGTTTCTTAATTCTTCTTTTCTCAGTCTCTTGAGCCTTTTCTTCTCTTAATCGAGCAATCTCTTCTTTGACTTGTGATATGACTGTCGCGTGTCTACCAAAAATAAACCTAACTAAAATCTCCTAAAATGTAGTAGGGTAAGCTAGGGTCGATCCCACAGAGAATTGGATTATCAAATTATTACTTGTGTAAGTTAGAAACTCTTGTTTTGAAGAAATAATGATATGATCTAATAAATAAACTACTAACTAGATAACAAATAAAGCACGGAGAAATAAACTAATAAAAATTGAAATACGATAATAACAAGAATAATAAATAGGGAATCGGGAGATGTATTATAACATTGGAGTATCAATTATTTCTCATCGAATATACAAATTACGTTTATATCTTAATATTAACCAATGAACACAAACAAGCATTCAAAACCTCCCTTAATTGCAAATACACCAAACGAGCTCTTGGAATATTGTCTAACTAACTAATAATCTAGAACAAGCTCTCTAGACTCGATTAATTAGCCGCATTAATAACAAGGAAGTAGTTAACTTAAGCCATAAATCTCACAAGCTCGGACTTGTGCAACTCAAAGGGTTGATAATCTTAAGTGTTACGACAAGTTTTAGTCACTAATAATCAAACACCTAATCATTACTAATGATACTAACTAGAACAATAATGGATCAAAAGCTAATACTCTAGTTGTCAAACTAGCAAATTAAACTAAAGAGGTCGGTCTCAAACATAATCAACTAGTTCATAATATTCAAGCGGATTATCAAACCAATTAAGAATATAAACATACTACCCAAGAACTACAACATATCAATTCTCACAATGCAATAATCCAATGCATAATTGATCTCCCTACCCCACTAATAATTTAGCCTGACATATCAAATATTAAGGTAGCTATAATATAATGCATAAAAATCATAATCAAACTAATTAACAAAACAAATAAACGAAATTAGAACTAATAATTAAATTAATCTATTAAATTGTATACTAGCTAAGTACTGTCGCATCCAAGCAAAGATAGCAAAATGAAAGCACTGACTTTCATTATTATTCTCCAAAAGTAAAACTAATACTACTACTTCTAGATAAACCAAGACTTACAATCGAATGAAAAGAAACTAAAAACAAAAATACAGCACCAAATCAACCAGTGAGAATTAGAGTAAACACAAAGCTATGTTTGGATAACAAAAAATGAAAGGAAAGGAAGGGAAGGGAAAGGGAGGGAGACAAAGTTCCTTGTTTGGATAATATGTTGGGGGAGGGAAGGGGAGGGGGAGGGATCCATTTTCCCTCCTCCTTTAATAAAGACCATCCCTTCAAAATTGGAGAGATTTGAAATGAAAATGGAGCTCATCATTTCCTCCACTTTCCCTTTCTTTCCCTTCCTCCTATTTCCCTCCCTTCCATTTCCCTTCTAATTTGTTATCCAAACATAGCAAAACTGAACCTCTAGTCCTTCTGGCTTATACACTATTCGCCAGATACCATGCAAAATTCAGATGAAGCTCTAAAATTTAGTACGCTCTGTTCGTTGCCAGATACTCCCCTAAAATTTGAGATAAATTCCTCCATTTTTTGGTGAAACCTAGCCCAGAAAAATCCCCAAAAATACGAATCTCCCTCCAATTCGACATCTCCATGTATATCCATTGGAGTCTTTGGTCTCCCGCATATCCGAGTTTTTCGTTCCAATAACTAACCAATTCCATCTCTATCTTCTCTATTGTTATGATTGATACTTGCAAAAATCGCTCAATGGTTTACAGTGAGTGAAACTCTCAGTTTCCCGCTTCTCTTTTGCTATGCTGAGTGAAACGTTGGTGTACCTCAAGGCCCATGTGGCTATTTACACTCAAACATTATTGGGCTTAAAATATGTGACTTAATTCAGTCTTGTAAGGTCCACTTCTTTTGATCTAAGTAATGGCTAAATGCATTTTGCTACTATAATCTTCTTTCCTATAAAGAAATAAATAAAAATAGTAGTATCTCGTGTTCAGGAAAGAAATATTTATAATACTCTTAAATCATCAAATGTTGATAAAATAATCAAGAGTTTAATATATAAAAATAATATACTTTAATGACCCGATCAAGTTGTTCGATGGTTGACATTGTTGTTGGACTAGGACTAGTTGTCGAGGGAAGGTGGTTTGAAAGAGGTGGATTACTTGATGATAAACGTAGAATATGAGCGCCCGAGAGTCTTTGTTCCCAAGCTTGAGAACCGGCCCTAAAGGAAGTACGAGAGGATAAGTAAATTGATACGCATGTTTAAAAGGGAAAAAAAACTAACGTAAAATATATTCGAACGAATAACATCACCCTTAAACAATTCTCTGATAAAGGTATTGTTTGAACGAGTCAAACTTGTTTATGAGTAATCAAATTGACTCGTAACAGTGGGAGCGCGCAAGAGATTGAGTTGCGCGCGGATGTCGCGCGCAACCAAATCTCTTGCGCTGGTTGGGGTCGCGCAACTTAATAAGTTGCGCGCGCCACCTGCTCGTAATTTTTTTTTTATTCTAGCGCTTCTTTTTTTTTGTTTTGTCATCGTTATTTTTTTATTTTAATATTTTTTTTTCATGTTAACCTTTGAATCTGACTCAAAATTACAAAGAGACTACTTCGTAATTGGGAACCTAGACCAAATTAAAAAGAAAAAGAAGAATACTATCCTAACACGTTGTACATAGTAACATAAGCACATAAAGCATATCATAAGCTAAGATTCACATATTGCCATTCTAAGGTCAAAGAGGCTTGGGTGTCCAAAGGTACCATATCTTAAGAAACGACGCACAAATCAATCACTCAACGTGTTGACTCATGACATCGTCCTCCCAACATTTTGTTAGTGATATGGGTGGGATTATTGTTATTGATTTTGGGATAGAATCCTAGTGTTGGCGACCCCTAATCAATGAGCCAATCCCCAATGGTTAAAGTGTGTTATACTTATGCATAATGCAATGTTGCTTGTTTTGTTTTTACTTTTGTGCAAAAGGATGATATTATGTGTTCGAGTCTCGCTCTCTAACTAGAGATTATCCAAGTTAATTCTCGTTACAACCCATAGGAAACCTAGTGTTGGAAACCTTGGACCATAACTAAGAACTAATCATGTAACCTCTAAGTCCCCAGTGAAGTTGCCACTGTAAGGAGGGTGATCCCATCGTAGGGGGCCCTTCCTTGGATGCCCATGGCCCCTTAAAAGCCTAGGACTTTTCCCTTGCTATGATGTATTAGACTTTACACTTGCTAGTGCTCGGGAATTTACCACTTCTCTTTGCTAGATCTCCGTTTAGAACACTTATGGACACCTTCTTGTTGGGGAACCTCCATCGTAGTAACAAAAGATCAAGGGGTGAGTGTTTAGGACAAGAGGGTTTAGGTAGCACAAGTTCACAAGTGTTCCGCCAGAGTTTTTAGGTTATTTTCTGTGTGTTTAAGCCTCGGATTAGGCCTCTATTTATAGGAAATGGGTAGGATTAGAGTTTTGAACATTCTGCCGCAGCAGGTGTCGCGCGCAACGGGATTAGTTGCGCGCGGCATCCCATCGCAAGTGATTTGGTTGCGATGCCATTGGCAGCGCAACTGAGTGTTTTGGGCGCAGCATTATGGTAAGATTCGATTCTATATTTTCATAAAATTCTGAATCTTCTGCGAGCGCATCTCTAGAGGTTGAACTGAGTGTCACGCGCAACTAAATTAGTTGCGCGCACCTACCCAGCTTGACTAATTGAGATGCGCGCGGATTTTCCTTTGGCAGCATTAAAAATTTAACCTAGGTGCTCCTAAATCCGTCATTATTGGGTTTTAAGCACGGGCTTAAGCCTAATATTGATCGGATCTAGTTAATTGGACCTCGTTTAGCTTTTTTTTTAGTTTGAGATAGTTTGTTGTGTTTTGTGGCTTAACCAGTTATCCATAAGCATTCTCTACTTCAATCTAACACGAATATGGTTTTATTTATCGTCATTGCACTTCCTGTCGGGACAGGAGGCCAAAAGTAGATGTCTACAGTTATCAATTTGAAAATCCACTTACATCCGATAGGTGTGTAACCCTCAAGTAAGTCAACTAAGTCCCAGACTTGATTTTCAAACATGGAATCCATTTCAGATTTCATGGCCTCTTGCCATTTAGCAGTATGTGCCTGCCATCGCTTGCTTGTAGGTTACAGGTTTTTCTCTATCAATTACCATGATGTCCTGATTCTCGGTTAATACAATACTGATCGGGGTGAGGTAGGTCATTAAACTACTTCCCTAATCAAATTAATCATTTATGAACCCAGACTACCCTAATACAAGTATAGGGGTAAGCATAGGGTCGAACCCAAAAGGAAGCATGCAAGATAGACATCAAATTCACTAAGAAAGAGTCAAGGAAAGTATATTTTGTTGATTTCTAGATTAAAGGCACTAAAGCTACAAACAAAGAAAGATTAAAAAGAATAAATCAAGAGAGAACGACGCTAGGGATACGGGGGTGTCAAACACGATTAAATAGAGGGAAACAACGATGGTTATCATGATGAACATGCCAAAGAACACTAGATTCTACCTAAACAATTCATTCTCATGCAATGGTCTAGGCAAATGAATGAAATAGGTCTTTACTAATAAGGATCATTCTCATATATCCTATTAGTTACAATCAAGGCAAGAGATTAAAGGTGCACAATCGATAAAACTCTCTTTTAACAACTCATTCTCATGCAATAATTAAAATAGAGATGATCTTAATCTAATCCAAATCACTTTCATGAAATTAATTAAAGAATATCAAATAAAGTGACACAATAATATTAAGCTATCCGAAAATCATACATTTCAATAATTTATGGCATGGGTTCAATCTAACCATCATCATTCATCCAATATCAACACATGTTTTCCACCCCCTTTCCCTAGCTAAGAAATTAGCCTAGAGAAGGAAGATTAAACATAAAAGTAATACTAAACATCAGTTCATGAAGCACAAAACTAAGCATCATTAAGAACAATGAAATAAAAAACTAAAGAGATTAATGAAAATAAGCAAAAAAAAAAAAAAAAAAAAAAAGGCAAATAAATCAAGCTAAAAGAAGGGATTAGAGATTACTAAAGAAGAGATTGATAAAAGATGAAAACTTGAAGTATTGCTTGATTGAAGATGAACTTGACCAAAATTGAATACAACAAGGAAAACTTGAGCAATAATCTATTTTCTCTCCCTAAAATTCTCTAATCTAACCCTAAGAGAGAGAAAATTAGGAGAGAGAAAACTAATCTTTTTTTTTTTTTTTTGAAAGAAGAGAAAACTAATCCTAATCTAGGGGGAATTAATTGGTAAGAGAGTATCAACCCCAAAAATGGGTATTTATATACAAGCTAAATAAAAATAAGAAAAGTAAAAAAAAAAAAAAAAGAAAAGAAAAGGAAAATAGAAAAAAGAAATAAATTATAAATAAAAGAAAATAAAAAAAAGGAAAATAAACCAAAACACCCCAAAAACAAAAAAAAACCCACGCAAATCATCCTCTTCGTGGCTGCTCTGCTCTCTGATCTTCACCATCAGCGCATCATCAACCATCATCTTCACCGTTAATCGTTGTCAATCGTGGCCCTTGAATTAATTGAATTAATCCCAACCGTTGAAGCTCATTAATTTCGTACAATTGGACCTGATAAAACGGAGCGGCTGCGGCTGGGCATCTCCCAAACATCTACCAAAATATGGGCAAGGCTGGAGAACAGAGCCCCGCGCCCGCGACAGCCGCGCCCGCGGTTAATTGGGTATCTTCTTGCTGTGAATTTGGGTTCGATTGGTTGCGGTGGCTGTGGTTGTTGGGTAGGTGGTGATTGATGGCTGGAGCTCGAATTGGTGGCTAAATAGTGGCTGTGGAGCTGCGAGGTGAAGGAGGGGGCTGTTGTGGAGTGTGTGGCGACGCTGCAGTTATTTAACGGTAGTTAATTGTTGTTGTTTGTTGGGGAATCGGGAGCAATTTGGCTGCTGTGCATGGTGTTTGCGGGTGGTGTTGGGTGGTAATTAAGGCGGCAGCTTAGTGTATTGGAGCAGGGGAGTTGGCTGGTGGTGTTGGTGTGTGTTGTTTGGGGTGGCGTAGGATAGTGAAGGGTGTGGTGATGGTTTGGGAATTCGCCTTGGAACCCAAACTCGAACCTACACACAAACAAATGCAAGGATGAAACCGAGACAAATAAAAGGAAAAAAATAATAAAATGAAATCAAATGAATAAAATAAAATTACAATAAATAAATAAAACGAAAAACTAAAAATTAAATAAAGATAAACAATAAAATAAAATATGAAAATAAACTAAAACTAATTCAATAAAGAAACTAAACAAAAAACGCTAAAAATTAACAAAACACTCATATAAAAGATAAAAGACGAGAATAAGAAAATAATAGAAATAAATACTAAAAAGAGAGAAGTTATTAGAAAAATAACTAGAAAATAGCCATATAACGACCCCTAAAAGTGACATAAAAATCACTTATCTAACTCTCCGAAGCAAAAGTTTTGCTCGTCCTCGAGCAAATTAACACGAAAAACGAGAGAAAGGGAGTGAATTATTCAAGCAAAGCTAAGACACTAAAGAAGATAAGGATGTACACTAACTCAGTTTCGTAGAAATCACGGTTAATTTTAGCAACTAAAGACAAGCTCTTTAAACCCCTAGATTGCCCTAGAGGACGAGTTTGCTCTCGTGGGGGTTTCCTAAGAGCTTAACCCACAAATCTAGACAAAAACCAAACCAAACACAAAAAGAAAAAGAAAAGCAAACACAATCATGACCAACATAACATGGCAAGGTTTAGGAAAACCAATCAAGCACAAAGGCGGAAAATACTCCATTTGGACTCAAAAAGAAGAGACATGCACCAAAGAATACTCACCTTTCTCAATTCAAAGAGGGAAAACACGTTATAAGATGCTCATGATTGAAAGAGACAAACCTAAGCTAAGCATAGAGAACTAGATTTCATTCTCCGCCCTAGCCCCATCCAAGACGGTCCACGTTCTCTCCACTAGCTTCAAATCACCCACTAGTTAGCTCCTCATGATTCCACGAAGGAACCGGAAAAAGATTCAATTTGTGGAAATAGAGGGTCTTCTCGACATCTCAACTATGCGTACTCTCTCCATAGGGTTGAAATCTATCTCCCTCCACCGGAATTTGACCTCACCCCTCTAAAGTCTAAGGGTATTAACTAGGGTTGTAACATAAGGCAAAGGGTTAAGGCGGGGTAAAAATTTGAAAAATTTTGTGATATTTCCTAAGTGAAGCAAAAGGGTGATGAAACCTCAAAAACAAACTCAAGAAGTCACCAAACATCAAACAAATATACCAATAATTCCATCTCCCCCAAGCTTACTCAACACCAACACTCCATAAAAACAAAAACGAAGTAACGCTCCCCCCAAGCTTGAACGAAGCATTGTCCTCAATGCTTAACTTAGGGAAGAAAATGAAACCTACCTTTTTTTTAAAAACTTTTATTTGATGCCCTTACCTTTTTTTAACTATGGACGGCTTTTTCTAGGATGCATTTGCTTTATTACACAAAATATATACAATTTACTTTCTTGCTTGGTCCAATGAGCATAATACTTTCTCATCTTCATAACAACACAAAACAACCTCTCAAACCAAAATGCTTCACAAAACTAAGGGTTAGGGAAACGAAAAGTCATAAGGCTTGTAATGTGGCTCATAATCGAGAAAGGGAATCGGCTCAAAGGGTTAGCAGAGAGGAGCAAATGAAAAATAAAAACAAAATATGTAACAAAACAAAAAGAAGATAAAGAAAAATGAGAAAATGGTGCCCTTTTCCTCCCCTAGAGTTGCTTGGTCACGATCTTGGGAGCAAGAGGACAATACAATGATTAAGATATGCATAGTCAAGGAGCCTAAACGCCACTCAAAAAAATTGATGAAGGCTTGAACAATTTAAACCTCAGAAGGGATCGGACGTAAGCAGATACCAACTAAAGAGCTTCATATCCACTATAGAGAGCAACGCTATCTTACCACTTTCCCATGAACTAAGGGTTAAAACATCCTCAATAGTTCTTAACCATGCTACCTTAGCTTAAAATTTGTCTATCTCAACCACAAGCACTCTCAAACCGTGTAGGCCATCATCAATTAGGAAGAAAAACATTCTTTGGCACATTATCAAAGTAATCAATTCCAAATGCATCAGCGAATTCCAAAACAAATTCATTTCATCTTTCCATAGTCATTTTTGCCACACAAAAAGGAAAACAGAATAAAAGAAAGAGTAAGAAATTAAAAGGTTCACATACGAGGCATAAAATCCAAATAAGTCTAAATCGTCAAACAATTGATCGTTCGATAACAACATCAACGATCCTAGGTTCCATAGAACCAATGCAAAAAACCTCTAACCAATCAACTGTTTCCTAAAATAATCCTAAACTAAGAACTCGAAGAAAAAGTAAACGTATAAAAACAAGAAAGGTCTTACCGGGAGGTTGGCTTAAAAGAATAAAGGAGCATAAAATAGAGTTCACTAAATGTCACGCCTCTCCAAGCTTCCAAAAAGCAAACTACATGGCAAGAAAAGACACAAAAGAAAACATTAAAAAAAAGAACAAAGAAAGAAAACAAAAATAAAAAGAAAGGAGGGGGAGAAAAAGGGTTAGAAATCCTCCGGGTTGCCTCTCGAGAAGCGCTTGTTTATGGTCTCTAACTTGACCCTTCACCTCATTCAAGGTGGATTAAATAAAATAACCCTCATAAACTTGAGGATTGAATCATAGATGCCCCCAATGTTGAGAACTAGCACTCCTTGATGTCTCACATCACCACAAGGGAAAGGAGGGAATGAATCAAGAGCCAATGGTGGCTCATCTTTTCTTTTTCTCTTCTTCTTGTTGTTTCTTCTTCTTTTTTCACTCTTCTTTCTTTTCCTTCTAAATGGGTGATTAAGCTTGGAATCCTCAATATTAGGAAGGGCAACCTCACCTTCCTTAAGAGAGCCTTCAAAATAAGCGGGAACTTCAAGGAAGTCATCATACCTCATTATCACCTTATCATTTTCCTTAACTTCCTTGTCAACATCACTCTTAACAATAATATCACGAGCCCCCTAAAGAGTTTCTTGTTTTGAATTTCTTACATCACATGGAGGCAAGCTCCCATTAGTCATGGTTACTTCTTGAGTTTCAAATGGATGGGACTCCTCCATGCAAGCCATCACATCATCGACCACATCAACTCTACATACGCTCACCGCCATAGGGCTCTTCAAAACAACATTCTCAACTAGCCTACTAGGGAAGGGAACCGGGGCTTAAAACTCGTTTGGTTCACTAAAATCAAATGGCTTCTCATTTTGTTCTTGAACCTTCTTCTCAACCACATTCTCTACAACCTTGTCCTTCTTGCTCTCATCCTCCTTACAAGATTCCGGTTGGTTAGTGTGCGAAAGGTTAGTAGATGATTGTAAGGGGAGTTTTGTGGTTGAGTGGAGAGAAGAAATTTTGGCTAGTTGGGAATCAACAACTTCATTTTGATATTTAATCTCTGGGATTTGTTGAATGATGATTTGAGCTTGTTGAAGAATTTGTGTTTGTGTGTGGTCGGGTGGGGGTTGTTCTTCATATGCTTGAGGATATAGGTCATGATGTTGAACTTGAGAATTCCCTATTAGGTTGGTAGGGTGGGAAAAATTTTGGGTTTGTGGATCGAAGAGAGGTTCATCTGGGGGGTAGGAGTTTTCTTGCCTTGGAGGTTGTTGAAGTTGTTGGAATTGTGCTTGGGTTACAAACTCTTCTTCCCTCAAAGTCAAAGCTTCACCATGCTTGAGATTGAACTCTCTACACTAGGATGCATCATGATCCGTCCCACGACAACGAGCACATGAGATATCAATTATTTGTGAAGGTTTTGAACCCAAACAAACACTTGAGTTTAACTTTGAAAGACCTTCACTATGTGCTTAAGTTGGCCGACTTTCTGCAACTCATAAAGATCTCCTTACTTCCCTTGGGACCTTCTTTGGCCTCCCAAAGAATAGCTATTAGCCACTTCTTCAATTGTAGCTTCAACTTGCCTTTGAGGGATATTAATCAATTGGCCACCGGCACCCGCATCTAGATTGGTCCTTGATATTGGCTCCAAGCCATCATAAAAGAATCTCATGAGCAAATTATGCTTGAATTCATGATGAGGACATGCTCTAATCAAATTCTTAAACCATTCCCATGCTTCCCCAAAAGTTTCATCCGGTTCTTGCTCAAAGGTTGCTATCTTCCTCCTCATTTTTTCGGTTTGTTCATCGGATGTGAACCTCTTAAGAAAGGCCTTCGCAACTTCCTTCCATGTGGTGAGAGAGTTGGACTTCAAAACCTTGAGCAAGATGCATACGAATATAAACTTGGCTCACTTCATTTGTTTGCATCGTTGCACACAACTCAAGGAATCAGTCCAAATGCTCAATGGGGTTTTCACTTGCACCTCCGGAAAATTGCTCAATTTGTACCATCCTAGCATATTGTGGATGGATTGTGAAATTAGTCTCGGTGGTCGGGAGAAGTATACCACTGAAGGTCATCCTCTTGTCTTGCCATATCTCTCTTTTAATACAACAAAGCTAGGCACGCGATTAGCAATGACGAATAGGATTTAACAAGAAAAATAAAAAAAAAGGAAAGCAAATCAAATGACTCTAACAATAGCAAAAATAAATGTTAAACAAGCCGCTTCCCCGGCAACAGCGCCAAAATTTGATCGGGGTGAGGTAGGTCGTTAAACTACTTCCCTGATCAAATTAATCATTTATAAACCTAGACTACCCTAATACAAGTATAGGGGTTGACAGGGTAAAGTCGTATCCCTTAATCAAAAGTAATTACCTAAGTCCTCTAACTAATGTAGATAGGGAAGTAGGGTCGAACTCCACAGGGAAACAAGTCTCTCTACTCCTAATTAATTATTATAATCTAAATTATCAAAGTAACCAATATTATTGTAAATAAATTCTATACTACGAGGAATAAGATTGAAGGAAATAAAGTAGGGAGAAATTAAATATTAAAAGACCTAGGGAATAGGTTCACTAATAAACAATATTCCAGGGCAAATCATAATAAGCAATCATCAAGCATTGATTAATCAGATTATAAAGGGCTTTTGCTACGTATTATAATCACAGAGTTAATTTACCAGTATTAAATCTCATCTATCGAATCTTAACTTAACCATTTATAAATTAATCCGCCTATTGAAATTAAGCCTAAACATCAATTCTCATCTATCGAATCTCGAATTAATATTGCTAAACTCATACAATTAAATCTGGCCAAACCTAATTGCATAGCATTAAATCAATCAATAGGAAATTAACCAAGCATTGATAATTAACAATCACAAAATTACCCCTTCATATTATTTATTAGATCCCCATAAACCCTAGAAATAAAACTACTCAAGCATCATCATAACTAAACTAATCAAATAAATATAGCAAAACATAATCAAAGAAGTAAATAAAATAACTGAAATTAAAAGAGAAGAAATTGTTACAAAAAGAAATCTGGATTAATGAAAGTAATTAAGAACAAAAGTTAAGAGAGAATTTAAGAGAGAGAAAATATCCTAAGTAGAGAGAGAAAATCTAAAAGATAAGGTAATTAGAATTTACGTACATAATTCGTATTTAAACATTCCTCAAAACAAAAATTAAAACAAATCTAATCAGTCTTCTAAGAAAAACACGCGCCCGATCGGGCGAAGGGCCGCCCGATCGGGCCCTCCTTTTTCCTTGCCCACTGCAGGTATGCCGCGCCAGATCGAGCTTACGCTCACCCGATCGGGCGCGCCTCTGCCTTGAGGGTTCTTTTGCGCGCATCCGCCCGATTGGGCGTATGCTTGCCCGATCGGGCCCGGTCTTCTTCTTCGAGGCTTGGATTTTAATTGGGCTCAATTCCTCGACCCAATCTGGATTTCCTCATCGGGTCTTGATTAATCGATTCAATAGCCCCGGTATCTCATACCGAGCCCTTAATCACCGGCTCTCACCGATCTTGGACTTCAAGAGTGGTCGTGTCCTTCTAGCTTCCGTAGTTGATCCATGAAAACCCGCGAAAATGCTCCAAAAGTGCAATTTCCTGTAAAACTCAACAAAAACTACAAAAACACAGAGCCAAAATCACTACTAATTATGACCATGGGACGGGGGTAAAACACTATATAAATTGGACATATTAAAATCGCCCAAGCCAAACCTTTGCTTGTCCCTAAGCAAAGAGCTCATCAATGAACACATAAAACATGCCTCATCCCAATAAACAAAATCAAGCACAAACGATTCAAGATAAATCTAATGAACATGCTTCAGTGTCAATAAATTTCATTCATCTAATTATCCTTCATCCCCAACAATTGTCAAGCAAAGTAAACCACATGAGCATATAGAATTCAAGACTAGTGCTCACGCACTCAACTCTCATTTATGTGGCGAGTAAAAGATGTACTCGATCGCTCTCCAACCAACCCCTTTATTTGTGAACAATGCCCTCCTATCTCACACTCTCGTGTGTTTAAAACAATGAACGCTCAACCTACCAGTCGACTCGAAATATGTCAAGTCATAACTTGCATTGATAAACAACACTTTCACATTCATACAACTCTATACACAAAGGTCGGAAGGTCTTTAAAGCTTGTAATGTAAGGCTAGGGTAAAGGGTAGGATAAATTTGGGAAAATGTGAAAGTAAAGCCATGCTTAAGGGAGCCATATCCTAATAGAACCCAAGGTCACAACAAGTGATGACCAAAACTTCTCCAATCACAACTCAACTCCACAAAAGTTCACCAAACAATCATATATACAACACAATCCCAACACTTACATATTCACTCACAAAATATGATAATATGGAATAGAGTGAATCTAAAACAAACTTTGAACCACTTATTCTTTTTTTTCTTTTTTTTTTTTCAAACTTGAACTCTTTTTTTTTTCTTTTGAATTTTTTTCTCTTTTTTTTTTCTTCTTGAACAACCTTCAAATAGAACATTTGAACATATGAAACAACTTTTGTTTTCTTTGCTCTTTTTTTTTTCTTTTTACCTCATATTGGAAATTTCAACTTTGTAACACAACATATCAATATTTTCCAATCATAAAATCAAAGAACAATCACTCTTCTTTTATTCCCACATTGTGCAAATAATGTGCACACCACAACTCCCTCACCTCACCAACTAATAGTTCCCCCAATCCAAGCTTGGGACTAGTAACCAATGAGGCTCATATAGGCTTGTAATGTGGCTAAATAAACAATAAAAGGGCACAAGCAACAACATGGGTAACAAGAAGGGAACAAATGTATCTAATATCGTCTGAAGGCTTCCTAAGAGAACAAATGCCTTCTTCCTCCTCAATGTGCATAATATTGAGTTATATAAATTACTAATAGTTGCATACCAATACTCAAATTCATTGACATACCAGGAACTATCACACATTCCTAACCAAATCAACTAGTCAAGCACTATATTCACAAATAGTTGGCAAAATTGACGCATGTTTAGGAATCCAAACAATTAAACTTCAAATCATGATCAACAAATTCACAAAGCTCATTATCATATACCAAGAATCAAAATAATATTTTCTAAATATGGGACACAGGGAAGCATGATTAACAATTCATTGGAACGTATTTTTGATTTTTTTTGTTTTTCAAATTTTTTTGTATTTTTTCATTAGGGAAAGCAATAAAAACTACACTAGGAAAGCAATAAATAGAGAAGAGAGAAATAAAGTTACCATATATACAAGAAATCTCCCCCCAAGCCAAATCAAGCAATGCCCTCATTGACTTGGGAGGGTAGCTAGGAGAAGCTACTCCTCATCATCATCCATCCTCTCGAACCCTCCTCCATAGCTCGAGCCGGCACCACCCTGGCTTGTTCCAGCACCACCATAACCCGAACCACCTGCAAAGTAGTTAGGGTTCACATTTTCCCCCATACCCCCAAAAGGAGCGTCACCCCCATATCCATGGACTGAAGAGTAGTCCACATAAGTACCAAATGCTCCGGGGTGAGAATACCCTCCTTGGGGGTATTGGAACCAGTCGGGAACTAATGCCTCAGGGGGGATAGCCCCTCGGCGTGCATAGTCATCGTACATGGGGTATAGACCCCTCCCAAGGTTCCTCTCTATGTGTCCTACCCGACTTTCCAAGGTGCTTAACCTAGAATCTAAGTTTTGCACCATGCCCTCTACTCTCCCTTGCCCCATCTCTATACGGTCCAATTGGCTCCTAAAAGTCGAAAAGTCATAAGGGGCATTGGGGTCGACATTATAGTCGACCGAGGAAGTGGGTATGCCATAGGTGAAGGGTGGAGGTGGTGGGTAGTGTGGTGAATGGTGTTGGGGGGAATGGTCTTGGGGAGATTGGTGGGGTTGAGGTGAAGGGTGAGGTGCTTGAACCTCACCTTGACCGTTACTCTCAAATGTATAAGAAGGCTTCCCCTTCTCAAATTTGGTCAAGGTGGGGTTGGGTAAGGTAAAGGCTTGGTCCCTCCTACCCGATTGTCGGTGGACTATCCACCAAGTGTCACCTCCCACGGGTTGCACCCAGTTTAGGCTCCCTAAATAGGCTAGGTCCATGAGGTTTGAGTCCGCTACTTTCCTATGCTCATCCGGGTTCCAGCCTAGGTGTTTTATGGCAATATGGGTCACTAACCCCCCAAAATAAATAGGTGCCCTAGACCTACCCGCTTCGGCCGCATTGGCCGCCCTTTGAAAGTGATTGACAATCCTATGGGGTATGTTTAATTTTTCAGCATTAGGGATTACATAGGAATCCAATAATTCTAACTCATCCCTCCTCACATTTGCCGGTTCATGCCTCCCAAAAATAGTGAGGCCGGCAAATCTTTTCCAAAACTTTGGGACGGGATGTTGAATCCACGTCCCTTTGGCGTGTTGGAGGTTAGCCAAACCCTCCCCAGTGAGCCTCTTGTAGACCACAACAATGTGGTCGTGGGAGGGCTCGATAGGTTTATCCGATTTCAATTCACAACTTTCCAAATTCTTTAAGAGTTAATCGCACATCGTTGTTCAATAATCGGAATTGCACATGAGTGATTATAGCATTCATTTTAATAACATTAAAACTAGAGATAAATTCTAATGTTAAATAATCATATGTATCATGGCACATTTGAAAGAAACCACTCATGCCTATACCCTTAAACAATTTTTCCACATATTTATCAAGACCTAATCTAGCTAATGTGGGATGATGAACAAAGCGGGTTGAGATTACCTGTCTATCGATGAGGTTTAGCATCCTAGCCCATTGCTCCTCTGAGGTGATAACAACCTCCTCCCATCCCGATAATTGAAGCTCCGGGTTGACCATTGGTTGTTGTGGCCTCGAACTTTCACCCTTTTGTGTCCTAGAACGCTTTGAAGCCATGTGTATGTGGAAAATTGGGTATTTGGAGCTTTCTCTCTCTAAGGGTTAGAAGTAATTATGAGAGAAAGTGGGAGAAAGTGGGTGGAAAATGTAGAGGAAGGTGTGAGGATTAAGAATATGTAAAAATATTGAGGTTTTGATGGGTGAATTTGAGGAGATCTTGGATTGAAAGTGAAGTTGAATGTTTGAAAATGGAGGTTTTAGAGAGAGAAAGTGTGAAGGAGAAAGAAGAAGTAAGAAAGAAAAAGAAAAGAGAAAGGGAGAAGGGGGGTTTAAACCCCGAATAAAAATAGGCGCGCCCGATCGGGCAAGCCTCACCCGATCAGGCGAAAATGGTTCAGGATAGTTTGTAAAGTGCTCGCCCGATCGGGCGACCTCCGCCCGATCTTTCTTTTTTGGCACTCGATTTCTCCAAAAATCCGCCTGATCGGGCGGCCTCGCCCGAACGGGCGAAGTTTCCCTCGATTTCTTTCCTTACTTGCGTTCCCGATCGGGACTCCTTGCCCGATCGGCGAAATAATTGGCAATTTGGACCCTTAGGTGCGCGCCCGATCGGGCCCGTACCCAATCTTGGAGCTTCTCTTTCTTCGCCTTTTTCTCCTGAAACCTCCGTACTTTGTGATCTAAAACCTGTACAAAACACTCATGAAAGGTAAAATTCACTCTCCTCACCTCTCTAAGAAAAAGTAAAAAATAAAAAATAAAAATAAAGAAAAATATTATTCTAGAAAGCAAGAAATACGGGTTGCCTCCCGCAAAGCGCTGGTTTATCTAGGTCCCGCAAGACCTTCTTACCACAGTGAAACTCAAAGTGAATCGGAACCGCTTAGGTGAAGTAATTCAACTGCACTAATCGTAGCCCCCTCATGATATAGCTTGAGTCTTTGGCCATTAACCTTAAACTCGTTACCATGTTCGTCGAAAACCTCCACAAAACCGAATTTATTGGCCCTTTTTACAATAAAAGGACCCGACCACCTTGACCTTAACTTTCCTGGGAAAAGTTTAAGTCGATAGTTGAATAGTAACACTTTATCACCCTCCTTGAATTCTCTCGGAAGGATCATCTTGTCGTGCCACCTCTTCGTCTTCTCTTTATAGACTTGAGCACTATCATAGGCTGTCAACCTAAACTCATCGAGTTGGTTAAGTTAAAGTAGCCTCTTTTCTCCCGCTAGTTTGGCATCTAAATTGAGCTCCTTAATAGCCCAATATGCCTTATATTCCAATTCGACCGGGAGATGACAAGCTTTACCGTACACGAGTCTATACGGAGTAGTACCTATAGGGGTCTTGAATGCAGTTCTGTACGCCCAAAGGGTGTCATCCAACTTGTAGCTCCAATCTTTCCTTGACTTTGCCACCACCTTCTCTAGAATGGCCTTGATCTCAGGGTTAGAAATCTCAACTTGGCCACTAGTTTGGGGGTGGTAGGCTAAACCCGTCCTATGGTAGACACCATAATTTTTGAGGAGGGTGTCTAACTTCCGTTCATGAAAGTGAGATCCTCCGTCACTTACTCTAGTCACGCCAAATCTTGGAAAGATAGTCTTCTTGAAAAGTCTATGGACCACTTTGGCATCATTGGTAGGAGTGGCGATGGCTTCAACCCACTTGGATACATAGTCGACGGCGACAAGAATATAACGGTTCTCTTTTGAGGAAGGGAACGGTCCCATGTAATCAACACCCCAAACGTCGAAAATTTCAACTTCTAAAATCCCGGTTTGGGGCATCTCAGGCCTCCGCGAGATGTTGCAAGTCCTCTTGCAAGAGTCACAAGCCTGCACAAAAATGTTAGCATCCTTAAACATTGTAGGCCAATAGAATCCCGACTCATTAATTTTGGCCACCGTTTTAGTGGGGCCATGATGTCCTCCATATGGTAAGGTGTGGCAACTAGTAAGCACACCGTGGACTTCCCATTCGGGAACACACCTGCGAAACAATCCATCTGCACACTCACGAAACAAAAAAGGATTATCCCAAAAATAATGTTTAACATCAGAAAGGAATTTCTTTTTTTGTTGGTAGGACAAGTCAGGAGGTAAAGTACCACCCACTAAATAATTAGCAAAATCTGCATACCATGGGTGTTGCTCTACAACTGCATAAAGGTTGTCATCAGGGAAAGAATCATCTATAGGCAGAGAATCCTTACCCTCGTCATACCTGATACGTGACAAGTGGTCTGCCACTACGTTCTCTGCTCCCTTTTTATCTTTTATTTCGATGTTGAAATCTTGGAGCAAGAGAACCCATAGGAGTAGCCTTGGCTTTGATTCCGCCTTAGCTATCAAGTACTTTAATGCTGCATGGTCAGTAAAAACAATGACTTTAGAACCAACAAGATATGATCTAAATTTTTCTAAAGCATAAATAACAGCAAAAAACTCCTTCTCCGTAGTAGCATAGTTGACTTGGGCTTCATCCAAAGTTTTTCTTGCATAATAGATAGCATGCAAAACCTTGTTCTTTCTTTGTCCGATCACGGCTCCTAGGGCAAAGTCACTTGCATCACACATGATATCGAAAGGAAGATTCCAATCGGGAGCACATATGATGGGTGCCGATATCAAAGCCTGCTTAATCCTGTTCAAAGCCTCAAGACACTGGTCAGTAAAAATAAAAGGAGCATCCTTGAAAAAAAGCTGAGTCAGTGGTTTAGCAATTTTAGAAAAATCATTGATAAAGCGGCGATAAAATCCCGCATGACCCAAGAAACTTCTAACTCCCTTAACATTAACTGGGGGAGGTAATTGCTCAATCACTGATATCTTAGCTTTGTCTACTTGTATGCCCTTATCAGATACAATGTGACCTAGAACTACTCCCTCTGTTCCCTGAAAGTGACATTTTTCCCAATTTAAAACTAAATTGCATTCTTCACATCGTTTCAAAATTTTAGCGAGATTAATTAGACATGAATAAAATGAAGAACCATACACGCTAAAATCATCCATAAAGACTTCCATAATAGACTCTATGAAATCAGAAAAGATGCTCATCATACAACGTTGAAAGGTAGCGGGTGCATTACATAAACCAAAGGGCATTCTACGATATGCAATAGTGCCATAAGGGCATGTAAAAGTTGTCTTTTCCTAATCTTCAGGGTGAATCAGAATTTGGAAAAATCCCGAATACCCATCCAAATAGCAAAAGAATTTATGGTTAGCTAACCTCTCAAGCATTTGATCTATAAAGGGAAGAGGGAAGTGGTCCTTTTTAGTGGCGATATTTAATCAACGATAATCAATGCACATACGCCACACTGTTACTGTTCTAGTGGGAATTAATTCATTTTTTTCATTAGTGATCACAGTCATCCCACCTTTTTTTGGCACTACCTGCACAGGACTTACCCATTTGGAGTCAGAAATAGGATAGATAATACCTGCATCAAGTAGTTTCATAACCTTCTTCTTGACTACTTTCTGCATGTTGGGATTCAGTCTTCATTGGGGTTGAATGCAGGGCTAATAGTTCTCCTCTAGATGTATCCCGTGCATACAAAAATCAGGGCTAATACCCTTGAGATCATCAATACTGTACCCAATAACTTTCTTATGGGTTTTGAGAACCCCTAGAAGTTGGGAAGTTTGTAGGTCATTAAGTGCAGTACTGATGATCACGGGGTATAGTTCCTGCTCATCTAGAAAAATATATTTTAAATGAGAAGGGAGAGGTTTTAGCTCAGGTTTCTTGACCTCTGTAGGTTTCGAATCCTGAACTAAATTTACTACCTTCAGTGTTTCCTTGGGGCTTAACTCTTTTAAGGAAAGAGCTTTTTCAATATCCTGTACCTCATTACCCCAAACGCTTGCATTGTCTTTAGATAAATTCCCGCAGAGAACTTCCTCTAGGGGATCCCTCGCAAGAACCTGTGGCAAGCTATCATCACAAATATCATCCATTATATCAATTACATTAATATAACAACGATTTTCCTCTAGAATAGGCCCTTTCAAAACTTTCCCTAAATTAAAAGTAACATTGTCGTCACCTACAGAAAGGGCTAGTTTACCATTTTTAACATCAATAATTGCTCCTGCAGTATGGAGAAAAGGCCTACCTAATATAATGGGTATTTGCGTATCCTCTGCCATGTCTAACACAACAAAATCAACAAGAATAAAAAATTTACCAACTCTGACAGGGACGTCCTCTAAAATACCTAAAGGGTATTTTACCGAACGATCTGCCATTTGCAAAGTTATATTAGTAACTTTTAATTCTCCCATATTAAGTTTAGCACAGACAGACGATGGCATGACACTGACACTAGCACCCAAATCACACAAAGCTTTATCAATAAAAACATTCTATATATGACAAGGGATAGAAAAACTACCTGGATCCTTTAATTTAGGAGGGGATTTGTTTTGCAATAAAGCGCTATACTCCTCTGTGAAAGCTACAGTTTCTACTTCATTAAAGGCCCTTTTCCTAGTCAGAATGTCTTTCATAAATTTAGCATAAGCAGGAACTTGAGTGATTAAATCAGTAAAAGGAACTGTTACCTGCAGTATTTTCACAACCTCTAAGAACTTACCGAATTGTTTATCAAACTTACTCTTAAATTGTCTATTGGGGAATGGAAGTTTGATAACTGGGCTCTGCACATCTCCTCCCTTATCCTGAGA
The DNA here is from genome assembly GCF_948465745.1 of Chenopodium album. Lineage (NCBI taxonomy): Eukaryota > Viridiplantae > Streptophyta > Magnoliopsida > Caryophyllales > Amaranthaceae > Chenopodium > Chenopodium album. Next base: position 31,595,258 of record NC_137834.1, read on the forward strand.
TTTACCCTGCACAGAAACATTAGTAGAGTTAGTATCTATTTGTAGCCATGCAGGGCTAGCAGGATTAGCGTTTGGTATAGAGGAATCTAGATGAGGAACTGGTCTATCTTCCTTTGGCATAGGAGGTCCATCATAATGTGAACCACTCCTTAGAGATTGCATTGGCATGGTCTGTAGGATGGATAGGTTGTGATGGTAGAGCTCCCTGCTGACGGGATTGTAGGGTAAATGAAAGTTGTGCAATTTGATTGTCCATGATTTTATTATGGGCTAAAATGGAATCAATTTGCGCATCCCTACTCTCCATATGCTTTTGCATATTGGCAAGCATTGCTCTAATTTCTATCATGGCAGGGTCGGAAGATGATGAGGGTGATGCTTCGCTCTTCTGGCCGAAATTAGGGTGGTAATATTTTTGCTGTGGTGGGGTTTGCTGTTGTGGTTGTTGTGGAGGTGGAGGGTTTTGTACATTGGTGCTCCGGTATGAAAGATATGGATGGTTCCTATAACCGGCATTGTAAGAATTGGAATATGGGTTATTCTGCCTATAGGTTTGAAAGGCTTTAATTTGTTCCATAGAGCTCCTACAATCTTGCTCCCAATGCCCTACAATTCCACAATTTTCACAAAAAGCTTCATTGTTAGCAACAGCAGAAACATTAGCTACAGAGTTAGGAGTAACAGTAAGATTATCTAATTTTTGACAAATAGACATTAATTAAGCTTGCAAAAGGGATACGAAATCGACATTATGTTTTCCTTTATTTGCAAACCCTCTCGGATTCCCATATTGGGAATTGTGTATTGCCATGTCTTCGATAACTTGTCCTGCATCGTCCACATTTAATTTCATGAACCTCCCACTGGCTGCAGAATCTAGCACTGATCTAGAAGAATTTCCAAGTCCATTGTAGAATGCTTGGATCAAATGCCATTGTGCTAGATTGTGGTGGGGGCACTCCCTTTGTAGATCCTTGAACCTCTCCCAAGCCTCATATAGCGTTTCATCGGCCTCTTGAGCGAAGTTCTGAATAGCACTCCTTAGTACCACTGTTCTCTCTGCAGGATAGTATTTATTATAGAAATTCAAAGCAAGAGTTTCCCAGTCAGTAATACCAAGTGCAGTTCTATTCAAACCATTAAACCATAATTTAGCTTTGCCACATAATGAAAAAGGAAAAAGAATCTCCCTGATTTGGTCTTGCGTGACCCCGGCTTGTCTAATGGTGTTACAATACTGGCAGAAATTTGCGATGTGAAGATTAGGATCTTCACCCTTAGCTCCACTGAATTGCTTCCTCTCTATCATAGTGATAAATTGGGGCTTGATTTCAAACTGAACTCCATCTAATGCCGGAGTGGGAGTAAGGTGCGGGAAATCTGTGAGCTTCAGCTGCGAGTAGTCACTGAGTTTCTTCTAGGCCGTCATCTCTGATTCTGAATATGAAGGAATTTCTATGTCACTAGAATCAGAGGGAGGATCTCTTCGACTGTTATCCTCCTCGGAACCCGCCAGAATTTGTCTATAGATTTTCCTTTGCCTATGAAAAGAGCGCTTGATCTCAGGATCGAATGGGATGTAACCTGACCTGGAACACCTGGGCATAAACAAGGAACTAAAAGACAAATATGAGAATTGCCTCAAAGAACTAACGTTCTATGAGACAAAATGGGATAATCTAGACTACAAAAAATAATAAGAAAATAAAAATAAAACCGTTTCCCCGGCAACGACGCCAAATTTTGACAAAGTAAAGTCGTATCCCCTAATCAAAAGTAATTAGCTAAGTCCTCTAACTAAAGTAGATCGGGAAGTAGGGTCGAACTCCACAGGGAAACAAGTCTTTCTACTCCTAATTAATTATTATAATCTAAATTATCAAAAAAACCAATATTGTTGTAAATAAATTCTATACTACGAGGAATAAGATCGAAGGAAATAAAGTAGGGAGAAATTAAATATTAAAAGAACTAGGGCATAGGTTCACTAATAAACAATATTCCAAGGCAAATCATAATAAGCAATCATCAAGCATTGATTAATTAGATTATAAAGGGCTTTTGCTACGTATTATAATCATAGAGTTAATTTACCGGTATTAAATCTCATCTGTCGAATCTCGACTTAACCATTTATAAATTAATCCGCCTATTGAAATTAAGCCTAAACATCAATTCTCATCTGTCGAATCTCGAATTAATATTGCTAAACTCATACAATTAAATCTGGCCAAACCTAATTGCATAGCATTAAATCAATCAATAGGAAATTAACCAAGCATTGATAATTAACAATCACAAAATTACCCCTTCATATTATTTATTAGATCCCCATAAACCCTAGAAATAAAACTACTCAAGCATCATCATAACTAAACTAATCAAATAAATATAGCAAAACACAATCAAAGAAGTAAATAAAATAACTGAAATTAAAAGAGAAGAAATTGTTACCAAAAGAAATCTGGATTAATGAAAGTAATTAAGAACAAAAGTTGAGAGAGAATTTAAGAGAGAGAAAATATCATAAGTAGAGAGAGAAAATCTAAAAGAGAAGGTAATTAAAATTTACGCACATAATTCGTACTTAAACATTCCTCAAAACAAAAATTAAAACAAATCTAATCAGTCTCCTAAGAAAAACACGCGCCTAATTGGGCGAAGGGCCGCCCGATCGTGCCCGCCTTTTTCCTTGCCCACTGCTGGTATGCCGCGCCCGATCGAGCTTACGCTCACCCGATCGGGCGCGCCTCATCCTTGAGGGTTCTTTTGCGCGCATCCGCCCGATTGGGCGTATGCTTGCCCGATCCGGCCTGGTCTTCTTCTTCGAGGCTTGGATTTCAATTTGGCTCAATTCCTTGGCCCAATCTGTATTTCCTCATCGGGTCTTGATTAATCGATCCAATAGCCCCGGTATCTCATACCGAGCCCTTAATCACCGGCTCTCACCGATCCTGGGCTTCAAGAGTGGTCGTGTCCTTCTAGCTTCCGTAGTTGATCCATGAAAACCCGGGAAAATGCTCCAAAAGTGAAATTTCCAGTAAAACTTAACTAAAACTACGAAAACACTAGAAAACACAAATTAGTAATAAAAGTGGCCCTAAAGAGCCAAAAACACTACTAATTATGACCATGGGACGGGGGTAAAACACTATATAAATTGGACATATCAGGGGTAAGTATAGGGTTGAACCCTAAAGGAAGCTTGCAAGCTAGACATCAAATTCACTAAGCAAGTGTCAACGAAAGTATATTTTTGTTGATTTTTAGATTAAAGGCACTAAAGCTACAAACAAAGAAATTTAAATATAATAAATCAAGAGAGAACGACGGTAGGGATACGGGGGTGTCAAACACGATTAAATAGAGGGAAATAATGATGGTTATCATGATGAACATGCCAAAGAACACTATATTCTACCTAAACAATTCATTCTCATGCAATGTTCTAGGAAAATCAATGAAATAGGTTTGTACTAATTAGGATCATTCTCATGCATCCTATTACAATCAAGGCAAGAGATTAAAGGTGCACAATCCATAAAACCCTACTTTAACAACTCATTTTCATGCAATAATTAAAACAGAGATGATCTTAATCTTATACAAATCACTTTCATGCATTTAAACTAGAGAATATCAAATAAAGTGACACAATAATCTCAAGCTATCCAAAAATCAACATTTCATCAATTTATGGCATGGGTTCAATCTAACCATCATCATTCATCCAATATTAACACATGTTTTCCACCCCCTTTCCCTTGCTAAGAAATTAGCCTATAGAAGGGAGATTAAACATAAAAGCAATACTAAACATGAGTTCAAGAAGCACAAAACTAAGCATGATTAAGAACAATGAAATTAAAAACAACTAAAACAACTAAAGAGATTAATGAAAATAAGCAACAAAAAGGCAAATAAATAAAGCTAAAAGAAGGGATTAGAGATTACTAAAGAAGAGATTGATAAAAGATGAAAACTTGAAGTATTGCTTGATTGAAGATGAACTTGACCAAAATTGAATACAATAAGGAAAACTTGAGCAATAATCTACTTTCTCTCCCTAAATTTCTCTAATGTAACCCTTAGAGAGAGAAAATTAAGAGAGAGAAAACTAATCCTAATCTAGGGGGAATTAATTGTTAAGAGAGTATCAACCCCAAAAATGAGTATTTATTTAAAAGCTAAATAAAAAAAAGAAAAGAAAAAAAAAGAAAAGGAAAATAGAAAAAGAAATAAATTAAAAATAAAAGAAAATAAAAAAAGGAAAATAAACCAAATCACCCCAAAAACAATCAGACCCACGCATATCATCCCCTTCGTGGCTGCTCTGCTCTCTGATGTTCACCATTAGCGCATCATCAGCCATCATCTTCACCGTTAATCGTTGTCAATTGTGGCCCTTGGATTAATTGAATTAATCCCAACCGTTGAAGCTCATTAATTCTGTACAATTGGACCTGATAAAATTGAGCGGCCGCGGCTGGGCATCTCCCCACGCATCTACCGAAATATGGGCATCTCCCGGTAGCGGCAGCCGCGTCCGCGGTTAACTAGGTAGCTTCTTGCTGTGAATTTGGGTTCGATTGGTTGTAGTGGCTGTGGTTGTTGGGTAGGAAGTGATTGATAGTTGGAGCTCGAATTTGGTGGCTAAATAGTGGTTGTGGAGCTGCGGGGTGAAGCAGGGGGCTGTTGTTGAGTGTGTGGCGACGCTGCGGTTATTTGACGGTGGTTAATTGTTGTTCTTTGTTGGGGAATTGGGAGCAATTCGGCTGGTGTGCGTGGTGTTTGCGGGTGGTAATTAAGGCGGCAGCTTGGTGTATTGGAGCAGGGGAGTTGGCTGGTGGTGTTAGTGTGTGTTGTTTAGAGTGGCGTAGGATAGTGAAGGGTGTGGTGATGGTTTGGGAATTCGCCTTGGACCCCGAACTCGAACCTACACACAATCAAACCCGAGGATGAAAGCGAGATAAATAAAAGGATTTAAATAATAAAAAGAAACCAAATAAACTAAAATACAATTACGACAAATAAATAAAACTAAAAACTAAAAATTAAATAAAGATAAACAATAAAATAAAATATCATTATGGGACTTGTTTGGCATCTGTTTTGGTTTTTAGTATTCTGTTTTTTTGAAAACCAAAAACCAAAAAAGGAAACAAGAAAAAGGTGTTTCCACTTTTCTGTTGTCAGTTTTCTAAATTATCATAATTTTAATAAGTTTATATAATTTTTGATTCATTATAAGACATATATCATATACTTTTAGAAAACAAAAAATCAAAAAACAGAAAACCACAGCAATGCCAAACGAACCCTAAATAAATATAAATAATAAAATAAAATATGAAAATAAACTAAAACTAATTAACTAAAGAAACTAACTAAAAAACGCTAAAAATTACTAAAACACTCATAAATGACGAAAGACGAGAATAAGAAAATAATAGAAATAAAGACTAAAAAGACATAAATTATTAGAAAAATAACTAGAAAATAACCATATAAAGACCCCTAAAATGGACATAAAAGTCACTTATCAAATACTAAGATACCTATGAGGTTGAGACATCGGCCTGTGCGACCTAGCAGGGTCACGAACTAAGCATTTGCATTGTCGGTTTGACTTTGCACATTTTTACCAGCGTCAACTGATGTTGTTTGAGCACTTTGACTGTCAATCTGATTTTATTGCTCGTCCTCTCAAACTTCATCGAGTTCGATTTTCCTCCCTTTTGTCATTTTGGAAAGGTGTTCTGACAAGGGGTGGAACTAGGTCGTTGAAACTAATCCTCCCTCGGTCAAACTTAATTTGTAAACACTTAACAAACGTGTATACAAGTATAGAGGCAAATCAAGGGCCGATCCCAAAGGAACGGTAATGTTCAAGCGCTCACAATTATGCGCCTAATAAGCTAGGTTAAGGTCTAAGGATTAAAAGGGGTAAACACTAATCAACTAACAAAATGAAGAACGAAACAAATAAAGCACTAGGCACGGGGATCAACAAGCAATCATGACAATTGAAGCAACTCGGGAACAATATACAAATCAATGGTTGTGAAGACTAATGGCAAGCTCGATCAAAAGAGTCAATAAGCTTTCTCCTAGAGGTAAAACTAGCGCCAACTACGAGAGACTCTAACTAGGAGCATCACTAATCAAGCTCAATCGACAATTGCAATTCCTAAATCAAAGGTCCGTATCATTAGAAACTACAATGCAATCTGGCATAATTCTCAAGGCCTAATTAAATTACACACATGAAAACTTCCATTAATCACTTTAATCTCAACAATTAATCAACACAATCCTCAAATTAAGCACAATCAATCAATCATACAAGTTTCACCCAATTCCTAGCAAACAACTACTCTAACATCATCATCAAATCAACCAACAACTAAAGAAATCAAGAATCAACAATATATGAAGAACAACTACGCTAATCAACATTCAAACATCAAAATTAAACCAAACAAGTATAAAATAAAACAAAGCAATAAAATGAGATAGAGTTAAGAATGCTCATTGATAATAGAGAAGATCTCCAACACAATTATCACCATTGAATCTTCAATCTCTCAATCACCATTGAAATTCCTCACTTTCTCTCTCTAAAATCTACTACTAAACTAACCTTAAAACTAGAGAGAGAAGCTCTCCACTAATATAAAATTATGATCCAAATCTAAATGAAACTTAATCTAAACTTGCCCCAAAATCGGGTTTACAAATACCCAGGAAGGCGCACCCGCGCTGCAGGGGAGGCGCGCCCATGCTGTAGGGGTGGTGCGCCCGCGCCAAGGGGTGGCGCGCCCGTGCATGCTGGTGGCGCTCCCGCGCCCGTGTCTTGCGCGCCCGCACATCCCTGGGTTTCTTCGATCTTCTTGCGGCTTCGTGCTTTCGCTAAGGTCTTCGAATGAACGCACAATCATGAGCTTGCTCAAAAAACATCTTCCACCTTAGTAAATCATCAATATCAATACCCGGACCACGTACAATACCTATAACCACGAAAATAGAGATAATAAGGAGAAAAGAGCAGAAAAACCAACAAAATGCACAAAAGCCACAAAATAAGAGAGGAAAGGTAAAACCAAGACCCAACGCAAAAAACTAGGCATTTATTGAGCATGAAAGTTATGAAAAGAGGAAGAAAAATAACCTAAATGCTCATCAAATACCCTTTGGTTTCTTTTGGGTAGCCCACAAAGTAAACCTTGTCAGATTTGGGATGAAGTTTGTTAGAAATTAATTTCTTGACATATAATTCACATCCCCGTATCTTTAGAAAAGACAACTTAGGAGGTTTCTTCGTCCATAACTCATATGGAGTCTTTTCTACGGCTTTTGATGAAGCACGATTCAGTGTTAGTGCCGTAGTTAGAAGTGCGTGTCCCCAGAAAGAGATAGGAAGATCACTAAGACCAATTGTTGATTGTAACATGTCCGACAAGGTTTGATTTCTCCATTTGGGTACCCCGTTCCATTGTAGAGTTCCTGGAGGTGTAAATTCTAAAATTATACCTTTTTCTTTCATATGGTCATCAAATTCATGGCTCATGTATTCACCACCTTGATCCGATCGAAGGGATTTTATTTTCTTGCCAAGATGATTTTCAACTTCACTCTCAAATTCTTTAAACTTTTCAAAAGATTCAGATTTATGCGACATAAGGTAGACATAATGTCATAGTTCGAGTGTTTTGACACCGGATCGTGCAGGGTGCTCTTGCCTATTGGAGAAAAGGACTTAAGCCTAGAGGGGAAGAGATTTGTTAACACACAATAACACGGACCGAGGTTATCTAAAAGAAGCACTCGTCAATAACGGGTGCAAAGTCGGTGCTTGTGACCGCCAATGCTTAAAAGCGGGCAGAAGCGAAACCGACGAGATAAGAGCATCTTTTAAGGTTTCTTGGTTTGGTGGGGGATGCTTTAAAATAAGGTAAGCACACTATGTATAGAAGATTAAAATAACACACAAGTCTTAAAGTAATAGCAATGGGGTAAGGAGCTATGATTCAATAACCATTCACTCCTTAAAGAGCTTTGTATTGATTCCATAGAGAAATACAAGTGAACACTGAAACTACAGTAACACAATAATTCTCCCTAGCGTTTAAAAAGAAAAAAGAAAAGACATAGAAGGTAAAACATAAGGGAAAAACAAGGAAAAGGAAAGTGGTACATAGAGAAAGAGGCGGATTCTAACATCCTCCCCCACTTAAGCTGCCGGCGACCTCATCCACTTACAAAGCAAAAACATAAAAGATTAATCTTCTATTGCTGGAGTGTTCCTCGTCATGGTTCGAATGTTGGCGCGGTTGCTGGTGTTGTGTAGCTGTCCTCTTGATCTAGATGATAGGGTTTTAGATGGCTAACGTGGAATATAGGGTGTATCTTCATCCACGTTGGGGGTTCAATCTTGTATGCAATCTTCCCAATCTGTTTAGTAATGCGGATGGGGCCTTTGTACTTTCTGATTAGTCTACGATCTCTCCTTCAACTGCTCTGGTAGGACATTCACCATTACCATGTGATATGTCCAATTTATATAGTATTTTACCCCCATCCCATGGTCATAATTAGTAGTGTTTTTGTCTCTTTAGGGCCACTTTTATTACTAATTTGTGTTTTCTAGTGTTTTTGTAGTTTTGCTTGAGTTTTGTAGGAAATTGCACACTTGGAGCGTTTTCTGGGTTTTTCACGAAGCAACTACGAGCATTAGGAGGACACGACCATCCATGAAGCCCAGGACCGGTGAGATCCGGTGATTAAGGGCTCGGTATGTGATACCGGGGCAATTGGATCAAGTAATCAAGATCCGATGAGGAAATCCGGATTGGGCCGAGGAATCGAGCCCAATAAAATCCAAGCCTCGAAGAAGAAGCCGGGCCCGATCGGGCAAGCATACGCCCGATTGGGCGGGCGCGCTTATCACGGGTTAGATAGGTCGTTAAGCTATTACCCTAACCAAATTAATCATTTATAATACCTAAACCTACACTAAACTAGTTAGTGGCAAGTAAAGGGTCGAACCACTAGGGAAGCACGCTAGTTCAACATCAATAATCACTAATGCAAGAGTGAAAAGGGGATTGTTTTAGTTGGTTTTTTTGAGTAAGAACACTAAAACTACAAATAAGCACGAAAATGATGGTTAAAATCAAGGGAAAATGACGCTAGGGATACGGGGGTGTCCAATATGATTAGAAACACATGCCAAAGAACACAAGATTCTACCTAAACAATTCATTCTCATGCAATAGTCTAGGCAAATTAATGAAAGAGGTCTACACTAATAAGGATCATTCTCATGCATCCTATTAGTTACAATCAAATCAAGAGAATAAAGAAGCACAATCCATAAAAACTCCACTTTAATAACTCATTCTCCTGCAATCATTAAAATAGAGATGATCCTAACCTAGTTCAAATCACTTCATGCATTTAAACTAGAAAACATCAAATAGAGTGCAACAATAATCTCAAGCTAATAAAAATCATGTTTTTCATCAATATATGGCATAAGTTCAATCCAACCATCATCATTCATCCAATATAAAATCATACCTTCCACCCCCTTCCCCTAGCTAAAAGTTTAGCCTAGAGAAGGGAGATTAAACATAATATCAAGACAAGAAATCAACTCAAGAAACTCAAAACAAAACATGATTAAAATTAATGAAATCAATAACAACTAGATAAACTAACAAGATTAACATGAATAATATAAGTAACAATAAAACAAATAAATAATACTAAAGAAAAGGAGAAGAGATTACAAAAGAAAGGATTAATGAAAGATGATAACTTGGATTCTTGCTTGATTGATTGAAGACTAAAACTTGAGCAAAGTTGAATACAATAAAGGACGCTTGAATAACAATCTATTTTCTCTCTCTAGATTAGGCTAATGTTCTATGGAATTAGTACTAAGTGTCCCTATTACAAAGAGTCCCGTCTATATATATGTGGCTCCCCCAAAATAAAGAGACTTGGACAGCAAGGCGCAAAGAAATCAGAAACCCAGCGGTGCGCGCCCGCACATGACATATGCGCGCCCGCGCAGTAGGTGTGTGCGCCCTTTCAGCATAGTGCGCGGCCGCAACTTTGAGGGTACGGGGAAATCAAGCACGCCCGCATAGTAGACCTTCGCGCCTGCACAGAAGCCGCACAATAGGTCGCGCAAACTCTCTAGTTTGGCTTTGTTTCTTCAGCCTGGCTGCGCAGGTTCTGACAGGGCTGCGCGCCCGCACAATAGCCGCACAACACCCCGCGCACAACAGTTTGCTTGGCTCCTTGAGATCCATTTTCTTTCGGCACAAAATACCTACAAAACAAAAGCATGGAGAAAAAAAAACAAGGCGAGAAGACTAAGAAAAGGGATGATAAAGGAGATACGGAAAGAGGAAGCAAAAATAGGTAAAAATGCTTAGAAAAAGGGCCAAACAAGTGCAAATAAGGGGAGAATCCTTAGACAAAAAGGATAAAAGAGTGGCATAAATGCCACTCATCAAAATCCCCTACACTTGCCTCTTGCTTGTCTTCAAGCAAGGAAAACTGGAACAAAAAGACAAACACAACAAACATAACATGACAAGGTTTTAGCAAAACCAATCAAGCCTCAAGGTAATGAAATGCTCAATTTGGACTCACATGCAAATAAATGCACCAAAGAATACTTATCTTTCTCAATTCAAAGAGGGAAAACACGTTCCAAGATGCTCATGGTTGAAAAGGACAAACCTAAGCTAAGCGTAGAGAACTAAAGATTTCATTCTCTGCCCTAGCCCCAACCAAGACGGTCCGCGTTCTCTCCACTAGCTTCAATTCATCCCCTAGCTAGATCCTCATGATTCCTCGAGGGAACCGGAAAAAGAAATTTTTATGTGGAATCATAAGGTCATCCCGACATCTCAACTATGCATACTCTCTCCATAGGGTTGAAATCTATCTCCCTCCACCGTTCTTTGACCACGCCCCTCTAGAATCCAAGGGTCTTAAGTAGGGTTGTAATGTCGTGGCTAGGGGTTATGGTTGGGAAACAATTTGAAAATTTTGGTGGCAATTCCTAAGTGAAGCGTAAGAGTGGCCATCTCTCAAGAACATCCTAAGAATTGAACCTATTCTTAAACTTACAACCTTTCAAAACAAACCACACCACATTACTTCAATCTTTTTCATATTTTTTTTATTATTTTTTTTTAATTTTTTTTTGCTTGGTTTTCATGAGTTTCAACTTTCTTGCAAACCTTTTTGCGTACTCTTTTCATGAATAATCTTTTAAAACCTTATTTTAATCAAATTACACAACTTTCTTGCTCAATTTCAACATTATCAAACTCGAACCTCACAAGCCAATGCTTCACTAACTAAAAGGGTTGGTAGAACATAGGCCGATAGGTTTGTAATATGGCTAAGTCAATAAAGGGGAAATATGGCTCAAATTGGTTAGCAAGTGGGTGAATGTAAAAATGAAAACCAAATTTGTAACAAAACACAAAGAAAACAAAGAAAAATGAGAAGAAATGCCCTCTTGCTCCTCTAGAGTTATATAGTCACGATCTTGGGAGCTAGACGCCAATACAAAGATTAAGACATGCATAATTAAGAATCCTAAATGCCGCTCACAAGATTGATGAAGGCTAGAACAAATGACGCTCACACGGGATAAGAAATATAGCAAATACAAACCAAGGGAATCTTATCCACCATAGAGAGCAACACCATCTTACCACTTTCCTGTGAACTAGGGGTTCAAACGTCCTCAACAGTTCTAAACCGGGCTACCTTAGCTTACAATGTGTCTAATTCAACCCAAAGCATTCTCAAATCGTGTAAACCCTCATTAATTAGGAAGATAAGCATTCAAAGACACATCGTCAAGAGAGGCAAACCAATCCAAAAGAGTGAGCAAATTACAAATCAAAAATCATTTCAAATTGTCATAATTATGCTTGTAACACAAAAAGGGGAAAACAAAACAAAAGAAAGAGGAAGAAATAAAAAAGGTTCACATACGAGGCATATAATCCAATTAAATCCCAATCGTCATATAAGTGATCGTTCGATAACAACATCAACGATCCCAGGTTCCATAGAATCAAAAGCAAACATCCTAGAACCATTCAACTTCTTCCTAAGCTAAACACCCAAAGAAAAAGAAAATAAAAGAGAGGAAAGGTCTCACCAAATGCCGCTTGAAATGAAGACAAGATAAATTATGCAATCTCACCGAGGGGGCTCGATTTGCCCTTTAACTTCCTTTATCTTCATTTCCAAGCTTGAAAAATGAGCCAAAAAGAAAGAAATGACTGAGATAAAACAAAAATATATAAAAAAGTTAAAAATCAAATAAAGAAACTAAGAATTTAAACAAAATGAAGAAATAGAAATAAAATAAATAAAACAAACTAAAAACAAAAATTTGGATTAAGCTAAGGGAAATTTGGACTATCGCGAGTTTGGATTTTTCTTCATGGGAGCGCCATCACCTACACAAACACTTGAAAATTCAATAGCAAAAGCTTATCAAAATCACCTAGAGACATCATCATCACAATCAAGAAGATAAATCAACATCAAAACATGATAAAGCCAACCGAACCATGAGAGCTCTACCACCTACAATGAAATCCCCACCACACTAGCATGATGACAAGCCTTCCCCAACACTATAAAAAAAACATCCCTTTGCCTCTTACACACCCCCCACACTAAAACAATGCACCGTCCACGGTGCGCCAAATTAAAACATTGAGAGGGGGCAAAGGGTAGAAATAAAGAACAAGGGGGGCTAGTGGCCACTAGGGCCGGCTTCGTCATCATCCTCGGTGTCGTAAGAGAAACCGTCCGGAGGGATGCCGTGTGGGTCCCAACCACCGGTGAAACCCGTAGGCCAACCATAGTGACCTCGGAATAGGTCTTGTTGCCATTGAGGCAACGGGTCGAAAGGGGCGGGACGCTGAAGAGGGGAAGGGTGGGTAGGGTCGACATATGGATAGTTGGGGTCACCCCTAAAATCTCTCCCCCGGGGGCACGGTAATCGTACCTGGTTTCCGTCGGGTAGTCTACCCGGGAAACACCGTGGGAGGAGGGCCCTCGCCAATAGGGCCAAGTAGGTTGGGATCCCTGCCACCCAGGGACCGGGCCTTGTTGGGGTGGCCAATAGGGGTAATTTACCGGGGGGGGGGGTGACCTCACCCCTATCCACGGCTGCACCATAGAGAGCTTAGGTTTGCATAAACATACCCTGTTGGTTCTCCATTAGGCTCTGCAAGCCAAGTTACATGCTTATCATTTGTTGTTCAAGGCTACTCATGTCTTGATGTTGTTGCTGTTGCTTCTGATGATGATGTTGTTGTTGTTGTTGCTGTTGATGTTGTTGCCGTTGTTGTTGGTGTTGGTGTTGTTGTTATCGTTGCTGTTGTTGTTGTTCGATTACCATATTCCTTGCGCCACCTAGAGTAGTGGGTAGCACACCATTGTCTCGTGGAATTTTCCATACATTCCTAGCTTTCCGCTCCAAGGATGTACAACTAGGGTAAGGCAAGATACAATGGTGCTCGCGGTCAACCATCCAAGCATGAAAATTGTTGGCATTTGAAGTTCCTTGGAGGAACCTCGACCTTCTCATTTGTTGTATGTCAATGAATAGATCTTTGTTAGACCCAATTTGAGTGCATGAGGGGAAGAAGAATTCATAGTTAAGCTTCTTGGCAATCCTTGTAATCATCCCACCAAGGGCAATTTCTCCCGTCTTGTGACCCGACTTGGTTGCCTCGCAGCACATGACGAACCAGTACCCCATATTGAGCCGCCCTTTCAATTCCTCCCTAGTGGCAACCCAGAAAGTAAATAGCTCTTCATGCGAGAGCTTACTCAAGTCTTGCTTGATAAACACCGCAAACCCCAGAATGCGGTGTAGAATACGGAGCGTAGGGTGGATAATATGGTTGGCCACCGAATACCTAGTGTTGAACTCTTCAAATTCGGTAATCGTTTGCCACCATCTAAATGCATCGTACTCTGGGAATAGGCTCAATGAAGGGGAAAGGAGGTCTGCCTCGGGGTTCAAATCCAACAATGCATTAAGATCACTAAGAGTCATAGTGTGTTGGTTGTTACACAGTTGGAAGGTAATTTGGAAGTCGTTGTTCCCATAAGGCTCCTTTTCAAATGGGGCTAAGAATTCGAAGGTGGGCTCCTTATATGTTCGAAATTGATGCTTGATGAACTCACTCATCCCTAAGTTGTCAATGAGCGACCTTATGTCATCGTCAATCCCCAAAGCTCTCATGGAGCGTTGATCATAGTGTGTGGAGGGATTTAACTTTCGTCCTTGAAGGTCATTAAAGAAAGTAGCATGGACCTTGTTCAAGAATCTCAATCGAGGTGGAACATTTGATCCTTGAGCTTGAGTTTGTTGAGTACTCGGTTCCTCAACCCTTAACCTGGGCTCCTTTCTGCTCTTCCTTTTGCTCATTGCGTTCTCATGCAATACAAACAACCCAACTAAAAGAGAACTCCCTTTGAACCCAACCAATAATTGAAACACAACAACAACAACCAAAGTCTTAACAATATGCAAAAAGGTTAGTACCAACAACTAACCACACAAATATAGCTCCCAAGACAACTAGAATCAACAACAAAGCACTCCATCACAATACATTATGATAATAAGCAATTCTCATGAAAATAGTTGCATTATCATCAATACTAACACAAAATTGCTCAACTTAATTTCATGAAAATGGCTTCCAAATCAATAATGTTGTAGACACCTAAAAATGTCTCCCCAAAACCAAACCCGATGATGAACAACCTTTCACCGCCACTATTGGTCGGGTTTAATATTTAATCCCGAGAGTGCTTAAAAAATCGTATTTTATTAAATTCATATTTTTGAACAGTCCATGGATTAGTCTTGATGTTTGGTAAAAGCATAGTTTTAATTTCAGCCCAAACTTATTAATTAATTTTAAGCCCAAACCTTTTTTATTTTACTATTTTATTATTTATTTTTGGCCCAAACCTTTTATTTAATTATTTTCTTATTTTAGCCCGAATAATAAAAGTCAGAAAAGGCCCGAAATTATCAATCGGCACTTAAAAAGCCGAAGAAAATTAGGGTTAAAAATGTATTTAGACGGAAAATGGACTGGAAATTCCCGCGCCACGGCAGACTGCCACCGTGTCACGGGAATCCTTCCCGTCTGACGGTGGGACTTCCCGTGACACGGGAGATCTGCCGTGACACGGGACATTCCGTGTCTTTTCCGCGTAAACCCTTAACGCGTTTTTTATCCCGTTTTCTGAAAATTTCCCGCGTCACATCAAAAATGTACCGTGTCACGGGAAAGTGTACCGTCTGACGGTGGAGCTTCCCGTGTCATGGTACAGTTTGACCGTGTCACGGGATACTTTTTTAGGGTTTTTATCATTTTAGGGTTCCGTGTGCTCCCTCAGCACATTTTCCCTATAAATACCCCCTCATTTCTGATGTACGGGGCACCGAGTAATTTTATTATTTATTTTCTCTCTTCTATGCTATTAGCCTAAACACTAGCCTACCCTTTTCACTTCAAAATTCCTTCTTCAAGCTCTCAAAGGAGTCCATATTTTACTCGAGGTTCTGTCCTTAAACCAAGGCGTGAAAGGTAGAATTGTTTGAGGGTTTGGTCCCAAAATCAAATTTATTTTATTTAAATTAATTTAGTTATTGTTTTATTTATTTCCTTGAAGTTACTAACTCGTTTATTATTTTGTAGTTGCAAACAAACAGAATCAAAGTAAGGATCATGCTCCTTTTATTTTTATTATTTTTCTAACGATTTTATGTTGTTGGAATTTGATTAAATTGGTTTTAATATTAATGTTGTTTTATTATTTTTATTGATCACCATATTGCATGTTTAAAGGGAATATGTAATTGAAAATCACAACTAATAAGATAATTTGGACAACCGGTTTAGGATCCTTTTAATCTTATTATTAATTGAAGTGATCACAAATATTTTAGAATCATGTGTGCATTAATGTTCCACCAATTTAGTTAAATAATAGTTTGGAGCGAATTGAATATTTTGTTTGTATGCCTTTGAGATCACAGGAATGCTTTTCAATATAAGAATCGAGTAGAGGCCAATACGGGCGAATGTGACTCCATGACTCACTTCGTACCATCATCCCCGATCCTCCTTTCGTGGTTCCGAACCATGTGGAGTTAGTAATCTCATGGATTATGAATGGGGTGTAACCTTCACGGGTCAATCGTTGTTGCCTATCGTTGTCCCTTATCGTGGTTGCCTTTTATGATCCGTGAACGGTTTACAAGTTCCTTAAAAACTTGTTGGCGACTCCCTACTTTCCTTGTCCCTAATCGTATATGTCAATTCCCACTTCCTATGAGTGCCAAGCATATTCACACATGCTTTTAACGTAGGCGCACCTCGAGCGACGCCTACAATTTGGCGACTCCACTGGGGAGGATTCTTAATTATTTATCGATTTGAGTGATCGGTATTTAATTAAGATGAGTGGGTGAGACTTGAAAGATTCTTGAAAAAATATTCCTGTGATTAATTTGGCATTTTTGCATCTGCATAGACGTTTTAACGTCGTGTTCAGGTCTGTCCCGTAGGAAAAATTGGATAACTTGGTTGCGCGCGAAGGAAAACAGGGCACCAATCAGATTTTCTGACTGCCGTGCCATGGCAGAATCTGCCGTGTCACGGTACAGTGCACCGTCTGACGATGCACAGTACCGTGACACGGGAATTTCTGTCGTGTCACGACAGTCCTAAAATCAGTCCGGTGGCTTATTTTCTTTCCTCACAGTCGACTTCCTTCGATTTTTCTGAAAAAACGTATGTGTTCTACATGCGTCTTAGCCCCGGGGGATTTAAGCTTTATCGACCCAAAAACGCTCATGGCAATAAGGGTTCATCCGAGTTATTAAATCCACCCAAACTATGGAGTCAAGTTCGATTTCATCACGAACTCGCGGAGCCGCCCGTTGGCATACACCCGCAAGGGAGGCTGCCTTGCTAACGCGTCCAAACTCTAAACCATGGTACCCTTTTGACACCCAAAGCTTGACCAATAGTTGAACATAGATCTCGACTCTAGGTTGCGAACTTTTTTTTACATCATCGTGCCTAAATGCTATGTGGTTGTTTGGTGCTAACCCTCATGTGTTTGCTCTTTTGTTTAACCCATGACCGAGGGTTTTTATTCTCACATAGTAATTAGTACGGACCTAAAATCGATTAAAATCTGAAAAAATCACAAAACTGACCTGGAAATGCGCACCGTGTCACGACATGTTCTGCCGCGCCACGGTGAACAGTGCCGTGACACGGGGAACTCTACCGTCTGACGGTAGACTGCACCGTGTCACGACAGTCTGCACCGTGACACGGTGCCTAGGAAAGTGTCCTGACAGTCTTTTTCTCGATTTTTGTGCGAATACTGTGTCCAGTTTTGTGTCGTGTCTAGCTATACGGTCAAAACACGCGTCTATAACCTCACCTAATCACTCACATATCGTGTTCACACACTTTTTTTTAGTCGTGCACCACTTTTTGACCGTATTTTAGGGAAGTCTCGTTTTTGTGTCGTTTTTTTTTCGGAGTAAGTCGGATGGTATCCTCCCATGTTTTTTTAAAAAAAATAATAAGTAGAGTTTCAAAATTATAGATTTTTAATAAAAAATTTTTCTTTTTAATCCGGATAGGTTAAGGTTAAGTTTGGTCATTAAAGGTGTGTTTGTTTCGGTGTCACAGCACTTGGACAAGAAGCAGGGGTAGATTGTTACGGTTCGAGTCCATACCTCAACAACCTCTTATACCAAAGAGGAGTACAAGGAAACCACCTCAATCATCTCCACAAGATCCATCTCCAGTCTACTTTCAACCAATGGCCACTAAGGAAGACATTGAGAACCTCAACAGAACAATCGAAAGATTGTCTGACATGATGTAGACACTCACCACTAGAGTCAGCACTATAGAGCAAGACAATCAAAACAATGTCACTACTGCTACAATGGACAAGATTAAGGAACAGATGAGCAAGATTTTTAAAGAGTTCACTTATGTGGAACAGCCGGTCACCTCTTCGTCCATAAGAGAGAAGCTTCCTAAGAAGTTTTCCATTGCTGACATTCCCAAATTCAAGCCTACTGATAATCCACTTTTCCATTTGAAGGCTTTTTCTGCAACTATGGCTCTTAAGGGAGTAGATGTGACACTCTTCCCTACGGTGTTTCCTCTTTCCTTAGAGCATGCCTGTCAATAGTGGTTCTATTCTTTGGAATCCAAGCATGTCGCGACCTGGGAGGATGTTGCTGAAAGTTTTATGAATCGGTACAAGTGTAACATCCAGGCCAAGACTTCTGAACGTGAACTCTCCATTCTCAAACAGAAAGAGAATGAAGGCTTCACCACTTACTTAAGCAGGTGGAGAGAAACAGCTGCGCTCCTGGTGGATCCTCCCAAGGAGAAGGAAATGGTTCGCTTGTTCATTGCCAATCTAACTCATAAGTACAAGCAACACTTGAAGTTTCTGCCTCTAAGTACCTTTGAAGCTGTATACGATATTAGAATCAATATCGAAAATGAACTGATGAAGTCTGTTGGTAGCAACAATAACAACAGCACTTGGAAAAACAAGAAGAACGACACTCCTTCTTCTTCGTCTTCTAAGCCCAATAATGCTACTAACAATATCAACATCAATGATGTGCCGGCCCTTAATGCTCCTCCTCAAAGATTCCAAAGGCAAAGGAGGGTTTATACGCCTTTGGGAACGACTTATGATGCTGCTTATGACCGTTTGCATGGTCAGGGATTGATTATGCCAATCGGACCATTTCCAGAACCTCGACCTGAGAATAGGACCGCTAGCTATGACCCCAATGCTTATTGCAAGTTTCATCAAGGCAAGGGTCATAACACTGAGAAGTGTTGGAGGCTGAAAGATGCAATCCAAGACCTGATTGATGCTAACCAACTTCCTGTCCCTCCAAGGGGCAAGAAGCCTAACATTCAAACAGGTCCTCTTTCTGATGCTTTGGCTATCATGGGAGATGAAGTCTCCTTTGATCCGTCAATACTCATTCAACCTGTGAATGAACCTCTGCCGGAAGTTGTATTTATCTCAAGTACTGAAGAAGTGAATGGGATCTGGGATAGTGATGATGAAGACGTCTATCTCAAAGACATAGCCTGTTCATCTCTTGGCACCAGTGAAGATGTTTGGGGGGACTTTGAGGTCAAGGTTCTCACCAGAAGTGGACGGTTGCAACAACCTAACCCACTTTCACCTCCACCTCCACCACAATCACATCTGATAGTTGATCCCATCGATCCTGTGAACAGCGATGTGGTCAAACAACTGCAAAAGACCAAGGTGGAGATGAATGTATGGAAGCTTTTGGCCACTTCCCACGAGCATCGAAAGGTTGTGATGAATGCTCTGGTGAAAATAGGAGTCGATGATGACATGACTCCTCAAGGATTGGTCAACTTTCTTACTACTGAGCTGCCAAGTACTAGCAATCTGATTTCCTTTTCTGATAAGGATCTACCCCCGGAAGGGGACCAACATAATAAGGCCTTACACCTCACTGTAGTGTGTAGGAAGATGAATGTTCCCATGAGCCTGGTTGATAATGGCTCTGCAATCAATGTGTGCCCACTCCGTACTGCAAAGAAGTTGGGTATAAAGAATGAAGAATTGACTCCCTCCACTCAAGGGATTCGAGCTTATGATAATACTCGCCGTCAAGCCGTGGGTACTATCATACTGAATATAACTACTGGGGCCATTGAACGTCGCACCAAATTTCAGGTGGTGGACATTAAGGCCTCTTTCAATATGTTGTTAGGACGCCCTTGGCTTCATGAGCTAAAGGTGATTCCGTCATCGCTTCACCAGAAAGTGAAAGCCATAGTTGGAGGGGTTCCGATTACTATCGATGCTTCTCCTATGCGCATTCAAGTTATTGATACTCCTATCGTCCATGTTGAACATGACGAAGAAGATGAAGATCTTTGGGGGTTTTCACTAGATGATGTTCTCGTGATCGAAGAGGAGGAAAAGTGCCATCTCGACCTCGATCCCTATTCAAACACCAGTATCAATGCCATTCTGAAGAAGCAAGGTCATTTCCCTGGAATGACCCTTGGACTCAAGAAGAAAATGGCTGAATCTTGGGGCCATCCTGGTGCGCTCAAGAAGGATATTTTCGGCTTGGGATTCAAGCCAACAAAAGAAGATCTGAAACGAGCTGCATTGAAGATGAAGGCTCGCAATAACAATCGAATCACGAAGACGAAAATGGCCATGGATCCGTATCCGTTCACCCTCAATGGCCAGTACATCAAAGAAGGGGAAGACTTCCCATGCTATGAATTCCCTTAGCCATTCGTCCATGATGGGATCCGTGAACCAGGATTTGAGGTGTTCCTCGATTGTGACTTCTTTGACGAAGACGAAGAGCTCTTCACAACCAAGAAGCCAGCTAGCCTGAACTCTGATGATCTAGGAATCAACCTTCTTTTTGGAATGGAGAAAAATGAGTCCAAGACGGTCCGCAATGATAACTCCGAGCTCGTTCAAGCTGTCATAGCGAACAAGGATTTTGACCCCTCCGAGTTAATCGTCCAAGCTGACAACATTTCAAGAGGATGACGCAAGACATTGAGGATCACTACGCCGAGTGGAGAGAAGTTGGAAATAACCGCTGGCGAGGGTCCTATGTTTGATGAGTCTGAGTCGTCTGGGTCCGAGTCCGAGTCTGAGTCTAAGTCTGTAGACGAGTCCTTAGAGTCTGAGGCCGACCCTCTTTCTGCTATAGAGTTCAACCCTAAGTCTCTTGTTGAGTCCTCTCTTTCTAGTCCTAATAATTCTGGTGAGGTCGCACCCGACCTTGCCTCTCTTGATGTATTAGCCAGTGAATTCAATAAAATGAGTACTTTTGCTTATGATGCGTGCCATTCCCCTAGCCTTGATCAATATTGCTTTGATAATGATAAAAATGACAGAGAAATAATAGAATCAATAGAAGAACACGAAAATAAAACAGCAGTTATTGAAGATACAGAAACAGTTAACATTTCCAATGATACGACTGTTAAAGAAGTAAAAATTGGATTAACACTAAGTCAAGATGAACGCAAAGAGCTAATTAACTTTCTTAGTGAATTTGTTGATGTATTTGCTTGGTCATACCAAGATATGCCAGGAATTGACAAGGATATAGCTCAGCATACGATACCACTCATTTCAGGTATGAAGCCTGTCAAATAAAAGCTGCGCCGAATGAAACCAGATGTGGTTTTCAAAATCAAGGAAGAAATCAGGAAGCAATTGGCCGCAGGTTTCATCAGAGTATCCAAGTATCCGGAATGGATAGCAAATGTGGTTCCAGTTCCAAAGAAGGATGGAAGGGTCAGAATGTGTGTTGATTACAGGGATCTCAATAAAGCAAGCCCAAAAGATGGGTTCCCTTTACCTCACACTGACATTCTAGTCGATAATACAACAAACCATGCACTCCTGTCATTCATGGATGGTTACGCCGGATATAATCAGGTATTGATGGCCGAAGAAGACATGGAGAAAACCACATTCATCACGCAATGAGGTACATATTGCTATACGGTAATGCCATTCGGGTTGAAAAACGTGGGTGCCACCTACCAAAGAGCAGCTACAGCATTGTTACATGACATGATGCACAAAGAGGTGGAGGTCTATGTCGATGATATGATCGTTAAGTCTAAAGATCGCCCAGGCCATATTATTGCCCTTCGCAAGTTTTTTGAAAGACTCTGCAAGTACAACATGAGATTAAATCCAACAAAATGTGCATTCGGAGTCACGTCAGGCAAATTACTTGGATACGTGATCAGTTCTCGAGGGATTAAAATAGATCCTACAAAAGTAAAAGCGATCATGGCCATGCCACCACCTAAAAATGAGAAGGAGATTCGAGGCTTCATTGGAAGGTTGCAGTATATAAGTAGGTTCATATCAAAGCTCACAGCGATATGTGAACCTATATTCAAGAAGCTTAAGAAGAATGTCCCAGTCACATGGGATGATGACTGCCAAAAGGCTTTTGACAAGATCAAAGAGTATTTAGCAAACCCACCCGTGCTAGCGCCAGCAATACCTGACTTTCCTCTTCGACTCTACCTTACGGTCACAAGAGAAACGATGGGGGCAATGCTAGCACAAGAAATCGAAAGCAAGGAGAATGCAATCTATTACTTGAGCAAGAAACTTCAAGGATATGAGACGCGATACACACCACTTGAGAAGTTGTGTCTCGCACTTGTATGGGCCGCACAGAAACTAAGACATTACATGCTCACTCATACAGTGCATGTCGTGTCCAAGATGGATCCTCTCAAATACTTGTTCGAGAAAGCAACACTCAACGACAGATTATCAAGGTGGATAGTCAATCTGGCTCAATTTGACTTGATATTTGTGCCACAAAAAGCCATCAAAGGTTCTGCAGTTTCTGACTTCTTAGCAGACTTTCCGCTAGAAGAAGCTGAAAAAGAAGAAGATGAGTACGATTTCCCTGACGAAGATTTACTCATCACCGAAGATGATAGCTGGACGCTCTATTTCGATGGAGCTTCAAACCAAAAGGGATGTGGTGTAGGAGTCTTGCTCGTATCACCCAATGAAGAGCACATCCCAATTTCCATGAAGCTCGACTTTGATGTCACCAACAATGCCGCAGAATATGAAGCATGCATTTTGGGGTTAGAAACAGCTGTCGCCTTGGGAATTAAGAAATTCAGAATCTACGGTGATTCTTCACTAATCATTAACCAAATCTCCAAGAGATGGAAAGTGAGAAGTGAAAGTCTCGCTACGTATCAAGCTCATTTAGAAACTCTCACGGAGCAACTAGATGAAGTGGAGTATACGTATTTGCCAAGAGAAGAAAACCAATTCGCCGACGCACTAGCTAAATTAGCATCAATGGTGCGAATTCCAACTGATACAATCAGAATGCCACTGACCATAGAAAGAAGATATGAGCCGGCTTATGTTCATGCACTAGACGATGAACAAGAACCACAAGAAGAAGATGAAGAGCCATGGTATACGGACATCCTTAATTATGTGACAAGAGGAGAATACCCTCCTAATACTGATAAAAGGGCACGCCGTGCTTTGAGGCTCCTGGCCTCACAGTATGTGCTCATCAGGGGAGAACTCCACAAGAGAACTGCAATGGGAAGAAATCTCTTATGCATAGCCAAGAAAGAAGCACATAAAATCATGGAAAACCTTCATGTTGGTATATGTGGAACACACATGAATGCAAAGATGTTAGTCCAAAAGATTCAACGACAAGGTTACTATTGGACTACTATGGAGAGAGATTGTCACGAATACGTCAAGAAATGTATGAAGTGTCAAGTCTATGCAAACTTACAGCATGTTCCACCTTCGCTTCTCTACACGTATACTTCTCCATGGCCTTTCTCCACTTGGGGCATTGACATCATTGGAAAAATAACACCACCAGGACAAGGAGGGCATGAATTCATTCTCGTAGAAATCGACTACTTCACCGAAGGGGTCGAGGCTGCCTCATATGCCAAGCTGACGGCAAAACACGTAGCTCAATTCATTGAGAAAAATATCATATGCCGCTATGGGGTACCACATGAGATGATCAGTGATAATGGAACACATTTCCAAGCCGAATGCGCGGAATTATTACAGAAATATCATATCAAGCATCACCGATCATCACCTTACAGACCACAAACAAACGAAGCAGTCGAATCGGCCAACAAAAATGTGAAAACTATCATCGAAAAGATGACAGAAAATTACAAGGATTGGCCAAGTAAGCTACATTTCGCCCTTTGGGGTTATCGAACCTCTGTTCGTACATCAACAGGGGCTACCCCTTTCTCTTTGGTCTATGGAGTTGAAGCTGTACAACCAATCGAGCTCAAAATCCCTTCTCTTTGAATCGCATTGGAAAGCCAACTAGATGAAGTCGACTGGATTAGAGCAAGATACGACGAACTGGTCTTGCTTGATGAAAAACGCTTGGCAGCTTTGCATCATGTCCAAACCTACCAACAGCGTATGGCACGACATTTTAATAAAAAAGTCAAGACCAGAAATATCAAATAGGGTGACCTAGTGCTTAAGGAACTTCGTAAAAATGTGTTAGATCCAAGAGGAAAATTCAGACCGAACTGGTCAGGCCCGTACATTGTTAAAGCCATCCTGTCTGGCGGAGCGGCACAATTGGTAGACATGGACGGTAACGGCTTCCATGATTTAACCAACTTGGATCAACTCAAGAAATTCTATGCCTAGTCGCATGGGTTCATGACACAATAGAGCTACGTTTGGCCTGATTCCTTTTTAGGATACGTAGGCAACCCCTCAAGGGGGCCCGACCACTTTAAAATAAAAAATCCTCCCTCTGTTGATCAAATATGCGCGTCAGTTCAGCATTGCGTCACGGCCAAAAAAAAAAAAAGAAGGAAAATTGCCGCGACACGGGATTTTATCCCGTATGACGGGAGAAGTTCCCGTGCCACGTCACCTTTTGTCTGACAAGGGAATAATCGCGTCGTCAAACGACTACACCTAGATCAAATACAATTTATACAACCTAAACAAACCTAATACGAGTATAAGGCAAGCATAGGGGTCGAACCACAGAGAACGGTTAAACACCACCAAATGTTATCAATAATTAAGCTAGTCCGGAATAGGAGATAAATAAACTAAAGTCTAAAAATGCTAAAACAAGAAATAAAACATTAAGGGAAATGGTTTAGGTATAGCATTCACTTGAACATAAACAAAAGCATAGAAGTTGAATTAATTATGAACTAAACATGCTCAAATATCGAAATAAAGGGTCCAATCTAGCCGCCTTCCGGGGTCAATTGGCTTCTCCTAACATAGCCTCTATGCTTCCACATTAGAACCATATACTAGGAGGTACTATCAAATAACAATCGATAACAATGAACCTTAACTAAGTCAACTTCCGTTCCTTGTTAGCAAAGATTCACCTTTAATCAACCAACAATGTGCACTTGCAAGAAGATTAAAGAATATCAAGCATATAAAGACTTTAATCACAAATTAAATCAATTCTAAACCTAGAACATGCTCAAGATCCAACTACACCACAACCATCCCCTTAATGGGGAAATTACTCACTAATCATGACAATAACAAGATTAATCAACAAATAATCAAGAATCAACATGATTAACAAGTAATACCAACAACTAAAACAATAATAAAAAGAAATTAATAAAAATAGAGGAGAGAGAGTTAGAGATTCTCATTGATTGAAGATGAAAGTCTACAAACAAGATGATCAATCTTCTTCTTCAAAATCCAAGCTCAACAATGGTGAAACCCTCACTTTCTCTCTCTAAACTACTCTAATCCTAAGCTAAACCTAGAGAGAGAAGCTCTCCTAAAACTAGGGAAAAAAATCTAAAAGAATGAAGTTCCCTTTTACAAAACAAGCCCCGCAATATATAAAGAATCGCGCAAAAACGCTGAACAGGACCCGCTGTGCGCCCGCGCAAGGATCTGTGCGCCCGCGCATGGTAGCTGTGCGCCCGCGCGTGCGCCCTCGCAGCGGTCTGTGCGCCCTCGCAGCGGCCTGCGCTCCCTCGCAGCAGCCTGCGCGCCCGCGCAAAGTAGCTGCGCGCCCGCGCATTTGTGGGTTGCGCGGCTAGTGCTTAGGTGTGCGCGCCCGCACGGTGTGGGTGTGCGCCCGCGCACATGTCGCGCACAGGCCGCGCAAAACTTTCTGCCTCGATTCTGCAATTTCGCCAATTTTGCGCGGGTTCTCACAGGGCTGCGCGCCCGCACATTATTTGCGCCCTTGCACCTTGCTTTCTTCGATTCTTCTCTCATGCTTCCTTGGCTTCTTCTTTGCAATCCAAGACTTCAAATACCTAAGCACAAACACCAAGGGAAGCAATAAGGTATAGGGAACGGTGCAAACACACAATGAAGGCAAGCATACAACAATATACGCGATTTCATTAAAATCACATCGAGACATGTATGCACGCATTATTTGAACAAAACAACTACAAAACACCCTAAGACAAGCTAAAACAAGGCATAAACACTATCCTAGGAGTGACATAAATGTCACTCATCAAATTCCCCCAAGCTAAACCTTTGCTCGTCCTCGAGCAAAGCTAGAGCAAAAGAGAACAAGAGGAAATTATTGAAAGCAAAAGAAACAAAATAGAAACAAGGAGAAAGAATGTACACTAACTCACTGTCGTAGGAATCACGGTTGTTTTTAGCTACAACAAGCCCTTAAAACCCCAAAGTCGCCTATGAGGACGAGTGAGGTCTCGTGAGGGTTTCCTAAGAGCTTAACCCACAACTCTTGAGAAAAACCAAGGCAAGGCAACAAAAGGAAAAAAAAAAGAGAAACACGAAGAGGAAAAGCAAACACAAGCTCATATATGGACAAGAGATAGGGACAAGTACTAATGAATGCAAACCTTTCTAAATGGACAAATGTATGCACGTTTCAAGATGTCAATGGTTGATTGAAACATAACACATGCTAAGCATAGAGAACTACTTAGGACTCAATCCACCCTAGCCCCAACCAATCGGGCCACGTTCTCTCCACTAGCTTCAAATCAACCCTTATGCTAGCTTCTCAAGATTCCACGAAGGAACCGGAAAAAGATAAAGAAATGAAAAACTTTGAGAAGGTAATCCCGACGTCTCAACTATGCATACTCTTTCCATAGGTTTGAAGTCTATCTCCCTCCACCGTTCTTTTGACCTAACCCACTAGAGTCTAAGGGTCTTTTTATTGGTTATAACGTAAGGCTAAGGGTTAAGGCGGGGTAAAAATTTAAAATTTGGTGATATTTCCTAAGTGAAGCAAAAAGTGCGCCCGACACTCAAAAACACTCAAGAATTCACTAAATATCAAGCAAAAATACCACTAATGCCATTCCCCAAGCTTATTCAAAACAAACACACAATATTCCCCCAAGCTTGAACAAAGCATTGTCCTCAATGCTTAAACTAAGGAAGAAAATGAAAGCATCTAGAATATTTTTGTTGTTTTGCTTTTTTTTTTTTCAATTTTTTTTTCTTTTTTTTAACTTTATTCATTGTCCTTGCCTTTTTTTTTAATTTTGGACGGCTTTTCCTTGAAACTTCACTTGATTTTCATAAATTTGCATATTTCTTTACAAGCTCAACTCTAACCAAATCTCAAAATGCATCTTGTTTATGATTAACAACTCAAAACTCAAACCTCACATGCCAATGCTTCACTAACTAAAAGGTTGGTAAACATAGGTCATTAGGTTTGTAATGTGGTTTAAACAAGAGCGGGAAACATGAGGCTCAAATTGGTTAGCAAGTAGGTTTATGCAAAATAGAAAATCAAATTTGTAACAAAATAAAAAGAAGATAAAGAAAAATGAGAAAGAAGTGCCCTTTTCCTCCCCTAGAGTGCTTCGGTCACGATCTTGGGAGCTATAAATCAAAACAAGGATCAAGACATGCATAGCTAAGGATCCAAATGCGCCACACAACAAAGTGATGAAGGCTAGAACAATGTTACCTCACACGGGATTATAACTAAGCAAATACCAACCAAGGGTGCCAAATCCACTATAGAGAGCAACACCATCTTACCACATACCCGTGAACTAGGGCTTCATGGCGCCCTAAAAGTTCTTAACCCGGCTACCTTAGCATGTAATATCCTAGAGTCAACCAATGACACTCTCAAACCGTGCACACATTAACCACTTAGGAAGAAAGGCATTCAAGAGTAAAAAAATCCAAAAGATATAGTGTCCAAAATAAGTACAAACAAAACACATTTTTCTAAACTTGCCTTGAAGTAAACAAAAATATTTTTGGATTTTCCAAAAGCATGAAAAACATGGAAATGCATATACTCAAGTGCATGACATATATGAATCAACATCCCACCAAACATGATAGAATACCCTCCCCCAAGCTTGAATGAAACCAAGCTCTCAAATCATAAACGATGAAACCAAGGAGGGGAAAACAAGGAAAAATTAATCCAACATTACCAACACATGATCTTCAAGTCACAATAAGTAAGAGAGAGAGGGAAAAGAAGGATATTACCGGATATGGGATAAATGCAAAATCACACAAAAACCCGAAATAACCTCATATGAGCCACAATCTCTACAAATAAGGCTTGAATTCCACATGATATGTAAGTTGAGGCACATTTCCTTGATTCTTGATCATCACCAATGCGCAAGAGTATATCAAGTTGTGTACCTAGCAAGGAACACAAACACGTCCATGAGAGAAAATCTAATCTAAAAACAAAAGAAAATGAAAGCAATAAAACACGGGTTACTTCCCGCAAAGGCTTGCTTAACGTCCAAGCATGACCAATCTAGGAAATAATAATTCAACGCACGCAAGAGCTTGTCAAATGCACTACTACACATTTCATGGGGGTGTAAATAGGCAAATGACGGAATAAGAACGTGCAATAAAATCATTGCACGTAAGTGAAGAGGGAGATGCCAAAAGAAAGAAGAAGAAGGATCGAAAGGAAACTCAAGAAAGTAAGAAGTAAAAGAAGGAAAAGAAGAATGGAAATAAAAGGTAAAAGACAAATCCTCATCACAAAACTTTTGGTTGGCAAAATTCCTCTTATCCTCAACAATGATGGAAGGAGGGACATGAAAATCATCCATAGAGGGCGGCTCCCCTATAGGCTCTTTGAGATAGGAAGGGAGAGAAATAGGGTAAGAAAGGATGTGGTCAAACCTTAGAGAAAAAGGGGTATGAGAAACGGGAAAAGGGGTAGCTACTCCCTCACCACAAGGCCTCACATCGCCAATGAGGGCATGAAAATCAATCATAGAGTCCTCAAACGAAGGGCACTCACGATCTACACCTCCCTCAAGCTCAAAAACTCCAAGGGAATAAACCTTATCCTCCTTTTCACCACAATAGACAACTTTTCCTTCAACTATCTCAAAACCCAAGGTCCCAAAATCATGCATGAATGGAGGTAGATTCATCTCAAACTCATCTAAGTCCCAAGAAGCGTTCTCGATGAAATCATCCAATAATCTATAAGTCCTCATATGACTCTCGAAAAATATGTGGGACATTACCTCAAAAGAGTCTATATACTCGTAGATTGAAGGGTCACAAACATACACTTGAGACTTATCAAGATGGGAAAGAGAATTAGGATTTTCAAAATCAACACTCTCTTCATTCTCTACTCCTTCACCATCACTCGAATGCTCTCTAATGGGATCCTCACTCATATGGGGAAGAGAAGAAGAAGGAAGGGCATTTTCTTGAGAGTTGGCTAATTGGAGAATTTGGCTCTCAAGCATCTTCATTCTAGCTTCCACCTCCCTATTCTCAACTTCCCTCTCCCTATTCTCAACTTCCCTCATCTCGTTATACCTCTCCATCATCTCCATTATCTTCATTATCTTCTCTTCCTTCAAATTTTCCATAGAATTACCCTCATAAAAGGATTCATTAGGAGCATAAGGGAAATCATTCGGAGCCATGTAAGAATAAGAAGATGAGGAGGGAGGATCATTCACATTATATACATGGGCATCATCATATTGGGGAAAGGGGGCATAATCATGCAAATGAGATTCATCATCAACAATAGGAGAAAAAGAGTTGAAATCACTTGTATTAGGTTCACATATAGGATCACAAGACAAATCATGGGGATTCATGCCACCAATAAAACTATTATCACATTGAGAATCAAAATTAGCAACATTACATGCCCTATTGCGTACATCCTTAGCGAACCGTACAAAAAAGCTCCAAGCATTATGAACCGTTAATGCTTGAAATTCACCATTAAACCTACTTTCAACTTCATATCTCGTTTGTTCATTCATGCCACAATAACAAATCTCACAAGCTTCACAAGGATTACAACCATTATAGTTCAAAAACTCTACAAGTCTATGGAAATAGACATAAAAAGGCTCACCATCATATTGAGGAAAAGAAAAACGTGCCATTTTTCATCAACAAAAACAAAACAAAGAGAACAAAAATAAATCAAAGGAAAAATATATACAATGGACTAGTCTCAATAAGATAACACAACGGTAATAGAAGCCGTTCCCCGGCAACGGCGCCAAATTTGACAAGGGAATAATCGCGTCGTCAAACGACTACACCTAGATCAAATACAATTTATACAACCTAAACAAACCTAATACGAGTATAAGGCAAGCATAGGGGTCGAACCACAGAGAACGGTTAAACACCACCAAATGTTATCAATAATTAAGCTAGTCCGGAATAGGAGATAAATAAACTAAAGTCTAAAAATGCTAAAACAAGAAATAAAACATTAAGGGAAATGGTTTAGGTATAGCATTCACTTGAACATAAACAAAAGCATAGAAGTTGAATTAATTATGAACTAAACATGCTCAAATATCGAAATAAAGGGTCCAATCTAGCCGCCTTCCGGGGTCAATTGGCTTCTCCTAACATAGCCTCTATGCTTCCACATTAGAACCATATACTAGGAGGTACTATCAAATAACAATCGATAACAATGAACCTTAACTAAGTCAACTTCCGTTCCTTGTTAGCAAAGATTCACCTTTAATCAACCAACAATGTGCACTTGCAAGAAGATTAAAGAATATCAAGCATATAAAGACTTTAATCACAAATTAAATCAATTCTAAACCTAGAACATGCTCAAGATCCAACTACACCACAACCATCCCCTTAATGGGGAAATTACTCACTAATCATGACAATAACAAGATTAATCAACAAATAATCAAGAATCAACATGATTAACAAGTAATACCAACAACTAAAACAATAATAAAAAGAAATTAATAAAAATAGAGGAGAGAGAGTTAGAGATTCTCATTGATTGAAGATGAAAGTCTACAAACAAGATGATCAATCTTCTTCTTCAAAATCCAAGCTCAACAATGGTGAAACCCTCACTTTCTCTCTCTAAACTACTCTAATCCTAAGCTAAACCTAGAGAGAGAAGCTCTCCTAAAACTAGGGAAAAAAATCTAAAAGAATGAAGTTCCCTTTTACAAAACAAGCCCCGCAATATATAAAGAATCGCGCAAAAACGCTGAACAGGACCCGCTGTGCGCCCGCGCAAGGATCTGTGCGCCCGCGCATGGTAGCTGTGCGCCCGCGCGTGCGCCCTCGCAGCGGTCTGTGCGCCCTCGCAGCGGCCTGCGCTCCCTCGCAGCAGCCTGCGCGCCCGCGCAAAGTAGCTGCGCGCCCGCGCATTTGTGGGTTGCGCGGCTAGTGCTTAGGTGTGCGCGCCCGCACGGTGTGGGTGTGCGCCCGCGCACATGTCGCGCACAGGCCGCGCAAAACTTTCTGCCTCGATTCTGCAATTTCGCCAATTTTGCGCGGGTTCTCACAGGGCTGCGCGCCCGCACATTATTTGCGCCCTTGCACCTTGCTTTCTTCGATTCTTCTCTCATGCTTCCTTGGCTTCTTCTTTGCAATCCAAGACTTCAAATACCTAAGCACAAACACCAAGGGAAGCAATAAGGTATAGGGAACGGTGCAAACACACAATGAAGGCAAGCATACAACAATATACGCGATTTCATTAAAATCACATCGAGACATGTATGCACGCATTATTTGAACAAAACAACTACAAAACACCCTAAGACAAGCTAAAACAAGGCATAAACACTATCCTAGGAGTGACATAAATGTCACTCATCATTGTCGGCCAACAAAAAAAAAAAAAAGGGAAAATTGCCGTGCCGCGGGAATTTGTACCGTGTCACGGGACCCTTTCACCGTGACACGGTGGAATTTCAGTTTTTCCGTTTTTTTTTAGAATAGTGGCGCATTCGTTGCGGATTCATTGTTCGAGTTTTTATTTTCGTTCTTCCATTGCGTCCGACTCCTTGACTCGGATAAATAAATAATAAATAAAATTCATTGTAATTTTTATTTTTAAGGCTGAAATAAATGTGCTATTATTATTAAAATAAATGCGACTACAAGTATTGGCATCATATGCCTTATTTTAAATAAAAATTAAATCATAAAAAGCAAAGCACTATTGATCTAATCTCTCTTCTCTTTAGGAACATCCTTCTCTTGGTCAATTAGGTCGGCCTTCACCATTAATGTGTCTTTCGTAGCCCGAACCGTCACACCCCTAGTCGAACTTTCACCCCTTTCACCTTTCTTGAATTTTTTCGGTTGTTTCTCCCTATAGACCATCTTTTCTTTACCCTTCCCTTTCACATAATTATTCTTTCTTGGCATTATAGGAGTCTTAAACTCAATCCCTTGTGTTCTCGGACCTAGACGATCTTTAGGAGGAGCTTTCTTATTTCCAAGACGACTCTTCACATCAGACTTGCGTGATCCGAATTGTTCCCTCCTACTTCTAGGGTTCAACCATGCCTTGTATGCACTAGATAAAGGAGGAGGAGCTTGGTCACTTGCAGAAACGGTCCACAAAGGTCTTCCAATCCAATAAGCCTCGTACTTGTGAACGTTACTTTCATGCAACTATACTTCACGAGGATTATCGTTATAGCGTGGAATTACTTGTTCAAGTCCATACTGCCGCATCAGTCGAGAGGGATAATAAAAGGTCAGTTTGGAGATACTAGGAACACGGCAATATGGAGTTTCATTCGTGCCAACCATCCTAGTAAGCCTCCACCAAGGCACCACCCAACGAATGGAAAATTCCCTCTTTGCAAAGAAATTTGTCCAATCTTCATACGACATGTTCGCAGAGTAATTCTTTTTCTTGCGGACTAGGTCGTTAGGGCCATATTTTTCAATATCGTCGGGGGCTTCAAATAATTTCAAACGCTCCATCAACCAAATCTGCAAAAAAAGAAAAAAAATTAGTCGAAAAAAAAAAAAATTTGCAGATTCCCGTGACACGGCAGGGTTAACCGTGTCACGGCAAACACCCACCATGACACGGTGCCTGTTTTGTGTCACAGGGGCTATTCAGAGCGTGTTTTTACCTGCAGTAGTACCAGAGAGCCCTTCCTGATGGCTTTCCGGTCAGCTTTTGCCTCGTCAAGACCACGAAATGTTTCTCCAAGGCACGTCGGCATAGGAGATCTTCCGGATTCGACATGCTCAAGCACAGACGCTAGACAAGCATGTATTATCAAAATTCTGAGACATGATTATTGAAATATGAAATTCTAAATTATTTTGTGTTTCGTAATTATGCATATCATGAATAAACTGGTCTTATTTTATAGTAAAAGCGCTCAAACCTGCCCAGAATTTATCTTTTCATACGCGTAAAACACACCGCTGACTAATACGTTTCCCGTGACACGGGAAGTTCCACCGTGTCACGGGAACTTTTTCCGTGACACGACAAGTTCAGCCGTGACACAATGTACAGTGCCGTGTCACGGCACTTCACTCATCTTCTTTTTTCATCTTCTCTCGTATTTATCCGGATTTTTTTATTGTATTTTATCTTCACCGTTTATTTTTCAGTTTTTTGAGAGTTTTATTTCTAATGAACTTCTCACCTTTTTTTTTATCTATATTCTTATTATTATTATTATCTTTCTTTTATTTACTTATTCATCACTTTATTTCTTTTTCTTTTGGGGAAGGTATTTTTATTTCTTTATTCATTTTCGCTTATCTTTTTATTTCTTTTTCTTTTGGGGAGGGTAATTTTATTTTGCTTGTCTTTTTATTTCTTTTTCTTTTGGGGAAGGTCGGTACCCTCCATTACTCCACGTATTTTTTTTTCGTCGCGTCGTTAATAAATACACAATCACACACAAGGAGTTTCAAGCACACACTAACACACAATAATAAATACATAAACCGTGAATAATGTACAAAGAGTCGTAATAAATAAACATGTCAAATGTCTAGTATGTACAAATAAAAACCCTCGGTCAAAAGTCCCTAGAGCCAGAATCAGTATCGTCTCCTCCCTGTGCATATGGGAACGACGAGCCGAAGAGTCCTTCCACCATCCGAGTACGGGGAGTAGTGTCCCTACTAGTCCCCGTAACCCCAGCAGTAGCCAAGCTCAAGGCAGGACCCGTCCAGCCGGAAAACGGTGTAGACTGGCCCAAAGACACTAGAATCGTCGGTGAAGGCATCGTCCCATACATCGGAATCGAGAACAAGCCTGACAGCGGTGGAGGAATCCCGGACAATGGAGCTGAAAACGAACCAGGATCCAAGGGAGTGAAAAGAGACCCAAAATCAGGCTGCGGAGGCTGTGAAAACGACTGTCGCTGCCCCTGACTCTGACCCGGAAAGCGCTGGGAAGACTGAGGCTGCTGCCACTGAGCCTCCTTAAACGGCTGAGTAGTCTGAGGCTCTCGCTGAGAATGAGAACGCCGGTGAACCTCAGGAGATCGTCTACCACGACCAAGCTCCTCCTCGTCCGAGCCTCTAGGCCTCGAGCGCGAGCGGGACCTCCGTCGCTCCTGAAAGATACAAAATCAAAAGGTGTCAACAATGCAAAATAAAACAAATGGTAGAAGTAAAAAAATGAATGATACCTCAAGAACGTCGCTAGAGCTCCGACAACTCGCACCACGCCGAAGCTTGATGATGCAATACTTCAGGGCGTCCACCAGCTTCATGAATCCCATCATCTCCGGGCGGTTAGGCTGACGATAAAACAAAGAAAAGTCAGTAACAAGCAGTGTTAAAAGGGTCAATAATGCGTCAAAGAAAACTCACTGGCTCAAAGACCTCGGGCAGAGACTCTTGCGCCTGTCTGTAACCCTCTGGCGCGTCAGCAATATGGTCCTCGGTAATACCGATCGGCCCTGGATAGCGGACAGACTGAGGAGGAATCTCGATCCTCCCCGCAGGGCGGATGGTCGTCTGAAAATATGATCGAATAATCAGGTTATTCGACTATTTAAAACAGAGACTAGTAAAGAAGATCCTCAAAAGAAATCATACCTCAGGAAGACGGGGTGGAGGAGCCAGAGAGGGAAGCAAGTCCCGCACATAGTCACTCTCCATGTGAACGAGCTCCTGCCATGGAAGAGTATAGCGCTCTCCCCTGTTGATCAACTCTCTGATCAAGCGGGAGTCCAGCATCGACTCTGGTGGAGATGAGGGCACCACAAAACGATCGCCGCTATGCTGACGGACGACTCGCTCCCCCAAATACCAGACAAAGAGTCCGGTACCAACCAAAATGGTACGGTACGCTGAAAGACGCAAGGCCTCAGGTAAATCAGTCATCCCGGCCCAAGGACGATACTGGACATCAATGGGAACCTGGAAACCATAAAAAGTTGGCGTGAAACAACGGAAACAACGTCAGGAGGAAAAACACAAAAAAACTAGTCCTTACGCCAACAGAAGAGGTGCCTCGGCGTAGTAGCCCACGCAGTGCCGGGACGGACTCCACCCGCGACTCTCCTCGGTCACGCTAGCTGGCCCCGACAGGGAAATCATGGACCGCTCCGCGACGCCGGCGAGGAGCCAAGCCTGGGAAGTACTCGTAGAACCATAGCTGCGATAAAAGTAATCTTTAGCACATGAGTCGAACAAGCTAAAGTGAAACAAAAAGGGAAAAGATCATCACCTCTACGACTCTCCATAGACCATAGACGGTGATAAGGGACTCGTCATTCAGCTGCCGACATCCATGACGTAGCGACAAAAGAAGATCCGCGTACCCAAGACTGGCCCAGCTATAGGATCCTATCTCGTGGATCCTGGCCAAAGAGGGGAGGTAGAAAAGGAGCACGCGTGAACTCCTATCAGGAGAGAGGGTCATAGAGATCAGGATCAGGACGAAGATCCGCACTCGCTGCTCAGCCGTCGTACCTTCCATGTCGAAGCCACGAGCTAAAACTTAAGCCAGCTTCGATCGTCCACTCCTAGGACCACCTCAAGACACTGGTCGGGTCCTGATGTGCTGAACGATCGGACCCAATAAATCAGCTGCCTCAGCCGATCCCCAAGATAGATCGGACATCTGACCTACAGCCCGGTCGGTGAAGCGCAGCCCACTAATCATGCTGAAGTCTAGAGGGGTCACCGTCATCTCCCCCCAAGCAAAATGAAAAGTGTTGGTAGTATCCCAGAAATACTCCAACAATGCGCGAACGACCGTCGCGCCACAACCCCGGGGGCTGCAAAACCCTACAACCGCCGTGTAGAAATCTACTAAGCCAGCCGATTCCCATAGGGCGTTCGTAGCAGGATCCCTCGTAATGATCTGGTGAAGTCGAGGGATCAAATCGCAGGCTCCGGAACCATGTTGGCGAAGCGTGCCATCGACTATGCCGGAGAGTGGGCGATGAAAGACATGGTTTTCACGGAAGAAAACCAACTGGTCTGGAGTCCACGGAGGTGGAACCCACCTACCCCTACTCGTAGAAGTCTGAGGCTCGGACTCTAAGACATCGTCGTCCATGCCCTCAGGGACAGTGGGAGTGTCCTCCCGAAAAGCCCGACGCCGGCCGTGGGTAGAAAGATCGCAATCTCGTCGTCTAGGCATACTATTATAAAAATCTAAATGTTTAGCATCATTTCCTAAGACATTTAATTCAAGTTGCATATTTATAAAAATAAAAATCTAAATACTTAGCATCATTTCCTAAGTTATTTAGTTGTTTATTGAATTATATGCTAAATTTTTACCTCAAGGCTAAAATTGACAAAATTATGGTATTTAGTTTCTCCATGACAAACTAATACTACAGTTCTCCTAGCCGCATGATACTATGTTCTCCATGACAATATAGTACATATGCAAAATATGAATCAATACATCATTTCACAAGATTCACCACCATTTTTTCACCATTTCAAGGACAAAGGAGTAACATGAACATTATTTCACAAAGTAGTACCCAAAAATGGTGATTTGCTCAATTCTCCATCAAATCATGCAATTTTTGTCTCAAATTTCTCACAAACACACATACATACATATACAAGTAAAATCATGGCAAGAACTTCTACATAAAACCTCAAAATCAAAAATCCCCAAATTGATTTTTAAGGGGTTTTTCATGAAATTACTTCAAATTCAAGACAAAAATCAAAGGAAACTTACATGGATGCTTCTAAAGGGTCAAAAATGAGGAAGATAGCAAGAAATTAGAGCAGAATTGGTGGAAATTTGAGCTCCAAAAGCTCGAAAAACCTCAAAGAACTGCGCGACCGTCGTGACACGGCTAAGTTTTGCCGCGGCTCGGTGGAGAACAGACGTGTCACGGGGAGTAAGTCCCGTGTCACGGGAAGAGAAGACGTTGCCGGAGCCTCGTTGTGCAGCAGCAGCACCGACGAGCAACTACAACGAACAACAGTAGCAACAGCTCGCAGCAGAAGAAAAAAAAAAAAAAGGGGAATGCAAAACCGCCGTGGCACGGTTGCCGTTCCCGTGTCACGGTAAGCTCGGACGGCCGCCGGTTTCTCTTAGACGTGGCGCGGCGTTTGTGTGAAGCAAGAAGATGAAAATGGAGAAGTATAGAGAGAGGAGATGAGAAATGGCGAAATTGTTACCGTTGCAAACCCCGTTCACCGTGCCACGGTTACCGTTGTTGTGTACCGGTACAATTTGACGTGGCGCGTTGATTCACGCGTTGACCAATTCAAACAGCAAAATTAAAAAAAAATGGGGAAAAAGTATTCCCGTGACACGGGATTTTATCCCGTCTGACGGGAGGAGTTCCCGTGTCACGGCAAAGTAGTGACGTGGCACGGTAGCTCTGCACATTGTCAGCGAATATTCCTGACGTTTTTGACCACTTTGAATGATTTTTCGAGCTTATTGGGCGATTATTTTTCACTAGAATTACGCGGAAAATTCTAACAGATATTTAAGGGGGACTAAAATTACCATTTTACCCCTAGCAAACATCAAAGTCTATTTTTGGCATTTTAAGCACTTAATATGGTCGGATAATCGGCTTAAAATTGTGAATCATCTGCGGCCCACGTTCGGGGATAATCGAACCATCATACACTTACAAATTTCAGCAATCGTCGGCTTTCCTCGGGCTTGGAAAGCGTTATAGGTGGATTTTTCTTCAAGTATAGAAAACCGCCAAGTCGGCTTTCCTCAGGCTTGGAAAGCGTTATCGGTGGATTTTTCTTCAAGTTTAGAAAACCGCCAAGTCGGCTTTCCTCAAGCATGGAAAGCGTTATCGGTGGATTTTTTTTTCAAGTATAGAAAACCGCCAAGTAGTCGGCTTTCCTCAAGCATGGGAGGCATTATCGGTAGAATTCTTCAAGAATAGAATGACACCAAATTCATACGTCGACTTTACTCAAGCATGGAAAGTGTCATCCGGTAGGTTTCTTCAGGCTTAGAAAGCTACCAAACTCATCTGTCGACTTTCCTCAAGCATGGAAAGCATTTCAACATACGTCATCCGGTGGATTCCTTCAAGCTTAGGAAGCTGCCAAATTCGTTTGTCACCGATACACTGGTGCCAGATACGTATTCTATCCCTTTATTCTTTTATCTGTGGAACTAACATTTTTCTGCAGGTACCGGCGTATACAAAGTGATTTAGGATCGCAGAACGTCTTAAATCATTCTCCGTCCATATCGGCTACTTTGACTATCGTTTTCGAAACTGACGTTTCTACAAACTCAGTCAAAGTGGGGGCTTCTGTAGACACCTAAAAATGTCTCCCCAAAACCAAACCCGATGATGAACAACCTTTCACCGCCACTATTGGTCGGGTTTAATATTTAATCCCGAGAGTGCTTAAAAAATCGTATTTTATTAAATTCATATTTTTGAACAGTCCATGGATTAGTCTTGATGTTTGGTAAAAGCATAGTTTTAATTTCAGCCCTAACTTTTTTTATTTTATTGTTTTATTATTTATTTTTGGCCCAAACCTTTTATTTAATTATTTTCTTATTTTAGCCCGAATAATAAAAGCCAGAAAAGGCCCGAAATTATCAATCGACACTTTAAAAGCCGAAGGAAATTAGGGTTAAAAATGTATTTAGATGGAAAATGGACAAGAAATTCCCGCGCCACGGCAGACTGCCACCGTGTCACGGGAATCCTTCCCGTCTGACGGTGGGACTTCCCGTGACACGGGAGATCTGCCGTGACACGGGACATTCCGTGTCTTTTCCGCGTAAACCCTTAACGCGTTTTTTTATCCCGTTTTCTGAAAATTTCCCGCGTCACATCAAAAATGTACCGTGTCACGGGAAAGTGTACCGTCTGACGGTGGAGCTTCCCGTGTCACGGTACAGTTTGACCGTGTCACGGGATACTTTTTTAGGGTTTTTATCATTTTAGGGTTCCGTGTGCTCCCTCAGCACATTTTCCCTATAAATACCCCCTCATTTCTGATGTACGGGGCACCGAGTAATTTTATTATTTTATTTTCTCTCTTCTATGCTATTAGCCTAAACACTAGCCTACCCTTTTCACTTCAAAATTCCTTCTTCAAGCTCTCAAAGGAGTCCATATTTTACTCGAGGTTCTGTCCTTAAACCAAGGCGTGAAAGGTAGAATTGTTTGAGGGTTTGGTCCCAAAATCAACTTTATTTTATTTAAATTAATTTAGTTATTGTTTTATTTATTTCCTTGAAGTTACTAACTCGTTTATTATTTTGTAGTTGCAAACAAACAGAATCAAAGTAAGGATCATGCTCCTTTTATTTTTATTATTTTTCTAACGATTTTATGTTGTTGGAATTGTGATTAAATTGGTTTTAATATTAATGTTGTTTTATTATTTTTATTGATCACCATATTGCATGTTTAAAGGGAATATGTAATTGAAAATCACGACTAATAAGATAATTTGGACAACCGGTTTAGGATCCTTTTAATCTTATTATTAATTGAAGTGATCACAAATATTTTAGAATCATGTGTGCATTAATGTTCCACCAATTTAGTTAAATAATAGTTTGGAGCGAATTGAATATTTTGTTTGTATGCCTTTGAGATCACAGGAATGCTTTTCAATATAAGAATCGAGTAGAGGCCAATACGGGCGAATGTGACTCCATGACTCACTTCGTACCATCATCTCCGATCCTCCTTTCGTGGTTCCGAACCATATGGAGTTAGTAATCTCATGGATTATGAATGGGGTGTAACCTTCACGGGTCAATCGTTGTTGCCTATCGTTGTACCTTATCGTGGTTGCCTTTTATGATCCGTGAACGGTTTACAAGTTCCTTAAAAACTTGTTGGTGGCTCCCTACTTTCCTTGTCCCTAATCGTATATGTCAATTCCCACTTCCTATGAGTGCCAAGCATATTCACACATGCTTTTAACGTAGGCGCACCTCGAGCGACGCCTACAAATGTTAACAACAATGTCCCAAAATCACTAAATATCACACTAATAACCAACAAATCCTTAACAAAGAAAATCAAAATCATATGAAACTCACTCAAGCTAATGCATGCTTAATAACTAAAAATTTTGCATAAACAAGTGAAACTAAGTAATAAAATAGCAAAATTTAGAGTTATACCACTTAGTAGAAGCTTTTCACACCAATAAGAACCCCCAAGAACACCACCTTCAATTAAGCTTGCAAAACATGAAAATGGAGGATTTTTGGTTATTTTGGAGAGAGAAAGTGGGTAAATTTGTGAGTAGAGTGAAATTTTTTGATGGATTTGAAGGAAAATCAATGGAATTTGTGAGAAATGGGTGAAATTGGAAGGTTAGGGTTTGAGTTTGTGAGGAGAGAGAAGAGAGCATGAAATAAGGGTTGTGAAATTATGAGGACGAAATGGGGAAGAAAGGGTTAAAACCCGATTTTCCCAGCTCTGCGCGCCCGCACAGAAGTCGCGCACTAGGTCGCGCAGACTCTCTGTCTCGAATCTCCAATTTTGAATTAAGCTGTGTGGGTTCTGACAGTGCTTGCGCGCCCGCACACTTTACACTGCGCGCCCGCACAGATGTCGCGCACATGGTCGCGCAAACCTTCTGTCTCGTACTCCAATTTGCAAATAAAGGTGTGCGGGTTCTAACAGTGCCTGCGCGCCCGCACACTTTACACAGCACGCCCACACAAATGTCGCGCACAGGGTCGCGCAGAGTAAAATTCAATTTCTTTCTCCTCACATCTTCGATATAGAAAATCATTTGCTCCTTCATCATCCAAACACCTATTAACCAAAAGGGGGAAAAATCAAATTCAAATTCAAATTCAAAAAAAAAGAAAGTGAAATCGGAATATTTTAAAAAAATATATAGAAAGGAGTTAGAAACTCGGGTTGCCTCCCGAGAAGCGCTTCTTTATGAGGTCACTAGCTTGACAATGAGAAAAATTCTTGAAGTGGGAGGCTTGGGATCCAAAGGATTAAGCATTATACATTCGATTCTATCAACTTCTTCCTTGCAAAAGTAATACTTTAAACGATGACCATTAACCATAAACTTGTTACCATCCGCATCTAACTCAAAGGAGCCATAAGGAGTAGTCTTTGATATCACAAAAGGACCCGACCACTTTGATTTGAGTTTACCCGGAAACAAACGAAGCCTTGAGTTGAAGAGCAAAACCTTGTCTCCAACCTTAAAGTTCTTGTTTCGAATATGTTGGTCATGCCACTTTTTGGTCTTCTCCTTATATAACCTTAAGCTCTCATAAGCATCATCTCTAAGATCTTCAAGATCATTGAGCTTAAGCAATCTCTTCTCACCGGCCAACGATAAATCCATATTGAGCACTTTGATGGCCCACCAAGCCTTGTATTCTAACTCAACCGGCAAGTGACAAGCCTTTCCATAGACCAACCTATAGGGGGTCGTGCCGATTGGAGTCTTGTACGCCGTCCTAAGAGCCCATAGTGTGTCATCAAGTTTGAGGGACCAATCTTTCCTTGATTTGTTCACCATCCTTTCAAGATGATTTTTGATTTCACGATTCGAGACCTCCACTTGTCCTTGAGTTTGAAGGTGGTAAGGTAATCCAACCTTGTGATGAACAATATACCTCTTGAGAAGAGCTTCAAATTGCTTTTTGGCGAAATGGGAGCCTCCATCACTAATTAGCACCCTCGGAACACCAAACCTAGGAAAAATGTTGTTCTTTAGAAGCTTAAGCACAACCTTGTGATCATTGATAGGTGAGGATATGGCTTCAATCCATTTCATCACATAATCGACCGCTACCAAGATATATAGATTCCCACAAGAAGAAACGAAAGGCCCCATAAAATCCACCCCCGTAACATCGAAGGGTTCAACTTCTAAAAAAATTTGTTGGGGCATTTCCTCCCTCTGGGTAATGCCTCCGCTCCTTTGACATCTATCACATTGCGCAACGAATTGGTGGGCGTCTCTATGCATTGTCGGCCACCACAATAAAGATTGAGAGATTTTTGCCACTGTTTTGTCAACACCACCATGTCCTCCACATGGTAGTGAGTGGCAATGCTCAAGAACTCCTTGAATTTCATGATCTGGAATACACTTCCGATAAAGGCCATCTCCACATTGTTTGAATAGGTATGGGTCATTCTAAAAGTACATTCTCACTTCCTTGAAAAAATTCTTTTTTTGTTGAGAAGAATACTCTGGGGGAACGACTCCATACACAAGATAGTTGGATATATCCGCATACCAAGGGGTAGAAGTTGACACCAAAACCATGAGAGCCTCGAATCCTATCTCATCATTAATCGGTACATCCTCCTTGTTCTCAAAAGGTAGCCTAGACAAATGATCCGCTACATAGTTCTCCGCTCCCTTTTTGTCCCTTATTTCCATGTGAAAGTCTTGGAGAGAGAGAACCCAACGGATCAAGCGAGGCTTTGCTTCTTTCTTGGTCATGAGATACCGCACCGCAATGTGATCCGTGAACACAATAACTTTTGAGCATATAAGATAGGACCAAAACTTATCGAATGCAAACACTACCGCTAACATCTCCTTCTCCGTTGTTGTGTAATTATTTTGAGCCTCATCTAGAGTCCTACTTGCATAGTAGATGACACATGATTTTCCTTGTTTCATTTGACCAAGAACGACACCTACTGCAAAGTCACTAGCATCGCACATTAGCTCAAAAGGCAAGCTCCAATCCGGAGCTTGCACAACGGGAGAAGAAATGAGAGCTTCCTTGAGCTTACGAAACGTCTCAAGGCAAGCCTCATTGAAGCTAAAAACAACCTCTTTTTTGAGTAATTTGGTCAAAGGTTTGGCGATTGAAGAAAAATCTTTGATAAACCTTCGATAAAAACCGGCATGCCCAAGAAAAGCCCGTACCCCCGTGATGGAAGTAGGAGGGGGCAACTTTTCAATCACCGAAACCTTGGCCGGATCAACCTCATTGCCATTTTTTGAAACCTTATGGCCGAGGACAATGCCCTCCTCGACCATAAAATGACACTTTTCCCAATTTAAAACCAAACTCGTCTCTTAACACCTTTTCAAAACTTTTTCAAGGTTAAAAAGACAAGTGTCAAAAGATGAGCCACCGACACTAAAATCATTCATGAAAACTTCAATTTCCTTTTCAAGCATCTCAGAGAAAATGGAAGTCATGCATCTTTGAAAAGTAGAGGGATCATTGCATAATCCGAATGGCATTCTTCGGTATGCAAATGTCCCATATGGACATGTGAATGTAGTTTTCTCTTGATCACTTGGATGGATAGGGATTTAGAAAAATCCGGAATACCTATCAAAGAAACAAAAGAAAGCATGGTTAGAAAGCCTTTCAAGCATTTGGTCCATGAAATGGAGAGGAAAATGATCTTTCTTGGTGTTTTTGTTCAATCTCCTATAATCAATGCACATTCTCCACCCGGTCACCGTCCGGGTGGAGATTTCCTCTCCCTTTTCATCCTTGATTATGGTCATTCCACCCTTCTTTGGAACTACATGAACCGGGCTAACCCATTTGCTAACAGAGATAGCATAGATGATGTCCGCCTCACGTAGTTTCAAAATTTCTTTCTTCACAACCTCTTGAAGGTTGGGGTTCAACCTTCTTTGAGGTTCAATGGAGGTGAAATGATCATCTTCAAGATGAATACGATGCATGCATAAAGAAGGGCTAATACCTTTGATATCATCAATGCTATACCCTATCACCTCCCTATATTTTCTTAAAACATCAAGAAGTTTTTCCAAATTAAGACCATCTAGGGTAGCATTGACAATAATAGGGTATTTTCCCTCCTTATCAAGATAAGCATATTTCAAAGAAGAGGGAAGGGGCTTAAGTTCTACCTTGGGAGGAGGCTTAGAACTCTCCTCCAATTTCTCCTCCTTGGACTCAAGCTCGATCTCAACTTGTTGTTCAACTTCCTCCTTTGAGGATTCCTCCATTGCCATGACAAACTCTTTAGCCTCTTGAGAGTGGAAATCTTCTTTGCATGTAAAAGTTTCTATCATTGGATCTTGAGGCCTCATCACGACCCTCCCCAAGCGATCTAGCTCC
The DNA here is from genome assembly GCF_948465745.1 of Chenopodium album. Taxonomy (NCBI): domain Eukaryota; kingdom Viridiplantae; phylum Streptophyta; class Magnoliopsida; order Caryophyllales; family Amaranthaceae; genus Chenopodium; species Chenopodium album. Next base: position 31,639,752 of record NC_137834.1, read on the forward strand.
TCATTCACAACATCAACTCTATAGCATTTTTCAACCATGGGGATCTTGAGCAACTTAGAAAACTCAAAGACAATCTTTTCATCGGCCACCTTACATGTGATGGTGTTGTTCTTGCCATTAATGACCGCCCCCAAAGTTTTAAGAGCTTCACGTCCCAAAATCAAAGGAGTGTTAACATCTTCCTCCATATCCATCACTACAAAGTCACAAGGCACGTAGATGTGTCCCACTTGAATTGGAACATCCTTAAGCTCTCCACAAGGTAATTTCACAGACCGATTGGCCAATTAAATTGTCTTCCTTGTAGGGATCATCTCTATATTGAGTTTTTGAGCAATGGATAGAGGGATTAAACAAACACTTGCTCCAAGATCGGCTAGGGCGCCCCTAGCTTCCATGTTCCCAATTTTCACAGGCAAAGTGAAACTTCCCGGGTCTTTTTCCTTCTTGGGTATCTTATGTTGGACAAGAGCACTTACTTGATGTGGAAGGGTGATAAGCTCATCATTGAGCTTCCTCTTGTTGGTGAGAATATCTTTAAGGAACTTGGAGTAAGATGGCATTTCTGTCACAACTTCAAGAAAAGGGAGGTTGATATGTAAATTCTTCATGACACTAAGAAATTTTGCAAACTTGTCATTCAACTTCCTCTCTGCAAGCCGACCAGGAAAAGGAACCGGTCCATCAAGATTCCTAGCGTCACTAGGAATTGAAGTTGTCTTCTCATTGTCAAGCTTCTTCTCTTCCGAACCTCCTTCTATCTCATCACAATTTTCTTTCTCACCTCCCTTGTTTTCATTCACACTCTCCTCTCCTCCCTTCTTTTCCTCCCTATCCCCTTCATTTGGCCTTTCATAGGAAGTTCCCGACCTCAATGTGATCGCCTTGCATATATCGGGTTTTGGGTTGTGAGATGGGTTAGGTTATGGTTGTCCGGGTATAGTAGATGGTGAATTGAAAGGAGTTCTCTCGGCCGATTGAGCTAGTTGTGAATCAACCATCTTGTTGTGAGCTCTTATCTCTTGCATTTGTTGCCTAAAAGATTGCATTTGCGCATGCATGTCTTGGAGGAGTTGAGTTTGAGTTAGCTCCGCTTGAGGTGCTTGTTCTTGATGATTACTTTAAGGTGCTTGGGTTTGATCGTTGTATTGGTTGTTCCATGGATAGCTTCCTCTTGGGTTTTGGGGTTGAGATGGAGGTAGATTTTGATATTGAGGGTTGGAATTGTAGGAAGGTTGAGCTTGTTGGTTCCATTGTTGAGGTTGAGGTACAAACCCGGGTGGTGGTTGTCTCCAAGCTACTCCACCGCCGCTTCCTCTAAATCCCTCTTACCTTGTGTTGTATGCCGCTACATGTTCGGAGCTTAAACCTTCACAATAAGATGTATCATGGTTCGTTCCTCCACAATTTTGACAAGAGAAAGAGTTAACTTGAGAAGAGCTTGCTCCACCACTTGAACTTGCATTCACACTCGTGTTCAACTTGGAAAGCCCTTTTGTTAGTTAATCAATTTGATGTTGTAATTGATTAACTTTCTCCAATTCGTAAATACCACCTCTCTTTGGAGCGTTTCTTCTTCGGCTCCCCCAAGAGTAATTCTTTGCTACCTCTTCTAATGTGGTTTCAACTTGATTTTGATTAATTCCCCACCCGCCCCCGCATCCAAATTGGCTCTTGACATGGGCTCCAATCCGTCGTTGAAAAGCCGCATGAGCAACCCTTGATTGTACTCATGGTGGGGACATGCTTGTACCAACTCTTTGAATCTCTCCCATGCTTCACCAAGACTTTCATTGGCATCTTGCTCAAATGATGCAATTTTCCTTCTCATTTCGGCGGTCTTCTCCTCGGAGATAAAGCGCTTCAAGAACGCCTTTACCACCTTCCTCCATGTTGTGAGAGTGTTAGGCTTTACTTGCTTTAGCCATTTCTTTGCTCGTCCGGTGAGAGATTGCCGGAAAAGGTGCATACGAATGTAGTCTTGACTCACTTCATTGGTTTGCATCATTGCGCACCATTCAAGGAATCGGTCCAAATGTTCAATAGGGTCCTAACTTGCACTTCCGGAAAATTGCTCCGATTGGACCATTCGAGTATATTGTGGATGGATTGAGAAGTTGGTTTCCGTGACGGGTAGCAAAATCCCTCCCGTGAGCTCATGATCCTCCGGATTTCTGAACTCACGAAACAAAACATCATTCTCTTGTCCCGCCATTGATCCGCTTGGTGAACTTAAGAGTAAGTATCACTATCAATATCAACTATATCACCAAAAACTCTTCCCTCGTCTTGATAAAGCCTACGGACTTGTCTCAAGGTTCGGTTGATTTCGTGGTCAACTTGATGTGAGGGTGCTCCTTGACACCTCCTAAGCATTTATAATACCTAAACCTACACTAAAATAGTTAGTGCCAAGTAAAGGATCGAACCACTAGGGAAGAATGCTAATTCAACATCAATAATCACTAATGCAAGTGTGAAAAGGGGATTGTTTTAGTTGGTTTTGTTGAGTAAGAACACTAAAACTACAAATAAGCACGAAAATGATGGTTAAAATCAAGGGAAAATGACGCTAGGGATACGGGGGTGTCCAATATGATTAGAAAGAGGGGATTAATGATGATTATCATGAAACACATGCCAAAGAACACAAGATTCTACCTAAACAATTCATTCTCATGCAATAGTCTAGGCAAATCAATGAAAGAGGTCTACACTAATAAGGATCATTCTCATGCATCCTATTAGTTACAATCAAATCAAGAGAATAAAGAAGCACAATCCATAAAAACTCCACTTTAATAACTCATTCTCATGCAATCATTAAAATAGAGATTATCCTAATCTAGTTCAAATCACTTTCATGCATTTAAACTAGAAAACATTAAATAGAGTGCAACAATAATCCCAAGCTAATAAAAATCATGTCTTTAATCAATATATGGCACAAGTTCAATCTAAACATCATCATTAATCCAATATCAAATCATATCTTCCACCCCCTTCCCCTAGCTAAAAGTTTATCCTAGAGAAGGGAGATTAAACATAATATCAAGACTAGAAATAAACTCAAGAAACTCAAAACAAAACATGATTAAAATCAATGAAATCAATAACAACTAGATAAACTAACAAGATTAACAAGAATAAGTAACGATAAAACAAATAAATAATACTAAAGGAAAGGAGAAGAGATTACTAAAGAAAGGATTAATGAAAGATGAAAACTTAGATTCTTGCTTGATTGATTGAAGATTAAAACTTGAGCAAAGTTGAATACAATAAAGGATGCTTGAATAACAATTTATTTTCTCTCTCTAGATTAGGCTAATGTTCAATGGAATTAGTAATAAGTGTCTTCTATTACAAAGAGTCCCGTCTATATATATGTGGCTCCCCCAAAAGAAAGAGACTTGGACAACAAGGCGCAAAGAAATCAGAAACTCAGCGGTGTGCGCCCGCACACGACATATGCGTGCCCGCGCAGTATGTGTGTACGCCCTCTCATCATATTGCGCGACCGCAACTTTGAGGGTACGGGGAAATCAAGCGTGCCCGCACAATAGACCTGCGCGCCCGCACAGCAGGTCGCGCGCCCGCACAGAAGCCGCACAATAGGTCGCACAAACTCTCTGGTTTGGCTCTGTTTCTTCATCCTGGCTGTGCGGGTCTGACACGGCTGCGCGCCCGCACAGTCAAGGGTGCGCGCTCGTACAACAGCCGCACAACACCCCACGCACAACAGTTTGCTTGGCTCCTTGAGATCCTTTTTCTTTCGGCACAAAATACCTACAAAACAAAAGCATGGAAATCAAAATAAAAACAAGGCAAGAAGACTAAGAAAATGGAAGATAAAGGAGAAACAGAAAGAGGAAGCAAAAATAGTTAAAAATGCTTAGAAAAAGGGCCAAACAAGTGCAAATGAGGGGAGAATCCTTAGAGAAAAAGGATAAAAGAGTGGCATAAATGCCACTCATCACGCGCGCAAAGCAGCCTCAAGGAAGAAGCCGCGCCCGATCGGGTGAGCATAGGCTCGATCGGGCGTAGCACACCAGCAAGGGTGTAGTGAAAAAGGCGGGCCTGATCGGGCGACCCTTCTCTTTTAGATTTGTTTTGTTTAAGGATTTGTTTTAGGGATGTTTAAGTACGAATTTTGTACGGAATTTTTGATTACCTTCTCTTTTAGATTTTCTCTATCTACTTAGGATATTCTCCCTCTCTCTTAAACTATCTCTCAACATTGTTCTTAATTACATTCATTAATCCAGATTTCTTTTGGTAACAATTTCTTCTCTTTTAATTTCAGTTATTTTATTTAATTCTTTCATTAAGTCTTGCTTTATTGATTTGATTAGTTTAGATTTAATCATGCTTGAGTAGTTTTATTTCTAGGGTTTATGGGGATCTAATAAATAATATGAAGGGGTAAATTTATGATTGTTGATTATCAATGCATGGTTAATTTCCTATTGATTGATTTAATGCTATGTAGTTAGGTTTGGCCAGATTTAATTGTATGAGTTTAGCAATATTAATTCGAGATTCGACAGATGAGAGTTGATGTTTAGGCTTAGTTTCAATAGGCGGACTAATTTATAAATGGTTAAGTCGAGATTCGACAGATGAGATTTAATACCGGTAAATTAATTTTGTGATTATAATACGTAGCGAAAGCCCTTTATAATCTGATTAATCAATGCTTGATGATTATTTATTATGATTTACCTTGGAATATTGTTTATAAGTGAACCTATGCCCTAGGCCTTTTAATATTTAATTTCTCCCTACTTTATTTTCTCTGATCATATTCTTCGTAGCATAGTCTTTAATTACAACAACATTGGTTACCTTGATAATTTAGATTATAATAATTAATTAGGAGTAGAAAGACTTGTTTCCTTGTGGATTCGAACCTACTTTCCTATGTACATTAGTTAGAGGATTTAGGTAATACTTTTGATTAGGGAATACGACTTTACCCTGTCAAAATTTGGGCGCCGTTGCCGGGGAGACGGTTTTATTTTTATTTTCTGATTAATTTTTGTAGTCTAGATTATCCCCTTTTGTCTCAGAGAACGTTAGTTCTTTGAGGCCATTCTCATATTTGTATTTTAGTTTCTTGGTATATGATAATGAGCTTTATGAATTTGTTAATCATGATTTGAAGTTTAATTGTTTGGATTCATATACATGCGTCAATTTTGCCAACTATTTGTGAATATATTGCTTGACTAGTTGATTTGGTAAGGAATGTGTGTTAGTTCCTGGTATGTCAATGAATTTGAGTATTGGTTTGCTACTATTAGTAATGTTTATATAGCTCAATATTATGCACGTTGAGGAGGACAAAGGCATTTGTTCTCTTAGGAAGCCTTCGAACGATATTAGATACATTTGTTCCCTTCTTGTTACCCATGTTGTTGCTTGTGCCCTTTTATTGTTTATTTAGCCACATTACAAGCCTATATGAGCCCCATTGGTTACCAGTCCCAAGCTTGGCTTGGGGGAGCTATTAGTTGGTGATGTGAGGGAGTTGTGTTGTGCATATCATTTGCACAATGTGGGAATAAAAGAAGAGTGTTTGTTCTTTGATTTTATGATTGGAAAATATTGATGTTTTGTGTTTCAAATTTGAAAATTTCCAATATGAGGTAAAAAAAGAAAAAAAAAGAAGAGCAAAGAAAAAGTTGTTTCATATGTTCAAATGTTCTATTTGAAGGTTGCTCAAGAAGTTTGAAAATAAAAAAGGAAAAAAAATTCAAAAGAGAAAAATAAAAGTTCAAGTTTGAAGAAAAAAAGAAAGAAAAAGAATAAGTAGTTCAAAGTTTGTTTAATTCACTCTATTGCATACTATCATATTTTGTCAGTGAATATGTAAGTGTTGGGATTGTGTTGTATATATGATTGTTTGGTGAAATTTTGTGGAGTTGAGTTATGATTGGAGATGTTTTGGTCATCACTTGTTGTGACCTTGGGTTTCATTAGGACATGGCTCCCTTAAGCATGGCTTTACTCTCACATTTTCCTAAACGTATCCTACCCTTTACCCTAGCCTTACATTACAAGGTTTAAAGACCTTATGACCTTTGTGCATATGAGTTGTATGAATGTGAAAGTGTTATTTATCAATGCAAGTCATGATTTGACATATTTCAAGTCGACTAGTAGGTTGAGCGTTCATTATTTTAAACACACGAGAGTGGGAGTTGGGAGGGCATTGTTCACAAATAAAGGGGTTGGTTGGAGAGCGATTGAGTACATCTTTTACTCGCCACATAAATGAGAGTTGAGTGTGTGAGCACTAGTCTTGAATTCTATATGCTCATGTGGTTTGCTCTACTTGATAATTGTTGGGGATGAAGGATGATTAGATGAATGAGATTGATTGACATTGAAGCATGTTCATTAGATTTATCTTGAATCGTTTGTGCTTGATTTTGTTTATTGGGATGAAGCATGTTTTATATGGTCATTGATGAGCTCTTTGCTTAGGGACAAGCAAAGGTTTGGCTTGGGGGAGTTTGATATGTCCAATTTATATAGTGTTTTACCCCCGTCCCATGGTCATAATTAGTAGTTTTTTTGGCTATCTAGGGCCACTTTTATTACTAATTTGTGTTTTCTAGTGTTTTTGTAGTTTTGCTTGAGTTTTGTAGGAAATTGCACACTTGGAGCGTTTTCCGGGTTTTTCACAAAGCAACTACGAACGTTAGGAGGACACGACTATCCTTGAAGCCTAGGGCCGGTGAGAGCCGATGATTAAGGGCTCGGTATGTGATACCAGGGCAATTGGATCAAGTAATCAAGACCCGATGAGGAAATCCGGATTGAGCCGAGGAATCGAGCCTAATTGAAATCCTAGCCTCAAAGAAGAAGCCGGGCCCGATCGGGCAAGCATACGCCCGATCGGGCAGGCGCGCGCAAAGCAACCTCAAAGAAGAAGCCGCGCCCGATCGGGTGAGCGTAGGCTCGATCGGGCGCAGCACACCAGCAAGGGCGTAGTGAAAAAGGCGGGCCCGATCGGGCGGCCCTTTGCCCGATCGGGTGCGTGTTTTTCTAAGGACCTGATTAGTTTTGTTTAAGGATTTGTTTTAGGGATGTTTTAAGTACGAATTTTGTACGTAATTTTTTATTACCTTCTCTTTTAGATTTTCTCTCTCTACTTAGGATATTCTCTCTCTCTTAGACTCTCTCTCAACATTGTTCTTAATTACATTCATTAATCCAGATTTCTTTTGGTAACAATTTCTTCTCTTTTAATTTCAGTTATTTTATTTAATTCTTTCATTAAGTCTTGCTTTATTGATTTGATTAGTTTAGATTTAATCATGCTTGAGTAGTTTTATTTCTAGGGTTTATGGGGATCTAATAAATAATATGAAGGGGTAAATTTGTGATTGTTGATTATCAATGCTTGGTTAATTTCCTATTAATTGATTTAATGCTATGCAATTGGGTTTGGCCAGATTTAATTGTATGAGTTTAGCAATATTAATTCGAGATTCGACAGATGAGAATTGTTGTTTAGGCTTAGTTTCAATAGGCGGACTAATTTATAAATGGTTAAGTCGAGATTCGACAGATGAGATTTAATACTGGTAAATTAATTTTTTGATTATAATACGTAGCGAAAGCCCTTTATAATCTGATTAATCAATGCTTGATGATTATTTATTATGATTTGCCCTGGAATATTGTTTATAAGTGAACCTATGCCCTAGGCCTTTTTATATTTAATTTCTCCCTACTTTATTTTCTCTGATCATATTCTTCGTAGCTGTTGACTCGAATGAACAATACAAGAGGGGGGGTGAATTGTATTGAGGAGGAACTGGGTTTATTTTTGCGGAATTCTAAAAGAAACTTAAACAAAAACTTTAAAGTGCAAGAGAGATTTTACGTGGAAAACTTCTTGGCCCTAATCAAGAAGAAAAACCACGACCACAAGGGATTTTAAACTCAATTCTTAATAATAATAGGGCAAACAACCTATTACAAATTAAGACTCTAAACTCTAGTTCCTCTACGAACTTAAGTTCCCCCTCAACTGATCCCTTAATCAGTTGAGCTCTCAAATCTCTCTCTTTCTCCTTGCTTCACTCAAAGCAATCTACACACTCTAGAGTTTACCCAAACTCTTCCCCAATACAACTCGAATTAAAACTCTAAGATGCTAAGTACAAAGACACTCAAGGACTTAAGTGGATTTTTGACTCTTTTGGAAAAGCTAAGAATTGTAATGCTCAAGTGTGTTCTTCAAAATGGAAAACAAATTCTATTTATACTAGAGGAGATCAGTTGAAAAACTCCCACGTCTGCCTTGACTCCCACTTCACCACAACTCCCATGAAACTAGGAAATGCAGTTCGTAGAGGCTTGGGCAACAAGCTGAAGTACACTTGAGGAAGTAGTTTACTGTTTCCTTAATTTTCTCAACCTCCTTGACCAAGTAAAAGATCCGTTTAAAAAGAGTTTTCAAAGGAGATTTTACCGAGTCAGATTTTTCAAAATATTTGGATAGAATTTAAACAAGAAAATCTTTTAGAAAAATAGAATAGTTTTAAAAGAAAATTTTCCGAAAATAAAATAGAATCTTTTTTAAACAAGGAAAATAAAATCTGAAATTAAATCCACTTAAAATCCTATCAATAATCAAAGTACTTAACAAATATACAAGAAGCCTAAAATAAGTAACAAAGATACAATAGACTTCTTGGAACTCAGTGAAGCTTCGACTCTGGAGCTTCAGTTCCTCACTCAAGGAACTAGGTTTCTGATTGTCTTCTATGCTCGTCCATAGCTCAATCTTAAGACTTGTTCCATGCTCCATTCTGACTCTAGAACTTCGTTGCCAATAAGAACCTGTCAAACACATCAAAGCTAATAGACAAAGGTTAAAGCCCTTATGGGTTTGCTTAGGTTCCTTGAGTCATCATCAAAACTTAAGATCAACAGTAGCATAGTCTTTAATTACAACAATATTCGTTACCTTGATAATTTAGATTATAATAATAAATTAGGAGTAGAAAGACTTGTTTCCCTGTGGATTCGACCCTACTTCCCTATCTACATTAGTTAGAGGACTTAGATAATACTTTTGATTAGGGGATACGACTTTACCCTGTTACCATGTCCCCAACATCAAACTCTTGTGGACTACTGTTCTGATCGGCCCACTTCTTCATTCTCCTTGCAACTCGTTCCAGGTAAGCGTGAGCAACTTCCATGTTTTATTGCCACTCTTTCTTGAACTCCCGGGCTTCACGAATTCTTCCTTCTTCTGACGTTGTTATGGTGTGAGGTAAAAGAGGTTGTTGGTCCCTCACTAACTCAAACGGACTTCTGTTGGATGTAGAGCTATTTTGGGCGTTACAGTAGAGTTGAGCAACGTCAAGAAGTTTCTCCTAGTCCTTCTAATTGGCGCTGACGAAATGCCTCAAGTATTCCTTTAAGAGCCTTTTGAATCTCTCTGTTTGCCCATCAGATTGGGGTGGTGACTTAAAGACATGTTTAGGTTCGACCCCATTAGCTTGAACAACTTCGTCCAGAATATGCTCGTAAATCTTGTATCTCTGTCGCTGACGATGCTTTGAGGCAATCCCCCATACTTCACAATGTTTTTAAGAACAGCGCCGCTGTCTCCTTAGCACTGCAAGCCTTCTATATGGGAACGAAGGTTGCATACTTTGAAAACCTGTCGATAACCACCATTACGACCAAATATTGATCCACCTTAGGTAGACCAATAATAAAATCCACAGATACACTCTCCCACGGACGCGTTGGAACGGGTAGAGGGTCTTAGAGACCTCCGGACTTCTGACTATTAACTTTGTCTTGTTGACAAACCAAGCAAGTTCAAGTGTAGTTGATGACGTCCTCCTTCATCGTGGGCCAATAATACCCCATGGAGAGCAAGCTTAAGGTCCTCTACTAACCGAGAAGTCCAGCCCATAAGGTATCATGGAATTCTTTCAAGAGCATCCTCCGCAGGCCTTCCGCCTATGGTATGAATAGTGTATTGCCTTTGGTGTAGATGAGACCCCCGTCCATTCAGAACCGTCTTATTTTCCCTTCATAGATCAACACCTTGATGGTGCTCGTCATGGGGTTTTTCGGGAGGTGCAATTTAACCTGATCCTTGATTAAGGTCGAAACATTGCTGGCAGCGAGAGGGGCCAATCTCTGCATCAAAGCCAGTTTCGCACGTCGACTCAATGCATCCACTACATAATTACTAACACATGTTCTATATGTGAACTCCACATCAAAATCAGCAAGCACTTCCTTCCATCGAGCTTGCTTCCCTGTTAACTTCGGTTAGGTGAGGAAGTGGCTTGCTTCCCCTCAAGCAGTGGACAATATCCAGAGGCTCTTTTTCTTAAGCAGCATATCTCTTCTCTGCTCCACTCAGCTTCCTACTCTCGTATGTGACCGAGTGGCCTTCCTGCAAAAGAACCCCACCTAGCGCAAAATTAGATGCATCATTCTCCACTTAAAATGGTTGATGGTGTTCGGAAGAGCAAGGAACGACTCTTTTGTCACTACTTCCTTAAGCTTGAGAAAAGCTCCTTGCTGCTCGTCTGCCCAACTCCTTTTCCTATTCTTCTTTAAAAAGTCTGTGAGGGGACTTGCAATTGCCAAATATCCTTGTATGAAACAGCAGTAGTAAATAGCTAGTCCCAAGAACGATCTTAATTATGAAACATTCTTTGGTGCTTGCCAATCGCTGATAGCTTTGATTTTCTGCGAATCCATTCTGATGCGACCTCCGCCCACAAAATTTCCAAGGAAGCCCACTACTTTCTGAGTAAAAGTGCATTTCTCCCGCTTCACAAACAAATGATGCTCTCTTAATTTCAAGAAGACTTTCCTCAAGTGCTCAAGGTGGTCTTCAAGGGTGCAGTTAAAGATCCCAATGTCGTCCTAGTAGACCACAACAAATTTTTCGAGGTACTCGTGGAAGACTTGGTTCATCAATGTGCAGAAGGTAACAGGAGAGTTTGTCAGCCCAAACGGAATAACCAACCACTTAAAAGCTCCATATCTTGTGACGCAGACCGTCTTCGATTTTTCTCCTTGGCTAATTTAGACCTGATGGTAACCTCGGGCGAAGATAAAGTTTGGTGAAGTAAACATCATCACCTAATTGGTCGAATAAGTTAGCCGCCAAGGGAATAGGGTAGTGGTTCCTCAATGTCAGCTTGTTTAAAGCCCGATAATTGAAGCATAATCTCAAGCTTCCATCTTATTTCTTCTGGAAGAGAACCAGTGCACTATACGGCGCCTAAGAAGGTCGAATGAACCCGAATTTAAGTAACTGATTAAGATGTCTGCGGAGTTCCGCTAGCTCAGGAGGTGCCATACGATAGGAGCTCCGTGCGGGAGGTCTAGCTCCTGGCACAAAATATTTGCTATGATCGATGGCTCTCCGAGGAGGGAGTGTTTTCGGAAGCTCCTTAGGAAGAAGTTAAACAAACTCTTCAAGCAATCCTTTCATGGGAAAAGGGAGGCCCGTCACCGTCTCATGTTCTTTCATCGAGAGAGTAGCAAGGAATGTCGGTTTATTTCTCTTCATTCCCTTTAGGAGTTGCATTGCTTACAAGAGAGATCCCTTCTGACCTTTCCCTGCTTTAACCGGCGATTACGTTTCCATGAGACTGGGATGATTACCGGCAACAAGTAAATAGCCCAGGTAGGGCATCGGAACAACTTAACTAACACGGAGAAAGTCCATTCCCAATATTATCTTGAAATCATCCATCGCTGCCACTCCGTTAAGAGTACCACTCCAGTCTCTAATCATGGCTTTCATGATCTTTGTGGTACCGTGGATCGGGAGAGATTCTACGTTGACAGAATTTATGCGGCCCCTGCCTTGTACTTCTTCTAACTCCAACAGGCTACAAATCTGCCTGGTGACAAAGTTGTGGGTGGCTCCACTATCAACCAAATATTGAACCCTTTTTCCATTAATCGATACTTCCACGTAAATCATTTCATTCGGTGGATGTCTGACTTCCAACGTATGTGCTTCCAAGGAGTACATGAAACGTATTTATTTTAGTTTTGATTTTTCCTCTTTGTCATTCTTCAGTTCCTCCTTGATTTTAATCTTCTCCTGTTTGAATGACAACAAGGAGATTTTCTTCTGAAGATTGTCAATTTCCCCTTGTGGCGACACTCAAACCATTTTTGAGGCCCACAACAAAGAATACAAGTGAGGGGCTTATTCCGTGAGGGGCTTATTCCATGGGGTGTAGCTGGAACACACACCTTTGTTGGATGACACGAATGCTCTATTTCTTCGAGACTCGTCTCCCCCACTCTTGTACCTACTCCCCACTCTGTTCGAATTGACTTGGGAGTTCCCAGTGTTGCCCTTTGGGGTACTAGATGCTGGCCCACTATTTCCTTTCTTCTAGTTCAATCCCTTATCCAACAAATAGTCCATAAACCTTTCACCTATGGCTATGGCCCCCGAAAAAGTGTCTAACCTCTGGCGCTAAATCTCTCTTTGGGGCCAATCCTTCAAGCCCCATACAAAATTAAACAGGCAGTCCTTCTCGGACATTTCATGGATCTCTAACATGCACGCGGAATATTCTTTCACATACTCCTGAATAGAGTTCTTATGTTGTAAGGTTACCAACTTTGTACGGGCCATGAACATCGTTTTCTCTGGGTAGAATTTTGCTTTGAGTTCCTTCTTTAAATCCTCCCAAGTATCTAGTGACGTCCTCTTTGATTGTATGTCGGCATACTTGGTTCTCCACCAAAGTATTGTTCCATATCGAAGATGAAGTTATCGACTTCCTTCGAGTCTCTCGTGTCATTAAAGGTCACAGGTTTAGGAGGTTTTATCTTACCTCCACTTCCCCGGAGTCCTCTTTGGGTACGCATCAAGGTAGCACATTTATCTTGAGCTTCATCTGCTACTCCTTGAACGAAATTGAGCTGCTCCGTCAACCCATCCACCGTTGACTCGAGCTCTTCTATTTGCTCAGCTTGCTTTATTAATATCTCTTTGAGCTTGGCTACTCTTTCTTCAAGTACACCCCAAAGTTTTAACTTGCCTTCGAGTAAGGCAAATCTTTATTTCCACATATCAGCACGTTCAGGCATCACCATGCTGGGCGAATTTAGAATGAGCCTCGGCTCTGATACCAACTGTCACGGTCTGAGTGTTTTGACACTGGATCGTGCGGCGTGCTCTTGCCTATTAGAGACAAGGACGCAAGCCTATAGTGGAAGAGGTTTGTGAGCACACAGTAACACGGACCGAGGGTATCTATAGGAAGCACTCGTCAACAACGGGTGCGGAGTCGGGGCTTGTGACGGCTGATGCTTCAAAACGGGCACAAGCGAAACTGACGAGATAAGAGTATCTTTGAGGTTTCTTGGTTTGGTGGGGGATGCTTTAAAACAAGGTAAGCACAATATTTATAAATGCTTGTAACAACACACAAGTCTTTAAGCAATAACAATGGGGTAAGGAGCTATGATTCAATAACCATTCACTCCTTAAAGAGCTTTATATTTATTCCGTATAGAAATACAAGTGAAAAATGAAACTACAGTAACACAATAATTCTCCCTAGCTTCTAGAAAGAAAAAATAAAAGCATTAGAAGGTAAAACGTAAGGGGAAAACAAGGAAAAGGAACGGGGTACATAGAGAAAGAGGCGAATTCTAAAACATAGCCATATCTACTATAGACTTCAGTGAAGGTGATAAAATATAGATGTCTGTTTCTTGTGGTGGAGCTCATTGGTCCACGTACATCGGTGTGTATTAGGCCCAACAACTCAGCTGCCTTTTCTCCCAACTTGGAGAATAGCTGCTTGATCATCTTACCTCATAAACATCCTTCGCAATTCTCAAATGATTGCAATCGAATGAGTCAAGGACACCTTCCTGTACAAGTTTCTTGATACGTTTGATGTTAATGTGGCCAAGACAACAATGCCACAAGTACTTTTAATTTGAATCTACGGTCTTAGCTTTCTTTGTAGTATTATTTACATAATAAACTTATTCGTCTACAGAAAGCACATAACGACCATTTTCCATAATTTATAATACCATATAAAACATTATCGAGATAAGACAAACAATCATTGTCCTTTACTCAAAACTCAAAACATATGGCGTCCAACGCCGAAATTGAAATAATGTTTTTGGTAATGTAGGGAACATAAATACAATTTTCAAGTTCCAAAACTAGCCCCGAGGGCAAAGACAAACTGAGAGTTCCTACGGATCAGCTGCAATTCAAGATCCATTGCCGACCTGGAGTTTAACCTCTCCCTTTGCTAGCTTCCTAATGTTCCTTAGTTCCGGAAAATTACAACAAAGGTTTGAGACAAATCCGGTATCTAATACCCATGATGTTGAGATAGTGAAGTTTAAGTGTATAACGGATATACCTAATCTAGAAGCAACGGTTCCGTTCTTATCTTCCTTGAATTTGAGGCAATCTCTTTTCGAATGTCCCTTCTTCTTACAATAGAAGCATTTGGAAACAAATTTACAAGATGGTACCTTCTTCTCCTTGGTAGCCTTTGACTTAGGCGGAAAGGTCTTCTTCTTACCCTTCCCCTTAAAGCCTTTAATCTTCTTGCTTGATAATTTGAACGACTTGCACTTTTTTTTTTTTTTTTTTATCATGATCATGTCATGCTTCCCCTCACCCTTGAGCGTTTTCTCGGCTTGCTTCAACATTCCATGAAGCTCGGTAAGGGTTTTTTCCATGTTATGCATGTTATAGTTCATCTTGAACTGATCGTAGCCTTTGTGTAGCAAGTGGAGAATGATGTCAATTTCCATCTCGGTTGAATACCCCGCGTCAAGCCTTCCCATGTTTTCAAATATTCCTATCATTTTGAGTACATGTGGGCTGACTGACTCTCCTTTCTTGAGCTTTCTCTCAAGGATCTGCTTGTGGGTTTCAAACCTCAGTTCGAGTCTGCTTTTGGAACATGTTCTGCAGCTCAGAAATTATATTAAAAGTTGTCTCCTTCTCAAAGAAAGTCTTTAGAAGCTCGAGAGACATTGTGGCCAACATGATGCATTTGACATCCTGTTTGACAATTTGCCATCGGTTTAGGGCAGCTTGATGGTCGGATCTAAATCTACCGCAAGTGTACGGGTCAATTACAGTAAATATAGGGTGAGCAAGGTATCGTATCCACAAGGAGGTCTACTCAAGTACCAAATTAAGAAACTAGAATATTATTTAGACGACGAAAATATGAGAAAAGTAGTACTAAACTATAAACGATTAAGGCTTGCAAACTAATAAAACGATAGACAATAATAAGAAGTAGTTCTAGGTTTCGGGTTTCGCCAATTACTCTCTATAATGAAATTAAACTAATTGCAGGGATGAACATATATAATGTAACAATGATCGAATTACCAATAGTGTGTAGTCTCCTTTTCCAAGGTAGAAAACGCATATTTAAATCAACATTATGTCTACTTCCGTGATCACAACAATTGAAATAAACTCATTAAGAATAGGAATTCAATAAGACCACCCCAAGTGTATAACTATTCCTAAAATTATACTACTTGACGTTTGATAATCCCACGAACTAGTATTGAAAGTTCACTTCCGCTAATAAATCAACACCTTAAACATACAATCAATTTGCTAGATTAAAAGTACAAATTAAAACAAGATTATCAAATTGCATTCATATAAATCAAACCCAAACAAAGTAATTCAATTCATTAAAAGAAATATAAAAGACTACATCCCTAACCTAGAACAAACGAAATTAGCTAGACATAGAAATTAAGAGAACACAACTAATTGATGAAGAATTAATATTAAACATATTAAATCAAACCAAAATCAATCAATTGCATAAAGTTAAGGGAAGAAAGAACGCTGCTCCAAGCTCGGTCCAGTCACGGCTCTCGCGAGGTGCTGCTGTTCGTCTGTGAGTGATCTGCCTTGCTGCGTCTCCGTGTGTGTAAGTTATCTCCCTTCTGCTGCGTGGCTGCTCTTCTATATCAGTGAGTTTTTTGAGGGTTTTTTTTGTGGGTTTGCCTCTTGCTGCCGCTGCTACTCTCCATTGGGAGTTGTTTGAGTTAGTGGGTTTTCAACCCACTTTCATTCACTTTGTAAAATGTAGCTCGTGGAGCTTGTAGTGGGCCTTTCTTTATTTTCCTTTTCTTCTTTTATCATAAATTCACCCGAGAGCATAATAAAAAGAATGGAAATTTGGTATTGCTTTTCAAAATATGTCATAATAATAGAATATTAGAGCATAATTAAGTAAAAGTAATCTATTAAGCTCAACAAAGATAAATTCATAATAAGACATTAAAATCTTTGTAAACGCATAATTTGTACTCTAAAATAGAGTAAAATTGATATAATAAAGTATATAAAATATGAACTTATCACTTGAGTCACCTCCTCATTGGGAGTCTCGAGCATTTCCTCATCCAGGATATATTCCTTTAGCTCTTGCATGAGAACTATATGCAAGTTTCTTTGCCAATAAAGAATATTTGGTCCACTGAACTTCTCTTTGTCAAGAATTGAGCGCAACGAGAATTGGTTGTTTGAGTTATTTGCAGACACTATTCTACAATTGATAGAATTTGAAATGAAAAACCATTCACAATACTTAAATAAGATTGAAAACATGCATTTTAATTAAACTTATTTAAACGTCTTATTCACACACTAAACTATCTCTATTTGGTGAGAATAAGTCGCTTCCAGGATCTAAAGAAACAATGAGTAGTTAAGCATGCTTTGGCTTGTCTTAACACTCAATATTCCAAGGTAAGCTACTCTTTGCTAATGGCTCCAAGCCA
The DNA here is from genome assembly GCF_948465745.1 of Chenopodium album. Taxonomy (NCBI): domain Eukaryota; kingdom Viridiplantae; phylum Streptophyta; class Magnoliopsida; order Caryophyllales; family Amaranthaceae; genus Chenopodium; species Chenopodium album. The sequence continues at coordinate 31,656,591 of NC_137834.1, forward strand.
CTCTTGGTTGGATAAATCGTAGCATCTAATGCTCTCTCAACAACTTATCCACTTTTCCACGACATGTTAGGATTTTATCACTCATATCGCTGAGATTAACCAAAACCAACTTGCATACCCGGTATGCCTTACGTATCCTAGGAAGTAATAGTGATGTCTCGCTTTGGCGTAACCCATCACTACTCACAAAAGGTCTATAAGTGTTGTTTGGAATGCAATTTTACTCAATATTTTAAAGACCTAAGGTTTCTATGTTGGTTGATTTAAGTGAACTTAATTAATCATCGCAACATTCGAAATCCTAAACATGCATCTAACATATATATATACTCCCTCCGTTTCTTTTTACTCGCAACAAATACTATAAATGGTCGTTACACATTACTTGCAATAAACTTATTTATCTCCTTTTATGATAAGTTTTTTTGTGTGATTTTACAATATTACCCTTACTTTTTTTTTCTAAAAACCGTACTTAAACTACTAATTTTTTCTTATTAACTTAAGTATTTCTTTCAAAATCATTCTCCTTCCATCTAATTTCATCATCACCTTAATTGGCAACCACCACCACCACCACTTCTACCACCGGATCTCCACTCTATTTACCTAAAAATTTCTTTCTCTTTGTTTATCTCCCCGGATCACCACCGCAACCACTTCCGTGTCCCGTTGCTGTTTGTCGCCGACTAGCTGACTCGCCGAAAGTCGTATTTACTATCTCTCTTCTCTTCTTGGCGTTTCTAAAGCTTAAATTTGAAGATTTAATGGTCAAATTTAACCATTAAAACTCTAGATCTAGAGATTTGAAGGTTAAATTTGCCAATTAAAGCTTTAATTGATGATAAAGAGTTGTGGGCTTTCAAAATGTTTTGTTTTAAACTTGGACATAATTGGGCTTTAGCACCTAGAATACCCTCTTTGCTAGTTGTTAGAGGTTTTCGTGCACTTGAATGTCGAGGTTGGTTCACACATATAACATTTCCTAGGTAGTAGAACTTAAGGGCTATGAGACCTTAGCTCACTTGGTTTGTGGTAAGATGGTTGTCGCTCTCTAGCTAGTTGAAGCTTTAAAGGTGATTTTTGCTACTCCACTACCGTCATTTTTGTGAGGATGTGTCTATTTTGTTCTAGCCTTCTACATTTCTTGCATGTGTGGCGTTTGTATCCTTGGCATTGCTAGCTTATATCGAGAATTTGGCTTAATCTACCCAAGGTCGAGACCGAACCAACCTAGGGGAAGACAAAGGCAATTAGGTTTTTTGTTTTGTTTTATTATTTTCTATTCTTTTATTTTTCTTTTGCATTTGCTCATTTAGTAACCCAATTTGAGCCATTTTCCCTTCTTTGGCATAACCACATTACAAACCAATAGACATTTGCTTTATTTTCACCTTTATTAGTTTTTGTGAAGCATCCTTGGGACTTGATTTGTATTTTTGGTTAATGAAAGTGAGAAAAAGAATGAAAAAGAAGTGAAAAAAAACTCAAATTTTGGTACTTGTGTTTATATTTGTTACGTTGAATGGTTTGAGTAAATGAGAAGAAAATCAAGGAAATGAAAGAAAAAGCCGCTCAAAGTTAAAAGAGGCGAGAGCAAAGAATAAAAAGAAATGAAAAAAAAAAAAGAGAGAAGAAAATATTGAGAAAATACAAAAATATTTGTTGTTTGGTTGAAAAAGAATAAGCTTGGGGGAGGAGTTGCTAGAATTTTTGATTTGAAAGTTGGTAGTTTATTGAAATTGAATTGAGGAATGATCAACCTTGCTTCACTTCTAAGTTTACCACCAATTTCAAAATTTATTTCCATACCCTTTACCCTAGCCTAAAAGTTTCAACCCTTTTAAGACCTTTTGACCTTAGTAAGGTTTAGTTACTACCGATGGAGGGTAATCAAGCCAAGCCTATTGAGCGAGCTATCAATGCCAAGATGTCGGGTAGCCTAAATGTTTTTCATTGATTATTTCTTCCGATTCCTTCGAGGAATCTCGAGATATCACCTTAAAAGTGGATGCAAAACTAGTGAGGACGCGGAAGTTTGGTCGGAGATAAGGAGGAGTGTAAGTCCCTCTAAGTTCTCTACCCTTTGCATGCTTTATGTGTGCATCAACCTTAGCTATTCTTTTGCTTGGCTACCTTTAATGTCTAGAAAGGATTGTATTCTTGTGCATTTAGCCCATTGTTTGTGTTTGGTTTGAAATATCAAAACTCGAGTTTTCTTGATTTCACCTTTGCCTTGAATGTTATGTGTTGCCAAGAGTTGTGGGTTAAACCTCTTAGGAAACCCTCACGAGAGCTTACTCGTCCTCTTAGGCGACATAGGGGTTTAGCTTGGGGGAATTTGATGAGTGACATTTATGTCACTCTTAGGGAGTAGTTTTAGAGTCATTTTCCCGTTTATTTTATCCTATTTTCCCTTTCTTTCTCTTGTTTTCTCTTTAATAAAGTTTCTTGTTTATTTAGTAGTGTTGGAGCGTTTTAGTTTATTTTCTTTATTTTATTAATTTTAGTTTATTTTCGTATTTTATTTTACTTTATTTGCTTGTATAGCTTTTATTTATTTTTATTAGTTTAGTGTTACTTCTCTTTTTTTATTTTATTTTATTTTATTCCTTTTTTTATTTATTTTATTTTATTTGTCTCGGTTTCACACTTTTATCCTCGGGTTTGTTTGTGTGTAGGCTCGAGTTCAAGGTCCAAGTCAAACACCACCAATTTCACCCCTGAACCAACATCAACCTAAGCTGCTGCCTCCTATCCTTCACCCCATCTCTTCATTAACCTCCACCACACCAACCTTTCCCCTGATGCCTCCCTCAACCAACACCAACAGCAACACAACCTGACCACACCACAACAGCCCCTGCTTCACCCCGCAGCAGCACCAACACAAACAAACCGCACCTAGCAGCCACCTAGCAGCGCAACCAACACAACAGAAGCTCCCTCGACCACCTCACACGACCACAACCAACAGCCACCAGTCGCCAATCCCCAACCAATCCGCAATTGCCCAAACTGCCCACAATCAACCACCAATTACCACCAGCCGCGCCACCGTTCTCAACCACCCACAACAGCAACAGCAACGAACACAACATCAACAATGACCACGCTGCCCCTGCTTCACCCCGAATTCACCAGCCACCTCAATACACCTCTCTGCGCACCAACAGCAACACAATCACCCCGCAACACCACCGCGCAACAGAGCAGCCACCACCAGCATCAATTACAGCAAAAATCAGAACAAATTGAAAATCAATCAAGTTCGAGCAAACCCATTGAGATGTTCGGCCGAACTTCGAGTCAGAGACTTTGTAGGTTTTGTTAATCGAATAGGAGTGGTCGAACATACCCATGGTTCGACCGAACCAACCCCGTAGTTCGGCCGCACCAACCCATGGTTCGACCGAACCACTTCACGAGCCTCGCACATGATTTTTAATGAGGATCGAACGATTGAAGCTTGGTGATGGCCGTTGATCTTTGATTTGTGATGACGATGTGCGGTGATGATGGTGTGTAGTGGTGATGAAGTTCAAGCAGCCAAGAAATGTCGAAGAAGAAGAATGGAAATAGCTGATGGTTTGGTGGGGATTTGTGGGTTGATTCGGTTTTATTTTCTTTTTCTTTTAATTTTAATTTCTTTCTTTTCTTTTCTCTTTTTCTTATTTTCTTTCTTTTATTTTTTTATTCTTATTTTAGTTTTCTATTTTTACTTTTCCTTTTAATTTATTTTATTTTATTTTCTTTTTCTATTTTTCCTAGTTTTATTAAGTTAGTATAAATACCCATTTTTTTTGGGGTAATAAAACATTCAATAACAATCATCTATTCTTCTCTCTAATTAGTTTTAGTTTTAGGTTAGGTTAGTGTTAGTCTTCATTGGTAGAGAGAGAAAGTGAGGTTTTCTTCATTAATGAACTTGGATTTTGAAGAAGGAGCTTGTTCAATCCTTTATAGACCTTCATCTTCAATTAATGAGCAATTTCTTACTCTTTCTCTTTACCTTTGTTCTTGATTTTGTTTATTTACTTTTATTTTTCTTCTTTGCTTATTAATCATGTTGATGCTTATTGATTTGATGATTGATATTGTTTTCAACATGATTTGTGAGTAGTCATCTAGCCAAGGGTGTGGGGATGGTGTAGTTGCTAATTGTTCATGCTTTTAATGTTGGGGTTATGTTAATGGTGATTAAAGTCTTTGCATGCTTGATATTATTTGGTCTTTCTTGCAAGTGCACATTGTTAGTTGATCAAAGATGAGTCTTTACTAACAAGTAACGGAAGTTGACTTAGTTGAGATTCATTACTATCGATTGTTATTTAATAGTACCTCCTAGTATATGGTTCTAATGTGGAAACATAGAGGCTATGTTAGGAGAAGCCAATTGACCCCGGAAGGCGGCTAGATTGAACCCTTTACTTCGATATTCATGTATGTTTAGTTTACCATTGATATGCTACTTTGTTATTGTATGGTCAAGCGTCAACTTCACCTACCCATTTCCCTTGGTGCCTTAATGTTTTATTTCTTGTTTTAGTATTTTTAGACTTTAGTTTATTTATCCCCTATTCAGGACTAGCTTAATTGTCGATAACATTTGGCGGTGTTTACCGTTCTCTGTGGTTCGACCCCTATGCTTGCCTTATACTCGTATTAGGTTTGTTAAGGTTGTATAAATTGTATTTGATCTAGGTGTAGTCGTTAGACGACGCGATTATTCCCTTGTCAATATTACATCTTAATCTTGACTGAACCCTTCGGGTCACACCCAAGCAACTAACGAACCGAAGCGACTAATTAAATATGAATTAATTAATAAGTCAACCGAGTAATTAATATTTAGATGTCGGGAATTCGAGCTTAGAGCGTCGAATCCGAACGTCGGAAGTCGAGTCGAAAAATAGTAAAAGACGAGACATGAAAATAATAATAAATCAACAAAGACTAAAATACCCCTAGCATCGGGATGCCTCGAGAAAATCGAGTGCTAGGAGCTTATAACCTAGCATGGTGGCTAGCATGCGCACCAAGCCGCGCCTAGGGTGGCTGGTGCGTGCTAGCGCACCAATGCTAGCATCGCAAGACTAGCCGCGCCAATGTTGGGCCAAGGCGCAAGAGGAGCAGCAGCCCTCAGCAGCAGCCCGCATCTTTGGTGCGTGGCTCGCTGGCTGAGAGCACGAGCAGCCCGCACAAGCTGCTGGGCTTATTGGCTAGCAGCGCGCATGCTTGTGCTGGGCCTGCAAGGCAGTCGCGCAAGGCAGCCTACCTTGGGTGCCTTGGTGCCCAAGTGTTGGTCTTTGTGGCGCGATTTTAGAAGAGGTTGAAAGGGTGTGTTGGCCGTTTTTTGGAGAGGGAGTGGGGAGCAAGTTTGGTCCCCCCCTCCGAATGGTCCTCACCTAACCTCTCTCATGAGCTTGTCACTTGTTGATTTATTACTAGTTTGATTATTAATTTTATTTTAGCTTTGAATTAAAATGGAAAAATTAAATCCTCCCACATTGATGGGAGAGCTTTTCACTCTCTTATTTTCCCTATAAATACCAAAGTTGGGGTATTGGGAAAATCACTTGAGTGAGAGTTGAAAAAGGCATCACCATTGTGAAAACCTTTGAACTCATTAATCACTTGGGTTTTTGGTCGGACCTTGCTAACTCCAAGGCATTGGACCATTTTCGGTGGTCGAGTTGTGGGTGGCCTATCGTAGGAGGCCGTCGTATTTTCGAGGCTTGCTTTTGATGTAAGATCCCGTTCCGTTTGGGCGAAGCACGCTCCAAAGATAATTTTCTTGTCTTAATCTTGTGATTAATTATTTATGCTTTATGGTTTTATTAATTGCGAGTGGTTCTTTGGGTCGGGGTTGTTTCCGCGGTAAGTTAGACTTACCAAACCCCAACAGTGGTATCAGAGCCTCGCTCATTTATTTTTAGAATCATAATATTTTTTCAAGGTGTTTTTATGGCTTAATTTTCTAGGCTTGAAGTGCTAATTAGATTAGTAACTCTTTTTATTTATTTTAACCTCGTATTTAAGCTATCTTCAGCCCCGAACCCAGATTTCGACCCAAAAATAGTGAATTATGGATGGAAAATGTGTTCTGGAAATGGTTTATCCTTCCACATGACGGTTTTTAGCCAAAAAAACGACCAGAAATGCAATTTTCGAGGGTTTTTTTGTTTTTACTAAAAATTTTAAGTCTTTCTAACCTCGAAAATTAACTGCATATTTATGGTGGTTATGTATTTGGTTCAATAAATATTTTATATGCAATTTTGAACCTCTTTAGGCATGATTACTTGGTAGTAATTTGTGCTTGAAAGCTTTGTTTTATTTTTACATAATTGCAAACTAATTGCATTAAGTGTGAAATAGTTGTTTTTTGAGGCTTTCAAGTATTAAAGATTCAATCTTTAATTATGTTAAGTGATTGAAATTTAATATTACTAAATTCCATGAATTTTTGTTAAATGTTGTTGATTTAATCATTTTTTAGTTGATTGGAATCATAAAGTTTGAATCTTTGTGATAGAAAATTGTTTATGTTCATATTGAAAGATATCATTTTTCAAGGATTCACAAGTATTAAAGTTTGAATCTTTATTGAACTTATGTTCATTTTTCCAACTCCCTCTTATTTTATCAAAAACTCAAGGTTAAGTTAAATTAATTAAATTAATAGTGAGTAATTGCCCTCTTATTTTTGTTGCACGAAGTTAAACCAATTTAATTAAAGAATGGTTCTTGGGAATTATTTTGGTTACATGCACTTTGAAAATTTTATTTAAGTTAGAATTGTTTAAATTTTTTATTTTGCTCAAATAAATTAGTTCTAAAATTGATTTAGAATTAATAATTATGTAACGCAAAATTAGGATAAAAATCCCGAGGCTATGGCACGCAAAACGAGGCAAGAACATCACTTGGCTAGTCGTGCTGCATAGCAGCCCACATGTGGCTGCCAAGGATGGTGCCCCGTGCTTGCGCGCAAGCCCATGCGTGGCTGATGCTTGCTGCCAGCAGCATGGCGCGCCAGCAAACACCAAGCAGCAGCACGACGCAGCAGTAGCATTGTGCTGTTCGCGCTGTGCATGCTGGTTTGCTTGGCTGGCCGCGGCTGGTGCAAGCATGAGCACTTTTGTGCATGGCTTGGGAGTTGGTGCATGCGTCGAGTAATTAGGGATATACGTAGACGTTGCTTTCGAAGCAATGTAGTGCAATGAGTTCGTTCAACATTGCCATCAAGGGCCACGTTATTGATGTGTGAAAGTTCGCTAATGTGGGCGGTGTAACGCTTAGCGACATCGGGCCCACTCCCACGTTCATTGAGCATCAAACGGTTGTGCGAAATGTGAGCACTCAATGTCTTAGTGATAGGCACTTAGACATTATGGACTACGTAATTTTTGCTTAAACTGTCGTTTTAATTATTTTATTAATCTAATTTGTTTTAATTATTTTAATAAATTTTTGAGGCCAAGCCTCAGTTTTGAGCGACATTGGCAAAATTTATTTTGACAAATTTTGGGTTTTACTGGCTTAATTAATTGGATTAATTAAGTTGGATGCGGAATTTAGTGGGAGCTTCAGATTTTAATTGTGCTTTGTAGGGAATAATTCAAGCCTTTAATCCCACTAGCTTGAACCCCAATGTGATCATACACTAAAGTACGGTGGCGTCCAAAAGGGAAGAAGATAGAGCAAAAGAGTCGCCAACAAGTTTTTTTTAGGAACTTGTAAACCGTTCATAGGATGAAGGTTACACACCTCAACGATCCAAGAGATCGTCAACTCCATAAGGTCATGAACCAAATAAGGGTTCGGGGATGATGGTACAAATCCAACCTAAAAGAGATTGAACCTGCCCTAATAATAGGCCTCTACTTTATTCTGCTCGTATTCATGTGCGCTTTCTGATTAGCATACAATCAATAGGATCAACCCTAAACCTGTTTATCTATGTTGGTTGAATATAATGCACAAATAAATCTATTATTAGCGATCACTTGAAATTATAATCAATTTTAACCTAATAAGATTATTAATTATCTTATTAAGCGTGATTACAAGTATAAAATTCCCATTAAACATGCATAAAAGGCGTGATCAAGCAATAACCATAAATATCAAGCAACGATAATAAATAATAAATATCATGAATAATAATTATAATAATCATCATAACAATAATATTCATAATCATCATAAATTATAACAATTATAATAATAATCATGTTCATGTTAATATTAAAGCATAGCAAGATCCTAGGCATGATACTAACAAGATTAATAACAAATCCTAGCATGTCACTAAGCAATAAAAATCAAATATTTAACCCTAACATGGTATTAACAATCATAAATATTAGGAAGAACATAGGAAGCATCGTAACAATCATATTTAATATTAAAATTACCCTAGACATGATACTAGGAATATCATAATAACAATGTAAACATGATTTCTACATCATAATATCAATTAATCAATTAAAGTACTTACTTTGATGCCTTGTACCTCTTTCTAATAACAAAATACACACGTTAGTAACTTCAAGGGAAATAATAAACAAACAATCAAATTAAATAATTGAAATAAAGATTTAGGACCAAACCCTCAGAAATTAAAACCTTTCACGTCTAGGGCGAAGGCAACTTCGAATATGGCTAGGTGTTTCTATATCTTCCGAATGCGGAATTTTGTATTAAAACGAAGTAAAAAAGAATGAAAGAAAGAGATGAATGATTTAGAGAATGCTAAAGAATTAATGATGGATGTAGATGATTCGTGAGAATTGGTGAATGATTAGTGAAAATAGGTGATTGATGAATGAAAATGGAGTTTTTAATACAATATTTATAGAGAAAATCAGCCAAAAGATAAATTAAACAAAACAGAGTTTGACGCTTAGAAAACAGAGCTGGCGCCAACCCTGGCTAGCTGGCTCCAGGCACCAGCACTAGCGCCAGGCGCCAATGGCTAGCGCCAGGCCTAGTTCCAGGCGCCAAGGCCTGGGGTTAGGCGCCAAGCCTGATTCCAACGCGTTTTCGAAAAATAATATAATTTCCTCGAAAATGCTATTTGATTTTGATTAAAACTCTGAAAAGTCAACAAAAGTCAATTTATCAATGCTAATAGAATTAGGAATGAAAAGAACCTTCTAGAAGAATCTAGAAGACTAAAACCATTCCTAATTGCATTAGGAATGATAAATCATATTAGACCCTCCTCTAGATCATTGGGCCGTACATAAAGCTCAAACCGGGCCCAGTTTGGTAAATTGGCCATAACTTCCTCAATATTCATCGGAATTGGGCTTATAATATATCGTTGGAAAGGTCTTTGCAAGCCCCATCCAACTACACTACTATAGGACCTATATCATGGACCAACCAAACTGGATTGGCTGTTTTATTAACAAAAATTTTCAAAAAGAAAGAGAAGAGAAAAGAAAATAAAACTTTCCACAACACTAGACTTTCCACACTTTCGTTTTATTCGATTATGATTCGACGTGAAAGGTACTCATCACTGGGTTTGGTTTTGGGGAGACACAAATGGGTGTCTACAGAAGCCCCCACTTTGACTGAGTTTGGAGAAACGCAAGTTTCGAAAACGAAAGTTAAAGTAGCGATAGGGACGGAGAATGATTCAGAACGTTTTGCGATCCTAAATCACTCTTGCAACGCCGATACCTGCAAAAATAGCACTAGTTTAACAGATAAAAGAGTTAAGAAACTCGTATCTTGCACCGTCGAGCACACGTCTCTGAAAGTAACCGATCTGTTTTGATGACCTCCTGCAAGCTAGAGAATGCCATCTCGCTTGAAAACCGCTACGCCTGTAACTGCTTCCAAATTTGGAAGATTGCTTCGCGTGAAACGATCCTCCTCCGCATTGATAATATTCCACATCCTAGGGAATACTATCGAAGATTATTTCTCTTGAAACAATCCTCATCCGCATTGATAATATTCCACATCCTAGGGAATATGATCGAAGACAACTTCGCCCGAAATTACCTTCAGTTGTTTGTGACAACTCTCCACAATCTAGGGAATGCCACCTTGCTGCTTCAAAGAGCTCCTTTTTTCCGCTGTGATAGTCTTCGAAAAGATCACTGCTTTTTAATATTTGCTATGCCAGTACGTCGACGCTTTGCTGCTTGTGAACCGATATGTTGGTGCTTGTGCTGTGATGAAAATCCTCTTTTCTTTGGGAATAGTTGCCAACACAACTCTTGTATGATGTATGAAAATCCGATTTAGGGAAAGTTGTCAATGCTTCGTAACAATCCATCCTTGGAAATGTTGCCACGATGAATCGACAACCTGTATCTCGGAAAATTTGCCAAAATCCAATCTTTGGAAAAGTTGCCAATGCTTCGTAACAATCTTTCATAAGAACTTTGCTACGATCGACAATCCACATCTTGGAATATAACTCTTGAAAGCAATCCACCTTGGAAACTTGCCAACGCTATGCGACAATCCTTTTGGGAAAATATTGCCACTATTGACAATCCGCGTCTTGGAACATTTGCAAGAAAGAGTCGACCGACAATCCACTTCAAGAAAATTTGCCACTTGCTGAAGACAATCCATGTTGAGGAACTTTTGCCGAAATTTATGATGAGTAGAGACCTACAACAATCCTTTGGGAAATTTTGCCATAGGGAACTAGGTGTATGACAATCCAATCTTGGAAAACTTGCCAACGAGCCGATGAATGTATGACAATCCGAACTTGGAAAAACTTGCCAAACAAAGAAGGAGCACGACAATCCACGCTTGGAAACTTTGGCAGAGATGACAATCCAATCTTGGAAAAATTGTCGTTGAAGAAGATGCACGACAATCCATTTTTGGAAATATTGTCAGTTGGGGATGACAATCCACTTTTTTGAAAACTTTGTCGTTTTATAAGAATACACGACAATCCATATTTGGAAACATTGTCGTTTAAGTGCTTTCTTTTAAACCGATGCTTTGGTGCTTGTAATGAGCCAATACTTAGGCGCCTAAGCTAAGTGAGACGATCTTTCGTTAGGTCGATCACTTATACTGTAATCAAATCGACTACTCAATCATGTCAAATTGCTTATAGGGGCTAACTGGCGTACCAATGAACCCGAAATTGTTGTTTGAAGTCGACATCACCTTTCTAAGAGGCTTCGAGCTCTGTCGCTGCTGAGATATCTCTAGAGTAGGGTCTTCCCTATTCTGCTGCACCTGTATTTATTTTAGACTATAGAACTTCGCCAAATTCTTTAATCTTCTTAGGGTTGACCTAAGGTTTAGCATTGCTTGACTCATTGACTTGACACGACTCAAGTCATAAACTTGACTCAATATGATCGACTGACTCGAGGTTGACTCGACTCAAACTGTTTGACACATGTGTTAGACTCAAATCAAAGTGAAATGACACGACATGACTCAATGCTATTTGGTTCCAGGTGCCAAGGCCTGGGGTTAGGCGCCAAGCCTGATTCCAACGCGTTTTTGAAAATCCGATAAGTTTACCGTACTGGAGGATAAAATAATATAATTTCCTCGAAAATGCTAATTGATTTTGATTAAAACTCTGAAAAGTCAACAAAAGTCAATTTATCAATGCTAATAGAACTAGGAATGAAAAGAACCTTCTAGAAGAATCTAGAAGACTAAAACCATTCCTAATTGCATTAGGAATGATAAATCATATTAGGCCCTCCTCTAGATCATTAGGCCGTACATAAAGCTCAAACCGGGCCCAGTTTGGTAAATTGGCCATAACTTCCTCAATATAGCCCGCGTAGGGTTCCGTACCCATTTCTCCGCGGCCGCGGGTTCATCGGGAGAGAGCGCGGGATTTGCCGATTTCTTCTTTACTTATAAATAGAATTGTAATTCCTTTTTGAAACCAACTTTTTGATAATATTTCATTAGCTTAGTTTTAGAGAGAGAATTTAGAGAGAAGTTAGAGAGAAGTTCTTGGTTTTGGATTTGTAACTCAACATTTGATCAATCAAGTTTGGATTTCTTCATTTTCAATCATCAATATTAGTGAGAATCTCTTCCTTCTTTCATCTCTTACTTACTTGCTATTTAATTTATGCTTGTTGCTTGTTTTTCTTTGGATTTGAATTTGATATTGTTGAATTTTTTTATTTCTCTTAGATTTTGATATAGAATGATGATTAATGCAATTTCTAGTTATTTATTCTTGAATTTCACCATGATTAGTGAGTAGATTAGTTGCTAGGGAAAGGGGGAAGCATGTTTGATTAATGAAATTGCTAGTTGATGTTCTTTGATTGATTGATTTGTTGCAATTAAATTGGTTGACATAGTTTTGCATGTGATTGATTAGACTAGGAGTGATCAACCTATAAGATTAATCTAGATTGCATTGCAACTTTTAATGACATGAACAATTGATTTGAAAGTTGCTCTAATTGATTGGGTTTGCTTGTGATTCTTCATGATTTGCCTTTCATAGTGACACCTAGATTGGCCTATAGGAGATAGCATTTGAACTCTCTTGATTGCTACTATTGTTTCTCCATTGCAATACTTGAATTAATTGATTGAGCTCTAAATTAGCATTATCATTGAACTTGCATGTGGAACCCATATCCCTAGTGTTTAGACCTTTGATTTACTTGATTAGACTTGTTTTAGTTTACCATAGTGCCAACCATAATCTTAACTCCATCTTCGAGGTAGCTTGACTTAGACTCTAGTTTTCATCATTGCATTCCCTAGGGATCGACCCTTAACTTGCCCTATATTCATATAAGGTTGGTTACGTGTATACAAATTTAGTTTGACTTGGGGGAAGGGTAGATAACGACATACATTTTCCCCTTGTCAAAATGGCGCCGTTGTCGGGGAATGCTATTGGTGCTTAGCTTTTGTTGTTGAGTCTACTTCATTTTAATTGAAAAAAAATTACAAAAAGATTTTATTTCTTTAGGCTACACTTGTAGCCGTGCTACTAATATTTTCTTTGAAGTTTTGCATGCATAGAGCTCGTGATTGATCCATTGTGCCTTTTGACCCGGAAATCGAAGGGACTCTCTCAAGGAGAAGAATAGCCAATCGATCCTTGGGGTATATTCCTTCAAGTGAAGAAAGGATTGAAGAAGAGCAAAGCATGGGAGAAAATCCGAGAGTTACCTTGAAGGAGCTAGGAATACCCGGTGCATATAGGTTTGAGAGCGATATAGCTCCGCTACAACACCGGCAAATGATTTTGAAATTCGGCCGGCCATGATCACCTTAATTGAGAGGAGGCAATATAGTGGGGCTAAGAATGAGAGCCCGTTGAACCATCTTAAAGAATTTGAGAAATATTGCAACACCATCAAAGTCAACGGAGGTTCCCAAGAGTTCGTTCGCCTCAAGTTGTTCCCTTTCTCTCTCATAGGAAGATCCTTAGAGTGGTTAGATAAAGTGGTGAATCCCAATTCCTTGAGAACATGGGATGATGTTACAAAGGCCTTCTTGTCCCGCTTCTACCCTCAAAAGAAGACGGCGGAGGCAAGAGCCTTGATTCAAGGGTTCAAGCAAAGGCCAAATGAAAGCCTTTACAAAGCATGGGAGAGATACAAAGAGTATCAAAGGGAGTTCCCTCACCACGGAATCCCAACATACCAAGTGGTCCAAATCTTCTATGGCGGTTTAAGTCCCCAAGGCAAGTAATGCCTTGATGGGGGGGGGGGGGGCGGGGGTCCTATCATGAACAAGACCGAAGAAGAAGTGGTGGACATTATTGAGGGCGTGGTGACGTACTATAGAGATTGGCAAGATGGGGATAGGGACTCTTCAAGCAAGCAATCTTCATTGTACTCGGTGGACCATCTAAATGCGATCAACAACCTTTCCTCCCAAATGACAAACTTGGGAAAGGAGGTGACCGCAATCAAAGCCAAGTTGGAGAGCGCTTCTTCTTCCTCTCAAGCTTCGAATCTTCCCTCCCAATTTAAGGGGAGAGGTACTCTTTCTAACTCTCAACCCCCTCCCTCTTCACATAATATGCCTATGGGTTGTTTGTTTTGTGATGCATGTGGATCGTATGATCATGACTCTAGTAATTGTCCTAATGAATGTGTTGATGAGTTTGATAACAATGAGAGTGAGCATGTGAATTATGTGTCAAATAATAATGTTCAAAGGTTTGATAACCAAAGAGGTCAATGGAATAGGAATTACCAAAACCAAGGCAATTTTGACAACTATAACCAAGGTGGTGGTTATAGAAACCAAGGGAACCAAGGTTCTCGTGGTAGCTATAATAACCAAGGCTATAGTGGCCAAAATCAAAGCCAAAATTATGGTAATCAAAACCAAGGTTATGGAAATCACAACCAAGGTAGTGGTAATCATAATCAAGGTGGTGGTAACCATAATCAAGGTTATGGTCAAAATCAAAATAGGGATACTTGGAACAATCAAGGGAGGGGCAATTTTCAAAATAATGCTCAAAGAGGTCTCCCACCTGGATTTGTTCCAAGGACTCAAGGTGAAAATTCCTATTCACAACCTTCTTCACCTAGGACCAATTTGGAAGAAATAATTGAGAATCAAACCAAGTTGTTAAACACATACATGGCCGTTAGTGATAAAAAGTTCAATGAAATGATGACCCACAATAAAATGCTTGAAAACCAAATTTCTCAACTTGCTAATGCTTTGCAAGATCATGCAAGCCCTTCTACTTTACCTTCCCAAGGTCTTGATCCCAAGAAACACGTGAATGCTATTGTTACAAGGAGTGGTAAGGTTCTTGAGGAGAGATTGCCTAGGAAGGGTGAAGATAAGGAGATTCCTAAGGAAGCCTTGGTTGAGAATGAGGAGGATAGGGCATCATTGGATGAGGTTGTGGTTGAGACACCTAGAGAGGTGAGAGTAGAGAAAGAAATTGTGAAACCCAAGCTCCCTTACCCACAAAAATTCATGAGACACAAATTGGATGAACAATTTGGGAGATTCATTGATATGCTAAAACAACTTCATCTTTCTCTACCTTTTACCGATGTGATCAACCAAATGCCAAATTATGCCAAATTCCACAAGGACATTTTGAGTGGTATAAGAACTTATGAGGTTGTGGAGACTATCAATTTGACTAAAAATTGTAGTGCTATCATCATGAACAAAATGCCACCCAAATTGAAAGACCCCGGAAACTTCTCCATCCCTTGTGCCATTAACAAGATGCAAATTGATAATGCCTTATGTGACTTGGGAGCTAGTGTGAGCATAATGCCATATTCGGTTTATCAAAGGCTTGAACTAGGGGAACTCTTACCTTCTAACATTACCTTGCAATTAGCCGATAGGTCAATCAAGTTTCCAAAAGGTAAGGTAGAAGATGTTCCATTGAGGGTTGGGAAGTTTGTGTTCCCGGTGGATTTAATTGTGCTTGAAATGGATGAAGATGCTACCTGTTTCGGGGTATTTTTACCCCCTTTTTATAGACAAATGAGAGGCCAACAAGTGGCCCGATTATAAGCCGACACGTGGCATCCTGCTCAGCTAAATAAAGGCCAATAAGAGCATGACACGTGGCCTAAAGAGAGATATCAGAAAATGAAGGGCTCAAAGCCCATTAAGGAAACATGCCTAGCATGAAGGAAACCCTAATACACGTGTCAACCACGTATAGGGCAGCCAATCTTCCTAGGTTTTGAAACCCTAGGATCATGATCTCCCATTTTCCTATAAATACCCCATCATTTCATGATGGAGAAATGACACACAATTCTAAAAGGAACAATGCCCAAAATATGCTCTCACTTCTCTCTACTTTCTCTCTCTAAAATTCCGTTTTCCGGTCACTAACTTGATCGTCGGAGGCGGATCTCCGCCACACCGGAGATCCGTTGTTTTGCATGTGTTCAGGCCGTACGAGTGTTGCATCCCGGATCTGTCTCCCGCGAGAATCCATACCCCCCTTTCGGGTTATCCAAAAAATGCCCGAAACATATGGCGCCGTCTGTGGGGAGGCACATCTGGAATGGTACTTAGCCATAATCGAACACCTTTTCATGAAGTAGAACTCTTCCGTACAAATGTAACCCATTGTGAGGGCAAAATTGTAATTCTTTTAGAACGTCGTCAGTCTTAAGAGAATGAGACGAACTCTTGTATGAAGGATAATACTTGGGCGGCACTAAAACCCAAAGTCATGATCAATTTTATGATTATAAAAAAAAAAAAAATCATCAAGCTACATTGTTGGATGTGTGCTTGTGACCTAATCAAACAACTAATCAAATGGATGAGCAAAAGCAAGAAGCTCGTGGACACGAGCATAGCTACTCGTACAGGGCAGCCAAGTAGTCTGTACGAGCCAAAATCGAAAAGCTTGTTTATACGAGCATAGCTACTCGTACAGGGCAGCCAAGTAGCCTGTACGAGCCAAAATCGAAAAGCTTGTTTATACAAGCATAGCTACTCGTACAGGGCAGCCAAGCAGTCTGTACGAGCCAAAATCGAAAAGCTTGTTTATACAAGCATAGCTACTCGTACAGGGCAGCCAAGCACCCTATACGAGCCAAAATTGAAAAGCTTGCTTACACAAGCATAGCTACTCATACAGGGCGAGTAGAATGCCAATCAAGGGCACCCTTAGCTAAATTACTAGGCCATGAAGACCACACGGTCGACTCATCCATCCGACCTTATAACGGGCGGACGGATGAACATCAGGACTTCCTACAAATCGCCCAAGGTATACTTTACCTAAATAAGGCAGGAACACTCCTAGGCGTACAAGCCCTTAGAAATTTGCAAGTTGAGAAAATACTTGAAATTTCATGAGTACGTCCGAGAGATAGCTTCAAAGGATAACTCAATGCCATACAAACAAAAAAAAGAGTATATACAAAAGTATATATTAAAAAATAAAAAATTATATACAAAAGTATATACAAAAGTATATATTAAAAAAAAAAAAGTATATACAAAATTATATATAAAAAAAAAATAATATATATATATATAAATATATCTATAAGCCGAATGGCCAATTTTTGAATAAAAAAAAAAAAAAAGGGAGCTTGACCGAGCAGCCTAATAGATGGCCGAAGTCAAAGGCAATCCATGCCCTTCAAAACATAGGTGCTCGGCCTTAACTTAGAAGAAAGTATGAGGTTGGCCGAGTACACTAGCAATTACTCCAAGCGTCCATGTGTCCGAGCTGCCCGTTCGAGTGAAATGGGTAAGCTCACCCTCACAAGCAATGATGGTCGGCCAACCAGAGTTGAGTGTCCGGGTTGCCATCATGCAAAGCCCCATGTTTCATATTTTATACGGCCAAGAGCAGCTGAATTGAGCTGGACGAATGAAATAGGAAACCACACCCTTGCAAGCATAGAAACTCGACCAAGCATAGCAACATGGCTGAGTAGCAAGCAGCATGGCCAGGCGCCGAGTTGCATCTCAAACACACATCAAGTTCTTGATTTTGGGCGTCCAACAATCTGTCCAAGCTGTTGTCCGAGTGAAATCGGAAACCTCACCATTACAAACATAACAACTCGGCCAAGTAGCTGCCTGGACAAGTAGGAGTGTGGCCGAGCGGACTCGGCAGCAGCAGCGTACAGCAGCGGCCAATATGCCGAGCTGCCAGAAAGCCTAATTGAGCAACAAGTTACCTGGCCGACTTTCCCTTCAAAGAACCACCATGTTCCCAAAAATAGGCGGCCAACAACCTTGCCCAGCAGTGTGACTGACAGGCTTTTTTAGACATCCGAGTTCGTTTAGGGCCCGAAAATGACCTTCAAACATTTTTTCAAGACAAAAAGATGAAAAAAATTGAGTGGTGGCCGTATAAAAGGCAAGGAAGTTGGCCGAGCTGCAGCTTGGCCGTGTTGCCCTCAAACTGCCCCTATATGTTCCTATTTTCATGCGGCCAGCTGCCCGTATTAGCTGCCTGGATCAGCCGCCTAGCCATGCCGAGTTGCATATTAAAGAGCCACCATCTCTTTACTTTTATGCGGACAGAAGCTTGGCCGAGTTAAGTATATGCCGAGCTAAATGGCAAGCGACACCCCTCCTAGTATAGATAGTCGGCCAGCATGGGGCAGGGTGTACGAGTAGCCCATCAGATAAGCACCAAGTTCTTGCTTTTATGCGGCAGCAATAGCACCACAACAGGCCGAGTTGCACATTAGAGAAGCATTGAATTCCCAATTTGGTGCGGCCATAATTTTTTACCAAGTCAAGAATAGCAGCTGGCCGAGTAGACAAATGATGATTTGCATTACAATCATAGCAGGTCGGCCTTAGCAGAAGACCGAGCTGCTATCACGCAAATCACCAGGTTCCTGCTTATATGCGGCCAACAACCTGGCCGAGTTGCCCTTCAAAGAGCCCCCATGTTCTTAAAACTGGGCGGCCTGCAACCTTGAGTTACTCTCACGTGAAGCTTCATGTTCTAAATTCTATACGGCCTAGGTTAGTTGGCCGAGAGAAATGGGTAAGCTCACCCTCAAAGAGCATAGCAACTCGGCAAGCTAATCAAACGAACGCACGATGCCGAGTAAAAATGTGATGATGGGCATCGAAAACATAGCAGGTCGGCAGCAGTAGAAGGCCGAGTTGCACTTTAGAGAACCACCTCCTCTTTCACTTTTGTGCGGACAGAGCTTGGCCGAGCTGAGTATGGGCCGAGAGAGGGGCAAGCTGGCCGAGTTCAAAGGCAATCCATATACAATGATAATAAGTTATCATAATTAATACAATCGTCTTTACATGTTCGATGTGATGAGTACGAGTGAAGAAAGATGCTAAATTTTTAGTGGAAATGTAGGAGCTGCATTCCTACATAAATTTCCTCTTCCATGAGCTCAAAGTCAAGTGGCATTCAAGTTCACTCGGCCAGACCATTTGAGAGCAATCTTGAGTTCATAATATTCGAGCAAAAATTAGAGAGCAAGCTGACCATCTGATCTGTCACTCCTTGTAGACAATAGGCTAGCCGAGTTTAATGAATAAGATCGCTCTCCGAAGCACAGCAGTTCGGCATAGCTGCTAATCATGAATGCCGAGCTCCATGTGAGGGCAGCCTCATCTCTTTAATTCAAGGCGGCACTGAAAGCGGAATAGACTAAGTAATTATAATAATTTGGATATATATATATAGACATTTCCATGTCCAAGCTGCTATATGCACAGACAGCTGGCCGGGCAGCACCTTGGACGACCTTAAAAGAGTGTCTGACCTGCCTTAACTTTCAAACCTGTCCGAGCTACCCAAGAGGCCGAGTAAAAACTTGAAGATGGTCGGACGGGAGCCGAGAGTTGGGTGTCTGACCTGCTGTAGAGCAATAGCCCATGTTCCTAAATTCAGACGACGTGTAATATAGTCAAGCACAAGCTGTCCGAGTAGCCTTTGATTTGACACATTCCTTTGACTTCAGTGGAAAAATCAAGCATCATTATTATGATTGAGAATATTGATTTCCAAAAAAAAGAAAAAAAAAATCTCATTTTAGGCGGACAGGTACTAAGTCGGCCATGGCTAGGTGTCCGAGTTGCTATTGCGCAAGGGACCTCCTAACCAATTTCAAGTGGACAGGTTCTTAATCCGACCATGGCTGGGTGTCCGAGCTACTATTTAGCAAGGGGCATCCTAACCGCTTTGAGGCGTACATGGAATGAATTGGTCAATGTGCCAACTAAAGTTAGATGGTGGCCGAGCTGCTATTGAGCAAAGGACCACCTCCTCATTTTTAGGCAGACGTTGTCTTACCATGCTAGGTGGCCGAGCTGCTACTTAGCAAAGGACCACCTTCTCATTTTTATGCGGCTAAAAGCCTGATCGAGCTAGGTGGCCGAGCTGCTATTAAGCAAAGGAACCTCCTTCTTATTTCTAGGCGGCCTTTGCAAAAGAAGTTAACCAGCACAAACAATTCAGCACCAAGGTAGAACGACTAGCTAATATGGTTCCCTCACCGACCGACCAACATCTTGTCCAAGTAGACGTGCGTGTCATCCCTCGAAGATGGGAATGCAAGACAACTCTAAGCCAAGATCATAGCTACTTATGGACGACCCTCCTTAGAAGACTAAGCGGGCGCCAGCTAACAAAGTTGCAGGAAGGCGATTATTGAAGAATGAGCAGAGGCTAGACGACACACATGCCGAGCTTCCAAATGTAGAGTCCTAAGACTTGTACAGGGGGCAAAAAAGTCACCTAGACTTAGTACGCTCCAACGGAATGGCATCGGTGACGAGTATTTAGCAACATAGATCAATGGCAAGACATTAAAGTCCTAGCCAAATCATGCAGCCTGCCGTATAACGTCATACAACATTTAGAGTGGGGCCTCTAGAGATTCGTCCAACAACAAAGTGAAACCAAGCACCAAGATGAGGCCTGTCCGAAAATAATCAAACGGACATGAGGCTAACCAAGCGTAAAGTCCTAATGGATAGGGGCAAGTACGCAAGTGATAGCAAAGCAACTGATCGAGCTGGCCGATGCATGAGCTGAAAGGCCTATCTTGAGAATACAATCTTCCTTTTGGAAGATAAATTGGAAGAGTTAAAGTGTCGAAAAGCTAATGAGAAAGCAACCTTCCTTTAGAAGGATAAGCAGCAATTGTGAAAAGCCAAGTGGACGAGGATCATTAGGCCTCGACTTATTACTAAAAACTGCAAGCGGCAACAAATTTCTAAAGCCTAGTGATTAGGCTGAGTAGGCCCTCCATGAATTCAAGATGCCTACTTAGTGTCCGACCATCTACAAAAGAATTAATTGCTCACAAGATAGCTTCAAGGTCGGGTATCATTACAATATAATCAAGATGATAATCGAAGATAGAAGAAAGCTTCAAGGTCGGGCAGCTTCTTCTAGCTTTTGAACGGCCTAATTACTATAATAAATGCTAAGTCGTCACATTTTATTCAAGTCTTTGAAATACAAGCCACCCCGTTGTGGCAATAAGGAAAGACTAAGGTCCAAACGTTCCTTATTGAATAGCCACTTCATGAATTAAGGACAAAGGTCCCTTATTATAAGGCCTCGGCCAATAAACGTATTAATACCTTCGGATAAGCCTCCCTTAATAGGGCAATGTACAGATCTTTATATGATCCAAGTGTACATTGAATGGCTCCTTCATCCAAACAAGTACAGAAACTCTAGAAGAGGTTGAGATGTTCATACATCACCCCCCAACTATGAGTCTATGAGTAAGACTTACCATACAAAAGAACAAAATGGCACATGTGTCGAGCTCCCATGCAAGGAGAAAGCCAAGATGGAAGATACAAACGGCAACATTGCCAAGTATAATTTACAATACGATGGTAAAACACCGAGTATAATCCCGAAGATTTACTCGGAAAAACACATTCAATCAATCAATCAATCAAAGCCTTAATCCCAAAAGTGGGGTCGGCTAACATGAACCAAATTTGATTATTCCGTGTAGTCATCAACATAAATCTTTCTCCTCCATCCCTTACGATCCAAAACTTCATCCTCACGTAAATCCATGCACTTCATATCCTTCCTCACTCCTTCCAACCAAGTCATCTTTGGTCTCCCTCTTCCTCGTTTAATCCCTCCATGGTCCCACTCTTCCACTCTTCGCACCGGTGCACCCTCGGGTCTCCGTCTTACATGTCCAAACCAACGCAGACGATTTTCCCTTAATTTATCTACAATGCCCGCCACACCTACTTTCTTGCGAATAACCTCATTTCTGATTCTATCTCTTAAAGTGTTTCCACACATCCACCTTAACATGCGCATTTCCGTAACCTCCATCTTTTTAATATGCTCTTTCTTAGAAGCCCAACATTCTGTACCATAGAGCAACACTGGTCTTATGGCAGTCCTGTAGAATTTTCCCTTCAACTTTAAGGGAATGCTGCGGTCGCATAGCACTCCCGTGGCCGCTCTCCATTTAAGCCACCCTGACTTAATCCTGTGGGTCACGTCTTGATCAATGTCACCATTCTTCTGGATGATCGACCCTAGGTACTTAAAACATTCACTCATGGTCAAATCCTTTCCATCCAAACTCACCACTTCATTGCTTGTCCCCCTCTGAGTGCCAAAACGACATACCAAATATTCAGTCTTACTCCGACTTAGCTTAAACCCTCTAGATTCCAACCTTTGCCTCCATTGCTCCAACTTGACATTAACCCCATCCTTAGTCTCATCCACCAAAACGATATCATCTGCGAACAGCATACACCATGGAACCTCATCTTGAATTGGTCTAGTTAATTCGTCTAGAACCGTTGCAAAAAGAAAAGGGCTTAATGCAGACCCTTGATGCAATCCGATTTTAATAGGGAAATCTTTTGTCAACCCTCCGCATGTCCTCACATTTGTTGACACATCCCGATACATATCCTTAACTAGGTCTACATACCTTCGTGGGATACCTTTCTTCAACATTGCCCACCAAAGTATCTCTCTTGGCACCTTGTCATATGCCTTCTCTAAATCAATAAAGACCATATGAAGATCTTTCTTCTTTACCCTATAAAACTCCATCATTTGTCTTATCAAATGGATTGCCTCCATAGTAGATCTCCCAGGCATAAAACCAAATTGGTTATCTGAAATGCTTGTGCATGCCCTCAACCTTTGTTCAATCACCCTTTCCCACAACTTCATAGTATGGCTCATAAGCTTAATTCCTCGATAGTTAGAACAATCTTGAGCGTCTCCTTTGTTTTTATAAACCGGGACCAAGGTGCTCTTCCTCCAATCTTGTGGGATCCTTGTAGCCGTCCATATCTTGTTGAAAAGGTTTGTTAACCAATCAATACCAATCTTACCCAAACACCTCCACACCTCTATCGGTACCCCATCAGGGCCAACCGCCTTCTTAGGTTTCATCTTCCTCAGTGCAATCTCCACCTCTACTCTCCTAATCCTTCGCACATACTCCATGTTGATTTCTTCATCAAAGTACAAAGATTCTAGGCGGCAGAAATGTCGAATAGAAATCTCAAAGGTACTTCAAAATGCAGGAATTCTAAGCCCATGCGCCAAAAAGAATTTTGAAAACAAGGGCAAGAAGTGACAGATGGTCAACTTTTGCCCAACTAAGTCCGAGCCCAAGTGAGTCATAAGTGACAAGGGCATAAGACGAAACTTCTTGTTAATAAGAACTTGAAGTTATTGAGAGGGCCAAAAAGATAATGTCAATTGACCTCTCAAAGGTTAGTCCAAACAACTAAAAAGTCGTTGGACGCCTAGAAAAGATAAAGGAAAATCCATCCCACGTGGCATAGAGACGAGAATAAGAATCTCGGCAAATGTTATATCTAATTCGGCACAGACAGGAGGCAAAGCCCCTCGGCAAATGTTAAAGGTTTCTCGGCATTATCCTAGTCTAAGTTAATTGAAACCTTCAAGACTAAATGCCGAATGAATGCAAAAAAAAAAAAAAAAAAAAAAACATCTAAGCCTAATTGGCCATTAAAGAAAAAATGTCTAATTGACAAATATCTTTTAACAAGCCTAGGTCCAAAATAATCCTTAGAAGGATAGACCAAATAGGGCAAACCTCATGAATAAGAGGAATTGAAAAAGCTTAATAGCTAATCAAACCTTGTAAGAAAGGTACTTTAAGTAACCCATCAGTCGCAAGCAAATCAATGTGGGGCTTAAAAAGAATAATGATTGACATCTGTCTAGTTTTCAAGGGCAATCATTATTATGATTGATTAACTTAGAAAATATTATACCGGCCAAGGTATAAAAATTTTCCAAGTTAATCAAACCTTTTTTTGAACTAGACAAGATGTCAAATTCAAAGAAGTTATAAATTCATTTTCGAGAGGTTTAATCCCTCTTGAGAAGAGAAATCACCCCTCTTGAGGGGCTTATGTTTCGGGGTATTTTTACCCCCTTTTATAGACAAATGAGAGGCCAACAAGTGGCCTGATTATAAGCCAACACGTGGCATCCTGCTCAGCTAAATAAAGGCCAATAAGAGCATGACACGTGGCCTGAAGAGAGATATCAGAAAATGAAGGGCTCAAAGCCCATTAAGGAAACATGCCTAGCATGAAGGAAACCCTAATACACGTGTCAACCACGTATAGGGCAGCCAATCTTCCTAGGTTATGAAACCCTAGGAGCATGATCTCCCATTTTCCTATAAATACCCTATCATTTCATGACGGAGAAAGGACACACAATTCCAAAAGGAACAATGCCCAAAATATGCTCTCACTTCTCTTTACTTTCTTTCTCTAAAATTCCGTTTTCCGGTCACTAACTTGATCGTCGGAGGCGGATCTCCGGCACACTGGAGATCCGTTGTTTTGCAGGTGTTCAGGCCGTACGAGTGTTGCATCCCGGATCTGTCTCCCGCGGGAATCCATACCCCCCTTTCGGGTTATCCAAAAAATGCCCGAAACACTACCATTCCAATCATTTTAGGTAGACCCTTTCTTGCTACCTCCAGTGCTATGATTTATGTAAGGAGTGCAAAGATTTCCCTTAAGGTAGGAGATGAGGTCATTGAATTTGATTTAAATGAAAGCATGAAGTATCCATCTTCTTCTCTAGAAAATTGCATGATGATTGATTCACTTGATCATGTTGTGTCTTCCATGCATGAGCACTTGCTCACCTCTAACGATGCTCTTGAGAATGTTTTGTTGAACAAGGACAAAGTAGGTACACCATGCAAGGAAGTGGTATTCTATGAGGAATTGCTTAATGAAAGCATGGAGGAAGTGGATGAGAAAATGTTCTTGAAAATCTCAAGCCAAGAAGCTTTGCAAGCGGCCACATCAAAAGAAGGTAGCGGTGTGCCTATGGTAGAGCTCAAACCTCTACCATCACACCTTAGGTATGAGTTCTTGGGCCCTCATTCCACTTACCCCGTGATAGTTAGTGCATCCTTGAGCGTGAGCCAAGCTCAAGCGTTATATGGTGTTTTGAGAAAGCACCAAGGTGCTTTGGGGTACACAATTGATGATATTAAAGGTACAAGCCCCGCCTTGTGCCAACACCACATAACACTTGAGGATGGCGCCCTTCCTTCTATCGAACGATAAAGAAAACTACATCCCCAAATGGGATAGGTAGTTAAGAAGGAGATCACCAAGCTATTGGATGCGGGAATCATATTCCCCATCTCTAGCTCAAGGTGGGTCTCCCCCGTGCATGTCGTTCCAAAGAAGGGGAGCATGACCGTGGTTGAGAATGAGAGGGGTGAGCTCATTCCAACTAGGACGGTAACGGGTTGGCGGATGTGTATAGACTATAGACGTCTAAACACATCCACCAAGAAGGATCACTTCCCTCTTCCATTTATTGATCAAATGCTTGAAAGACTAACAAGGCACAAGTTTTATTGTTTCCTCGATGGATATTCGGGATTTTTCCAAATTCCCATCCACCCCGATGATCAAGAGAAAACTACCTTCACATGTCTTTATGGGACCTTTGCCTATAGAAGAATGCCTTTGGATTATGCAATGCACCCGCTACATTCCAAAGGTGCATGATGAGTATTTTCGGGGATATGTTGGAGGAGGAAATGGAGGTCTTCATGGATGAATTTTCAGTGGGGGGGTGTTTCATTTGAGGAGTGCCTTGTGAACCTTGAGAAGTGTTTGGAAAGATGTGTGAAGGTCAATCTTGTTTTGAATTGGGAGAAATGCCACTTCATGGCGGAGGAAGGTATAGTGCTTGGGCACAAGATTTCAAATAGAGGCATTGAGGTGGATAAAGCAAAAATAGAAGTGATTGAGAAACTTCCACCTCCGGTGAATGTCAAGGGAGTGAGATCGTTCCTTGGTAATGCGGGTTTTTATAGGAGATTCATCAAGGATTTTTCACTTATTGCTAAGCCCCTAAATGACCTTCTTCAAAAGGATGTTGAGTTCATTTTTGATGACAAATGCTTGAAGGCATTTGATAGATTGAAGAAGGCCCTAATCTTCACTCCTATTGTTCAAGCTCCAAGGTGGGATCTTCCTTTTGAATTGATGTGTGATGCGAGTGATTGGGCTATTGGAGGTGTTTTGGGAAAACGTGTAGACAAGAAGCTTCATGTGATTTACTATATGTCCAAGACACTCAATGGGGCTCAAAAGAACTGCACAACAACGGAAAAGGAATTTTTAGCAATTGTACACTCTTTTGAGAAATTTCGTTGTTACTTGTTGGGTTCCAAGACCATAGTTTTCACGGATCACGCGACCCTCAAGTATCTCTTTGCCAAGAAAGAGTCCAAGCCTAGGTTGATTCGATGGGTGCTTGAATTGCAAACTTTTGAGATTGAGATTAGGGACAAGAAGGGTGCGGAGAATGTTGTGGCGGACCATCTTTCTCGCCTTGAGGGTGATCAAATTCATGATGATGGTTCACCAATTGAGGATAGAATGCTTGATGACTTCTTATATGCCATAGAGGTGAAGGAACTCCCATGGTATGCCGACTTGGTGAATTTTCTAGCATGTGGGGAGTTTTCACCCTCTTTCTCAAAGAACCAAAGGAAGAAAATCAAAAGGGGGGCAAGACATTACTTGTGGGATGATCCCATCCTATACAAACGAGGGGTTGATGGCTTACTTAGGCGTTGTGTTCCAAATGAAGAGGTGCCTAGTGTTTTAAGGATGTGCCACTCGGACCCTAGTGGTGGGCATATGGATGTTTCCAATACCGCTACCAGGGTTCTTCAATGTGGTTTGTGGTGGGCGCATCTCTTCAAGGACTCATGGAGCTTTATGAAGTCATGCGACCGATGTCAAAGGGTTGGGAATATCTCCAAGAGGAATGAGATGCCTCAACAGCCCATTCTTGAGTTAGAGGTGTTCGATGTTTGGGGGATTGACTTCATGGGACCATTCCCATCTTCATATGGTAATCAATTTATACTTGTGGCAGTGGACTATGTTTCTAAATGGGTTGAGGCCATTGCCTCCTCTACTAATGACCACAAAGTAGTGTTGAAGTTGTTCAACAAAATCATCTTCCCAAGGTTTGGCGTGCCTAAGGCTGTGATAAGCGATAACGGATCTCATTTTGTTCACAACGCCTTCCAAAAGATGTTGAGGAAACATGGAGTGCATCAACGGTTCGGCCTTCCATATCATCCTCAATTGAGTGGCCAAGTCGAGGTCTCTAATCGTCAAATAAAGCTCATTCTTGAGAAGACGGTTGCAAGGAATAGAAAGGATTGGTCCGACAAGTTAGATGATGCTCTTTGGGCTTATAGGACGGCCTTCAAGACGCCTATTGGTACCACTCTATATCGCCTTGTCTATGGAAAATCATGCCATCTCCTGGTAGAGCTTGAACATCGTGCCTTGTGGGCCATCAAGAAGATAAATTTTGACTTAGCTAGTGCGGGGAAGAAGAGGTGGTTGGATCTTCATGAGCTAGAGGAACTTCGACTTGATGCTTATGATTGTGCTAGCACCTACAAAGCTCGCTCCAAGGAGGTTCATGACAAGTTGATTGAGAAAAAGGAGTTTTGTGTAGGTGACAAAGTCCTTTTCTACAATTCAAGGATGAAGTTGTTCCCCGGAAAGCTCATGTCAAGATGGAGTGGACAATTCTTGGTGAAAGATGATTTTGATAATGGTACCGTGGAGATTTCTCCTTTGAACTCCTCTTCTTCATTTAAGGTTAGTGGTCATCGGCTCAAGAAGTACTATGATGGAGTGTTTGTTGGACTTGTTCACAAAATGATTCTTTTTAAGCCACCTTGAGATGGTGGTGCACGTCGAGCTAACGACGTTAACCAAAAGCGCTTACGGGAGGCAACCCGGATTCTCATATCATTTCTTTTTCCTTTCTTTTCTTTTATTTTTCCTTAATTGGTTTTTGATTTTATTTTGAGTTGGTTTTGTGTTTGTTTTGTAGGTCGCCTATTATCATCACTTGTTGGAAAGAAGGGGTTTGATGAAGAGTTTAGAGTGTAGGGGAGAGGGCTCCCCGAGGGCTTGGAGAGACCTCGGGGGCCTCTTCACCTTTTTGAGGCATTTCAATCCAGGGACTTCCCGCAGTTTCCCTGCGGTCTCTCCGTGGGCGCGGGAAGTTTTGGAATGGCCTCAGAAGTTTTGGAGAGGGCGCGGCCCTCATTTCAAGAAAAATTGAAGTTCAATTCCAGGGACTTCCCGTGGTTACCCCGCGGTCTCTCCGCGGGCGCGGGAAGTTTTGGAGAGGGCGCGTCATGTCTGGAGAGGGCACGACCCTCAATTCAAGCTAATTTGGAAATTCATTCCAAGGACTTCCCGCGGTTGCCCCGCGGTCTCTCCGCGGGCGCGACGATCTGGGTTTGTTATACCCGGGCGTGCCCCTCTCCTCTGTCTCTCCTCTCTTATTTTCTCTTCTTCTCCTTATTTTTCCCCTTTCTCTCTCTACCTCCTCTCAAACCCTAACCCCAAAACATCAATTTCTCACCTATCTCTTCAACTTTTGCCTAAAATTTTCACAAATTCTTCCATATTCCTCCATTTTCATCACTCCTACTCTTCTTTCTCGTGCTTTTTTGGGAAATTTCGGGTGTTTGAAGTGCTTTAAGTTTAATTTGAGTCTCCAATCTTGGTATACTTTTAACCTTTGTAATATTTTTGTCAATTTCAATTGATTTCTTTACATTGGTTTGTTTACCCTGAATTTGAGCATGATTTTTGTGTTTTATGGTTGATTTATGGGAAATTTGGTATATTTGGGTGATTGTTACTTTTTCTTGTTGATTCATGATTATATTGATGATTGATTCTTGATATTGTTGTTTGTTGTTGGATTTTGGTTGCTGTGTTGATTGGAACAGGTACCTTGTAGTTTGTGGTGGTTTGGTTGGATTTGTAAGGAGGTTGTGAGTTTGTGTTGTTCTTGTGAATTGTGTGAATTTTGTCAAAATGGATTTGATAAGAAGAGTGAAAAGTAGCAAGAAGCGCTCAAACCAATCCCCCGGCCAATCTTCTCAAGGCCAATCCTCAAACCCTCAACCCCAACCGCATTCCACAACACAAGATGATGCTCCTCCTCCTCCTCTACCCCCTCTCAAGTTTTGGAACCGGTCTAAGAAAACCCCTATCTATAACAAAATGAAGACCGGAAGTTTAGACCTTCCCGCCATTACTTTCGTGAGGACATGGCCAAGCTAGGAATTGACAATGACCTTGACATCCTTCTAAACAACCTAAGCTTGGGTGAGTTTCTAAAGTCTTCCCCTAGAACCTATTTGGAGCCTTCCATTGAGTTTTTCTCCACATTTGTGTTCAATAAGGTGGGGGAAACCGACTTTATTATTTCCTTCCAACTCTTCAATGTCAAACACACCATGAACCTAGCCGAGTTCAATGTAGCCCTTGGTTTCAACCCCAATGGTGATATCTTCGAGCCCCTTATCTCCCTAGTCCAAGCTAAGTATAATGAGGTTTCTTGGTGGAGAACCATAGCCAACAAGAGGGAGTTTGATTCGAAGAAGTCTCTTGCTAGTGAGATTATCCATCCGGCCCTTAGGATCCTTCATAGAATTCTTGGGTATTCGGTCTTTAATAAGCAAGATTTTGGGAAGTTATCTCGAGAGGAGATTATGGTGTTAGGGATGGCTACCAAGCCGGAGTTAGGGTCAAGGATTAATTTTGGCTATATCTTCATGAATTGTTGTAAGGATATAATGCATGGGTCAAAACGGGGGAAATTCATTGTGGGGGCATGGTGACACGTCTTGTTTCGTATTTTAAGCAAGAGAGGTTCTTGAAGTCTTGCACTTCGGTTGGAAGGAGTGAAGACGTGTGGATTAGTTTGAAACAAGTTAACACTTTGCGTTTCATAACTAGCACTAGGAGAGCCGGTACTTACTCTTGGCTAGTGAGAAATACCCACCATTGCCTACTCCCTAACCCGGCCGCCACCTCCATCCTTCGTGAGGCTAGAAACATTTGGATGGTCCCTAGGGACAATGGGAGGATTGATGATGAGATGGAGGAGGATGATGAGATTGATGGGGGTGATGAGAATGATGAGGAAGAGGAGGAAGGAGGAGGAGAAAAATATGATGAAGAACAACAACAACCGCCACTACAACAACAACATGAGCATTTTCATGATGATGCTCAAAGAAGAAGAAGAGAAAGAAGACAACAACGACAACAACAACAACAAGATTTTCAAGGAGATGCTTATCTCCGAGAGATGGAGGCCATGAGAGCCAACATGGAGCGCATGCAATTGAGCATGCAAGGTATGTACTCAGACCACCAAACTCTGTCTTATCAAACTAGCGCCTTGTATGACGCTAGTGTGCGTAGGGGGGAGGTCACACCTCCAGTCAACTACCCTTATGTGCCGCCCCAACAAGGGCCAGTACCTTCATGGGGTGGTGACAACCTCCCTACGTACCCATATTGGCCCGGGGTTGAGGACCCCGATGTGCCAAGGCGCGACTTCCCACCTTATGATTATAGGGTCTCGGGGGGGAGTGATTATTGGGGTGATCTCGCATACTACTATGTTCACCCCCATCACCCCGAGCCCCTTATTCAGCGTGAGCCCTACGACCAATTGACCCGATCCCAACTTGACCTATTCAAGGGTCACTATGGATTTCCTCCCGGTTACACCGGAGGTTGGGATACGGGTGATGATGGTGCCGGCCCTAGTGGCCAATAGTCCCCTTATGCATGTTTGTTTCCCTTTTTGTTCTCCCCCTTCTAGACCAGTACACATGGACGGGCCCCCACTAAAAGCCCTGACCTAACCCTAAATTAAAAGGGCTGAGCCCGTCCATTAAATAAACGGGCTGGACTTTTAAAGGGGCATCAAGTAATGGACTTTTAAAGGTTGGGTAAGGTTTTAAAAAGGGCCCTAAAAGGGTCAGCCTTATAGGCTTTTAATCCTCAATATACTTTCAATCATGTTGATTTTCTGATTGTCTATCTTCTAATTCTCTCTCCTCACTAAAATATAAATCCCCAAAATATACCCAAATTATAAACCCTAAAATTCGAGCATAACACTTCATACTAAATTTTACTCCCGAATGCCAACAAAATTCCACTCTAATCTGAGCAATTATCCCAGGTTTATCTCTCAACAATTCTTCAATTTTTATCAGTTTGATCTACATTGCGCCATTTTTTTTAAAAAAAAAATTAAAATTTCAATTCGATTGATTTAATAAAATTGCAATTGATGCCTAAAATTTCTTGTTATTGATGTTGATTGATTTGTAATTCCTTCGATTTTATGCTCTTTGTTAGTCTTTGAAATTTTATTAGGTTTTTGATGATGATATGAGTTGTCAATCTCATGAAATTGAAGTATTATCTTTCTTTGATTTGCAGAAATTTTGATTGTTGACCTTTTTTTACCATGTCGAACAAACCTCAAATCCCTAATAAGAATTCTGCACTCATTGCTGTTTTTCCTTCTGTCTTTTACCATAAAGTTTCAATCTTTCCTTTGTTGTTATTAGCATTTTTGTTGTTTTTTTTTGTGGGAAATTTCTGGGTTTTATAATGTTGGATTTTGGATGATATTGGGTTTTATAATGTTGGAAACAACTTGACAGGGGGACAATGGCCACCTTTTGCCCCAATTGAACTATGTTCACGTTTTAATCCAGAAAAAAAAAAGTTATTTGATGAGGCATTTCCACCTTTTTCTTAGTGGGTTTATATTTTTGTATAAAAATCTGTAATAATTATTGACTCTAAATTATTTGATTGCAACTACTCGTACAAGACAATTTGGATTTAGATTCATTTTTATCAATTTGTCACCACTTGGTCAATCTTTGGCAAAAAATAATGAGTTTTTAATATATATATTTTTTGATCATTTTATTGGCTGGAAATAGTGAGCTAGATATTTTTAAACAATGCAAATACTCATTTTGGATGAATAACATCAAACTTTTACCTACATTTGCAGTTTTTTTAACCATGGAAAGTGAAGCAACTACAATGTCAATGCCGGTTGATGAATCTAATGCCGCCCGTAAGCGTAAAAGGAGTAGGAAATCTAAAGTTTGGCGAGAAATGACGGAAGGAACGAATGAAAAAGGTGAGCGAATCGCTATTTGTAAGCATTGTAAAGTGGAGTTAATTGCCCACAATAATAGTGGCACATCTCATTTAATACGTCATTTGCTTGATGTGTGTAAAAAACGAACTAAGGGGCTTCCACTTGGTGAGGCGGTTGAGGATGAGGAAGAATTTGTTTTTGATATGAGTGAATTAAGAAAAGAGATTTTATTATATGTTGTTGAAGGTTCTCATTCTTTTTCGACCGTAGAAGAAAAAGGTTTTAGGCGGATGATGTTAAAGGCTAATTCTAAATTTAAACCATTTAGTCGAGCAACTTTAACTAGAGACCTTTTTTCTTTGTATGCCTCTTATAAAGAGAAAATTAAAAAAATTTTGAGGAATGCACCCGGACGAATATGTTTGACAACTGATAATTGGAAATCATCACATACTTGGCAACATTACATTTGCATAACTGCCCATTTTATTGATCATGATTGGAAACTTCATAAAAGTATTATTAAGTTCACATTATTGTCACCCCCCTTTGATGGACAAAGCATCTCCGAAGAGATTTTTATGTTTCTTAATCAATGGCATTTAGATGACAAAGTGCTTAGCTTAACGGTTGACAATGCAAGTTACAATGATGTGATGGTTAAGCACATGAAAAATCGTCTTGGGTCAAGGGGTATGTTGGTTAGTGGTGGTTGTTTTTTTCATATAAGATGTTGTGCTCATATCATCAATCTTATTGTCCAATCCGGTCTATCTTGTATTGAGAACATATTAGATAAGATTAGAAACTTGGTAAAATTTGTTACAAGATCATCTTCTAGAAGCAAGGACTTTTATGATACCGCTCAAAAGCATTTTCATTTAGAGGCTAAGAGGAAACTTCGTATGGACATGCAAGTTCGTTGGAACTCTACATATATGATGCTTGATAATGTGCTTTATTACAAAGATGTTTTTATTCATTTGGGGTCATTACATGCATCTTTCAAGAGTAATGTGCCTTTGGAGGATGAATGGAAAAAATTTGAGTAATGTTCACAAGTTTTTGAAACTCTTTTATGATGTTACATGTATGTTCTCGGCCAATAAGTCTCCAACTTCTAACATGTATTTTAAGGGAGCATGTATGGTGCATCGTCGTTTACTTGAGACATCTAAAGCTCCACATGAATTTTTAGCTCAAATGGTGTTACCTATGTTGGAAAAATTTGACAAATATTGGTCCGAGTATAACATATATCTAGCTTGTGCGACAATTCTTGATCCAAGGTTTAAGTTAAAGTTTGTGGAGTATTGTTTTGACAAGATATATGGTTTGGATGAGGCTATGTGTAAAGTTGAAAAAGTGTTGAACACCTTTAAGATCTTTGTATAATGAGTATAAGTCAACATTTTCAACTTCCCCAATTGTTGCTCCCTCTACTACAAGTAGTAGGATTGAAGATGAAAACTTCTTTGATGATTATCAAAGCTATAGTTCAAGAATTACAAGGACTCAAACAAAAAAGTCCCAACTTGAGTCATATTTGGAGGAATCGGAGCTTGATTTGAACATGGAGCTAGATACTTTAGAGTATTGGCAACAAAATGCCGTGAGATTTCCGGAGCTTGCAATAGTGGCACGAGATCTTCTAACAATTCCGGTTAGTACGGTGGCTTCCGAGTCGGCTTTTAGTGTAGGGGGGAAAACTATATCTCCTAATCGTAGCTTATTGAGAACCTTAACGGTTCAAGCCCTAGTTTGTGTTCAAGATTGGCGTCGTGATGAATATAACATCCCTTCAAATTTGGATTGTGATTCTAGCTCGGATGATGATGAGGCCGTTGATGATGGAGATGATGATGATTTAGGTTGATGATAGTTTCTTATACTAGGTAATTGTTTTTATTTTGCTTTTTATTGCTTTTATTTCCATTTTTCCTTTATGAATATTCTTTAATGAATTATGACATACTTAAAATTATATACACCTTAAAATTATAAACTTGATATATAATGAATATTGGCTGTTGAGAAATTAGATTTTTTTTCTTAGTTTTGTGATTTGACCTCTTGACATTATTACTTTTTGTTATGATACTTTCTTTGATGTGCTAGATATTGACATACTGTTAGATCTATGTTAATATTTAGAAATATTGTCATACATCTGAAAGACTTTCTATGATACTTTCTTTGATTAATAATGCATATCAACAAGTAAAGCCATGGTTTTGCATTTATGTGTTATGGTTGTTGACTTCAAGCTGGAATCTGCAGGTGTAATTGAAGTGGAAGGTCTGAGAATAATTGATGCAGAGGCAACTGGAAGCTGCCATTATGGTCTTGGTGCCGCAAATTCTAAGATCAAATTAACTCTTATCTTTAATAGTTTAGCATAAAAATACACTATTCGATGATACTCTTTTATGTTAGTGTACTAAATGTGACTTAGAGACACTTTGAGTTTTAGTCAAGTATGTATGTTTTCAATTAATTGTTATTTGATTTGGACAAAGAAACATTATATTAGTAAGATTGTAGTTCAGTACTACATAATTCAATTTTAATTCTTCATAAGCATCTTTTAGGTAACAAAACCTTTCCTCTACTGATTTCAATGGGCCGAGCCGGGCCGGGCTTAATGGACCATGGACAATATTGGCCCATTTTTGATTAGGCTTGGCCCGGCCTGGCCCATTTTAGATAAAGCCCTGTCCGGCCCGGCCCGTTGAACAGGTTTACCCCCTTCCCTATTTTGCATGTTGGTAGGCATTGCGGACGATGCCTTCATTTTGTGAGGGGGGAGGGCCAAAAAGGATGTTTTATGGTTGGTTTGGGGGAGGCACCTAGGGCTCGGTGGGAAGTCTTTGATAGGGTTTTTGGTGGATTTTTGCTAACGGTCTCGTTGGTTTGTTGCTTGTTGTTGTTTTGTTTCACTAGATGATGTTTTTTGGAGTTTCTTGAGAAAAATAAAAATTTTGATGATGATGGTTTCTCTAGGTTTTTGTATATAGCTTGTGTCTAAGTGTTTTATCGTTTGCTTTTGTTTGGAAGTTACTAACAATTTCATTTTGTATATATAGCCTTTTTCTTTAACTCACCTTGCTCGTAGCCTATGCTTTGGATTGCGGAGCCTTTTGGAGAAGCACGTTCCTACTCCTTGGGTACTTTAGTTTAGCACGGACGCTTGGTGAGGCCTTTCTTATTTTACCTCTTTATTTTCACTTCTTTATTTTCTTGGTCTCTTAGATTAGGATTAGATTTAGGGGAAGTTGAACGGTTCGAGGATGTATGAATTTAACACCTAGTGTGTTTGGGGTCTTTGGCGATGTGGCCATTAGACCGCTTGTATGTCGATTAGGATAAACGTGTTATGATTGCATCTTTGCCCTTTTCATCTTTACCTTTCTTGTCCTTATCTAAGTTTTCCATCTTCTCTTTTCATTTCTTTCCCTTTCTTTTATTCTTGTTTGTGTGCATAACTTTTTGAGGCTTTATTTTCACTCTTTCTCGTTTTGAAAATTGGACTTGTATGCAATGGACTTTGGCTTTTGAATAATAGTCTTCCTAGGTAATAATGGTATGCACGGTTTGAGATTACGTTTGGTTGATTCTAGGATAAAGCATGCTAAGATAGTTGTCTAGAACTAGGGGGATCATGAAACCGGATTCTACTCGTTTGTGGCATGTTGGTAGTTGCTCCATATCTTTGATTTGACAACCTTAGTGAGTTTTTGCTACAACCATGTGAGATGTATATTTGTTCAAGCTTTCATCAAATTCTTGCATGAGTGGCATGGATCCTTGATTTTCGCAAACCTAATCTAGAATCTTAGCGTATGATTTCTAAGACCGTGACCGAACTACCTAGGGCAACTTTTCGGGGAGGTATTTTCTTTTTCTAGGATAATCCCTTTATGTTTTTTTTTTTTTTTTTTTTTTTTTTTTTTTTGGTTTGGGATACATTTGCCTACTTGCTACCCCTTTGAACCTTTTTCCCTCTTTTCAAGCCGCATAATTAGATATCTTGAGCTTTTTGTTTCGTTCTCCTTCTTTTTGGTTTTTGTGAAGCAAGGGTCAAAGTTTGGTGATTGTGGTCTATGAAGTTGGAATTTGGTTCGAATTGGTACACACAATTGAGTTGTTTATATTTGGTAAATAATGGCAAATGCTTATGTAAAAGCCGTCCTTAGTAAAAGAGGCAAGGATGTTAATAAATGCATATTTGAAAAAGTCGTCTGAATTGAAAAAAGGCAAGGACTAATTCTTTTAAGGAGTACAAGAAAATACAAACAAATTTATAAATGAGAAAATGCAAAAAAAAAAAAAAAAAAAAAAAAAAAAAGAAGAAAAACCATAAAAATTCAAGTGTCTTTCTCCTCTCTACGCATTGAGGACAATGTTTCTTTTAGCTTGGGGGGAAAGCGTTTGCGCTTTTTGTTCTTATGTTTGTAGATTGTTGCTTTGAATAAGCTTGGGGGTGTTAATACGTTTTTGTTTGGTGATTAATTAAGTTTGGTGTTGAGATTTGGCCAGTCTTTGCTTCACAATTTAGGATAACCACCAAATTTTAAATTTTAGCCTACCTTCTTAACCCTTCTTGCCTTACGGTACAACCTTTGGGAAGACCTTTGGACCTAGGAGTTGAGTCTTTCATCAGTGGAGGGAATCATGGGTTGTAGACTAAGGAAAGGGGATGCGAAATCAAGATGTCGAGTAGCCCAAAATATTTATCTTTTTCCGGTTCCTTCGCGGAATCTATGAGATGCTCACTAAGGGGAGATATGAGATTAGTAGGGGGAACGCGGTAAGACCGTTTGGGATGAAAGTGGAGTGTGATAACTAGTTCTTATGCTTAGCATATTTATGTTTCAATCAACCTTAGGTATCTTATAACGTGCATACCATAATTCACTTTAGAAAGGTTGTTATTCATTTGAATTATAGTCTCTTTGTAAAGTCCATTTCGTAAAGATTTTGTTTCCTTTTTCCTCATTCTTTTCCTTTTCTGGTTTGCCTCTTGGGGGTTTGGTGGAGAGTTATGGGTAAACTCTTAGGATACCCTTACGAGAGCATCACTCGTCCTCTAGGGCGATCTAGGGGTTTAAATGGCTTGTTGTAGCTAAAAACAACCGTGATTCCTACGATAGTGAGTCTTAGTGTGAATTCTCGCCCCTCTTTTTCTTTTTGCTTCGAATAAGCCCTTCTTTTTCCTTTTTAGACTTTGTTTTGCTCGGGACGAGCAAAAGTCTAGCTTGGGGTAATTTGATGAGTGTCATTTATGGCACTCATAGGGTAGTCTTTTAGGGTTATTTCTTTCCTTTTTTCATGCTTTCTCCTCTTATTTTTGGTCCTTTTTCCTTTAGTTTCTCTTTCTCCTCTTTTCTTTATGGTTCTCGTGTTTTTCTCGTGTTTTCCTTTTGTTTGGCTCTTTTTCCCTTTTATTTCCTTTCTTTGTTTGCTTGTGTAGGTACTTGGAGAATTACCTTTGCAAAGGAATCAAGTTGGGACCTTAATGACCAAGTAAGGAAGAAGCATTTGGCTAGAGAGGGCTTAGAGAGGCCTTGGAGAGGCCTCGGAGAGGTCTCCAAGGTATTTCCAGCAGGCCGCGGGCGCGGGCTCAAGAAGCACAAATTGCCAGATTTTGGCAAGAGCTTCCCGCGGTTGCCCCGTGGGCTCTCCGCGGGCGCGGGAAATCTGGAGAGGGCACTCTGTCTCAGAGAGACCGCGGCCCCCTGATTGAGTTTTGGGAGCAGGGGATTAGCCGCGGGCGTGGCATCTGTGGCCGCGGGCGGGGGTTTATATTGCCGCGGGCGCAGGTGTCGCCCAGATAGCCCGCGGAGGGTTCCGTACCCATTTCTCCGCGGCCGCGGGTTCATCGGCAGAGAGCGCGGGATTTGCCGGTTTCTTCTTTACTAATAAATAGAATTGTAATTCCTTTTTGAAACCAACTTTTTGATAATATTTCATTAGCTTAGTTTTAGAGAGAGAATTTAGAGAGAAGTTAGAGAGAAGTTCTTGGTTTTGGATTTGTAACTCAACATTTGATCAATCAAGTTTGGATTTCTTCATTTTCAATCATCAATATTATTGAGAATCTCTTCCTTCTTTCATCTCTTACGTACTTGCTATTTGATTTATGCTTGTTGCTTGTTTTTCTTTGGATTTGAATCTGATATTGTTGAATATATTGATTTCTCTTAGATTTTGATATAGAATGATGATTAATGCAATTTCTAGTTATTTGTTCTTTAATTTCACCATGATTAGTGAGTAGATTAGTTGCTAGGGAAAAGGGAAAGCATGTTTGATTAATGAAATTGCTAGTTGATGCTCTTTGATTGATTGATTTGTTGCAATTAAATTGGTTGACATAGTTTTGCATGTGATTGATTAGACTAGGAGTGATCAACCTATAAGATTAATCTAGATTGCATTGCAACTATTAATGACATGAACAATTGATTTGAAAGTTGCTCTAATTGATTGGGTTTGCTTGTGATTC
The DNA here is from genome assembly GCF_948465745.1 of Chenopodium album. Taxonomy (NCBI): domain Eukaryota; kingdom Viridiplantae; phylum Streptophyta; class Magnoliopsida; order Caryophyllales; family Amaranthaceae; genus Chenopodium; species Chenopodium album. Next base: position 31,695,077 of record NC_137834.1, read on the forward strand.
TTCATGATTTGCCTTTCATAGTGACACCTAGATTGGCCTATAGGAGATAGCATTTGAACTCTCTTGATTGCTACTATTGTTTGTCCATTGCAATACTTGAATTAATTGATTGAGCTCTAAATTAGCATTATCATTGAACTTGCATGTGGAACCCATATCCCTAGTGTTTAGACCTTTGATTTACTTGATTAGACTTGTTTTAGTTTACCATAGTGCCAACCATAATCTCAACTCCATCTTCGAGGTAGCTTGACTTAGACTCTAGTTTTCATCATTGCATTCCCTAGGGATCGACCCTTAACTTGCCCTATATTCATATAAGGTTGGTTAGGTGTATACAAATTTAGTTTGACTTGGGGGAAGGGTAAATAACGACATACATTTTCCCCTTGTCAGATTGTCATAAATTATTTACACAGTTATTGGTTTAGAACCATACTGGATAGACCTATGAGAATACTTTAAGATATTAAAAATTGTCATAAGTATACTTCTCATTATGGCTATCGGAACCTATTTCCTCGACCATAAGTATTGTGAGTTCTCTTGTTTGAGTACTAGTCCGCTTTGAGGTTGTCAAACGTCTTCCATAATAAGGGATTATAACTGTAGGGAATAATTTCAAGCGTTAATCCCCCTAGCTTGAACCCCACTGTGATCATACACTGAAGTACGGTGGCGTCCAAAAGGGAAAAAGATAGAGCAAAAGAGTCGCCAACAAGTTTTAGGAACTTGTAAACCGTTCACAGGGTGAAGGTTACACCCCTTAACGATCCAAGAGATCGTCAACTCCATAAGGTCTTGAACCAAGTAAGGGTTCGGGGATGAAGGTACAAATCCAACCTAAAAGAGATTAAACCTGCCCTAATAATAGGCCTCTACTTTATTCAGATTGTATTCATGTGCGCTTTCTGACTAACATGCAATCAATAGGATTAGCCCTAAACCTGTTTATCTATGTTGGTTGAATTTAATGCACAAATAAATATATTATTGGCGATCACTTGAATTATAATCACATTAACCCTAAACAAGATTATTAATTATCTTATTAAGTGTGATTACAAGTACCAATTCCCTTTAGACATGCATAAAAGGTGTGATCAAGCAATAACAATAAAAAATATCATCAAGCAACATAATTATAATCATAATAAAAATTATAATAATCATAATCATAATAATCAAAATAATCATGATCATAAATTATAACAATTATAACTATAATTAACATAATCATGTTAAAGCATAATAATAGCAAGATCCTAGGCATGATACTAACAAGATTAATAACAAACTCTAGCATGTCACTAAGCAATAAAAATCAAAGCTTTAACCCTAACATGATACTAACAATCATAAATATTAGGAAGAAAATAGGAAGCATCGCAGGAATCATAACAATCATATTTAGTATTAAAATTACCCTAGACATGTTACTAGCTAGGATTATCATAATAACAACCTAAACATGATTTCTACATCATAACATCAATAAAAACCATTAAAGTACTTACTTGGATGCCTCGTACATCTTTCTAATAACAAAATACACGCGTTAGTAACTTCAAGGAAAATAATAAACAAACAATTAAATTAAATAATTATTGAAAGAGAGATTTGGGACCAAACCCTCATAAATTAAACCTTTCACGTCTAAGGCGAAGGAAACTTCGAATATGGATAGGCGTTTCTAGATCTAATGAATGCGGAATTTTGTATGTAAAAAGCTAGTTTAGAAAAGAGAGAGAGAGAGTGAGAGAGAGAGAGAGAGAGAGAGAGTAATCAAGAGAATCTTGATGAGAGTTGGTGAATCAAAACGGAGTTATTACGACGTTATTTATAGAGAAAATCAGCAAAAAAGATAAAATATCAAAACAGAGTTCTGGCGCACGTAAAACTGAACCAGCGCCAACGCTAGCTATTGGCGCAAGGCGCCAACATCAGCGCTATGCGCCAAGCGTAGCGCCAGGCGCTACAGCTGGCGTTTGGCGCTGATTTAGAAAATCACGCGTTTTCTTAAAATCAGATAAAAATTGCCGTACAGGAGGATAAAATCGTATTTCCCTCAAAATTGCTCTTTGATTTTAATTAAAACTTTGAAAAGTCAATTTATCAATGCTAATTAAATTAGGAATGAAAAAAACCTTCTAGAAGAATCTAAAAGACTAAAACCATTCCTAATTGCATTAGGAATGATAAATCATATTAGGTCCTCCCTAGATCATTGGGCCGCATATAAGGCTCAAACCGGGCCCAGTTTAGTAAATTGGCCATAACTTCCTCAATAGTCATCGGAATTGGGCTTATAATATATCGTTGGAAAGCTCTTGTCAAGCCCCATCCAAATACACTACTATTGGACCCATATCATGGACCAACCAAACTGGATTGGTTGTTTTCTTAAAATAAGTTTTCAAAAACAGAGAGAAGAGAAAAAAATTATAACTATCAGCAACACTAAACTTTCCACACTTTCACTTCATTCGATTATGGTTCGACGTGAAAGTTACTCATCACCGGGTTTGGTTTTGGGGAGACACAAATGGGTGTCTAAAGAAGCCCCCACTATGATTGAGTTTGGAGAAACGTAAGTTCCGAAAAACAAAAGTCAAAGTATCGATAGGGACTGAGAATGACTCTGAATGTTCTGCGATCCTAAATCACTCTTGTAACGCCGATACCTGCAAACTAGCGTTAGTTTAAACAGATAAAAGAGTTAAGAAATGCGTATCTTGTATCGTCGAGCACACATCTCTAAAAGTAACCGATTTGCTGCCGCATTGCTGTTGTTTTGATGACCTCCTGTAAGCTAGAGAATGCCATCCCACTTGAAAACTGCTACGCTTGTAACTGCTTCCAATTTGGAAGATTAATTCGCCTGAAACGATCCTCCTCCGCTTTGATAATATTCCACGTCCAAGGGAACACTATCGAAGATTGCTTCGCTTGGAACAATCCTCATTCGCATTGATAATATTCCACGTCCAAGGGAATACTATCGAAGATTGCTTCGCTTGAAATAATCCCCATCCGCATTGATAATATTCCACGTCCAAGGGAATAATATTAAAGATTGCTTCGCTTGAAACAATCCTCATCCGCATTGATAATATTCCACGTCCAAGGGAATACTATCGAAGATTGCTTCGCTTGAAACAATCCCCATCCGCATTGATAATATTCCACGTCTAAGGGAATACTATCGAAGATAACTTTGTTTGAAATCACCTTCAGTTGCTTTTTGATAACTTTTCGCAAGCCAGGGAATGCTGCCGAAGATATCCTTGCTTGAAGCTACCCTCATTTGTTGTGATAATTTTCCAAAGAGAATTACCAAAGATCTCCTCTTGTCGATTCTTAAAAGCTCGCTTGAAATTTGCTTCCGCTATGCCTGTACGTCGGCGCTTCTTCTGCTTTTGAACCTGTACGTCGGTGCCTTTTGCGATGAGTCAATGCTTAGGCGCTTTAAGCTAAGTGAGACGATCTTTCATCAGGTCGATCACTTTGTGCAATCAAGCCGATTACTAAAAATCGTGTCAAATTTCTTAGAGGGGCTAACTGGCGTACCAAGGAACCCAAAATATATTGCAAAAAGGTAGAACAACCTCACTAAGTGGCTGAGTGTCCTGGCGCCGCTGAAAAAGCATCAGCGTCACACAACTGGCCGTAGCGCCAGGCGCTGGGATTGGCGCCAGGCGCAAAGCCTATATTTTGATGCCAAGGTCTAGCGCTTGGCGCCAGAACGGGAATTTCCTTAAATACCCCTTTCTTCTTCATTTTCGTTGTTTTGCTCGTCGTGTTTTGCTCGAAAATCTCCAGAATTTCCTTTGCTTCGTTCTTGCTCGTTTTTCAACCAAATTTGCTCAAATTTAATGCAAATCAAAACTTATTTCATCCACTTTTCCAATCTATGTAAGTTTTCTTTGAACTCAGGTCGGTTTTTATGAATTTTGCATGTGTTTATTTACAAATTCCTTGAAAATTCGAAACGTGAATTGCTTAATTCATTTTGTTTGTCAAATTTTATGCCATGAAATTGCTTGATTATATTTATATATTGCCTTGGGAGTAATTTGAGACTTGCTTGACTCAATTTGGTGAAGAAATGAACGAATTGCCATTGTTTGCTTTTTGAGGTCGAGAATGCAATGCGACCCGTTCTTAATGTTTTTGCTAGCAAATCTTGTCCAATTTTTCACAATAATAACTATATTATTGCAAGAAATTGTTTGATTTCTAGAAAAATGTCGTTATGCTCAATATGAATTTGTGCTCTGTTTTAGTACTACGTACTCTGTTTTTGCGAACATAGTATCATGCGGCTAGGCGAACCTTAGATACTATAGAACCTTAATTTATGATATTTATAAACAATGTAGCATGGCTAGACAACGAGGCTCGGGTTCACGGTCCCGAGACACTCGACGGGAGCATGAGCCCGTGGAGGACGATGTCGCACCGTCCACTTCACTTGGTCGACTCCTTGAGTGGGATGAACGGACCTTGTTCTTTTCCCCCGTCCACCACATTTCTGAGAGGGTGAGACGGGGTATCACTGTTGGGAGGACGCGCTATCATGGCTCTGGTTGTGATGGTTTGGGCGATCTGTACAAGATGTACATCGCTAGAGATGTCGAGACGAGACTCCTATGGGATTCCTGTGGTCTTGCTGCGTTGTATGAGACCTCCAAGGCGATGGTTGCCTCAAGCGGGGGTCACCATGTAGCGCGTGCTCTGGTGGAGTTCTTCTTGGACACCACCAAAACACTTTCCACTTTCCTTAGGGTGAGATGATGGTCACTCCTACCGACTTCAGTCTCATCACAGGACTGGAGTTCAGCTCTGTGCCACTGCCGTTTGACAGTGGGATCGACGTCTTTACTCCCGAGGTCGAGGAGCTGTTGGGGCCGATTGCCATTCGGGCCCGAGCTGAGGTCGAGTCGTCCCAGTTCAGCGCTAGGGGAATTCGCCGCTCGACTCTGGCAGCAGCTTTTGACGATGGTGCGACCACCCGAGAGCAGCGGGTGCGCATCTTTGCTCTTATTTTGTTGTCAGGGACGTTCTCCCCTGACAAGGGTAGTAGGGCGCTGCTTTACTACCTTCCTGCCGTTCGCAATCTACACCGGATCGGGACTTATGACTGGGCCAGCTTGACCTATGCTGACTTCATTCGTGCGCTGAGGGAATCGTGTCGACACCGGTCCTTTGGGACGAATGTTGCTTTATCTGGATTTTGGAGGGTCGTAGAGGTAAACATTATTCCCTATAAAGTTTAGCTCTACATTTTAGTTGGCACTTGCTGATAATTTTAACTCCTTGTAGATCTGGTTCTACGAGTACTTCCCTTATGCTGCGCCGGCGAGACCGTCGCAGCGCAGGTTTCTAGTGAGTGCTTCTTGGGGAAGCCGCCGTGTGCGGATGTCCACTGCATATGTCCGAGACTGGATCATCGCGGTACGATTCTTTCTTATTTGCCATTTTGTGATGCTTTAGGTAGACTTTCGCCTGATTGATGCTTTTTGCAGGAGCCTGAGGTGGTGTACCGGCCGTGGGTCGACCTGGCAGTCCCAGGGTTAGCCGCACAGTATTCTGCTGAGCGTCGCTATTTCCTGGGGACTTATGGAGCGACTGCATACCTTGCAGAGAGGGTTGCTAGACAGCATTCCTCCGATACCTTTGTCGTTCCTGCTCCTCCGCCACGTCACATGTTTGACGCCGCGAGTTTGTTGAGCATGTTAGAGGGAGCTGGTACCCCTTGGCAATTTTGCATGATCCCTGGGCGATGCTATGCAGAGGAGCTACTGCCATTGTTAGCTCCAGTTCCTGTGCCGGCTGAGGATGTGGCGGTACGATTTTTCAGCTTTTATCTTTCGTTAAGTAGCCCCCAAGTAATGCTTCACTGACTTGGTTTTGCTTTATCAGGACGATGCTGCTGAGTTCGTGCCACTACGTATGTCTATCCATTATCAGGGGACATACGGGCCGATCGAGGAGATGATTCCTCCGGTTCCTGAGGACGAGCGCTTTGTAGAGTGGTCGATTCCTCGCCACCAGACTCGGGTAAGCTTATTTATTTGCAACTTTTGTCCATATATATTATGCATGTATACTGACTTATTTCTTTGACAGTCCTCGCGCGAGGTGGTTTCGGCGATGGCACGATGTATAGATGCCTTTTTGAGCCAGCTTGTCCGGATGAGGAACGTGGCTACCTGACGTCGAGACGATGTCGTTCAGGAGGTAGTCTTTCTTTTATATGTTTTGCATTACCGCTTCGATTTTGCCTTGTTTTTTATTTTAATTCCTTTTGCAAGGTCAGCCTAATGTTTCTCGTATCCGCACGAGACCTGAGATGCGGAGGGATCCGGCGAGGTCTAGCTCGAGGCGTCGCCGCACTACATCAGGAGGCAGAGGCGGTCGCTCTAAGGCTGCCCGTGCTGACCTGGTAGAGGGCTCGGGTTCTTCCTCTAAGGGTGCTCATGCTGCGCCGGTAGGCCATGGAGAGGCTACCTCGGCTCTTAGAGGTGGTGGGATGTATGAGGTTGGCTCGTCATCGCAGCAGCCTCTGCAGCCTCAGCTTCAGGTTAATCTCGGGTGGACTGGTCCCACGTTGAGTTTTCCTCCTCCTGCGGAGACTGAAACTGGAGCCGGGGCTGGTGGAGAGGTTACTCCTCGTACGGTGCAGTTTTATGAGATGATGGGTGTACGTCCCCCGGCGCCGTAGTTTGTACCTGTGCTTTTTATTATTTATTTGACTTTGTATAGAACTTTGCCTTTTAGCTAGACTCATGTTTTTTAAACATATTTTGTATATACATACTATTACGAGTTTATTTTATTTATCAAGTTTTTTTTTCATTTTTTATTATTATTATTATTATGTGCATGTATGTGTGTGCAAGAAAAGTGTGACAAATAATTTTGCGCAAAAATTCCGTCATTTTTATTATTGATGGAGGGTATCCGACTTTCTCCCCCAAAAAGAAAAAATGAAAAAAAGGAAAAGTCAAATAAAAACTTGGGTTTATAAAGACTTTGGAAATTAACCTAAATAAAATCCAAAAAGAATAATATAATTAATATAATAACTATATTAATTAAAAAATGAATAAAAAGATGTTAAGAAAAAGATAAAGAAGTCGTAAAGTCATTAGCAGACACGGATTAAGGTAAAAACGCGGTTTTAGAAAGCGTGTATGACGTGGCAAATTGGCGCCAACTGGCGCCGCGCAATTGGGTGTAGCGCCAGGCGCTACACTTAACGCTTGGCGCCAAGCTTTGGTGTCTGGCGCCAATCTCGGCGTCTAGCGCCAAGTAGCGCTGACTCCGTATTCTACCACGATTAAAACTGCTCCTAATTCGTGCATAAATAGCCCCCTGCCCGGCCGATTCTTTTCATAATTTCAGCAAGTAAAATAATTCTTGGCCTTAAGAAAATAATACACCCATGAATGGTGTCGGTCTCTTAATGCCAAAGAAAGAAAAGAGTTAGATTTGTTCCACTTGGGGGGAATTTATGGTATCAAAGGGGTAGATCTTGACTTAGATTTTATTCATACCGCTCTAGAATATTGAAATGTTGATACTCATGTCTTTAGGGTATGATGAAATTAGCCTTTTGCCGGAGGAGTTTGTGCTATTTTAGGTTACCCTGCAATAGACCTCATAGTAATCCCTAGAATAGATGCTTATTATTACAAGGATTTTGAACGCGTCTTCAATTTAAAAGAGAGGGATTTATCAAAGATAGTAGATGGCAACATAGTTAATTTGAAAGAATTTGCTCACCATTATTTTGATAAACCTCGCTCCGAATCTTTTCATATTTATAGAAGAAGGGCTTTCTTATTTTGTATGCTTAATCAATTTTTTCTTTTTATTGGTAAAAATAATGAGGGCCAATAAATTATAACCAACGTACTAGAACAAATTGAATCAGGGAGAAATCCAATGCCATTGATAGTTGGGGAGACTATGATTAGTCTTGATGAATTGAACAGGAATCCAAAAGCACCTTTTCGGGGTTCTCCAATTTTATTACAGGTAGAAAAATAATATTTTTAATTACAAAAATCACAAATTATATTTTTGTATAGTAATAATAATTTATTTGCATTGCAATTTTTTTACAGATGTGGCTAATGGAAAGGCTAGAATTAATTAGCCCTCCGGACAACATTGAGAAGTCCACACTCCAAATTGCTTCGTGAGGAGGAAGAAACGCTTCTCTAAAATGGGGCGCCATGAGTGGAGAAGGGTCTTCGAATCTCGCAATTTTGCTATCAAGTGGGTCATCCCGTGGTGGAAAATAGAAAGGATGGTTGGTGTCAACAAGCAACCTTTCTGTCGTCTTCCAAGTTTGTCCCGTATGACTTATTACTATCCCTGCAGGGTAAAAAGACAATACGGGCTTCTTCAGAATATTCCTTCCGGAGATCTTCGTCCTCCCTACGAGTACCCCGTTTCCCTCCGGAGATCTTCGTCCTCCCTACGAGTACCCCATTTCCCAGGAAGTAGACATATTTGATGCTTATTGAAGTGCCAGACCTCTATGGGAAGTGATTAGCCAAAAGGTTCCTCCTTCCTTGCCCAATGATGTGAAGAAGTGGTTGTTGAAGAAACCTTCAAAGGACTTGAAGAAAAACTAGGGTAAAACTGATGTGAAGAGTCGTCTAGATGATTGGGTGATTCCTGCCAAGGAACGCTTAGGTGAAAGAGTAGAATTCAAAACACCTGCAATGCCTAGGAAGAAAAGTACTACCAAAGATAAGGGAAAAAGGAAAGTTGACTCCACAGAGAAAAAAGCTTGGGTAGAAAAGAAGCATGGAGTCCTAGCTGAAGGGGAAACTATCTACTCTAAGATTGAATGTAGGTCCTCTAAAGGATGCCTACTAGCTAAGGTTATGGATGAGGAGGAGGAAGCAGACAAAAATTGGAAAAGGGCTAGGAAAGAAAAGAAAGATTAGGAGCATTGCTTAATTTCAAATTATTAGACTTCGTTTATTTTTTTTATTTAAAGTTAATTTATTTCAGTTTATTAAAATTCCATCAATAATGTAATTTTATTTTATTAATGAAATTTCAGCTTTTAATTAAATTATGTACTTTAAATTAATTTATTAAAGCAATGAAAACCGAAAAAAATCAATTTTCCAGAAATTCTTCGAGTACGGAAGTCGAAAATTTTCCGAAAAACACCGAAATATGCCCAGAATTTAGCTGTGAATTGGCATCGATTGTCTGAGACTGGCGATGATCAGGGAAGTCTGGCGTCAGGCGACGGTGCCGTCGGCTGGCGCTGATGTTCGTCTGCTGGCGCTAAAGCTCAATTTCTGGCACTGGACAGTTTTCCGTGAAGCCGATATTTCGCCGATCTTCTGTCGAATTTTTAATTAATTCTGGGACGCGAGATTTTCGAAAAAAATAAAGTGGCCGCACCCGTAAAGGGTTGCCTACGTATCCTTTCTTAAGGAATCAGGCCAAACGCAGCTCTCTTAAGTATCCTACTCAAGTAGTTATGGGTAGTATTTCTTAAGTTGGTCAAGATTTGTCATGTTCGAGAACTCATTGCCATCCATATCAGTTAGTTTTGCTGCACCTCCTGACAGGATTGTTTTGACAATGTAGGGTCCGTACCAATTAGGTCTAAATTTTCCCCTTGGATCTAAAACATTTTTCCTTAATGCTTTTAACACCAGGTCTCCTACTTTGATGTTTCTTGTCTTGTCCTTCTTATTAAAATGCCTAGTTATGCGAGTGTGATAACACTGAGTGTGATGTAGAGCTTCTAGTCGTTTCTCATCGAGTAGAATGAATGGCCATGGCGACGTGTAGGTGTAGAGCAAGGGTGGAGGAACATGTTGTAAATTGGCATAGATTTGGCACTTAGGGCATCTTGTTACATATTGATGGCAATCCCTATTCATTGTAGTCCAATAATATCCTTCTCGCATTATTGTTTTGACTAACATTTTGCCATTTATATGAGTGCCACAGATTCCTTCGTGGACTATCCTCATTGCTCTTTGTGCATCCTTTTTTCCTACACATAAGAGAGCTCGACCCTTAGGTACCCTTTTATGTAGCTCGTTGTCTATGAGTACATATTAGGAATCCAAAAGCCTTAATGCTCGTTTTGCTCTTTTGTCAGCGTGGGGAGGGTATTCTCCTTTGGTGACATAATTGAGTATGTCCGTGTACCACGGTTCTTCTTCTTCTTCTTCTTCTTCTTCTTCTTCTTCTTCTTCTTCTTCTTCTTCTTCTTCTTCTTCTTCTTCTTCTTCTTCGTCTTGGACTACTTCGTCGTCTTCTATAGCTTGGATGTATGCTGGTTTGTGCCTTTTTTCTATAGTTAGAGGAATTTGCTCGATTTCCGTGGGAATCCTAACCATTGAGGCTAGTCTTGCCAAGGCGTCATTAAATTAATTTTCTTCCCTAGGTAGATATGTGTATTCTACCTTCTCTAACTGATCGGTAAGAATTTTAAAATAGGTTTGGTAAGGAGCGAAAGGGGCTAGACTTTCGCTCCTTACTTTCCACCTTTTAGATATTTGATTGATAATTAAAGAAGAGTCTCCGAATATCCTTAACTTTTTTACTCCCAATGCCAAAGATGTTTCAAGGCCTACCACGCATGCTTCATATTCAGCAGCATTGTTGGTATTGTCGAAATCAAGCTTTATGGAGATTGGAACATGCTCTTCTTTAGGTGATACTAGTAATACTCCAACGCCACATCCTTTTTGGTTTGAGGCTCCGTCGATGTAAAAGGTCCAAGTATCGTCTTCAGTAACCATTAAGTCTTCATCTGGAAATTCATTGTCTTGTATTGGCGTCGAGTCTTCTATTGGAAAGTCTGCTAGAAAGTCTAACACCACGGATCCTTTGATAGCTTTTTGCGGCATAATCTTACATCAAATTGGGCTAAATTGACTATCCATCTTGATATGCGTCCATTGAGTGTAGATTTCTCGAATAGATACTTGAGTGGATCTAATCGGGAGACTACGAAGACGGTATGCACTAGCATGTAATGTCTTAACTTGGTTGTGGCCCACACCAAGGCGAGGCACAACTTCTCAAGTGGTGTATAGCGTGTTTCGTATTCGAGCATCTTTTTGCTAAGATAGTAAATTGCATTTCTTTGCCTTCTACTTCTTGTGCTAGCATAGCTCCCATTGTCTCTTTGGTAACCGTCAAATATAACCTAAGAGGTATTCCGGGAAGTGCTGGTGCTAATACGAGAGGATTTACGAGATAGGCTTTGATCTTTTCAAAGGCTTTTTGACACTCGTCGTCCCATATCACTGGTACATTCTTCTTGAGCTTTTTGAAGATTGGTTCACACATTGTCGTCAATTTTGATATGAACCTACTTATGTATTGCAACCGGCCAATAAATCCTCGAATCTGTTTCTCGGTTTTGGGCGATGGCATCGACATGATTGCTTTGATTTTTGTTGGGTCTATCTCTATCCCTCTAGAGCTTATGACACAACCCAAAAGCTTGCCTGAGGTGACTCCAAAAGCACACTTAGATGGATTAAACCTCATATTATATTTTCTTAGCCTTTCGAAGAATTTTCTTAAGGCTACTTGATGGCTTGGACGGTCTTTTAATTTTACAATCATGTCGTCGACATAACCTCGACCTCTTTATGCATCATGTCATGGAGTAAGGCAGTTGCTGCACGTTGGTAGGTAGCACCTGCGTTTTTGAACCCAAATGGCATTACCGTGTAGCAGTAAGTGCCCCATGGTGTTATAAAAGTTGTTTTCTCCATGTCTTCTTCTGCCATGAGAATCTGATTATAACCTGCGTACCCATCCATGAATGAGAGAAGCGCGTGATTTGTCGTGTTATCTAATAGAATATCGATGTGTGGTAAAGGGGAAGTCGTCCTTTGGACTTGCCTTATTTAGATCTCGATAGTCGACACACATTCTTGCCCTTCCGTCTTTCTTCGGAACCGGGACGACGTTGGCGACCCATTCGGGGTATTTGGATACCTTGATGAAACCTGCAGTTATTTGTTTTTGAACTTCTTCTTTTATTTTAAGAGCTACATCGGGTTTCATTCGATGTAAATTTTGTTTTATTGGTTTCATTCCTGGAATTAGTGGTATAGTGTGTTGAGCTATTTCTCTATTAATGCCTGGCATATCTTCGTATGACTAAGCAAATACATCGATGAATTCTTTAAGTAAGTTAATTAGATCGGTTCTTTCTTGTTCATTAAGTATTAATTCGATTTTAACTTCTCTTTTATGGGTTGAATCATTTGAGATATCAACCGTTTCAGTTTCTTTAATTACCGGTGTTTTCTTTTCGAGCGTTTCCATTGCTTTAATAATTTCTTTGTCTTTTTCATCGTTAGTTAAGAAATGCTCGTCATCTTTGGTTAGATAAGAACACAAGAAATAAGGAGAAGGAGAAATATTAGTATACTCTGATATCATTACATCAAAGAGTGATATGTCCTCAGGGACTTGATTACTAACTATTCTAGGAGAAGAAATAGAGGGAGGAGGTGCTACTACTACATACCAAGAAGACTCTATAGGGAGAGACTCCGACTCAGACTCCGACTCAGACGACTCTTCAAACATTAGTCCTTCCCATGTCGTGATAGATATCTTCCTTCCACTTGGAGTGGTCACCTTGATGGTCTTGCGCCACCCTTGTAGTGATCCTTCAGCTGGAGTGATAAGCTTCGAGGGATCGAAGCTTTCGCTTTGTAGAACTGTTTGAATGAGCGAGGAGTTATCCTCTTTATAAGTTGGCTCATTCTTTTCTCGCCCAAATAGTAATCCCATGACGTTAAAATCAAAGCATGGGGGTGCTTTCTCCTTATGGACAGGAGTTGGGATTTCATCTGTGAAGTAACAATCCAAGAAAATCTCAAATCCCGGTTGTCTTATGCCGTTTACAACAAATGGCTCGGGAAATTCATGGCATGGATAATCCTCTCCTTCTTTTATAAATTGACCATTAAGTGTAAGAGGATACTGATCCATTGGGATTGCTTTCTTTTGAGTGCGAGCGTCTCTACGTGCTTTTGATTTTTTCTGGGCTCGCTTGAGATCTTTCCAAGTCGGTTCGAAACTAAGTCCAAAAGTGTCTAACTTAGGGAGGCCAGGTGACTCCAGCGATTTTGCCATTCCTTTCTTCTTTCCTAGGGTCATCCCAGGAAAATGTCCTTGTTTCTTTAGAATAGCATTTACGATCATGTTGGAATGGGAGTCATGGCAAAGAGGGGTCCTTTCATCCTCTTGGATTAAGGAGACTTCTTCGTTAAAGCCCCATAAGTCTTCATCATCCTCGTCGTGCTCCACATTAATGATTGGATTTTCTATAGACTTGATCCTCATAGGCGAAGCATCGATGGTGATAGGAATTCCCCCAACTATAGCTTTTACTTGTTGATGGAGAGATGAGGGGACGGCCTTTAGGTCATGAAGCCAAGGGGCGTCCCAACATTAAATTGAACGAAGCTTTAATGTCTACTACTTGGAAAGTGATAGCATGCTCTATTGCTCCCGCCGTTACATTCAGGGTAATTTTACCAAGAGCTTGAAGATGAGTGTTGTCGTAGGCCATTATTCCTTGTGTAGATGGAGTTAAATCTTCATCCCTTATGCCTAGCATCCTTGCAGTTCTGAGTGGACCAACGTTGATGGTCGATCCATTGTCTACAAGAGTCATAGGAACATTCATTCTCTTGCAAAATACTGTGAGGTTTAATGCCTTGTAATGTTTGTCACCTTCTAGAGGTAAATCCTTGTTAGAAAAGGTGATCAAATTAATTGGAATAGGAAGATCACTTGTGAGGAATTTGGCTAACCCCTCAGGAGTAGTGTCAGAATCTATCACAATTTTGTCCAAGGCATTCATTACAGCAAACCTATGTTCTCGAGATGTCGCCAAAATTTTCCATACGTTCATCTCAACTTTTGTCTTCTTGAACTGCTTAACGATATCATTGCATTCAATGATAGGTATGGGAACTTGTTGTGTGGTCGGCATAGGTTGTGTAGAAACAGGAGGTTGCATCCTCCCAGATCTTGTGAGAACGTCTATTGATGAGTCTTCTTCAGCCCAAAAGTCATCCATGGCGTACGACACAGAAGGTGGAGATCCTACTATGTCTTTTAAATAAATGTCTTCTTCATCACTGTCCCAAACTCCATTAATGGTTGCATCGTCCTCTTGTGGAACTTGGACTAGTTTCTTTTCATCAATCATTTTCTGAACTAAATCTTTGAATTTGAAACAGTTTTTGATAGTGTGACCCCCTGATTGATGATACTAACAGTAATATCTATCTGTCCTTTTCAATGATTCAAATGGTCTCGGTTCAAGAGGTTTGATCTCGCCACTCTCGGAGAGCATTTCGAACATTTGTGCATATGGGATCCCAATTGGATTGTAGATTCTATTACTCTTCTTGGTTTTTTCAGTGACTTGTAAAGGAAAACGCTTTGCCTCGTAAGTCGTTCTCATGGGTGTGAATTCTCTCTTAGATTCATCTTTCGGAAGTGGAACCTCGTCATATTTCTTTTGGGGTTCCTTTATAGCTTTCAGAGCTTCACGTATTAAATGCGATACTTCCATCATATACAGTGTGAGCAATTGTATATCTTCTTTACTTGCCGGTTCTAGAAGGTTATCCATGACATCGAAAAAGTTTTCCTCCTCTTCTTCCGTGGCATGGATTTCTTTGACAGGTTTAATGAGAGACAAGGGGTCAACCTCGTTTTCCTCATCATAGACAGCCAGGGCATGAGCGAGAGGTGCATTATCAATGCTTGGCTTCTTACTAGCAGGGGGCAATGGCAGCTTGTTGTTATCAATTAAGTCTTGGATAGCTTCCTTAAGCTTCCAACAGTTTTCGGTGAGATGGCCCCTACCTTCGTGATACTTGCAGTGTGCATTGGGGTTCCAATTAGCCGTCCTCTTTTCGACTGGTGGTCCCCAAATGGTCGAATAGGAGTTATATGACCTTTTGCATTTAATCGATCAAATGCGGTGTCATAACTCATGCCAATAGGAGTAAAGTTTCTCCTAAATGGTTTCTTTTGCCCTTGATTGTTCATAGCAAGGACTTCACCTAAATTAAAAGTGCTAACGTTGTTTGAGTAGGTGGTTTTGGAAGAAGGAGGATTGTCGTTCTTCTTTTCTTTCCAGCCACTTTTGGAGTTATTGTTGGCAGCTTTTAACTTAACCAGGTCGTCTTCAATACTGATCCCAATGTCGTAGACGGCCTTGAAGGTATTGAGATTATTTTGATACTTGAGATGCTTGGAATATTTTTGTTGAAGGTTTTTGATGAATAACCTTACAGACTCTTTTTCACTTGGCACCTTAATCATCTTAGCTGAGGTTTCTCTCCATTTGTTAAAGAAAGAGGTGAAGCCTTCGTTCTCTTTCTACTTAAGGATTTCAAGTTCCCTATGGTCAGTCTCAACTTGAATGTTGGACTTGTATCTATCAACGAAAGCGTTTGCTATAGACTCCCAGGTAGAGGTCTTTTCTTTCTCGAGAGAAAAGAACCATTGTTGGCAAACGGTCTCGAGAGATAGTGAGAACAGATAGGGGAAAACCTTTTTATCGATACCCTTGATACTCATTATTGTTTCGAAGGCTCTTAAATGAAAATAAGGGTTATCAATTGCTTTGAATTTCGGGATGTCGTTGGCATTGAACTTCTGCGGAAGAAGATCTTTGTCTACTGATTCCCCTTGTGAAGTAAGCCCTTGAAACTTGTAGTCACTAGATAGCTTGCTTAGACTCTCTTCCATGAGGTCCATCAGTTGTTGCTTCACGGGATCATCGATCTTGAGTGTGAGGAGCTTCAGTGTTTCAGTCACAGTAACCAATTGGTTCCTAAGCTCATTGACTTCTTCATGTGTTGCCATTATGGTCTTAGCTTTCCTCTTACGAGCTATGGGTTTGTCGAAAAGTTGGACTTGTACGAAAAGGTTGTCTTTGATTAACCGTCCTTCCTTTCTTGACCACGCGCTGTAATTTAAACCATTTTGCGTTTTAATTACTTGACTTGAATCGACTTGACTTTACGGTTTATTTTAAAGAGGAAAAAATAGAAAATGAAAAAATGGGTGCATATTTTTGGTAAAAATAATGTACATATTTTTAGGGAACTAAGTATAGTTTTTAAATTCGAGGATTAATATCCGACTTACCCCCCTAAAAAAAATGACAGAAAAAAACGCGCATACAAGACTCTCTTAGACATAGTCAAATTATGTGTATTGGTGTGTGCGTTGAGTGTAAGTGACATGCTTGGACTCTTGTGTAAGACCATGCGACTTAGTGCCTAAACTCAATTAATGACTCGACAAAGTATTATTGACAGCGAAAATTAACCGAATTAATTAGAAAACTGGTTAATTAAACACTAGGTGATGACTCGACCAACAATCCGAACTGTCAACAAAACGACAGGACTGGCATCGCACTGTGTAGTGTAGCGCCAGACGACAGAGTTGTCGCCAGGCGCCACACTCCACACAGTGGCGCTACAGTCAAGACTCTGGCGCCAATGCTGGAGCTTCAATCTGGGACTGTTTTCGGTGTTATTAATCAACAGGGGTATGCCTAAGGTCGTACTAGGTCAATTCTGATTAAAATATTAGACTTTATTAACTCAAATTAATTAATTAATTAATTAGGCAAAGTTTTTTAAGTCATTACTTTATTAAATCTCAACACAAGTCAAACAAACGATTAAGAAAACATATATATGCACAACAATTAATGCACAATTAGTCAAGTAGGCACAATATGATGCAATGAGTTTGCAACCTAACCATGGCTCTAGTTCTCTAAAGTTCGGGATATGGTTTAGTCAATAGAGGGTCCATAGTTAATTTTCCGGATGCACCGCGCGGAAGCCTAACCGTGAAGGGTTGGCGCGAGTGGATGGGACACCGCGAGTTTTAGAAAAAACTCGCTTCCATGGTTTGGTGAATTCAACATTCTCGGATGTACCCTTTGTTGCTCAGAGCGTTCAATCAGGTAGATGAAGCATGAATTCCCAGAGGTTTATGTCCATATGTAGAACACATATGGGTTTCAGAAAAGTGAGAAAAAATTCAATCAGGAAGTAGGATCGATCAAAAAATACGAAAAACTGGTCGAAATTAGAACTCATATTCCTGGCGTCTGGCGCTACAGTTAAAACTCTAGCGCTAATGCTCTGGCCCCTGGCGCTAGTTCCTACATGCCTCAGCAGCTTTCTGTGCTCGATAAAATTTTCCAGTTTCGCGCAGTGTTATTTCGGTGTTTATTGTGAATGATATTTCTCAAATTTCCTAAGTGTAAAATCCTATGCATGAGATCTTTTTTATGCATATGACAATAATGTAAATCAAAATTACGCACATGAAATACTTAGAACGTTTCGAGTCTCCTCCACTCATTCTAAATCATTGCCGAAACAAATTCAGGAATTAAGATAGAAATCCTCCCCAGTGGAGTCGCCAAAAACTGTAGGGATTAATTTCAAGCGTTAATCCCCCTAGCTTGAACCCCACTGTGATCATACACCAAAGTACGGTGGCGTCCAAATGGGAAAAAGATAGAGCAAAAGTGTCGCCAACAAGTTTTAGGAACTTGTAAACCGTTCACAGGGTGAAGGTTACACCCCTTAACAATCCAAGAGATCGTCAACTCCATAAGGTCTTGAACCAAATAAGGTTTCGGGAATGAAGGTACAAATCCAACCTAAAAGAGATTGAACCTGCCCTAATAATAGGCCTCTACTTTATTCAGATCGTATTCATGTGCGCTTTCTGACTAACATGCAATCAATAGGATTAGCCCTAAACCTGTTTATCTATGTTGGTTGAATTTAATGCACAAATAAATCTATTATTGGCGATCACTTGAATTATAATCACATTAACCCTAAACAAGATTATTAATTATCTTATTAAGCGTGATTACTAGTACCAATTCCCTTTAGACATGCATAAAAGGTGTGATCAAGCAATAACAATAAAATATATCATCAAGCAACATAATAATAATCAAAATAAAAATTATAATAATCATAATCATAATAATCAAAATAATCATGATCATAAATTATAACAATTATAACCATAATGAACATAATCATGTTAAAGCATAATAATAGCAAGATCCTAGGCATGATACTAACAAGATTAATAACAAACCCTAGCATTTCACTAAGCAATAAAAATCAAAGCTTTAACCCTAACATGATACTAACAATCATAAATATTAGTAAGAAAATAGGAACACTATAACAAATCATCACTTGTGCCACGAATTATGCCACGGGAATTCCAAATTCGTGGCATAATTTCATCTAGCCACGGGAAAAATGAACTATAATACAATACCAAAATAAGAGGATTAATTTATGCCACGGGCATTTATTTTCCCGTGGAAATTATCTCACTTGTGCCACGGATAGCGCTTTTCTCGTGGCAAACTTTACATTTGTGCCACGAGTAGCTCTTTTCCCGTGGCAAACTTTACTTATGTGTTACGAATAGTTTTTTCCCCTTGCAAACTTTACACTAGTACGTGTCACAAATAATAATTTTCCCATGATAAGAATACACTTGTGTGCCTTTTTTTTTTTCAAACAATGACTACAAGTGATATCACTAATCACTAGTTAATTTTTTTTTTTTGAAAGATCACTAATCACTAGTTGAAAAAACTTAAATAACACCAAAGCAATGCATTAGTTTTCCATTCTTTTGTCATCATCCAATTCAATTTCACAATCTAGGGTTTTATCCTTAATTTTATTCTCAATACACTCATTTTAGGGTTTACCTAAACGCATATAGTGAACTATTGTTTATAGTTACTGAACCCGATTTTGTTGCTATGGAATTATACTAATAGAAAAAAGAAAAAAGACTTTTAGAGAAAGACGCCAATTTTTAGTGGATGCGTAGACCGAAAAAAACCCCCATAAAATGTGGTTAATAAATAAAAATCGGATTAGACATAAATAATCCGTTAAATGTAGATTGGTGCCCAAAAAATTCAATGGTAGCGTTTTTCATTTGATCGGTTTTTTGATTTTGATTTGATTTTGATTAGTGTAGTATTATTTTTGTTCCTTTTTTTTTAGTCATTCATTTTTACCCCAATAGTTCAATACGGCAATACTACCCACCTATGGCTATTACATATTTTTTTTTTACCGAAGTAGTGACTATGTGGTAAATTTTTTTATTTTTATTTTTATTTTTTTTTTATTTTAAGAAAATGAGGTAAATGGTAATACCCACTTATGTAGTTATGCGTATGCTTCATCTTTCTCCTCTCAAAATCACTGTATTATATCTCTCGTAAAAAGAAAAAAAAAAAGAAAAAAACCCTACTGTACTTCATTTCTCTCATCTCAAAGGTTTTCAAGTACTCAATGACTCCATCTTCCTCATTTCACGGCCTTTGACACATCATCCCCGACCATCGTCTGCAAGTGGATTCAATTTTTTGTAGTGGAAGCATCCCAGGAATCATAACAATCATATTTAGTATTAAAATTACCCTAGACATGATACTAGGAATATCATAATAACAACCTAAACATGATTTCTACATCATAACATCAATAAAAACCATTAAACTACTTACTTGTATGCCTCGTACCTCTTTCTAATAACAAAATACACGCGTTAGTAACTTCAAGGAAAATAATAAACAAACAATTAAATTAAATAATTATTGAAAGAGAGATTTGGGACCAAACCCTCAGAAATTAAACCTTTCACGTCTAGGGCAAAGGCAACTTCGAATATGGCTAGGTGTTTCTAGATCTAATGAATGCGGAATTTTGTATGTAAAAAGCTAGTTTAGAAAAGAGAGAGAGAGAGAGTGAGAGAGAGAGAGAGAAAGAGTAATCAAGAGAATTTTGATGAGAGTTGGGAATCAAAACGGAGTTTTTAGACGTTATTTATAGACAAAATCAACCAAAAAGATAAAATATCAAAACAGAGTTCTGGCGCACGTAAAACTAAACCAGCGCCAACATCAGCGCCAGGCGCTACAAGTGGCGTTTGGCACTGATTTAGAAAATCACGCGTTTTCCTAAAATCAGATAAAAATTGTCGTACAGGAGGATAAAATCGTATTTCCCTCTAAAATGCTCTTTGATTTTAATTAAAACTCTGAAAAGTCAACAAAAGTCAATTTATCAATGCTAATTAAATTAGGAATGAAAAGAACCTTCTAAAAGAATCTAGAAGACTAAAACCATTCCTAATTCCATTGGGAATGATAAATCATATTGGGCCTCATATAAGGCTCAAACCGGCCCAGTTTAATAAATTGGCCATAACTTCCTTAATAGTCATCGGAATTCGGCTTATAATATATCGTTGGAAAGCTCTTGTCAAGCCCCATCCAACTACACTACTATTGGACCCATATCATGGACCAACCAAACTGGATTGGCTGTTTTCTTAAAATAAGTTTTCAAAAACAGACAGAAGGGAAAAGAAATTAAAACTATCCGCAACACTAAACTTTCCACACTTTCACTTCATTCGATTATGGTTCGACATGAAAGGTACACATCACCAGGTTTGGTTTTGGGGAGACACAAATGGATGTCTACAATAACGGCAACACTCGGGCGGCTAGGTCCTCTCAGTAAGAGCAGCTACATTAGAAGACTGGGAATGTCCCCCTACTAAAATAGGGAAGATGTCTTTGTTGTATACAAGGCCTCTCGTAGAGCGAGACTGTAAAAATTCATGGCCGTGCTCGGATGGATTTTAGAAATCATCTGTTTATTGACAGTCGGACTTAGAATCGAGAAACACTTCTGGACGTAATAAGGATGACGAAATAATATTACCTTATAGTTCACGAACAAACATTAAGTGACATAGGAAAAAGGCTGTATACTAAATGCGCGCTTGTCTGAAAGGATAAGTGGGAGATTGAAATGAATGGTGTCCTTTGAAAAAGTGTACTATTCCATTGTTAGGTTCAGAATTATTAGAAAGCTAATATAGTTAGTAAGGTCAAGTGATTAGAATGTATGGGTGGAGGCCGCTTCTGATCAGTAATATTAATGCATAATTAATAGTACAACTTAATCTTGACTGAACCCTTCGGGTCACACCCAAGCAACTAACGAACCGAAGTGACTAATTAATTATGAATTAATAAAAAAGTCAACCGAGTAATTAATATTTAGACGTCGGGAATTCGAGCTTAGAGCATCGAATCCGAACGTCGGAAGTTGAGTCGAAAAATAGTAAAAGACGAGAAATAAAAATAATAAAAAATCAACAAAGACCAAAATACCCCTAGCATCGCATGCGCATCAAGCCGCGCCTAGGATGGCTGGTGCGTGCTAGCATCACAAGACTAGTCGCGCCAATGTTGGGCCAAGGCGCAAGAGGTGCAGCAGCCCTCAGCAACAGCCCGCATCTTTGATGCGTGGCTCGCTGGCTGAGAGCATGAGCAGCCCGCACAAGCCGCTGGGCTTGCTGGATAGCAACGCTAGTAGCCCGCACAAGCTGCTGGGCTTGCTGGCTAGTAGCACTAGCAGCCCGCACACTTGTGCTGGGCCTGCTAGGCAGCCGCGCAAGGTAGCCCACCTTGGGTGCCTTGGTGCCCAAGTGTGGGTGCCATGTGGCGCGATTTTAAAAGAGGTTAAAAGGGTGTGTTGGCCGGTTTTTGGAG
Source organism: Chenopodium album (assembly GCF_948465745.1). NCBI lineage: Eukaryota > Viridiplantae > Streptophyta > Magnoliopsida > Caryophyllales > Amaranthaceae > Chenopodium > Chenopodium album. The sequence goes on from NC_137834.1 coordinate 31,716,789, forward strand.
AGGGAGTGGGGAGCAAGTTTGGTCCCCCCCTCCTCCAAATGGTCCTCACCTAACCTCTCTCATGAGCTTGTCAATTGTTGATTTATTACTAGTTTGATTATTAAAATGGAAAAATCAAATCCTCCTATATTGATGGGAGAGCTTTTCACTCTCTTATTTTCCCTATAAATACCCAAGTTGGGGTATTGGGAAAATCACTTGAGTGAGAATTGAAAACGGCATCACCATTGTGAAAACCTTTGAACTCATTAATCACTCGGGTTTTTGGTCGGGCCTTGCTAACTCCAAGGCATTGGACCATTTTCGGTTGTCGGGTTGTGGGCGGACTACCGTAGGAGGCCGTCGTATTTTCGAGGCTTGCTTTCGAAGTAAGATCTCGTTCCGTTTGGGCGAAGCAAGCTCCAAAGGTAATTATCTTGTCGTAATCTTGTGATTAATTTATTTATGCTTTATGGTTTTATTAATTGTGAGTTGTTCTTTGGGTCAGGGTCGTTTTCGCGGTAAGTTGGACTTACCAAACCCCAACAATATATATATATATATATATACACACACACACACACACACACACACACATATATATATATATATATCGAAAATATAAACAATGATGCATTTGGGACCTAGCATGACCCCTTGAGTCTTCAAGTCTTCAAGGGTCGTCATTTGCAACTTCAACTCCAAGAACCTTCATATTCAAGACATAACCAAAATTATGCAAACAATAGTATCTACGATTAGGGATAATCTTTATATTAATATACAAAAGTACTCAACGGTTCAGATATCGCAATTAGATTTACAAAAATACGACACGGAACGCAGTCCGTATTTTCTATTTTAATCGGGCTCCACTAGTTGCCATTTTTATAAAACCTGCGGGAGAATATACACTCCATTAATCCATTCACTATTTGTGAATGGCCCATGCATTTTACCACGATAAACAAGTAACAATGCACAAACACGAGTAAACTAGTAACTAATTTAGGTTGTTAATCCATTTAACATGCCTAATTAAAACTAGGGGTGAGCATGGGACGAGTACCCGTACCGTTAGTACTAACGGTTCGGGTACCCGATAACAAAAAATCCCTAAAAGTGATATCCATAACCCGAAACGATAAGTTCAGATACCAAGACTTCGGGTACCCGTATTTTCGGAACGGTTATAGGTTACCCAATAAGATATCCAATAATGATAATTAAACTTAATTATGTAGTTATTATTATATAATTTTACCACTAATTAACAACAATAATTATATGATTTTCACTAAATTGTTAATAATATTATTAATCATTGATATTATAAAGTAATTATGATGTAAAGTAAGAGTTTAGATTTTATAACAATAGATTTTAGTAGGGAAAAAAAGAAAAATAAATGCGTATTGGATCGGGTAATCGTTAATTTTAAAATGATACCCAATAACCATACCCGATAACAAATTATCAGAACGGGTACCCAAACCGTTTTGATTATCGGATCGGGTACCCTAATTTTCAGAACGTTTACGAATTGGTTTTTCGGGTTTTATGTTTTTCGGGTAGTTTTGCTCAGCCATAATTAATACTAGTCAAAGTTGTTTACCGATTATGTAAATTAGCACAATTAAAATTGAAGCTCCCACTAAATTCCGCATCCATCTTAATTAATCCAATTAATTAAGTCGATAAAACCAAAAAATTTTCCTAAACAAAATTTTTCCAATGCCGCTCAAAACCGAGGCCGACCCTCAAAATTTTATTTAAAATATTTAAATTAAATAGAATAATTAAAACGGCAAAATAAGCAAACACGTAGCATACCGCACACAAGTGGGTCTTGTGCCTAGACTAGCTAGGGCGCACCATTGCTAGCCAAGGGTGCCTTGCACCCCTTTTGCAATGCGGCTTAGTGCGTGCTCCCATACCACCCCACGTAGCACTAGCTAGGTCGAGCCTAGTAGCTATTGCTACGGGTTGCAAGGTGCAAGGCAGCACAAACAAGGTTGCTTGCCCTTTCACAACGCACCAAAAACCGCACACAAGAGCTCGCTTGCTCGCCCATCCATGCCCGCATAGCCATGTGCGCACAATAGCACTTTTAACATGCACAACATGATCGCTGCTGCTGCATCATGCTGCTGCGTGTTTGCTGGCTGGCATACCATGCTGCTGGTCAGCGAGCAGCAGTCACGCATGGCAGCACGTGTAGTAGTTTATAGGTACGAATTGCGGAAACATGATACACATTCATATTGCAACTAATCCCAAGATCATGCATATCACATAAATAATTAGAATTAATACCTTTGTAGCGTGATTCCATGTGTGATCGAGCAAGAACAATAAGGAGAATAAGAACCCAATGTGTGATTCCTCTACTAAGTCCACGAGCACGGATCGAACCTCTACTAATGCTAGTTAGCTATGATCGAACACTTTAATCAACCTTTGAAGGATATGTGAGTCACGAGCACACCACAAACCACCCAAACAACTACCACACGCGCTACCCAAGGAGGGGGACCGTACGAACAGGGAGAAGAGAGAGAGGGCCGAGTGGAGAGAGAGAGAGAAATAGGGTTTTGGGAGTTTGTTGCTTGGTTCACAATTAATTTTTAATTGTTATATCAAACAACCCTAGGCATGGATTATATTTATAGATTACATCTTTAAATAAATCCATGTCAAGCACAATACACACTAAGCTCTTCTAACTATTCTAGCCCAACAATGAATATGACATGTCATAAACTCATGAGTCCAATAATGGGCCTCTAACTTGTTTCACCCAATACTCTTATGTCTGACCTCATAGGATCCATTCTATAAGGCTTTGGACTACTCAACTAGCCCAAAGATCAATTGTCATATCTAGCACCAAACATTGACGACCCTATAGAATGAACTAATTAACTCAATAATTGTGATCCTTGATATATCTAGTAATTGCACTTATCGAAGACATAACTCCTTCACTCTCCCACTTATCTGAGACAAGTGCAAAATATTCAAATTCATTAAGTCAATGTATGTCGATTTGTAATATGATTGCATCCCACGTCGTGATCATATTAATCTACAAACCTTTTCTTGAGAATTGAGTGAGAACTACAAAACAAATTTACACTATGTAATCCATTTGAGCACGGCCATGCATTTTCTGAATTCTCCCTCCTCAAGGGGCCAAGACTTATTCTTAATTAAATAGGTAAACTCGATCCAATCTTGTGGAAACCAAAGCTCCCACTCAACTCATGAAGTAATCGGGAAACACACTTTATAATCTCCAGTTACGTGCAGATGATTGAGTGTATCATAGTTAAATCAATCGTTGAATGGAATTAGTGTTCCACTCATGTAAAAGGAATCCCATAATATATCTGGAAGTTATATACTTGAACTTCAAAGTAGGTATATCGTTCGATCTTGCATCATTCATGCATATCCATGTGATTGACCGAGCATCATCACTATGCTCTTATAGCCCATGACACTGCGCTATCCAATCAATCTTACATGTTAGTCCATTCATTGAAATCATTTATGTCCTCTTTAATGATTCCGAACTAGGAACTCAAATAATATATGGATTTTGTTCACCTGTGGGGTTTTATTCACCAGGTCATCAACCTGATGAGCCCATCAATCCATAATTATTTTGGACATTTTATTTAAATATCATAAAACCATAATTAAATAAGAGAAATGATGAATTTCTAGTTAAACATAATTCTGCCAATGAATGAATTACATATGTAATAATTTTTTCTCCAAAAACAAATACAACTTAAATTACATCATCAGCCTTAATCCAGTTGCATTAGCATGCTTCTTATGCTTAGGCAATGGAAGAGGTTTAGTAAGTAGATAAGCGATGTTCTCATCCGTATGAACTTTGCACATCTTAACATCTCCTTTGCCAATGATTTGTCGAATGAGATGATACTTTCTCTCAACGTGATTTGATTTGAAGTGTGACCTAGGCTCCTTTGATTAAGCAATGGTGCCCTTATTGTCACACTACAACTCGATTCCCTTTTGAGCACTTGGTACAATGTCCATCTCAATAAGGAATTTCTTAATCCAAACAGCTTCCTTAGCTGCTTCAACAGCAGCTAAATACTCTTATTCCGTCGTAGAGTCTGCGACTGTGCTTTTCTTCGAACTCTTCAAGCTTACTTCTCCTCCATTCAGACAAAAGATGTACCCAGACTGGGATTTAAAATCATCTCTCTCTGTTTGGAAACTTGCATCCGTATAACCTTTGACAACCAACTCATCCTCGCCGCCATATACTAGAAACATTCCTTTAGTCCTTCTCAAGTACTTAAGGATGTTCTTGGCAGCTGTCCATTGTGCTACACATGCTTAGAGCATACGAAAAATCCGGCCTTGTACATATCATAGCATACATGATTGACCCTATTGCCAAAGCATAAGGTTTATCAACAATACATCTCATCTCTTCTGCCGTTTTAGGGCACTGAGATTTACTGAGCGTAATGCCATGGGACATGGGGAGAAATCCTCTCTTAGAGTCTTTCATCAAAGATCTGTCAAGAACCTTATCAACATAAGTCTCTTGACTCAGTCCAATCATCCTTCGAGACCTGTCTCGATGGATCTTTATGTCATCTTCATACAAGACTAAGAAAACTATGCTGCTCCCAGTGGACTTCTTATATACACAAGGTTCCTCTTCGCTTTTTAGAAAATCAAATTGTTTGATCACTTAATCAAAACAAAGGTTGCAACTCCTTAATGCTTGCTTCAATCCATAAATGGAATTCTAAAGCTTGCATACCTTTCTAGGATTTTCTAGATCTTTAAAACCCTCAGGTTGTGTCATATAAAATTCCTCCATCAAGAACCCATTCAAGAAGGCGGTTTTTACATCAATCTTCCAAATTTGGTAATCTAAAAATGCAACAATCGCTTGAAGAATCCGAATGGACTTAAGCATTGTTATTGGGGAAATTTTTTAATCATAGTCATTACCATGAATCTGTCTGTACCCTTTTGTAGCCAGTCTTACTTTATAGATGCTGTCATTTCCATCTTTGTCTGTTTTAATCTTGTAAACCCACTTGCAACCAATAACTTTTACCCCATTAGGCAAGTCCACCAGGGTCCACACAACATTTTCACACATCGATTCCATTTTGATTACATGGCCTCAAGCCATTTATTAAAGTTGGGGCTCGCCAAAGATTGCGTGTAGATTATAGGTTCCTCATTCTCCAATAAGAAGATTTCAGAATCCTAAGTTAGTAGAACTTCAACAAACTATTTGTTTCTGATTCTAGCAAACCTACGTGGGGTAGGAGAACCAATAGAAATGGTCTCTTTAACTCTTTGAAGATTTTCGCAAGAACTAGATTCAAGTGGGACAATAGGAGTCTCACTAGTCGAATTAGCTTGCTCCGACGCATTGTCATGTGCCCTCGCTTCTAATGTGGTGTTATCCACATCCATTTGTTGCTCGTCTTGAATCTCTTTGAGAATTACTTTACTCTCACTTACCATTTTAGAGAGGAATTCCTTTTCTAGAAAGACACCATCACAAGCAACAAACACTTTGTTATCTTTGCAATTGTAGAAGTAATATTTAGGGTGTAGTTTGACGCCTTGTAAACTTTTTACATAGGCTTCACATCCTCAAATCTTGAGAAAAGACAAACTTTGAACTCTTCCATTCCATATCTCATATGGTGTCTTTTCAACTGCTTTGGACAGACTTCTGATTAGTACTCTAGCAGTTGCTTCTAATGCATACCCCCATAATGATATATGAAGATCAGTTAAGTTCATCATGGACCAAACCATATCCAGTAAGGTCCTGTTCCTCCTTTCTGACACCCCATTTAACTTTTGAGTCCCTAGAGGATTTAACTGTGAAAGTATTCCATAATTAATCAGATGTTCATCAAATTCTTAGGTTAAATATTCACCACAATGATCAGATCGTACTGCTTTAATTGTTCTCCCAAGTTGGTTTTGTACTTCATTCTGGAATTCTTTGAACTTTCCAAAGGCTTCCGATGTCTGCTTGATTAAATAAATATAACCAAATCTACTTAAATCATCAGTAAAAGTAATGAAGTAACTAAATCCACCCCTAGCTTTTGAACTTATTGGTCCACACACATCTGTATGTATGAGTCCTAAGAGGTTTCTTGCTCTTTTACCTACACCCGTAAAGGGTGACTTAGTCATTTTACGAAGCAAACATGACTCACAATTTTCAAATGATTCTTAATCAAATGTTGAAATGAGTTCATCCTTATGTAATTTCTAGATGCGCTTTTGGTTAATATGTCCAAGCCTAAAATGCCATAGGTAAGTTGGGTTTGATCCATCTGTTCTTTGCTTTTTATGATCAATGTTGTAGATATAAGTTGTATAATCTAAGAGATACAAGCAATAAAATAATTTTGCTTTAGCATATAACATATTTTCTTTGGAAATAAAACAATACTTGTCTCTTATTTCAAAAGAAAAACTTTCAGTATCTAAAATTGGAACTGAAATTATGTTTTTGGTAATTGTGGAACATGATAAAATTTATTAAGAACAAAGACAAGACCAGACAAAAGTCTCAAATGATAATCCCCAATAGCAAGTACAACAACTGTTGCTCCATTTCTTACTTGGAGTATGACTTCCCCTTATGCAAACTTCCTACTCCCTTCTAGGCTCTGCATGTTATTAACAATGTGAGCACCACAATCGGTATTGAATACCCATGTTGAAGAAGAAGTAATATTAATTTCTACAACAAAAACATTAGGTAACTCTTTACCTTCCTTTTTTACCGGTGTGTAATGGGGACACCCAAGTACGTGGCAAGACCACCTACCGCAATAGAAGCACTGGCTTCCCTCCTTCTTCAAGTACTCCTCTAATTGGTTGAACAAAAGGTTGACTAGTGCCACTTACGAGCCTTCATCATCATTAATAAGCTTGAATAGATCAAATCCATCATCGAGTGAGAACAAGATAGTGTCATGCGCAGAGTCATCATCAAACGACCTCCCTAGGATATCCATCTGATTGATCAATCCAATCAGTTCTTTGACATAGGTCCTAACTGACTGACCAGGCATGAGTTTCTTAGCAATAGTTTTACAGTGGATATTGTAAGTCTCAAAACTTACAATGTCAGTCTAGGAGTAGTAAATTTGAGGGATCAAATTAACAACCTCTCTTACATTGTGGTCGTTGATGCCTCCACTTCCTAATGCCCCAATGCCACCTTGACAGATGGCACGAAGACATTCATGCAGATCGGTGAACTCATAGTGCCTGAACCTTCTTTTTCAACAAGTTGAAATAGATTCTAAAATGAGATTCCTAATTTTCTCTGCATCCCAAACATCTTTCACATGCCTTTAAGGAGTAAAACCAATAGTGTATCTGCTCTCAATGTGTATGTATAAACGAGCCTCAACCCTTTTACTTCTAAGAACATTTCTCAGCTCGTTTTCCCATTCCTTCAAGTTTATGAGATTCAGCCTTAATTTAAATTTATTTGGAAAATAGTGTTTTCGTAAAGGTTATTCATCTACAAACAAAACCAAAATGAGGCAATGTTCAATAATTATGTTTAATAATTTTAAAGTACCATAAACGATTTAAATTGGTAACTTTATAGCATTTATTCAATAATTAATTGATCCCTATTGATTTAAATGATTCCAAGACCCTTTAATTGTGTAATAGTTGACCGGACTGAGGACCTACCATCAAGCATTACATTTTCAAGGTGAGTAAACTCTTTACTGATTACAACTCTTTGTAATTCTTGGTTGAATAATTAATTATCACATGTTTAATTAATACCCTTAGCTTCAAGGTTCTAAACCTATTAGGTAACCTTGTTGAGTATAACCAATTATATGTGTAGTGTAGAACGTGATCTACCCCACAATTACCTATGATACCAAGTGACACTCTGCTGAGGCCGACCTATCACTCATGATCTATGGATTGTTGGGTATTCAATTGGAAAAGCAACCTCAATATTACTAGGACCTAGATTTATTATGTTGTGATTATTTAGTGAACTATAGCGCATCATCAATCAACATAAAATAAATCTATCATGCATAATCTACTAATGCATAAGTAAAACATGACATAGTATGGCCCCTTAATCCTAAGAAAACTAAAAAAGCAGAAAATACTCCCACTTGAATTTTTATGGATCTCATCCATCTTATTCCTTTGGGCCTCCACTCCATAGGCTTCTTAGATCAACTACAACGTGTAATATTATTCTATTCTATCTACTACTTAAATAAAATAAATTAAATTACAAAAATACTTAACAGTATGCAGACCATATTTAGATAACAAAAATACAAAACGATGCATAGATCGTATTTAGAATCTATTGGCCATACTAGTATATATATAGAAATAAATAATATACTATATTATAAAGTACCGCATAATAAATCACTCATCATGCTTTCCTAAACTGCAACATCAAATGTTCACAATAAAGGAAACATGGCTCCAAAATATCTCATTTTTTTTAAATTTATTACCGCAATTAGATAATATCACATATTATTTCTAAACAACCATAAAATATCATATATTTTATTTTAGGTAAGAGATAGAATCAAATCATATTTTAATTATGAAAGATAAATCATATTTATTTTCCATGATTATCCTAACTAATTTAGGAGATTCTATCCTAATTGCCTAGCCAATCACATAATTTTAAATCAATTATTATCCAAAATTAATTGTGGGATAGACTCATTAAATCAAATATTATCCAAATAGAATCTTTTTTCTCCATAATTATCCAATCTTAACAAAATTAACAACTCTAACTTTGTTAATTATCTTTCAAAATAAAAATTATCTCTTTAATATTAATTTTGATATCTGATTTTTATTAAAATAAAATTTAAAAAAATCATGCATTAGCCACCATGGTGTGGCCAGCCGAAGCCGGCCACGGTGGCCGTACACCGTAAGGTGTACGATGTGATGGGTGTCATTAATGGAACCCGTTTGATGAGAATTTAGGTTGTTTTCTTCCCCTTTTCATAAATTTCATGCTCAATAATTGCCTAGTTTTATGCTTTTGCTCTTGGTTTTACCATTTCTTTCACATTTTGTAGCTTTTGTGCATTTTTATGGTTTTTCTAATCTTTTCTCCATTATTTGCTCTATTTTCGTGGTTTTAGTTATTGTACGAGGTCTGATCTTGATATTTGTGATTTACTAATGTGGAAGATGCTTTTGGAGCAAAATCAAGGCAATTGGAAAGTTTAAGATACAAAGAAGTTGATTCTCCAACTTCTAGCTCTTGCGCTCTCGAGACGTCCTCTCATGAAGATGGGGTGTTGAACCAACTATCAAGTACTTTTTAGGACCGCCACTATTAGTGTTCATCATCATTATATCGCGCGTCCACTCGAAGACCTCAGCGAAGGCGCGAAGCCGCGTGAAGATCCAAGAAACCCAAGGCAATACAGGCGCGCGCCTCCTAGGGTATTCGTCTTGCTCGGTTTTTGTTCACGCCTCCTATATATATCTTTGTAACCCGATTTTTGGGGTAAGTTTTTAGAGAAAGTTTCATTTTAGATTTTGATCATACTTTTAGCTTAGTTGAGAGTTTCTCTCTCTAGTTTTAGGTTTAGTTTTAGGAGTAGAATTTAGAGGTAGAAAGTGAGGAATTTCAATGGTTATTTGAGAGGGTTGTAGATTCAAGATGACAATTATATTAAAGATCTCCATTAACAATCAATGAGGATTTCTCACTCTCTCTTCTCTTGATTGCTTTGTTTGATCTCATTTTTGTTTGGTTTGATTTTGATGTTTGATGCTTGATTAGTGTAGTTGTTTTTCATATATTGTTGATTCTTCATTTCTTTAGTTGTTTGTTGATTAGATGATGATGTTTGAGTAGTTTTTTGGCAAGGGATAGGATAAAACTTGTATGATTTATTGATTATTCTTAATTTTGGGATTGTGTTGATTAATTGTTGAGATTAAAGTGATTAATGGAAGTTTACATGTGTGTCATTCAATTAGGCCTTGAGAATTATGCTAGATTGCAATGTAGTTTCTAATGATACGGACCATTGATTTAGGAATTGCAATTGTCAATTGATCTTGATTAGTAATACTCCTAGTTAGAGTCTCTCGTAGTTGGCGCTAGTTTGACCTTTAAGAGATAACGTTTTTACTCTTTTGATTGAGCTTGCAATTAGTCTTCACAACCATTGACTTGAAATTATTTTTGAGTTGGTAAAATTGTTATGATTACTTGTTGATCCCCATTCCTAGTGTTTTATTTGTTTTGTTCTTCGTTTTGTTAGTTGGTTAGTGTTTACCTTTAATCCTTAAACTTTGACCTAGCTTAGGCGCATAATTGAGAGCACTTGAACATTACCATTCCTTTGGGTCTGACCCTTGACTTGTCGCTATACTAGTATTTGGGTTGGTTAAGTGTTTGTAAATTTAGATTGACCGATGGTGGATTAGTTTCAACGACCTAGTTCCACCCCTCGTCAAAATGGCGTCGTTGCTGGGGAACGGTGTCTATGTTTGAGTATTTTTTATTGCTTGAGTTTAGGTCTTTATATATAGTTTTCTTTTATTTGATTTTTGTTTGTTTTGTGAAAAAATGGCATGTCTATCATTTCCACAATATAACAATGAGCCTTTTGTGAATATTTCCGTAGACTTGAGAAATTTATTGATTATAATTGTTGTAATCTTTGTGAAGCTTGTGAGATATGTTATTTTGGTTTGAATGAGAAACCTGGGAATGTAGTTGAAAGCATGTATAATTTTGAATTTAGTGCATTGTCAATAGATGATGCTTGGGATTTCTATGTTTAGTTTGCTAGGGATATTTATAATAAGGTGTAATCATGATTTTAGTGTTGATGTGCAATGTGTTGAATCTTCTAATGTTAGCATGATTTCTCATGATTTGTTACATGATCCCATAGTTAAACCTGGAACAAATGATTTCAATTATATTTCCTCTTTCGCTCATGATGATGAAGTACATGCTCAAGTTGATGCTAATGGTGTATTTCAATTTTCTTCATTATTTGCCATGTCTTCTTGTGATGTAGTTCATTCCCTTAGTAACGAATCTCATATGCTTGATTGTGCCCCCACTTCCCCATTTAATGAAAATGCTCATGATTTTATTGTGCATGGTCCCACGCTTGGTTATGATTCTTCTTTTACTATTGATCAACCCTTTTTGCCTTTTCATTCTCTAAACTCTTGTTATGAGTCTCTAGTCCCCTATAGCCAAATTGATGAATCTTTGAGGGAGTTAGAGATGAATCCTAACTTAAGGCCCTTGGAGAGACAAATAATGGAAACTTTAAGGAGCCAAATGGACATGATTAGAGAGCGTGAGGGTGTTTTGAATGAAGAATTGAAAAGAAGAGAAGAGTTGGAAAATCAATTGTTATCTTTGATGCTTGTGTGTGAAAATTTCTAATCCAATAATGTGTGTGTTTAAGATGATAATGATAATTTATAGCAACCAAGAGAGTGTGAGGATCCCTTTGATGAGCATATGAGCGATGGTGAAAGAGTTGAGAATGAAGAGAGTGTTGAATTTGAAAATCCTAACCCTCTTTCCCATCTTGATGAGCCACAAAAATATGTGTAAGAGCCTTCAATCTATGAATACGTAGACTCTTTTGAGGTAATGTCCCATTTGTTTTACGAAAGTCATATGAAGATTTATAGATTTTTGGATGTGTTCATCGAGAACGCTTTTTGGGATTTAGATGAGTTTACAATGACTCTACCTCCATTCATGCATGATTTTAAGGACTTAGGTTTTGAGATAGTTGAAGGAAAGGTTGTTTATTATGGGGGAAAGGAGGATGAGGTTGATTCCCTGGGAGTTTTTGAGCTTGAGGGAGGTGTAGATTGTGACAGCTCTTCATTTGAAGACTCTATGATTGATTTCCATGCCCTCATTGGCGATGTGAGACCTTGTGTTAAGGGAGTAGCTACCCATTTTCCTATTTCTCATACCCCTTTTTCTCAAATGTTTGACCACATCTCTTCTTGCCCTTTTTTTTCCCATCCTATCTAAAAGAGTCTATTGGGGAGCCGATTTCTATTGGTGATCTTATTGTCCCTCATTCGTCTTTTGTTGAGGAAAAAGGTGATGTTGCCACCCAAAAATATTTTAGTGAGGAGGATTTTCCTTTCTCTTTTTCTTTCCATTTTTTTAATTCCCCCTTCTTCTTCTTATTTTATTGTTTTTCTTTTTGATCCTTCTTCTTCTTTCTTTTGGCATCTCCCTTCTCACTTGCGTGCAATAATCCTATTGCACGTTCTTATCTCTTTATTTGCCTACCGTTTATCTTATGAAATGATTAGTAGTGCATTTGAAAAGCTCTTGCGTTCGTTGCAATACTATTTTACTAAAGCGGTCAAGCTTAGACCTTAAGCAAGCCTTTCTCGGGAAGTAACCCGTGTTTTATTGCTTTCATTTTATTTTCTTTTTAGAATAGATTTTCTCTAATGGGAATGTTTGTGTGCCTTTTGCTAGGTACATGACCTGATATACTATGGTGCATTGCTTTGGATCAAGAATCAAGGAAGTTTGACTCCTATTTTTGCTAGCATATGGAAGGCAAGGTTCAATTCTTTAGGAAATTAGCTTTGAAAGGTTTAATAAGGTCATTTGCGGGTATTTACACCCACCTAACATCCGGTAATATTTTTCTTTGCTCCTTCTCTAATAGATGATTCCTAGTTGGACTTGTGTTGGTATGGTTGGATTCACTACTACAAAAAAGCCTTTAGAGAACGGTTGGAATAGGCTTTATAGAACGCCTTAGAACCGTTCTTCTGCTAAGCGATGTGTAAAGTATATAGATCACCTTAAAGAGGCGTTCTATATGTTGAACAATAGAGTACGGTTCTTTGTCATAACTGTTCTCTTTTCCCTTCTTGAAATTAGCAAATAATGAAGGAAAAGAGAACGGTCAGAGTACTTAACAGTTCTATATTATCCTTACAAAATAGAACTGTTACCTAAGACAACAGTTCTATAGAAAAAAAAAAAATAAACCCAAAATTGCTAGCTTATACATCATACCGTTGTATTCCTATATTTTCAACTGTATTTTTCTTCTATATCTTTTTTTTTTATATATTACTATGAAATTACACTAATGAAAAAATTATTTTGCATTTATATAATATCAAGCAAAAAAATTATGCATTTCTTATGTATAAACACTCCCTGTATAATATGAACTATAAAATACGGAGTATATTAAAAGTACCTACCAAATTCAAAGGTTTCAATTAAAAGTACTACTAAATTCAAAGGTTTCATTGCTACTAACTTGTTTGTTGTGATGTATCTGGAATTGGTAATACAATTAAAAGCAAAACAAAAGCCAAGAAAACAAAATCCACATGCAAACTATGGAGTAAGAAATGAAAGCTCCCAGCAAAATCATTTCATTACTTTGTAATATATATTGTACTTAAAAACAAATTTTGACTTGACATCTAATCTTGTGCTTGAGTAACCTCAGAAATTATACTTCGTATATCAAGGGCCGAATTTTTGTACTTCGCTTTATTTGAAGATTGTATTCTCTGAAGCTAAGCAACAGAAATTTGCATTATTCTTCATTGGATGATTGAGATTTAAACCCATGTTCTGTGAGCTGCCAATAATTTATAAGCCGGGTTAATCCAACAATAAATTTAGCAATCACAGCTTCATTACCAAACAATAAAATTCATATACCACACAATTAAACAAAAAACCCAATTCAACAAGTGAGAACAACAAAAAGTCACGAAGTTGTATATGATGATTTAAAAAGGAAGATAAAAAGGAAAACTCACAAAAAATGGAGGAGAGAAGCCCGTCAATTAAGAGCACGAAAACACTTCAATGGAGAACGCGAAAATCGTTTCAATGGAAAACTAGCACAGAGAAGGTGACGACGGAGGCAGTAATTTCCGAGCTCTCCATTGAAGGTCCCACCACCCACAACCACCACCTCTGCCGACAACGCCGGCACTACTATCACCGCTGACGTAATAAATTATCAAGATTTAAACATATCGACCGTAATTAGCCATAAATTCCTTAACAAATGCATGAGGATAATCATATAAATGAGTAATTTCTACAATTAGATTGTAGATCAATACCAACCAAATTCAATTGATAGAGAAATTGATACTAGAGCAGAATAGAATCAATACAAATTTTTGATCTATCTTATATATAAATTAGGATTGAATTTTTTTGTTGCTAAAATGAAATAAAAATAGAGTATGTATGTGAAAGTTGAGCAATAAAGCTAGAGGAAGAAAGAGGAGGCGGGTAGAATAACATGATTTCTTTAGTTGTTTGTTGATTAGATGATGATGTTTGAGTAGTTTTTTGGCAAGGGATAGGGTGAAACTTGTATGATTGATTGATTATGCTTAATTTAGGGATTGTGTTGATTCATTGTTGAGATTAAAGTGATTAATGGAAGTTTTCATGTGTGTAATTCGATTAGGCCTTGAGAATTATGCTAGACTTCATTGTAGTTTCTAATGATATGGACCATTGATTTAGGAATTGCAATTGTCGATTGAGCTTGATTAGTAATGCTCCTAGTTAGAGTCTCTCGTAGTTGGCGCTAGTTTGACCTCTAGGAGATAGCTTGTTGACTCTTTTGATTGAGCTTTCCATTAGTATTCATTACTATTGACTTGCATGTATTTCCGAGTTGCTACAATTGTTATGATTACTTGTTGATCCCCGTTCCTAGTGTTATATTTGTTTGGTTCTTCGTTTTGTTAGTTGATTAGTGTTTACCTTTAACCGTTAGACTTTGACCTAGCTTAGGCGTATAATAGAGAGCGCTTGAACATTACCATTCCTTTGGGTTCAACCCTTAACTTGCCTCTATACTAGTATTTTGGTTGGTTAAGTGTTTATAAATTTAGTTTGACCAAGGGAGGATTAGTTTCAACGACCTAGTTCCACCCCTCGTCACGTTGCTATGCAGCGGTGCACAACAGCAACAGTAGTGCCACGCAACCCTTGCACGGTGCTGATGTTGCTGCCCTTACTGACCCGACTTTCTGCCCACCCCCCTCCCTCCGGACTGTCTGTAGCAGCAGCCGCCGTGGCTGCGCCACCCAGCCGCAGTTGTCGCTGCTTAAAAAACCTTTTTTTAAATTTAAATAAATTAAAACACATTTTTTTAAAATTAAATTAATCTTAATCTGGTTTAAATAATTTCAAAATTAAATCATATTCAATCTTGAAATTAGTGTTTTTCATGAAATTAATCCCTAATTTAATTTAACTCTTAAATTAAATAATTTGACTATGAAAATTCATAATTTAGGATGAAATCAAATACTCCCTCCGCTTCATGTTACTCGCAACAAAGGACATGATTGCGGAGGTCGAGGCAAAAGATTGAAAGAATGATTATGGAAAAATAAGGGTATATGTTTAACTATTAATCCACCCTAAAAAAAAGGAAAAACAAATTCGACATTAATTAAATTAAATACCCACCACCACCCACACCACCAAGCAGCAACCGAAGCCAACCACCACCACCCAGCATCAACGAAACCACCCATCACCACCACCACCAAGCACCACCGATGCACCCAACACCACCCACGAACCCTCCATAGCACCGACCACCCAACACTGAACCCTGCTCCACCACCCAACACAACCACGTACCCAGCACTACCGCGAACCCAACACTACCACCTAACACCGATGCATCCAACACCACTTACGAACCTCCAATCAAATACCCCAAAACCACCAAACCTCGCAGCAACTGAAACAAAAATCCCAATGTAACCCATGATGCCCTAATCCCCTCTCAAACCAAGAACTAGCAATCAAACCAATTCCAAAATCAAACCCACAAATCGAAACCGAAACCAAACCCACAATCGAAATCAAACCCACAATTTGAAACCGAAACGAATCCCACAATCCTTCTCTATAATCAATTAAAGCTCGAATTAGTTAAATTTAACCATCAAAACTCTTTAAAACTCTAGATCTAGAGTTTTGATGGTTAAATTTGACAATAAACCTTTCGAATTTAGGTTTCATCGCCTATGAGGAAAACAAAGGCAAAGGAAGAGAGAGAAATTGCGGCGGCGATGTTGATGGTGGTTTCCATTAAAGATGGTGGTCGGTGGTATTGGCAGTGGTGATGGTGGTGGTTGCCATTGAAGGTCGTAGATTATGAAGGAAGAGAGAGAAAATAATGAAAGAAGATGTTGAATGTAGATGAGGAGGGGAATAAATTAGGATGGATGTGGTAGTAAGGTAAAATTAATTAACTTTAGTGATTAATGTAATAAGAATAGATTTATAATTTAATTATTTTTTTAAAAAAAGTAAGGGTATAATTGTCATTTTGTAGCAAAAAACATACTAAAAAGGGAAAGAAAATGATTTGTTGCAAGTAATGTGAAGCAACCATTTAAGGAAACAGTTGCGAGTAATCCGAAGCGGAGGGAGTAGATTAAATTAATTAATCACATAACTATCGAATTAAATCAAAACCAAAACAAAAATTTCACAAAATATGGTTTAAGGTTTCGAATTTTTCGAAAATTAGGGTTGGGGGTTCGAATTTTTCGAGTGGTTTAGGGCAAAAAATCAGATCTTTGATGGCTAATTTGGAGCAAATTAAACAACTTTTAATGATTCTATATTGTTAAATCACATTTAAAATAATAATTGACCCATAATTAAATTATTCTCCCTCCTAATTAAATAAAAATTGTGGACTATCAAAGAATTAATATTCAATATATGTAAATGCATAGGCTAACTGATACCACTATAGGAGTTTTTATAGGTACGAATTGCGGAAGCATGGATCACATTCATATAGCACCTAATACCAAGATCATGCATAACACATAAAGAATTAGAATTAATACCTTTGAAGCGTGATTCCACATGTGATCGAGCAAGAATAATAAGGAGAATAAGAACCCCACGTGTGATTCCTCTACTAAGTCCACGAGCACGGATCAAACCTCCACTAATGCTAGTTAGTTATGATCTAACACTTTAATCAACCTTTTACGGATATGTGAGTCACGAGCACACTACGAACAACCCAGACAACCACCACAGGCGCCACCCAAGGAGGGGGGCCATACGGACAAGGAGGAGAGATAGAGGGCCGAGTGGAGAGAGAGAGAGAATTAGGGTTTTGGGAGTTTGTTGCTTGGTTCACAATTAACTTTTAATTGTTATATCAAACAACCCTAGGCATGGATTATTTTTATAGATAACATCTCTAAATAAATCCATGTCAAGCCCAATACAGACTAAGCTCTTCTAACTATTCTAGCCCAACAATCAATGTGGCATGTCATAAACTCATGAGGCCCAATAATCGGCCTCTAACTTGTTTCACCCAATACTCTTGTGTGTGACCTCATAGGATTCATTCTATAAGGCTTTGGACTACTCAACTAGCCCAAAGATCAATTGTCATATCTAGCACCAAACATTGACGACTCTATAGAATGAACTAATTATATCCATAACTGTGATCCTTGATATATCTAGTATTGCACTTATCGAAGACAAAAATCCTTCAACACAAACACACAAGGCACCCCCCTTTGCAGCCACATGCTAGCTGCGGTGCAGCCCGGCTAGTCAAGGGTGGATTTTGCCTCAATTTTTGAGCCAAAGCCTCAGGATTTAAACTGAATTTTGCGTGACTTAAATAATTAATTCCAAATTAGTTTAGAACTAATATAATGAGAAAAATGAAAATTATAACAAGTCCAACTTAAATAAATTCATCCATATGTCCACTAAACCAAAATTATTTCTAAGAACTATTCTTGAATAAAAGTGGTTCAACTTAATGCTACAAAATGAATTAAGGGAAATACTCACTATTAATTTAATTAACTTAAATTCATGATGAGATTTGACTAAAAATAAAGGGGGGTTGGAATTATGAACACAAATATTCAAATAAAGATTCCAACTTTAACTTGTGAATCTTTGAAAAATTCATCTTCCAACCTAAAGATTAATGAAATTTCTATCACAATATTGAGACTTTATGATATTAATCAACCTAAAATGATTAAATCAACAAAGTTCAACAAAAATTTATGGAATTTAGTAACTCAAAGTTTCAATCACTTAAAATAATTAAAGATTGAATCTTTATTACTTAGAAGCCTTAAATAATAAACTTTTCATACTTAATGCAATGAATTTGCAATTATGTGAAAAATTAACCAATCTTTCAAGAACTTATTACTACCAAGCAACCATGCTTAAAGAGGTTCAAAAATGCAGAAACATTAAGGAAAGAACCAAATACATAATCACCATAAATATGCCATTAAGATTCAAGGTTAGAAAGACTTAAAAAATTTCGTCAAAACGAAAAATCCCTCAAAATTACTTGAGCCAAAATCAAACTCACAATTAATTTAATCAAAAGACATAATTAACAAGAAGTAAGGAAAAATGAAATTACCCTTGTAGCGTGCTTTGCTCGTCCACAGAGCTCTTACTTGAGAAAGCTTAAGTCTCGCAACATGCGATAACCTCCTACGGTATCCATCCGCAACACGACCACGACTAGGTCTACTACTTGGAGGTTAGCAATGTCCGACCAATAAAACTACTTGAGAAATTTTGAGTTTAAAGGTTTTCTTTCAAGTGGGGATGCCTTTTCTAACTCTTACTCAAGTTAGTTATCTCATACCGCAAGTTGGGTATTGTAGACACCTAAAAATGTCTCCCCAAAACCAAACCCGATGATGAACAACATTTCACCGCCATTATTGGTTGGGTTGAGTATTTAATCTTGGAGTGCTTAAATCCATATTTCTATTTCATAAAACCTACCGAACTTTTATTCCATTTCCCCAAACCATAACTTATTTTCCTCTTTTCGTGCCTTTAAACCCAAAATAATTCATTTCGTGTCCTTTAAAATCATTCATTTCGTGTCCTATTTATAAAAACGTTTAGTCTAGTTTATTTTGGTCAATTATCTAGGTTCAATAATTGAATAGTTGGATGAAGATTTGAAAGATCTTTCCAATGATATATTATAAGCCCAAATCCGAGTTATAACAAATAAGTTATGGCCAAAATATTAAATTGAGCCCAAACCGAACCTAAGCCCACCTTACCTACGACCCAATGATCATGTGGAGGGTCCAAATTATTTAATCCCATTCCTAAACCAATTAGGATTAATTAGAAGCTTCTATAAGTTTCTAAAAGATCTTAATTATCCTTTTTGAAAAGATAAGATCAAAGAGTTTGAAATTGAATAAAACTTTTCTTTTTGAAAATCCTATTTCTATCCGAATTGAAAGACGTTCAAAGATAGTCAGATATGATTTTCATGCCTCATATTTTTTATCTTAATTTTATTTGGTCTGATATCCCTTGAAATTATCTTTCCAATGATATATTATAATATCAATTCAGAGCCAGAACGGAAAAGATATGAATAAAATGTCAAACTCTATCTAAAACTGACACCGTCTCACTATTTTGGCCATATCTTTTATTCTAAAAACTATTTTAATCTGATTCTAATTGTATTAGAAATTATAATTCAAGATATTTCCAAAACTATCTTATTTATCATATTCCGATTTTTGTATTAAATGATATGATAAAAACAAAAACCGCAAAACCTGCAGTCTATCGAGTTTTATTCCGATTTAATTCGGATCTTATCTTGTTTTTTCGACTCTTCTTTTTTCTCTATAAATAGAGGTCATATCTCCACTTTTTCAATCATAAACAATATTGATCACAAATTTATTCTCTTCTCACTTTTTAGCCTAAACACTAGCTTCCCCATTCTTTCACTATTCCTTCCTTTAAGCACTCCAAGGAATCCATACAATACCTGAAGTTCTATACTTTAATCAAGGCGTGATAGGTATTAATAACTGAGGGTTTGGACCAAATAAACTCTACATTTATTTAATTTAATTTTCATTTGCTTTATATTTTTTTATTGAATTTACTAACATTTTATTCAAGATGTAGCAATTTAAAAGAACGCACAGAATGTGAGTAATTAATCAATTTAGTTACTCTTATTTTATTTCAATATTGCTAGCATCATGATTAGGTTATTCTATATTTGATTTGACTAACGCTATTATGGTTAAAATGCTTCCAATATAGATGTTTATTTTATTATATTTATTGATCATCATATTGCATGTTAAAGGGAATATGTAATTGAAAATCACGCCTAATAAGATAATTTGGACAACCGATTTAGGTTCCTTTTTAATCTTATTGTTTAATCAAGTGATCACTAATATTTTAGAATTATGTGTGCATTAATATTAAACATTCTTAGCTTAATAATAGTTTGGATTAAATTTAATATTTGTTTGTATGCCTTTGAGATCGTAGGAATCAATTTTCACTATAAGAATCGAGTAGAGGCCAATACGGGCGAATGTGACTGCATGACTCACTTCGTACCATCAACCCCGATTCTCCTTTCGTGGTTCTGAACCATATGGAGTTAGTAATCTCATGGATTATGAATGGGGTATAACATTCACAGGTCAATCGTTGTTGTCTATCGTTGTCCCTTATCGTGGTTGCCTTTTTATGATCCGTGAACGGTTTACAAGTTCCTTAAAAACTTGTTGGAGGCTCCCTACTTTGCTTTGTCCCTAATCGTTGTCCCTAATCGTAATGTCAATTCCCACTTCCTATGAGTGCCAAGAATATTCACCACATGCTTTAACGTAAGCGCACTTCGAACGACGCCATACAATATGGCGACTCCACTGGGGAGGATTCTTGGTTATTTATCAATTTGAGTGATCGGTATTTAATTGAGATGAGTGGATAAGACTTGAAAGATTCTTGAAAATATTACTGTGATTAATTGGCATTTTCACATATGCATATGCATTTTAGCTTACCTATTTTGCCACAATAATACGTGTTCTACGTATGTGGCTAGCCCGGGGGATTTATGCTCTATCAACCCGAAAACGCTCATGGAAATAAGGGTTCATCCGAATTTTTAAATCCACCCAAACCATGGAGTCGAGTTCGATTTCATCACGAACTCGCGGAGCCACCCGTTGGCATACACCCTCAAGGGAGGCTGCCTTGCTAACGCGTCCTAACTGTTAACCATGGTACCCTTTGACACCCAAAAGCTTGACCATAGTCGAACATAGAACTTGACTTTAGGTTGCGAACTTCATTGCATCATGCGTGACAATATGCTTATATGTGCATTTTATTTATTGAATTTTTTTAATTATTTGTTTTCTCTTATCAAACCCTTTTTATTTGTTTTTTGAGTCGAGTCATAGATTTTTTTTTAATTGAATTAACCCGGATTTTTATTCTCAGGGACTTGAATAGTACACTTGTTCGAAGGACACCATTCCTTTAAAAAATCCCTCACTTCCTTTCAAAACTCCTAATCTAAGCTAATCCTCCTTAAAGGAGAGAGAAACTATTTTAATCTAAAGAATTTCATCTCTATAGAATAAAGAAAGCTTTACAATATATATATTAAAGGAGAAAATAAAGGAAATCGCAAGTAAAACCCAGAAAGCCACGCCCGCAGAGGAGAATAGAGCACGAGGAAAGCCGCGCCCGTGGCCAAAGCCCGTGCCCGCAGGGTGCTTGCAGAGAGTTCCTTGTCGATTTTGGCTGCAGTAACCCCGCGCCCGCGGCCAACAGATCCGCGCCCGCGGCTGCAGGGCCCGCGCCCGTGTCTTGCCTGCGGCTAGGCTTGGCTGCTTGGGTGATTGGCTGCTCCTTGCATTCGAAGCTTCCTTGGTTGGCTTGACATGCATGTTTGGCTTCCCGAACTTGGCTCCGTTAAATTTCCTTAATGCACTTGAGCTCCCTCCTTGATTATTAAATCCCGGGGAACTCGACACACCTACAAAACAAGTCAAATAAACGGAGAAGCGGGGGAAATAGCCGAGAAATGAATAAAATAATAAGAAAACGATTGAAAGCAAGCATTTCTCTAAACTAACACACAAACATGCAGTTCAAGCATTATTACATAAACACACGATATAAAAGACTAAAGACGAGCATAAACATAGGAAGAAAACCTAGCCTAAGAGTGCCATAAATGGCACGCATCAAATTCCCCCAAGCTAAACTTTTGCTCATCCTCGAGCAAAACAAAATCCAACCCAAGGGAAAAATGATGACAATATTCAAGCAAAGAAAGAAATAAGAAACTAGAGAGGATGGGAATATACACTAACTCACTTTCGTAGGAATCACATTCAATTTTATCAATTAAAGACAAGTGATTTAAACCCCTAGATCGGCCTAGAGGACGAGTGATGCTCTCGTAAAGGTTTTCTTAAGAGATTAACCTATAACTCTCATAATAATACAAACAAGGCAAAGCATGAGAAAGAAAACAAAATATTAGAAAAACAAACAAATGTTCATGAAAGGACTTTTCCAAATGTACAAGCACAAATGAGTGCAAATCTTTCTAAACAAGTAAAGGAGTGCACGTTCCAAGATATCCGAGGTTGATTGAAACGTAAATATGCTAAGCATAGGAACTAGTTTTTGAATCCACTTTCATCCAAAACGGTCTTATTACCGCGTTCTCCCTACTAGTCTCATATCTTTCCCTAGGGAGCATCTCATAAGTTTCACGAAGGAACCGGAATAAGAGATAATTTTGGGCTACTCGAAGTCTTGACAATGCATCCCCTCTCCTTAGGCTTTAACTCATAATGCCGTCCCCCTATATGTGACTCAACCTCTAGTTCAAAAGGATATTCCCAGAGGTTGTAATGTAAGGACAAAAGGTTGAGGGTAGGCTTAAAATTTAGAATTTGGCGGTATTCCTAATTAGTGAAGCAAAGGGTGATCAATCCTCAACACCATAATCAAGAAGTCAACAAACAAAAACAAACTAACACCCCAAGCTTATTTAAAGCTATATCCACAAGCATATACACAAAAAGTGTAAACGCTTCTCCCCTAAGCTTAAAGGAAGCATTGTCCTCAATGCTTGAAAAGTAGAAAAAAATCACATCAAAATATTTTTTAATTTTCTCATTTTCACTATTTTTTTTCTTATATTCAAAGCAAATGTCCTTGCCTCTTATAACTTTGGACGGCTTTTGCAATTTCACATTTATTATGTCCTTGCCTCTTTTCACTTTCGAGGGCTTTTTCCATCATTCATTTTCCATGATTCACAATATATACAAAAGACAAGCTTGCTTACAAATAGAACCAATATCCGATCTTATATACCACAAACTACAAACACATGACCATTTGCTTCACAAAAACAAAAAATGGAACAAAAATTAACAAAAGGCTCAAAATTCTAAAGATGTGGCTTGAAAAGAAGGGAAAAAGCTCAAATGGTTATCAAGTAGGCAAATGTAAACCCAAAAACCAAAAATAAGAATACTATCCTAGAAAAGAAAAATTATCACCCCGAAAAGATGCCTTTGTCCTCCCTAAATTGTTCGGTCTCGAGTTTGAGAATTATGAGTCAAGATTCTAGATTAGGTCCGCAATAGTCAAGGATCCATGTCTCTCATGCAAATATATGTTGAAGGCTTGAAAAGTAATGAACCTCACATGATGTAGCAAAAACTCACTATTGGTGTCAATTCGACTGTAGGAAGCAACTACCAACATGCCACAAACAAGTAGAATCCGGTTCCATGATCCCACTAGTTTTAACAAACTAGCTTAGCATGCTTTATCCTAGAATCAAACAAGAATACTCTTAAACCGTGCACATCGTTACCACTTAGAAAGAAAAACATTCAATTATATAAGTCCAAAAGTATTATGTCCAAAGCAAGAACAAAACAAAGATACATTGCAAATTTGCCTTGATAGAAACAAAAATCTTTTTTGGATTTTTTTCAAAATAAAGGAACATGGAAAAACATATAAAAAGGTGCATAGCATATATGAATCAATATCCCACCAAACATGATAGAATACCCTCCCCCAAGCTTCAATGAGACAACATTCTCAAACATAAATCATAGAAACCATGGGAGAGGAAAACAAGGAGATCAATCCAACAATACCAACACATGTCCAACAAGGAATCAACCATTAGAGAGAGAGCAAGGAAAGATATTACCGGATTTAGGTGGGTGTAAATACCTGCAAATGACCCAATTAAAATTTTCAAAACCACTTTCCTTTAGAATTGAATCTTACTTTCCATATGCTAGCAAAATAGGAGTAAATTTTCCTTGATTCTTGATTCTAACCAATGCACTAAAGTATATCTTCAAGTCATTTACCTAGCAAAAGGTACACAAACATTTCCATGGAAGAAAATCTATTCTAAAAACAAAATAAAATGAAAGCAATAAAACACGGGTTACTTCCCTGAGAAAGGCTGGCTTATGGTCCAAGCTTGACCGCTTTAGAAAATAATAATTTAACGCACGCAAGAGCTTATCAAATGCACTACTACACAATTCATATGATATGAGGTTGGCAAATGATGGGAAGAGAACGTGCAACAAGATTATTACATGCAAGTGAGAAGGGAGATGCCAAAAGAAAGAGGAAGAGGGGTCAAAAGGAAAAAAGAAGAAAATAAGAAGGGGGAATAAAAGAATTGGAAAAAAAAAGAAAAAGAAAAACATCACCCTTATCCTCAACAATAGACGAATGAGGGACATTAAGATCATCATAGACAAGGGCGTCCCCAATAGGCTCATCAACAAAGGAAGGAAGGGATAAATGAGTGTAGGTTATGTGGTTGAAATTTCTTGAAAAAGGGAAATAAGAGGAGGGAATAGGGGCTATGGTCTCACAAATGAACTCTTTCTCTCCACCATGCCTCAAATCACCAATAAGAGCATGAAAATCAATCATAAATTCCACAAAAGAAGAACACTCATGATTATCATCTCCCTCAAACATCCAACTTCTAAGAGGAACTACATGATCCCCTTCACTACAATCATAAACAACAACTCCCTTAACTTCCTTAAAGCCTAAAGTCTCAAAGCCATGCATTAATGGATGCAAATTCATTTCAAACTCATCTCTCTCCCATGAAGCATTCTTAATGAACTCACTCAAAAGGCTATGGATTTTCATTTGACACTCAATAAACACATTGGTCATAACCTCAAATGAATCCAAATACTTATGGATAAAAGAATCACAATCATGCACTTGAGACTCATCAAGATGGGAAAGAGGATTAGGATTTTCAATATCAACACTCTCTTCATTCTCAACTCCTTCATCATCACTCAAATGCTCACCAATGGGATCCTTACATTCTCATGGTTGCTCAAAATCATCATCATCATCCTCAACATACTCATTAAATTGGGATTTTTCACAAACAAGCATCAAGGATGACAATTGGCTTTCTAACTCTTCTTTTCTTTTCCTTCCCTCCTCTAGACGCTCCTCATTCTTTTTCATTATCGCTAATTGACCTCTCATAGATTGAAGAATCATCTCCTTACTAGGCCCAAGGTCGGTATCCAACTCAATGCGCCTAATTTGAGACTCAAATATATCAACAAGAGATTCAAAAGATGTAGATGGTTGAGGCTCAACAAAAGAAGAAGAAGTACAACCAAGATTAGAAGAATCAACGTTAATATCATGAGCATATACATCACATTGGGGAGTGGGGGCTCAATCAAACACATGAGATTCATCATTAAGGGAACGAAGCACATCACAAGAAGGCATGGTAAATAATGAAGAATATTGAAACACACCATTAGCATCAACTTGAGCATGCACTTCATCATCATGAACAAAAGGGGAAATAGAGTTGAAATCATGTGTTCTAGGTTCACTTAAGGGATCATGTAACAAATCATGGGAAATCATGCTAATATTAGAAGAATCAAGACATTGCGCATCAATATTAGAATAATGATTACCCCTATTATAAACATCCCTAGCAAACAAAACATAAAAATCCCAAACATCATCAATTGACAATGCTCTAAATTCACCATTATGCATGCATTCAACTTCATCTCTAGTTTGCTAATTCAAACCAAAATAACAAATCTCACAAGCCTCCCAAAGACTACAACAATTATAGTCCAAAAATCCCTCAAGTCTATTGAAATATTCAAAAAAGGCTCATTGTTAAATTGAGGAAACGCGAGATATACCATTTTTATACAAAACAAAAAAAAATCAAATAAAAGAAAATTATAAACAAAGTCATAGACTCAAGAAATCAAAAACACTCAAACATAGACATCGTTCCCCGGCAACGACGCCATTTTGACGAGGGGAAAAATAGGTCATTATCTAATCTTCCCTCGGTCAAACTAAATTTATAAACACTTAACAAACCTTAATACGAGTATAGAGGCAAGTCAAGGGTTGAACCCAAAGGAACGGTAATATTCAAGTACTTCCAATTATGCGCCTAAGCTAGGTCGAAGACGAAGGTAAGAGAGAATACTATCAACTAACAAAACAAGTAACTAAGGAAATAAAACACTAGGAACGAAGATCAACAAGTAATCATGTGAATTGCAACAACTTGGAAAGATTATGCCAATCAAAGGTTGTGAAGACTAATGATAAGAGCAATCAATTGGAATCA
The DNA here is from genome assembly GCF_948465745.1 of Chenopodium album. Classification (NCBI taxonomy): domain Eukaryota; kingdom Viridiplantae; phylum Streptophyta; class Magnoliopsida; order Caryophyllales; family Amaranthaceae; genus Chenopodium; species Chenopodium album. Next base: position 31,743,440 of record NC_137834.1, read on the forward strand.
AAGAGCTATCTCCTAATTGTTAAGCTAGGTTTCACTATGAATAACAAACTAAGAGAATCACAATCAAAACTAATCGATAATTGCAATTCCTAAATCAATGGTTCGTGTCATAAGCAATTACAATGCAATCTAGCATAATTCTCAAGGCCTAATCGAATTACATGTATGCAAAACTTCACTAATCACTTTAATTTCAACAATCAATCAACACAATTCCCAAATTAAACATAGTTATTTAATCATACAAGTTTCACCCATTTCCTAACCAACAACTACTCAAATATCATCATCTAACAACTAACAACTAAAGAATCCAAGAATCAACAATATATCAAGAACAACTACACTAATCAAGCATCAAACATCAAAATTAAACCAAACAAACATGAAATTACATAAAGCAATAAGGTGAGATAGAGTTATAAATGCTCATTGATAATAGAGAAGATGTTCAACACAATTGGCACCCTTGTATCTTCAACCTCTCAATCACCATTGAAATCCCTCACTTTCTCTCTCTAAAACTACTTCTAATCTAGAGACAGGAACTCCTAATCTAAGCTAATCCTCCTGAGAGGAGAGAGAAACTATTCTAAACTAAAGAATTTCATCTTTATAGAATAAAGAAAGCTTTACAATATATATAGAAATGGAGAAAATAAATGAAATTGCAGGTAAAACCTAGAAAGCCGCGCCCGCGAAGGAGAACAAAGCACGAAGAAAGTTGCGCCCGCAGGGTGCCCGCGGCCTGCCCACGTAGAGTTCTTGGTCGAATTTGTCGATTTTAGCTGCAGCAACCCCGCGCCCACGGCTGCAGGGCTCGCGCCCGCGGGTTTAGGCTGGGCTGCTTTGGTGCTCGGCTGATCTTTGCTTGCGAAGCTTCCTTGGTTGGATTGACTTGCACACTTGGCTTCCCAAACTTGGCTCCGTTGAATTCCTTGAATGCACTTGAGCTCCCTCCTTTATTATGAAATCCTGGGGAACTCGACACACCTACAAATTAAAAAAGTCAAATAAACGGAGAAACAAGAGAAATAGCCGAGAAATGAATAAAATAATAAGAAAACAATTGAAAGCACGCATTTCTCTAAACAAACACACAAACATGCAATTCAAGCATTATTACCTAAAAACACGATATAAAAGACTAAAGACGAGCATAAAAATAAGAAGAAAACCTAGCCTAAGAGTGCCATAAATGGCACGCATCACTTAGCATTTATGTTTCTCAGGTATGGTACCAAGCACTCGATGAGAGACGCAATTTGAGATGTCTTCATATCAAAGACATTGGAACACTTGCCTTTAGACATTGTTTTTTTTTTTTTACTCATTTTTTTTAATCTCTTTTTTTATTTATTTGAACTTGCTTTCTGACTGTTACACAAATTTCACACCATCCCATCCCAGGGTTAAGTGAATGTCGATTGAATAAATAGTAAGGTCAATCGTTAGACGAGGCTCAAAGTGGTTGACGAAGAAATTGATATTCGATTGAATGGTTAATTAATTGATTTTTTTTTTCTGAATTAGTGAATGAAAAATACTATGATTGAGATATAAAGGAAATATGCTCATTTTATTAATGGAAAAGGTGAACGAAACACATGAAACATATATAAATTCGAAATGGAAAACCTATGCTAGACATGAATGGGGGAATGGAGATGAATGATGAAGAAAAAGAAACAAAAGAAATCATGAAATCTTGCACGAAGGATCTGCTATGCGACTTGTGTTCATTACTTCTTGCCGCTTGCAGGGATAGGAAGATTGTTTGCATCCACCAAGTCTTGAATGACGTCCTTCAAATTCCAACATTGCTCAGTGGTGGCCACTTCCTTGATGGTACTTGCAATGGGAATTGGGATTCCATTTGCCGATCCTTTCTTCAGGTTTTGGCTCTGGAAATGGCCTAATAGGTGTGATCAAGCCTTGACCGTAAAGGCGGTCAAAGGCCGCATCATAAGTCATTCCTAAAGGAGTGTAAGTTCTCCTTTTCTTGGGAAATGGAGCATCAAGAGCTAACACTTCATTGAGATCAACTTGGCTTATATTGTTGGTAGTATTCTCTTGCTAAGAAGACGAAGAAGAAGGATGGTAGTTCTTCTTGTTTTTCCAAGTGTTATTATTGTTACTCTCTCCTCAATATTGATGCCAATGTCGTATACAGCTTCAAAAGTGTTCAGTGTAAGAAATTTAAGATGTTCCTTATACTTGTGATTCAGATTTTGAATAAAGAGACGAACCATCTCTCTTTCTTTGGGAGGATTTACCAAGAGTGAAGTCTTTTCCCTCCACCTGTTCAGATAAGCGGTGAAGCCTTAATTCTCTTTCTGTTTGAGAATGGAGAGTTCACGTTCACAAGTTTCAGCTTGAATGTTACACTTGTAAAGATTCATGAAACTGTCAGTGACATCTTACCAAGTCGCCGTACGCTTGACATCTAGGGAATAAAACCATTGTTGGCAAGTGACGCGGGTGCATGGAACTTAGTGGAAGAATGGGAAGACTTGCAACGTGTCGTGACACGAATTCGGGCCAAGCTCCTAAGAGGTCACCTTTCAAGACTAACCATCATCACACTTGAAGACAAGAAGAATTGAAGAGGTTTGGCCGAACCTGGGAATTAAGACCGAACCATTTTGGCAGTTTCAAACCCGATTTTTTCAGTTTTGCAGCAGTGGTCAAACTCCAAAGGTTCGACCGAACCAAGAGCAGGACCATTTGACCGAACCATCCCTAGGTTCGGCCGAATTTACCCACAAGTTCGACCTAACTTACCCTTAGTTCAGCTGAACTTATTCCCGTTTTTCTGTCAGCTTGTGCGAACTATATAAGTTGGTTTAAGACGTTTTTGCATTTTAATTAATGTTGAACTTTGCTTGATTTTTTTAATTAAAGAGACTTTCTCTCTCTACCATAATTTTTGTGAATATCTTACTTTCTTTGTGATTGCTACCTTGTAATCTTTGTGGTTACACCTTAATCCTAGCTTTACTTTGTGTTGGCTTTGATTAAGACCCCTATTTTCATTATCTTGGTGTTTTTGAGATAGGTTTGCCTTATTTTGTTGGTTTGAACTTGTTGTTACTTGATTTCTCCTCCCTTTTTCTTGGGTTTTGTTGGTTATTTCGTATCAGCAAGCATGCTCTAAGGAGAGAGTAAACACCGTAGGGAAGAGTGTTACGCCCAATCCCTTACGAGACATGGTTGCATAGAATACCTTCAAATGGATTATTGTATTATAAGTAGGCTTGAAATTTTGAATATCAGCAGTGGAGAGCTTTTTAGGGAGCCTATCCTTCACATTTAAAGCAGTGGGAGGTTGTTCCACATAGGTTAATTGTTCAGAGATCTTAATCATTTGCTCTTTAATCTTGTCCATTGCAGCCACAGTGACATTGTTTTGATGTTTTTGCTCTACTGTGTTAACTCTGGTAGTGAGCTCTTGCATCATGGTAGATAATCTCTTGATGGACCTTTTAATGTTCTTAATATCCTCCTTAGAAGCCATTGGTTGAAAGTAAACAGGAGATAGCGAAGTTCTCTTTGAACGCCCCTTAGATTGAAGAGATTGTTGCGATAATCACTCGAAACGTATTAATATACCCTTGCTCCTTGACTAAGTATTGTGAAATAAAACAATTCACTTAATTGTTTTACTCATAGCTCAAGATAGGAAAGGAAGGAAAAAAATAGACATTTGAAAACATGTGAGAAAAACTCCACTCATTTTTTTTTATTATGACAAAAAAAAGGGTGCATGGACCTAGAATACGATAGAAAACGACATGGTGCACGACTCGAGTCGGAACATAAAGAAAGTTTGTGGACTATACTTGACTCGTGAGTAATTAAGTGATGTTATAAAAATCGTGGTATGATCGTATGGCTAGACATGTGAATAGTAACCAAAATGACTGACACGCGGACCAAATTAGCATGGAAGACCAAAAGACAAACTAACTTGATTAATTTTGTCCAATTTTAATGTTTATGTTATTTACTAGGTGAGAACGGTCTATTGGCAATTGTTAGTAGTCATAAAATAATCCACCATAGACAAAGAAAGATCGTTAAGGTTAGGATCAAAACAGCCAAATATATATAAATAGGACACGTAGGCACAATGATGCAAAGAATAGTTCGCAACCGAAGGTCCAGTTCTATGTTTAACAATGGTCAGGTTTTATTTCATGTCAAAAGGGTACCATGGTTAAGAGTTTGGACGCGTTAGCGAGGCAGCCTCCCTTGAGGGTCTATGCCAACGGGCGGCTCCTCAAGTTCGTGATGAAATCGAACTCGACTCCATGGTTTTGGTGTATTTAAAAACTTGGATGAATCCTTATTTCCATGAGAGTTTTTCGGTTAATAGAGCTTAAATCCCCCGGGGCTAAGACGTATGTAGAACACACACGTTTTTTCAGACAAATCGAAGGAAGCTGACTGTGAGAAGAAAAATAAAGCCACTAGAAGGATTTCAAGAATGCCGTGACATGGCAGAATCTTCCATGTCAAAGTTCAAAACACCACGTGACGGTTCCTAGAGTCGTGACACGGCAAGCTCTGTCATGGCGCGACAGTCAAGAAATCTAACCGGTGCCTCCGTTTTCTTCGTTCACGACTACGTTATTCAATTTTTCCTACGGGACAGGCCTGAGATACGACGTTAAAACGTCTATGCATATGAAAAAATGCCAAATTAATCACAAGAATACTTTTAAAGAATCTTTCAAGTCTCATACACTCATCATAATTAAATACCGATCGCTTAAATCGATAAATAATCAAGAATCCTCCCCAATGGAGTCGCCAAGTTGTAGGCGTCTTTAAAACCATGATAACATTTGATTCGTAACTCGGAATAAGGAATATAATATATCATTGGAAATCTTATCAAGTTATACTCTCCAACTCAATTGGAATCAGGTAAAAATAATTTGTATATTTTAAGATATGGCCATTTTAGTAGAAGGGTGTCGGTTTTGGGCCGAGTTTAGTGTTTGGGCCATATCTTCTTCGTTTTAAATCAAAATTGGGCTTATGATATATTTTTGGAAAGCTTATTTAAAGGCCTATCCAACCAAATAATATTAGATCAAAATTTTATGACAAAAAAAATCAGTTTCTCTCGGTTTTGCGATGTAGACACGAAAAGTGGAAAACAAGTTATGGTGTAGGGAAATGAGCTAGGAAATGGATTGGTTTATGAAATGTATTGAATGCAAACATGGATTTAAACACTTCAAAGATTAAATACTCAACATGAACAATAATGGAAGTGAAAGGTTGTTCATCATCGGGTTTTGTTTTTGGGATTTTTAGGTGTCTACAGTTACTGATTTTTACTAAACTGAACTTATTATTTTACTGAAATAAAATTATTTTTTAATAAATATTATTTTTATTAGGTGACGTGAATAGAGTACAGGTTAATAGGCACATGCATACAATAGAACATTCATTCCTCAACAATCAACTTGTGTCATGCTAGATACCAATTGATTGTTGGTGTAGTGGTGATTGGGACTACAATTGGTAGGGAGGACCCGTGTTCGATCCCCCGCAACAACAATTGGGAGGAAACTGGAACCTATACACCCATAATTGATCTCCATATCCTAATTAGTCCATAGGGTAAACCGGGTGAAACACCATAAAAAAAATTAAAAAAAAAATAAAAAAATAAAAAAATTGTGTCACGCTAGATTAGGGATTAGAAGAAAGTAGCTTCTTGTATTTTGACTTCGTATAATGTTGGGTTTTTGTTTGTAAAAATTATGTAAGAATGGAGTTCCTCCTTACAGGTATTGGCCTATATTTAAATGTGCTAGCATTTTTAAATCCCACAGGATATGAATTAGAATTAAAGCCCACATGTCGCAAGCACCAATTTAAAATATCCATTTTTTTTATGGAACAAAAACATATAGTTGATGTTGTATAATTATTCTTAACCATTTTGATTATGATTGTCATAATGAGTGATAATATCTCAAGTTCATTAACAATTGTGGTAGGTTTTACAAGTTTTTCATCATTTTTTTCGATGCTTATGCTCGGCAAAAAAGACAATAATTTAATTAAGATTCACATTTTTAGCAAGTTTGGCAAAATTAATACTCGCAGTAGCTAGTATGTATCATATGTATATATTAGCTGTGATACTAGATGTTAAGCTAATTTGGCCTCAATAACACAAATTATGGCTTCAGTGCACTGAGTGAGTAGCACCACCTACTTGTAGCAAGAAAATCACCAACTTAGGTAATGGGTGGAACGTGTGTCATATAAGGCCAAATGTCACCAAATACGCTTATTTATAGGGTTGATATCATTTATAAAAGTTGGTGTTATTTTAACTATTCGTTATAGGTAGACTTGGCAATCCTGACCCAGACCCGATGACCCGATCCGAATGACCCGACCCATGACTTGAAATCGACCCAAAAACAGTGACCCGAAATTGACCCAAACCCTGAATCAACCCAACCTGAACCATACCCAACCCGATGTGGAATTGACCCGACCTTAACCCGAAACCCGAAATGACCTGACCCGAGATGACCCGACCCGAAGTTGACCCGAGACCCAAAATGACCTGACTCGAAGTGATCCGAGACCTGAAATTGACCCAATACCCAAAATAACCCAACCTTTAACTTGAATTAATTGACCCAAATAGACTTGAAACCCAAAGTGACCCAAACAAAAATTATCTTATACCTTAAAGACTTGACCTGAGCAAACCGAAATACAAAAAAACCGCAATCAAACTGACTTAATTATTTTAATTAAATTGTAATGTGTAACAGTGTAAGTAATTTACATATTTTTTACCATTACTTTTCTCGATTTTTTCGGCCTTTTATCTCTATAAGTTATTAAAAACTCGTAAAAAAAATTGAAATTTTACGACTATTCTACGGAGTTTGTCCATAAGATTAAAAAATTAACTAAACCTCGAAATGAAAGTTACAATTCTCACAAGTCTACAATAATAATGCGTACATAACATAATGTGCGATTGTTCATTACCATATGAAATTGCAAAATAATCTAAATTCAAACAATAATTGTATTCCAAGAAAAAAGTAGCCTTAATAAAAATAGTGAGTTTCTCTTCAAAAAATATATAAATATGTATAGAGTTGAATTTAACCCAATGCATCGACCCGAATATGACCTGACCCAAAGTTGACCGGAAAATTGGACCTGAAGATTGACCCGACCCTAACTGAATCGACCCGAAAATTGACCCAACTCGAACTGACCCGGCCCAAATTTGACTTGACCCGAACTCGACCCGAAACCTGACTCGACCTGATTATCAGTTGACCCAAAATCAACCCGAAACTCGAAATGACCGACCTGACCCGAACTTGACCAAATGACTTTTTGACCCGAACTTGACCCAACCCATACCCGACCCAAATGTCCCATTTGCCAGGTCAAGTTATAGGTGGTGTTGCACACTACACCAAAGTCATAGTTGTTTTGTTGAGACTAATCTTTCCTAGATGTTATAATTATATTTTGTAAATTTTGATTAATAGAGATTTAATTACTAAAAGGAGAAAGTTATAACTTATAAAGAGTTAAGCTGCAACCACCAAAACACCACAAGATCACAAAGGTCAAACACCCACCACACCTATTTGAGGGACAAAAGTGTCACATACTAGGAAGGGTTCATTTTTTAGAACAAGAAGCAACAAACTAGACTCAGGATCAAGAAAGCCATCTTTTAGGAAGGGTGCTCCCTACACCAGACAACACAACAAGAGGTAAAGAAAAGATTACATAAAAAGTAAACGAATGTTACTAATAGATTATTTACAAACAAACATTACAAATAAAATCCCTAACAACACTGTCTGCAGATTTACAACTTCCAATGAAAATCAGAGTCCTCTGTAACCAAATGCTATGCAATGTTTTAACAAACTACAAGTTCAACAATCTTCTTCTTGGTCTAGCCTTCCTGACATTCTGAAGCACCCATCTAACTTCTGCATCAAAATTCTGAACAATTCTATTATATTTCAGCAGCACCCGAATCTTCTCTAAAATTTATAAAGGGTAAGAACATTTAAAGAAAAAATGTTGAACAAATTCAGCTTCATGAGCACACAAAAAAACACCTCAAATCACATTACATATTCTAGATCGTCATCTTATCTTTAGTCACCTATCTATTCCTCAAAGTTAACCATGTAATAAAAAAGACTTTTTGGGGAAGCCAAGTTATTACAAATCACCCTTTTCAAGAGAACTCTAGGCATATAAAGTATAAGCGACTAATAAACTTTCTTGATACTCCTTTTTCACCAAGTTACACTCCTTTCAACCCCCAATATCATCAACAACTTTCATGCAGCCCAAGAATTTCCTAATTAAGAACCCAATAACATTTCTTAGATGTAACTTTATCAACAAGGGGTTTATACGAATTGTTTATACTAAATTTCGTCAAGTAGGATTTGATTTGGGCTACGGGCTACATATCAACAAATTAAAATAGGGGGTATGGAATGCAAAAAAAAATGACAGAAAAATAAAGGGAGAGGGAGGAGGCACGATATGATGACGCGGAAAACCCCAATGAAGGTGGGTAAAAACCACGGGTGGCAATGAGTCCATCAATCCACTATAATACGGGCATAAAGCCAATGTTTACAAGTACAATATATCTATGATAATCGATATCAATAGAGCATGCATAGAAATAAATATAACGAGCTTGGTCATAGCTATATAGTATGGCCAGGAAGGTATCTAGCGCAGTAGATTAGTAATATTGCAGAAATACATTATAGTAGTGGTCTTTTGGATGAGTGGTGTTAGGATTAGAATATAGTAGTTGGGAAATGATACTTCTGGTGGAAAGTCCATGTGGATGGATGTTGGTCACATTGCATGGGAATTAAGGGGTAACATGTAGTGTATTTAAGAGGAGGTTAAATACGTAGGATGTCAGTGGAAGTTGTAGTGATATTCCTATGTGGATGGAGATATTAAGGATTAGATGTGTAGGTATCAATTGTATGGTATTCGTGGGATTGTAAATGAGGAAATGGGATTGCATAGTAGAAGTATTATACGTGGAGATGGCCTAGTCTTTGTGAGAGGAAGTGCTTCTATTGATAGAGCCTCAAGCAAGCGGTTGGAGGAAGATAAAGATATGATCATGACTCCTTGAATTTAGGAAGTGGTTAATCACCCTTTTACTTGGTCCTTTGACAAACTTGGACTGCTTTAGGGAGTATGTACATCCAACAACCTCTAATTAACTTATTTTTGTTAAGTGATAATCCTTCCTTGATTGTAGAAACGCTTGCAACAACCTTGACTTGCTCTTGTTTATCTTCGTCTTGATTGTCAACGTTGGTCAATGGTCGTACAAATGACCCTTAACAATAGCCCCATTTTCTAAGTTGGAGCACAAAAAAAACTAGGAAAATTATACTTAGTTTTGACTTTACATCCACATCAATGTTAATGTCGTTGCATGCCTTTGTCATTGTCTTTTTCTAATGGTGCACTTTTTTCATATGCAACCTTAAGTTGCTATCATGTCAATGTCGATGAATTCTTTGGACGTTGTTCGTCGACGTCAAAATCTAGTATCAACTTTGGAAACAAGTGTCGCCAATGAGGGACGGAAGATGGTTGTCAACGCACGGAAGGAAGCAGGTGTCAATGACGAATGAAAGATGGTCGTCGATGAAAGGAAGTTGATGTTGTCAATGAATGGAAGGCGGTGTCGTCGACGTACGGAAGGCGGTGTTTTCAACAGACAGAAAATGATGTTATCGGCGGAAGGAAGCTGATATCTTCGACGGACGGAAGCTAATATCGTCGACGGACGAAAGTTGATCGCCGACGGACGGCTTTAATGTCGTCGACGTCGGAAGGACTTTGTCGATGTTGAACGTTGGTTGTGACAATGGTCACGACATTAGTCATAGATTGTCAACAAATAATAAACTGGAGACAAGGCTAAAACAGGTGATTTGGGTGCTAAGACCATTGAAGAAAGTGACAATGTCTGTGTACACTTGCGATAATGCCAAATCTCAAATATACATAGATTGAGTACTTTGACAACTAGATGATAGAAATAGTTTAAATATGTATAATGACTATAGAAAGACAATAAATATACTTACTTTTGATCCTACATGAACATATCATTAGAGGAAATATAATAATTCAATAATATGAAAGATATTAGATTAAACCAAACTGTTAATGATTGTAATGTTGCTTTATGGTCGCTTAATTCGAGGGTAGATCTATTGAATCGTCGTCATTATGACGATAACAAAAATATTAAATAAACAATGACACGTTAGCTCTTTTTTGTGACATATGTTGTCGAACTTGGCCCATTTAGGCAACAAAAACACTTTTCAACATGGTGTCTGGCGACGAGGCCATATATGTAATTTGAATGCAATTGATAAATGATTTCTTGATGTGTTAACTTATTTTATGGCGTTAAAGCCAATCCGAGAACTTTTTTGCGATGTCCAATGCTAAGTTCATTAAATGTATTTAGTGCTCACACTTGCACTAGTAGAAAAAAGCTCATTTGCGTCGCCATATTTGCGTCACTCATTCTAAAGAACGAAGCAAATGTGTATTTTTACCCTCCTTTAAAGTTATTTGCGTCGCTTGTTATTAAAGAAGCGACGCAAAAAACAAGTGTATGTTAGCTTTCTATCATTTGCGTCGCTTCTATTTATTGCGTCACTCCTTTAATAAATGAGCGACGCAAATAACAAATTTTCAGCATTTCAGATTTTGTTATTTGCGTCGCATTTTTATTATAAAGTTACGCAAATAACTCTGTTGCACTTTAGGTTATTCTTTTTGACCTTAGCTTTTCACGCCTACCTTTCACTAATTCACTAAACATAAAGAAAAAAACAGAGTTGCAACAAATTCAACATCCAAAATCGACCCTTCAATCCAACAAATTCGCCCAAAAAACTGCAATTCCCCAGCAAATTCAACATCCAAAATCGCAATCAAGTTCAACACCCATAATCGGCAGCAAATCCGAGCAATTTCGAGCAAAAATTTAGACCAAAAACCCTAATTAATTCGAATCCTTAAACCCCAGAAAAATTGATTATTTTCGACCAAAAATCCCCCATTTCGAGCAAAAAATGTACTCAATTCCATACGAATTTGAACCCTAGAAACCCCAAAAAATTCAATTAAAAATCCTGCTGAAAAAATTCGAGCAATAACTGAAATTTTCGAGTGGAAAAATCGCTGAATTTTCGCCCCCAAAAACCCGAGGAAGTTCAAGCAAATTACAGCAATGTTGAATTTTTGATTTTCGAGTGGAAAAATCGCTTAATTTTGCCCCCGAAAATCGATTTCGGCTCGACATTGTTGAATTTTTTAAATCAAGTTCACCTATGGTAAGATTGCTTCTATTTATGTTCAATCTTTTGATGGTAGATAGAATGTAGCATTTAACTTGAACAATGACTTAGTTTAATTTCAAGTTTAGTGTTAGTTCACTAATTAGAAATTATATGGCAGATTTAATTGAATTTTTATAATTTCAGTCATAATAATAATTATAATACACATAATAATAATTAAGAACACAATTACTAGGTCATCTGATAATGGAATACACATAATAATTCTTGGCTAATTGCATTGAAAATTGGAAATGTATGTACTTAAATTGACTGATAAATTGCCCAAGAGAACTTTCTTGGAATAATTATGGATGGGTGTAACCAGAATTCCGCTTTCGCCGTCTTTACATATGGTAGGATAATTTAATTACTATAACTCCGTTACTGCAATTTGAGCATATAGCCTGTTAAACACCCAAACAAGTGAAATAATTTTCAGTTACAAAATTCAATTTACAGAATACTAGAAATAATCATGCATGTAGATGTTGCATGTGATAGTAGTGTAGGAAAATTAATCAAAACTTGGTTGTTAATTATGGGTTTAATTATTTTAACTGGTGGGTATTTGAAGGGGCAGAGTTTTATTACTACCAAGTATGCCACAAATTTTAGTTTCAGAACTGATGCTTGTGAAAAGTGTGCTATGTTGGGTTGATAAAACAGTGGCTCTAAGCGTGGAAAAATGGTTAGCTTTATATTTTCACCATTACTTTATAAAAGACTAGGATCTATAGAGTGAAAAGAGGAAAAGGCGTTGGGTACGTGATATTGGAGTATCATCATCCATTTTAGTCGATCTAATTATTAGGAATCTTAAAAGATAAGCTGGTTGGATTTAGTCCATTGAATGCTAATGGAGTTATCTTAAAACTAGTTTCCAGTTTCCTTGACTGTTTTTCCAATCAAAGTTTTCTGTTTTGGCTACCTCTCTTAAAACTGGCAAATCTGATACTGATTTATTAGTGAGTTGGTGCTTGGCAAGGCAGTAGGCAAACTCAGCTTATGTATTACTCCGTATGTGGTTCCTTATTTAACCGCTCTTGTTTGGCATATGATTGGTTTTTGAAGAAGGCATTATTAACCCTAGTTTTTGTAGGGACTGTTTTCCGTGAGCCAATCTTGTGTAAGAACATTCCTAGGATTGTTTCTGGTATGTTTATTTGCCTTTCAAATCGTTCTTACCGTCATGCTCTTTTAAATCATAACACTGTCACTCATGTCCTTTGGCTTCTTTTGTATTGGCAGACATGCTTTTGGTGATCAATATCGAGCCACTGATACACTCATCCCAGGTCTTGGAAAGCTTAAATTGCTATTCGGTATGAATTTAGACCCTGTGGTCTCTTTAATTGTGTCTGCATTTTATAGTCAATTCTCAGTAGGAAAGCAGCACAGGTAAATCACTGTCTACAGAATATAATATAATCCTTGATAAGTGGATTTTATTATCATGCAGTCCCAGAGGATGGAAACTGGAAAGGATCATGATGTACACGACTTTAAAGGGCCTGGAGTCACATTGGCAATGTATAACATTGATTCGGTATGTCTTATTGCTCTAGCATTTATTTCACATGGCAGATTAAGTTGGACCTAGCATTTAACACTCGTTTCAGGTCTTCAAGTTTTACACCATGATTGGCTAATAAGCAATGCCGAATAACAACTTTTATGTCACATGGTAGATTAAGTTGAATCAACTATGTTGGTTTAATATATGTAATTTTTTATGGCAGATTCTTAATTATGCGGAAGTGAATTCCACAAGTTGCTCGAGGTTCTGGTTGTGGACAAACGATTAAGGCGGTAGTACGCATACGAGATTGTCTTCACTTGTGGTATATATATCTGAACCATTCTTTGCAATATTAACTTATTTGTTCTGGTTGGTATAATGATTGTGAATTGTATGAGATTTTTAATTGTGATATAATTGATTGGCATTGCAATAATACTTGCATCATTGGCTTAGATACCCGTTCAGGGCTTACTCATTAGGAGTAAGTCTTGAATAGTCCCCGGTTTGGGACTGTTCTTGAATGTTCTATCTCATTTAGGTGATAACTACTTGAACTGTTTTGGGTCTAAGAAGATCATGGCTCACTATTTCCCGATTTGGGACTGTTCTTCAAATGTGTAGTGCTTTTCGAAGTTTTAAGGCATTAAGTGGACAATCTAGGGGAAGTAAATTGACATGGCATTTGGGACAGGTTACCTTAATTTCTTACCCTAACTTTTAGTTTCTTAATAATTGAAGTATATCAATTTAATTCAACTTACAAATATATTACATGTAGTGTCCTCAACAATTGGGTGGACGTGAGTGTGGCTACTACGTCATGTGTTATATGTACGAAATACTTGAACATCACCATAGCAGTGAAGATCTTATTCAGGTATGAATTGTCAAATATTTCATTTTTGTTTGATAAATACAATTTGATGTTAGCTACAATCTTGAATTAACACTTTCCTCTTGTATATTTGTTGTGTTGATAGGATTTTTCAAGAACTACACCGTACACCGAGGAGGAGATAAATGAGATCCGAGAGATTTGGGCAGAGTATTTTATATGTAATGTTGAACTTTAGATTTACCACTTAGCGCATGTTTGACTCTTGTTTTGGATTATAGGCTTGAAATGAAGTAATTTGGTTAATTGGTGTTGGGATGATGAGTATAATGTCTATGATATTGAGATGTAAATTATTGGACAGGTTGTTAATATAATGCCGTCATTCCCAATTTTATGGGTAGGCCAAATTACAAAGGAGACTCTGCCGAAATTTACATTTGCATTTTTCAATAATATTGCATTTTAATTTCAATTATATTAGCGTTAGCATATTACTTTATACCTAGGAAAACAGGTACTACAAACATATACAAGTCAATTATTATATTATAATTTAAAAAAAAAAAAAATTCACCTCATTTGCGTCACTCATTAAACAAACAAGTGACGCAAATACAGCAGTTTTGTATTGTCTACTCAGTCATTTGCGTCACTCCTATATAAACAAGTGACGCAAATAACAAAAAATAAGTTAATTGGAAGAGTCATTTGCGTCGCTTGTTTATAAAGGAGCGACGCAAATAACAAAAAAAGTTTATCTGAAGAGTCATTTGCGTCGCTTGTTTATAAAGGAGCGACGCAAATGATTAAAAATAAGTTTATCAGAAAAGTCATTTGCGTCGCTCTTTTATAAAGGAGCGACGCAAATAACAAAAAATAAGTTAATCAGAAAAGTCATTTGCGTCGCTCCTTTATAAAAGAGTGACGCAAATGACAAAAAATAAGTTTATCAGAAAAGTCATTTGCGTCGCTTATTTATAAAGGAGCGACGCAAATGACTCAAAAGTCATTTGCGTCGCGAGCAGTTGCGTCGCTCATAGAAGCGACGCAAATACACTATAAATGAGTGACGCAAATAAGCCTTTTTCTACTAGTGTTGGTGTCACAACCAAGTGGTACTTTCGTCATAATAAATTCAAGCGTCAAGGCCACTAACATTTCAAACGTTTTCTTTGTACGGAGATTACATTTGATCTCTTTGTAAAGCATAAAATTTTTATCATATGCGAAAACATTTGTAACATTGTTGAGAAAAAAGACTTGTAAGCAAATATAATAATTGCATGACTTTGTATCGGAGGATAAACTCTAATGTAGTTACGGGGTTGTCAACATGGGGCATTATGTGTCTATGTTACTAATGCATGACAAAACCAAATTAAATTAGAGAATGAAAAATAAAACGTTTCATAGATAAAATATTTAAGACATGCAAATGAATAAAAGAATGTTTTCTAAAACGATTTTTATCGACACTAACGATACTCTACATGCTTATGACACTTTTTAGACTTAAGACACTATATGTACTTTAGGACTTGCGAGCTTTATGGTGTTTCTTTTGTCAATATGATCAATTGTTACGACCAATACTTTTGGTGTACTTTTGAAGAATAACTTTACAAAAGTTATACTATCGTTGTATTGCCATCGTTGTAAGCCAATACCTCTTGCACCCTGATGTCTGACGCTTAACATTGAGGATTAAATAGGTAGTTCAGGTACTAGGTGTTTGGCGTCTGATGCTAGGGTTTATTTTCCCGGAATTCGTTTGCTACGATGTTCTTTTGAGCAGTAGTTTTCCTCATCCCTTTTGGGGATGTCAGTGTAACTGACGCCTTTGTTATCAGTAACCGTTGTTTGGAGCTTTGGTCATGACCTTTTTTCCTTTGACACCGTCGTTCATTGCATTCTACAAAATATTGGATAAAGCAATGGATATTCTTTTGATGACTTAGTTAGTGACTTATCGTAAGCATTTAAAATATTTTGTTACAATAATCGCTATTTCTAAGAATACATACATCATATATGTGTAGAAAACATAAAGATATAATTATAAAGAACGTACAAGATGATCAAATCAAATGTATTTAAGTGGGTTAGAGTTTACTTTTGTGTCATAATGGTCTTTGATCATGATCATTTGATGTTTCCATCCCTTGTCAATGTCACTACAGTTTGTTAGCGTTGAACCTTGGTTGTCATAACCATGACATTGAAGTTTCGTCTTCACACATGTCATCATGATCTTTGATTACGTCATCATCTTCATGGCATCAAGTTATATGATGTTTTCATACATAATATTGAAATCATTATGCTTAATTTCGGCGTCGAGTAACATGTTCGTCATTACTCTAAACACTCATGTCGGATTTTTGCATTAAGTCATAAATATATTGAAAATGTGAATTGTAAACGATGCGTAAAAAGATTTCGATATTGCATATGACATTGATTCGTAAATCAAGATGTAACCACATGTTTCGTCACGAGAATTACTAATAATCAATTAAGAACAATAAATAGGCCAAATAACGGAAATGTAAATTAAGTATGTGTAATACTATGTTGACAAAGATGATAGACATAACAAGTAAAACTTTAAGGCGGTAGAATCATGTCAATGACAATGCTAATTAGAAAATCAAAATAATAACACGTTAAAGAAGATGATCAATGGAAACAGGAATAAATACTTTAAGCTAGGTGTAGGGAATATTTTAAGCATTACCCCAAACTTGAACCCCACTATGATCATATATTTAAGCATGGTGGCATCCAAAGGGAAGGAAGCTATAGCAAAAGAGTTGCCAACAAGTTTTAGGAACTTGTAAACCATTCACAGGGTCAAGGTTACACCCCTTAACGATCCAAGAGATCGTTAACTCCAATAGGTTTGGAACCAAGACTGGAAGTTCGGGGATGGAGGTACAAATCCAACCTAAATGAGAATGAACCTGCCCTAATAATAGGCCTCTACTTTATTGTTCTCGTATTCATGTGCGCTTTCTGACTAACATGCAATCAATAGGTTTACCCTAAACCTTTTTAATCTATGTTGGTTGAACATTAATGCACAAATAAAACTATTATTAGCGATCACTTGAATTATAATCAAAATAACCCTAAAAAAGATTATTAATTATCTTATTAAGCGTGATTACAAGTACAAGTTCCCTTTAAACATGCATAAAAGGCGTGATCAAGCAATAACAATAAATAATATAATCAAGCAACATAATAATCATCATAATAATAATCATGTTAAAGCATAATAATAGCAAGATCCTAGGCATAATACTAACAAGATTAATAACAAACCGTAGCATGTCACTAAACATTAAAAATCAAAGCTTTTTTCCTAACATGATACTAACATAAATATTAGGAAAGAAAATAGGAAGCATCATAGAAATCATAATTGATATAAGGAACTTATTGTTGTCAGCCTAAACATCATACTAAGAAAAGCTATAAAACATCCAAACATGATACTAGGAATCAAAATAACAATCTAAGTATGATTTCTATATCAAAATATCAATCAAACAATTAAAGCACTTACTTGGATGTCTCGTATCTCTTTCTAATAACAAAATACACACGTTAGTAACTTCAAGGAAAATATAAAATTAAAGAATTAAATTAAATAATTGAAATAAAGATTTAAGAAACTTAAGACTAAATTTGGGACCAAACTCTCGAAAATATCAAACCTTTCAAGTCTAGGGCAAAGGCTACTTCGAACTTGGCTAGGTGTATCAAGATCTTGTGAATGCGGAATTGTGTTTGTAAAAGAGTAGGTTTAGAAAGAGAGAGAGAGAGAGAGAGAGATTAAATCAAGAAATTCTTGATGAGAATTGGTGATTAAAAACGGAGGTTTAAGGAGAATATTTATAACGAAAATTAGCTGGAATATGATAAAAAAAAAAAATCAAAGTTTCGAGAAGAATAAAACACGACGCTGTCGCCACGCATGCCTCTGTCGCCGAGCGACAGACGTGTCGCTGCAACGACAAGCCTGTCGCTAGGCGACAACCTGTGGTGCGGCGCTGCAGGCAGTTTTTTCATACGTTTTCATAATTTTAATAAAATTAAGCGTTCGTGGGGTAAAACTGTAATTTCCTTTAAAACACTTCTTTTATTAGAAATAAAACTCTTAAAACTCAATTATCAATACTAATTACATTAGGATTCACAAGAACCTTCTAGAAGATTCTAGAAGACTATTATCAATCCTAATTGCATTAGGAATGATAAATCATAATAGGCCCTCCTCAAGATCAGTGGGCCGCATATAAAGATCAAACCGGGCAAGTTTAGTAATTTGGCCGTAACTTCCTCATTATTCCTCGAAATTGGGCTTATAATATATCGTAGGAAAGCTCTTTTCAAACACGATCCAACTACATCATTATTGGACCCTTTCCATGGACCAAACTAAACTGAATTGGCTATTTTCATAAAATAGGTTTTTAAAACATAAGGAAAGAAAAGAAATTAAAACTAACCGCAACACTAGACTTTCCACACTTTCACTTCATTCCGCTAGGTTTATTTTGGGGAGACACATTTGGGTATCTATAGAAGCCCCCACTTTGACTGAGTTTGGAGAAACACGAGTTTTAAAAACAAAAGTCAGAGTATCGATAGGGACGGAGAATGATTCCGAACGTTCTGCGATCCTAAATCATTCTTGTAACGCCGATAACTGCATACTAGTGTTAGTTAAACAGATAACAGAGTTAAGAAACGTTTATCTTGCACCATAAAGCACACGTCTTCGGGGGTAACTGATTTGTTGCATTTGCCGTTGTGATAACCTTCCACAAGCTAGGGAACGCTATCTTGTTGTTTTGATGTTCACTCATCTCTTAACAATGGAGCTTTGACAATCTTCTTCAAGCTAGGGGATAATGCCTGAAGACTGCTACGCCTATAACTGCCTCCAATTCTGCTGTGATAGACTTCTGCAAGCCAGAGAATACAATCGAAGATTGCTTTTCCTGAAACGATCTTCTAGCGCTTTGAGACCATCTTCTGCAAGCCAGGGATTATGATCGAATATTGCTTATCCTGAAGCTATCCTCATTTGTTCCGATAACACTCTAAAGAGTATCACCGAAGACCAACACTTGTCGATCCTTTAAAGTACGCTTGAATTTGATTTTGCTATGCCAATGCGTCGGCGCTTTCGCTGCTTGTGAACCAGTATGTCGGTGCTTTTGAATTGTGAACCATTATGTCGGTGCCTTTGCTGTTTATGAACTATTATGTCGGTGCCTTTGCGGTGAGCCAATGTTTAGGCGCTTTAAGCTAAGTGAGACGATCATCTATCATGTCGATCACTTAATGCGATTGTAACCGAGCCGATTACTAAATCATGTCAAATTTCCTAGAGGGGCTAACTAGCGTACCAAGGAACCCAAAAATTGTTGCATTAGGTCTAAATAATCGTTCTGAGAGGCTTCGCGTTTTGTCGCCGCTGCAACGTTGCTGGCGCCGCGATTTCTCCCTTTCACTTAGCGCTACACTTTGTCGCTCGGCGACAGAGCTGTCGAGCGATGCTGTTGTCGGGATTTCCACATAAATCCCATTTCTACCTCATTTCGCTGCTACTGCTTTCATTCATTCGAGTTTCGCCACGAAAACTTTGAATTGTCCGTTCTTTCTCGTTTCTCAACCAAATTCGCTCAAAATTGTTGCAAATCAAATCTTTGTTCATCTAGTTTGCTGATTTATGTATTTTATTTGCAAACTCACTTGAATTTTGCTGAATTTCATCCATTTTTATTCATAAATTTCTTGAAAATTCAAAACTTATATTGCTCAATTTTCTTTGTTTGTCAAATTTTATCCCATGAAATTGTTTGATTATGTTTGTATATTGCCTTGGGAGTATTTTAAGACTTGTTTGAATCAATTTGGTGAAGAAACGAGTGATTCACCATTGTTGAACCTCTTAAGGTCGTGAGAACAATGTGACTCATTCTTGATGTTTTTGCTATCAATTCTTGTTCAATTTGTCACAATAATTATCATATTCTTGCAAGAAATTGTTTGGTTACTGAAAAATGACATAAATGCTTGATTTGTAATTGTGCTCTGTTTTAGTACTACGTTCTCTGTTTTTTTTTTTTTTTTTTTTTTTTTTTGCGAACATAGTATCATGTGGCTAGGAGAACCTTAGATATTATAGAACCTTAATTTTTGTCTATTTTTCACAATGTAGTATGGCTAAAAATCAAGGATCCGGTTCTCGGTCCCGAGACACACGACGGGAGCACGAGCCCATTCAGAAGGACGTCGATCCGTCCATTTCTCTAAGTCCCTTTCCTGAGTGGGACGAGCAGACGTTGTTCTTTGCCCCCGAGCACCACATTTCTAAGAGGGTGCGTCGTTGGATTGCTAGTGGTAGGACGCGCAGCCATGGCTTGGGCAACGACACCCTAGGCAAGCTGTACAACAAGTATTTCAGCGGCGATGAGGGGCTGCGACTTCTTTGGGAGTCTTGTGTGCTGATTACCCTATTCCGGGCTATGCAGGTCATGTACTCATTTGACGCGGGCTACCACGTGGTTTGCGCTTTGGTGGAGTTCTTCTAGGACACCACCAACACTTTTCACTTTCCTTGGGGTGAGATGACTATCACCCCATCCGACTTCAGTCCCATCTCAGGACTGGAGTTCCGCTCGACTGCACTGCCGTTAGGGACCTTTTCTCGTGACAAGGGTAGTCGGGTGCTGCTTTACTACCTTCCTGCTCTTCGCGATCTTCAGCTGATCGTGACTTACGATTGGGCCAACTTGGCCCATGATGACTTTCTACGAGGATTGAGAGACTCTTGTCGACATCGGTCTTACATAAAAGACATCGCTCTCTCTAGCTTCTGGAGAGTCGTAGAGGTACACTTTATCTCTTAAAAGTTAGCTCTAACACTCTTATTAGCACTTGCTGATATCTTTTTATCTTTGTAGATCTGGTTCTACGAGTACTTTCCTTCGCTTGCGCCAGCGAGACCCTCTCCACGCGAGCTCTCTGTAGGCGCATGTTGGGGAGGTCGCTTCAGTAACCAGGTGACTACTGCCAGATTCAAGAGCTGATCCTCTCGGTATGTTTATTTTGCATAGTTGAAATATTTGTATTGCTTTTGGTAGAGCTTTATCTTATAGACATTCTTTGCAAGAGCCTGATGTGTTATACCGGCCATGGGGCGGTCTTGTTATTCCTGCGCTGGCCGCGCAATACATTGCTGAGAGTCGCTACTTTCAAGGGACGTATGAGGCGGCGGTGTACCTAGGAGAAAGAGTTGCTATTCAGCACTCCTCAGAGATTTTCGTCGTCTCTGATCCTCCGCCTTGCCACATGTTCCTTGAAGCGATGCTGCTCAACTTATCGAAGAGGTCGCCTGCTGGTACCCCTTGGCGATCTTATGCTAGCTCAGGGCGATGCTACGAGGAGGATATGCTGCCCTTGTTAGCTCCGACCCCTTTTTTGTCTAAGGAGGAGGCGGTATGATTTTTGTCTTCTTATCTTTTTGCTAAGTAACCCCCAAGTGGTATTTTATTCACTTTGGTTTATTTTTTGCAAGACCGAACCTACTATGTTTGTTCCCCCTCGTATGTCCATCCACTATTAGGGGATATACGGGCCTATTGAAGAGATGATCCCTCTGGCTCTTGAGGATCATCGTTTCGTTGAGCGATCTATCCCTCCTCACAAGACTCGGGTGATTTATTTACTTGCTTTTTGTTTATATATATTTTGTATTGTTACTGACTTTATTTCTCGGACAGTTCTCGCGCGAGGTGGTTACGGCGATGGCGAGGTGTATAGACGCCTTTCGGAGCCAGCTAGTGCGAATGAGGAACGTGGCTCACTATCGTCGCGACGAAACCGTTTAGGAGGTTGCTTTTCCTCTTTATTTCTACATTTTTTATATTACTATTTTCTTTGCATCGGACTTGATTTCTTTTTGCAGGGAAAGCCTATTCCTTCTCGTACTCGGACGAGACCTGAGGTTCGGAAAGAGCCGGCTAGGTCTAGCTCGAGGCATCGCCGTACTACTTCCGGTGGTCGGGGTGGCCAATCTGATGCTACCCGGACCGAGGCGGTGGAGGGCTCGGGCTCTTCATATGATAGTGCACAGGCTGGGCCAATAGGCTAGGGAGAGGCGACATCGGCTCCGGTAGGTAGTGAGACATACGAGGTCGGCTCGTCGTCGCAGCAGCCTCCGCAGTCTCAGCCTTTGATGTATCATCACCAGGGTAACCGTGGGTGGACTGGTCCTGAGTTGAGTTTCCCTCCTCCTGGTGAAACCGGAGCTGGTGGGGAGCATACTCCTCGATCTGCGCAGTTCTTTGATATGATGAACATTCCTCATCATCTGCGTCCTCCAGCACCATAGTTGTACATGGGTTAATTTATTTTGAATTTTATAAGACTTTGCCTACCGACTCATTTATTAGCTACATTTGTTAGACATATTTTGTATATACAGACTATTATATATTATGACTTTATTATCTTTGCATTTATTTTTCATTTTTATGTGCATATGTGTGTGTGCAAAAAATTGTGTTTAATTTTGCGCAAAAATTTCCATCATTTTTATTACTAATGGAGGGTATTCGACTTTCTCCCCCAAAAAGAAAAATGAAAAATAAATTGGACTTAAAACAAACCTAAACTTAATTAAGTTTGAATAAATCCAAAAAGGAAAGAGAAGGAAAATATATTGTAAAGTCATTGTATGAATTCAAATTATAGGGGATTTGAACAAAGGGTGAAATTGTAAAGTCATTGTATGAATTCAAATCATAGCCAGAAAAACGCGGTTTGAATAGCACGTTGAGGAAACGCTGCAGCGCCGCGTGTCGCCACGCATTTTGCGCTGTCACCGATCGCTGCTGCTGTCGCCAGGGGACAGACTCTGTTGCTAAGCGGCAGGCTTGTCGTTGGCGCTGCAGTGCGCTGCATCTGAATCCTTTTCGGAGTCAAACTGCATCAATTTTGTAAATAAATAGCCCCATAATTTGCCGATTTTCTGTATAATTCGAACAGATTAATTATAACCTTAGTTTCTCAACAGATAATCATGTCTTTATTCACTAAGAGTTTTACCAATTTCACTCATGAATGGTGTCAGTCTTTAACTACTAAAGAGAGAAAGGAACTCGACTTTTTCACATGGGAGATATTTATGGTGTTAAGGGGGTAGATCTTGACATAGATTTTATTCATACCGCCTTAGAATACTAGGACACCGATACACATTACATAAGATTATGGTGTGATGAAATTAGCCCTGTACCGGAAGAATTTGGTGCCATCCTAGGTTTCCCTTCATTAAATCTTGCGGTAATCACTAGAATAAGTGAATATTATTATAATGATTTTGAGCGCTTCTTTAATTTAAGAGACAGAGATCTAACAAATATTGTAGATGGTAGCTTAGTGAATCTAAAAGAATTTGCATGCCACTACTTTGATAGACCTTATTCTGAATCTTTTCATGTTTATAGAAGAAGGGTTTTTCACATTTGCATGCTTAACCAATATCTTCTCACTAGTGGTAGAACTAATGAGGGTCAAGCAATTATATTAACTGTCTTGGAGCAAATTAAATCTGGAAGGAATCTAATGCCATTAATTGTTGGAGAGACTATGCTTAGTCTTGATGAATTAAAGAAAAATCCAAAAGCACCTTTTCGGGGCTCTCCAATTTTATTACAGGTAGAAAAATAATATTTTTAATTAAAGAAATCAAAAACATATTTCTGTATAGTAATACTAACTTATTTGAATTGAATTTTTACAGATATGGCTAATAAAGAGTCTAGAATTAATTAGTCCTCCTAACAATATTGAAAATTATACTCCAAATTATTTTGTGAGGCGAAAGAAACGTTTCTCTAAGATGGGGCGCCATGAGTGGAATAAAGTCTTTGCTTCTTGTAACTTTTCTATCAAATGGGTTGTCCCATGGTGGAAAATAGATAAGATGGTTGGTGTCAACAAGCAACCCTTCTGCCGTCTTCCAAGCTTAACCAAGATGACTTTTTATTATCCCTGTAGGGTAAAAAGGTTGTACGGTCTACTTCAAAATATTCCTTCTGGGGATCTCCGTCATCCCTATGAATTTGCTATTTCACAAGAACTAGAGAAATTTGACACATATTGTAGTTCTAGGCCTTTATAGGAAGTGAATACCCAAAAGGTTCCTCCTTCATTGCCCAATGATGTGAACAAATGGCTTCTTAAAAAGATTACAAAAGGACATGAAGAAAAATCATAGTAGAACCAATGTGAAGAATCGTTTAGGTGACAAAGTGATTCATGTTAAGGAACGCTTGGGTGAAAATATTGAATTTAAAAGACCTATGATGCCCAAGAAGAAAGACTCTATAAAGGATAAAGGGAAAAGAAAAGCTGACACTTCAGAAAAGAAGGTTCGGTTAGAAAAGAAACATAGAGTCCTAGCTAAGGGGGAAACCATTTACTCAAAAATTGAATGTAGGTCCTCTAAAGGATGCCTACTAGCTAAAGTCATGGACGATGAAGAAGATGTAGATAAAAATTGGAAAAGGGCAAAGAAAGAGAAGAAAGATCGAAGCATTGCTTAATTTCCAATTTATTAGACTAGTTTAAATTTAAAGTTAATTTGTTAAAGCTTTCATTTAAATTCAATCAATAATGTAATTTTTATTTTATTTTATTAATGAAATTTAAGCTTTTTAATTAAATCAACTTTTTTAAATTTAATTGATTAATGCAATGAAAACAAATTAAATTATTTTATTTTCCAGAAATTTTCTCGAGTACGGAAGTCGAAAATTTTCTAAAAAACACAGAAATTTGCCCATATATTCCCAGAAAAATGGCACCGTTGATTTGCAGTTGTCGCCAAGCAACATGCTCTGTCGCTTTGCGCTGCGGTCTGTCGGTCGGCGACAGACCTCTTTTGTGGCGCTGCTATTTCATCGAAAATTTCTTTTATTTTTAATTCTTCTGGGATGCGAGGATTGCGAAAATTAAAGTGGCCGCACTTTGTAAAGTGTTGCCTACGTATCCTTTCTTAAGGAATCAGGCCAAACATAGCTCATTTGAGTGTCCTACTCAAGTAATTATGGGTAGTAATTTTAAAGTTGGTCAAGGTTCGTCATGTTTGAGAACTCATTGCCATCCATGTCAGTTAGTTTTGCTGCACCTCCTGATAGGATGGTTTTGACGGTATATGGTCCGGACCAATTAGGCCTAAATTTTCCACTTGGGTCCATAACGTTTTTCCTTAATGCTTTTGACACCAAGTCTCCTACTTTGATGTTTCTTGTCTTGACCTTCTTGTGAAAGTTCCTAGCCATACGGGTTTGATAGCATTCGGTATGATGTAGAGCTTCTAGTCGCTTTTCATCAAGTAGAATTATCTCTTTATCCCTTGCTCTAGTCCATTTGACTTTATCGAGTTTACTTTCTAGTGCAATGCGTAGAGACGGCATCTTTAGCTCTACAGGTTGTACGGCATCCATTCCATAAACCAAGGAGAATGGTGTATTTCCTATTGATGTGCGAATTGACGTGCGATAGCCCCAAAGTGCAAAATGGAGTTTGTCAGGCCAATCCTTGTAATTTTCTGTCATTTTCTCGATAATAGTCTTTAAATTTTTATTAGCTGCCTCAACTGCTCCATTTTATTGAGGTCTATAGGGGGAGGAATGATAATGTTGAATGCCTTTTTTTTTGTAGCAATTCCTCACATTCAGCCTGAAAGTGACTTCCATTGTCACTTATCATCTCATGTGGGACTCCGTATCGACAAATAATATTCCTTTCGATAAAGAGTGATACATGTTTTCTAATGAGATTAGCATATGATTGTGCTTTAACCCACGTTGTGAAGTAATCAATTGCCACTAAGATGTATTCGTGACCTCCTGTCCTAGGAGGAGTAATTTTACAAATAATATCAATTCCCCATGTAGAGAATGGCCATGGTGAAGTGTAAGTGTAAAGTAGAGACGGAGGAACATGTTGTAAATTGGCATAAATTTGGTATTTAGGGCATCTTTTTACATATTGATGACAATCCCTATTCATGGTAGTCCAATAGTACCCTTCTCGCATTATCTTTTGGACTAGCATTTTGCCATTAACATGGGTTCCACAAATTCCTTCGTGGACTATCCTCATAGCTCTTTGGGCATCCTTTTTCCCTACACATAAGAGAGCTCGACCCTTAGGTACCCTTTTATGTAACTCGTTGTCTATGAGTACATATTGGGAAGCGAAGAGTCTTAATGCTCGTTTTGCTCTTTTGTCAGCATGAGGAGGGTATTCTCCTTTGGTGACGTAATTAAGTATATCTGTATACCAAATTTCATCATCTTCTTCTTCTTCATCTTGGACCACTTCATCATCTTCTATGGCTTGAATATAAGCCGGTTTATGCCTTTTCTTTATGGTTAGAGGCATTTGCTCGATTTCAGTAGGAATCTTAACAATTGAGGCTAGTCTTGCCAAGGCATTAGCAAATTGGTTTTCCTCTCTAAGTAGATAGGTGTATTCTACCTTTTCCAGCTGGTTGGTGAGAGTTTCCAGATAAGTTTGGTAAGGGGCTAGACTTTCACCCCTTAATTTCCATCTTTTAGAGATTTAGTTGATGATCAACGAAGAGTCTCTGAACATTCGCAATTTCTTCACTCACAATGCCAAAGCTGTTTCAAGGACTACCACGCATGCTTCGTATTCGGCAACGTTGTTAGTAACGTCGAAATCTAGCTTTATAGAGATTGGAACGTGTTCTTCTTTAGGTGATACTAATAGTACTCCAACGCCACATCCCTTTTGGTTTGAGGCTCCATCGAAGTATAAAGTCCAAGTATCATCTTTTGTGACAATCAAGTCTTCGTCTGGAAATTCATTGTCAGGTACTGGCGTCGAATCTTCTATTGGGAAGTCTGCTATGAAGTCCGAGACCACAGATCCTTTAATAGCCTTTTGAAGCATGAATCTTACATCGAACTAGACTAAATTGACTATCCATCTTGATATGCGTCCATTGAGTGCAGACTTTTCGAATAGATACTTAAGTGGATCCATTTGAGAAACTACAAAGACTGTATGCACGAGCATGTAATTTCTTAGCTTGATTATGACCCACACCAATGCGAGACACAATTTCCAAGTGGTGTGTAGCGTACTTCATACACGAGCATTTTCTTGCTTAGATAATAGATTGCATTTTCTTTACCTGCTACTTCTTGTGAAACCATAGCCCCCATTGTCTCCTTGGTGACTGTTAAGAACAACCTAAGAGGGATCCCTAGAAGCGCTGGCGCTAATACAGGAGGATTTGCGAGATAGGCTTTGATCTTTTTAAAGGATTTTTGACACTCGTCATCCCATATTATTGGCACATTCTTTTGAGCTTCTTGAATATTGGTTCGCATATCGTTGTTAACTTCGATATGAACCTACTTATATATTGCAACGACCAATAAACCCTCGAATTTGTTTCTCGCTGTTGGGCGGTGGCATTAACATGATCGCCTTGATCTTGGTTGGGTCTATCTCTATTCCTCTAAAGCTTATGACATACCCCTAGAGCTTGCCTGAGGTGACTCCAAAAGCACACTTAAATGGATTCAACCTCATGTTGTATTTTCTTTGCCTTTTGAAAAATTTCCTCAAGGCTACTTGTTGTCCTTGGCAATCTTTTGATTTCACAATCATATCGCCGACATATACTTTGACCTCTTTGTGCATCATGGCATGGAGTAGGGTAGTTGCTGCTCGGTTGTAAGTAGCACCCGCGTTTTTCAACCCGAATTGCATTACCGTGTAACAGTATGTACCCCATGGTGTTATGAATGTTGTTTTCTCCATGTCTTCTTTTGCCATGAGAATCTGGTTGTATCCCGTATATCCATCCATAAATTAGAGAAGCGCATGATTTGCTGTATTATCTACTAAAATATCGATGTGTGGTAAAGGGAAGTCGTCCTTTGGACTTGCCTTATTTAATTTCAATATAGTCGACACACATTCTTACCCTTCCATCCTTCTTCGGAACTGGGACAACATTTGCTACCCATTCCGGGTATTTAGATTCCCTAATAAAACCTACAGTTATTTGTTTTTGAACTTCTTCTTTTATTTTAAGAGCTACGTCGGGTTTCATTCGACGCAGCTTTTGTTTTACATGTTTCATTCCTGGAATTAGTGGTATAGTGTGTTGAGCTATTTCTCTATTAATGCCTAACATATCTTCATATGATTAAGCAAATACATCGATAAATTCTTTGAGTAGATTAATTAAATCGGTTCTTTCTTTTTTATTAAGCGTTAATCCGATTTTAACTTCTCTTATAGTGGTTGAATCATTTGAGATATCAACCGTCTCAGTATCCTCAATTATCAGTGTTTTCTTTTCAAGTGTTTCCATTGCTTTAATAATTTCTTTGTCATTTTCATTATTAGTTAAGAAATGTTCGTCATCTTGGGTTAATGAAAAACACGATGAGTAAGAGGAAGAAGACATATTATTAAATTCTGAAATCATTACATCGAAAAGAGAAATGTCCTCAGGGACTTGATTGCTAACTATCCTAGGAGTAGAAATTGAAGAATTAGAAATAGGGGGTGCTATAGCTAAAGACTTGGAAGACTCTACAGGAATAGACTCTAACTCTAACTCTGACTTAGACGACTCTTCAAACATTGGTCCTTGCCCTATTGTTATTGAGAATTTTCTTCCACTCGGAGTAGTCACATTGACCGTCTTGCACCATCCTTGCAATAAACCCTCCGCTGGGGTGATGAGCTTCGAAGGGTCAAAGTTCTCGCATTATAGGACCGTTAGGATGAGCGAGGAATTATCCTTTACATACTTTGGCTCATCTTTTTTGCGCCGAAATAGTAGTCCCATGACATTAAAGTCAAAGCATTGGGGTGCTTTCTCCTTGTGAATAGAAGTTGGGATCTCATCTAGAAAGTAACAATCCAGAAAGATTTCAAACCCAGGTTGCCTTATGCCATTTACAACAAAAGGTTCGGGAAATTCATAGCATGGATAGTCCTCTCCTTCTCTCATGAACTGTCCGTTGAGAGTAAGAGGGTACTGATCCATTGGGATTGCTTTCATTTGGGTGCGAGCGTTTCTATGCACCTTAGACCTTTCATGGGCTCGCTTAAAATCTTCCCGAGTCGGTTCAAAACCAAGTCCAAAAGTATCTAACTTAGGGTGGCCAGGTAATTCAATTTGTTTTGCTATCTCCTTTTTCTTTCCTAGAGTCATCCCGGGAAAGTGGCCCTATCTCTTGAGAATATCATTTACCGTCATATTAGAGTGGGGGTCGTGACAAAGAGGGGTCTTTTCATCCTCCTCCATTAAGGAGACCTCTTCATTAAAGCCCCACAAGTCTTCATCATCCTCATCGTGCTCCACATTAATGATCGGATTTTCGACAGCTTTAATCCTCATAAGTTAAGTCTCAATTGTAATAGGGATCCCTCTAACTATAGCTTTTACTTGTTCGTGAAGAGATGAAGGGACGGCCTTGAGGTCATGAAGCCAAGGGTGTCCTAACAATAGGTTGAAGGAGGCCTTAATATCTACCACTTGGAAGGTAGTTTCATGTTCTATTTCTCCCGCCATCACATTCATAGTGATTTTTCTAAGAGCTTGGCGACGAGTATTGTCGTAGGCTCTTATTCCTTGTGTTGACGGGGTTAAATCTTCATCCCTTATGCCTAACATCCTCGTAGTTCTAAGTGGACAGACATTAATTGCCGGTCCGTTGTCTACCAGAGTCATTGGGATGTTCATCCTCTTGCAGAATAATGTGAGGTTTAGAGCCTTGTAATGCTTGTCACCTTCTGAAGGTAAATCTTTGTCAGAAAAGGTGATCAAGTTGATAGGACTAGGGAGATCACTCATAAGGAAGTTAGCCAACCCCTCATAAGTTTCCATACGTTCATTTCGACCTTGGTCTTCTTGAATTGTTTAACAATATCATTGTCCTCTATAATAGGTATGGGAACTTGTTGCACGGTAGGAATAGGTTGTGTAGAGATGGGAGGTTTCATTCTCCCAGATCTTGTGAGGACGTTTATGGGTGATCTTCTTTATCCCAAAAATCACTTATTGAATATGACATTGAAAGTGGAGGTTCTTCCATGTCCTTAAGATAGACGTCTTCATCATAACTGTCCTAAACCTCGTTGATGCTTATATCTTGTTCTTGTGGGATTTGAACTAGCTTCTTGTCATCAATCATCTTCTAAATTAAATCTTTGAATTTAAAACAGTTTTCAATGTTATGTCTCCCTGATTGATGGTATGGACAGTAGAACCTATCTGTCCTCTTTAGAGTTTCAAATGGTCTCGGTTCGAGAGGTTTGACCTTACCATTCTCGGAGAGCATTTTGAACATTTTAGCATAGGAAGTCGCAATTGGAGTGTAGAGTTTATTACTCTTCTTGAATGTGTCAATTACTTGGAGAGGGAATGATTTCTTCTCCATATGTATAACATTAGCATGCTTGCTTTGAAGTTCCTTTCCTTGTTTCTCCGCTAATTCAATAGCTTCATGTAACAAGTCTATTCCCTCCCACATTGACCATATGAGAATCCGTACTTCTTCCTTGGTTACAAGTTCTTGTTCAGAAGGAAAATCATCCATGGCATTGAAAAAGGTTTTTTCCTCTTCTTCGATAGTATGAATTTCTTCAACAGGTTTGATGAGAGATGATGGATCAATACGGTCTTCCTCATGAGAGATATCCAATGAGTCAGAGAGTGGTGCATTATTAATACTTGGCTTCTTGCTTGCAGGGGGCAATGGTAGCTTATTATTGTCAATCAAATCTTGGATAGCTTCCTTAAGCTTCCAACAAATCTCAGTGGCATGGCCCCTCCCTTGGTGATACTTGCAATAGGCATTGGGGTTTCAATTAGCTGTCCTCTTTTCAACTGGTGGATCCCCAAATGGTTCAATAGGAGTTATAAGACCTTTTGCATTCAGTCAATCGAATGCGGTGTCATAACTCATACCAATAGGAGTAAAGTTCCTCCTACATGGTTTCTTTTTTCCTTGGTTGTTCATAGCAAGGACTTCACTCAAATTAAAGGTGCTAACATTATTTGAGTGGGTGGTTTTGGAAGAAGAAGGATTGTCATTCTTCTTTCTAGCCACTGTTGGAATTATTGTTAGCAGCTTTTTGTTTAGCAAGGTGGTCTTCAATGTTAATTCCAATATCATAGATGGCCTTGAAATGTGTAGATTGTTTTGATATTTAAGATGTTTGGAATACTTTTCTTGGAGGTTCTTCATAAACAACCTCACAGATTCCTTTTCACTTGGTACTTCAGTCATCCTAGCAGAGGTTTCTCTCCATTAATTGAAGAAAGAAGTTAAACCTTCATTCTCTTTTTGCTTAAGTATTTCAACTTCCCAATGATCATTTTCAACTTGAATATTGCATTAATACCTATCAATGAAAGCGTTTACAATTGATTCCCAAGTAGAGGTTTTCTCTTTATCAAGGGAAAAGAACCATTGTTGGCAAACGGTTTCAAGAGATAAGGAAAATAAAGAATGAAATACTTTTCTATTAATACCCTTAATATTCATTATAGTTTCAAAGACTCTTAAATAAAAGTAAGGGTTATCAGTTGCCTTGAATTTTTGGATGTCGTTGGCATTGAACTTCTGCGGACGAAGCTCCTTGTCCACCGAGACCCCTTGTGAGCTAATGCCCTGGAACCTGTAATCATTGGATATCTTGATCAAGCTCTCTTGAATGAGCTCCATTTTTTGTTGTTTCACAGGGTCATTAATTTGGAGGGTTAAGGTTTTTAGCAGTTCAGTAACACCGGCCATTTGCTTTTTAAGCTCATTAACTTCTTCTTGACTCGCCATTATCTTTTTAGCTTTCCTTTTTCGACCGATTGGTTTTTCAAAAAGTTGTACTTGAACGAAAAGGTTGTCTCTGATCAAACGCCCTTCCTTTCTTGACCACACGCTGTAAATTAAACCACTTTTTATTTTAATGACTTGACTCAAATTGACTTTGACTTTACGGGCTTATAAAGTAAAAGGAGAAAAGCAAAAGTAGGGTGTATATTTTTTGGAATCAAGTATATGGGTTCAAACAAGTGGTTTAATTGGAGTATTAATATCCGACTAACCTCCCTAAAAAATTGACAGAAAACACGTTAATACCAGACTTTCTAGACATGGTTAAATTATATATACATATTAGTGTGAGCTTTATTTGTGAGTGCAAGTGACATGCTTTGACTCTTGTGTAAGAACATGGGACTTAGTGCCTAGGCTCAATGAAGGACTAAACAAGGGTACTGTTATTAACAAAATAATCGAACTAATTAGCAAACCGCTTAAATAGACTCGTCGTCATGACTCGAGCAAAATCCAGAACTGTCGCCAAAGCAGCAGGACTGTCGCTGCACACTGCAATGTAGCGTTAGACGACAGCGTTGTCGCTCAAATTTTTGCGCCATTACTAGAGCATTAATCTGGGACTGCTTTCAATATTTTTACTCTACGGGACAGGCCTAAAGTCATGCTAAGTCAATTTTAATTAATTCATTAGACTTTATTAACTCAAATTAATTCGGAAAAGTCCTTTTAGTCATTAATTAGTTTATTTAAGGCTTAAACACAAGTCAAACAAATGGTTAAGAAAAACACATAGAGTATGCACAACAAATAATGCACGAATAGTCAAGCAGGCACAATATGATGCAATGAGTTTGCAACCTAACCATGGCTCTAGTTCTCTAAAGTTTGGGATATGGGTTATTCAAAGAAAGTCCATGGTTATGAGTTCAAATGCACTGCGCGGAAGCCTTACCTTTGGAAGGGTTGGCGCGTGTGGATGGGACCTCGCGAGTTAAACTCGCTTCCATGGTTTGGTGAATTCAACATTCTCGGATGTACCCTTTGTTGCTTAGAGAGTTCAATTAGAAGAGGGAGAATGAATTCCCAGAGGGATATGTCCATATGTAGAACACATATGGATATCTGAAAAGTGAGAAAAACTCAATCAGGAAGTAGAATCGAGCCAACAGTGCTAGAACTGGTTGAAATTAGAACTCATATTTCTGGCTCGATATTGGAAGAATGTAGCGCCAGCCAACAGAGACTGTTGCCGCAATATAGCCCTGTCGCCTGCCTACTGATTTGTCGCTCGGCGACAGAGCCATATCCTCGAGGACAGGCTTTGTTTGCTAGACGCCAGCCCCTACATGCCTCAATATCTTTCTGTGTTCGTAAAATTTTCCAGTTTTTCGCAGCATTATTTCGGTTCTAGTTCTGCAAGATATTCCTCAAATTTCCTACGTGTAAAAATCCTATTTTTTTACTCATTAAGGATGGTATTCCCAAAGATCCTTTTTTATGCATATGACAATAATGCTAATCAAAATTACGCACATGAAATACTTATAACTTTTCGAGTCTCATCCACTCATTCTAAATAATTGCCAAAATAAATTTTAGGAATTGAAATAGAAATCCACCCCAGTGGAGTCGCCAAAAACCGTAGGGAATATTTCAAGCATTACCCAAAACTTGAACCCCACTTTGATCATACATTTAAGCATGGTGGCGTCCAAAGGGAAGGAAGCTAGAGCAAAAGGGTCCCCAATAAGTTTTAGGAACTTGTAAACCGTTCACAGGGTGAAGGTTACACCCCTTAACGATCCAGGAGATCGTTAACTCCAATAGGTCTGGAATCATGACTGGAAGTTCGGGGATGAAGGTACAAATCCAACCTAAAAGAGATTGAACCTGCCCTGATAATAGGCCTCTATTTTATTCTTCTCGCATTCATGTGCGCTTTCTGACTAACATGCAATCAATAGGTTTACCCTAAACCTGTTTAATCTATGTTCGTTGAACATTAATGCACAAATAAAACTATTATTAGCGATCACTTGAATTATAATCAAATTAACCCTAAACAAGATTATTAATTATCTTATTAAGCGTGATTACAAGTACTAGTTCTCTTTAAACATGCATAAAAGGCATGTTCAAGCAATAACAATAAATAATATAATCAAGCAACATAATAATCATCATAATAATAATAATCATGTTAAAACATAATAATAGCAAGATCCTAGGCATGATACTAATAAGATTAATAAAAAAAACCCTAACATATCACTAAAAAATAAAAATCAAAGCTTTATTCATATCATGATACTAACATAAATATTAGGAAAGAAAATAGGAAGCATCATAGAAATCATAATTGTTATAAGGAACTTATTGTTGTCACCCTAAACATCATACTAAGAAAAGCAATAAAACATCCTAACATGATACTAGGAATCAAAATAACAATCTAAGCATGATTTCTATATCAAAATATCAATCAAACAATTAAAGCACTTACTTGAATGCCTCGTATCTCTTTCGAATAACAAAATACACACGTTAGTAACTTAAAGGAAAATATAAAATTAAATAATTAAATTAAATAATTGAAATAAAGATTTAAGAAAGTTTAGACTAGATTTGGGACCAAACCCTCGGAAATATCAAACCTTTCACGTCTAGGGCGAAGGCTACTTCGAACTTGGCTAGGTGTGTCTAGATCTTATGAATGCGGAATTGTGTTTGTAAAAGAGTTCGTTTAAAAAGAAAGAGAGAGAATATATCAAGATATTCTAGATAAGAATCTGTGATTAAAAACAGAGGTTTAAGGAGGTTATTTATAACGGATTTCAGCCAGAACATGATAAAAAAGAATCAGAGTTTCGAGAAGAATAAAACACGACGTTATCGCCACACATGCCTCTGTCGCCGAGCGACAGACGTGTCGCCGCAACGACAGGCCTGTCGCCAGACGACAACCTGTGGTGCAGCGTTGCAGGCAGTTTTTTTACAAGTTTTCATAATTTTGATAAAATTAAGGGGTGAAATTGTAATTTCCTTTAAAACACTTCTTTTATTAGAAATAAAACTCTTAAAACTCAATTATCAATACTAATTACATTAGGATTCACAAGAACCTTCTAGAAGATTCTAGAAGACTATTATCAATCCTAATTGCATTAGGAATGATAAATCATAATAGGCCCTCCTCAAGATCAGTGGGCCGCATATAAAGATCAAACCGGGCAAGTTTAGTAATTTGGCCGTAACTTCCTCATTATTCATCGAAATTGGGCTTATAATATATCGTAGGCAAGCTCTTTTAAAACACGATCCAACTACATCATTATTGGACCCTTTCCATGGACCAAACTAAACTGGATTGGCTATTTTAATAAAATAGGTTTGTAAAAACAAAAAGAAAGAAAAGGATTAAAACTAACCGCAACACTAGACTTTCCACATTGTCTGTTATACCCCTCATGATTTTTTTAAAGGATTTGATATACTGCTCATATCAAAAAGGTGCATCTTCCTTTTAGGGAGCTCATTTGCTAAGATACTTCATAGTTAAGCATGCTCGGCTGGGAGTAGTCTTGGGATGTGTGACCTCTTGGGAAGTTTTCTCGGGGTGCGCATGAGTGAGGAAAAAATGAACCAGAAGGACTTGTGTTGGTTTGTAAGGACAGTTGTTGGCCCTTGATGCACATTGCGTTACAATAGGCCCCTCCCTAATTTGTTTGGGGCCGGGGTGTTACAAATGGTATCAGAGCAACCCTGCGACCGCGTGCTGACCATGGATAATGAATCCTATGTCAGTCGTCTAGCGGGGAAGAATTCTGGGGCCATATGGCCGTAGCCAGACTGGATGTAACACTTTGGCTACCCAGTTGCCATTAGGCATAATACTAGAGTCCCTAGCTTTCCAGGCGCAACGAGGGCTTGCCATTCTTAAGTGGGGGTGTATGTAATACCCCTCATGATTGCTTTAAAAGGATTTGATATACTACTCATGTGAACAAGGTGCATCTTCCTTTTAGGGAGCTCATTTGATAAGATAATCCATAGTTAAATGTGCTTGGGTGGGAGTAGTCTTGGGATGGGTGACCTCCTCGAAAGTTTTCTCGGGGTGCGCATGAGTGAGGACAAAATGCGTCGGAAAGATTGTGTTGGTTTGTGGCGACAATTGTTGGCCGACGATGCACATTTCGTGACAATAGGCCCCTCCCTAATTTGTTTGGGGTGTGGGTGTTACAAATGGTATCAGAGCAACCCTGCGACCGCGTGTTGGCCGTGTTACACTTTCACGTCATTCGATTTTGTTGCGACGTGAAAGGTATTCATCACTGGGTTTGGTTTTTGGGAGTTACATTTGGGTGTCTACACTAGGCAACATATTAAAGAGCATGATCATGACAATGTAAATGTAGAAACAAAAAGCGATAATGCGGTGTACCTCAATAGTGTCAGTGACTACCACGGTTTGTGACAAGATTGATGGAAGTTGACAAACACTTTAAATAATAAAAAGTTTCCTTGATAAGAATTGAAATCATTTATATTGAGCCCCCAATGTTGGATTACTTGGGAAGGTTAAGTAGTTTAGCCCCCTCTGTCATATTCTAGATTGGTAAATTATCTATAAGAGCATCTCATATATACCAACTTGTTGTTAATTATTCACGAAATAATAACAAATAACATTATCCACCGTATGTATTCGAAAAAGCGTTAAGCATTCATAATTACATTAGAAAGAACCACAATCAAATCATCGATAGTTAATCAAAGTATAATGATCAAAGCGTCAAAAACTAAGGAAAAATATTCATAATAACCAAAGCATGATGCATTGAAGCATCAGGGATCAAATAATAAAATTTAATCAAAGCGTTAGATTGATAATAAGATCATACTATTTTTCCCCCTTGTGGCAACTTCATGAAAAAATGCAAACAATATGAAATGAAGTTAGCCACAAAAATATAATGTTACCGTCAACTTGTTGTTGTGGATGACAATATTCCGATGTCATAATCAATTAACATTATAAATCTCCACCTGTAACCTTACTTTATCTAAAAATACGCTTGGTACGACATAAATATGTCATCATAAGATATAAAAATCTAAGCACTACATAAGCTAATGTCATGAGTTATAGATACAAGTCAATGAAATTATTTTTAGAATAGAATAGTTTCTAGTAATAAATCTGAATTTTGCATTAGGCAAAAGCTTACTTGCATCGTCGTTTAAAGCAACAATTGTCTTAATGTTGTCGTCACTATCTAATGATTTTAGACTGTTGACGACGTTACTGACTGGTATCGTCGTAACTGATTGATGTCGTCATCGACACTGGCTGTTATCGTCAGAACTGACTAAAGTCGTCGGAATAGACTATCGTTGTCAAAACTTTAATGCTGGTTTATTTAGCGACAACATAGCCTAAAATAATGTTAGTTAAACAAAAAATAGGATTGTGAATGACGACAAACCCTGAATTTTTGTGGCATCATGAGACCCATGACTTAAAGAAGTGTTTTCCATGGCGTCCTTCCCTTTAAGTGTGATGTTTACTTCGTTGGTGATAATATAGTCTGTCCTAATGTAGCTTAAAGAAGACACAAAAATGGTTAGTTAAAATTAAACCACAAGAAGGAACATTACCAAAACTCTTAATGTTGTCAAAGATAATCGCCCTTGTTGCAGCATATTGAGTTAAGTTGGCGTCGATCACCACTTCTCATTGCCGGGACCACGAACAATAATTCTTATATAGTCACTTTACGAGATTGAATATATCTTGATGATGGGAATGTGTTTGAATGTGTTTGGAGAGGAACTTCTGTAGGGTTAAGATTTTAATCTAGCTGCATCCCCACAGACGGTGCCATATTGTTTATGCTAAATTTCGTCAAGTAGGATTTGATGTGGGATACGAGCTACGGATCAACTAAATTAAAATAGGGGGTATGGAATGCGAAAAATAAATGACAAAAAAATAAAGGGAGAGGGAGGAGGCACGATATCATGACGCGAAAAACCCCAATGAAGGTGGGTAAAAACCACGGGTGGCAATGACTCCAACATTCCACTATAGTACGGGCATAAAGCCAATATTTACAAGTACAATATATATATGATAATTGATATCAATAGAGCATGCGTAGTAATAAATATAACGAGCTTGGGCGTAGCTATATAGTGTGGTCAGGAAGGAATTTGGCGTAGTAGATTAGTAATATTGCAGAAGTACATTATAGTAGTGGTCTTTTGGATGAGTGGTGTTGGGATTAGAATGTAGTAGTTGGGCAATGATACTTCTAGTGGAAAGTCCATGTGGAAAGAGGTTGGTGACATTGCAGAGGAATAAAGGGGTAGTATGTAGTGTATTTAAGAGGAGGTTATATACGTAGGATGTCAGTGGCAGTTGTAGTGGTATTCTTATGTGGATGGAGATATTAAGGATTAGATGTGTAGGTATCAATTGTATGGGATTTGCAGGATTGTCAATGGGGAAATGGGATTTCATAGTAGAAGTATTATACGTGGAGATGGCCTGGTCTTTGTGAGAGGAAGTGCTTCTATTTATAGAGCCTCAAGCAAGCGGTTGGAGGAAGATAAAGATATGATCATGACTCCTTGAATTTATGAAGTGGTGATTCATTCTTTTACTTGGTCCTTTGACAAACTTGGACTGATTTAGGGAGTATATACATCCAACAACCTCCAATTGACTTATTCTTGTTAAGAGATAATCCTTCCTTGATCGTAGGAACGCTTGCAACAACCTTGACTTGTTCTTGTATATCTTCGTCTTGACTATCAACGTCGGTCAATGGTCGTACAAAATGACCCATAACACGGATCCAATCTATTGTAAGCGTTTTTGAAGAGAAAAGGACACCAAGTTATCTGGTCGAAAAGAATAGAACCCTGAGCGACACCAAGAAGTGTCATTCAGTGATTCGATCATCACCAGAAATACCCAATTTCAAATTTGGACCATTTCTCGCTTTTTGCGTGTCATCCTCGCATCGGAGTCATGCAAATCTTCTCTATATCATTCAAATTTCATTACATACCTCCAAGAGATAATCTTTGAAAGCATGCACCGGCTAAGAACCTAGATGCTATAGTTGCTACTAGTACTTCCCCTAGTTTAAATTTTATAGTCTTATTTTGACTTTGAATGGCATTTTAATATGAACCTTTGACTAATAATTTTTTTTTTGAACCAAATTTTTTGTTATACATAGCCCTTAGAGCTACATATAAGCATTAAATTTACATTTAAAAATCGTAAAAAATTAAGATATCGTAAAAATATAGACACTGATTTACGCGTGTTTTAAAAATATAATCATAAAAAACAAAATGGATCTATCAAATTGAAACAATGGAGTAGTTCCTAAAGTAGATCTTGGTTCGTGTTTGGAAGGTAAGATTCATAGTTTCTTTTTTTTTTAGTGGACACATTTGTTTGTTTTGGTACATTCGTCAATATATGATTTCAGATATCAATAATCTCATTTATCGATAGGTCAAAAATTATAAAACATGTTATTCAATAAATAGATGGTTTCATTACGAATCTAAAAGGAACTCACATGACTATTTTATATTCTTATGTTTAAGAAATTTAAAGTATTTAAAGTAACTAATTAAAGTGAATATTATTAATATGAAAGCATGTTAAGTAGTAATAAAAAAATATATATATGATGCACATAATCTTAAGCATTGCGCAACATTTGGTTTTTTTCTATGTTTTCTTGGCACATCATGAACTTATATTTTTTGTGGAGGTGTTTGTTCTTTTTCCTATGTTTTCTTAGCATATCATGGATCCATATTTTATATATAGTGTTGTCCATAAATAAAATGGTCTAATAAAGAAGAAAACCAATTTTTTTTTTTTAATTTTATTTTGAATTGGTTATATTATATGTTAGAACCTAGTAGCCTAACTACTACTTACTAAAGAGTGAGAATACACTAACAACAGTGGTGGAGCCAGGGTTTTGAGAATGGTAGGGCACTGCCTTATCGACTATCTAAAATCTATCTCATAATATCCCTACAATAACATCTACGTACCGCATAGTCACCATGAAACAAAGTCTTAATACTCATATATGTCAAACTTTACTTTACTTGTTACACCCAAATTCCAGCCTTTATAAGCAATGATTCTATTATAATTTTCTTTGTAAAAACTTTTCTTATAGGTTAAAATCACAAAATGCATTCTTTATAACAAATAGCATGATCTAAAAAAAAAAATTCCTCAAAATGAATATGAGTGCAAATTATAAGTAATAATTTGGATATGTATATGTTAAAAGAAATATTAGAAAAACCAATTGCAATAAAATACTTAGAAATTATTTTAGGTCTAATAATTTAGGTATTGTTCAAAAAAAAAAAAAAAAAAGTTTGTTGTTGGGAGGAAGAACTGAACCCATGACCATTGGGGAAAAGAGTAATACTCTTACCACTAGGCTACTAGTTCCTCATAACATTATTAGGTGCAATGTACTTATTTAACTAAATTTAAATTGATTTGTTTTTTTTTTGGTTGGTAGGGCACGTGCCCTACCAAGACCTAGATTAGTTCCGCCCCTGACTAACAACATCGACTCTCACGAGTGGGGAAAATCAAGCTAGTAAGTTCTTGAACTAAAAAGACATTAATTCAATCTATTCAATTTGATTCATCATAAAAGAGTTAATCAGCTTTAGTCACTCTAGTTAGTTGATCCTAAAA
The DNA here is from genome assembly GCF_948465745.1 of Chenopodium album. NCBI lineage: Eukaryota > Viridiplantae > Streptophyta > Magnoliopsida > Caryophyllales > Amaranthaceae > Chenopodium > Chenopodium album. The sequence goes on from NC_137834.1 coordinate 31,783,941, forward strand.
TAAAAATAAGCACATCATCACACATAGAACATAAGCATAGATACTAACACTTCAAAGGTTGCTTTTGAGTGGTCAAAAAGGTACCGCTTAGAGATTACCCAACTAAATAACTAATTTGCACTTTTGTGTAAGCAAATCGATCTACCACCTTGACATTTTGTTGATGAAGTGGATGGGATAAGTGCAGTGTTGTCATCGACATTTTTAGGGCCCGGAGCGAAAATTAAACAAGGGGCCTCTATACAACGAAGAATTAGAAGCCTAAGTGGGAAGCCCCTAACTGACAAGTTAGTCCCCAAGTTTAGTATCTGGTGCTAAGATTATGAATGATGTAATGTGGTTTTGCCTGTTGGGTATCTATGTGTCAAACTCACCGTGGAAATAAAACCCGAGCCCAAGGAAAAACTCACAATTAATATAACCAAAAGACATAAATAACATGTTTAGAGAAAAGACTAAATTACCCTAATAGCGTGCTTTGCTTGACATCCGACGATATCCACCCACAACACCACCAGTCTCTTACTTGGAGGTTAGCCAAGTCGGACCAAAACACAACTCGATTAATTAATGAGCTTAAATGTTTTCTTTCAAGTGGAGGTGACTTTTTGAGCTCTTACTCAAGTAAGTTTTCCCGATTCCCAAGTGGGATAATTTTAAAGAAACTCAAGTGCGAAATCCACTCTCCGATCAATGTGGAAGAGTTGCTAAAATCAATTTTTCCTTTTTATTTTTAAATCAAAAATAAAAGAAAAAAGTCAACAACTAATTAATCAATAAGTGGCATTCTAAGAGGAGAGGTTAGGTAAGGACCACAAGAGAAAGGGGGGGACCAATAATTGATCCCCAAGGCTTCCCCAAACCAACTCTCACATTGCCACACACCCCAATCAATATGTGTCAGTTGGCGCTGCCAGCTGGCTGCCTTATCCTGTGGTTGGGCCTACCAACTGGTCGCACGGGCCAACAGCAAGCACCACCAAGCCTTGCATTGCTGCGGGCTGTTGTGCGCTACTGCCAGCCCTCCCCGCATCAGTTAGCGCGCTGTTGTGCGCTGCTACCAGCCCTCCCCGCACCAGCTAGCGCGCTGCTAGCTTGATGCTGCTGCTTGCTTACGCATGCTAGCAATGCTTGCAAGCCTTGTGCTAGTAGAATTGCTAGAGAAGATGCGCTATGTCGCACCATGCACCAGCCAGCATTGGCTTGGTGCGGTGCGCATGCTAGCAACCATTTTATTCCAAATGCCCATAACACTGGGTTTGCTAAGGGCATTTCGATGGTAGGGGTATTTAGGTAACTTGTTGATTAATTATTGATTTGACCGTCTCGTCTTTTATTAATTTGACTCGACTTGCGATGCTCGGTTTCGACGCTCCTAGCTCGATTTCCAACGTCTAAATTCATATCATTCGAGGGAGTCATTAATTCGGATTAATTCGTCGTGTCGGATCGTTAGTTGTTTGGGTGACACCCGAAGGCTTCAGTCAAGATTAAGCAGTAATATTGATTATTAATTAATATTACTGATCGGAGGCGACCTCCACCTAGGCATTCCGATCACTTGAACTTACGTAATAATTATCTTTCTAATAGCTCTGAACCCTCTATAGTAGTAATACACTTGTTTGAAGGACACCATTCCTTTCATTTTCTGATGACTTCTATTTTTTGTAAATGAAACGATAATAAATTTAAGTTTCGATTTCTATTTAGAGATCAAATTAAAGTTCTTAAAGCGACAAAATGAAAAGCCTTTAAATCAAAAGAAGAACTGCGTACAAGATCTTGTAACACCTTAACTCAACGCAACATGATCCCATTAATAGAGATTTACCACTCTTAGTCCATCCTATAAAGATTTGCTTTGGTGCAAGAGTCTTAACTAAAAAACCACTATTAGGTTGAGATATCAACCCCCATACAGAAAGGCTTCGTTCTCCTAAATTTCCGATGTGGGTCATTTTCAGCACAATGCCGACATGCCATGGACATTAAGAAATTCAATGCACAAATCTCTAAGGGCACTTGGGAGAATTACTTCCACAACTTCCACTTTATAAAATTAAAGATGTCATAGTTAAGAGTATGCATAACCATTGACCATTGAGGTTGGTTATTGGGAGAGAGAAACTAAAAAAATAATAAAAAAAAATGAAGATAGAGAAAAACTTGGGGAAATTTTGCAATAACCAGGTTATTCCTATAACTAGTTATTTGCTTGTGGTTATGCAATAAAATATTGCAAGTGTGTGGGTTTTTATGACTACCCTTGATGACGTGGCACACGAAGATTGTGACACTTATGTATTTAATCAATGGCTAAGTTTTATTCTGAATTTATAACTGTTGTAATTTTTATAACGGCCATAATTTTTAAATAACAATTCTAAAAATAATACCAACGGCTTTTTTTTTTTTTGCTATACAAAATGAGCCCAATATTGAGGTATTTTGAAACAATTTTTATGAAACTGCATATTACTCTCTTATAAATCAAATTGTGTAGAGATTAATATTCCAAAATCCAATAGTAAAAAAAACCTACAAAATCTCAGAACTCATCACAACCCCAAAATAATCTAAATCTTAAACCTTACTATTGTAACCTTCCGATTGTTCTCAACTCAGATTTAGATACAAACTTTCCACAATTTTCGAACAGTTTGTGTCTGGTGCGGCCAGCCACACCATGTGGCAGGGTGTCAAATCAGCAAATGACAAATTAACCCCACCAATCAACCTAGTAACCCCTCCAACCAAATAACCCCTTAAGCTACGTAACCCCTCCGACTTAGTAACCCTTGACCGGACCAGGTAACCCCTCTTGTAACCCCAATTAAGTAACCCCTCTACTAACCCCTTCCAGTAACCCCTAAAGTAACCACACTTAAATAACCTCCCAAGTAACCCCTTCAAGTAACCCCACTTAAGTAACCTATCTAGTAACCCCTTTAGTAATTCCCGACCTACCCATCTAGTAACCCCCAACCTAGTAACCCTTGACCCACCACAACCCCCAAAACGCCACTAGCCCCACCCCCAATTTGTCATGCCACCACCACCACCATAACCAACAACACAAACAAACAGATATCCAATCGAACCCACAATCAAATCATTAAAAAAATTAAATCGAACAAATAAATACCTTAAAAATTAACAATGGCTTCGAATTTCACTTCAAATATGTCTAAAAAGGCCAAATTCGACTATGAAAACTCCAGATCTAGAGTTTTCATGGCCATATTTGGCCTTAAATACCTTTAAATTGTTTTTCGATGACAGAGTACGAGGAGCTCACGAAGTACAACGGGTTAATGGAGGATTTGTGTGTAGGCGTCGTTCGAAGTGCGCCTACGTTAAAGCATGTGTGAATATGCTTGGCACTCATAGTAAGTGAGAATTGACATAATACGATTAGGGATAAGGAAAGTAGGGAGCCGCCAACATGTTTTTAAGGAACTTGTAAACCGTTCACGGATCATAAAAGGCAACCACGATAAAGGGACAACGAAGGCAACAACGATTGAGCCGTGAAGGTTACACTGTACCCCATTCATAATCAATGAGATTACTAACTCCATATGGTTTGGAACCACGAAAGGAGGATCGAGGATGATGGTACAAAGTGAGTCATGGAGTCACATTCGCACATATTGGCCTCTACTCGATTCTTATAGTGAAAACCATTTCTGCGATCTCAAAGGCATACAAACAGAGATTCAATTTGCTCCAAACTATTATTAAGCTAAGTTGGTTGAATATTAATGCAACATATAACTCTAAAATATTAGTGACCACTTGAATTAATAACAAGATTAAAAAGGAACCTAAACCGGTTGTCCAAATTATCTTATTAGGCGTGATTTTCAATTACATATTCCCTTTAAACACGAAATATGGTGATCATAATAACAATAGAATAAACATTTATATTGGAAGCAATTTAACAATAAATCCGACAACATAAAATCGTTAGAAAATTAATAGAAATAAAAGGAACATAATTCTTACTTTGATTCTTTTTGCTTGCAACTATAAAACAATAATTAAATTAAATTAAATAGAGTTGATTTGGGGCCAAACCCTTAAACAGTTCTACCTTTCACGCCTTGGTTTAAGGTCAGAACCACGAGTAAAGTATGGACTCCTTGGAGTGCTTGAAAAGGGAATTTTGAAAGAGAAAAGGTAGGCTAGTGTTTAGGCTAGAGCATAAAAGAGAGAAAAAGAGAGAATTAATTGATGCCCCGTACATGAGAAATAAGAGGGTATTTATAGAAAAAATAAGCAAAAGGAACACACGGAACCCTAAAAAGATAAATAAAAAACCCTAGAAAATAGCACCGCAACACGGCAGAGAGCACCATGACACAGTGCCTGGCACCGTCAGACGGGGCAAATTCCCGTGACACGGTGGACAGCTGTGTGACGCAGGAAATATTTAGGGTATGGGGAATAAATCGCGTGAAGGGTTTATGCGGAAAGGACACGGAATTGCCCTGTGTCACAGCACAGGCACCGTGTCACGGAGAATCCCACCGTGGCGCGGCACTGGATCCCGTGACACGGTGCTTACTGCCGTGACGCAAGAACCTGTAGTCCATTTTTTCGTCTAAATTCATTTTTACCCTAATTTCGTTCAGCATTTTTAAGTGCGGATTGATAATTTCGGACCATTTATGATTTATTATTTATTAATTGGGCTAAAACAAAATAATTAATAAAAGTTTTGGGCCAAAATAATTAAAAAAATAAAATAAAATAAATAAAAGGTTTGGGCCAAAATAATAAAATAAAATAACAAGGTTTGGGTTGAAATTAAAAATAAATTATGCTTTAACTAACATCAAGACTGGTCCATGGACTACTCAAAAACTGAATTTAATTAAACAAAATTTTTTAAGCACTCTCGGGATTAAATACTAAACCCTACCAATAATGGTGGTGAAAGATTGTTCATCATCGGGTTTGGTTTTAGGGAGTAATTTTTAAGTGTCTAAAGAAGCCCCCACTTTGACGGAGATTGTAGAAACGTCAGTTTCGAAAACGATAGACATAGTAGTCGATAGGGACGGAGAATGATTTAAGACGTTCTGCGATCCTAAATCACTATGTACATGCCGATACCTGCAGAAAAATGTTATTTCCACCGATAAAAGAGTAAAGGGATAGAATACATATCTGACACCAGCGTATCGGTGACAAATGAGTTTGGCAGCTTCCTATGCTTGAAAGAATCCACCGGATGATGTTTCGTTGAAATGCTTTCCATGCCTGAGGATAGTCGGCTGATGAATTTGGTAGCTTTCTAAGCCTGAAGAAACCTGCCGAATGATACTTTCCTTGCATGAGGAAAGTCGACATATGATTTTGGTGTTTTTCTATGCTTGAAGAAATCCACCGATAATGCTTTCCATAGTTGAGGAAAGCCGACTTTGCAGTTTTCTATACTTGAAGAAAAATCCACCGATAACGCCTTCCATGCTTGAGGAAAGCCGACTTGGCGGTTTTCTATACTTTAAGAAAAATCCACTGATAACGCCTTCCATGCTTGAGGAAAGACGACTTGGAGGATTTCTATACTTGAAGAAAAATCCACCGATGATGTTTTCCATGCTTGAGGAAATCCGACAACTGATATAATCGCTGAAATTTGCAAGTGCGTGATGGTTCGATTATCCCCGAACGTGGGCTATAGATGATTTACCTTCAAGTCTACTATCCGACTATATTAGGCGCTTAAAGTGTCGAAAATACAACCCTAATGCTTGTTAGGAGTAAATCGGTAATTTTAGTACCCTTTTTAATACCAATTAAAATTTTCCGCGCAATTCTGGTGAGAAAATAACTGACCAAAAGTTGCGGAAAATCGTTCTAACCGGGTCAAAGATGCTAAAATATCTGCCAAAAGGTAAAAAGGAGCATACAGGACAAACAATGGGCACCACGTCCCGGGGATTAATCCCGCGACACGGTGGATTGCCCCGTCTGACGGTCGAAATCCCCGTGACGCAGGACCCCTTTTTTTATGTTTTGATTTTTTTTGTTTTGTCTTTTTTTCTGCTGAAATTGTCAACGCGCCACGATAATAACACCGTCCCATGCGCGTGAATGTTGTTACGTGGTAATGGGAATTGTGGCACGGGAACGGGGTAGTGTAACGGTTATATTTTTGTCTTTAAATTCGAGCTCCTGCTTCCCATTTTTGCCATTTTCGTTCTCGAATTGCTTCTGTTCTCACCTTTTCTTCTCTCTTTTTTTTTATTTTGGCATCTCCTGCCACCGTGCCACGAAGCCTAGCACCGTCACTTGTCAGTTGCCACCGTGACGCGGCGCCAGTCACCGTGACACCGTGTCTGTTCTCAGTGTGTGAGAACCTATTTCAACGTTTTCTCGCCGTTGCTGCTGCTGCGTGAGCTACGCTGCTTCCCGCTGCTGCTACCTGAGCTCTGTCGCTGTCCCGGATACACCGTGACATGGGGAAGCTTTACCGCACCGTGTTGCGGTGGTTACTGCACCATTTTTTCGGGTTTTTCGAGCTTCTATAGCTCAAATATCCACAAAATTCACTCCAATTTTTTGCTAATTTCCTCATTTTTTATTTCTCACAAGGATCTATGTAAGTTTCCTTTGATTTGCCTCAAAATTTGTTGTACATTCCATACTTACTTGAAACCCTATAAAATCAAATTGGGGGTTTTTGTTTTGAGCTTCCATGTAAAAATTCTGGCTATGAATTGACTTATATATGAATGTATGTGTGTTTGTGAGCAATTTGAGACCAAGTTTGTGTGTTTTGGTGAGAAATTGAGCAAATCACCATTTTTTGGTACTACTTGTGTGAAATGGTGTTCTTTTTGTTCATGTTGTTCTTTTGCACTTGAAATGATGATATATTGGTTGTAGATCTTGTAAAATATGCCATGATATGTCGATCTATTGTTTTCGTGCAATTTTGAAACATGTTTTGTGTTGTGTATGTACTACATTGTCATGGAGAACATATTATTTTGTGGATATTTGAGCTATAGAGTTTCAGACAGGCACAGGAGTCTTTGCCTAATGTGTTTGAGCTGGTAAGCTTTTTAACACACTATTCATCCTTTTTAATACCGCTTGTTACTAATTTTTCTTTGCTTTGTTCCCAGCCTACACACTCGACCATGATGGGATTCATGAAGATGGTTGACGCTTTGAAGTAGTGCATCATCAATCTTCGTTGTGGCGCAAGTTGTCAGTGCGGTTCTAGCGATGTTTTCGAGGTATATTCACTCTTTTCCCCATATTTACCATTTGTTCTATCTTGCACCATTAATATCTTTTCATTTTGTGTTTTTCAGGAGCAACGGAGGTCTCGCTGGTGCTCGAGGTACAGAGGCTCGGACGAGGGGGAGCCTAGTCGCGGAAGACGATCTCCTGAGGTTCGTCGGCATTCTCAATTTCAGTGGCAGCCTCAGCTTTCTCAGCCATTTCAGGAGGCTCAGTGGTAGCAGCCTCGGCCTTCTCAGCCATTCCAGCACTTTCAGGGTTAGTGGCAGCGGCCTTCATCTTCACAGCCTTCACAACCTGAGTTCAGGCCAGTCATTACTCCTGTGGACCAGGGTTTATACTCAGTTCCATTGTCTGGGGCTCTTCCTCCACCGGTGCCCGGCTTATTTTCAGTTCTAGTGTGTCTGGGACGATGCCTCCATCAACGCTTCCTACCTCTTGGAGTCAGTCTACGCCATTTTCCAGTTGGACGGGTTCTGCTTTGAGTTTATCTGCTACTGGAGCTACAGGGACTAGTAAGGATACTACTCCTCGTACTCGGATGATGGTGGGAATCTTTTGTTCACCATTCCCGTATTCACAGGTTGGAGATGACACTGATCCTCACTCTTCTAGTTCTACAAATTTTTGACCGAGGGTTTTAATTTTGTACTTTGGTTGATGACACTTGACATTTTTTATGCATCATGATTCACTTTGTACATTTTATTCACAGTTTATGCATTTATTAGTGTGTATTAGTGTGTACTTGAGACTCATTGTGTGTGATGACGTGAAAAAATTGTAAGTGGAGGGTACCGACCTTCCCCAAAAGAAAAAAGAAATAAAAAAAAAAAGAAAATGTGACAAGTTTTACAACTCCCCTAAAATAAACATAAAAATGGGACAAGTTTTACAACTTCCCCAAAAGAAAAAGGAAAATAAAAAAATAAAAAATGGAAATAAGAATAAAGTAATAATAAATAATAAAATAATATAATAATAAATAATAAAGATAAAAAATAAAAATAAAATAAAATAAAAACTAAATAAAATAAAAAATAAAATAAATGGAGAATTTTATTAGGAATGAAACTCTCGAAAAACAAAATTAGAAGATAAACGGTGAAGACAAAACAATAAAAATCTGGACAAAAATAGGTAATGAATTAAAAAATGAAAACGCGTGGGTACCGCGACACAGCAGTGTGCACAGTGTCACGGCAAAGTCTGCCGTGTCGCGACACTATTTCCCGTGACACGGTGGAATTTTCCGTGTCACGGTGCGCTTATTCTCCAACGATGTAGTTTGCTCGCATAGAAGGATAGATTTTGAATATTTTCAAGCGTTTTGGCTTTAAAATAAGACCAGTTTATTCGTGATATGCATAATTACAAAACATTAAATAATTAGAATTTCATATTTTAATATAAATGTCTCAGAATTTTGATAATACATTGCGCGACTAGTCTTACTCTTTGACCAATGCTGACAAAAGAGAGTTGGAATTGTTTCATGTAAGAGGCTTATTAGCCTTGAGGCATGTAGCAATTGAACATGATTTTCTTATGAAAGCCTTATACTATTGGAGTTAAGAAACACATTGTTTTAAATTTGATTATGATGAAATTTGTCCCCTGCCGGAGGAATTCGATGTCATCTTTGGTTTTCCTGCCAGAAATCTCATTGCTATGCCTTCCCTACGTGAATATTATTACCAAGACTTTGAACGCCATCTGAATCTGACAGATCCAGATTTAAATAAAATTGTGTGTGGTAATGAAGTAGATTTTGAAAAGCTTGCGAATTTGTATTTCAATCGCCCTGTCTCTGAGTCTTATCATGTATACCGTAGAAGGGCTTATATTTTTTACATGTTTACCAAGCTTTTATTTGCAAACGGTAGGGTAGGACATGCTTGTTTAGCGTATGTGCTTGAACATGTTGAATCTGGGAGATCTCCTATGCCTACTTGCCTTGGAGAAACTTTACGTGGCCTTGACGAAGCAAAAGCTGACCGGAAAGCCGTCAGGAAGGGCTCTCTAGTACTGTTGCACGTAAGAAAGCGCTTTGAGTATCCTTGTGACACAAAACAGGCACCATGTCACGGTGCATGTCTGCCGTGACACGGTGCATTCTGCCGTGTCACGGTGGTTTTCTGCAATTTTTTTTTCCGACTGATTTTTTTTATTTTGCATATTTGGTTGATGGAGCGCTTAGAACTTTTTGAAGCCCCCGGCGATATTGAAAAATATGATCCCAACGATCTAGTCCGCACGAAGAAGAATTAATTACTCTACAAACATGTCATATGATGATTGGAAGGTCTTCTTTGCAAAGAGAGAATTTTCCATTTGGTAGGTGGTACTGTGGTGGAGGCTTACTAGGATGGTTGGCACAAATGATACTCCATATTGTCGCGTTCCTAGTATTTCAAAGCTGACTTTTTATTGTCTTTCTCGATTGATGCAACAATATGGACTTGAACAGGTAGTTCCACGCTATAACGATAGTCCTCGTGATGTATCGCTGCATGAAAGTAACGTTCACAAGTACAAGGCTTATTGGATTGGAAGACCTTTGTGGACCGTTTCTGCAAGTAACCAAGCTCCTCCTCCCTTATCTAGTGTATTCAAGGCATGGTTGAATCCTAGAAGTAGAAGGGATCGAGTCGGATCAAACAACTTTGATGTGAAGGGACGTCTTGGAAGCAAAAATGCGCCACCGAAAGATCATCTAGGTCCGAGAACACAAGGACTCGAGTTTAAAACTCCTATAATGCCTAAAAATAAGAATTATCTGAAAGGAAAGGGTAAGGAAAAGATGGTTTAAAGAGAGAAGCAATCGAAGATTTCTAAGAAAGGTGAAAGGGGTGAAAGTTCGACTAGGGGTGTGACGGTTCGGGCTACAAAAGACACATTAATGGTGAAGGCCGACATAGTTGAAAAAGAGAAGGAGGTTCCTAAAGTGAAGAAGGATTCGATCAATACTCTTTTCTTATATGATTTATAATTTTTAATATTTGAATAAGGCGCATGATGCCAATAATTGTAGTCACATTTATTTCAATAATAATAGCATATTTATTTTCGCCTTAAATAAAAATTAAAATGATTTTTTTTATCTTTATTATTTATTTTTTTTTATCCGAGTCAAGAAGTCGGACGCAATGGAAGAATAATAACAATCGTCGAACAGAATTCCCAAAGTCCAGTTTTGCCGCGCCACGGAAAAATTCACCGTGTCACATTGTAAAATACCGTGACGCAAAAATAATCCGCTGATTTTTTTATGCTGGAAATCCACCATGCCACGATGAAAATTGCCGTGACACGGTGAAACTTCCCGCAGCACGACATTTTTTTTTCCGGAATTCCACTGTGCCACGGTGGACCCTGCCATGACACGGTGAACATTCCCGTGGCGCGGGGGATGCTGACGTGGCGCGGCATAATTTTTTTTTCCGTGCCTCGAGGTATTCTGTCGTCTGACGGTGGGGTCTGCCGTGGCGCGGTGGGTGTTGAACTAGCGCAATGTATGATTTTCTTGATTTTAGCTCCGTTTTGCTGTCTTGTGTGTTATACTTGATCGACGGAGGAAGGATTTTAGTTTTTTAAGTGGTCGGGCCCCCTTGAGGGGAGGCCTACGTATCCTTAAAAAGGAATCAGGCCAAACGTAACTCTATCGGGTCATGAACCCATGCAACTAGGCAAAAAGTTTCTTGAGTTGATCCAAGTTGGTTAAATTGTGGAAACCATTGCCATCCATGTCTACCAATTGTGCTGCTTTGCCTGAAAAAATGGATTTAACAATGTACGGACCTGACAAGTATGGTCTAAATTTTCCTCTTGGATCCAACACATTTTTGCAAAGTGCATTAGGCACCAAATCACCTTCCTTGATGCTCCTAGTCTTGACTTTTTTATTGAAATGTCGCACCGTACGCTGTTGGTAGGTTTGGACATGATGCAACGCTGCCAAGCGTTTTTCTTCAAGTAAGACTAGTTCATCATATCTTACTCTAATCCAGCTGACTTCATCTAATTGTCTTTCCAACGCAATTCGGATAGAAATGATTTCGAGGTCTATTAGTTGTACAACTTCAACTCCATAGACCAAAGAGAAAGGGGTAGTCCCCATTGATGTACAAACAGAGGTTCGATAACCCCAAAGGGCAAAATGTAGCTTACTTGGATAATCTTTGTAATTTTCCGTCATCTTTTCGATGATAGTTTTCACATTTTTGTTGGCTGATTCGACCGCACCATTTGTTTGTGGTCCGTAGGGTGATGATCTGTGATGCTTCATATGATATTTCTTTAATAGTTCTGCGCACTCGGCTTGGAAATGTGTCCCATTATCACTGATCATCTCATGAGGTACCCCATATCGGCATATGATATTTTTCTCAATGAATTGAGCTACATGTTTTGCTGTTAGCTTAGCATATGAGGCAACTTCGACCCATTTGGTGAAATAGTCGATTGCTACGAGGATGAATTCTTGCCCCCCTTGTCCTGGTGGCGTTATCTTTCGAATGATGTCGATACCCCAAATAAAGAAAGGCCATGGAGAAGTATATGCATAGAGAAGCGAAGGTGGAACGTGCTGTAACTTTGCGTAGACTTGACACTTCATACATTTCTTGACGTATTCGTGACAATCTCTCTCCATAGTAGTCCAATAATAACCTTGTCGTTGAATCATTTGGACTAACATCTTAGCATTCATATGCGTTCCACATATACCGGCATGAAAGGTTTTCCATGGTTTTGTGTGCTTCTTTTTTAGCTATATACCATGGTTCTTCATCTTCTTCTTGTGCTTCTTGTTCATCATCAAGTGCGTGAACATAAGCCGACTCATATCTTCTTTCTATGGTCAACGGCATTCTGATTGTGTCCGTTGGAATTCGCACCATTGATGCTAATTAAGCCAATGCGTCGGCAAACTGGTTTTTTTCTCTAGGCAAGTACGTATATTCCACTCATCTAGTTGCTCCGTGAGAGTTTCCAGATGAGCTTGATACGTAGCGAGACTTTCACTTCTCACCTTCCATCTCTTGGAGATTTGGTTAATGATTAGTGACGAATCACCGTAGATTATGAGCTTCTTAATTCCCAAGGCCACAGCTGTTTCTAAATCTAAGATGCATGCCTTGTACTCTGCGGCATTGTTGGTGACATCAAAGTCGAGCTTCATAGAAATTAGGATATGCTCTTCATTGGGTGATACAAGCAAGACTCCTACACCACAACCCTTTTGGTTCGAAGCTCGGTCAAAATAGAGAGTCCAGCTATCGTCTTCGCTCATGAGTAAATCTTCGTCAGGGAAATCATACTCATCTTCTTCTTTCTTAACTTCTTCTAGCGTAAAATCTGCTAAGAAGTCAGAAACCGCAGAACCTTTGATGGCTTTTTGTGGTACAAATTTCAAGTCAATCTGAGCAAGGTTGACTATCCACCTTGATAATCTTCCATTGAGTGTTGCTTTTTCGAACAAGTATTTGAGAGGATCCATTTTGGACACGGCATGCACTGTATGAGTGAGCATGTAATGTCTTAATTTCTGCGCAGCCCACACAAGCGCGAGACACGGCTTTTCAAGTGGTGTGTATCGTGTCTCATATCCTTGAAGCTTCTTGCTCAAATAGTAAATTGCATTCTTTTTGCTTTCGATCTCTTGTGCTAGCATTGACCCCATCGTTTCTCTTGTGACTGTAAGGTAGAGTCGAAGAGGAAAGTCAGGCATTGCTGGCGCTAGCATGGGTGGGTTCTCCTGGTACTCTTTGATTTTGTCGAAAGCTTTTTGGCAATCATCATTCCATGTGACCGGAACATTTTTCTTGAGCTTCTTGAATATAGGTTCACATATCGCCGTGAGTTTTGATATGAAGCTACTTATATATTGCAGCCTTCCAATGAAGCCTTGAATTTCTTTCTCAGTCTTGGGTGGTGGCATGGTGTAGGCGTCCTTTCAAGTGCGCCTACGTTAAGCATGTGGTGAATATGCTTGGCACTCATAGGAAGTGGGAATTGACACAATACGATTAGGGACAAGGAAAGTAGGGAGCCGCCAACAAGTTTGTAAGAAACTTGTAAACCGTTCACTGATCATAAAAGGCAACCACGATAAGGGACAACGATAGGCAACAACGATTCACCTGTGAATGAACCACGAAAGGAGGATCGGGGATGATAGTACGAAGTGAGTCATGGAGTCACATTCGCCCGTATTGGCCTCTACTCGATTCTTATAGTGAAAAGCATTCCTGCGATCTCAAAGTCATAAAAACAGAGATTCAATTCGCTCTAAACTATTATTAAGCTAAATTAGTTTAATATTAATGCAACATGTAATTCTATAAAATTGTGATCACTTGATTTAACAACAAGATTAAAAAGAAACCTAGCCGGTTGTCCAAATTATCTTATTAGGCGTGAATTTCAATTACATATTCCCTTTAAACATGCAATATGGTGATCAATAAAAATAATAGAATAAACATTAATATTGGAAGCAATTTAACAATAATTCCAACAATATAAAATCGTTAGAAAAATAATAGAAATAAAAGGAACATAATTCTTACTTTGATTCTGTTTGCTTGCAACTACAAAATAATAAACGAGTTAGTAACTTCAAGGAAATAATAATAAAACAATAATTAAATTAAAATAAATAAAGTATAGTTGATTTGGGGCCAAACCCTCAAACAGTTCTACCTTTCACGCCTTGGCTTAAGGACAGAACCACGATTAAAGTATGGACTCCTTGGAGTGCTTGAAGAAGGAATTTTGAAAGAAGGAGGGTAGGCTAGTGTTTAGGCTAGAGCATAGAAGAGAGAAAATAGAGAATTAATTGATGTCCCGTTAATAAAAAATGAGGGGGTATTTATAGAAAAAATGTGTTGAGGGAACACACGGAACCCTAAAATGATAAAAACCCTAAAAAATATACCGCGACAGGGCAAAGTGTACCGTGACACGGGAATTCCCACTGTCGGACGGGAAACATTCCCGTGACACGTTGTACTATTGTGTGACGCGGGAAATATTCACTCAACGGAGGAGAAAACGCGTTAAGGGTTTACGCGGAAAGGACACGGAAACCCCCGTGTCACAGCAAGTGCCCCGTGTCACGGGGAACCTCACCGTCAGACGGGACAATTTCCTGTGACACGATGGACAACTGCCGTGACGCGGGAGTTTTCAGTCCGCTTTTCCGTCTAAATTCATTTTTAACCCTAATTTCGTTTAGCATTTTAAGTGCCGATTGATAATTTCGGGCCATTTCTGATTTATTTTTATTTGGGCTAAAAAAGAAAATAAAATAAATAAAAGGTTTGGGCCAAAATAAATAATAAAACCATAAAATAAAAAAGGTTTGGGCTGAAATTAAAAACTATGTTTTGACTAAACGTCAAGACTGATCCATGGACTATTCAAAACTTAAATTTAATTAAATACGATTTTTTAAGCACTCTCGGGATTAAATACTGAACCCGACCAATAGTGGCGGTGAAAGGTTGTTCATCATCGGGTTTGGTTTTGGGGAGACATTTTTAGGTGTCTACAGAAGCCCCCACTTTGACTGAGTTTGTAGAAACGTTAGTTTCGAAAACGATAGTCAAAGTAGCCGATAAGGGCGGAGAATGATTTAAGACGTTCTGCGATCCTAAATCACTCTGTATACGCCGATACCTGCAGAAAAATGTTAATTCCACATATAAAAGAGTAAAGGATAGAATACGTATCTGGCACCAATGTATCGGTGACAAATGAGTTTGGCAGCTTCCTATGCTTGAAGGAATCCACCGGATGACGTTCTTTGAAACGTTTTCCATGCCTGAGGAAAGCCGACTGAGGAATTTGGTAGCTTTCTAAGCCTGAAGTAACCTACCGGATGATACTTTCCATGCCTAAGGAAAGTCGACGTATGAATTTGGTGTCATTCTATGCTTGAAGAAATCAACCGATAATGCCTTCCATGCTTGAGGAAAGCCAACTTGGCGGTTTTCTATACTTGAAGAAAAATCCATCGATAACGCTTTCCATGATTGAGAAAAGTCGACTTGGTGGTTTTCTATACTTGAAGAAAAATCCACCGATAACGCTTTCCATGCTTGAGGAAAGCCGACTTGGCTGTTTTCTATACTTCAAGAAAAATCCACCGATAACGCTTTCCATGCTTAAGGAAAGCCAACAACTACTGTAATCGCGGAAATTTGCAAGTGTATGATGGTTCGATTATCCCCGAACGTGGGCCGCAGATGATTCACACCTTCAAGTCGACTATCCGACCATATTAGGTGTTTAAAACGTCGAAAAATTTACTTTGACGCTTACTTCGGGAAAAATAGTTATTTTGATACCCTTTAAATGTCAGTTAGAATTTTGCGCGTAATTTTACTGAAAAAACTAACTGTCCAATTTGTGTCGGAAATCGTGCAATTTTGGTCAAAATGCCAGGATTATTCACTGACAGCTTCAAGGAGTGTGCAGGACACGTGTGAGACCACCGTGTCACGAAACAAAGTTCCTCTGACACGGCAGATGGCCCCGTCACACAGAATAACTTCTCGTGACACGTGAATTTTTGTGGTTGCGAATTGGTCAACTGACATTTTTTACCAACAAAATACGCGTGCGCCACGTGAAATTGTCCCGCGACACGGAGAACCTATCCTGTCAGACGGTGAGTTTCCCGTGTCGCGGGAATCTGTTCCTGTTCAAATTTCCCACGCGCCACGTGCAAAACGCCAATCCATGCGCGTGAAGTCAGTAACGGTCACTTTTTTTTGTCTTTAAATTCGAGCTGCTCTTCACCCTTTTACCATTTTCTTGCTACTTCTGCTCTTTCTCTTCTCCATTTTTTTTATTTTAAATTGCTCAGATCACTGAGCCACGGCGGAGCTGAACCGGAGCACGGCCGTTTTCACCGTGTCACGAATCCTATCACTGTGACACGGCGGTGCTGCTGTTTTGTTCTTTTTTTTTAATTATTTTTCTCTATAGCTGTTCGCCGCTGCTGGCCGAAACTCCATCGTCTCCCAAAATCATCGTGACACGGGACCTGAAAACCTTGTCACGGCTTTGGCTAACCGTGTCATGGCGGCCGGCACTGTTGTCTTCACGGTTTTTCGAGCTTTGGAGCTCAAATACTCATCAATTTTGCTCTAATTTTTTGCTATTTTCTTCATTTTTGATTCTCCGCAAGGATCCATGTAAGTTTCCTTTGATTTTTGTCTCAAATTTTGCTTTAAGTGAGTAATTTCATGTAAAAACCCTTGAAAAATCAATTTGGGGATTTTTTTTTATTTTGAGGTTTTATGTTGAAATTTTTGGCATGAATTAGCTTGTATATGTATGTATGTGTGTTTGTGAGCGATTTGAGACAAAAATTGCATGATTTGGTGAAAAATGGAGCAAATCACCATTTTTTGGTACTACTTGTGTGAAATGGTGTTCTTGTTGTTCATGTTGTTCTTTTGCACTTGAAATGATGATATATTGGTTGTAGATCTTGTAAGATATGCCATGATGCGTCGATCTATTGTTTTCGTGCAATTTTGAAACATGTTTTGTGTTGTGTATGTACTACATTATCATGGAGAACATAGTATCATGCAATTAGGAGAACATAGTATTAGTTCGTCATGGAGAAACTAAATACTAGAAATTATTCCATTATTTTGCTAATTTTTAGCCTTGAGGTAAAAATTTTGCGTATAATAGAAAATGGAATTTGAAATAAATAACTAAATAACTTAGGAAATGATGTTAAGCATTTAGATTTTTATTTTTGTAATAGCATGCCTAGACGACGGGATCGCGATCTTTTCACTCATGGCCGGCGTCAGGCTTTTTGGGAGGACACTCCCACGATTCCCGAGGGTATGGATGACGACGTCTTAGAGTCTGAGCCTCGATCTTATACGGGTAGGGGTAGGTGGGCTCCACCTCCGTGGACACCAGACCAGTTGGTTTTCTGCCGTGAGAACCACGTTTCTCATCGTCCACTTTCGGCATAGTCGATGGCACGCTTTGCCATCACGGTTCTGGAGCCGGAGATTTGATTCCTCGACTTAATGGGATTATCACGAGGGATCCTGCTATGAACGCCTTATGGGAATCAGCTGGTCTAGTAGACTTTTATTCGGCGATTATAGGGTTTCGCAGCCCCCGGGGTTGTGGCGCGACAGTCGTTTGCGCGTTGTTGGAGTATTTTTTGGATACTACCAGCACTTTTCACTTTGCTTGGGGGAAGATGACAGTGACCCCTCTGGATTTTACCATGATTAGTGGTCTACGCTTTACTGACCGCGCTGTAGCACAGATGTCTGATATTTCTTGGGGGATTTGTTAGGTCCAATCGTTCAGCATATCAGGACTCAGCCGGTGTCTCGAGGTGGTCCCAGGAGCGGGCGATCAGAGTTGGCTTCTTGTAGGGAATATTTCAAGCATTACCCCTAGCTTGAACCCCACTATGATCATACACTAAAGTACGGTGGCGTCCAAAGGGAAAGAAGATAGAGAAAAAGAGTCGCCAACAAGTTTTAGGAAGTTGTAAATCGTTCACGAGGTGAAGGTTACACCCCTTAACGATCCAGGAGATCGTCAACTCCAATAGGTCTGGAACCATGACTGGTAGTTCGGGAATGAAGGTACAAATCCAACCTAAAAGAGATTGAACCTTCCCTAACAATAGGCCTCTACTTTATTCTGATCGTATTTATGTGCGCTTTCTGACTAACATACAATCAATAGGATTAACCCTAAACATGTTTAACTATGTTGGTTGAATATTAATGTACAAACAAATCTATTATTTGTGATCACTTGAATTATAATCAAATTAACCCTAAACAAGATTATTAATTATCTTATTAAGCGCGATTACAAGTACCAATTCCCTTTAAACATGCATTAAAGATGTGATCAAGCAATAACAATAAATATAATCAAGCAACATCATAATAATAAAAATCATAACAATAATAATCATAATAAAATAATCATATTTATCATAATCATGTCAAAGCATAATAATACCAAGATCCTAGGAATGATTCTAACAAGATTAATAACAAGCCCTAGCATGTCACTAAGAAATAAAGATCAAAGCTTTAACCCTAACATGATACTAACATGAATATTAGAAAGAGAATAGGAAGCATCGCAGGAATCATAATAATAAGCATGCTTGATTTAAGGAACTTATTCTTTACCCTAAACATGATACTAGGAAGCAATAAACCATCCTAACATGATACTAGGAATCAAAATAACAATCTAAGGATGATCATAATATCAATAAATCAATTAAAGCACTTACTTGGATGCTTCGTACCTCTTTCTAATAACAAAATACACACGTTAGTAACTTCAAGGAAAATAATAAAACAACAATTAAATTAAATAATAAAAAGAGAGATTTGGGACCAAACCCTCATAAATTAAACCTTTCACGTCTAGGGCGAAGGCAACTTCGAATATGGCTAGGTGTGTCTAAGTCTTGCGAATGCGGAATTTTTTATTTTGAGAAAAGCTAGTTTAGAAAAGAGAGAGAAAGTAATCAAGAATTTCTTGATGAGAGTTGGTGAAAATTGGTGAATGAAAACGGAGTTTTTAGAAGGCTATTTATAGAGAAAATCAGCCAAAAAGATAAAAAATCGAAACAGAGTTCTGACGCGCAAAACGAGGTTAGCGCCTGACGCTGACATTAGCGCCAGGCGCCAAGCTTAGCGTCAGGCATGGTACCGAGCACTCGATAAGAAACGCAATCCGAGACGTGTTCTTATCAAAGATATTTTCATATCAAAGACATTGGAACACTTGCCCTTTTGTACACTTTTATTTATTTTTTTTCTTATTTATTTATTTTGATCTTTTGAAATCACTCAAGCTTTTGAAATTGCATAAGTTACACACCATCCCATCCCAAGGTTAGGTAGATATGGGTTGAAGAAGAAAGGTCTATCGTTTGACGAGGCTCAAAGTGGTTTATCAAAAAAAGGATTGTATATTTGAAGGATGAAAGGTAATATGATGTGGCTACAAGGGGTGCCTCAAATCATTGGTATACCTTGTGCTTAGTTTGACATAGATTTTTTTTTATTTTTATTTTTTATTGCAATGTAATGAAATGATCATATGTAGGAAAATAAATGCTCATTTTATTAAAAGGAAAAAAAGAAAGAATCTACAAAATTAATCTGAGGGGAATAAAAATGTGCCTATGCTAGACTTATTGGGAAAGGGTAAATAAAAAAGAAATAGAAAAAGAGATCACGAAATCTTGTCGTTGAAGCTCGCCTCTTATCTTGTGTTGTTTGCTTTATCATCACTCGCTCTTCTTGTTAACTGGAGGCATGGGAAGCTTGTTATTATCAATCAAATGTTGGATAGCCTCCTTTAGCTTCCAACAGCTTCAGTAGCATGACCCCTACCTTGATGGTACTTGCAGTGTTCATCTAGATTCCAACTAGGCAATCTCTTTTTAGGTGCGGGATCTTTAATAGGTCCAATGGGAGTAATGAGTCCTTTGGCATGGAGTCGATCGAAGGCAGTATCGTAGCTCATCCCAATGGGGGTGAAGTATTTCCTTAGTTGCTTCATAGATCCTTGGTTATCCATGGCTAAAACTTCACTGAGATCAAAGGTACTAACATTGTTACTAGAGTGGGCGTTTTTAGAAGAAGAAGGATTGTCGTTCTTTTTTCCTTTCCAGCCACCGTGGTTACTATTGTTAGTAGCTTTTTTCTTTGCGAGGTCGTCTTAGATCTCGATACCTATGTCATAGACGGCTCTGAAAGTATTCAAGTTGTGTTGATATTTTAAGTGCTTTGAATACTTTTCTTGGAGATTCTTGATAAACATCCTCACATACTCCTTTTCGGTGGGGACCTCAATCATCTTAGCGGAAGTTTCCCTCCACTTATTGAAGAAAGAAGTAAAGCCTTCATTCTCTTTTTTTCTTAGCATTTCAAGTAGTCTATAATCAGTTTCGACTTGGATATTGCATTTATACCTATCAATGAAAGCGTTCACCATCGATTCCCAGGTAGAGGTTTTCTCTTTGTCCATGGAGAAAAACCATTGTTGACAAACGGTTTCAAGAGATAAGGAAAACAATAAATGAAAGGCTTTCTTATCAATCCCCTTAATGTTCATCATAGTTTCAAAGGCTCTTAAGTGAAGATAAGGATTATCTGTTGCCTTGAATTTTGGGATGTCGTTGGCATTGAACTTATGCGGAAGAAGTTCTTTGTCCACCAAGACCCCTTGTGAACTAATGCCTTGAAACTTGTAGTCACTAGACAATTTGCTCAAACTTTCTTGCATGAGGTCCATCTGTTGTTGTTTCACAGGGTCATTAATTTTGAGAGCTAAAGCCTTCAACGCCTCAGTCACGTCAGTCAATTGACTCCTGAGCTCGTTGACTTCTTCTTGAGTTGCCATTATCTTCTTAGCTTTCCTCTTTTGACGGATCGGATTATCAAAAAGTAAGACTTGAACAAAGGTGTTGTCCTTGATTAATCGCCTTCTCTCCTTGATCAAGTACTGTGGAAAGGGAAATTAGGGATATTCATTGTTAATTATTTGACTCAACTCTATTCAACAAGCAAAGATGAAAGAAGGTAGGAATAATGAAGGTTGTGATATGGAGAAATCGTGTAGAGAATGAAAAGATGATGTATATGGAGAGATATAAAGAATTAGGAATAGAATGTACCCCCAACTCAAATGACAGAAGACGACTCATGCATGAACCTAATACATAGTCATAGTGACATATACAAAGTGTGTACTAAGACCAGTGAGTGTAGTGACATGTTAAGACTCGTGTCATGACCATGTGGCTAGACTATGTGACTAGACTCAAGTAAAGACTAAGTTAAGACATCATGTATATGCATTAAACTGGATAGGTTGTGGTATTTTAGTCATTACTTTTGATCTGTAACTCTGATTGGGATGAAACCAACGCAAAAATAAAGATAAAACTCGGGGCTACAGATCCATACGATGTACGACTCGTATTTCTTCCTATAACTCCGACTATGACCAAAACACGTTGACGCTTGTGCAGTATACGGGAATAAAAATCCGGGTTTACTCAAAGGAACTATGACTCGATTGAAGGCATATTTATTAGCTCGAATTAATTAATTAATTAAGAAAATTCTTTTAGTCATTAATTAGTTTATTAAGACTTATTTACAAGCACAAGTCAAACCAAACGGTTAGCTTAGTCACATAATAAGTATGCACAAGTAAGAGATGCACAAGTAGTCAAGTAGTCACAACATAATGCAATGAGTTTGCAACCTAACCATGGCTCTAGTTCTCTAAAGTTCAGGATATGGGTTGGTCAAAGAGGGTCCATGGTTAATTGTCCGGATGCACCGCGCGGAAGCCTAACCATGAAGGGTTGGCGCGAGTGGATGGGACACCGCGAATTTAGAAAAACTCGCTTCCATGGTTTGGTGAATTCAACATTCTCGAATGTACCCTTTGTTGCTTAGAGCGTTCAATCAGGTAGATGGAGCATGAATTCCTAGAGGGTTATGTCCATATGTAGAACACATATGGGTTTCAGAAAAAGTGAGAAAAACTCAATGAGGAAGTAGGATCGAGCAAACAGTGCTAAAAACTGGTCAAAATTAGAACGCATATTTCTGGCTCGGTATTGGAAGAACTTGGCGCCAGCAAACAGAGGTCAGCGCCACTTTTTGGTTTAGCGCCTGGCGATAGAGGCTGTCGTCTGGCGCTAAAGTCAAAACGTTTGCGCTAATCTTTGTTTGCTGACGCTAGTTCCTACATGCCTCAGCAGGTTTCTGTGCTCGATAAAATTTCCAGTTTCGCGCAGTGTTATTTCGATCCTAGTTGTGAAAGATATTCCTCAAATTTCATACGTGTAAAAATCGTATGTTTTAACTCATTACGGATGGTCTTTCCAATGAGATCTTTTTTTATGCATATGACAATAATGTTAATCAAAATTATGCACATGAAATACTTAGAACTTTTCGAGTCTCATCCACTCATTCTAAATCATTGCCAAAATAAATTTCAGGAATCAAAATAGAAATCATCCCCAGTGGAGTCGCCAAAAACTGTAGGGAATATTTCAAGCATTACCCCTAGCTTGAACCCCACTGTGATCATACACTAAACTACGGTGGCGTCCAAAGGAAAAGAAGATAGAGAAAAAGAGTCGCCAACAAGTTTTAGGAACTTGTAAACCGTTCACGAGGTGAAGGTTACACCCCTTAACGATCCAGGAGATCGTCAACTCCAATAGGTCTGGAACCATGACTGGTAGTTCGGGGATGAAGGTACAAATCCAACCTAAAAGAGATTGAACCTGCCTTAACAATAGGCCTCTACTTTATTCTGATCGTATTCAAGTGCGCTTTCTAACTAACATACAATCAATAGGATTAACCCTAAACCTGTTTATCTATGTTGGTTGAATATTAATAAACAAACAAATCTATTATTGGTGATCACTTGAATTATAATCAAATTAACCCTAAACAAGATTATTAATTATCTTATTAAGCGTGATTACAAGTACCAATTCCCTTTAAACATGCATTAAAGATGTGATCAAACAATAACAATAAATATAATCAAGCAACATCATAATAATAAAAATTATAACAATAATAATCATCATAAAATAATCATATTTATCATAATCATGTCAAAGCATAATAATAGCAAGATCCTAGGAATGATTTTAACAAGATTAATAACAAGCCCTAGCATGTCACTAAGCAATAAAGATCAAAGCTTTAACCCTAACATGATACTAACATGAATATTAGAAAGAGAATAGGAAGCATCGCAGGAATCATAATAATAAGCATGCTTGATTTAAGGAACTTATTCTTTACCCTAAACATGATACTAGGAAGCAATAAAACATCCTAACATGATACTAGGAATCAAAATAACAATCTAAGGATGATCATAATATCAATAAATTAATTAGAGCACTTACTTGGATGCTTCGTACCTCTTTCTAATAACAAAATACACGTTAGTAACTTCAAGGAAAATAATAAAACAACAATTAAATTAAATAATAAAAAGAGAGATTTGGGACCAAACCCTCAGAAATTAAACCTTTCACGTCTAGCGCAAAGGCAACTTCGAATATGGCTAGGTGTGTCTAAGTCTTGCGAATGCGGAATTTTGTATTTTGAGAAAAGCTAGTTTAGAAAAGAGAGAGAAAGTAATCAAGAATTTCTTGATGAGAGTTGGTGAAAATTGGTGAATGAAAACGGAGTTTTTAGAAGGCTATTTATAGAGAAAATCAGCCAAAAAGATAAAAAATCGAAACAGAGTTCTGACGCGCAAAACGAGGTTAGCGCCAGACGCTGACATTAGCGCTAGGCGCTAACGCTAGCGCTAGGCGCCAAGCTTAGCGTCAGGCGCTAATGCTGGCGTTTGGCGCTAACTAAATTATTGACGCGTTTTCCAAAATCAGATAGAAATTGCCGTACAGGAGGATAAAATCGTATTTTCCTACAAAACATTCTTTTATTCTGATTAAAACTCTAAAAAGTCAACAAAAGTCAATTTATCAATGCTAATTGAATTAGGAATGAAAAGAACCTTCTATAAGAATCTAGAAGACTAAAACTATTCCTAATTGCATTAGGAATGATAAATCCATATTAGGCCCTCCTCTAGATCATTGGGACGCATATAAGGCTCAAACAAGGCCTAGTTCAGTAATTTGGCCATAACTCCCTCAATATTCATCGAAATTGGGCTTATAATATATCGTTGGAAAGCTTTTTTCCTTTCCAACTACACTATTATTGGACCCATATCATACACCAACCAAACTGGATTGGCTGTTCTCTTAAAATAGGTTTTCAAAAACAGAGATAAGAGAAAAGAAATTAAAATTATCCGCAACACTACACTTTCCACACTTTCACTTCATTCGATTATGATTCGACGTGAAAGGTACTCATCACTGGGTTTGGTTTTGGGGAGACACAAATGGGTGTCTACACTTCTGTTATGGCCCGTGGTTTTGACATGGAGGAGACATCACCTGAGCAGCGAGTGCGAATCTTCATTTTGATTCTCATTACCATGACTCTTTCTCCTGATAGGATTTCGCGTGCGCTCGTTTTCTACCTTCCTTCTTTGCTTAAGATCAGTGAGATAGGATCCTTTAGCTGGGCCAGCCTTGGATACGTCGATCTTCTCTTGTCGTTACGTCATGGTTGTAGGCAGCTGAACGACCAGTCCCCTTTCACTGTCTACGGTTTATGGAGAGTCGTAGAGGTGACGATCCCTTCCTCTTCTTGTTTTGTTTTAATTTGTTCGACTCATGTGCTCAAAGATTACTTTTCATTGCAGCTATGGTTCTGTGAGTACTTTCCCAAATTGGCCCCTCGACGGCCTCGTGGAGCGGTTCATGACTTCCCTGTCAGAGCCAGCTGGCGTGACCGAGGCGAGTCACGTGTGGAGTCTGTCTCTGCGCTACGCGGGCTGCTACGCCGAGGCACTTCTTCTGTTGGTGTAAGAATTACTTTTGTAGCCTGTTGTTTTCTACTTTGACATTAATTCAGTCGTTTCATAGCAACTTTTTTGTGATTTTCAGGTTGCTATTGATGTCCAGTATCGGCCTTGGCTGGGATGACTAATTTTCCCGAGGCCTTGCAGCTTTCAGCGTACCGCACTATTTTTGTTGGTACTAGACGCTTTTTCTGGTATCTGGGGGAGCGTGTCGTTCGTCAGCACAGTGGTGTTTGCTTTGTGGTGCCCTTGTCTCCACCGGAGTCGATGCTGGACTCACGCTTGCTTAGGGAGTTGATAAACAGGGGAGAGCACTACACTTTTCCTTGGCGGGAGCTTGTGCGTATGGAGGGCGATTATGCGCATGACTTGCTTCCCTCCTTGGCTCCTCCACCCCGTCTTCCTAAGGTATGATTTCTTTTGAGGAGTTTGTTGCTAGTCTCTATTTAAACCGTCGAATAACTTGATTATTCGATCGTATTTTCAGACGATTGTTCGCCGTGTAGGGAAGATTGAGATTCCGCCTTAATCTGTCTGCTACCTAGGCCGATTTGTATTACAAAGGACCATATTGCTGACGCGCCAGAGGGTTTCAGACAGGCGTACGAGTCTTTGCCTGATGTTTTTGAGCCGGTAAGCTTTTGATACATTATTCATCCTTTTTAATACCGCTTGTTACTGATTTTTCTCTTTGCTTTATTCTCAGCCTACTCACCTGGAGATGATGGGCTTCATGAAGCTGGTTGACGCTTTGAAGTACTGCATCATCAACTTCGGCGTGGTGCGAGTTCTCGAGGCGGTTGTGGCGATGTTCTTAAGGTATGTTCACTTTTTTATTTTTACCATTTGTTCTGTCTTTCGCCATTGACATCTTTTGATTTTGTCATTCAAGAGCGAAGGAGGTCCCGCTCACGCTCGAGGCATAGAGGCTCGGACGGGGGGGAGCCTAGTCGTGGCAGACGATCTTCTGAGGTTCATCGGCATTCTCAATCTCAGCAAGAGCCTCAAATTTCTCAGCCGTTTCAGGAGGCTCAGTGGCAGCAGCCTCAGTCTTCCCAGCCGTTCCAGCGCTTTCAGGGTCAGGGTCAGTGGTAGCGACAGTCGTTTTCACAGTCTTCACAGCCTGAGTTCAGGCCAGTTATCACTCCCGTGGATCACGGCCTATACTCAGCTCCATCGTCTGGGGCGCTTCCTCCCCCGATGCCAGTCTTGTTTTCAATTCCAATGTATGGGACGATCCTCCACCGACGCTTCCTACTTCTTTTAGTTAGTCTACACCGTTTTCCAGTTGGACGAATCCTGCTTTGAGTTTGACTGCTACTAGAGTTACAGGGACTAGTAGGGATACTACTCCTTGTACCCGGATGATGGCGGGACTCTTTGGCTCACCGCTCCCATATTCACAGGCTGGAGATAACACTGATCCTCACTCTTCTTGTTCTAAAGATTTTTTACCGAGGGTCTTTATTTGTACATATTGTGATGACACTTGACGTTGCTTATTTATTATGATTCATTTTGTACATTATTCACAATTTATGTATTTAATAGTGTGTGTTAGTGTGTGCTTGAGACTCATTGTGTGTGATTGTGTATATATTAATGACGCGAAAAAAAACGTAAATGGAGTACGTGGAGGGTACCGACCTTCCCGGAAAGAAGAAAGAAATAAAAAGAAAAGAAAAAATGAATAAGTTTTACAACTCCTCCAAAATAAATATGTATGGAAATGGGAAAAGTTTATAACTTCCCCAAAGAAAGAAAATAATAATAATAGTGTAGGCGTCATTCGAAGTGCGCCTAAATTAAAGCATGTGTGAATATGTTTGGCACTCATAGGAAGTGGGAATTGACACAATACGATCAGGGACAAATAAAGTAAGAAGCCGCCAACAGGTTTTTAAGGAACTTGTAAACCATTCATAGGAAGTTGGAATTCACACAACCACGATAAGGGACAATGATAGGCAACAACGATTGACCCGTGAAGGTTACACCCCATTCATAATCCATGAGATTATTAACTCCATATGGTTCAGAACCACAAAAGGAGGATCGGGGATGATGGTACGAAGTGAGTCATGGAGTCACATTCGCCCGTATTGGCCTCTACTTGATTCTTGTAGTGAAAAGTGTTTCCTGCGATCTCAAAGGCATACAAACAAAGATTCAATTTGTTCCAAACTATTATTATGCTAAATTGGTTGAATATTAATGCAACATATAATTCTAAAATATTAGTGATCAATTGAATTAATAACAAGATTAAAAAGGAACCTAAACCGGTTGTCCAAATTATCTTATTAGGCGTGATTTTCAATTACATAATCCCTTTAACATGCAATATGATGATCAATAAATAATAATAATAGAATCAACATTAATATTGGAAGCAATTTAACAATAATAGCGTTAGTCAAATCAAATATAAAATAACCTAATCATGATACTAGCAACAAGAATAAAAATAAGAGTAATTAAGTGAATAACTACTCACTTTCCGCGTTTCCTTGAATTGCTACATCATGATGAATAAACTGTTAGTAACTTCAATTAAAATATAAATCAAATTGAAATAATTAAACTAAATGAAAGTAGAGTTAATTTGGTCCAAACCCTCAGTTAATTATACCTTTCACGTCTTTGTTTAAGTATAGAACTTCAGGTATTGTATGGACTCCTTGGAGTGCTTAAGGGAAGAATGGTGTAATTAGGAATATAGGTTTAAGGCTTAGAATAAGAGAGAGGGAGAGAGAGAGAGAGAGAGAGAGAGAGAGAGAGAGAGAAGAATTTTGGCGTAAAAGAGAGGAAGAGAGAAGGATTTGATGATCAAGATTGTTGATGATTGAAAAAGGAGAGATATGACCTCTATTTAAAGAGAAAAAAGAGGGGTCGAAGAATTAAGATAAGATCCGAATTAAATCGGAATAAAAATCGATAGACAGCAGTTTTTACGGTTTTTGTTTTTATCATATCTTTTGATCCAAAAATCAGAATAAGATGAATATGATATAGTAGGAACGCTCTTGAAGTCTACTTTCTCACCCAATTAGAATCAGATTAAAATATTTTGCAGAATAATAGCTATAGCCGAAATATTGAGACGGTGTCAGTTTTGGATATAGTTTGACATTTTATTCATATCTTTTTCGTTATAGCTCGGAATGGATATTATAATATATCATTAGAAATATAATTGCAAGGGCTATCCAACCATATAAAATTTGGATAAAAACTATGAGGCACAAAAATCATATCTGACTATCTTTGAACGTCTTTCAATTCGGATAGAATTAGGACTTTTAAAAAGAAAAGTTTTATTCAATTTCAAACTCTTTTATCTTATCTTTTCAAAAAGAATAATTAAGATCTTTTAGAAACTTATAGAAGCTTCCAATTAATCCTAATTGGTTTAGGAATGGGAATAAATAATTTGGACCTCCCATATGATCATTGGGTCGTAGTTAATGTGGGCTTAAGTTCGGTTTAGGCTCAGTTTAATATTTTGGCCATAACTTATTCGTTATAACTCGGATTTGGGCTTATAATATATCGTTGAAAAGCTCTTCTAAATCCCCATCCAAATATTCAATCATTGAACCCAGATAATGGACCAAAATAAACTGGACTAAACGTTTTTATAAAAAAGACACGAAATGAATGATTTTAAAGGACACAAAATGAATTATTTTGATTTTAAAGGCACGAAAAGAAGAAAATAAGTTATGGTTTAGGGAAATGGGATAGGATTTGGGTTGGTTTTATGAAATGGAAATATGGATTTAAGCACTCCAAGATTAAATACTCAACCTGACCAATAATGGCGGTGAAAGGTTGTTCATCATCGGGTTTGGTTTTGGGGAGACATTTTTAGGTGTCTACAGAAGGCCCCACTTTGACTGAGTTTGTAGAAACGTCAGTTTTGAAAACGATAGTCAAAGTAGCCGATAGGGACGGAGAATGATTTAACACGTTCTGCGATCCTAAATCACTTTGTATACGCTGATACGTGCAAAAAATGTTAATTCCACAAATAAAAGAGTAAAGGAATAGAACGCTTATCTGACACCAGTGTATCGATGACAATGAGTTTGGTAGTTTCCTATGCTTGAAGGAATCCAGCGAATGACATTTCGTTGAAATGCTTTCCATGCCTGAGGAAAGCCGACTGATGAATTTGGTAGCTTTCTAAGCCTGAGGAAACCTACCGTATGATACTTTCCATGCCTGAGGAAAGTCGACATATGATTTTGGCGCTTTTCTATGCTTGAAGAAATTAACCGAACAACACTTTCCATGCTTGAGGAAAGCCGACAGAATAATTTGGCGGTTTTTCTATACTTGAAGAAATCCACCGATAATACTTTCCATGCTTGAGGAAAGCCGACTTGGCGATTTTCTATACTTGAAGAAAAAATCCACCTATAATGCTTTCCATGCTTGAGGAAAGACTTGTCTAATGATGAGATAGCAAGTCTCTGTGCATCGAGAACCTTGCACCATGAAACGATGGTGGTTCGATTGTCCTCGAACGTGGGCTGTAAATGGTTCGCTTGTCCCCGAACGTGGGCTGTAAATGGTTCGCTTTTCCCCAAACGTGGGTTGTAAATGGCCCGCTTGTCCCCGAACGTGGGTTGTAGATGGTCCGCTTGTCCCTGGATGTGGGATGTAGATGGTCCACTTGTCCCCGGACGTGGGTTGTAGATGGTCCGCTTGTCCCCTGACGTGGGCTGTAAATGGTCCGCTTGTCCCCGGACGTGAGCTGTAATTGAGACCTGCAAAATAAAATTTGTCAAGGGACTCGTATAGACTATGATTGACTTGACCAACTGACTTAACCAAGTTTGACTTGACACAACATGACATGACATGACATGAGTATGACTTATGATTGTGTGTGTATAGTTTGATTGTGTGTGCACGGACACAAGCAATCGAAAATGCAAAAGCAAAAAATTCTGTCAATTTTGTCATGATATGAGTGGAGGGTACTGACTTTATCCCGAAAAAGAAAGATGTGAAAAAAAAAAGTTTTATTTTCGAACTTCCCTCGATAAAAAATTTGAAAAAGTTTTTGAACTTCCGCAAAAGAAAATAATGAAAAAGGGAAGAAGTTTTGAACTTCCTCCTTAAGCAAGACGAAATGATTCGTATAGATTAAATTGCTTGTCTTAAAAATAATTTATGCATGATGCATGTTCTTAGGCCAGGAGGCTAAGGACAATTACATCATGTGACACGATAGGTGAACTTAGGTCATGGAGCTAAGCATCATATATGGTATAAAGAAAAGATCTTGAACGTCACTTAGGTCTTGAAGCTAAGAAGTGATTATTGCATAATGAAAGTTGCTTAGGTCAAGGAGCTAAGAACGATATGCTTTGTATGATTACAAATCACTGATATATAAATGTTGTTCAGCACATTATGCGATGCATGAAACAATGAACATTGCTCAGGTCAGGAAGCTAAGCAAGTATACAACGTTTCTTCTAATTAATGTTGTCTTGAAAATGATGAAGCATGCACGGTAGGGAAACAAGATTTCATGATAAAAGGTTCCTAAGGGAAATCTAATATGGATATGGATATGGATGTGTCAGTGAAGTATGTGAATGTGATACTAAGGCTGGCTGCAAAGGCTATGGTGATGGAAATTTATGTGAGAAGAGTCAAAATGGGGACTCTTTAAGCTGGGTAAGCTAAATGATGTGGGATCAAGCACCAAAGTCTAGCTCTAGATGGATATTGTCATAGGATTAAGCATTGGATATTATTTGACGCGATCATGCATATGAATGTGGCCGCACCTCAATGAGAGGTTGCCTACGTATCCGTTAGGAATCAGGCCGAACGTAGCTCTAACCGAACTTTGCACAAGTGTATGTACACCTCAAAGAGGTCTTTCAAGGGTTGTAATATGGTTAACTTGATGGTTTAAAGAAGAAAAGGGTACAAGGCTCAAGACCCGAGAGAATCTTAAGATGTGTAATTGTGAATTTGAAATTTTTGCAAGTTTATTTTCTTTTTTTTTTCTTTCTTTTTTTTTTTTTTTTGCTTTTCGTTTTTTTTTTCCATTCTTTTGAACCAATGTGGGCAATCTCAGATCATGCGATCCATCATTCACTTAAAATTCATGTTTCTCAGGCATGGTACCAACCACTCGATGAGAGACGCAATTTGAGACGTGTTCATATCAAAGACATTGGAACACTAGCCCTTAGACATTGTTTTACTATTGCTTTGCCACCTTTTTTTTTTACTTGCTTTTTGAATGTTATACAATTACACACCTTCCCATCCTTGGGTTAGGTGAATGTGGGTTGAATAAAAAAGGTCAATCATTAGACGAGGCTCAAAGTGGTTGATGAATAAATGGATCTGTGATTAAGTGGTTAATGGGGAATGAATGGGTTGCAAAGGTACCTCAAATCATTGGTATACCTTGTGTTCGGTATGGCTTTTTTTTTTTTTTGCTAATCACATGATCGAATGTAAGAAAGAGATGCTCGTTTATGAAGAAGGTAAGAAATGTGACACATAGACACATGGATAAGGAGAACCTATGCTAGACTTTTTAAGGGGAAGTGTTTGAAACAAAAGAAGAATAAAACATGAAATCTTTGTGAGAAGCTTGCATCGTGCTTTGTCTTCATGGTTGTTTATGAGTTACTTCTAGTTGTTTGCTGAGGAAAATAGTTTCTTGTTGTTGATGCTTTGATTGGAAGGAAAGAAAGAAGGAGTGACGTTCCCCTTATTCTTCCAACTATTGCCTAGTGATTTTAGACTCAAGTACTGTGTAAGGATGAACTCACTTAATGCATTCACTCAATACTCGGATTGAAAAGGAAGAGTGTATGAAACAATTTTGAAATCTGATGGGAAATACTCCACTCATTCCTATTACGACGGAAAATGACGCATGCATGGTCCTAGTATACGATCATAAACAATATAGTGCATTACTCGAAGACAAAGTGTGTGCAATGACTCAACATGTGTAATTAGGTGAGTTTATTAAGACTCGTAGTATGATCGCATGGCTAGACATGAGGACGTAGTAAAAAACAAAGGATCAAATGACCAAATAGCACGGAAGACTAAAAGACAAACTAACTTGATTAATTTTGTCCAATTTTAATGTTTATGCTATTCACTAGGTGAAAACGGTACATAAGAAATTATTAGTCATTGATAAGATCAACCACAATCAAAGACAAAGAACACATGTTAAGGTTAGCCCAAAAAAATCACAAGAAACTAGGAACAGGACTAGAATTCTAGAAAAGTTAGGACTCATGGATATAAAAAAAATAAAAAAATAAAAATAAAAATCTACAATCCTATGTTATACGAGTTGACACAGATTATAGGATTTGACTAATACTAGATTGACACAAAAAGATATAAAAAAAATTTTTAAAAAAAATAAAACAAAAGAAAGTTGACGCTAAAAAGATACCTAAACCGGACAGGCTGTATCATATCGGTAATAAGTTTTTATCTGTGACTCTTATTGAAACGAAACCAACACCAAATGAAAGATAAAACCCGGGGCTACAGATCCATAGGTAGCACGACACGTAACTCTTTCTAGAACTCTGGCTATGACCAAAAGAAGTTGACTCTTGTGCAATATACGGGAATAAAAATCCGGGTGACTCAAAAATTAAAAAAAAATAAATCCGGCTATTTCACTAAATGCCACTGAGCAATTTAAAAATTCACCAAATGCCATCGGACTTTTCAAAATTCATCCAATGCCACCAAGTTTTAAAAAAATTCACAAGGTGCCATTATTGTCTAACGGAGTTAACTCCCTTAATAACTAGGGCTTAATCATGACACATGTGGACACGTGTCAGTCATCTATTGGTTTTAAAAAAACATAAATTAAATTAAAATTAATTTTTTTTTTTTTTTAAAAAAAATCTCTAAATCTTAACCCAAACCAGCCCCCACTACCATAACCACCAGCCAAAGCCTACCGACAGCCCAAAGCCAACCGCCGGAATCTACTAAACTCCCGTCGGAATCCGCCGGAACCCCTTAACCTCCCTCTTGAACCCATTGACCCCACCAAAACCACTGACCCCTGTTAGTCCCCCTTTCCACCTCGCGATAAATCACCCTAGCCACCGCAATTGTCTCACACAATGCCCACAATTCCGCCTGCCCGACTCAAGCACCTTGACGACGACCTACAGAACTTTGCCTACCCGACACCCCCGTCGTGATCCCCACCCCAGCCCCCGCCACCACCTCACGCACCAACACGACGCATCACCATAGCCACCGAAATCGACCATGGAAACCAAAAATAAACCCAACTATGGAAACCCTTCACCCTCAAACGGCCGAAATCGACCATGAAAATCCAGAATGGTCGATTTCTTCGTTTCAAGGGTGGAGGATATGAGTGGTTTTGCGCGGTGGTGATGTTGTTGCCAAAGCTTGTGCTCGTTGTTGGTTTTTGGGGTCGGGGCAGTTTGTGTGGGTGGTTTTGGGGGTCGGCGGTGGGTCGTTAAAGGAACGACCGACCGATTTTTGGTGGTTAATGTGGTGGCCGGTCGTTTTCCGGCGAGATAAGGGCAGAGGCTAGGGTTTGGCGGTGGTGGGGGTGGCTAGGAAAATTTTGGGGTTTTTTTTTTAATTTTTTGTTTTTAATTTTTATGAATTAAGATAAATGGACCAATTATATCATGATATGTGTCATGATTAACCCCTAATGACTAACGGAGTTAACGACTGTTGGTCATTAATGGCACTTTGTGAATTTTTTTTTACAACTCGGTGGCATTTGGTGAATTTTGAAAAGTTTGATGGCGTTTGGTGAATTTTTAAATTGCTTAGTGGCATTTCGTGAAATAGCCGAAAAAAATATATGGCTCGACTCTAATAATAAAAAAAAATAAAAAAATAAAAAGGTTTGATAAGAGAAAAAAAAAAATAAAAAAAGGTCAATAAAAAATGCACACATAAGCATATTGTCACGCATGATGCAATGAAGTTCGCAACCTAAAGTCAAGTTCTATGTTCGACTATGATCAAGCTTTTGGATGTCAAAGGGTACCATGGTTAAGATTTTGGACGCATTAGCAAGGCAGCCTCCCTTGAGGATGTATGCCAACAGGCGGCTCCGCAAGTTCGTGATGAAATCGAACTCGACTCCATGGTTTGGGTGGATTTAAAATTCGGATGAACCCTTATTGCCATGAGCGTTTTCGGGTTGATAGAGCATAAATCCCCCGGGCTAGCAACATACGTAGAACACGTACTATTGTGGCAAAATAGGTAACCTAAAAAAATCATATGCATATGTGACAATGCCAATTAAATCTCAGGAATACAATTCAAGAATCTTTCAAGTCTCATCCATTCATCTCAATTAAATACCGATCACTCAAATCGATAAATAACCAAGAATCTTCCCCAGTGGAGTCGCCAAATTGTAGGCATCGTTCCAAGTGCGCCTACGTTAAAGCATGTGTGAATATGCTTGGCACTCATAGGAAGTGGGAATTGACACAATACGATTAGGGACAAATAAAGTAGGGAGCTGCCAACAAGTTTTTAAGGAACTTGTAAACCGTTAACGGATCATAAAAAGACAACCACGATAAGGGACAATGATAGGCAACAACGATTGACCCGTGAAGGTTACACCCCATTCATAATCCATGAGATTATTAACTCCATATGGTTCAGAACCACGAAAGGAGGATCGGGGATGATGGTACGAAGTGAGTCATGGAGTCACATTCGCCCGTATTGGCCTCTACTTGATTCTTGTAGTGAAAAGTGTTTCCTGCAATCTCAAAGGCATACAAACAAAGATTCAATTTGTTCCAAACTATTATTATGCTAAATTGGTTGAATATTAATGCAACATATAATTCTAAAATATTGGTGATCACCTGAAATAATAACAAGATTAAAAAGGAACCTAAACCGGTTGTCCAAATTATCTTATTAGGCGTGATTTTCAATTACATGTTCTCTTTAACATGCAATATGGTGATCAATAAATAATAATAATAGAATCAACATTAATATTGGAAGGAATTTAACAATAATAGCGTTAGTCAAATCAAATATAAAATAACCTAATCATGATACTAGCAACAAGAATAAAAATAAGAGAAATTAAGTGAATAACTACTCACTTTCTGCGTTTCCTTGAATTGCGACATCATGGTGAATAAACTATTAGTAACTTCAATTAAAATATAAATCAAATTGAAACAATTAAACTAAATGAAAGTAGAGTTAATTTGGTCTAAACCCTCAGTTAATTATACCTTTCACGCCTTGGTTTAAGTATAGAACTTCGGGCATTGTATGGACTCCTTGGAGTGCTTAAGGGAAGAAGGGTGTAATTAGGAATATAGCTTTAAGGCTTAGAATAAGAGAGAGGGAGAGAGAGAGAGAGAGAGAGAAGAATTTTGGTATAAAAGAGAGGAAGAGAGAAGGATTTGATGATCAAGCTTGTTGATGATTGAAAAGGGGGAGATATGACATCTATTTAAAGAGAAAAAAGAGGGGTCGAAGAATTAAGATAAGATTCGAATTAAATCGGAATAAAACTCGATAGATAGCAGTTTTTGCGGTTTTTGTTTTTATCATATCTTTTAATCAAGAAATCAGAATAAGATGAATAAGATATCGTTGGAAAGGTCTTGAAGTCTACTGAGATGGTGTCAGTTTTGGATAGAGTTTGACATTTTATTCATATCTTTTCCGTTATAGCTCGGAATTGATATTATAATATATCAGTAGAAAGATAATTTCAAGGGATATGCAACCATATAAAATTTAAATAAAAACTATGAGTCAAGAAAATCATATCTGACTATCTTTGAACGTCTTTCGATTCGAATAGAATTAGGACTTTTAAAAAGAAAAGTTTAATTCAATTTCAAACTCTTTTATCTTATCTTTTCAAAAAGAATAATTAAGATCTTTTAGAAACTTATAGAAGCTTCCAATTAATCCTAATTAGTTTTGTAATGGGAATAAATAATTTGGACCTCCCATATGATCATTGGGTCGTAGGTAATGTGGGCTTAGGTTCGGTTTGGGCTCAGTTTAATATTTTGGCCATAACATATTCATTATAACTCGGATTTGGGCTTATAATATATCGTTGAAAAGCTCCACTAAAGACCCATCCAAATATTCAATCATTGAACCTAAATAATAGACAAAAATAAACTGGACTAAACGTTTTTATAAAAAGGACACGAAATGAATGATTTAAAGGACACGAAATGAATTGTTTTGGGTTTAAAGGCACGAAAAGAGGAAAATAAGTTATGGTTTGGGGAAATGGGATAGGATTTGGGTTGGTTTTATGAAATGGAAATATGGATTTAAGCACTCCAAGATTAAATACTCAACCCGGCCAATAATGGCGGTGAAAGGTTGTTCATCATCGGGTTTGATTTTGGGGAGACATTTTTAGGTGTCTACAGAAGCCCCCACTTTGACTGAGTTTGTAGAAACGTCAGTTTTGAAAACGATAGTCAAAGTAGCCGATAGGGACGGAGAATGATTTAAGACGTTCTACGATCCTAAATCACTCTGTATACACCGATACTTGCAAAAAATGTTAATTCCTCATATAAAAGAGTAAAGGGATAGAACGCTTATCTTACACCAGTGTATCGGTGACAAATGAGTTTGGTAGTTTCTTATGCTTGAAGGAATCCAGCGAATGACGTTTCGTTGAAATGCTTTCCATGCCTGAGGAAAGCCGACTGATGACTTTGGTAGCTTTCTAACCCTGAAGAAACCTACCGGATGATACTTTCCATGCCTGAGGAAAGTCGACATATGATTTTGGCGCTTTTCTATGCTTGAAGAAATTCACCGAATAACACTTTCCATGATTGAGGAAAGTCGGCAGAATAATTTGGCAGTTTTTCTATACTTGAAGAAATCCACCGATAACACTTTCCATGCTTGAGGAAAGCCGACTTGGCGGTTTTCTATACTTGAAGAATGAATCCACCGATAATGCTTTCCATGCTTGAGGAAAGACTTGTCTGATGATGAGATTGCAAGTCTATGTGTATCGAGAACCTTGCGCCATGAAACGATGGTGGTTCGATTGTCCCCGAACGTGGGCTGTAAATGGTTCGCTTGTCCCCGAACGTGGCCTGTAGATGGTTCGCTTGTCCCCGAACGTGGGTTGTAAATGGTCCGCTTGTCCCCGGACGTGGGCTGTAGATGGCCCTCTTGTCCCCGGATGTGGGATGTAGATGGTCCGCTTGTCCCCGTACGTGGGTTGTAGATGGTCCGCTTGTCCCCGAACGTGGGCTGTAAATGGTCCGCTTGTCCCCGGACGTGGGCTGTAAATGGTCCGCTTGTCCCCGGACGTGGGCTATAGATGGTCCGCTTGTCCCCGTACGTGGGCTTTAATTGAGACTTGCAAAATAAAATTTGTCAAGGTACTCATATAGACTATGATTTACTTAACCAACTGACTTGACCAATTTTGACTTGACACATCATGACATGACATGAGTCTGACTTGTGATTGTGTGTGTATAGTTTAATTGTGTGTGCACAAACACAAGCAATCAAAAATGCAAAAAGCAAAAAATTCTTTCAAATTTGTCATGAGATGAGTGGAGGGTACTGAT
The DNA here is from genome assembly GCF_948465745.1 of Chenopodium album. Lineage (NCBI taxonomy): Eukaryota > Viridiplantae > Streptophyta > Magnoliopsida > Caryophyllales > Amaranthaceae > Chenopodium > Chenopodium album. The sequence continues at coordinate 31,821,389 of NC_137834.1, forward strand.
TTTTTTTACGGGCGAATGTGACTCCATGACTCACTTCGTACCAGCATCCCCGATCCTTCTTTCGTGGTTCCGAACCATATGGAGTTAGTAATTTCATGGATTATGAATGGGGTGTAACCTTCACGGGTCAATCGTTATTGCCTATCGTGGTTGTCTTTTTATGATCCGTGAACGGTTTACAAGTTCCTTAAAAACTTGTTGGCGGCTCCCTACTTTATTTGTCCCTAATTGTATTGCGTCAATTCTCACTTCCTATGAGTGCCAAGCAAATTCACCACATGCTTAACGTAGGTGCACTTCGAACGACGTCTACAAATAGAAATAAAAGTAAATAATAAATAATAAATAATAAAGATGAATAGAAATAATAATAAAGTAAAAAAAATAAAATGATAAAAATAAAAAATATAAATATTAATAAAAAAAAAGTTAAGAATTTTATTAGGAATGAAACTGTCAAAAAACAGAATTAAAAAATAAACGGTAAAGATAAAACAATAAAAATCCGGATATATATAGGAAAAGGATAAAATAAAAAAAAACGCGTGGGCGCCTCGACACAGCACTGTACACCGTGTCACGGCAAAATCTGCCGTGTCGCGGCATAAATTCCCGTGACACGGTGGGGAATTCCCGTGTCACGGTGCGTGTATTCTACAACGGTGTGGTTTACACATATAGAAAGATAGATTCTGAGTAATTCCGAGCGTTTTTGCTATAAAATAGGACTAGTATATTCGTGATATGCATAATTACGAAACACAAAATAATTAGAATTTTATATTTCAATAATAATGTCTCGGAATTTTGATAATACGTTGCGCGACTGGTCTTATTCTTTTACCAATGCTGACAAAAGAGAGTTGGAATTGTTTCATGTCAGGGGTTTACTAGCCTTGAGACATGTAGCGATTGAACATGATTTTCTTAGGGAAGCATTAGACTATTGGAGTCCAGAAACACATTGTTTTAAATTTGATTACGATGAAATATGTCCCCTGCCGGAGGAATTCGGTGCCATCTTTGGATTTCCTTCCAGAAATCTTATTGTCATGCCTACCCTACGTGAGTATTATTACCAAGACTTTGAGCGCAATCTGAATCTAACATATCCAGATTTAAATAGAATTGTGTGTGGTAATGAGGTAGACTTAGAAAAACTTTCAAATTTATATTTCAATCGCCCTGTCTCTGAGTCTTATCATGTATACCGTAAAAGGGCTTATATTTTTTGCATGTTTAGCAAGCTTAGCATCTGTGCTTGAACATGTTGAATCTGGGAGGTCTCCTATGCCTACGTGCCTTGGAGAAACTTTTCGCGGCCTTGGCGAAGCAAAAGCTGACCGAAAAGCCATCAGGAAGGGCTCTCTAGTATTGTTGCAGGTAAAAACACGCTCTTAGTATCCCCCGTGACACAAAAAAGGCACCGTGTCACGGTGCACTTCCGCCGTAACACGGTGAATTCTGCCGTGTCTTGGTGAAATCTGCAATTTTTTTTTTGACTAATTTTTTTTATTTTGCAAATTTGATTGATGGAGCGTTTAGAACTTTTTGAAGCCCCCGACGATATTGAAAAATATGGTCCCAACGATCTAGTCCGCAGGAAGAAGAATTACTCCGTGAACATGTCGTATAAAGATTGGAAGAATTTCTTTGCAAAGAGAGAATTTTCCATTCGTTGGGTGGTGCCTTGGTGGAGGCTTACTAGGATGGTTAAGACGAATGATATTTCGTATTGCCGTGTTCCTAATATCTCAAGACTGACTTTTTATTGTCCTTCTAGATTGATGTGACAATATGGACTTGAACAAGTAGTTCCACGCTATAATGATAGTCCTCGTGAAGTATCGTTGCATGAAAGTAACGTTCACAAGTACGAGGCTTATTGGATTAGAAGACCTTTGTGGACCGTTTCTGCAAGTAACCAAGCTCCTCCTCCCTTATCTAGTGCATACAAGGCATGGTTGAATCCTAGAAGTAGAAGGGATCGAGTCGGATCACGCAACTTTGATGTGAAGAGCCGTCTTGGAGGACTCTCCTAAATATCGTCTAGGTCCGAGAACGCAAGGGATTGAGTTTAAGACTCCTATAATGCCTAAGAGGAAGAATTACGTGAAATGGAAGGATAAGGAGAACATGGTTTATAGAGAGAAGCAACCAAAGAATTTTAAAAAAGGTGAAAGGGGTGAAAGTTTGACTAGGGGTGTGACGGTTCGGGCTACAAAAGACACATTAATGGCGAAGGACGATCTAATTGAAAAAGAGAAGGAGGTTCCTAAAGTGAAAAAGGATTAGATCAGTATTTCTTTGCTTATATGATTTATAATTTTTAAAATAAGGCGCATGCTGCCAATAATTGTAGTCACATTTAATAATAGCATATTTATTTTCGCCTCAAATAAAAATTACAATGAATTTTTTTTTTATCTGAGTCAGGAAGTCGGACGCAATGAAAGAATGAAAATAAAAAACGTCGAACAAATAACTGAATTCACAAAGACTGCGTCACTAAAAAAAATCAAAAAGTCTGAAATTCCACCGTGCCACGGTGGAAACTGCCGTCACACGGTGAAAATTCCCGTGGCGCGGCAACTTTTTTTCTTTTTTTTTGCTGCAATTCCACCGCGCCACGGTGGACTCTGCCGTGACACAGTGGATAGTCACGTGGCGCGGCAACTCTCTTTTTTTTTTGGCTGCCATTCCACCGCGCTACGGTGGACTCTGCCGTGACACGATGGATAGTCCCGTGGCGCGGCAACTTTCTTCTCTTTTTTTTTTAGCTCCGTTTTGTCGTGACGCAATACTGAACTAGCGTGTGTACTCAATCGACGGAAGGAGGATTTTATTTTTTGTTTTAGTGGCCGGACCCTCTTGAGGGGTTGCCTACGTATCCTTAAAAAGGAATCAAGCCAAACGTAGCTCTATTGGGTCATGAACCAATGCAACTAGGCATAGAATTTCTTGAGTTGATCCAAGTTGGTTAAATTGTGGAAACCGTTACCGTCCATGTCTACTAATTGTGTCGCTCCGCCAGACAAGATGGCTTTAACAATGTATGGGTCTGACCAATTTGGTCTGAATTTCCCTCTTGGATCCAACACATTTTTGCGAAGTGCCTTAAGCACCAGGTCACCTTCTTTGATGTTCCTAGTTTTGACTTTTTATTGAAATGTCGCGCCATACGCTGTTGGTAGGTTTGGACATGATGCATAGCTGCCAAGCGTTTTTCTTCAAGTAAGACTAATTCATCATATCTTGCTCTAATCCAGTCGACTTCATCTAGTTGGCTTTCCAACGCGATTTGGAGAGAAAGGATTTCAAGCTCTATTGGTTGTACAACTTCAACTCCATAGACCAAAGAGAAAGGGGTAGCCCCCGTTGATGTACGAACAGAGGGTCGATAACCCCAAAGGGCGAAATGTAGCTTACTTGGCCAATCTTTGTAATTTTCTGTCATCTTTTCGATGATAGTTTTCACATTTTTGTAGGCCAATTCGACCGCACCATTTGTTTGCGGCCTGTAGGGTGATGATCTGTGATGCTTGATATGATATTTCTGTAATAGTTCCATGCATTCGGCTTGGAAATGCGTTCCATTATCACTGATCATCTCATGAGGTACCCCATAGCGGCATATGATATTTTTCTCAATGAATTGAGCTACATGTTTTGCTGTTAACTTGGCATATGAGGCAGCTTCGACCCATTTGGTGAAATAGTCGATTGCTACGAGGATAAATCCATGCCCCCCTTGTCCTGGTGGAGTTATCTTTCCAGTGATGTCAATACCCCAAGTAGAGAACGGCCATGGAGAGGTATATGTGTAGAGAAGCGAAGGTGGAACGTGCTGTAAATTTGCATAGACTTGACATTTCATACATTTCTTGTCGTATTCGTGACAATCTCTTTCCATGGTAGTCCAATAATAACCTTGTCGTTGAACTTCTGGACTAACATCTTAGCATTCATACGCGTTCCACATATGTCGGCATGAAGATTTTCCATGGTTTTGTGTGCTTCTTTCTTGGCTATGCATAAGAGATTTCTCCCTAGTGAAGTCCTTTTATGGAGTTCTCCCCTGATGAACACATACTGTGAGGACAGGAGCCTCAAAGCACGGTGTGCCCTTTTATCAGTATTAAGAGGGTATTCTCCTTTTGTCACGTAGTTAAGGATATCTGTATACCATGGCTCTTCATCTTCTACTTGTGATTCTTGTTCATCATCAAGTGCGTAAACATAAGCTGGTTCATATCTTCTTTCTATTGTCAATGGCATTCTGATTGTATCCGTTTGAATTTGTAGATTGATGCTAGTTTAGCAAGTGCGTCGGCAAACTGGTTTTCTTCTCTAGGCAAGTACGTATATTCCACTTCATCTAGTTGCCCCGTGAGAGTTTCCAGATGAGCTTGATACGTAGCGAGACTTTAACTTCTCACCTTCCATCTCTTGGAGATTTGATTAATGATTAGTAATGAATCACCGTAGATTCTGAGCTTCTTAATTCCCAAGGCCACAGCTGTTTCTAATCCCAAAATGCATGCTTCATATTCTGCCGCAATGTTGGTGACATCAAAGTCGAGCTTCATGGAAATTGGGATATGCTCTTCATTGGGTGATACGAGCAAGACTCCTACACCACAACCTTTTTGGTTTGAAGCTCCGTCAAAATAGAGCGTCCAGCTATCATCCTCGGTCATGAGTAGATCTTCGTCAGGGAAATCGTATTCATCTTCTTCCTTCTCAACTTTTTCTAGTGGAAAATCTGCTAAGAAGTCGGAAACCGCATAACCTTTGATGGCTTTATGTGGTACAAATTTCAAGTCAAACTGAGCAAGGTTGACTATCCACATTTATAATCTGCCAGTGAGCATGTAATGTCTTAGTTTCTGTGCGGCCCACACAAGTGCGAGACACAACTTTTCAAGTGGTGTGTATCGTGTCTCATATCCTTGAAGCTTCTTGCTCAAATAGTAAATTGCATTCTCCTTGCTTTCGATCTCGTGTGCTAGCATTGCCCCCATCGTTTCTCTTGTGACCGTAAGGTAGAGTCGAAGAGGAAAGTCAGGTATTGCTGGCGCTAGCATGAGTGGGTTTGCTAGGTACTCTTTGATTTTGTCAAAGGCTTTTTGGCAATCATAATCCCATGTGACTGGGAAATTTTTCTTAAGCTTCTTGAATATAGGTTCACATATCGCCGTGAGTTTTGATATGAACCTACTTATATATTGTAACCTTCCAATGAAGCCTCGAATTTCCTTCTCATTCATGGGCGATGGCCATGATCGCTTTGACTTTTGTGGGATCTATTTCAATCCCTCAATAGCTGATCACATATCCAAGTAGTTTGCCTGACGTGACTCCAAATGCACACTTTGCTGGATTTAATCTCATGTTGTACTTGCGGAGTCTTTCGGAGAACTTGCAGTGTGCAATGATGTGGCCTGGGCGATCTTTAGACTTAACGATCATATCATCGACATAGACCTCAACCTCTTTGTGCATCATATCATGTAATAATGATGTGGTTGCTCTTTTGTAGGTGGCACCCGCGTTTTTAAACCCGAATGGCATTACCGTATAGCAATATGTACCCCATTGCGTGATGAATGTGGTCTTCTCCATATCTTCCTCAGCCATTAATACTTGATTATATCCGGCGTAGCCGTCCATGAACGATAGGAGTGCATGGTTTGTTGTGTTATCGACCAGAATGTCAATGTGAGGTAAAGGGAACCCATCTTTCGGGCTTGCCTTATTGAGGTCCCTGTAATTAACACACATTCTGACCCTTCCATCCTTCTTTGGAACTGGAACCACATTTGCTATCCATTCTGGATACTTTGATACTTTGATGAAACCTGCAGCCAATTGCTTTCTAATTTCTTCTTTGATTTTGAGGGCCACATCCGGTTTCATACGGCGCAACTTTTGTTTGACAGGCTTCATACCTGGGATGAGTGGTATCGTATGCTAAGCTATATCCCTGTCAATCCCTGGAATATCTTGGTATGACTAAGAAAATACATCAACAAATTCACTAAGCAAGTTAATTAGCTCTTTGCGTTCATCTTGACTTAGTGTTAATCCAATTTTTACTTCTTTAATAGTCGTATCATTGGAAATATTAACTGTTTAGGTATCTTCGATAATTGCCGTTTTATTTTCGTGTTCTTCCATTGCTTTTATTATTTCTTTGTCATTTTTATCATTAGCAAAGCAATATTGATCAGGGTTATGGGAATGACACGCATCGTAAGTAAAGGTATTCATTTTATTGAATTCATCGGTCAATACATCAAGAGGAGCAAGGTCAGATGCGACCTTGTCGGAATTTTTTGGGATAAGAAGAGAAGACTCAACAAAAGACTCAGGATTGGACTTTATAGCAGAAAGAGGGTCGGCCTCAGATCCTAAAGACTCGTCTACAGACTTAGACTCAGACTCGGACTCGGACTCGGACCCAGACGACTCAGACTCATCAAACATAGGACCTTTGCCAGCGGTTATTTCCAACTTCTCTTTGCTTGCCGTAGTGATCTTCACTGTCTTGCGTCATCCCTTTGAAATATTATCAGCTTGGACGATTAACTCGGAGGGGTCAAAATCCTTTCTTGATATAACTGCTTGAATGAGCTCGGAATTATCATTGCAGACAGGCTTGGATTCATTCTTCTCTGGTCCAAAAAGAAGGTTAATGCTTAGATCATCAGAGCTTGAGCTAGCTGGTTTCTCAGTTGTGAAGAGTTCTTCGCCTTCATCGACAAAGTCACAATCAAGGAACATCTCGAATCCTGTTTCACGCCTCCCATTGTGGACGAAAGGCTCAGGGAATTCATAACATGGGAAGTCTTCCCCTTCTTTGATATATTGGCCATTGAGGGTGAATGGATATGGATCCATGGCCTTTTTTGTCTTCATGATTCGAGCATTATTGCGAGCCTTCATTTTCAAGAGGGCTTGTTTCACATCTTCTTTTGTTGGCTTGAATCCCAAGCCAAAGGTATCTTTCTTGAGTGCACCAGGATGGCCCCAAAGTTCAGCCATTTTCTTTTTGAGCCCGAGGGTCATTCTAGGGAAATGCCCTTGCTTCTTCATAATGGCATTAATATTGGTATTTGAATAAGGATCGAAGTCGAGATGACACTTCTCCTCTTCTTCGATCATGAGAACATCATCGAGTGAAAACCCCCAAAGATCTTCATCTTCTTCGTCATTTTCGACATGGACAATGGGAGTGTCGATAACTTGAATGCGCATGGGAGAGGCATCAATGGTAATTAGAACCCCTCCAACTATGGCTTTTACTTTCGGGTGCAACGATGATGGGATCGCCTTTAGCTCATCAAGCCAAGGACGTCCTAACAACAGATTGAAACAAGACTTAATGTCCACCACCTGAAACTTGGTGCGAAGTTCAATGGCTCCAGTAGTTATGTTTAGTATGATAGTACCCACAACTTGATGGCGAGTATTATCATAAGCGGGAATCCCTTGAATAGAGGGAGTCAGTTCTTCATTCTTTATGCCTAACTTCTTTGCAACGCGGAGTGGGCATACATTGATTGCAGAGCCATTATCAACCAGGCTCATATGAACATTCATCTGCCTACACACCACAGTGAGGTGTAAGGCCTTGTTATGTTGGTCCCCTTCCGGGGGCAATTCAGTAGTGAGGAAGTTGACCAGTCCTTGAGGAGACATATCAACATCAACTCCTATTTTCACCAGAGCATTCATCACAGCCTTCCTTTGTTCGTGAAAGGTGGCCAAAAGCTTCCACACATTCATTTCCACCTAAGTCTTTTGTAATTGTTTGACCACATCGTTGTTCACAGGGTCGATGGGATCAACAATTGGTTGTGATTGCGGTGGAGGTGGAGGTGGACTGGGCTGTTGCGACCATCCACTTCTGGTGAGAACCTTGACCTCAAGATCTCCCCAAACATCTTCACTTGTGCCAAGAGACGAACAGGCTATATCCTTGAGATAGACGTCTTCATCGTCACTATCCCAAATTCCATTCACTTCTTCTTAACTTGAGACAAATACAACTTCCGACAAAGGTTCATTCACAGGTTGAATGAGTATTGACGGATCAAAAGAGACTTCATCTCCCATGATAGTAAAAGCATCAGAAAGAGGACCTGTTTGAATGTTAGGCTTCTTGCCCCCTGGAGGGACAGGAAGTTGATTAGCATCAATTAGGTCTTGGATCGCATCCTTCAACCTCCAACACTTATCAGTACTATGACCCTTGCCTTGATGAAACTTGCAATAATTATTGGGGTCATTGCTAGCGATTTTATTCTCTGGTCGAGGTTCTGAAAACGGTCTAATTGGCATAATCAGTCCTTGACCATGCAAACGGTCAAAAGCAGCGTCATAAGTCATTCCTAAAGGCGTGTAAACCCTCCTTTGCCTTTGGAATATTTGAGGAGGAGCATTAAGGGCTAGCACATCATTGATATTGATATTGTTGGTAGCATTATTGGGCTTAGAAGACAAAGAAGAAGGAGTGTCGTTCTTCTAGTTTTTCCAAGTGCTTTTATTATTGTTGCTACCAGCAGTCTTCATCAGTTCATCCTCGATATTGATTCCAATATCGTATACAGCTTCGAAGGTACTCAGAGGCAGAAACTTCAAGTGTTTCTTGTACTTATGAGTCAAATTGGCAATGAACAAGCGAACCATCTCTTTTTCCTTGGGGAGATCCACCAAGAGCGCAGCTGTTTCCCTCCACCTGCTTAAGTAAGTGGTGAAGCCTTCATTCTCTTTCTGTTTGAGAATGGAGAGTTCACGTTCAGAAGTCTTGGCCTGAATGTTACACTTATAACGATTCATGAAGCTTTCAGCAACATCCTCCCAGGTTGCAACATGTTTGGATTCCAGAGAGTAGAACCATTGTTGACAGGCGTGCTCTAAAGAAAGAGGGAACACCGTAGGGAAGAGTATCACATCTACTCCCTTAAGAGCCATGGTCGTAGAAAAGGCCTTCAAAGGGAAAAGCGGATTATCAGTAGGATTGAACTTGGGAATGTCAGTAGTGGAAAACTTCTCAGGAAGCTTGTCCCTTATGGACGAAGAGGCGACAGGTTGCTCCACATAAGTGAATTCTTCATAAATCTTACTCATTTGTTCCTTAATCTTGTCCATTGCAGCGGCAGTGACATTGTTCTAATTTTCTTGCTCTACCATGTTGACTCTAGTGGTGAGTGTTTGCATCATGTTTGAAAAAATTTCAATTGTCCTGTTGATATTCTCGATATCTTCCTTAGTAGACATTGGTTGAAAGTAGACTGGAGATGGATCTTGTGGAGATGATTGTGGTGGTTTCCTTGTACGCCTCTTTGGTATAAGAGGTTGTTGAGGTATTAACTCGAACAGTAACAATCTACCCCTGCTTCTTGACCAAGTGATGTGACACCGAAATAAACACACCTTTAATGACCAAACTTAACCTTAACCCATCCGGAAAAATTAAAAAAAAAATTGAATTTTGAAATTCTATTTATTTTTTTGTTTTATAAAAAATAAAATATATGGGAGGATACCATCCGACATACTCCAAAAAAAAACGACACAAAAAAAACGACAAAAGACTACCCTAAAATACGGTCATGAAATGGTGCACGACTAACGAAAAAAGTGTGTGAACACGACATGTGAGTGATTAAGTGAGGTTATGGACGCGTGTTATGACCGTAAAGCTAGACATGACACCAAAGTGGACACATAAACCACATACGTATGCACAAAAACCAACAATAGATTGACGGGACACTTCTCCTGGGCACCGTGTCACGGTGCTGACTGTCGTGACACGGTGCAGTCTACCGTCAAACGGTAGAAAGCGCGTGTCACGGCACTGTTCACCGTGGCGCAGCAGGACTCGCCGTGACACGGTGCTCAGTTCCAAGTCTTTTTTGTGACTTTTTCCAGATTTTAATCGATTTTAGGTCCATACTAATTACTATGTGGAAATAAAAACCCTTGGTCATGGGTTAAACAACAAGAGCAAACACATGAGGATTAGCACCAAACAAACCATGTGGCATTTAGTCACGATGATGTAAAAAAAAGTTCACAGCCTAAAGTCAAGATCTATGTTCAACTACTGGTCAAGCTTTGGGTGTCAAAAGGGTACCATGGTTAAGAGTTTGGACGCGTTAGCAAGGCAGCCTCCCTTGAGAGTGTATGCCAACGGGCGGCTCCGCGAGTTTGTAATGAAATCGAACTCGACTCCATGGTTTAGGTGGATTTAATAACTCATATGAACCCTTATTGCCATGAGCGTTTTTGGGTTGATAGAGCTTAAATCCCCCGGGGCTAAGACGCATGTAGAACACACACGTTTTTTTAGAAAAATCGAAGGAAGTTGACTGTGAGAAAAGAAAACAAGTCACCATACTGATTTTAGGACTGCCGGGACACGGCAGAGATTCCCGTGCCACGGTGCTGCACACCGTAAGACGGTGTACTGCACCGTGACATGGCATATTCTGCCGTGGCACGGCAGTCAGAAAATCTTACTGGTGCCCTGTTTTCCTTCGTACGCAATCAAGTTATTCAATTTTTCCTACGGGACAGACCTAAATGCAACGTTAAAACGTCTATGCTAATGCAAAAATGCCAAATTAATCACAGGAATATTTTTCAAGAATCTTTCAAGTCTCATCCACTCATCTTAATTAAATACTGATCACTCAAATCAATAAATAACCAAGAATCCTCCCCAGTGGAGTCGCCAAATTGTAGGCGTAGTTTGAAGTGCGCCTACGTTAAGCACGTGGTGAATATGCTTGGCACTCATAGGAAGTGGGTATTGACATATACGATTAGCGACAAGGAAAGTAGGGAGCCGCCAACAAGATTTTAAGGAACTTGTAAACCGTTCACAAATCATAAAAGGCAACAACGATTGACCCGTGAAGGTTAAACCCCATTCATAATCCATGAGATTACTAACTCCATATGGTTCGAAAACACATTGAGGATCAGGGATGATGGTACGAAGTGAGTCATGGAGTCATATTCGCCCGCATTGGCCTCTACTCGATTCTTATAATGAAAAGCATTCTTGCGATCTCAAATGCATACAAACAGAGATTCAATTCGCTCCAAACTAATATTAAGCTAAATTGGTTTAATATTAATGCAACATATGTCAGACGGGAAACATTCCGTGACACGGTGTACTATTGTGTGACACGGGAAATATTCACTGAACAGAGGAGAAAACGCGTTAGGGTTTCACAAAAAGGACACGGAAACCCCCGTGTCACAGCAGGTGCCCCGTGTCACGGGGAACCCCACCGTCAGACAGGATAATTTCCCGTGACACGGTGGACTGTTGCCGTGACGTGGGAGTTTTTAGTCCGCTTTTCCGTCTAAATTCATTTTTAACCCTAATTTCGTTCAGCATTTTAAGTGCCGATTGATAATTTCGGGCTAAAAAAGAAAATAAAATAAATAAAAGGTTTGGGCCAAAATAAATAATAAAACCATAAAATAAAAAAGGTTTGGGCTGAAATTAAAAACTATGTTTTGACTAAACATCAAGACTGATCCATGGACTATTCAAAAATTAAATTTAATTAAATACGATTTTTTAAGCACTCTCGGGATTCAATACTGAACCCGACCAATAGTGGCGGTGAAAGGTTGTTCATCATCGGGTTTGGTTTTGGGGAGACATTTTTAGGTGTCTACACATGGCCATGATTACTTTAACTTTTGTGGGATCTATTTCAATCCCTCGAGAACTGATCACATATCAAAGTAGTTTTCCTGATGTAACTCTGAATGCACACTTTGCTGGATTTAATCTCATGTTGTACTTGCGGAGTCTTTTACAGAACTTGCGAAGTGCAATGATATGGCCCGAGTGATCTTTTGACTTGATGATTATATCATCAACGTAGACCTCCACCTCTTTGTGCATCATATCATGTAACAATGTTGTGGCTGCTCTTTGGTAGGTGGCACCCGCGTTTTTCAACCCAAATGGTATTACCGTATAGAAATATGTACCCCATTGTGTGATGAATGTGGTTTTCTCCATGTCTTCCTCGGCCATTAATACTTGATTATATCAGGCGTAGCCATCCATGAATGATAGGAGTGCATGGTTTGCTGTGTTATTGAACAGAATGTCAATGTGAGGTAGAGGGAACCCATCTTTCGGGCTTGCCTTATTGAGGTCCCTGTAATCAACACACATTATGACCCTTCCATCCTTCTTCGAAACTGGAACCACATTTGCTATCCATTATGGATACTTAGATACTCTGATGAAACCTGCGGCCAACTGCTTCCTGATTTCTTCTTTGATTTTGAGAGCCACATCCGGTTTCATACGGCGCAGCTTTTGTTTGATAGGCTTCATACCTGGAATGAGTGGTATCATATGATGAGCTATATCCCTGTCAATTCCTGACATATCTTGGTATGACCAAGCAAATACATCAACAAATTCACTAATCAAGTTAATTAGTTCTTTGCGTTCGTCTTGACTGAGTGTTAATCCAATTTTTACTTCTTTGATAGTCGTATCATTGGAAATGTTAACTATTTCTATATCTTCAATGATTCTTGTTTTATTTTCGTGTTCTTCCATTGCTTTTATTATTTCTTTGTCATTTTCATCATTAGCAAACCAGTATTGATCAAGGTTAGGGGAATGACACGCATCGTAAGCAAAAGTACTCATTTGGGACCTCGCTGGAATTATTTGGGACAGAAAGAGGAGACTCGGCATTAGACTCTACAGCAGAAAGGGGGTCGGCCTCAGATCCAAAAGACTCGTCTACAGACTTAGACTCAGACTTGGACTCAGACCCATACGACTCAAATTAATCAAAGATAGGACCTTCGCCAACGTTCACTTCCGACTTCTCTCCACTAGGCGTAGTGATCTTCACCGTCTTACGCCATCCCTTTGAAACATTATCAGCTTGGACAATTAACTTAGAGGGGTCAAAATCCTTGCTTGATATGACAGCTTGAATGAGCTCGGAATCATCATTGCAGAAAGTCTTGGGCTCATTCTTTTCTAGTCCAAAAAGAAGATTAGTGTTCATATCATCAGAGCTTGGACTAGCTGGTTTCTCAGTTGTGAAGAGCTCATCGCCTTCATAAACAAAGTCACAATCAAGGAACATCTCGAACCCTGGCTCACGCTTCCCGTCGTGGACGAAAGGCTCAGGGAATTCATAGCATGGGAAGTTTTTCGATTCTTTGATATACTGGCCATTGAGAGTGAATGGATATGGGTCCAAGGTCATCTCCGTCTTCATGATTTGAGCATTATTGCGAGCCTTCATTTTCATGAGAGCTTGTTTCACATCTTCTTTTGTTGGCTTGAATCCCAAGCCAAAGGTATCCTTCTTAAGTGCACCAGGATGGCCCCAAAGTTTAGCCATTTTCTTTTTGAGTCCGAAGGTCATTCCAGGGAAATGCCCTTGCTTCTTCATAATGGCATTAACATTGGTATTTGAATAAGGATCAAAGTCGAGGTGACACTTATCCTCTTATTCGATCATGAGAACATCATCCAGCGAAAACCCCCAGAGATCTTCATCTTCCTCGTCATGTTCGACATGGATGATGGGAGTACCGATAACTTGAATGCGTATGGGGGAGGCATCGATGGTAATTGGAACCCCTCCATTTATAGCTTTCACTTTTTGGTGCAACGACGATGGGATCGCCTTTAGCTCATGAAGCCAAGGACGACCTAAGAGCAGATTGAAAGAAGCCTTAATGTCCACCACCTGAAACTTGGTGCGACGTTCAATGTCTCCAGTAGTTATGTTCAGCATGATAGTACCCACGGCATAACGGCGAGTATTATCGTAAGCACGAATCACTTGAGTAGAGGGAGTCAATTCTTCATTTTTATGCCCAACTTCTTTGCAGTGTGAAGTGGGCATACATTAAATGCAGAGCCATTATCAACCAGGCTCGTAGGGACATTCATCTACCTACATACAACAGTAAGGTGTAAGGCCTTGTTATGTTGGTCCCCTTCCGGGGGCAGATCCTTGTCAGAGAAAGAAATCAGATTGCTAGTACTTGGCAATTCAGTAGTGAAAAAGTTGACCAGTCCTTGAGGAGTCATATAATTATCAACTCCTATTTTCACCAGAGCATTCATCACAGCCTTTCGATACTCGTGAGATGTGGCTAAAAGCTTCCATACATTCATTTCCACCTTGGTCTTTTGTAATTGTTTGACCACATTGTTGTTCACATGGTCGATGGGATCAACTATTGGTTGTGATTGCGGTGGAGGTGGAGGTGGACTAGGTTGTTGCAACCGTCCACTTCTGGTGAGAACCTTGACTTCAAGGTCTCCCCAAACATCTTCACTTATGCCAAGAGACGAATAGGCTATATCTTTGAGATAGAGGTCTTCATCGTCACTGTCCCAAATTCCATTTACTTCTTCATAGTTTGAAAGAAATACAACTTCCGGCAGAGGTTCATTTACAAGTTGAATGAGTATTGACGGATCAAAGGAGACTTCATCTCCCATGATAGCCAAAGCATCAGCAAGAGGACTTGTTTGAATATTAGGCTTCTTGCCCCCTAGAGAGATAGGAAGTTGATTAGCATAAATCAAGTCTTAGATCGCATCCTTCAACCTCCAACACTTCTCAGTAGTATAACCCTTGCTTTGATGAAACTTGCAATGACCATTTGGGTCATAGCTAGCAGTTGTGTTCTCTAGTCGATGTTCTGGAAAAGGTCCAACTGGCATAATCAATCCTTAACCTTGCAAGTGATCAAAAGCAGCATCATAAGTCATTCCCAAAGGCGTGTAAACCCTCCTTTGCCTTTGGAATCTCTGAGGGGGGGAATTAAGAGCCAGCACATCATTGATATTGACATTGTTGGTAGCATTATTGGGCTTGGAAGACGAAGAAGAAGGAGTGTCGTTCTTCTTGTTTTTCCAAGTATTGTTGTTGTTATTGTTGCTACCAGCAGTCTTCATCAGTTCATCTTCGATATTGATCCCAATATCGTACACAGCTTCGAAGGTATTCAAAGGCAGAAACTTCTAGTGTTGCTTGTACTTATGAGTCAGATTTGCAATAAACAGGTGAACCATCTCTTTCTCCTTGGGAGGATCCACCAAGAGCGCAGCTGTTTCTCTCCACCTACTTAGATAAGTAGTGAAGCCTTCATTCTCCTTCTGCTTGAAAATGGAGAGTTCACGTTCAGAAGTCTTGGCTAGGATGTTACACTTGTAACAGTTCATAAAGCTTACAGTAACGTCCTCCCAGATCGCAACATGTTTGGATTCCAGAGAGTAGAACCACTATTGACAGGCATGCTCCAAGGAAAGATGGAACACATTAGGGAAGAGTGTCACATCTCATCCCTAAAGAGCCATGGTCGCAGAAAAAGCTTTCAAGTGGAACAGCGGATTATCAGTAGGCTTGAACTTGGGAATGTCAACAGTGGAAAACTTCTCAGGAATTTTGTCCCTTATGGATGAAGAGGTGACAGGTTGCTCCACATAAGTGAACTCTTTAGAGATCTTACTCATCTTTTCTTTGATCTAGACCATTACAGCGGCAGTGACATTATTTTGATTGTCTTGCTCTACCGTGTTGACTCTAGTGGTGAGTGTTTGCATCATGTTAGACAACATCTCAATGGTCTTGTTAATGTTCTCTATATCCTCCTTAGTAGCCATTGGTTGAAAGTAGACTGGAGACGGACTTTGTGGAGATGATTGTGGTGGTTTCCTTGTACGCCTCTTTGGTATAAGAGGTTGCTGAGGTATTGAATCGAACCGTAACAATCTACCCATGCTTCTTGACCAAGTGTTGTGATATCGAAACAAACACACCTTTAATGACTAAACTTAACCTCGACCCATCCGGAAAAGAAAAAAAAAATTTGAAATTTATTTTTCGAAATTTGCTTTATTATTTTTAAAAAAGGTATGGGATGATACCATCCGACTTACTCTGGAAAAAAACGAAATAAAAAAGACGACACAAGACCACCCTAAAGTATGATCATGAAATAGTGCACGACTAACGGAAAAGTGTGTGAAGGTTATGGACACGTGTTATGACCGTACAACTAGACAGGACACCAAACAAGACATACAAACCACATAAGCATGCACAAAGACCAAAATAGACTAATTGGACAATCCTCTTAGGCACCGTGTCACGCTGCTGACAGTCGTGACACGGTACAGTGCACCGTCAAACGGGACAAAGCACCGTGTCACGGCATTTCATACCGTGGCGCGGCAGACCTGCCGTGACACGGTGCGCAATTCCAAGCCTAAATTTGCGTAATTTCCAGGTTTTAATCAATTTTAAGTCTGTACTAATTATTATGTGGAAATAAAAACCCTCAGTCATAGGTCAAACAAAAAGAGCAAACACATGAGGGTTAACACCAAATAAACCACGTAGCATTTAGTCACCATCATGTAAAAAGAGTTCACAACCTAATGTCAAGATCTATATTCAACTATTGGTCAAGCTTTGGGTGTCAAAAAGGGTACCATGGTTAAGAGTTTGGACGCGTTAGCAAGGCAGCCTCCCTTGAGGATGTATGCCAACGGGCGGCTCCGCGAGTTCGTGATGAAATCGAACTCGACTCCATGGTTTGGGTGGATTTAACAACTCGGACGAACCCTTATTGCCATGAGCGTTTTTGGGTTGATGGAGCTTAAATCCCCCTGGGCTAAGACGTATGTAGAACACACACGTTTTTTCAAAAAAATCGAAGGAAGTTGACTGTGAGAGAGAAAAAAAGCCACCAGACTGATTTAAGGCTTGCCGTGGCACGACGGAGAGCACCGTGTCACGATGCTGCACACCGTCAAACAGTGTACGACACCGTGACACGGCAGAATATGTCGTGGCGCGACAGTTAGAAAATCTGACTGGTGCCCTGTTTTCCTTCGTACGCAATCAAGTTATTCAATTTTTCCTACGGGACAGACCTAATGCAAAAATGCCAAATTAATCACTGGAATATTTTTCAAGAATCTTTCAAGTCTCATCCTCTAATCTTAATTAAATATCGATCACTCAAATCGATAAATAACCAAGAATCCTCCCCAGTGGAGTCGCCAAATTGTAGGCGTCGTTCGAAGTGCGCCTACGTTAAAGCATGTGTAAATATGCTTGGCACTCATAGGAAGTAGGAATTGACATAATACGATTAGGGACAAGGAAAGTAGGGAGCCGCCAACAAGTTTTTAAGGAACTTGTAAACCGTTCATGGATCATAAAAGGCAACCACGATAAAGGGACAACGAAGGCAACAACGATTGACCAGTGAAAGTTACACCCCATTCATAATCCATGAGATTACTAACTCCATATGGTTCGGAACCACGAAAGGAGGATCGGGGATGATGGTACGAAGTGAGTCATGGAGTCACATTCGCCCGTATTGGCCTCTACTCGATTCTTATAGTGAAAACCATTCCTGCGATCTCAAACGCATACAAATAGAGATTCAATTTGCTCTATACTATTATTAAGCGAAATTGGTTGAATATTAATGCAACATATAATTCTAAAATATTAGTGATCATTTAAATTAATAACAAGATTAAAAAGGAACCTAAACCGGTTGTCCAAATTATCTTATTAGGCGTGATTTTCAATTACATATTCCCTTTAAACATGCAATATGGTGATCATAATAACAATAGAATAAACATTAATATTGGAAGCAATTTAACAATAAATCAAACAATATAAAATCGTTAGAAAAATAATAGAAATAAAAGGAACATAATTCTTACTTTGGTTCTTTTTGCTTGCAACTATAAAATAATAAACGAGTTAGTAACTTCAAGGAAAAATAATAAAACAATAATTAAATCAAATTAAATTAAATTAAATATAGTTGATTTGGGGCCAAACCCTCAAATAGTTCTACCTTTCACGCCTTGGTTTAAGGACAGAACCACGAGTAAAGTATGGACTCCTTGGAGTTCTTGAAGAGGGAATTTTGAAAGAGAAAAGGTAGGCTAGTATTTAGGCTAGAGCATAGAAGAGAGAAAGAAGAGAATTAATTGATGCCCCGTACATCAGAAATTAGGGGGTATTTATAGAAAAAATAAGCAGAGGGAACACACGAAACCCTAAAAAGATTAAAAAAAAAAACCTAAAAAATAGCACCGCGATATGGTAGAGAGCACCGTGACACGGTGCCTAGCACCTTCAAACGGGGCAAATTCCCATGACACGGTGGACAGCTGTGTGACGCGGGAAATATTTAGGGTACGGGGAATAAAACGACTGAAGGGTTTACGCGGAAAGGACACGAAATTGCCCCGTGTCACAGCACAGGCACCGTGTCACGGGGAATCCCACCATGGCGCGGCACTGGATCCCGTGACACATTACTTACTGCCGTGACGCGGGAACTTGTAGTCCGTTTTTCCGTCTAAATTCATTTTTACCCTAATTTCGTTCAGAATTTTTAAGTGTCGATTGGTAATTTCGAGCCATTTCTGATTTATTATTTATTAATTGGGATAAAACAAAATAATTAATAAAAGGTTCGGGCCAAAATAATTAAAAAAAATTAAATAAAATAAATAAAAGGTTTGGGCCAAAATAATAAAATTAAATAAAAAGGTTTGGGCTGAAATTAAAAATAAATTATGCTTTAACTAAACATCAAGACTAATCCATGGACTATTCAAAAACTGAATTTAATTAAACACGATTTTTTAAGCACTCTCGGGATTAAATACCGAACCCGACAAATAATGGCGGCGAAAGATTGTTCATCATCAGGTTTGGTTTTGGGGAGACATTTTTAGGTGTCTACAATGTGTTCTTCCTTTGTAATTGCATGTGGTTTTTTTTGCAAGTATGCTTCCCTTTTTTGGAGAAAGGAGGAGAGAAAGAGGAGATAGCTTGGTGAAAGGGGTGATATGGGTGACTAACTGGAGAAAAGATAGATAGATATATATATATATATATATATATATATATATATATATATATATATATATATATATATATATATATATATATATATATATATATATATATATATATATATATATACACGGTGCGGCCTGCCACATATGAAATTTTTTTATTTTCGAATTATGGTTTACAAAATCTCAATTTCTCAAATCCAAGTACTTTCACTTCTTTTCCTTTTCAACCACAACAAAATCCTAAATATTCATATTCTCAAAATGTTATCCCATCTTTTGGAGTACTACAAGCTCGTTTTGCAATAATACGGAATCCTGCGTTAGTTCGTGACGCATCAATGTTAGGAAAAATAATGATAGCATGCATGTATCATTATGCACAATATGATCGTTGAGGATGAAAGAGATACGTATAAAACTTATTACGATCCAAATGAATATGATCAAGATACAAATGCGTCTTCAAGTAATAGAAATAATGAAGAGCCTTTTCACTTCGAAAATAGCAATAACCGAATTGCAAGTTTGGAAAATTACATGTCTAATAGAGCTTGTGTTTAAGATGAAGCTATGCATAAAGCCTTGAAGAAAGACTTAGTTGAGCATATGTGACTCAATTTCGGTGTTAATAGTAGGCAAAATAATTTGCGTTAATGGTTGTGTTGACACCCATTTATGTCTCCCCAAAACCAAACCCAGTGATGAGTACCTTTCATGTTATTTGATTATCGAACAAAGCGAAAGTGTGAAAAATCTAGTGATCATACACTAAAGTACGGTGGCGTCCAAAGGGAAGGAAGCTAGAGCAAAAGAGTCGCCAACAAGTTTTAAGAACTTGTGAACCGTTCACGAGGTGAAGGTTACACCCCATAACGATTCAGGAGATCGTCAACTCCAATAGGTATGGAACCATGACTGGTAGTTCGGGGATGAAGGTTCAAATCTAACCTAAAAGAGATTGAACCTGCCCTAATAATAGGCTTCTACTTTATTCTGATCGTATTCATGCGTGCTTTCTGACTAACGTGTAATCAATAGGTTAACCTTAAACATGTTTATCTATGTTGGTTGAATATTAATGCACAAATAAATCTATTATTGGCGATCACTTGAATTATAATCAAATTAAATAAGATTATTAATTATCTTATTAAGCGTGATTACAAGTACCAATTCCCTTTAAATATGCATAAAAGGTGTGATCAAGCAATAACAATAAATATAATCAAGCAACATAATAATGATCAATTATATATAAGTTATCCGTCAATTAACAAATAACATTAAATAATTCGTAAATTAACAAATAATGTAAAATAATTCGCTAATTAACAAATTACATGAAACAATTCGCTAATCAACAAATTACGTTAAATTATATAATTCAGCACAACAATAATCATAATTATAATAATCATGTTAAAGCATAAGATCCTAGGCATGATACTAACAAGATTAATAACAAACCCTAGCATGTCACTTAACATCAAAGATCAAATATATACCCCTAACATGAAACTGACATGAATATTACGAAAGAATATAGGAAGTATCGCAGGAATCATAATAAGCATATTTGATATTATAACCTTTTCCCTAAATATAATAACAATCTAAACATGATTTCTATATCATAATATCAATAAAATCAATTAAAGCACTTACTTGGATACCTCATATCTCTTTCTAATAACAAAATACACACGTTAGTAACTTCAAGCAAAATAATAAATCAAACAATTAAATTAATAATTGAAATAGAGATTTGGGACCAAATCCTCATAAAAATTAAAATCTTTCACGTCTAGGGCGAAGGCAACTTTGAACTTGGCTAGGTGTGTCAAGATCTTGGGAATGCGGAATTTTATATGCAAAAGGCAAGAGAGAGAGAATTCTTAAAAACTAGAGAGAATAATAAAATTAGAGAATTGATAGTTGTTGCTTCAAAACGGATGTTTTAGGAGGCTATTTATAGAGAAAATCAGCCAAACGGATAGAAAAACGAATCAGAGTTTCGACGAGAATAAAACACTATTGGCGCCAGACGCTGGACATTAGCGCCAGGCGCTGAAGGTTAGCAACAGACGCTAAATGCTAGCGTCAGGCGCTAATAACTGGCGTCTGGCGCTAATAGCCATTTTCACGCGTTTTGTTAATTTTGATAAAATTTAGCCGTACAGAAGGGCAAAATCGTATTTTCCTTAAAAACACTTCTTTTATTCTGATTAAAACTCTAAAAAGTCAACAAAAGTCAATTTATCAATGCTAATTGAATTAAGAATGAAAAGAAGCTTCTAGAAGACTAAAATCAATTCTAATTGCATTAGGAATGATAAATCAATATTCGGTGCTCCTCTAGATTGGGCCGCATATAAAGATCAAACCGGGCCCAGTTTAGTAATTTGGCCATAACTTCCTCATTATTCATCGGAATTGGGCTTATAATATATCGTTGGAAAGCTCTTTTCAAGAGCCATCCAACTACACTATTATTGGACCCTTGCTATGGATCAAACCAAACTAGATTAGCTGTTTTCTTAAAATAGGTTTTTCAAAAACGGAGAGAAAGAAAAGAAATAAAAAAAAAACTATCCGCAACACTAGACTTTCCACACTTTCACTTCATTCGATTATTATTCGCCGCGAAAGGTACTCATCACCGCGTTTGGTTTTTGGGGAGACACAAATGGGTGTCTACAGAAGCCCCCACTTTGACTAAGTTTGGAGAAACGCAAGTTTCGAAAACAAATGTCAAAGTATAGATAGGGACGGAGACTGATTCAGAATGTTATGCGATTCTAAATCATTCTTGTAACGTCGATACCTGCAAACTAGCGTTAGTTAAAACAGATAAGAGAGTTAAGAAACGCGTATCTTGCACCGTCGAGCACACGTCTTTGAAAGTAACCGATTTGCTGCTGCATTGCTATATTTGTTGTGACAACCTTCCACAATCTATGGAATGGATCTTGTTATTTTGTTGTTCACTCGTCTCTGGACAGTAGAGCTTTTTTGGATAGGTTCACTCGTCTCTGAACAAAGAGCTTCTGAATGATGTGTCCACGCGTCTCTGAACAAAAGAGCTTGATAATAGGATGCCCACGCGTCTCTGAGAAAAAGAGCTTAAAAGAAATTTCCACGCGTCTTTGAACAAAAGAGCTTGAAAGAAATGTCCACGCGTCTCTGAATAAAAGAGCTTCGATGATATGTCCACGCATCTCTGAACAAAAGAGGTTTGATACTTGAATGTTTGTTGCGATAATATTCCGAAGAAAACTTCCGAAGACCAACGCTTGTCGATCTTTAAAGCTCGCTTGAACTTTGCTTCCGCTATGCCAGCACGTCGGCGCTTTTTCTGCTTGTGAACCATTATGTCAGTGCCTCTGCTGTTTATGAACTAGTATGTCGGTGTCTCTACTGTTTATGAACCAGTACGTCGGTGTGTTGCGATGAGCCAATGTTTAAGCGCTTTCAGCTAAGTGAGACGATCTTCGTCAGGTCGATCACTTATTGCGATTGTAATCAAGTCGACTACTTAATCATGTCAAATTGCTTATAGGGGCTAACTGGCGTACCAAGGAACCCGAAATTGCTGAAAGAGGTTGAAATAACTGCTCTGAGTGGTTGAGCGTTCTGTCGCCGCTGCAATGCCTCTAGCGCTGCGATTTGGCTCTGTCGCCAGGCGCTAAAATATGTTGCTAGACGCTAGATGTTGTCGTCTGGCGCTTGAATCGGGTCTTCCCTATTCTTCTCTTGCTGCCACTGGGATGCACCTGTATTTATCTTTGACTATAGGACTTTGCTAATCTCTTTAATTATTTTAGGGTTGACCTAAGGTTTAATGTCGCTTGACTCATTGACTTGACACGACTCAAGGTATAAACTTGACTCGTTGTGATTAACTCGAGTCAAACTCGACCCGATGTGACTCGTGTGTGTGTAGTGTTGACTCATGAAACTTGATATGTACATGACTCGAAATGCAGAAAAACAAAAAATTCCGTCATTTTTGTGGAGGGTACCGACTTTCTCCCGAAAAAAGAAAGAAGCGAAGTTTTTGAAGGTGCATGTTGAATGAGCTTAATCAAATGTTGTCTCTCACAGTACAAGGATTGTAACATCTTAGACTATCCTAGTTGACTCGATAATGAAAGTATTTAGGTAACTTAGGCGCGGAGGCTAAGTACTTCATACTTTGTGATGCAATGATGATTGATGAGCGATTTTGACATGACAAGGCATGCTTCAACGTTGTGTTAAGATTTCATGACAAAGGGTTCCTAAGCAAAGTATATTTGGTCATGTATCTGTGATGTGTGTGAAAGTGATTCTAAAGGTTAGGCCGCAAGGGCTAAGTGTGAGGAAAAATATTATTTCAAGAAGAGTCAAATGATGGTGACTCTTTAGGCTAGGTAAGCTAATAATGTAAGGATCAAGCCCCCAAGTCTAGCTCTAAGTAGATAGGGATGAGCATTGGAGATCCCTTGATATGACCATGATGTGTGAATGTGAATGTGAATATGAATGCATGTTTATTACGGCCGCACCTCGTTGTGAGGTTGCCTACGTATCCGTTAGGAATCAGGCCGAACGTAGCTCTAGCCGAACCTCGCACAAGTGTGTGTATACCTCGAAAAGGTCTTTTTAAGGGTTGTAACGTGGTTAGGCTAAAGGTTGAAGAAGAAGGGGATAGAAGGCTCAACACCCTAGATAAGCCTCCAAGGTGTGCAACCTTGCTTTTGAATCTTTGTATTTTCATGCTTGAGGTTTAGCTCTCTTTTTTTTTTTTTTTTTTTTTTGCTCTCTTCTTTTTTTTGCTTTTGCATTTTTTTTATTTTGAACCTTTTGATAAGTGTGGGCAATCCCGATCATGCGGTCTATCACTCACTTGGCATTCATGTTTCTCAGGCACGGTACCGAGCACTCGATAGGAGACGCAATCTGAGACGTGTTCTTATCAAAGACATTTTCATATCAAAGATATTGGAACACTTACCCTTTTATACACTTTTATTTATTTTTTTCTATTTTTGATATTTTAATCTTTTGAAGTCACTCAAGCTTTTTATGAAATTGAAAATTGCATAAGTTGCACACCATCCTATCCCAAGGTTAGGTAGATGTAGGTTGAAAACTTAAAGATCTATGGTTAGATGAGGCTCAAAGTGGTTTATGAAGAAAGAATTGTAAATTACAGAGGTGAAAGGCAATATAATGTGGCTATAAGGAGTGCCTCAAATCATTGGTATACCTTGTGCTTAGTTTGGCAATGATTTTTTTTTTTTGGCAATGCAATGATCATATGCAAGGAAATAAATGCTCATTTTATTAGAAGGAAAAAGGAAAAAAATCTACAAAATGAATCTAAGAAAAGAAAGGTGCCTATGCTAGACTTATTGGGGAAAGGAAAAAATGAAAAAGATATAGAAAAAAGAGGTCATGAAATCTTGTCGTTGCAGCTCGCCTCTTGTTTTGTGCTTATCATCACTTGGTGGTCTTGCCAACTGGAGGTATTGGAAGCCCGTTATTGTCGATCAAATATTGGATTGCTTCCTTTAGCTTCCAACAGCTCTCAGTAGTATGACCCTTACCTTGATGGTATTTACAGCGTACATTTGGGTTCCAACTAGGCAATCTCTTCTCAAGTGGGGGATCTTGAATGGGTCCAATAGGAGTAATGAGTCCCTTTGCATGGATTCGATCGAAAGCATCATCGTAGCTAATTCCAATAGGGGTGAAATCCTTTCTTAGTTGCTTTCTAAATCCTCGATTATCCATGGCTAAGATTTCATTAAGGTCGAAAGTACCAACACTGTTACTAGAGTAGGTGTTTTCGGAAGAAGAAGGATAGTCGTTCTTCTTTCCTTTCCAGCCATTGTTGTTATCGTTACTAATCTTGGCCTTCTTGTCGCATAGAGGAACGTGAAGGAGATTTGAATTATTGAGGTCTTGAACACGATCTTTGAGAGCAAGATATACCTCGGTGGTGTGATCACGACCTCTATGATATCAGCAATAAGATTTTGGGTCCCAACTGGGATACCGCTTTTCAGGCGGAGGGTCTTGACTGGGACCAATGGGGTGAATGAGTCCTTGATCGTGAAGACAATCAAAAGCTTCATGGTAAGTCATTCCTATTGGTGTGTATTCTTCAATGGTCTGTTTCGCCCGTGGCTTAGGAGCATTGAGTTCTTCATTAAATCCTTGGTGATAATTTTGTTTGATAACCATCTTCCAATTTGCTAGTCCTTCTACCACATTCAAGAGCATGGCAATGACATCTTGCAGTTTTCGAACGTCCTCTTTTAGACTTGACGAGTTTTCCCTGGTATTATCTAAGAAAAGACTTTCATCCTCGTTAATCATGGCCACTTTATCAAGAGAAGTTATATAAGTTGTCTCGATCATGGGCTCGCCTACAGGTGTGATAAGGAGTGAAGGATCGAAGGATGTTTGATCATCTGCGATGGCTAGAATCTCGGAAGTTTTATTGTCATCGATCAGATCTTGAATAGCTTCTTTGAGTTTCCAACACTCCTCAGTGTCGTGACCCTTTCCTTGGTGATATTTGCAATGTTTATTAGGATCCCATTTAGGTGGCCTGGCTTCTGGAACTGGATCTTTGATAGGCCCTATGGGCATGACTAGTCCTTTGTGGTGTAGCTTTTCGAAAGTTGTTTCATAACTTATACCAAGTGGAGTGAACACTCTTTTCGACCTTTGGATTCGTGATTTAGAAGCGTTCATAGCATGTACTTCGTTAATGGGAGGGGAAGAAGAAGGATGGTCGTTCTTCTTTCCTCTCGCACTATTATCTTTCAGAAGGTCATCTTCAATGTCAATGCCTATATTATACACAGCCTTGAAAGTATTCAAGTTGTGTTGATATTTTAAGTGCTTTGCATATTTTTCTTGAAGGTTTTTTATGAACATCCTTATACAATCTTTTTCGGTAGGAACCTTAACCATGTTAGCAGAAGTTTCCCTCCATTTGTTGAAGAAAGAAGTGAACCCTTCGTTTTCTTTTTGTTTTAACATCTCAAGTTGTCTGTGGTCTGTTTCGTCTTGAATGTTACACTTATATCTATCTATGAAAGCGTTTGTTATCGACTCCCAAGTTGAGGTTTTCTCTTTGTCAAGGGAAAAGAACCATTGTTGACAAACGGTTTCAAGAGATAAAGAAAACAAGGAATGAAAGACTTTCCTATCTATCCCCTTAATGTTCATTATGGTTTCAAAGTCTCTTTAGTGAAGATGAGGATTATCTGTTGCCTTGAATTTAGGGATGTCAGTGACATTGAACTTTTGCGGAAGAAGCTCCTTCTCCACCAAGACCCCTTGTGAACTAATGCCCTGAAACTTGTAGTCATTGGATATCTTGTTCAAGCTCTCTTATATGAACTCCATTTGTTGTTGCTTCACAGGGTCATTGATTTTGAGGGTTAAAGCCTTCAATGTCTCAGTCACGTCAGTCAACTGCTTCTTGAATTCATTAACTTCTTCTTAACTTGCCATTATCTTCTTAGATTTTCTTTTCCGACTCACTGGTTTATCAAAAAGTAGATTTTGAACAAATACGTTGTCCTTGATTAATCGACCTTCTTTTCTTGACCAAGTGTTGTGGAAAGGGAAATTAGGGATATTCATTGTTAATTATTTGACTCAACTCTATTCAACATGCATAGATGGAAGAAGGCAAGAAGAATGAAGGTTGTGATATGAAGGGATCATGTAGAAAATGGAAAGGTGATGTAGGTGGAGAGATGTGAAAAATTTAGGAATAGAATGTACCCCCAACTCAAATGACGGAAAAAAAACCGACTCATGCATGAACCTAAGACATGGTCATGGTGACATATACTCAAAGTGTGTGCTAATACTAGTGAGTGTAGGTGACATTTTAAGACTCGTGTCATGACCATGTGGCTAGACTATGTGACTAGACTCAAACAAAGACTAAGTTAAGACTTCACGTATATGCATTAAACCGGACAGGCTGCGGTCTTTTAGTCATACCTTTTTATCTATGACTCTGATTGGTATGAAACCAACGCCAAATTAAAGATAAAACTCGGGGCTACAGATCCATAGGTTGCACGACTCGTAGTTCTTCCTAGAAATCCGGATATGACCAAAATAAGTTGACGCTTGTGCAATATACGGGAATAAAAATCCGGGTTGACTTAAAGGGACTATGACTCGATTTTAGACATATTTATTAGCTCAAATTAATTAATTAATTAATTAAGAAAAGTCCTTTAGTCATTAATTAGTTTATTAAAACTTATTTACAAACACAAGTCAAACCAAATGGTTAGTTTAGTCACATAATAAGTATGCACAAGTAGTCAAGTAGTCACAACATGATGCAATGAGTTTGCAATCTAACCATGGTTCTAGTTCTCTAAAGTTCGGGATATCGGTTAGTCAAAGAGGGTCCATGGTTAATTGTCTGGATGCACCGCGCGGAAGCCTTACCTTTTAAAGGGTTGGCGCGAGTGGATGGGACACCGTGAGTTACAAACTCGCTTCCATGGTTTGGTGAATTCAACATTCTCGGATGTACCCTTTGTTGCACAGAGCGTTCAATTAAGTAGATGAAGCATGAATTCCCAGAGGGTTATGTCCATATGTAGAACACTTATGGGTTTCAGAAAAGTGAGAAAAACTCAATCAGGAAGTAGGATCAAGCAAACAGTGCTAAAAACTGGTCAAAATTAGAACGCATATTTTTGGCTCGGTATTGGAAGAACTTGGCGCCAGCAAACAGAGGCTGCACCGCGATTTGGCTTTGGCGCCTGGCTACAGAAGTTTTTGCCTGGCGCCAGAGTTAAATCATCGGCGCTAGACTCTGTTTTCTGACGCTAGTTCCTACATGCCTCAGCAGCTTTGTGTGCTCAATAAAAATTTTCAATTTCGCGCAGCATTATTTGGATCCTAGTTGTGAAAGATATTCCTCAAATTTCCTATGTGTAAAAATCCTATGTTTTTAACTCATTACGGATGGTCTTTCCGATGAGATCTTTTTTATGCATATGACAATAATGTTAATCAAAATTACGCATATGAATACTTAGAACTTTTCGAGTCTCATCCACTCATTCTAAATCATTGCCGAAATAAATTTCAGGAATTAAAATAGAAATCCTCCCCAGTGGAGTCGCCAAAAAACTGTAGGGAATATATTTCAAGCATTGCCCCAAACTTGAACCCCACTGTGATCATACACTAAATTAGGGTGGCGTCCAAAAGAAAGGAAGCTAGAGCAAAAGAGTCGCCAACAAGTTTTAGGAACTTGTAAACCGTTCACGGGGTGAAGATTACACCCCTTAACAATCCGGGAGATCGTCAACTCCAATAAGTCTGGAACCATGACTGGTAGTTCGGGGATGAAGGTACAAATCCAACCTAAAAGAAATTGAAACTGCCCTAATAATAGGCCTTTACTTTATTCTGATCGTATTCATGCGCGCTTTCTGACTAACATGCAATCAATAGGTTAACCCTAAATCTGTTTATCTATGTTGGTTGAATATTAATGCACAAATAAATCTATTATTGGCGATCACTTGAATTATAATCAAATTAACCCTAAATAGGATTATTAATTATCTTATTAAGCGTGATTATAAGTACCAATTCCTTTTAAACATGCATAAAAGATGTGATCAAGCCATAACAACAAATATAATCAAGCAACATAATAATAATAATCAATTATATATAAGTTATCCGTCAATTAACAAATAACATTAAATAATTCGTAAATTAACAAATTATGTAAAACAATTCGCTTATTAACAAATTACGTGAAACAATTCGCTAATTAACAAATTACGTTAAATTATTTAATTCAACACAACAATAATCATAATCATAATCATAATTATAATAATCATGTTAAAGCATAAGATCCTAGGCATGATACTAACAAGATTAATAACAAACCCTAGCATGTCATTAAACGTCAAAGATCAAATATATAGCCCTAACATAATACTGACATGAATATTACGAAAGAATATAGGAAGTATCGCAGGAATCATAATAAGTATATTTGATATTATAACTTTTTCCCTAAACATAATACTAGGAATCATTGTTGTTATTCAAAACATCAAACATTCTAACATGATACTAGGAATCATAATAACAACCTAGACATGATTTCTATATCATAATATCAATAAAATCAATTAAAGCACTTACTAGAATGTCTCGTATCTCTTTCTAATAACAAAATACACACGTTAGTAACTTCAAGGAGAATAATAAATCAAACAATTAAATTAAACAATTGAAATAGAGATTTGGGACCAAACCCTCATAAATTAAAACATTTCACGTCTAGGGCGAAGGCAACTTCGAACTTGACTGGGTGTGTCTAGATCTTGGGAATGCGGAATTTTGTATGTAAAAAGCTAAAGAGAGAGAATTATTGAAAACTAGAGAGAATAAGAAAATTAGAGAATTGATAGTTGTTGATTCAAAACGGAGGTTTTAGGAGGCTCTTTATAGAGAAAATCAGCCAAACGGATAGAAAAACGAATCAGAGTTTCAACAAGAATAAAACACTATTGGCGTCAGACGCTGGACATTAGCGTCAGGAGCTGAAGGTTAGCGTCAGGCGCTAAAGGCTAGTGCCAGGTGGCAGGTGCTAATAACTGGCGTCAGGCGCTAATAGCCGTTTTCACGCGTTTTGTTAATTTTGATAAAATTTAGCCGTACAGAAGGGCAAAATCGTATTTTCCTTAAAAACACTTCTTTTATTTGATTAAAACTCTAAAAAGTCAACCAAAGTCAATTTATCAATGCTAATTAAATTAGGAATGAAAAGAACCTTCTAGAAGAATCTAGAAGACTAGATTCAATTCTAATTGCATTAGGAATGATGAATCAATATTAGGCCCTACTCTAGATCATTGGGCCGCATATAAAGATTAAACCGGGCCCAGTTTAGTAATTTGGCCATAACTTCCTCATTATTTATCGGAATTGGGCTTATAATATATCGTTGGAAAGCTCTTTTCAAACCCCATCCAACTACACTATTATTGGACCCTTGCTATATACCTAATTGAAATGGATTGGCTGTTTTCTTAAAAGAGGTTTTTCAAAAACAGAGAGAAAGAAAAGAAATAAAAAACTATCCGCAACACTAGACTTTCCACACTTTCACTTCATTCGATTATGATTCGACGTGAAAGGTACTCATCACTGGGTTTGGTTTTTGGGGAGACACAAATGGGTGTCTATAGTATGCTAATAATAATTATTAGTTTTGATTGATTATTACCAAGTTCATTAGCTATATATGATAGGATTTAAGAGAGATATTGTGTGGTGGGATTGGGAAAAAGTAGGAAAAAGAAAATGTATAACAAAAAGTTGTGGTTAACTATTGGGATACATTGGTTATTAAATGGGTATAAGAGTGGTTATAGATGAGGTGGAAGATGGAGAAATTAATGAAGTAACCTATAACCACAATGGTTGACCACAACCATTGTGTTTACTCTAAGTAGCCTTACACTGGATGTATAACACAAGATATGATTTCAAGGGATTAAATGTAAAAATTCTAGAGTTTGGGAGAATAGGAGCCCATCAAGAAGGTGACTATGATAATATAGGAAAAAATGTATCCTTGTTGTTAAAGTTAAGCCTTACATAAGTCTTTGTATGTGGCTGACCATACTCTGTGGCCGAAATTACTTATAAGAGGTTATTCGCTTGGTCAGGAGTTTCTTGTTTGGTTAGGAGTAATTACAAGGGTTACTTAGTCGGTCAGGGTTATTCTCACATAGAAAACGGGGAGATTGTTATATACACCCGGATGTACGGTACACCCATAAGCATTTTGATTTCATTTTGATGATTGTTTTTCATTTAATTATCAAATGAAGAGAAAAAACTAACTCAAATTTAGTTGGGTGCACCGTACACCCTGGGTGTGAATTAATATTTCTGTAGAAAACGCGCTAACCGACTGAGTAAGTAAGCCCTACAAGTAACTCTTAAATAAGTAACCCCTGAGTAAGTAATCCATACAAAATTAACTCATACAAGTAATCACTGAATAAATAACCCATACAAATAACTTCGACCATACGTCGTGATCAACCACACAGAAAAGTTGTTGTAAACCTTTATACTAGACTATCAGTAGTGATATATTTTATATTTGGACTATTATGCTTTTCTTCACGAATATACAAATGAGGAGGTTTACATAATTTGTTCATTCTCAATACTCCAACCATGTATCGCAATTGTATGATACCTTCTTTTTTTATGTCGAAAACATCACTGATACATGTAATTTTACTACTTTGGTTTATTGTCTCATTTTTGTTTATTAAACTTTTACATACCCTTGGTTTACGATAAAGTTATTGTAAATCGGCAGCACGTACTCATGTGAGCTAATTTACTTTTTTAAAAATTTCTATAACAAAACACGCAAAAATCAAAGAGCTCGAAGTTATAAATTGCATAACAACAATTGAGGAAAGAGAAAGTGAGAAACCAAAGACAGATAACGCGAATTCAAGTACCTTAAGGCTTTGATCATCAATGGAGAATTCATCTGCGAACTTCAATACCTCAAATTGCAGTAACCTGATCCACGAATTTCTACAAAATCAAAGGCAAATTGATACTCCATTGTTAGGTGATTTTGAGAACTCAAATTCTTTTGTTTTTAAATCGATCGATTATAGAAGAAGAAGAAGAAGAAGAAGAAGAAGAAGAAGAAGAAGAAGAAGAAGAAGAAGAAGAAGAAGAAGAAGAAGAGTTTAGGAGATGAATAGCAATTGACAATGCAGAAGAAGCAATTGACAATGTAGGATAGAAAATCAAGTGGTTTCTCGTAAATAAATTGATTCAAATTGAGCACAAACATCCAAATCAAATGAAACTTAAGGTAGTTTTCATACAATCAACCTTCTAATTAATCAACATACATATTCTATAACCGATCCATAATTAATAAAAATTAACACAAATTAGACTTGAAAAAGATTCAAGTTGTATGCAAAAAAGTTACCCTTTGAATACACAAATGTTACCCTTTTTTATAAATAAAGGTGATCCTTTGTACGCACAAATTAAATGTTATCCTTTTGTATGCTCAGATATTACCCTTTTTCTACAAAAACATTACCCTATGTATGTGTAGATGTTACCCTTTTTATGCATAAAAGTGACCCATATAAACTATAGTATTACTCCCCTCTAAAAAGATAACTTGAGTTCCTGATAAACGTTACACTTTTTACTCACAAAAGTTACCCTTTTCATGTATAAACGTTACCCTTTCTATCCACAAAATTAAAGTTACCCTTTTATGCATAAATGTTACCCTTTCTACCCACAAAAGTTATCATTTTCATGCATAGAAGTCACCCTTTCTACCCACAAAAGGGTGAAGTAACTCTTTTATGCACAAAAGTGACCCTATAAAATCACATAATAAGTTACCCTATAACTCACAAAAAAAATACTTGTAGATAGCCTCCATAGCAAAAATCATCGAAGCCAACATAACTAGAAGTTAATAAGGTCTGTCAAAGTCTAGCCCCAGATTTGTAGTTTCTTAAAGGACGAAACTAATTAAAAAATATGAACAAAAAGATTATTAAAAAAAACAGATTAGAAATAAATTCAAACAATATAATTAAGTTCAATTTCGTTGTTTATTTGGATAAGTAGAAATTATTAAAAATGCAATTGCCTTCTTCTTATAAGCTTAACATTCACCATTATAATCTAAAACTGAAGAAGAAGAAAAAAAAATACTCAAATTTGGTTTTAGAAAAATGTAAAAATTGAAATAACAAATTTGAAGTTGGAAATCAAGATGATAATGCAAATGGAAGAAAAAAAATTGCTTGGATCACTAAAGAAAATGGAAGAAAGAAGTACACAGCAATGGAGAGGAGAGAGGAAAAATTCAGGAGAAAGAGTTTTTAAAAGTGGGGTACAGTTTAATTTGGGAGGGGATGAGAGAAAAAGAAAGGAGAGAAAAAATGGAATTGTTTCCATAAGCTGATGCATTACATCGAGTAAAAAATGAGTTACTCACACTTGTCAGCCTAAACTCACACACCCACACTTGCTTAATATGGACCGATTTAAAATGAGTTTATGGAAAACCGGCTTTTTTTACAAGTTTGTGTTTTTGTTTATGCCACATTTTGTGATTTTGCTATATAGGAATAGATAGTTATTCATACCTACACCTTGGAGCAGCTACAATTCCCTACACCCCCACTATAACGACACACTTAGATAAAATATTCACACCCCTACTAAACCATAGTAACTACCACAAAAACTATAATCAGATACTAAAAAAATAGACATATCATTTTCTCTCTCCTAAAATTAGAAATCTCTATCCATTTTCTCTCTCATCAAATTTGCTAAAAAATACTCGAATTTTCTATAATAATAAACAATAACGTTAGTATAAGAAAAAATTAGCATTGGCAGAGGGTTATTAGGTCTTCCATAGTCATTGCTTTGTTTTCTTTTGAATAATTTTAGTACTCATTTTTACTTTTAGTTTTTTTTATATATATAATTTATTTTAATTAAATTTTAGTGTTTGTTTTTTGCAATTTATCTCTATAACCATACTTAGTTACATTTCAAGCTGCAATAATTAGAGAAAAGAGAAAATGAAGGGTTGTTGTCAAATTCTTTTAGAGGGGGAAAAGTTAAAATATTTTGGTTATATTATGATTTATTCAATAAATGGATGGTGTTAGTTTTTTATTTTTATTTTTATTTTTATTTTTATGTGATGTGCTCAACAGTTCAAGCATAACATACAGTTTTCTAAAAGTATTTTTCTTTACTTTAAAATATTTTACATAATTATTCAACTTGAATTTTAAATCGTATGAAATATGTATGTAGTATAATGTTCATTTTGAGATTAGCATTCTTTTTGAGGTAATTCGACAAATAAAATAACTGAAGTTAATCTGCTGATTTAAATACAATGACAATTATTTTTATAAAGTTGATGTTCAAATCAAATTCTTGCTTATCCACTTATAGATGCAAGTTCAAGATATTATTAAGAAACTAGAGACGTTTTTATAGATTGAATGTTTTGTATGTTAATAAATGTTCATTTTGAAATAAGTACATGCTCATTCCTATTTAAAAGTGTGGTCATAATTTATAGATGTTTATTTGAATTTGATGTTTACCAACGTTATTCGCTTATTGTTGCTCAATCCTGTTATTTAGATAAATTAGATTTCATGTCTTGATTTGAATTTGAATTTTATATTTCAATAAATGTTCATTCTCATATTAAGAAATGTTCATTCTAATATTAAATCATGTTCATTCTCGTGTAAATAAAAAAAAAAAAAAAAAAAAAAAAAAGTCATGTTAATAGAGTTGGTGGGAGAGGGAAAAAAAATTCTCATGCAACACTACCCAACTTAAACTAACATTCATATGTCTTAATTTTAAAATGTGATGATCCTTTTCAAATAATATTTGAGTTTGATTTATAGTTATTTAATGATATTATTTATTGTTTGGGGGGTTATTAATAGGATATTTCTTTCTTTAATTTGACTAACCTCCAAACCTTACACCCAATGAGAGTTTATTTTACTTGAAGAATGGACGAAACATGTTGTGATAATGAAATATTGAATTGAGAATTGAGTTATGACTTTCTTGTTTTTTTTGTAAAAGGTTATTACTTGGGAATTTTTGAGAATAAGCTTATGATCTGAAGGAATTGAGTAAGTTTAATTGGGAAATTAAAAGAGCACTAGTGAGCTAGTTAATAAGTATTAAAGTGTGAATACGTGAGTTAAACTACGAGTGTTTCGTAGAGGATTGGGAGATGATTGAGAGGAGAACTACAACCTACGTAATTATAATGAAATGCTTGGTGATGTTATTTATTGAGGTGAGTTACGGGGGCGTAACTCTTTTCTTTTAAGGGGGGTAGAATGCGATGTAATTTCACGCTTTTTACCTCAATTATGCTATTTATTGCTTGAGGTTGCATGATTTTGCTTATTAATATGCACTATTATTGTATTTACATGCAAATAAAGTATGTAAACTTTGGCCAAGTACGAGTTTATTAAGCATAAATTTTAGTTTGTTGAGTGTGCATGTTGAGGATCAAGCAATTTACAGGATTACAAAACACAAAAGTTTGAATGGTTTTGGAAAATTTATGGTTTTCAAGTTAAGTTTCGAGGGCAAAACTTCTTTTAAGAGGGGTAGATTGTAATCCCCCGTATTTTTAAATATATTATAAATGAAATTATATTTATTTATAATATTTATTTGTATTTTTCCCGAAAATTGATTTCAAAAGTTTCAAATTATTAATTTGGGTCAAAAATTATTTTATCACCTTTATTCTACAATTTATGTCCAAATAAGCAAAGCCTAGTCCATTTTATTTTTTTAGTTGACCCATTATTTTATGAGTCCAATCTTCCTACTTACCCTACAACACTCTCTCCTATAAATACTTCATAAATCCCCAAATTTTTCCCACACAAAAAGGTTAGTCTTATTTTCTTTCTCCCTTATTTTATTTTTATTTTTATTTTTACTTTTCCTTCTCTTTTTTTTCCTTTTCTTTTTTATTTTTCCTTTCTTTCTTTCCCCTTATTTCTCCTTCACGCTGCTACCACTGCTACTGTTCACCACCGGCGCTGCTTGCCGCCGCCAGCGCCGCCCACCTGACGCCGACCACCAGTCAGCCGGCGACCGACCAGCCGCCAGCAGCACCACTCGTGGCTGCTCCCTTCTCGCTTCCCTTTGATTTTCTTATTTTGCTTAAATTATTAATTTTGGTTTATGTTTTGATTTTATAGTATAAAGTTTATATTTTTAGTATCAAAATCATGTTTTTGATGTTTTAAACTTATAATTTCAGATTTATAATTGTGTTGTAAATTTTCAGATTTTGTAATTATAAAACCTAGGGTTTTAATTTATTGAAATTGAGGTTTTAGGGTTCTTATGACTAATTACAATTGGGGCTTTTGTTCCCATTGCATTTCTAATGATTAATTAAGTATAAAAACATGTTTTAAAGGAAGTTTTAAGGAGTTTTAATCAAATATATATTGTTGGAATTTTATTTAAAGAAGTAGTGTTGTGATTTTAATGAAAGGGGTTTGATTACCCATTAAAAGAGAGATTAATTAAGTATTTTAAAATAATTTTCAGATTTTTATAAAGTTTTAAACTTGCTGTAATTTTATGAAAAAAGGTGTATTTTAAGATTTTCATGAAGGAAATTTAAAGAACTATAAATAAACTTTTGATTTTAATTAAAGGGAAGGTTTAATGTTGTTTATTAATTGGATTTTGAAGGTTTTAAAAGTAAGTTAGTATTGCTGTAAATTGAGATGTTGTTGTTTGGTTTAGGAGAGGAGTTT
The DNA here is from genome assembly GCF_948465745.1 of Chenopodium album. NCBI lineage: Eukaryota > Viridiplantae > Streptophyta > Magnoliopsida > Caryophyllales > Amaranthaceae > Chenopodium > Chenopodium album. The sequence continues at coordinate 31,857,782 of NC_137834.1, forward strand.
ATTGAAGGTGATTTCTAGATAGTAAAGTGGCATACCAATTCGTTTATTCAAGGTACATACGAGTTACGAAACCTTGCTTTTAGGTGCATGTTTAAGGACGGATCGAGAACTTAGTATCATGTATAGGGATGACTAGTTAAATTGTTTGGTTATACATTGTGAATTTCGTATGACGTGCACTATTTTATATTGCAAATATTATTTGTGCTCTAATTATGCATGGTGCGCTTAGAGGCAAAGATATGTGATTGGTGTAATAGTTAATTTATTACTCATTCATGATTATGTAAATAGGATGAGTAAAGGAAGAATTCAAGTCTTATAAGACGAGGTTAAGGTTTTGGGGTGCTTTATGCACTCAAGGTGTTTATACACGAGGTAGTTAAGGGAATAAATAATAAATGTTGCTTGTCACTAATCAAGAATTGAAATTGGAAAGTTGTTTTATTTGATTGAATTGATATTGGATTGATTGTATTGATTGCATATGAGTCATCACCAAGTCTAAACCTGTAAATCACGTAAAGTGCAAGATGGATGAGCAATAAAATTCTGGATTGGTGCACATCTGGAGTAATGACAATCAGGGGTTGGGGTACACGGGGTATTAGCCGTGCACTTTTCTCGAGGCCGTTTGATCTACGAGTCTCTATTTTAAATATTTTTTAAAACTAGGAGTTAGGTGAGATCTCATACTAACTATGGTCACGGAGTCGCGCCCGTGGTCGTTGGATGTATATTGATGTTTTCAAAAGGAGGCATGGGGTTTTTCTTTTATTGATGTTCCAAATGGGACATGGGTTGGACAACCTTGTCTATTGCTAAATCCAATGAAAAAAATAAATGAGTTACTTAATATTAACTAGCGAAGTCTTAATAAATTTGATGGTTGAGTCATGTGCTGAGTCTATAATTTAATGATGCTTATGCTTGATTATTAGTAGCATGTTAGGTATTTCTTAATTTATTTCGCAGCTTGTATGTACTCAGCTTTGCTGATTACGTGCTTTTGTGTGTGTCTTTCTTTGGTCATGGCCTTCGCCTTTCAATGACCCTGTGACGATCCAATTTTTACACTTGTAATATTAGGGAGCAGATTAACCACAGGTTCTTACACATGCAGCACTCGCATCAGGTTGTGGGATTTTGAGTTGAGAGTTGGTTATTATTCGCAGTTTATTTCTTTTCATAAGTTTGAATTTATTTAAACTCTGGTTTTATTTATTTATTACTTTTGTTGGGTTTTGAATAAGGGCCTTAATGGTTCCAGCTTGTATCATTTAATTTGGTTTTGGTTATTGGTTTTGAAACTTATTTATAATTGAGTTAGTTTTTCCGCTGCTATTTTCTGATAAAACCTTAACGTTTGAACACGTGGCGTTAGCACGCCAGTAATTCTCTTGACTATTGTTCAGGGTCCTCACAGGTTTAAAGAGAGAATTATTGGGGTGTTACAGTATCAAGACCAAGCAGCTAAAAATGTCATATACTACCTCTGTTAATAGTTTTGTGCAACTTTAGGGGACTTTACGGTTCACGATGCAAAATTTGATAATGGTAATTAATGTATTTTAGGGGTATGTAATTAAAGTGGAGAGAGAATGTTTGGATAATTAATCAACCACCCACTGTCACCACCAAGACCAGCCAACACCACCCACTGCCACCACCAAGACCAGCCAACACCATCCACTGCCACCACCAATACCAGTAAACACCACACCACACATTGCTACCACCAAGACCAGTCAACAGTCTAACACCACCAACACCGCCTTCACCAAGACCACCACCGCCTTCAACAACCCGCGAAACCAACTCCACTACCAACCCCACGAAACCACCACCACTACCAACCCTCATGAAATTACCACCACTACCTACCCCCACATAACCACCACCACTACCAACGGAAGACAACACCTAGAAAATCCCACCCCCACGAAAATTAAATCCCAGAAAAACCCACCCCACGAAAATCAAAACCCAGAAAAACCCACCCCCACGAAAACCAAAAACCAAAAATCTCACCCCCAACGAAAATCAAAACCCAGAAAAACCCACCCCCACAAAAACAAAACCCGGATCCGACGAAAAACCGAGAAAATCCCACAAACCCATCACGAATTAAAGTTCTTGAAAGTTGAAGAAAGAGAAAGAAGATCTCAAATCCATGAAACCCACTACAAATTTTTTGAAAGTTGAAGAGAGAGAAAAAAGATCTACAAAAGATGAAGAGAAATAATGATATTGAAAGAGGAGAGAGAAAATATGAGGGAAGATGAAGATGTACATGAATGAAGATGAAGGTAGATGGCTTTAGATTTCTTGAGTTGAAGATTAAGAATTTATGAATTAGATTGGGTTGGTTGTGGTGAACACCATGTGAGAAATTAGTAATTTATTAAATCTGATTATAATTAGTAAATTGTGTTTTAAATTTTTTAATGAAGGTAAAATTGACATTTGACTAGTTTTTTTTTTTACTAAAACAGAAAGAAATTTTTTTGTTACACATAATGCTTAGCGGACAAAAATGGCAAAAGTAGCACATAACTATTAACGGAGATAGTATATACTAAAATTGACCAATCCTTGGATCACAAAAATATACCAGCATATGAGAAAGACAAACAGAGTTAAGAAAAATAATTGATGAGAGAAAGACGAAGACACAGCAGACAACCTTTTTTTAAAATAAAAAAATAAAAGAAATAAAAAAAAACTGGGCATTAAACATAACACATGAACTGTTGCGAGTCAACTTGCCAGCAATCCATAAATGGAAACAATTCCTAACAATTCAAGAAATTTAAAATTAAAAAGTCAAACAAATTCATAATTCATCCAGAAACATAAACCTAATTTCACTCAATCAAATAGGTTGCTGCTGACCTGCCTGTTCTTAACAGCAAATGGAAAATAAGTCTACAAGATTGTGACTTTTGATTCGATCAATGAAGCTGTACCAAACCTTGAATTGACCAATTTGCTCGGCTAGTTGCTTCTTCCTAATAGAAGTTCTCAAACACGAGCTCTCTTGCTACTGCAGCCAGGGCACTTGTACTGCTTGATATGCTCAGCTTTAGCAGGTGTGATTCTTACACATTTACCATGGAACCACTTTTCACAAACATCACAGCAAATCCAAAATTCATCAGAAGCATAGTTGTCGCCACATGCTCCACACAGGGTTGCTCCCTGTTCATCATCTTCCTCTTCTTCTTCCCCGCCGCTCTCAACTTCCTTCGGTGGTGTAGGCATTTTCACAGGCTTAATGTGGTTCTCGGGCTGTCGTGCAGGCTAGAATTGAAAGCAAGAGAAGTTATTTTAGAGTACAATGTATCCTGCAAGTTTTTCAATTAAATTGACAAGAAATAAATTGCAACCTTTCCACCAGATTTATTCTTGCTGCTGCTGTTATGAGGACCAGAATGATCCTTTGGTTGCTTAGCATTTCCGTTCAGAATTTCAAAGACAGTTGGCAAATCATTTATCATCTGAAATAGCTTCTTCCTGTTACCAAATCCCGCAACAGATTAAATCTACAAACAAACCCCAAATATACTTCCTCTGTTTCTCAATACATTCAACAAGTTAACTTTAGATGAATTTATTATATTAACATCAACTTGTTGCATGTAATAAAAAACAGAGAATATATATATATATATATATATATATTGTCTCATCAATATATATATATATATATATATATATTGTCTCATCAATAATCAAGATACTAATGCTGCCTGATACAGAACATGGATTAATTCTTTCACCATACAAAGATAAACTTAATCTTGTTCAAAAAAAAAATCAGTGAAGTTTCAGTTAGTTTTTATTGGAGCTACCGCATGTCAATAAACAACAATATTAAATTCAGACTGATTTCAATTTAGTTGACATAAGTTCTGATTAGTGAGTTTTAATTGAAGAACAAATCCTAGGCCAAATCAAACCAAACCCAAAGTAATTGTCTGTCCGTAAAATAGCAAGAAACATGTCAGACAACAAAAGTATGGAATCCCTCCATTTATAATGCTTGCTACAGTGTGACTTGCACATTTATTAGTTCACAAGTTTGACCCTACATAAATGAAATTACGTATGACAAAAAAAAAAAAAAAAAAAAAAAAAAAAAAAAAAAAAAAAAAAAAAAAAAAAGATTATACAAATTTTAAATTTGAAAACTTTTCATTGAGGATTATCCAACAAAAACATACTTTGAATTAAACATTAACACTTTTTTATATATTACCTTAAGAGTAGTAAATTAATGTGGTCAAATGCATGAATAGTTACTGCAAGTATTCAAAAACGGAGGGGATAACAATTAAGGCATAATGGAAGTACAAAGAATATCCTATTTGCATCAGTCCCCAGAACTTCTGTGACAGAAGTAACGCTGAAAGACCAGAAGGCAGAGACTGATATCAGGTAATCCTTTCTCCATACTAGGCAGCCCAAAGCTGACCATCAATTTCCACTTCCAGTTGACCATATAGCCTCAGCTAAATAAATAGACAGTCCTTGCTAACATCTAAACTTCGGAAATTTCCAGTCAGTCTTCACATCAAAGCTGGACTATCATAGCAGTATGCACAAGACCATGAATTGGACTAACCCTTCCACTCCCACTCCCTTGCCTGACCCCACCCTCCCCACCAAATAAAAAAAATAATAAATAAAAAAGAGATGTTATTAATAAAAAGAATTCCCCCTACTTCCAGTTTGATGCAATTTTTCTTCTTCTTCTCATACACATTAGCCATTAACGCCTTACAACATAAGGCGCAAGCAGCAGCCTAGAAACAAGCGCATAGACACACAACTTTTGTCAGTCTGCGCTTCACAACGCTATGGTGCCAACCATTGCAACTCAATATGCCTTGTGCCTAGGCACGCTTAAGGAGCACTTTTCAAAACTAAGGCAGGTACAAAATTTATCCCTGCCACACCACCCATTTGACTATCCACCCTGGCCTATACCCACCTTACCAATCCTTCCACCTACTTTATCCACCGTAAATACACATACCAAGTTATAAACTCAACACATATAATTAAGTCAAAGTATAAACATAATTTAATAATATAGTTGAAGTATATTGACTTGGGCCCTTTTCACTTGATCCTATTCAAACAATAGCTAAAATATTTACGTTCAATTCAACAAATATTTCCGTTAAATTACTTTAAACTTATAATCTGTAAAAGTCAGTAACTTTAAAGATCAAATACAATAAAGAATCAGTAAAAATAAGTTAAGTCCAGCAAAATATAATGTAATTCTAGAAAAAACAATTTGTGTTGAGCAACAATAATCTAAATCAAATAAAAATAATTCCAGTTCAGCAACAATAATTACAATTCAATAAAAGTAAGGTGAAGAAAATAGGGCCTTATTTTTATACTTGTATTTAATTTTAGTATTTATAAGAATATTTTTAATTTATATAGAATAAGGTATACACATATAACTAGTAGTCTTTAAAAAGGCGGGTACGAGGCAATATGGGTTAGGTATGGGACGGTTTCACCCTAAAACCCACACCCGCCCCTCTACCCATGGCAGGTAAAATTTTTACCCCCATCACCCACCAAATATTCACCCTTACCCACCTAAATGGAGGGGATGCTGCAAGGATCTCCACTTATCTGCGCCACTAACATCACTATCCTTAACACTTTGTTTGGATTGAAGGAAATAGAGGGAGAGGAAGGGAAGAGAAATTAAGGGATAGATAATCTCTCATTTGGATAACAAATGAGGATGGGAGAGAATTGGAGGGAAAAGAAATGGTGGGATCAAATTGCAACAAATTGATCTCTCCAACAAGGGATAGATTTGGAAGGAAAACTCTTCATTCTTCCCTCCCCTCCCCTTCCCCTCCCACCCCTTCTCCTCCCTCCCCTTCTTTTCCAAACACACTGTAAATGTCACTTTCAGTATCCTATAGAATAGGGTGACAGCCAGAGTTGGAAATGACATAGAGATAAACCTGGAAGTGTTGCCGAGATAAGATTACAGCTCCTTCCATTCTGTTGCAAAGGCACTCACACTTGTAGCTTGCTTGACTCAGTGGAAACTAATAATAGCTCTTATCATGACCCATTAATTAAGAATATAAGATACTGAAATTAACTAATTGAACCCAATAAAAAAATTAGGAACATTTTATGTTCTAGTTGACAAGTCAAATGGTCTAAAGATGATCTATGGAGTTAAAAAATAAACAGACAAAAAGAAAAATGAAGCCTGATTTTATCAAGTCAATCTCTTTCACATCAAATCATAAAATTCCAAGTAAATTAAATTAGATAAAAACTACCTTTCATTCTTGGTGAAACCAAAGCGAGCACCAAAATAAAAGGCTACAGCAAGTAGCCATGAATCACTGTGAACAGCAACCAATGATAACCAATCCTTTTCCTGCATGCCATCCCTAGCGAAATTAATACCTAGTGCTGGCTCAGGAAGCTCGGGAGGTACCTCTTCCACAGGTAGATTGACTTCCCATGTTTCATTTGGAAGTCCATACAAACACAAGTTCTCCTTCTCTGCAAGTCAAAAACAACAATGCCTTTCAGGTAAACACAACAGGTGAATAAATGATATCATTAAGTAAAAAACGCATCCCAAGTACATCAATCAAGATAAAAGGTGATAGCTTACTGAGCTTCTTTGATATTAAATATTAAAAAACATCCAACAGAAAAGCATATGAGGGATATCAAAAGTGTAGCAATCAAAATTACCATGAAGGCTTCTTGCAACCATTTTAGCCTTAAAACTTGTAGGATCAAATCCAGTGGCCTAACCAGAAGAAATACAAGCTATAATGGCTAGAATATAACGATAGAGACACAATCAACTGAGAACATATGTTCTTGTTCATCCCCCCCCCCCCCCCCCAACACAAAAAAAAAAAAAAAAAAAAAATCTCCCATCCAAAAACAAACAAAAGAAAAAAGAAATGTACATACTAAAGCCTGAAGTAAAAAGTACAAAGCATGTAAACTACTTGTCCTTACTGCCTTTCAAACCATGCATCATCTTCCCATGTAGCTGTGTTTAGTAAATGTTAAAATAACTTAATGATGCCTCACATACATAATTTTTTTACATTTGGGATTCAACTAAGGGCCAAGGATAACATCAGAAGATTTAAATTTGACCTATAATAGCTACATAAGAAAGTGACCTATCCTCTAGGGAGCCCATATGTGGAAAAGTGGCCTAATATCTAGGGAAAAAGGGGTTATTTATAACTGGGTTAATTATTGACCATCTAGCACAGACCACTTGTCTGATTCAAAGTAAACCCCAATCAAAGCTCACTTTTTTAAATTTTGTATTAAAGCAGTTTATCAGTAATATCTTCCTTGAATTAGCATTAAATCTTTCAATTCAAGAACTCTGCAACTTTAATAAAAACATTTATGACATGAGGTCTTTATCCCATGAGTTACTACAGCATTAGAAAAAGAATACAGCATTGAATGTCATTAGCAAGTCATACCCAAAATGACCGACACATTTCACTGTTTCAGCACTACAACCAGATCATTACTTAATTATTTTTTAAAAAATGTGGGCAGACTCTTACATGGAACACTACTATATAACTACCCAACAAATTTCCTTCCCCTCTCCCCCCCCCCCCCCCAAAACCTCTTCCAACACATACACACAATAATTTATTCACTAAATTCTTCAAATTAAGGACATAGTAAATCTTTCATTCTCAAAAAGAACAATATGCCATATGTTGATGGTTCAAACACAATCATAATAAAATTTATCAATATTTTATAAGAAATGGAATATATACTTTGCTTGCACCTTAATCATCCATCTCTAACAAACTAACACAGTACATATATCCCACTCCACCCACAAAAAAGAAAAAAAGGCACTTCAACTGCCCCCATTCAATACCACAAAATGTAAAAAAGACCAGCATTCTATGCTCACAAGTGAACAAGCTATTGTAGAAGAAAATATTTGCAAGCAAAAATGCCATCCATACAAAATTCAAAGACACAAGAACCTCTAACAAGAAATTTGTGAAGCATCAACCAAAAACACTAATCATGGTTGAACAAGGTATGGTCTACAGATCAATATGCTATAATTTCCTGTGCTATTGAGAAACTTGCAAAATCAACAAGGTGATCCACATAGACCTGTAAAAATTCAACTTAACCCAAACCCTAAACCTGATAATATAGGATTATGAGGTGTAGGGATAGCAGTAATGAGTAATATAGCGAACCTATGATACAAGAAATAAAAAGGCAAGATGTAGAATTGTCCATGAAAACAGTGAAACACAAATTTTCAAAATATAAGAATGATTCAAACCTTTTAAAATAAATAAAATAAAAATAAAATAAAATAAAATTCTATGGATGATTAATTTGTGTGGATAAATTTTCAAATAACTTAACGACACCTCACATACATAGAAAAAAAAAATTAAAAATAATAATGTGTAACCAAAATGTTTATACCTAGACATATATGGAGTGACAAATACGCATTAGCATTAACAATCACAGGTCTAACAAAGAGGGAAATGGTATCATTTTCTCACATTGGAAAAGAATAGTACAAAACAAATGATGAAAACCAAACAATTGAATCTTAATCTTTAGGAAAAAAAAGGGGGGGAATGAAAAGAACAAAAATTGAAAAGGTAACTCCATAATGAATCATGGAAAGAAAAGGAATACAAATTCCAACACAAGACTAGTGCCAGCTATTAGCCAACAAACAATTTATACAATTAAAACATTTGGTTTTCTTAGTAAAATTCGAATTTCATAATTATTTTAGGGGGGGGAGGGGTGGGGGTGGGATTTGGGACTGCACATGCTATCCCTGAATCCACTAGACCCACAACAAACCCAAAAACATTGCATTAAATATTTTGACTCAAATCTATCCAACCCAAAAAACCTATTTTTACCTAACTAACCTGAAAACCATTACATTAAACTCATCTTGAGTTCAATTATTGCAACAATTGAGTTATTGAACATTCACCCAGCATCATTTGATAATTTATTGTGATTATGTGGGATCCTGTTCGAATCGTCTCAATTAATAGTTTCATAATATCTAATTCTTATAAAATTTACTTGTGGATATTTATAGATGTTTAAGATTCAATTTGTGCATTGAGATGTGTTTAAATCCTTATTGTTGCAATATTTAAACACCAAAAGAGGGAGTATATATTAATAAAATTACAATTAGCTAAATGGATAGTCGGTTTTAATAGTGGTTTGTGTTGAATGTAGATGGTATATTTTAATTTGGTCATAATTGTCAACATAATCATTGAAACTTGGTATATCTGGCTTACAGTGTTTACATTTTATTATCCCTTATTCTAGAAAGTAGAAAGTTCAACTTACTTTACAATTTTGAGTTCTTTCAAAAAGTTTAACTCACGTCTACTTCATTCTTCTTTGGAATATCTCTTATCCTGGTGCACCCTTCCTACCACTCAATAATTAAACATTTTTTTATACTTTTTATCTTATTTATCCATACTTTTCTTATTCAGTTACACCCACCCATTTTTTAAACCATCTCTCTTTATTTAATTAGTTGTTTTCTTACACCCAATCACTTTTTTCATGTATTCCTAGAGGCAAGAATCTACAATAAATGAATCGAATTTTCGAGAACAGAAGTAGTATGACCAAATATACGATTAAAGGATTAGCACATTCAAATCCCTTAAACCATTGAGTCAAACCAATATCGTACTATTTTTTATTGCCTTGATAAGTGTTCAAGCCAAACCCAAATATTTTATTCTAATCTAACTTGACCAACCCATTTGGCAGGTCTAGTTCAAAGCAAACCTTAGCCAACGATGTGGTTAAATGGATAGACATTTTTTTTTTTAATGTAGACTAAATTAATGAATATGGATATTAACTAGACCAGTGCTAAAAAAAATATTAGCAGCTACTATTCAACATGATAAACTCCTTGACTCTTCATGAATTGACCAATTGAAGTTGCATGTAATGTTCGATAACACTTGCCAATCAACTAAGCTGTTGGAGGCAGCCAAAATAAAGCCTGGCAAGCAGCAACAAATTCATATCACATGATGAGCATTGATTTCTCTCTGCCACTCTCCTTCACCAACAAACATTCGCTACACCTCTTTCAATTCAATGCAAAAATCACGTTCAATGCCAGTTTTTTTTTTCAAGAACTATCCAGAAATTAAGACATCCATCACTGTAGATAAAATATAAGCAAGAATGAAAGTGGACAAAAAAAACAATGATCTCAAGAAGCCTAGATACCAATGAACTAATTATAATGGATAATCTCAATTTTTATACAAATTACACAAATACATGACAACACTCGAGACACCAATTTCAGAAATAAACCACTTGAGACTCTGTGTATGCCAAGTTGCCAACTAAAGTGAACAGAAACACACATTTTGCAAGCTGTGGAAGGTCAGGATATCTACTTAAGTATATATTAGTCTGTAACGAAGTCGGCAGTTATAATTAATTAACAAATTAACACTGCTTTTGTTACTTATCCTAATTGGTCTCAAGACCGTAGACATGATGATCCAGTAACACATAAATATCACTGTCAGACAACTACTTCATAATAATGTAGTCCTTCCGAGTTTAAATAAATAAAACGTTTCGACTCTCACGTTGTTTAAGGAAGGTTAGTATATTTCTGAGCGTATATTTTAAACACAAAGGAATTTTAAACATGGAGGGAGTATATTTAGAGCGAAAATTTTAAACACTGAGGGAGTATATTTAGAGCGAAAATTTTAAACACTGAGAGAGTGTATTTAGAGCGTAAATTTTGAGCAAAAACTCAATAAAAACTTCACAAAAATGCCTTCCTGACATTAAGCAACAACAATTCAGAACCAGAACACGAAATCAAGTAAAGTAGAGAGTCCAACTGCCTTATTATACAAACAAAAATTAAAAATTGAATCTTATAATATATTAAATATTAATAAATAAAAAAAAAAAAAAAAAGAATTATAAAGCGCAAACGTTAGAGTGAGTAAACCGGCTTACCAGGATCGCATTGCTGATAAAATTTGTCAACGTCTGAAAATTTAAAAATTAAAAAAAAAAAAAAAAAAACAATTATAATTAATTATCAAAACAAAGAAATTATACTATAAAAGATGTCAAATATAGAGAGATTAAATGTAGAAGAGAGAATTAGACCAGAGGTGAGCGCCTTGATCAAACCAGCGCGTCTTCCTTTGAAATCGTTGAAAACTTCCTCCACCGTTCTTGGTGTGTTCTGCGGCAATCCTTCCATTAATCTATTTTTAAGCTTCTTCTGAAACCTTAATTTGAAGTATTTTGTGAATTAGCGACTGTAATTTCAAATAATTTATGGAGTCGAAGCAAATTGTAACGTCAATTTGATGGAATTGAAGTTGATGGTGAAGAAATTAAGATGAAGAACAGTTAAATTAGGGTTTAGGAGAAGAAAATGCACAAATCAATTGAAAACGAGAGGTTGAGAATGATGGAGAGAGAATTGAATTAGGGTTTTAAGGGCTTCTCTCCCCTCTTCTTCCCCTTCTCACTCTGCTTGTTTTTGGGGTTTAAATTGAAATTATTTGAGCAGTTTTTGTTTGTCAAGGACTCTAAGAAGAGCAGACTTTTATTTGAAGGGGGAATAATAAACCACCTTCTTTCTCGTTTATTTTAGGTTCATAAGGTAATAAAAATAATGTCAATTTTATTAACAATAATAATGTCGTTTTCGTAAGGTAATAACAATCATGTTGTTTTTAATTACGTTTATATAAGCTTTATAAGATAATAACAATAATGTTGTTTTTAAGCACGTTTATATTAGCATCATAAGTTAATAATAATAATGTCGTTTTAAATCTAGTTTATTTTAACTTCATAAAATAATGACAATAATGGTTGTTTAATCTACTTTATTTTAGCTTCATAATGTAATTACAATAATTTAATCTAGTTTATTTTAGCTTCATAAGCTAGTGACAGGCCCGTCGCTGACCTAGGGCAGCCGGGCCACCCGCCCAGGGCCCACGGATAGAGAGGGCCTCATCTTCAAAGAGGGCCTCATTAAAGTATAAATTTATCAATACTAGTATCTCTTGTCCTTTGTAGCTTGGTGGTTGGTACAAGTTTGTAAGTATTTAATATACACATAAGTCAGTGGTTCGACAAATTACTACTTGCATAGTATATATATAAACTACTATAGCCTAAATTATTGTTATATTATAATAAAATATCTATTGCTATGTTCCTAAAAAAATAAAATAAAATATTATTTATGGATTTAGATTTTAGATTATGAAGAATGATCCATTTCATTCATAAGAGAAAATCGATCATAAAGCTTCTTTTATACCTTCTTTCTTTTACAAACAATATAGTTGTAGACTTGTAGTAGTATATAGAAGTATTTATTTTTCCATTGAGTATAATTTATTAAAAGTGTTTTTTTTAACTATAGTCAAAACTAGATTATTTGTTCAAAACTTTTTCTTAAGGATGATAATTTGTTCATATTAAAGTATATATACATATATAAAAAAAAAATTAAAAAAATTTCTTCTTCAATATTAATAAAATAAAATAAAATAAATACTTCGTACTACATGCATTAGGGCCCCGATTTCTTCTTTCGCCCATGGGCCCCCGAAATCTCAGAAATGGCCCTGGCTAGTGACAATAATGTCTTTTTAAATCTCATTTAAAGGTTTACATGTCATAGAGTTCAACCTAAAGTAGTCGGCGTGAATTAATTCTGGTTTGATTTAGTAATACTTTGAGATGGTGTTGATTCCTGATAGATCAAGCTGCATATGACCTGAATTTAAGCTGGAACCCGGTTTGAAGAGGAAAATTATCTATTTAAAGTAGAAGTAAACCAACTCTCTTCATAACGTATGCAATTTTATTTTATTTCTTTAAATGATAATTTTTTTTGTTGCACAATATATGTTGGTACAACTCGTTTATGACGCACGATGCGGCAAGGTGCCACATCAGTAACCCCCTCTAGTAAACCTGTTTAAGTAACCTCCCAAGTAACCTGCTGCGAATCAGCCTAACCTGCAAGGAAACTCAAAGACTAACAACAGAATATAGAGGAAGAAGAAGGAAAGATTGTATTAAGGATTAGCAAAATTCAATCAATACACCTTTCTTTCGAGAGGAAAGAAGCTCTGTAAAACTAAGCAAGCTTAACAATAATTTTCTACATAATTATTACAACTTATTCTTCCCCCTTAAATAAACTTAGCCAGCTAATCTCTTGCTTAAAGATTGACAGGCTAAAGTCGTATCACCTAATCAAAAGTAATTCCTAAATCCTCTAACTAATGCAGATAGGGAAGTAGGGTCGAATCCACAGGGAAACAAGTCTTTTTTTTTCCTAATTAATTAAGGCAATCTAAATTATTAAGTAACAATTTGATAATATAGATATAAAACTAAACTACAGAGATTAAGAGTAAAGAAAAAACAATGAATAAAGGCCTAGGGCACATGTTCACCAATAAATAACATTCCAGGGTAAAACATAATAATCAATCATCAATGCATACATTAATCAGATCATAAAGGGCTTTCGCTACGTATTATAATCACATAATTAATCTACCGGTATTAAATCTCATCTCGACTTAACCATTTATAAATTAACCTGCCTATTGAAACTAGACCTAAACATCAATTCTCATCTCTCGAATCTCGAATCAATATTGTCTAACTCATGCATAAAAGATCAGGCCTAATCTAGTCACAGAGCATTAAATCAATCAATAGGAAATTAATCTAGCATTAATAATTAACAACAATAAATTACCCCTTCATATTATTTATGGATCCCTGCAAACCCTAGAAAGGAAACTACTCACACATAATTAAATCTAAACTAATCAAAGCAATAAAACAAGACATGATCAAAGGAATAAATAACTGAGATTAAGAGAAAAGAAATCGTTACCAAAGTAATCTGGAATTAAGAGTAGAGTTAAGAACAAAGTATTAGAGAGAGAAAACTAATCTAAAAACTAAGTAGAGAGAGAAAATATAAGAGAAAAATTAAGAAAGAGTAAAAGAGAATACTAAACTCGCTTAACGGAAAAGTATTTATATTAAGCAAGAATCCTAAACTAAAACAAACTTAAACGACGATTAAACCTCCTAATAATGACACGCGCCCATCGGGCCCGCCTTTTTTACTCCCAGGTATGTCTCTCGCGCCCGGCCGGGTGCGAGTTCGGGCGCCAGCTTTGCTCCCCCGCCCGACCGGGCGCGCCTTCGGGCGGGACCTCTAATGGTCGGGCGGCACTCTTGGGCCACTATTTGGACTTCGATTGGGCTCCAATTCTTCGGGCCAATCCGGATTTCCTCTTCGGATCTTGAATACTCGGTCCAAATGCCCCGGTATCACATAAACCGAGCCCTTAATCACCGGTTCGATGGCTCTAACCGGCCCTGGGCTATGAAGGATGGTCGTGCATCTCCAATGCTCATAGTTACTCCATAATATCTCGGGAAAATGCTCCAAAAGTGCAAATCCCTACAAAAATCAACCAAATCTATGAAAACACTAGAAAACACCAATTAGTAATAAAAGTGGCTCTAAAGAGCCAAAAACACTACTAATTATGACCAAGGGACGGGGGTAAAATACTATATAAAATGGACACATCAAACTCCCCCAAGCCAAACCTTTGCTTGTCCCTAAGCAAAGATCTCATCAATGAATAAATAAATATGCTTTACCCCAAAAAGTAAAAATCAAGCACAAACAATTCAAGGTAAATCTAATAAACATGCTTCAACATCAACCAATCTCATCCATCCAATTACTCTTCCTCCCTAACAATTGTCAAATAGAGAAAACCACAAGAGCATATAGAATTCAAGACTAGTGGTCACACACTCAACTCTCATTTATGTGGCGAGTAAAAGATGTACTCGATCGCTCTCCAACCAACCCCTTTAATGTGAACAATGCCCCCTCCCCCAACTCACACTCTCGTGTGTATAAAAAGATGTACACTCAACCTACTAGTCGACTCGAAATATGTCAAATCATAACTTGCATTGATAAACAACACTTTCATATCCATACAACTCTATGCACAAAGGTCGGAAGGTCTTTAAAGCTTGTAATGTAAGGCTAGGGTAAAGGGTAGGAAACATTTGGGAATTAGTGAGAGAAAAGCTATGCTTGAAGGGAGCAAATCCTAATAACACCCATGATCAAAATAAATAATGATCAACATCTCCAACATAACCAATTCCAACAAGAATCCACCAAAAATAACTCCAAACATAAACAACAATCCCACCACTTACAAATTTCACTCATAAAGATATAATAATGAAGAATTAGAGTGAAATAACAAACTTTATTTTCCAAACTTGAATTTTTAATTGAAACTCAATTTTTTTCTTTCCTTTGATTAACCTCCAACTGGAACATTTGAACATTGAACAATTTTTTCCTTTTTGCTCTTTTTTTTCTTTTGAAGTTCACTCACTTTTTTTTTCATTTTTTTCTTTGAACTTCTCTTTTTTTTTCATAACATCATACTTTATTTTTTCAAGAAGATTAAACATTCAAGCTCATCAAAAATAAACTACAATCAAGAACAAAATAACTTCTCAAAACCCACCGAAATTGTGCAAATAATAAGCACACTACAAACTCCCTTACCTTACTCACTAATAGCTCCCCCAAGCCAAGCTTGGGACTAGTAACCAATGGGGCAAAATAGGCTTGTAATGTGGCTAATAAACAACAAAAAATTCAAGGCAACAACATGGGTAGCAAGAAGGGAACAAATGTATCTACAATCATCTGGAGGCTACCTAAAAGAACAAATGCCTTCGTCCTCCACAATGTGCATAATAATGAGTCATAGAAACATTACTTATAGTTGCAAATCAATACTCAAATTCATTGACATACCAGGAACTATCACACATTCCTAACCAAATCAACTAGTCAAGCACTATATTCACAAGCAGTTGGGCAAAATTGACGCATGTTAGGACATCTAAGCAATCAAACTTCAAATCATGATCAACAAATCCACAATGCTTATCATCATATACCAAGAATAAAAACAATATTTTCCAAGTATATGGGGCACAAGGAAGCATGATTTACAATTCATTGGAACGTATTTTTGTAATTTTTTTAATTTTTCAATTATTTTTTTTTTGTATTTTTCTTATGAGAAAGCAATAAAACTAACCTAGAAAGCTATAAATCTAAACTAAGAAAACACACCAAAAATAAAAGAGATGAGAAAAAGAAAGATACCAAATCCAAAATCTCCCCCAAGCCAGAATCAGACAATGTCCTCATTGGCTTGGGAACTATCCCGGCATGGCTAATCCTCATCATCCTCATCCATGGAGCCGAATCCTCCGCCTCCGCTGCCACCTGCACCACCTGCACCAGAAGAGCTACCACCAAAATAATCAGCATGAAAACTCCCCCCCGCTGGTCCCCCGAAAGGAATGTCTTGGCCGTACCCATGGAAACCAGAATAGTCAGTATAAATACCATGGGCAGTGGGATCCCTATCGTATCCCTGAGGTGGAGGCTGAAACCAGTCAAGGTAAATGGCATCGTCGGGAATGTTGCCCCGACGAGCATAATCATCATACATAGGGTAGAAAGCTCTACCCTGGTTCCTCTCAAGATACCCAAGATACCCTAACCTATGGTCAATGGAGCCTACCATCCTCCTAAGGTCGGTGTGGGAATGCTCAATACGGCCTAAAGCCTGACCTATACTCTGAAGGTCCCAAACTGGGTCAGAGTCAACATGGGGGACAGAGTGAGACATGCGAGGTGGTGAAAGCGCTACCTTGGGCTCAGGCTGGGGTGGTGGGACTGGTGGTGGTACTAGTGGTGCTTGCCCCCTAGCTAGGGCAACTAAAAGGTCGTACGTGTAGGACGCTTGCCTTGGGGGAAAGGCGGTCAAGTCAGGACTAGGTAGGGAAAAGATGGGCAATGGCTGCTCGGTCCCAGTCCTAATGCACCAGTGGGGGGTTTGCTCACTATCCAGTCGTACCCAACCCAACTCCTCAAAATACCTAGCAGCCATATAGGTATCCGGTCCATAGTTAGTCATTTGGTGGGGTCCACTCTCAACAAAACCAACCTTTTTAACTTCTATCCTAGTGATAAGACCTCCTATACGAATAGGGGTACAAGACTAGGTACTGGCGGTGGCATGTCTACTCGGGTGGTGGATGATGTATCTACCTATGTTCAGTTTACCAAACCCATACACATAGTGTCCAATAACAGCTAATTCGTTGGTTTGGGCGTTGTGAGGCTCGTTCCTACCAAGAAAACACAATCCTGCAAATCTTTGCCAGATTTTTGGGATAGGGTGATGGATAGGTTTCGTACTAGCATGTTGGGGGTCGGGGGTCGGTAAACCAGTTAAAGCATGATAAATATCACCCATTTTATAATCAACATGCCATTGAAAAGGTAATTCAGAATTCAATTCAAATAATTTACAAAATTCAACATATGTCAAACTAGTATTCCTATTGTTCAACCTAAAAAATAAGTTCGGTCCATTTCTACTATTTACAACTTTTAAAGAGGACAAAAATTCACATGTTAATTCACGGTATGTAGGATAATGCATGTCAACAAATTTTCTCATTCCTATATCATTCAAAAATCGTTTAACATAATCATACAAACCATAAGATTCAAGGGTAGGGCGGTGTAACCACCGTGAAGGAATTACCTCCCGCCCGGCAAGGTGTTCTAGCCGTTCCTTTTGCTCCTGGCTAGCAACTCGGATCGTTGGCCAATAGAGAGTTGCAAATATGGATCAAACTCCTCCGTCAAACTAGAACTCCTCCCAAAAATTGATCGAGCCCTCTTTAAAGCCATAGTAGAAAAACGGGTGTGAAATTATTTGATTGAAACTTGAAATTTTTTATGTAGGATTGTAGAGGATGAAGAGAGGATTAAGAATATGTAAAAATTATTGGATTTGGGTGAGAAATGAAGAGAATATCTTAGAGTGAAGGTAGAGGTTTTAAGGTTTTAGAGAGAGAAAGTTATGGAGGAAAGAGATAGAAATGAAAAAAAGAAAGAAGAGAGAAGAAGAAAAGAAACACGGCTGGTGTCGCGCCCGGTTGGGCGGACCTTCGCTCGATCGGGCGATCTGGGCGTAATATCTTTGCTGCTTGCGTGCCCGGTCGGGCGATCTACTACCCAAATTATCTTCTCCTCTCGTGCCCGGTCGGGCGGGCGTCGCCCGATCGGGCGATCTAAATCACCGTATACGTCAAATCTCGCGCCCGATCGGGCGAAAAATCGTTAATTCGAACCCTTAGTCTCGAGCCCGATCGGGCGAAAAATTACGATTTTTCAACCCTTGCTCTCGCGCCCGGTCGGGCGAGCTTCGCCCAATCGGGCCCGAGGCTAGCTTGGACTATTTTTGTATTTCTTCTTTTCTTCAATTTTTGGCTAACTCTTTTCCTTCAAACCTGTACAAAAACTCATAAAACTCATTAGATTCCGTCCTCTCTCCTCTCACAAGAAAAAGAAAAGAAAAACTAGTTTAAAAAGCATTAAAATACGGGTTGCTTCCTGCAAAGCGCTGGTTTATCTAGGTCCCGCATGACCTTCTTACCAAGTATAAAAACTAGGACCCTTTGCCTAACGCTTGGTCGGGTGGTTTCTCACCCGGCCAAGTGGTATTTAGGCCAGGACGCGACTTCCTGACATACCCTGTGGGATGCCAATTCACCTTATCTGGTGGGTCCTCCTTGACTTGGACTGGGGGTTCGTCAATACTACACACTAGAGACCCCTTTTTGATTGATGGTTGCTTAAGATTGTCGCTACATTTAGCACTTGCAACTCGATTTGGCGGAACACGTACCGTAGGTTCAATTTCCACAACTTGCTTGTTTAATTCCACCTTCTTATCTTCGAAGCCAAGACCGACAGTGTAGAGGGCTCTTTCTATTGAATCAACCTCCTTTTGCCATTTGTCTATCTCATCTGTAAAGGATGCAACACAAGATACCGCCTCCAAGGGATCTTTTACAAGAGCTAGGGGCTTGTTAGAATAATTTTGAACCACATCAACACTAAAACACTTCTCCTCTATCATGGGGCTTTTAGGGGTATTATTAAGATTAAAAATAATATTATCATCCCCTATTGATAGTGTCAATTTGCCACATCTCACATCTATAATTGCTCCTGCAGTATTAAGGAATGGTCTACCCAAAATAATTGGGGTTTGCATATCCTCATCCATATCAAGAACAACAAAGTCAACAGGTATATAAAATTTACCTACTCTAACAGGAACATCCTCTAAAACACCTAAGGGGTATTTAAAAGAACGACCGGCCATTTGTAGAGTGATATTGGTAGCTTTTAATTTACCCATATTTAGCTTGGAACACACAGACAATGGCATAACACTAACGCTAGCACCCAAATCACATAATGCATTATCAATCATTAGATTGCCAATATGACAAGGGATAGAAAAACTACCTGGATCTTTCAGTTTAGGTGGAGATTTATTTTGAAGTACGGCACTACACTCTGCAGTGAAAGCTACTGTCTCTACCTCACTAATAGACCTTTTTCTTGTCAATATTTCCTTCATGAATTTTGCATATGCAGGAATTTGTGTAATTAATTCAGTGAAGGGAACTGTTACATGCAAATCTTTAACCATCTCCAGAAACTTACCAAACGGCTTATCCAAATTTGTTTTCAAGTGACGATTTGGGAATGGAAGTTTGATAACTGGCTTTGGAATATTACTGCTCTTATCTGGAGCTTATACATTCCCTAGAGTCGTACCCTGCAATGTAAAATCAGATATATTAGTACTACTCTTTAGCTCTGCAGGGCTATTAGCTACATTGTCAGGTTTAATTGAATCAAGATTAGCATTATTTAATAAAATAGGTTCATCATCTCTGGGCATAGGGGGCCCTTCGTAGTTTGAACCACTCCTTAGAGTAATTGCATAGGCTTGATCCGTAGGCCTGGTCGGCTGTGCTGGCAGGGATCCCTGTTGACGGGCTTGTAGAGTAGCAGAAATTTGCGTAATTTGATTATCTACAATTTTATTATGTGCTAGGATCAAATCAATTTGGGCATCTCTACTCTCCATGTGCTTCTGCATACTAGCCAACATCACTCTAATTTCTACCAAAGCAGGGTCGGAAGATGAGGAGGGTTGTTGTGGTTGGTTCTTCTGGCCAGCATTGGGGTGGTAATATTTCTGCTGTTGTTGTTTTGGTGCCTGTGATTCTTGTGGAGGTGGTGGATTTTGAACATTGGTGCTCCGGTAGGAAAAGTACGGATGATTCCGGTACCCAGGATTGTAGTTGTTGGAGTATGGGTTGTTCTGCCTATAAGCTTGAAAGGCATTGACTTTCTCCACGGAACTCCTGCAATCTTGCTCCCAATGACCTAGAATTCCACAATTTTCACAGAAAGCCTCATTAGAATTATTATTAATTGCAGAAACATTAGCTACATTTGCAGTACTGAGATTATCTAGTTTTTGGCAAATAGAGGTTAATTGAGCTTGTAAAAAGGATACAGAGTCAACACTATGCTTCCCCTTGTTAGCAAAGCCTCTAGGATTCCCGTATTGGGAATTATGTATTGCCATATCTTCAATAACTTGACGTGTATCATCAACATTAAGGTTCATAAACCTCCCACTAGCTGCAGAATCCAATATTATTCTAGATGAATTTCCAATCCCATTGTAAAAGGCTTGGATCAACTGTCATTGTGCCAAATTATGGTAGGGGCACTCTCTTTGTAAATCCTTGAACCTCTCCCAAGCCTCATATAAAGTTTCATCGGCCTCTTGGGAAAAGTTCTGAATAGCACTCCGTAGTACAACTGTTCTCTTTGCAGGATAATATTTGTTATAAAAATTTAAAACAAGAGTTTCCCAGTCGGTTATACCAAGTGCAGTTCTATTTAATCTATTAAACCATAATTTGGCTTTTCCACTTAAAGAAAAAGGAAAGAGAATATTCCTGATTTGGTCTTGTGTGACCCCAGCTTGCCTGATGGTATTACAGTACTGACAGTAGTCTGCAATATGGAGATTTGGGTCTTCACCCTTAGCTCTACTAAATTGCTTCCTTTCTATCATCGTTATAAATTGGGGTTTAATCTCAAACTGTACCCCATCAAGAGCTAGAGTGGGAGTAAGGTGCTAAAAATCTGAAGCTTTGGTTGTGAATAATCACTGAGCTTCTTCGCCATCTCTGATTCTAGATCAGATGATATCTCTGAATCGCTAGAATCAGCTGGAGGGTCTCGGTGACTATTATTATCACCGGAACCCGCCAGGATTTGCCTGTAGAAATTCTTTTGTCTATGGAAGGATCGTTCGATCTCAGGATCGAATGGGATGTAACCTGATCTGGAACACCTGGGCATAAACAAAGAACTAAAAGCAAATATGAGACTTGCCTCAAAGAACTAACGTTCTTTTAGACAAAAAGAAATAACCTAGACTACAAAAATAATTAGAAATGAAAATAAAACTGTTTCCCCAGCAAAGCCGCCAAAATTTGACAGGCTAAAGTCGTATCACCTAATCAAAAGTAATTACTAAATCCTCTAACTAATGCAGATAGGGAAGTAGGGTCGAATCCACAAGGAAACAAGTCTTTTTATTCCTAATTAATTAAGGCAATCTAAATTATTAAGTAACAATTTGATCATATGGATATAAAAGTAAACTACGGAGATTAAGAGTAAAGAGAAAACAATGAATAAAGGCCTAGGGCATAGGTTCACCAATAAATAATATTCCAGGGTAAAACATAATAATCAATCATCAATGCATACATTAATCAGATCATAAAGGGCTTTCGCTACGTATTACAATCACATAATTAATCTACCGGTATTAAATCTCATCTCTCGAATCTCGACTTAAACATTTATAAATTAACCTGCCTATTGAAACTAGACCTAAACATCAATTCTCATCTCTCGAATCTCGAATCAATATTGTCAAACTCATGCATAAAAGATCAGGCCTAATCTAGTCACAGAGCATTAAATCACTCAAAAGGAAATTAATCTAGCATTAATAATTAACAACAATAAATTACCCCTTCATATTATTTATGAATCCCATAAACCCTAGAAAGGAAACTACTCATACATAATTAAATCTAAACTAATCAAAGCAATAAAACAAGACATGATCAAATGAATAAATAAATAAATAACTGAGATTAAGAGAAAAGAAATCGTTACCAAAGTAATCTGGAGTAGAGTTAAGAACAAAGTATTAGAGAGAGAAAACTAATCTAAAAACTAAGTAGAGAGAGAAAATCTAAGAGAAAAATTAAGAAAGAGTAAAAGAGAATGCTAAACTCACTTAACTGAAAAGTATTTATATTAAGCAAGAATCCTAAACTAAAACAAACTTAAACGATGATTAAACCTCCTATGCACGACCATCCTTCATATCCCAGGGCCGGTTATAGCCATCGAACCGGTGATTAAGGGCTCGGTTTATGTGATACCGGGGAATTTGGACCGAGTATTCAAGACCCGGAGAGGAAATCCAGATTGGCCCGAAGAATTGGAGCCCAATAGAAGTCCAAATAGTGGCCTAGAGTGCAGCCCGGCCATTAGAGGTCTCGCTCGAAGGCGCGCCCGGCCGGGCGGGGGAGCAAAGCTGGCGCCCATCTCTGGAAAATGCTCTAAAAGTGCAAAACCCTACAAAAATCAACTAAATCTACGAAAACACTAGAAAACACCAATTAGTAATAAAAGTGGCTCTACAGAGCCAAAAACACTACTAATTATGACCAAGGGATGGGGGTAAAATACTATATAAAATGGACACATCAAAGATTCTTTTTTCTTTATAACAAACTTTCTCTATCAGAATTACAAAAGCACTTGACTATTTTGCCCTTGCAATTTTAATTGGATTTGCTTCCCTGGCCCTGCTTCTTCCTTGCGTAAGTAAACACCACTAAAGGTCTAGATGGATCTCTAGCAATACCCCCCCTAACAAGCTTCACCTTTGTCCTTAAGGTGGAACTCAGCAAACCTAGCATCAATGTCTTCAACGGTTCCCAAGTTGCTTCCAACTCAAAGAGGTGCTGCCACTTGATAAGGACTTCAACAAGAGTAAGATTGCCATGTTGGATATTCCTGACCCCAAGAACACTTTCAGGCTGCACTTCAAACACCAAATCATAAGAAAACTGAGCAGGCAATGGAGAAGGGGTATGTCCCTTACCAACTGATCTTTTCAGCTAGGAACAATGGAAAACAGGGTGAATTATCGACCCCTCGGGCAACATCAACTTATAGGCCACCTCCCTAACCTTCTAGAGTATAGGATACAATCCATAATATCTCGAAGACAACTTCTCATTAGACCTCTTTCCCACAGACTGCTGACGATATGGTTGAAGTTTCAAGAACACTAAATCTCCCACTTCAAAGTGTCCTGCTCTCTTGCTCTTGTCTCATAGTTGCGCATGTCTTCCTAGGCCTTTAAGAGATAAAACTTTAAGTCATCCAGTACAACATCACACTCCATTAACTGATCTTCCACTGAAGCAACCGAAGTACTACAGTGAGAATAACAAATAAGATGAGGTGGGTCACGACCATACAACACCTTGAAAGGAGTAAAATTGGTGGCCATGAAAAGAAGTGTTATAACAATATTCTGCCCATGAAATCCAAGTAGACCAAGACCTTGGTTTTCCATTCACAAAACAACGGAGATACGATTCCACGCCCTTATTAACCACTTCAGTTTGCCCGTCAGACTGAGGGTGATAAACCGTACTCCTAGCTAACTATTTTCCTTGAAGCCTAAAGAGTTCGTTCCAAAAAATGCTCAGAAACACCTTATCCCTATCAAAGACAATGGTAGAAAGAACACCGTGCAATCGCACCACCTTTCGAACAAAAACTTGAGCCACCATTGGAGCGATAAAGGGATGTTTGAGGAGTATGAAGTGTCCATACTTCGAAAGCTTGTCAACGACCACCAAAATGGTGTCCCAACCAGCTAACTTAGGAAGGCCTTTGATGAAGTCCATCGAAATGTCCTCCAAAACCTTGTCAGGAATGGGAAGGGGATGTAAAAGACCCATAGGACTGATCGTAGAAGTCTTATTTTGCTGGCAGACCAAGCAAGCTTGAACATACTTTGCGACATCCTTGCGCATACCCACCCAATATTAGTGTGCTGACAATCGTTGGTATGTCTTAAAGTCCCTCGCATGACCCCCAAGAGGTGAGTCATGATACTCTCGAAGTAGGGCAGAAGTGAGAGTACACAATTTGGGAATAACCACCCTCCCCTTGTACTTAAGGACTTCATTTTCTAGAGTGAACCCTCTGGGAACCTTTTCCCCTTGCTTAATGCTGCTAGTCAGCTTGTAGATTAGAGGATCCTGCTGAATGTGTGATATGTCCAATTTATATAGTGTTTTACCCACGTCCCTTGGTCATAATTAGTAGTGTTTTTGGCTCTTTAGAGCCACTTCTATTACTAATTAGTGTTTTCTAGTGTTTTTGTAGTTTTGCTTGAGTTTTGTAGGAAATTGCACATTTGGAGCGTTTTCCGGGTTTCTCATGAAGCAACTACGAGCATTAGGAGGACACGACCTTATTTGAAGCCCAAGACCGGTAAGAGCCGGTGATTAAGGGCTCGGTATGTGATACCGGGGCATTTAGATCGAGTATTCAAGACCCGAAGAGGAAATCCGGATTGGGCCGAAGAATTGAGCCCAATCGAAGTCCAAGCCTCGAAGAAGAAGCCGGGTCCAATCGGGCAAGCTTGCGCCCGATCGGGCGGGCGCGCACAAAAATGTACCAGCAAGAAGGCGCGCCCGATCGGGTGAGCGTAAGCTCGATCGAGCGCGGCTACCCAGGAAGGCTATGAAGAAAAAGGGGGGTCCAATCGAGCGGCCCTTCGCCCGATCGGGCGCGTGTTCTTTAGAGGACCTGATGGCCAAGATTTTTAGTTTTCAATTAGGATTTGTTTGAGGGATGTTTAAGTACGGTTTTTGTATGTAATTTTGATTACCTTATCTTTTAGACTTTCTCTCTCTACTTAAGATATTTTCTCTCTCTTAAATTCTCTCAACTTTGTTCTTAACTCCATTCCTTAATCCAGATTTCTTTTGGTAACAATTTCTTCTCTTTTAATTTCAGTTATCTTCTTTAATTCTTTCATCATGTCTTGTTTTATTGTTTTGATTAGTTTAGATTTAATTATGCTTGAGTAGTTTTATTTCTAGGGTTTATGGGGATTTAATAAATAATATGAAGGGGTAATTTGTGATTGTTGATTATCAATGCTTGATTAATTTCCTATTGATTAATTTAATGCTATGCAATTAGGTTTGGCCAGGTTTAATTGTATGAGTTTAGCAATATTAATTCGAGATTCAAGAGATGAGAATTGATGTTTAGGCTTAGTTTCAATAGGCGGACTAATTTATAAATGGTTAAGTCGAGATTCGAGAGATGAGATTTAATACCGGTAAATTAACTCTGTGATTGTAATACGTAGCGAAAGCCCTTTATAATATGATTAATTGATGCTTGATGATTGCTTATTATGATTTGCCCTGGAATATTGTTTATTAGTGAACCTATGCCCTAGCATATCCCTTCATTGATTTACATCCCTTTTTATTCCCTTCCTACTTTTACCTCTAGTAGTTTAATTACTCTTTTACAACAATTTGGTTACTAGATAATTTAGATTGCTTTTATTTAATTAGAAATAAATTGACTTGTTTCCCTATGGTTCGACCCTTCTTCCCTATCTACATAGTTAGTGGATTTAGGTTTTATTTTTGATTAGGTGAATACGACTTGAGCTTGCCAAAATTTGGCGCCGTTGCCGGGGAAACGGTTTTATTTTTATTTTCTAATTATTTTTTGCAGTCTAGATTATCCCCTCTTGTCTCAGAGGACGTTAGTTCTTTGAGGCAATTCTCATATTTGTCTTTTAGTTCCTTGTTTATGCCTAGGTGTTCCAGATCAGGTTACATTCCGTTCGATCCTGAGATCGAGTGCACGTTCCTTAGGCAAAGGAATCTTTATAGACAAATTCTGGCGGGTTCTGAGGAAGACAACAATCAAAGAGACCCTCCCTCTGATTCTAGCGACACAGAAATTCCTTCACATCCAAAATCAGAGATGACGGCCCAAAAGAAGCTCAGTGACTACTCGCAGCCGAAGCTCACAGATTTTCCGCACCTTACTCCCACTCCGGCTCTTGATGAAGCTCAATTTGAAATCAAACCCCCAATTTTTCGCTATGATAGAGAGAGGAAGCAATTTAATGGAGCTAAGGGTGAAGATCCTAATCTCCACATTGCAGATTTCTACCAATATTGTAACACCATTAGACAAGCCGGGGCCACGCAGGACCAAATCAGGGAGATTCTTTTTCCCTTTTCATTATGTGGCAAAGATAAATTATGGTTTTATGGTTTGAATAGAACTGCACTTGGTATTACTGACTGGGAAACTCTTGCCTTGAATTTCTATAATAAATATTACCCTGCAGAGAGAACAACTGTATTAAGGAGTGCTATTCAGAACTTCGTTCAAGAGGCCGATGAAACTTTATATGAGGCTTGGGAGAGGTTCATGGATCTACAGAGAGAATGCCCCCACCACAATCTAGCACAATGGCAATTGATCCAAGCTTTCTACAATGGACTTGGAAATTCATCTAGATCAGTTCTAGATTCTGCAGCTAGTGGGAGATTCATGAATTTAAATGTGGACGATGCCGGACATGTTATCGAAGATATGGAAATACACAATTCCCAATACGGGAATCCGAGAGGGTTTGCAAATAAAGGAAAACATAATGTCGATTCCGTATCCTTTTTGCAAGCTTAATTAACGTCTATTTGTCAAAAATTAGATAATCTTACTGCTACTCCTAACTCTGTAGCTAATGTTTCTTCTGTTCCTCACAATGAAGCTTTTTGTGAAAATTGTGGAATTGTAGGGCATTGGGAGCAAGATTGTAGGAGTTCCATGGAACAAGTTAATGCCTTCCAAACCTATAGACAGAATAACCCATATTCCAACTCTTATAATCCTGGTTACCGGAACCATCCATATCTTTCGTACCGGAGTACCAATGTACAAAATCCTCCACCTCCACAACAACCACAACAACAACCCCCACCATAGCAAAAATATTACCATCCAAATTCTGGCCAGAAAAGCCAAGCACAACCCTCATCATCTTCTGACCCTACTATGACAGAAACTAGAGTAATGCTTACTAACATGCAAAAGCATATGGAGAGTAGGGATGCGAAAATTGATTCTATTTTAGCCCACAATAAAATCATGGATAATCAAATTGCACAACTTTCATCTACCCTACAAAACCGTCAGCAGGGATGATGAGTGACATTTATGTCACTCTTAGGGAGTAGTTTTAGAGTCATTTTCGTGTTTATTTTATCTTATTTTCCCTTTCTTTCTCTTGTTTTCTTTTTAATAAAGTTTCTTGTTTATTCGGTAATTTTGGAGCGTTTTAGTTTATTTTCTTTATTTTATTAGTTTTAGTCTATTTTCGTATTTTATTTTACTTTGTTTGCTTGTATAGTTTTTGTTTTATTTTTATTAGTTTAGTTTTATGTCCCTTATTTTCTATTTTATTTTATTTATCTCTATTTTATTTATTTTATTTTTATTTTGTCTTTTGATAATGCCCTCGTGTTTTTGTTGTAGGTCGAGTTTGGTGTTTTGGGTTTTAAACTCGTGTTCGAGTTCAAAGTCCGGGATTCGAGGTGCAAATTTGTTCTAAAGCTGCTGCCCTGTTGCTGCCAGCTTAAACTACACCACCCTTCATTATCCTACACCACACCATCAGCAACAACAATTCCCCTGCTCCTCTTTCCCATCCAATCAGCCAACAACAATTACCACCAACCCATTTACCATCACCAACAGCCACCACGTACTTCACCCCGCAGCACCAGCCACCACCAAACCACCTGACCACATCACAACCAACACACACGAGCCGCAGCAGCACCAACACAAACAAACCGCAACCCAGCCTCACAACAGCCCGCATCACCCCGCAACGCCACCAGTCCAACCTTCAACCACCAATTACCACCAGCCGCACCTGACCACCGCAATCACCCCGCATCCCTCACACCAACCACAAACCAGCAACAACAGCCACCAATTAACTCCACCTCACCACCGAAACCATAAAGCAGCCCCTGTACC
Source organism: Chenopodium album (assembly GCF_948465745.1). Classification (NCBI taxonomy): domain Eukaryota; kingdom Viridiplantae; phylum Streptophyta; class Magnoliopsida; order Caryophyllales; family Amaranthaceae; genus Chenopodium; species Chenopodium album. The sequence continues at coordinate 31,886,151 of NC_137834.1, forward strand.
TCCCTCACGCAACAAACCAGCCATCACAAACCACCAACCGCAAGCCACCAGCATCAATTACAGCAACAATTGCGCCATTTCATCACCAATTCGCACAGCAACAGCCCCAAATCAGAGCAAATTCGATTTCAATCGGGTTCGGGCAAACCGTTGGTGGTTCGGTCGAAGTTCGAGTCAGAGACTTTGTGGGTTTCGTTAATCGAAGAGGAGTGGTCGAACATACCCATGGTTCGACCGAACCAACCCCGTAGTTCGGCCGCACCAACCCATGGTTCGACCGAACCGCTCCGCTTCACACATGGGTTTTAATGAAGATGGACGACCTCGATTTGATGATGATAGTTGATGAACGGTGGTGATGGTGGTGCGTTTCAATGGAGATAGAGCAGCCAATGTGACGGAGAAGAAGAGGGAAATCGGGACTGATTGTTTTGGGTGGGGAATTGATGGGTTTTGGTTTTCTTTTTTTCTTTTTCTTTTATTTTTTATTTCTTTTCCTTTTCCTTTTCTTATTTCTTTTCTCTTTTGTTTTCTTTTCTCTTTTATTTTCTTTTTATTTCCTTTTCTTTCTTTATTTTATTTCCTTCTTTTATTTTTCTCTTTTTCTCCTAGTTTTATTACCTTAGTATAAATACCCAATTTTGGGGTAACTAGGGTGGAATTCAATAACTATCTATTCCTCTCTCTAATTAGTTTTAGTTTTAGGTTAGGTTAGGGTTAGTCTTCATTAGTAGAGAGAGAAAGTGAGGTTTTCTTCATTAATGAACTTGGATTTTGAAGAAGGAGCTTGTTCAATCCTTTGTAGACCTTCATCTTCAATTAATGAGCAATTTCTTACTCTTTCTCTTTACCTTTGTTCTTGATTTTGTTTATTTGCTTTTATTTTTCTTCTCTGCTTATTAATCATGTTGATGCTTATTGATTTGATGATTGATATTGTTTTCAACATGATTTGTGAGTAGTCACCTAGCCAAGGGTGTGGGGATGGTGTAGTTGTTAATTGATTCATGCTTGTGATGTTGGGGTTATGTTAATGGTGATTAAAGTCTTTGTATGCTTGATATTCTTTGGTCTTTCTTGCAAGTGCACATTGTTAGTTGATCAAAGATGAGTCTTTACTAACAAGTAACGGAAGTTGACTTAGTTGAGATTCATTACTATCGATTGTTATTTAATAGTACCTCCTAATATATGGTTCTAATGTGGAAACATAGAGGCTATATTAGGAGAAGCCAATTGACCCTGGAAGGCGGCTAGATTGGACCCTTTACTTCGATATTCATGTATGTTTAGTTTACCATTGATATGCTACTTTGTTATTGTATGGTCAAGCGTCAACTTCACCTACCCATTTCCCTTGGTGCCTTAATGTTTTATTTCTTGTTTTAGTATTTTTAGACTTTAGTTTATTTATCCCCTATTCCGGACTAGCTTAATTGTCGATAACATTTGGTGGTGTTTACCGTTCTCTGTGGTTCGACCCCTATGCTTGCCTTGTACTCGTATTAGGTTTGTTTAGGATGTATAAATTGTATTTGATCTAGGGATAGACAATTGACGACGCGTTTATTCCCTTGTCAAGGGAGCTCTACCATCGCAACCAATCCATCGCATAGATCATGCCAATGCGATCGCTCTAAGGAGTGGTTCACATTATGATGGACCTCCTATGCCAAAGGAAGATGAAACAGTTCTTGATCCAGATTCCTCTATACCTAACGCTAATCCTGCTAACCCTGCATGGCTACAAACAGACACTAACCCTTCTAATGTTTCTTTGCAGGGTAAATCTCAGGATAAGGGAGGAGATGTTCAGAGCTCGGTTATCAAACTACCGTTCCCTAATAGACAATTGAAGAGTAAGTTTGATAAACAATTTGGTAAGTTCTTAGAGGTTGTGAAAAACTTGTAGGTAACAGTTCCTTTCACTGATTTAATCACTCAGGTTCCTGCATATGCTAAATTTATGAAAGACATTCTGACTAGGAAAAGGGCCTTTAATGAGGTAGAAACTGTAGCTTTTACAGAGGAGTGTAGTGCCTTATTGCAAAATAAATCCCCTACTAAATTAAAGGATCCCGATAGTTTTTCTATCCATTGTCATATAGGGAATGTTTTTTTATTGATAAAGCTTTGTGTGATTTGGGTGCCAGTGTTAGTGTTATGCCATCGTCTGTCTGTGCTAAACTTAATATGGGAGAATTAAATAGTTACTAATATAACTTTGCAAATGGCAGATCGTTCTGTAAAATACCCCCTAGGTATTTTAGAGGATGTCCCTGTCAGAGTTGGTAAATTTTTTATCCCTGTTGATTTCGTTGTTTTAGACATGACAGAGGATACATAAATACCCATTATATTAGGTAGGCCTTTCCTCCATACTACAGGAGCCATTATTGATGTAAAAAATGGTAAACTAACCCTTTTGGTTGGTGATGATAATGTTACTTTTAAAATAGGGAAAGTTTTGAAAGGGCCTATGCTAGAGGAAAATTGTTGTTATATTGATGTAATTGATATAATGGACGATATTTGTGATGATAACTTGCCACAGGTTCTTGCAAGGGATCCCCTGGAGGAAATTCTTTGTGGGAATTTATCTGCAGATAATGCAAGCTTCTGGGGTAATGAAGTACAGGATATTGAAAGAGCTCTTACCTTAAAAGAGTTAAAAGAGACATTAAAGGTAGCAAATTTAGTTTAGGAATCGAAACCTGCAGAGGTCAAGAAACCTGAACTAAAACCTCTCCCTTCTCATTTAAAATACATTTTTCTAGATGAGCAGGAACTATACCCCGTGATCATCAGTACTGCACTTAATGACCTACAAACTTCCCAACTTCTAGGGGTCCTTCAAACCCATAAGAAAGCAATTAGGTACAGTATTGATGATCTCAAGAGTATTAGCCCTGATTTTTATATGCACAGGATACATTTAGAGGATAAATATAAGCCCTGCATTCAACCCCAGAAAAGATTGAATCCTAACATGCAGGAAGTAGTCAAGAAAGAGGTTATGAAATTACTCGATGCAGGTATTATCTATCCTATTTTTGACTCCAAGTGGGTAAGTCCTGTGCAGGTAGTTCCTAAAAAAGGTGGGATGACTGTGATCATTAATGAGAAAAATGAATTAATTCCAACTAGAACTGTAACAGGGTGGCGTATGTGCATTGATTATCGTAGACTAAATATCGCCACTAAAAAGGACCACTTTCCCCTCCCCTTTATAGATCAAATGCTTGAGAGGTTAGCTAACCATAAGTTCTTTTGCTATTTGGATGGGTATTCGGGATTTTTCCAAATTCCAATTCACCCTGAAGATCAGGAAAATACAACCTTTACATGCCATTATGGTACTTTTGCATATCGTAGGATGCCCTTTGGTTTATGTAATGCCCCCGCTACCTTTCAACGTTGTATGATGAACATCTTTTCTAATTTCATAGAGTATATTATGGAAGTATTTATGGATGATTTTAGCGTGTATGGTTCTTCATTTGATTCATGTCTAATAAATCTCGCTAAAATTTTGAAACGATGTGAAGAATGCAATTTGGTACTAAACTGGGAGAAATGTCACTTTATGGTGACAGAGGGAGTAGTTCTAGGTCACATTGTATCTAACAAGGGATACAATTACCTCCCCCAGTTTCTTGGGTCATGCGGGGTTTTATCGTCGCTTTATGAAAGACTTTTCTAAAATTTCTAAACCACTGACTCAGCTTTTACTCAAGGATGCCCCTTTTATTTTTACTGACGAGTGTCTTGAGGCTTTTAACAGGATTAAGCAGGCTTTGATATCGGCACCCATCATATGTGCTCCCGATTGGAATTTACCTTTCGAGATTATGTGTGATGCAAGTGACTTTGCACTAGGAGCCGTGCTCAAACAGAGAAAGGACAAAGTTTTGCATGCTATTTATTATGTAAGCAAAACTTTGGATGAAGCCCAAGTCAACTATGCCACTACGGAGAAGGAGTTTCTTGCTGTTATATATGCTTTAGAAAAATTTAGATCATATCTTGTTGGTTCTAAAGTCATTGTTTTTACTGACCATGCAGCGTTAAAGTACTTGATAGCTAAGGCGGAATCAAAGCCAAGGCTACTCCGTTGGGTTCTTTTGCTCCAAGATTTCAATATCAAGATAAAAGACAAAAAGGGAGCAGAGAACGTAGTGGCAGACCACTTATCACGTAGCAGGTATGATGAGGGTAAGGATTCTCTTCCTATAGATGATTCTTTCCCTGATGACAACCTATATGCAGTTGTAGAGCAACACCCATGGTATGCTGACTTTGCTATTTATTTAGTGGGTGGTACTCTACCTCCTGACTTGTCCTGCCAACAGAAAAAGAAATTCCTTTCTGATGTTAAACATTATTTTTGGGATGATCCTTTTTTGTTTCGTGAGTGTGCAGATGGATTATTTCGCAGGTGTGTTCCCGAATGGGAAGTTCAAGGTGTGCTTACTAGTTGCCACACCTCACCATATGGAGGACATTATGGCCCCACCAAAACGGTGGCCAAGATTACTGACTTAGGTTTCTATTGGCCTACTATGTTTAAGGATGCTAACATATTTGTGCAGGCTTGTGACTCTTGCCAGAGGATTGGCAACATTTCGCGGCGGCATGAGATGCCTCAAACGAGAATTTTGGAAGTTGAAATTTTTGATGTTTGGGGTGTTGATTACATGGGACTGTTCCCTTCTTCAAAAGGGAACCGCTATATACTTGTCGCCGTCGATTATGTATCCAAGTGGGTTGAGGCCATCGCTACTCCTACGAATGATGCCAAGATGGTCCACAAACTTTTTAAGAAGACTATCTTTCTAAGATTTGGAGTGCCTAGAGCTATAATTAGTGACGGAGGATCTCACTTTCATGAGCGGAAGTTAGACAACCTCCTCAAAAAGTATGGTGTCTACCATAGGACAGGTTTAGCCTACCATCCCCAAACTAGTGGCCAAGTTGAAGTTTCCAGCCATGAGATCAAGGCCATTCTAGAAAAGGTGGTGGAAAAATCAAGGAAAGATTGGAGCGATAAGTTGGATGAAACCCTTTGGGCGTACAGATTTGCGTTTAAGACCCCAATAGGTACTACTCCATATAGACTCGTGTACGGTAAAGCATGTCATCTCCCGGCCGAATTAGAATACAAGGCATATTGGGCTATTAAGGAGCTCAATTTGGATGCCAAATTAGCGGGAGAAAAGAGGTTACTTCAACTTAACCAACTCGATGAGTTTAGGTTGAAGGCCTATGATAGTGCTCGTGTCTACAAGGAGAAGACAAAGAGATGGCACGACAAGATGATCCTTCTGAGAGAATTCAAAGAGGGTGATAAAGTGTTGTTGTTCAACTCTAGACTTAAACTATTCCTAGGAAAGTTGAAGTCAAGGTGGTCGGGTCCTTTTACTGTCAAAAGGGCTAATAAATTCGGTTATGTGTAGGTATTCGATGAACATGGTAACGAGTTCAAGGTTAATGCCCAAAGACTCAAGCTATATCATGAGGGGGCTACGATTGGTGCAGTTGAACTACTTCACCTAAGCGGTTCCGGTTCATTGTGAGCTTCAATGTGGTAAGAAGGTCGTGCGGGACCTAGATAAACCAGCGCTTTGCGGGAGGCAACCCGTATTTCTTGCTTTCTAGACTAGTTTTTATTTTATTTTATTTTATTTTATTTTTATTCTTTAGAGAGGTGAGGAGAGTGAAATTTTACCTTTCATAAGTGTTTTTGTACAGGTATTAGATCATAAAGTAAGGAGTTTTCAAGAAAAAAGTTTGAAGAAAAAGGAAGCTTCCGATTGGGTACGGGCCCGATAGGGCGAGGCTCGCCCGATCGAGCGCGCACCTAGGGGTCAGAAATCGAGCAAAACATGCCCGATCGGGCAAGGAGTCCCGATTGGGCGCGAAATATGGATTTTATTGGAGCTTTAATTCGCCCGATCGGGCGAGGCATGCTCGATCGGGCGCGCAAGGAAGGAAGAAAATCAAGGGAAATTTCGCCCGATCAGGCGGAATTTTGGAGAAATCGAGTGACACATAAAGAAATGTCGGGCGAGCAAAATGGCAATTTTAAGGTTCGAGTTCGCGCCCGATCGGGCGGAGGTCGCCTGATCGGGCGCGCATTTCACATTTCAGCAGGACCACCATTCGCTCGATTGGGTGAGGCTCGCCCGATCGGGCGCGCCTAAATTTTCGTCCGGGGTTATATTTCCTCCCCTCCTTTCTTTTCTCTTTCTTTCTTACTTCTTCTTCTTCATTCACACTTTCTCTCTCTAAAACCTCCATTTTCAAACCTCCAAACTCACTTTCTTTTCAAGATCTCCTCAAATTCATTCATCAAAACTCAAATTTTTTTACATATTCTTAATCCTTACACCTTCCTCTACATTCTCCACTAAATTTCTACCACTTTCTCTCAAGATTTCTCAAAACCATTAGAGAGAGAAAGCTTCAATTCCTAACTTTTTCACTACAAATGGCTTCAAAGAGATCTAGACAACAAAGGGGTGAAAGTTTTAGGCAACAACAACAACCAATGGTCGACCCGGAGCTTCAAATATCGGGATGGGAGGAAGTTGTTATCACCTCAACGGAACAACGAGCTAGGATGCTCAACCTCATCCAGAGGCAGGTAATCTCTACTCGATTTGTTCATCATCCTACATTGTCTACGCTAGGTCTTGATAAACCTGTAGAGAAATTGTTTAAAAGTATAGGAATGAGTGAATTTTTCCAAATGCATTATGATACCTATGATTATTTGACAATAGAATTTATTTCTAGCTTCAATGTTATAAAAACTAATGCTTTAATCACTCATGTCCAATTCCGATTGCTAAACAATGATGTGCGATTAACTTTAAAAGAATTTGGTAAATTTTTTGAGCTTAAATCGGACAAACCTATCAAACCCTCCCAAGACCACATTGTCGTGGTCTATAAGAGACTCACCGGGGAGGGTTTGCTTAACCTCCAACATGCCAAAGGGACGTGGATTCAACATCCCGTCCCAAAGTTTTGGCAAAGGTTTGTCGGCCTCACAATTTTTAGGAGGCATGAACCGGCAAACGTTAGGAGAGATGAACTTGAATTGTTGGCTTCCTATATGATTCCTAACGCTGAAAAACTAAATATACCACATGGGATAGCCCAACATTTTCAAATGGCGGCCAATGCGGCCGAGGAGGGTAGGTCTAGGGCACCTATCTACTTTGGGGGGTTGGTGACCCATATAGATGTGAAACACCTAGGATGAAACCCGACCGGGCATAGGAAAGTGGAGGGTTCTACCCTCATGGACCTAACATACTTAGGGGGCCTTAACTTGGTGCAACCTATGGGCGGTGAGACTTGGTGGATAGTCCACCGGGAATAGGGTAGGAGAGACCAAGCATTTACACTACCCAACCCCGCCTTGACCAAATTTGAGAAGGGGAAGCCTTCTTACACTTTTGAGATAAATGGTCAAGGCGAGGTTCAAGAACCTCACCTTTCACCACAACCCCACCATTCCCCCCAACATCAGTTACCACACTACCAACCACCACCCCAACCCTACACCTATGGCATGCCCACTTCCTTCGTCGATTATAACATCGACCCCCATGCCCCTTATGACTTTTTGGCTTTTAGGAGCCACCTTGACCGCATAGAGAGAGGGAAAGGGAGAGTGGAGGGCATGGTGCAAAACCTAGACTCTAGGTTAGGCACTTTAGATAGGCGGGTAGGTTATGTAGAGAGGAACCTCGGGAGGGGTTTATACCCTATGTATGACGACTATGCACGGCGAGGGGCTATTCCCCCCGAGGCATTAGTTCCAGATTGGTTCCAATACCCCCAAGGAGGGTATTCGACCCCCGGAGCCTTTGGTACTTATGTGGACTACTCTTCAGTCCATGGTTATGGGGGCGATGCTCTTTTTGGGGGTATGGGGGGAAATGTAGAGCCTAACTACTTTGCAGGTGGTTCGGGCTATGGTGGTGCAGGTACGAGCCATGGAGGTGCCGGCTCGAGTTATGGAGGAGGCTACTAGAGGATGGATGCGGATGATGACGAGGAGTAGCTTCTCCTAGCTACACTCCCAAGTCAATGAGGGCATTGCTTGATTTGGCTTGGGGGGAGATTTCTTGTACATATGGTAACTCTTTCTCTCTTTTCTCTATTTATTGTTTTTCTAGTATAGATTTTATTGCTTTCTAGTGTAGTTTTTATTGCTTTACTTTATGAAAAAAATACAAAAAATTGAAAAATATAAAAATTCAAAAATACGTTCCAATGAATTGTAAATCATGCTTCCCTGTGTCCCATACTTGGAAAATATTGTTTTGATTCTTGGTATATGATAATGAGCTTTGTGAATTTGTTGATCATGATTTGAAGTTTAATTGTTTGGATTCCTAAACATGCGTCAATTTTGCCAGCTATTTGTGAATATAGTGCTTGACTAGTTGATTTGGTTAGGAATGTGTGATAGTTCCTGGTATGTCAAGGAATTTGGGTATTGGTTTGCAACTATTAGTAATGTTTGTATGGCTCAATATTATGCACATCGAGGAGGACGAAGGCATTTGTTCTCTTAGGTAGCTTTCAGACGATATTAGATACATTTGTTCCCTTCTTGTTACCCATGTTGTTGCTTGTGCCCTTTTTATTGTTTATTTAGCCACATTACAAGCCTATATGAGCCCCATTGGTTACTAGTCCCAAGCTTGGCTTGGGAGAGCTATTAGTTGGCGAGGTGAGGGAGTTGTGGTGTGCATATTCTTTGCATAATGTGGGAATAAAAGAAGAGTGATTGTTCTTTTATATTATGATTGGAAAATATTGATGTTTCGTGTTTCAAAGATGAAAATTTCCAATATGAGGTAAAAAGAAGGAAAAAACAGAGCAAATAATTTTTTTTTTCAAATGTTCAATGTGAAGGTTGCTCAAGAAAAAAAAAAGAAAAAAAAAGTTCAAGTTTGAAAAAAAAAGTAAGAAAAAAAAAAAGAAAGTAGTTCAAAGTTTGTTTTAATTCACTCTATTCTCTATTATCATACTTTGTGAGTGAATATGTAAGTGTTGGGATTGTGTTGTGTATATGATTGATTGGTAAATTTTTGTGGAGTTAAGTTGTGACTGGAGATGTTTGGTCATCACTTGTTTTTGACCTTGGGTTTTATTAGGATATGGCTCCCTTAAGCATGGCTTTTCTCTCACATTTTCCTAAATTTATCCTACACTTTACCCTAGCCTTACATTACAAGCTTTAAAGACCTTCCGACCTTTGTGCATAAGAGTTGTCTGAATGTGAAAGTGTTGTTTATCAATGCAAGTTATGATTTGACATATTTCGAGTCGACTAATAGGTTGAGCGTACATTGTTTTAAACACACGAGAGTGTGAGTTGGGAGGGCATTGTTCACATATAAAGGGGTTGGTTGGAGAGCGATCGAGTACATCTTTTACTCGCCACATAAATGAGAGTTGAGTGTGTGAGCACTAGTCACTACTAGAAAATAGTTCATCTACAACGAGTTTTCCAGTTGCAAATGAGCTTAATCTGGTTGTAAAAGGGCTTTTACAACGAGAAACGCGTATGGTCGTCAGTCGTCGCTATAGGCTTGGTCGCGAAAAGTTGACGACTGGTTTTGAAGACTCGTCGTAATTAAGTTTTTTGCGACGAGGTACAAAACTTGTCGTTATTGTACACATTCACGACCAGATTACTTGTCGTAATTATTGTTTCCGATAATGTTATGCTAATTACTTACGACAGCTAAATTTTATAATTACGACCAGATTTCTTGTCGTTATTGTACACATTCACGACCAAATTACTTGTCGTAATTAATGTTTATGATAATGTAATGTTAATTACTTACGACAAATAAATATTATAATTACGACCAGATTTCTTGTCGTCATTTTCCTCATAGACAACAATTGTACACATTCACGACCAGATTACTTGTCGCGATTATTTTTTCTGAAAATTTAATGTTAATTACTTACGACGAATAATTTTATAATTACGACCAGATTTCTTATCATCATTTTTTTATATATAAATTTTAAATATAATTTCTACACAAATAATATACTCATCAAAATAGTTATAAAGTTGCAATTTAGCACACCCTTATAATAACTCCAAACTTGCTCATTGATATCATATATAGTTTAACACAATGTCAGTTACAAATATTCAAAAGTAAGGATACACATTCTTTAATCGTCCAAAATAGCAGAAATCATCATATATACGATGTGCTTAGAATATTTCCAATAAACTAAAGTTAGAATATATCAAAAGTATTGATCTAACTAAAATTAGTGGATTCGATCAATCACCAAAATAGAAGCTTCCATGAGCATGTTGAGCTTTGTCGAGTCTTCAAAAGTTGTTCCAATAATATCTACTATATATCCCTGCAATCCATTGAAACACAGGTAATATTTAGGATAGACAATCAAACATATTAGAACCACCTCCAAGCAACCAACATAAAATAACAACCAACATAAAATAGCAACAGCTAAAAGAAAACCACAAAGCTTGCCCAATGACAGCAAAATTAGGAATGAACCACCTCATGCTAGAACAAGAGTATCATAGACAAACAACAAATGAGCTATCCTAAAAAGCCCCTGACTTAATCAGCATATTATATATTAGCATATCATATATTAAACTTTATACTCAAAGTGCGCACAACATAAACAAAGCTGATGCAATTTTTTATATTAGTACCATTTATCACTTGAGGTTTCAAGTTCAAAAAGAAAATCATCAATAGATAAGTATAGACAAAAAGGATAAAAAAAAAAGGCAGATAACTTCACCAAAAACATGCCAATAAAATTTAGAAGATAAGAAGAATATATATATATATATATATATACACACACACACACATTGACATGAACATATTGAGTTTCTTTGCTAAATCGTCCATCTTTTTGTTGTTGGCCTCACGCTCCTCTTGATGAGTTTTTTCCATTTCATCCATTCTCTTTTGAAGATCATTATTCTCTTTCTGTTTCTCGTGGAGACTTGCTGTGAGATCTGCTCTAGTAGGTAAAGGGCCTCGTACATCCTTAGGTCTTACACCAAAGCCAAAACAAACTACACTACCACGATCTTGTGGCCCAAAGCATTTTTCAACAACGTCAAAGTGTGAGAGTGATGGATTTTCTGTTTCCACACTTACTATCTCATCCTACAGAAATTTTTAGAAAAAAATCAATATACTAGTTCCACACATATATAATGATGTTAGTTTCTTTTAAAACTACAAAGATGACATACATATTTTGCAATTTCAGGCTCTTTTAAGTTCCTTGACTTCCCTGATCTAGTCTTCTTGAAAATAGCAGAAATAGGAGGTGGATCCTTTCCTTCTTTTCCACCCTTCAAAGTTAATCAGATCGTCACAATATTATTATTATCCAGTAGTACAAAATTTAAGGCTATAAGTAGAAGTTAATCTTACCATTTCTTCCCAAATAATTTGTCTGAAAGGTGTACTACCAGTGTGATGAGGCATGGTAAGTTTTTCTCGGTTGCTGGAATTTCTTGAGCTAACTTTCTTTAATACATAACAGAAAATTAAAAATAAATAGCATTGTCACTTTTATAAAGATTGGCTAAATATTATCAAACTTACTATAAAAGAAGGACTTGAAAAATGCTCTTTCACAAGCCACTCCCTGTCTTCTGGAGTTAAATCATTACGTGTTTGCTTCAAAGCATGTTCAAGACCACCTTTCTTAATTATTGACTCTTGCATCAATATGCCTCTCCAATTTTGCCACAATCTTTTCATATGATCAATAGTTGATCTACGATCTAATTCAAATCCTTACCAGCAAATTTGTTCTACACAATTATATGAATTAATTCAATCATAGTTAAAAAAAAAAGTATTAATGGAACAGAATATACTACATATAAATCATAAACTAGTACTTTACCAGAACTGACAGCCACAAATGCTCCTTCGTAGCATTATCTATCTCATCCCATGAATGCACTCTAACAGGACATATTGTGCGATCTCGAACAAGTTTTCCCATGTGTCGTGACAAATCTTTATGGTTTTCACCAACTGGACCACTCATATAAAAGTCAACCTCCAACTTTTCACCTTCTTTTAAATTTGCTACTTTCTTGCACTTGTTTACACCCCTTGGCTTTGAATCAGGTCTTCGATTTCTCTTACTTGTTGCCGAGTTACATACTTATCATTAATTTTTTTTTAATCAAGCAATTATAATGCAATAACACTATACAAATTGTAGGATAAAAGTTAATAAAATACCTTCCTCTTGGTTTGGTGAAGACTCTTGCAAAGCATTCTGATCGATTAAGTCACTAAGGGCAGCATTATTAATACATCTCTGCATCATATCTTCATTATCGACATCCAAATTCAATGCTTCAATGAGATTTTCACGGTCATTGCCGTCATTCATCTCCTCATCTCTAGGTGTTCCATTGGTATTTTGATTCACAACCCTCCTATTTTTAGAGGCATTTGGAGCTTGATGATCTTTACTCGTGATTTCAGAAGGTGTCTTGCTCAACATTCCAGGAAGAAAAGATGCTTTTAACCTTGAACCACGTGATGAACCAAGTTGTCCAGGTGCAAGATATGTAGGCTTCTTCCCAATTGGTGCCATTTCCCTACAAAAGATAACTTTCATCGTACAATGCAAAAAATTAATGGGTTAGTTTTAATAAAAAAAAAGCATAATAATCTGGTGTGAAATTGAACAGAAAAGAAAATAAAGCCAAAAAAAAAAAAAGTAACACAAAAAACAGCAATGTCAAAAGGAAATACAATACAAAATAAATAAAATTAACTAATATAATAACTAAACCACATTAAAACACAAGTAACTAGTTTTTTTATTAGTTTCTTTTTCGTTTTTATGTCAAAGTAGAAGCATCAACGATCTCAGGTTCCACATCAATCCTATCTTCAATGTTCATTCCATTATGTGTGTATTCTGATTCATGTGTAACAAAATTCAGCACAAAAGATTCCCCTTCCTGATATGCATCATCATCATCATCAAATACTTGTTCTCCCATTGACATGTCATAAGTAGCTCGAGGTTTGGTCTTAACTGCAACTCGCCAACTACCTTTGTTTACAACATCGGCTGCATAAAATGCTTGTGATACTTGACTTGCTAACACAAAGGGTTCATTTGTTTTCAGGAATCGTTGGCTATTAACACTAACATACCCAAATTTATCCACATTAATGCCTCTTCTAGAATCTAGCACATCAAACCAATCACAGCGAAAAAAGACTATATAATTGCCTCCCAAATACTCCAATTTGATCACTTCTGTCAACACACCATAGAAGTCCAAGTTTTCGTGGCCATCGCCTGTATCACCTAATACCACTACTCCACTATTTTGTGTTGCTAAAGATTTATCACGCTGAACTGTATGAAACCTAAACTCATTAGTAACATATCCACTATAAGATTTAACATATTGAATAGGACCACGAGATAAGGATAAAAGCTCATCCCCATAAGGACAATTATTGTTTTCTTCATGTAACTTCTCAACTTGAAACATACAAAAAAAATATATATGATAAACATCATAAAAGTTACATATAAAAGGGCAAAAAATATTTAATTCTGTTGGTACAGACACATACTTTTTTTCTGAACCATACTACAAAGTTTGCATCTTGCTCTTGTGCAGATAGTTCAACACCCTCATTTGATATTATATCAGCATATTCCCTACATTGCAAATTGATCGAGTTATTAAGAAATTACACAAATTCAACAAGTTAATAATTTTAATTTGATACACTTACCGTAAGAATGGTTCAACTCCGCTAAAATTTTTCAAGGCATAGATGTGTGCTTGTTGCCTTTCTTCCACATCAAAATTGTTATTCTTTGCGGCTCCTAATGATCTTCCCGAGTGAGAAAATATAGAAATCTTTTTCAAGCTACTGTTTTCAGGATCATGGTTACTCTCAAGACGATTAAACCTTGTTTCAACATCATTTAAGTACCTTGAACATAAGGTCATACACTCATCAACCAGATAACCCTCTACTATCGAACCCTCAGGACGAGCTTTGTTACGCACATATAACTTCAGTGTATGAAGATATCGTTCTCTAGGGTACATCCAACGAAATTGTACAGGCCCACCAAGAATTACCTCATCTACTAAGTGAACACTTAAATGCAGCATTACATCAAAACAAGAAGGTGGCATCCATGCTTCTAACTTAGAAAGAATCAGAGGAATTTGGGATTTAATTTTTTCAATGTGCTCAAATTGTACAGATTTTGCACACAAGACACTGAAAAACTGACATAACTCAATTAAAGGCTCAGATACATCTTTTACCAAAAGGCCACGTATTACAAGAGGAAGTACACTTTGTAACAAAACATGACAATCATGACTCTTTAATCCTGTAATCTTACACTCTTTCACATTCACACAACGAGAAATATTAGCAGCAAACCCATCTGGAACTTTTAGGTCTTTTAAAAATTTACACAATATCTCTTTTTGACTCTTAGTTAATGTATAAGGTGCATGAGGCAATTCAGTTTTATCACCCTTAGATATAGGATGAAGTTTTTCCATAATACCCAATGCCTCCATATCAAGACGAGAGTTAGTTGTATCTTTTGTTTTCCCTTTGATATTCATGATGGTTCCCAAAATAATATCACAAATGTTCTTTTCAATATGCATTACATCTAAATTGTGTCGCAACAAAAGTGTTTTCCAGTAAGGTAACTGAAAAAAAATATACTTTTTTTGTTCCAATTATCCCCTCTAGTTTTGTGACATACTTTAGTTTTCTTAGTAGGATCCTTAGAAAAACAAACACCTTCAACATCTCCTACTTGCTCAAGCACTTCATTCCCGGACAATGGCTTAGGTGGCTCTCCTTTTTCCTTTTTCCCAAAAACATCTTTCTTCCTTCTCCACGGGTGATTAACGGGCAGAAAACGTCGATGACGCATATAGACATGCTTAGAACAATTTTTCAACCTCAAAGAAGTAGTTTTTTTGTGACAACAAGGACAAGCCAATTTTCCCTTTGTACTCCATCCAGATAATATTCCATAAGCAGGAAAATCGTTAATAGTAGAAAGTAAAGCTGCATGTAATTTGAAGTTTTCACCTTTGGATGCATCATAGGTTTCAACACCCACTTCCCATAACTCTTTCAACTCTTCTGTCAAAGGTTGTAAATAGACATCAATTGCATCCCTAGGACCTCTTGGACCAGGTATAAGCATTGACAACATCATATTAGATTGTTTCATACAAACCCAAGGAGGTAAATTATATGGGACTAGCATAACAGGCCAAATACTATATGAATTTGCAATATTAGAAAATGGGTTGAATCCATCACTAATTAACCCTAACCTGACATTACGAGGTTCTGAAGAAAAGGTTGCATGTTGTTCATTAAAATGTTGCCATGCTTTACCATCAGCAGGGTGATTAATCACACCAATTTCAATATGTCTATCATGATGCCATCTCATATTAGAGGCTGTCTTAGAACACATGAACAAACGTTGAAGTCTAGGCTTTAGTGGGAAATAACGAAGTACCTTCTGGGGTATTCTCTTACCTTTTTTGTTTGTTCTAGTTTCTCCACTATGCTTACCTTGCTTCCACCTAGCAGCCTTACATACTTTACAACATTCTAATTGTTCATCATCTTTCCAAAAGAGCATACAGTCATTAACACATGCATCTATCTTTTGATAAGAGAGACCTAAATCTTTAACAGTCTTTTTAGCATCATAAAAACAATTAGGAAGGGATGACTCTTTTGGTAGTAGCTGAGTTTTCAAAATTTGCAGCAACATAGTAAATGACTCATTACTCCATCTACCAAGAGTTTTAATGTGAAGCAGATTAACAATTGCAGACAATCTGGATGAGTTTGAGCCTTCATACAATGGTTTTTGAAAATCGTCAAACAATCTATAGAATCTCATTGCATCATTATTTGGATTTTCAGGTATACGAGTAGGTGAATCCATATACATATCATTTTCAGGAATATCACAATTAGGAAAAATATCCCTAAGCATTGTTTGTATCTCTGCTTCGTTATCACTTTCTAATAACTCATCACCATGATTTCTTGTTGGTGATTCAAAGAAATTCTCACCCACCCTCTCCCCGTGATGATACCAAAATGTATAACTTTGGATGATGCCAAAGGTCGGCAAATGATCTCTAATCATATTTTGAGAACCAAATGATGAATTTTTGCATTTTACACAAGGACATTTAATCTTCTCTTTTTCACCTGTCCTCTCAAATGCATATTTAATAAAATTTTCAACTCCAGCTTCATATTCATTATTCAAACGATCATCTCCTGCTAGTTTCATCCATAGTTTACAAGGTGCCATAATATGAAATTACAAATTTACATCACCCTTAAAGATTTTTTTACCATGATTTGTTGAAGACAACATATAAGCATATAGTACAATAAAGTATAGTTAATCCTAGGTACCAATAACTATTTAACTTAGCAATTTAATTATGATTTTAATATGTAACAATCAAAGGAATGGACTTAAAAGGAAAATGGACAAACAAGAAAGATCCAATATCATCCATAGCTATACTATGTGCACCTTGTAAACAATATAGTTAAATAAACCAACAAATTGAGAATTACTATAAATTTTTTACCAATTAATTAGCATATAAGACAAAAATACCAATCATAAGAACCAAGAGCAAAAAGTTTAGTGTCATACGATTAATGTGGGGCAAACATATGAAACATTAACAACATATATTCAATAATAAACAATAAGAATTACTATAAGTTAATCACTTTATTTTCAATCTATTCTTTATGATTAAATCGAAAGACCCACTATATGGGATCACTCATACTTCGTATAAAAGTATGTGGCCTACATATAAATTACATAAAAATAAAGAAGCAGAACAACTATTTTACTTTACTACATAATCATTTACAAAGAAGACAAGAAAAAGTTAAGCTCTAAAGACATTCATCCAATTTTGCCTATTCTGAAGGTATGTAGATGCATATTCTTGTTAAAAAAAACTCAATTTTTCTTAAAGACGTCATATCACATATACTCTGCTCCTACTAATATTTTACTCTTTGTTCTTCCCACTACAAAACATAATTGGTTAAATCAAGGCCAAACTATTTAACAAATGAAGTAATCTTTTGGATTCCTCAAACTATTATTTAATTAAATTTCACTTTCTTTTCTAAAATTCCCACTATAAAAACCCCATTCTTCCATCTCTACTGATAATTTCTAGAACAAAACCCAAAACAACGACAAATTTGCTAACCCTATACCACCTAAAAAAAGCAGTTAAACCCATAGAAAAAATTATACCTTAGAAATGAAAACAGAAAAATGAATAGAAAATTAAACCCATATAAAGATGATTAAACGAAAATAAAATTGCAAAGATTAGGCTTACCTCAAAAGGTTTTCCCCCCACAATCACAGTTCAACACTTAGCAACTTGGAACAAATCGAACAATTGAGCGAATTATATCCAAATTTTGGGCCTTTGGATTATGAATCTACTAAAATACTAATCAAATTTAAGATTAGTGAGGAAAATCCAAGCTCAACAAGTAGAATCACTTTTGACAATTATCAAACTTGGAAGAGAGAGAATGAAAAAGTGACGGTGAATCGGTGATGAAATGACAAAGGAAACAAAGGGTTTATTTCCTGACTTTTCTTTTTCATTTTCATTTTCAACTTTAATTTTTATTTTTAATTGAAGTTGTATTGTCATTTCAAGCATTTTTTTAAAAAATAAAGTTTATTTGACTAACACAACCACTAACTAGTCGTAAATAAATTTCATATGGTCGTAATTGTTATTGTAAACCCGGGAAGAATCCCGCCTTACTTTTGGCGAAATTTTGGTATTTTTGACGACGAGAATATTGACAAAGTACAACGAGATTCGTAACTGGTTGCAAATAACTATACTATTCGCGACCACTTAATAAACTCGACGTTGATACTGATTTATTGCGACCAAAAACGCGTATGGTCGTGAATTCTAGTCTTGAATTCTATATGCTCATGTGGTTTGCTCTACTTGAATATTGTTGGGGTGGAAGAATGATTAGGTGAATGAGATTGATTGACATTGAAGCATGTTCATTAGATTTGCTTTGAATCGTTTGTGCTTGATTTTGTTTACTTGGGATGAAGCATGTTTTATATATTCATTGATGAGCTCTTTGCTTAGGGACAAGCAAAGGTTTGGCTTGGGGGAGTTTGATATGTCCAATTTATATATTGTTTTACCCTCGTCCCTTGGTCATAATTAGTAGTGTTTTTTGCTCTTTAGAGCCACTTCTATTACTAATTAGTGTTTTATAGTGTTTTTGTGGTTTTGCTTGAGTTTTGTAGGATATTGCACATTTGGAGCGTTTTCCGGGTTTCTCATGAAGCAACTATGAGCATTAGGAGGACACGTCCGTATTTGAAGCCTAGGACCGGCTAGAGCCGGTGATTAAGGGCTCGGTATGAGATACCGGGGCATTTGGATCGAGTATTCAAGACCCAAAGAGGAAATCCGGATTGGGCCGAAGAATCGAGCTCAATCGAAGTCCAAGCCTCGAAGAAGAAGCCGGGCCCGATCGGGCAAGCTTGCGCCCGATCGGGCGGGCGCGCACAAGAATGCACCAGCAAGAAGGCGCGCCCGATTGGGTGAGCGTAAGCTTGATCGGGCGCGGCTGCCCAGGATGGCTATGAAGAAAAAGACGGGCCCGATCCCGATCGGGCGCGTGTTTTTTAGAGGACCTGATGGCCGAGATTTTTAGTTTTCAATTAGGATTTGTTTTAGGGATGTTTAAGTACGGTTTTTGTACGTAATTTTAATTACCTTCTCTTTTAGACTTCCTCTCTCTACTTAGGTTATTTTCTCTCTCTTAAATTCTCTCAACTTTGTTCTTAACTCCATTCCTTAATCCAGATTTCTTTTGGTAGCAATTTCTTCTTTTTTAATTTCAGTTATTTTCTTTAATTCTTTCATCATGTCTTGTTTTATTGTTTTGATTAGTTTAAATTTAATTATGCTTGAATAGTTTTATTTCTAGGGTTCATGGGGATCTAATAAATAATATGAAGGGGTAATTTGTGATTTTTGATTATCAATTCTTGATTAATTTCCTATTGATTGATTTAATGCTATGCAATTAGGTTTGACCAAGTTTAATTGTATGAGTTTAGCAATATTAATTCGAGATTCAAGAGATGAAAATTGATGTTTAGGCTTAGTTTCAATAGGCGGACTAATTTATAAATGGTTAAATCGAGATTCGAGAGATGAGATTTAATACCGGTAAATTAACTCTGTGATTGTAATACGTAGCGAAAGCCCTTTATAATCTGATTAATTGATGCTTGATGATTGCTTATTATGATTTTCCCTGGAATATTGTTTATTAGTGAACCTATGCCCTAGCATATCCCTTCATTGATTTACATCCCTTTTTATTCCCTTCCTACTTTTACCTCTAGTAGTTTAATTACTCTTTTACAACAATTTGGTTACTAGATAATTTAGATTGCTTTTATTTAATTAGGAATAAATTGACTTGTTTCCCTGTGGTTCGACCCTTCTTCCCTATCTACATAGTTAGTGGATTTAGGTTTTATTTTTGATTAGGTGAATACGACTTGAGCCTGTCAATGTGAAGCTGAAACGTAGCCCAAGGAACCCCACAAGATGTAACCAAATTAGCACAATATTCGAAAGTAACTCCCAGGATAAGGCATCAACTACAATGTTGCTAGACCCGGGTTGAAACTGAATTTTGAAGGTGTAACCCAATAACTTTCCCACCCACTTTTGATAGGCTTGATCCACTTCACGTTGCTCCAACAAAAACTTCAGACTTTTCTGATCGGTACGCACTATGAAGTGTCTACCCAGCAAATAATGGCTCCACTTCTCAACCGCAAGCACGATCGCCATTAACTCTTTTTCATATATAGGCTTAGTCCATGCGCGACTCCCCAACAACATGCTAAAGTAAGAAATAGGGTGCCCATTTTGAAGTAGCACCGCGCAAACCCCCAAGCATCAGTTTCCACGATAAAAGGTTGAGAGAAATCCGGCATGGCAAGAATAAGAGCCTTAGTCATGACTCTCTTGAGAGTCTCAAAAGCGTGGGTGGCAGCCTGGTTCCACCCATAATTATCCTTCTTTATTTGTTTCGTCAAAGGATGGGCAATCTGAGCATAATTCTTGATGAATTTTCAGTAGTATCCGGTCAATCCCAAGAACCCACAAAGTTCCTTCAGATTTCCCGGCTGTGGCCATTCTATCATATCCTGAACTTTGTTTTGGTCAACTTCTACCCCTTGACATGAGATAATATGACCCAAATAGGCCACACGTTCCTGCCTAAACTCACACTTTTTCTGGTTGGCATATAGTTGGTGTGTTTGCAGCACCTGCAACACCTTTACCAAGTGCTTAACATGCTCTTCATGAGACTTGCTATAGACCAACACATCATAAAAAAAGACCAACACAATTTTGCGAAGAAACGGCTTGAAAACCGAATTCATCAAAGACTGAAAAGTGGCGGGAGCATTTGTTAGAAAAAAGGGCATTATCAAAAATTCATAATGGCCCTCGTGTGTACGAAATGCGGTCTTAAGAACATCATTGTCACGGACCCTAATCTGGTGATACCCCGGTTTTAAGTCCAACTTCGAAAACACACAAGCACCATACAATTCGTCTAATATCTCATCAATAATAGGATGGGGAATTTATCAGGGACAGTGCATTTATTTAAAGCTCTATAATCAACACAGAAACGTCATGAGCCATCACGTTCTTCACCAACAACACAGGGCTAGAATAAGGACTAGAAGAAGGTTGAATTATACCTGTCGTGAGCATGTCCTGGACCAACCATTCTATCTCATCCTTTTGACTTTGCGCGTACATATAAGGACGGACATCAACAGGGTTCGACCCCTCTTTAAAGATAATAGAGTGCTCGATTGAACGCCGTGGCGGAAAACCCCCTGGCATATCAAAAACCCCACTGAAGTCACTGAGAGTCTTCTGTAAAAACAAAGGAACGTCACTTGAATTATGATCCCCTTGTGCCTGGCCCACTAGGTGGTTTAGCTCCACCAGAAAACCTTGCTTCTCCTTCTACAGTGACCTGATCATTGCCTTGAGAGAAATCCCCGAGCGACCCAAAGATTGATCACCCCAAAGTGTGACCGAATTATCCCCCAACTGAATTTCATCACTTGTGCTTTCCAGTTAGTTGCGATGGTGCCTAACTTCTTGAGCCACTAAATACCAAGGATTAAGTCCGAGTTACCCAAGGGAAGGATGAGGAAATCCTCGACAATGGATACACCTTGTAAGTCCAACAAAACTCCCTTACAAATTCCTTCACCCTGCACCGCTTCACCGGTGCCAAGAGTGACCGCAAAACTCTTGGACTCCGATGGATGAATATCTAATTTCTGAGCAGCAATGGTAGAAATAAAATTATGGGTGGCGCCGGGATCGGCCATTACAACCACAGACTTGACGTTCACCACACCTGCCATCCGCATGGTTTTCGGACTGGTAATTCCCATTACCGATCTTAGAGAAACGCCTGGAGTGTGTTCTCTGCCGGAAGATCTTAATTACCCAGTAGAGGTTGTGCCTCCACCGTCCCGAGATCGCCGGCATCAAAATCGCCTTCGTCCTCCCAGTTGTCGTCCTCGAACGCGGTGAGCAGAACACTCAACCCACGTCGCTGAAAACGGTGGTTGAGGTTCCATTTTTCATCACAGCGAAAACACAAGCCCTGCTCGCGTTTTTGTTGGAGTTCGGATCCGACAACCGCCTTATCTCTCCGGTGTTTTTCTGGTAAGGGTGAGTAATTCAGGTGGTTTTTGTTGGGTGGTGGATGAGGTGGAGATGGATTAGGTCGTGTTTTGGTTTGTGGCTATCTGGGTTTAGTTATGTGGGTTAGAGAGAAATGACGGAGTGGGGGTTCGCCAATTTGGCATGTGGCCAACAGATTTGGGCCTAGGGCCCAACCACAACTTCTCCTCAATCTTCATGGAAAGTTCCATGGCCCGATCCAATGAAATCGGGTCAAGGATCCGGACCTCCACCCTTATATCCTCCTTAAATCCATTAAGATACTGGCCCTTTGCGATCTCCTCTAGAACTCTATCGATCGGAGCGAGAAGCTCGATGAAGCATCGCCAGTAATCGGCCACCGTACCAATCTGCTGGTGCGCGAGCCATTGCTCGTGTAGCGTTTCGGTGGTGGTAGTGAAAAATTGACGGAGAATCAATTTCTTCATAGCCTCCCATGACTGCACGGGTTGGCCTCTATAGGGAATATTTCAAGCATTACCCCAAACTTGAACCCCACTGTGATCATACACTTAAGCATGGTGGCGTCCAAAGGGAAGGAAGCTAGAGCAAAAGAGTCGCCAACAAGTTTTAGGAAATTGTAAATCGTTCACAGGGTGAAGGTTACACCCCTTAACGATCCAGGAGATTGTTAACTCCAATAGGTCTGGAACCATGACTGGAAGTTCGGGGATGAAGGTACAAATCCAACCTAAAAGAGATTAAACCTGACCTAATAATAGGCCTCTACTTTATTCTTCTCGTATTCATGTGCGCTTTCTGACTAACATGCAATAAATAGGTTTAACCTAAACCTGTTTAAACTATGTTGGTTGAATATTAATGTACAAATAAAACTATTATTGGCGATCACTTGAATTATAATCATATTAACCTAAACAAGATTATTAATTATCTTATTAAGCGTGATTACAAGTACAAATTCCCTTTAAACATGCATAAAAGGTGTGATCAAGCAATAACAATAAATATATATCAAGCAACAACAATCATAATCATAATATAAAAATAATCATAATTATATTTATAATCAATAAATCATAAAAATAATCATAATCATGTTAAAGCATAACAATAGCAAGATCCTAGGTATGATACTAACAAGATTAATAACAAACCCTAACATGTCACTAAACATCAAAGATCAAATATATAGCCCTAACATGATACTAACATGAATATTAGGAAAGAAAATAAAAGGCATCATAGAAATCATAATAAGCATATTTTATATTATAAATTTTACCCTAGACATGATACTAGGAATCATTGTTGTCATTCTAAACATCAAATTAAGGAAAGCACCTAACATGATACTAGGAATAAAAATTAACAACCTAAACATGATTTCTATATCATAATAGCAATAAAACAATTAAAGCACTTACTCTGATGCCTCGTATCTCTTTCTAATAACAAAATACACACGTTAATAAATTCAAGGAAAATAGAAAATCAAAGCAATTAAATTAAATAATAGAAATAGATATTTGGGACCAAACCCTCAGAAATATCAAACCTTTCACGTCTAGGGCGAAGACAACTTTGAACTTGGCTAGGTGTGTCTAGATCTTGTGAATGCGAAATTTTGTATTTGAGGGAAGGCTAGTTTAGAAAAGAGAGAGAGAATCAAGAATTTCTTGATGAGAGTTGGTGAGAATTAGATAGAGGATTGATGAGAAGAAGTAGTCCTTAAAAACGGAGGTTTTAAGAGGCTATTTATAAAGAAAATCAGCCAAATATGATAAAAAAGAATCAAAGTTTCGAAAAGAATAAAACACGACGCTGTCGCCAAACACATGACCTATCGCCAGGCGACTGGCTTGTCGTCCGGCGACAGGCCTGTCGTTCGGCGCTGCAAGACAGTGTTTGCGGATTTTGTTTTTATCATATCTTTTGATATATAAGTGTAAATAAGACATATAATATGTCTTTGGAAAGCTCTTGAAGTCTACTTCCAACGCAATTGGAATCAGATTAAAATATTTTGTAGATAAAAAAATATGGCCGAAATAGTGGAAGGTTGTCAGTTTTGGATAGAGTTTCATATTCCATTCATATCTTTTTAGTTATAGCTCGGATTTAATATTATAATATATCATTGGAAATATAATTTCAAGATCCATCCAACCAAATAAAATTTGGAGAAATATTATGAGGCACAAAAATAACATTTGAATATATTCAATCTCGTACAAAAAAAGGATTATAAAAAGGAGTATTTTTATTCAATTTCAAACTCTTTGAAACATAATTATCAATCCTAACTCCATTAGGATTTAAGAGAACCTTGTAGAATATTCAGGAAGACTATAATCAATCCTAATAGCTTTAGGAATGATAATTAGTAATAGGCCCTCCTCTAGATCATTGGGCCGCATATAAATACCAAATCGGGCCAGTTTAGTATTTTGGCCTTAACTTCCTCATTATTCATCGGAATTGGGCTTATAATATATCGTTGGAAAGATATTTTCAAGACCCATCCAACTAAACTATTATTAGGCTCTTATCATGGACCAAAATAAATTGGAATGCACGTTTTTCATAAATAAGGTAAGAAAAGAAATATTTTCAAAAACAGAAAGAAGAGATATTTTAATAAAAACATTCTCATCACTAGAATTTTCACACTTTCTCTTTGTTCGATAATCAAATGACATGAAAGGTATTCATCATTGGGTTTGGTTTTAGGGAGACACATTTGGGTGTCTACAGAAGCCCCCACTTTGACTGAGTTGTGAGAAACGCAAGTTTCGAAAACAAAAGTCAATTGATAGGGACGGAGAATGATTCAGAACGTTTTGCGATCCTAAATCATTCTTGTAACGCCGATACCTTCAAAACTAGCGTTATTTAAAACAAATAAGAGAGTTAAAGAAACGCGTATCTTGCACCGTCGAGCATACGTCTTTGGGGTAACCGATTTGTGCTGCATTTGCTGTTGTGACAACTTTCCACAAGCTAAGGAACGCCATCTTGCTGTTTTGATGTTCACTCGTCTCTGAACAATTGAGCTTTTGGAGGGATGTTCACTCGTCTCTGAACAATAGAGCTTTTTTGGATATGTTCACGCGTCTCTGAACAATAGAGCTTTTTTTGGATATGTTCACGCGTCTCTGAACAAAAGAGCTTTGATAATATGTCCACGCGTCTCTGAACAAAGAGGTTTGAATGATATGTCCACGCGTCTCTGAACAAAAGAGCTTTTTAATGATACTTGAATATTTGTTGTGATCGTTCGGTTGGCTGCGAACAGGAGCTTTGCTGAATGGTTGTATCCTGTAAAAATCAAAAGATTGCCAAAAGACTTTGCTAGTGCTTTTTCAAGGGTTGACCTAAGGCTTAACTGACTTGAGGTTGACTCAACGTGACTGACTGACTTGAGGTTGACCCAAGGTGAATTGACACGTGTGACTCATGACCCATGTGTGCGTTGTATTGTGATCGTGCGACTCGAAAATGCAAAAAAACAAAAATTTTCCATCATTTTTGTGGAGGGTACCGACTTTTTCCCGAAAAAGAAAGACGCGAAAAAAGAAAGAAGCGAAGTTTTTTAAGGTGCATGTTGAATGAGCTTAATCCGTTAACGTTGTCTCTCATAGTACAAGGATTGTAACATCTTAGACTATCCTAGTTGAATCGATAATGAAAGTATTTAGGTAACTTAGGCGCGGAGGCTAAGAACTTCATACTTTGTGATGCAATGATGATTGATGTTGTTATGACAAGGCATGCTTCAACGTTGTGTTAAGATTTCATGACAAAGGGTTCCTAAGGGAAGTATATTTGGTCATGTACCTGTGATGTGTGTGATGGTGATACTAAAGTTAGGCCGCAAGGGCTAAGTGTGTGGAAAAAGATATTATTTCAAGAAGAGTCAAATGATGGTGACTTTTAGGCTAGGTAAGCTAATGATGTAGGGGCCAAGCCCCCAAGTCTAGCTCTAAGTAGATAGGGATGAGCATAGGAGATCCCTTGATATGATCATGATGTGTGAATGTGAATGTGAATGCATTTTTATTATGGCCGCACCTCGATGTGAGGTTGCCTACGTATCTGTTAGGAATCAGGCCGAATGTAGCTCTAGCCGAACCTCGCACAAGTGTGTGTATACCTCAAAAAATTCTTTTTAAGGGTTGTAACGTGGTTAGGCTAAAGGTTGAACAAGAAGGAGATAAAAGGCTCAAGACCCTAGATAAGCCCCCAAAATGTGCAACTTTTCTTTTGAATATTTGTATTTTCATGCTTGAGGTTTCTCACTCTTTTTTTAGCTCTTTTTTTTTTAATTATTTATTTTTATTTTTATTTTTATTTTTGCTCTCTTTTTTTGCTTTTGCATTTATTTTATTTTTATAAGTGTGGGCAATCCCGATCATGCGGTCTATCACTCACTTAATATTCATGTTTCTCAGGCACGGTACCGAGCACTCGATAAGAAACACAATCCGATACGTGTTCTTATCAAAGATATTTTTATATCAAAGACATTGTAACACTTGCCCTTTTGTACACTTTTATTTATTTATTTTTGCTTATTTTTTGCTATTTTAATCTTTTGAAGTCACTCAAGTTTTTTATGAAATTGAAAATTGCATAAGTTGTACACCATCCCATCCCAAAGTTAGGTAGATATGGGTTGAAAAATAAAGGGTCTATCGTTAGACGAGGCTCAAAGTGGTTTACCAAAAAAGGATTGCATATTTGAAGGGTGAAAGGTAATATGATGTGGCTACAAAGGGTGCCTCAAATCATCGGTATACCTTGTGCTTAATTCGACATGGATTTTTTTTTTTCATATGCAATGCAATGCAATGATCATATGCAAGGAAATAAATTCTCATTTTATTTAAAAAAGTGAAGGGTAAAAATCAAACTCTAATAAATAAATACAAGGAGGATGAAGGGTTCCTATGCTAGGCTTATTGGGGAAAGGGTTTGAAAAAAAAAGAAGAAGAAAGCATGAAATCTTGGTGAGAAACTTGCCTTGTGCATTTGTTTCATCATTACCCTCATTTTTTTTGTTTGTCAATCACATGACTCAAACTCGATTTAACATGCATGGATGGAGGAAGGTAGGAAGAATGAAGATTGTGATATGGAGAAAGAATGTAGAGAATGGAAAGATGATGGAGATGGAGAGATATGAAAAAATTAGGAATAGAATGTACCCCCAACTCAAATGACGGTAAAAACCGACTCATGCATGAACCTAAGACATGCTCATGGTGACGTATACACAAAGTGTGTGATACGAATAGTGAGTGTAGGTGACATGTTAAAATTCGTGTCATGACCATGTGACTAGACCATGTGATTAGACTCGAACAAAGACTAAGTTAAGACCTCACGTATATGCATTAAACTGGACAGATTGTGGTATTTTAGTCTTAACTTTTGATCTGTGACTCTGATTTCGATGAAACCAACGCCAAATTAAAGATAAAATTCGGGGCTACAGATCCATAGTTTGTACGACTCGTATTTCTTTCTAGAACTCCTGCTATGACCAAAACAAGTTGACGCTTGTGCAGTATACGGGAATAAAAATCCGAGTTGACTCAAAGGAATAATGACTCGATTTTAGACATATTTATTAGCTCAAATTAATTAATCAATTAATTAAGCAAAGTCCTTTAGTCCTTGGTTAGTTTATTAAGACTTATTTACAAACACAAGTCAAACCAAACGGTTAGTTTAGTCACATAATAAGTATGCACAAGTAAGAGATGCACAAGTAGTCAAGTAGTCATAATATGATGCAATGAGTTTGCAACCTAACCATGGCTCTAGTTCTCTAAAGTTCAGAATATGGGTTAGTCAAAGAGGGTCCATGGTTATGAGTCTGGATGCACCGCGCGGAAGCCTTACCTTTGGAAGGGTTGGCGCGTGTGGATAGGACCCCGCGAGTTAAACTCACTTCCATGGTTTGGTGAATTCAACATTCTCGGATGTATCCTTTGTTGCTCAAAGCGTTCAATCAGGTAGATGGAGCATGAATTCCGAGAGGGTTATGTCCATATGTAGAACACATATGGGTTTAAAAAAAGTGAGAAAAACTCAATCAGGAAGTAGAATCAAGCTAACAGTGCTAGAACTGGTCGAAATAAGAACTCATATTTCTGGCTCGGTATTGGAAGAATGCAGCGCCAGCCAATAGGGACTGTCGCCGCGATATAGCCCTGTTGCCTAGCGACAGAATTGTCGGGCGGCGACAGGCTCTATTTTCTAGACGCCATTTCCTACATGCCTTAGCAGCTTTCCATATTCTTAAATTTTCCTGTTTTCGCAGCATTATTTCGATTCTAGTTGTGAAAGATATTTCTCAAATTTCCTACGTGCAAAAAAATCCTATGTTTTTGACTCATTACGGATGGTCTTTCCAATGAGATCCTTTTTTATGCATATGACAATAATGTTAATCAAAATTACGCACATGAAATACTTAGAACTTATCGAGTCTCATCCACTTATTCTAAATCATTGCCAAAATAAATTTCAGGAATTAAAATAGAAATCCTCCCCAGCTGAGTCGCCAAAAACTGTAGGGAATAGTTCAAGCATTACACTAAACTTGAACTCCACTGTGATCATACACTTAAGCATGGTGGCGTCCAAAGGGAAGGAAGCTAGAGTAAAAGAGTCGCCAAAAAGTTTTAGGAACTTGTAAACCGTTCACAGGGTGAAGGTTACACCCCTTAACGATCTAGGAGATCGTTAACTCCAATAGGTCTGGAACCATGACTGAAAGTTCGGAGATTAAGGTACAAATCCAACCTAAAAGAGATTGAACCTGCCCTAATAATAGGCCTTTACTTTATTCTTCTCGTATTCATGTGTGCTTTCTGACTAACATGAAATTAATAGGTTTACCCTAAACATGTTTAATCTATGTTGATTGAATATTAATGCACAAATAAAACTATTATTGGCGATCACTTGAATTATAATCATATTAACCTAAACAAGATTATTAATTATCTTATTAAGCATGATTACAAGTACAAATTCCCTTTAAACATGCATAAAAGGTGTGATCAAGCAATAACAATAAATATATATCAAGCAACAATAATCATAATCATAATAATTATAAAAATAATCATAATAATAATTATAATCAATAAATCATAAAAATAATTATAATCATGTTAAAGCACAACAATAGCAAGATCCTAGGCATGATACTAAAAAGATTAATAACAAACCCTAGCATGTCACTAAACATCAAAGATCAAATATATAGCACTAACATGATATTAACATGAATATTAGGAAAGACAATAAAAGGCATCGTAGAAATCATAATAAGCATATTTGATATTATAACTTTTACCCTAGACATAATAATAGGAATCATTGTTGTCATTCTAAACATCAAATTAAGGAAAACATCCTAACATGATACTAGGAATCAAAAATAACAACCTAAACATGATTTCTATATCATAATAACAATAAAACAATTAAAGCACTTAATTGGATGCCTCGTATCTCTTTCTAATAACAAAATACACACGTTAATAACTTCAAGGAAAATATAAAATCAAAGCAATTAAATTAAATAAAAGAAATAGAGATTTAGGACCAAACCCTCAGAAATATCAAACCTTTCACGTCTAGGGCGAAGGCAACTTCGAACTTGGCTAGGTGTGTCTAGTTCTTGTAAATGCGGAATTTTGTATTTGAGGGAAGGCTAGTTTAGAAAAGAGAGAGAGAGAATCAAGAATTTCTTGATGGGAGTTGGTGAGAATTAGATGGAGGATTGATGAGAAGAATTGGTTCTTAAAAACGGAGGTTTTAGGAGACTAATTATAAAGAAAATCAGCCGAATATGATAAAAAAGAATCAGAGTTTTGTAAAGAATAAAACACGATGCTGTCGCCAAACACATGACCTGTCGCCAGCTGTCGCCAGGCGACTGGCTTGTCACCCGGCGCTGCAAGACAGTTTTTGCGGATTTTGTTTTTATTATATCTTTTGATCCAGAAGTCCAAATAAGGCATATAATATGTCGTTGGAAATCTCTTTAAGTCTACTTTCCAACCCAATTAGAATCAGATTAAAATAATTTTTAGATAAAAAGATATGGCCGAAATAGTGGAAGAGTGTCAGTTTTGGATAGAGTTTCATATTCCATTAATATCTTTTTCGTTATAGCTCGGGTTTAATATTATAATATATCATTGGAAAGATAATTTCAAGATCTATCCAACCATATAAAATTTGAATAAATATTATGAGGCACGAAAATAAAATCTGAATATATTCAATCTCGTACAAAACAAGGATTCTAAAAAGGAGTAGTTTTATTCAATTTCAAACTCTTTGAAACATAATTATCAATCCCAACTCCATTAGGATTTAAGAGAAGCTTCTAGAGTATTCTAGAAGACTATAATCAATCCTAATAGCTTTAGGAATGATAATTAATAATAGGCCCTCCTCTAGATCATTGGGCCGCATATAAAAACAAAATCGGTCCCAGTTTAGTATTTTGGCCATAACTTCCTCATTATTCATCGGAATTGGGCTTATAATATATTGTTGGAAAACTCTTTTCAAGCCCCATCTAACTACACTATTATTGGACCCTTATCATGGACCAAACTAAACCGGAATGCACATTTTTCATAAATAAGGTAAGAAAAGAAATATTTTCAAAAACAGAAAGAAGAGATAATTTAATAAAAACATCCTCATCACTAGACTTTTCACACTTTCGCTTTGTTCGATAATCAATGACATGAAAGGTATTCATCACTGGGTTTGGTTTTGAGGAGACACATTTGGGTATCTTCAGCGTCTATGCTTCCACTGATACTAGAGCAAGGCGCCGCCCTCAAGCGCAACGACCTCCACCTCCAACTGGTCCTCAGCAGACAAACGGAAAAAAATGTAAGAACCTCTCCACCTGGAGGATCCACCCATCTGGGTTTGTTCCATCAAACTTGTCCTCAACCGCCAATTCGTGATCCCCCCCTAATCGCCACCCTCTCCATTCGGCAAATGTGGTGGCGCACCAGCGAAAGGGTTATCCCACTGAAAGGGTGAACCATTTGCTGCGATAATCGGGGCTCAGACCGAGGATACTCCTTCCCAGTAGCGAGTTGAGCAGTGAGGTTAGTCTTAAACGCCGCTAATGCTGTAGTAATTTCCTGAGCAACACGGTTAGGAACCCCAGCAATCTCTTGCTCCAGTAAGTCAAGGCGTTGAGCATGGATAAGGCGAGCCATTGTCTACACCGCCGAGGATCGTGGTTTCTCTAATATCACTTTTCTAGGAATCAACCTAACCTGCAAGGAAACTCAAAGACTAACAACAGAATACAGAGGAAGAAGAAGGATAGATTGTATTAGGAATTAGCAATATTCAGTCAATACACCTTTGTTTCGAGAAGAAAGGAGCTCTCCAAAACTAAGCAAGCTTAACAATAATTTTCTACATAATTATTACAACTTATTCTTCCCCCTTAAATAAACTTAGCCAGCTAATCTCTTGCTTAAAGATTCTTCTCTCTCTATAACAAACTTTCTCTAACAAAATTACAAAAGCACTTAACTATTCTGCCCTTGCAATGTTAATTGGATTTGCTTCCCTGACCATGCTTCATCCTTGCGTAAGTAAACACCACTGGAGCTCTGGACGAATCTCTAGCATAACCCCTTTAGTAACCCCACTTAAGTAACCCCTCAAGTAACTCATCTAGTAAACCCTTAAATAACCCCTTAAGTAACCCCCGACCTTAGTAACCCTTGCCCGGATCTATTAACCCTGGACCTACCACCAACGAAAAACTACCACCCACCCAAAACCACCATCAAGTCATCAACGAACCGCTACCAACCTAAACCACCAAACGAAACAAGATCTAGAACCCTAAACCACCAAACCACCACTACACACCCACAAAATTACCACTACCATCTACGAAACCACCACCAAACCACTTCTACCTAGAAACAAAACCACCACAAAACCCTAAATCTAGAACCCGAAACTACCACAAACTTAAATCTAGAACCCAGACACAAAGCCACCACGAAGCCACCACGAAGCCACCACGAAACCCCCACCAAACCATATATTAAGGTTTTGTGGTGGTTTCGTTCTAGATTTAGGGTTTGGTGGTGGTTTCGTTTCTAGGTAGAAGTGGTTTCTTGGTGGTTTCGTGGGTGGGTAGTGGTGGGTATGGGTTCTAGATCTGGTTTTGTTGGTGGTTTAGGTTGGTAGTGGTTCGTTGGTGGTGGTTCTGGGTGGGTGGTAGTTTTTCGTTGGTGGTGGGTCAAGGGTTACTAGTGTAGGACTTTAGATACTCTAATCGAAATTTCATGAATTGTAATTCATAAGCATCTAATAACCAGGATCATTGCATACCACATAAAGAACATAAAATTGTACCTTTGAAGCGTATTTTCATTTGTGATTGATCAAGAACAATGGAAGATAAAGAACCCCAAGCGTAGAAGAGAGACACGAACTAACCACAAATCACCGCAACGAACACCACAAGCCACCACGTGGGGGCAGCGGCTGTACAAACGTGAGGAGAGAGGGGAGGGTCGTGAGTGAGGAGAGAGAAGAGGGAGTTTAGGGTTTTTGGAAAACTGGTTTCCTTGTTTCACAATTCACTGACTGTTAATTGTTACTTAATTCAGCCCTAGGCACGGATCTTATTTTTAGATCATATCTCAAAATAACAGTCCACGTCAAGCCCAAAGTCCTAACCCTAATCAAACTACTCTAGCCCAACACTCCATGTGTTATGTCATGATCTCATGAGGCCCATTAATGGGCCTCTTACTTGTTTAACGCAATACCCTTGTTGTGTGACCTCATATGATCTATTATATTGGGGTTTGGACTATTTTACTAGCCAAAAGATCATTTGTCATATCTAGCACCAAACAATGATGACCCAAAAGAATAAACTTATTATCTTTATAATAGTGATCCTTAATATATCTAGTAATTGCACTTATTGAAGACATAATTCCTTCAATCTCCCACTTGTCTAAGACAGGTGTACAATATTCAAATTCCTTAAGTCAATTGCGTTGATTTGATAATATGATTGCATCTCATGTTGAGCTCTTATTAATCTCCAAATATTTTCTTGAAATCATAGTTAGAATTACAAAACAAATGATTACTATGTAATCCATTTGAGCACGGCCATGCATTTTTTGAATTCTCCCTCTTCAAGGGGCAAAGGCACATTTCTAATTAAATAGGTAGACGTACTCAATCCAATCTTGTGAAACCAAAGCTTCCACTCAACTTTTGAAGTAACCAGGAAACATCCTTTATAATCTCCAATTACGGGCAGACGTTTGAATGTACCACAGTTAAATCAATCATTGAATGAATCAATGTTCCACTAATCCACTAATATATCTTGAAGCTCTATACTTGAACTTCGAAGTAGGTCTATAGTTCGATCATGCATCATTCATGAATATCTATGTGATTTACCGAGCATCACTACGCTCCTATAGCCCATGAAACCGCGGTATCCAATCAATCTTACATGCTAGTCCTTTTATTGAAATTATTTATGTCCACTTTAATGATTCCAAACTAGGAACTTAAATAATACATGGATTTTGTTCACCTGTGGGGTTTCATTCACCAGGTAATCAACCTGATGAGCCCATCAATCCATAATTATTTTGGACATTTTATTTAACATTAAAACCATGATTAAATAAGATTGAAACTTTGTTTCAATTGATAAACATAATTCAGCATGTTAATGTATTACTTATATGATATGTTTTCTTAAAACATACACAACTTAAATTACATAACTTGCTTCAATCCAAGAACCTTGGTATGAATCTTATACCTTAGTCATGGAAGGGGTTTAGTAGGTACAATTCATGAGACATTCTCATAAATATGAATTTTGCGACTTCTAAATTTTATAATAATATTCATTTCTATACACTAAGAATCTTTCTTCGTCCTTTCGCAAGGAACTTAGGAATTTCTAATTTATATTCCAACGTTACATTACTTGTTCTTAAAACGGGTGAATCAAATAGACGAGTATAATAATCCATGTATGATGCACCCTTTGCAAACTGCATAAGGAGCATCACTCAAAACCTTAATTTTATCAACCTCTCTCAAAGCATTGAATCTTGTTAAGCTTTCTGTCATGTTACATGGGATTGAAACTCTTTTCAACATAATGTCTTATCTTATAGGAATCTTATAGATCTCGAATCCCAAATGTACTCATCATCCTCTTCAAGGTTTTTCATACAAAATGCATTAGCCATTACTTGACTCTTCAAACAATGAATAATTTCTCTTTATACTAGACTAATAAAACTTTATAGCTCCCACTAAACATCTTGTATACATAACACCTTCATTTATGAGAACATCAAACAATTTTGATTAACTCCCAAGAACATCAATTAACTCCATGATGCTAACTTTAATCCATTAAAAGATCTTTTATGCATCCTTAGGATTATTGGATTTTCAAAATCATTCTGATTGTATTATATACAAATCTACTTTCATGAACAATGTCAAGAAAGTGTTTTGAAATCCATCTACCAAATCTCATAAAGTAGAAATCACTAAAATATCTTTAATAGATCTTTGCAACATGACTAATGTAAATGTTTCATCATAGTCATAGTCATACTATGAATTAGTTGAATTGTTTACCAAGTCTTTGCTTTAGTTAGAAAACATTTTTCTTTCTTGTCTGTTTTTCTTATAATGGGTCTCACCCAATCAGGCAAATTAATTAAGTGTCATACACTTGCTTACAGACTTGGAATCTATTTCAGATTTCATGGTTTTTAAACCAGTTGGAGTTATAACTTGTCAAATCATTTTTATTACTTGTATAATCATCATGTTCCAAAATAAATATTTTGGAACTCTTAGTCAATATGAAATCACATTTCTTTGGCTAAGTTTTACATATGCTAGTCATCATTGTGGGTTTTTATGCAATAATTGAAACTCATACAACAACTTTGTTTAGTTTTCAATGAGAAGCGACAATAGAGGATGTGCACTTGGAATGTACTACCTTCGACACATGGTTATTATCCCATTACACTTAATGAGACCACGCGTTGTCATTTAACATGAGGTGAATCATGCTCATATTGTTGCTTTTATTTGACTACTTCTCAAATTTCTTCAAGATTTTCGAATTAACTTTTCTTGATCTCTTTTAAGGCTCTCGAACTCTTTCAAGATTCTTATACTCCCACTTGCCTTTTGAAGAGACATATTTAGCATATGGTGAAATAACCATGATTTGAACCATGTTTGTTTGTTGCTTTTCTCAAACTCTTTTGAGATTTATACTACTCATACTTGACCTTTTGGAATGTAATCTTTTCCATAAGGGCATTTACTTGAGCAACAAACATTTTGTGCTAAGTATGACTTGTGTAGTAGCACCCCGTGCTCTGTATGGGAATCAAATGTGTATCAAACGATTTAATACAACTTTTATTCCTTGCTATGTATGTAGAAAGAATATATAAGAACTTTTCTTATCCATATCACATATGAAGCATTTGCTACATTTAGATTTGACATAAGTAGTTTTGTTTAGTTTTGTAGCTTATCTTAAAAGTATATCCCTTGAATAATGGTTGGAAGATAGGATATTGTCATCAATTATCAAAATATATCTCATATAGATTGATAGCTCCTTTTCATTGACACTTCATAAGGTTTTCTTTCGAAGTTTGTTGTAAAACGATTTCACAACTCTTGGATGTTTATCAAGGTCGTGGCTCAAATTCTCATTATTATGATCATATCACAATATTTTAAATATATTTCCAAGTAAATGTCTTGACTCAAACTTTCATCATATTGTAGTGTATATATTTCTTGTCAAGTTGATTCTAAACTTCATATTGAACCTTTTGAACTTTTCAAAATTTTCACACTTTAGCTTCAACTAAGCACAAGTGATCATATCACAAATGAAGTTTCATTGTCCGTCTCTATCCTTTTGAACCTATGGTTTTCTTACATCGATATGTATTCGACCTTGAGTTCATATCATCACTTCTCTAAACGATAACTTTGTCAAAATTTTCAAATTAGAAAGATATTTACATATATTAATAGATTCACAATCTAATGATATTGAAAGTCCATCCCTTTGGATCTTCCGCATGCAATGTTCATTTTCATTCGAACTAATTGATATTTTAGAGAAAATTCATATATATAGAACTGGTTTATCTATATTTTTAAACCTATTTAGCTTTTCAAAACACATTATGACTCAATAAAGCATAGAATAACATTTACTCCATGTTTTTTGAATCTTCAATGCTTAGTCATTACTAAAATTTAATGGGTATGTTTTGATAATGACAAGAATAAATAACATTTATTCAATTCTAGCCATAACTAGGTAAGGTAAAAAACATGCTTCTACTTGTAAAGTTGCAACTTTTTCTTCTAAACTTGTAGAATCTATATGTGAAATAGAAACATTTGCTTTCTAAAATTGTAGATTTATTTCTCCCTTAGTCATACTTCTTCATTTAGTTCAACCACATTCCCAATGAGAGAGAACTAAACATGACATTGCATGTCCAAGAAGTAGTTAAAATAAAGATAAGATTTTATCTAAATTAAAATAAAAATTATTTTAAGAACCCCAACCAACGTAGTAACTAACAGGAACCACGATGTGCGTTAGTCAGGGAAAATGAAGATCCCAACCAACGCATAGCCGTAACCAAGAATCGATCCCAGCCACGGCGCAAGCAGCAGCTTAGCCCGGAACTGTTCTAGCCAGCCACCTTCCGCCTGAAGTCGTCTCTGTCTTCTAAGGGCTGTTGTCGTCCGCCGCGGCTAGACCTTCCGCCTGAAGTCGTCTCTGTCTTCTAAGGGCTGTTGTCGTCCACCAGCAAAATGCTAGCTGCTGCTTACGGCAGTGCAATAGTTGCACTTCCTGCTGCCTCCTATTGTCTCCCTCCCTCCTGCACCCTTTTTCGACCACCTAGGCAGCCGTCGTGGCCACCTGACGGTGGTTCGTCCACCCAGCCACGGCTGCCCCTTCTCAAATAATAAAATTCCTTTTTTTTTAGATTTAATCTAATGTAACAACTTTTGTAAAATTAAATTAAATAAGGTATTTGAATTAGAACATAAAATTTAAGCCTAATTCAATTTTAAAATTAAATTTATAATTCAATTTTAAATCTAGGGTTCTTCACAAAATTAATTTAAATTTAATAAAATTATTGATTATACAAAAATCATATTTTATGTCTCAAATCAATCCAATTAAATTCATGAAGCATAAAATATTCTAAAATCATCAAAATTAAGCAAAAAAAAAAAAAAAAAAAATCAAAATTTAGGGCTTTATTTCAATCAAACTTTTAAAAAAACTAGGGCTTAATTCTGATTTTGGTAGAAAAATTGAGCAATTTGAATGACATTTAAACAATTCCAAAAGTTTTATCCCCATTTAATATGAAGATTGAACCATAATTAAATTTTTATCCCTCCTAATCATCAATATGTATACATGCAATAGGCTAACTAATACCACTGTAGGACTTTAGATACTCTAAGCGGAATTTCATGAATCGTATTCATACGCATCTAATAACCAAGATCATTGCATAACACATAAAAAACATATAATTAGACCTTTGAAGTGTGATTCCACGTGCGATCGAGAAAGAACAATAGGTGATAAAGAACCCCAAGCGTGATTTCTCTACTTGGTCCACGGGCACAGATTTAACCTCCACTAATCAACTTTCAACGAAGAAGAGAGACACGAACTAACCACAATCCACCAAAACGAACACCACGAGCCACCATGAGGTGGAGGCGGCCGTACAAACGTGAGGAGAGTAGGGAGGGCTGTGAGTGAGGAGAGAGAAGAGGGAATTTAGGGATTTGGGAAAATTGGTTGCCTTGTTTCACAATTCACTGATTGTTAATTGTGACTTAATTCAACTCTAGGCATGGATCTTTTTTATAGATCATATCTCTAAATAAGAGTCCACGTCAAGCCCAAAGTCCTAACCCTAATCAAACTACTCTAGCCACACTCAATGTGGTATGTCATGATCATGAGGTCCATTAATGGGCCTCTTACTTGTTTAACCCAATACCCTTGTTGTGTGACCTCATAGGATCAATTCTATTGAGCTTTGGACTATTTTACTAGTCCAAAGATCATTGTCATATCTAGCACCAAACAATGACGACCCAAAAAAATTGAGCTTATAATCTCCATAATAGTGATTCCTGATATATCTAGTAATTGCACTTATTGAAGACATAATTGCTTCAACTAGGTCCGGTCAAGGGATACTAGTTTGGGGGTTACTTAAATAGGGTTACTTAAGGGGTTACTAGATGAGTTACTTAAGGGGTTACTAGATGAGTTACTTAAGGGGTTACCTTGTCGCATCATGCGGTTGGCCGAACTAGAAACGCGCTGGTGTTGGTTAGTTTATTACTACTATTAAAATCTAATGAGAATTTGAAAATTTAGTTGATGACTTGTAAAATGATCAACCAAAGTAGGCTTTGATCCTTCACTAATTGTAACTCTAACCGATTTTTACTAACTAATCAGCAGTCGATTTAACCTCAAAGTTCTCATAACTTGTAGATGACATGATTAATATTAGATACGATGATTACAAATTTGAACCAAATATGCATTGTCAATGTCATGAAACCAACTACAGAGTATGCTAGCACTATACTCATAAAATACTATAAGATAAAAATGGAGACCAATCTCTAGTATATAAACCTCTTAAGAACAAAGCGTTGGAAGTTGAGCTTAGGTCCAAGCGTAAATTGTTAATTGGATCACGAAGACGAAGTCAATCAAGCAATAAACGAACGATGGCCTTGTTGGTGAGCGAGTTGTCGAGCCAAGCCCAAGGATGGGCACGCACAGGACAAGCCACAACCGCAAGGCTTAGCAACATGGCTGAGCCAAGGCTGGCTTAGGCGCGCATGGGCTAGGCTCAAGCCTTGCTGCATTAGATGGCCCAGCCAAGGCCTGGCCAAGCAGCAGCAACACTTAGGCCAATTTACAAGATCGACAAATAAAAAAGACCTTTAACGACAATTTGGTAAAAGAAATAACTCTTGCGACAATTTGGTAAAATAAGCTAACCCTAAACGACAATTTGGTAAATAAAATAATCTCAGGCTATAATTAACCCAAAAAATACAAAAATTCAGAAAAATTTCTCATGAATGCTTGATTTAGTTCATTTTTCGTGGTTTTTTAACAACCTTTTTTATGAAAATAACAATTTTAAGAAAATGTTAAGTATCAATTTATTTTCACTTAAGTAACATACCCCTTATTAATGAAATTTTATTAAAAAGGGGTTGAGAATCAATTTTGTAT
Organism: Chenopodium album; assembly: GCF_948465745.1. Lineage (NCBI taxonomy): Eukaryota > Viridiplantae > Streptophyta > Magnoliopsida > Caryophyllales > Amaranthaceae > Chenopodium > Chenopodium album. Next base: position 31,925,537 of record NC_137834.1, read on the forward strand.
CGGGATTTAGCAAAATAAAAAGGGGATGACATATTAATTTAAAATTTTAAATGGGAAAAATAAATTTATAAGCACAAAAATCAAATTAAATTAGGATTTTTAAAGAGATTGTCGGAAAAAAATAGATTTTTTTTTGTCTAAATGTCGCTGGACTTTATTGTTTTTACCAAATTATCGCATACAATTAGTTTTTTTTAACAAATTGTGTCGGAGTAATATTTGTTACCAAATTGTCGTTGTAGGTCATTTTTATTTACCAATCTGGTCAATGGCCATAACACTTGCATGCGTGCTGGCGAATGGGCTTGGCCTTACTTGGAGCCTAAGACAGGTGTGGGCCTTGTCTTGGCGCAAAAGGTGTTGTCTAAGAGTCCTTGATGCTTAAGGACTAGGCCACATGTTTGGTGTTTGTGGGTAATCTGACTATCCAATTTCTCTTGGGATAATTATTTCCTAAAAGTATTATACTATTCTTACTAGGATTATTATATAGAGTTGTTTAATTATTACATATTCCCAATGACTCGTTAGACGATCATACAGTTAATTGCACAATTAATCTTGCCTCCTTAAAGCAAGAGCCAAGATCTGAACACTCTACCTTAAAAGATTTTGTTTGGTATTCAAGTGTAAGCCAATACACTCAAGGCGGGCTTGATCATGTGGGTGGAATTTCGATAGAGGGATTACACTTGCGGTTTTTGGCTCCGTTCATACTAACTAGAATGCTTCAAATTAAATATATAATCTCTAGAGTATTTTTTGATTTGATTAATCTTTTAAATTATACATGGATCCGGGCATAAGATTGTTTCCGCACTAGATCATAATTAGATTAAAATAAAACTGAATAGAGAGGAGGCCAAAACTATTGCCAACATAATTCCAATGCTCCCTTCTAAAGAGATAGAGGTAAAGGCGAAAGGAAAAGGGGAAATTTCCAACACCTAGAAAGGCCACAAGAGTAGTGTTTTAAATGCAGAATACAAGGTCATTGGGCAATGAAATATGTACAGCGAAACACCTCATGAACCTGTATGTGGTCTCAAAAGGGTGCCAAGGGAAACATGTTGAAACTAATTTTATCAAAGAAAGCTCCACTAACTAGAAACTCGAGGTAGCCGATTACCTTGTCGATGACATATATAATGTCTAGATTACATCGATGGGGTGCTTGTCCTGTGGTGTTTGCTTCATCGACTTTGTTATATTTTTCAATTGTTTGTTTGTTGCATCTATTGTTTTCCTTTTATTCAAAATCCTAATATTTTTATAAGCATGTAGTATTTTAATTCTAGTGTCATGTGTACTTAATTTCTTAAATAATATGTACCTTTTTAAAATGTTATTCTTAGTAATATTTTCTTAATTCATTTAAAGAGAATGTAAAATAACAACATAAATGTTGAATAATGTCTGATTAAATTAATAGCGGAATTACGCACAATATTTTGAACATCAAGTCATACTTTACTCATATGAAGCCTATACATTAAGGCCAATCTAAACATAATTGCCAGCACCGTCAATATGGTTGAGGGCTCACAAAAAGCTTGTGTAATGTTACTAAAAGTAGGTTTAAATGTAATAATTAAGCATTATATTCCAGGATAACTCGATGTAATCAATTGAGCAACAAAAATTTACATTATAATGGTTACCACATTGAATTAAAACCATAACTAAAAAAGAAAAAGAGTAGTATGAGCTTCCCTGTAAAATACGGGTTCCACAGTCAAATGAACTTCACTATAAATCTTGTTCACTTAGAAAACTGATTATTAAACCTTTAAAAGGTAAACTTGAAGGTGAAGATTTTGCAATTCTCAAAAGAATACAAGGAGACATATGCAGGCTAATACACCTGACATGTGGACAATTAAGATATTTTTTCATGTTAAGTTGTTAACTGATGCCTCAACACGTTGGCACATGTTAGTCTCCTCTCCACCAGGAATGTTGCATGCCATTGCAAAACTTCTTGCACATATAACATGCTTAAGAGCTTAATTCATGGATTATCTAATCAAGAAGATCAGACTAGATAATGCTGGAGAATTTAAATTTCAAACAATAAATCACTATTGTACATTAATTGGGTAGACATGGAGCACCTAGTAGTCCATGTTCACACACAAAATGGCCTTATAAAAACATTTATAAAGAGATTACATTTAGTCTCTAGGCCATTACTCATGAAATCAAAACTCACATATTCTACTAAATTGGGGACATGCAATAATACATGTTACAACTTTTCTACAGCTAAGATCGAGCACAACCCTGTTTTTGAGATTTTGGTTGCTAGGGATAAAGACCTAAATTGGGGCCCTAGTTTACATACAATATTATAAAATAAAAAAAATTTGGGTATGCAAAAAAATAAAATAAAAATAAAACCATATATTTATTACAATTATGAATAATGAATGAAAAAGTGTAAAAATTAATTAAAAAATTATGAATTAACCTACAATAACATTTTCATGAATCATGAAAATATATATTAAACTAATAATTTCGTAAGGTCGTAACTCTCGTCGAAGCAATTAGATTAGATGAACTATTTAACCAAACAGTCAGCCAATCAGTTAGGTTTTTTATCCCCAATTTTTATAATTCTTGAATGAAAGTAATTATACAGATTATAAGAAAAATTAATATAAATAAGAGATTTTGATGAATAAAGTAGGATATGTGTAGACACCTAAAAGTGTCTCCCCAAAACCAAACCTGATGATGAACAACCTTTCACCAACATTATTGGTCGGGTTGAGTATTTAATCTTGGAGTGCTTAAATCCATATTTTCATTTCATAAACCAACCCAATTCCTAGCCCGTTTCCCCAAACCTTCACTTATTTTCCTCTTTTCGTGTCCCTTAAAATAATTCATTTCGGGTTCTTTTTATAAAAAAACATTTATTTCAGTTTAGTTTGGTCCATAATTTGGGCCCAATGATTGAATATTTTGATGGGGTTTGAAAAGAGCTTTCCAACGATATATTATAAGCCTAAATCTGAGTTATAACGAATAAGTTATGGACAAAATATTAAATTGAGCCAAAACCGAACCTAAGCCCACCTTACCTACGACCCAATGATCACGTGGAGGGTCCAAATTATTTAATCCAATTCCTAAAACAATTAGGATTAATTTAAAGCTTTTATAAGTTTCTAAAAGATCTTAATTATCATTTTGAAAAGATAAGATTAAAGAGTTTGAAATTGAATAAAACTTTTCTTTTTGAAAGTCCTAATTCTATTCGAATTGAAAGACGTTCAAAGATAGTCTGATAGTATTTTTGTGCCTCATATTTTTTTTATCCAAATATTATATGGTTGGATAGCCCTTGAAATTATCTTTCCAATTATATATTATAATATCAATTCCGAGCTATAACGGATAAGATATGAATGAAATATCAAACTCTATCCAAAATTGACACCGTCTCACTATTTCGTCCATATATTTTATTCTAAAAAGGATTTTAATCTGATTTTGATTTTATTAGAAAGTAGAATTCAATATTTTTCCAACGATATATTATTTATCTTATTCCGATTTCTGGATCAAAAGATATGATAAAAACAAATACCGCAAAACTGCTGTCTATTGCAAGAGTATTATTCCGATTCGAATTCTTATCTTTTCTTGATTCTTGAACCCTTATTTTTTCTCTATAAATAGAGATCATATCTCCCATTTTCAATCATCAACAATCTTCATCATAAAATCATTCTCTTCTCCCTCTTTAGCCTAAACACTAGCCTCCCCATTCTTTCACCATTACTTCCCCTAAGCACTCTATACTAAACCGAGGTTCCGTCCTTAAACCAAGGCGTGAAAGGTATAAATAATTGAGGGTTTGGACCAAATAAAATCTTCATTTATTTAATTTAATCATTTCAATTTGATTTATTGTTTGTTAAAGTTACTAACAATTTATTCATGATGTAGCAATTTTAAGGAACGCGCGGAATGTGAGTAATAAATTAATTTAATTACTCTGATTTTATTTTAATATTGCTGGTATCATGATTAGGTTAATTTATATTTAGTTTGACTAATGATATTTATTGTTAAATTGCTTCCAATATTAATGTTTATTCTATTATTATTTATTGATCACCATATTGCATGTTAAAGAGAATATGTAATTGAAAATCACGCATAATAAGATAATTTGGACAACCGGTTTAGGTTCCTTTTTAATCTTGTTGTTTAATCAAGTGATCACAAATATTTTATAATTATATGTTGCATTAATATTCAACCAACACTACTACAAAAAACCCCTAATAAGTCGGACTTTTAGAGTCACCTGTACATAAGGTGCGACTTATAAACCTATCGAGTCGCCTCATATTTATTAGGCGACTTGTTAAGATGGGGTTAAAATCAACAAAGCACCTAACAAGTCGCCTAATATATATGAGGTGACTTGATAAGTTAACAAGTCGCCTCATATATGCGTGCGACTCTATAATCCGACTTATTTGGTGGTTTAAATTAGATTTTCAAAGTCACTTGTACATAAGGTGCGACTCGAAACCCTGTCGAGTCGCCTTATAAATATTAGGCGACTCAATAGGTAAGTTTTCTTATCTACGACTCTCACCTAATGAGTCGCTTGATATTTATAAGGCGACTCAATAGGTTAAAAAGTCGCACCTTATATACAGGTGACTTTAAAAATCTAATTTAAGCCACCTAATAAGTCGGGTTATAGAGTCACATACATATATGGTGCGACTTGTAAACCTATCAAGTCACCTCATGTATATTAGGCGACTCATTAGGTGCTTTGTTGATTTTAACCCCAACATAACAAGTCACCTAATAAGTATGAGGCGACTCGATATGTTTACAAGTCGCACCTTACATATAGGAGACTCTAAAAGTCCGACTTGTTAGGTGCTTTATTATATGACCACTACCTAATAAGTCGCCTAATACGTAAGACGCGACTCGATAGGTTAATTCTAAAAATGTATATAAAATAGTTACAACATCATATATATATGAAAAGTAACTTTGGCATAATGGCAAGAACTTCAACCTTCCATGCAAAGAACCAGAGATCAAGCATGTTGAGTTTCATAAACACTGACATTATATGAGCTAATAAAATTAGTTGGAAAAAATGTTGATTTTTTACGTGTCGCCTCTTTCAACACAAGCGACACAATAGATTAACCTATGGTGTCGCCTCTTTCAACACAAGCGACACAATAGCTTAACAAATAGAGTCGCCTAACAACTAATAGACGACTTATATAAAAGCTATCAAGTCGCCTCAGAGGCGACTCCTAAAGTTGGAAGCTATTGTGTCGGTGGCTGTGGAGTCGCCTTTAAAGCGACTCGTTAGGTCATTTACAGGCGACTCGATAGGGGTTTTTTGTAGTAGTGCAATTTAGCTTCATAATTGTTTGGAGCAAATTGAATATTTTGTTTGTATGCCTTTGAGATCGCAGGAATCACTTTTCACTATAAGAATCGAGTAGAGGCCAATACGGACGAATGTGACTCCATGACTCACTTCGTACCATCATCCCCGATCCTACTTTTGTGGTTTCAAACCATATGGAGTTAGTAATATCATGGATTATGAATGGGGTGTAACCTTCACGGGTCAATAGTTGTTGCCTTCGTTGTCCCTTATTCGTGGTTGCCTTTTATGATCCGTGAATGGTTTACAAGTTCCTTAAAAACTTATTGGTGGCTCCCTACTTTCCTTGTCCCTAATCGTATTATGTCAATTCCCACTTCCTCTGAGTGCCAAGCATATTCACAACATGCCTTAACGTAGGCGCACTTCGAGCGACGCCTACAAAGAGGACTATATATAATATATATAAATTCCCGTTGAAAATTAAATAGTAAAATGAACGGTTATCATAGTCTTTTCATCTTTAATTGAATAACGAAAGAGAAAAAACAATAAATTTTTGTAAATTAAAAAAAAAAGATAAATTTTGGAAAATAAAATTATCGAGAGAAGTGGATACAATTGAATCACTTAGGAAAGTGAATATTTTGCGCAAAAAATCAGGGAGGAAGGAGGTTGAATAGACCGAAAATGATATTTATTATTTTTGACATTCATTATACTGTTAAACTGTATACATACACTTCTTTTTTTAAGAAAAACTTGCAAAAAACCACCTTTTATAACACTTTTTTCGTGAAAAGCACCTTATAAAAATTTTCTTGTGAAAGCACACCTAAACCCCCCCCCCTTTTTTTTTGTGAAGTAACACCTTAACCTGGTTTTCGGTGTTTGACCTTGTTTTCCAGTGTTAACTTTGCACTTGTGGGTCTCGTGATCTCATAAAATGATCTCATAAATTTTTTTGTAGGAATTCCCGATTTTTAGTGATTTATATGGTTTTCTGGACACTAAGAGATATCGGAGCTTATGATCACATTCATGACCATATTTCGTAGCCTAAGACCTAGGATTTCAGTGACTAAGGGCTTGGTTCGTGGAATTGGTCCAAATAATGGACCAAGGAAGAGGAAGAAATTGGGCCAAAAGCATTTACAGCCTAAAGAGAAGATCCGGCTTGGAAGAAGACTAGAACTGATCTGGCGGCTCATTGCCCGATCGGGCGAAGACTCAACTTGATAGAGGGAGAAAAAAATGCGGGCCCATTCGGGATGTCCTTCGCCTGATCGGGCGCGTGTTTTTCCTAGAGGTTTTAGGACTTATCTTTTTGGTTAGTTTCGGGTTTAGTTTGTAAACTCTTTTGTAAGCTTTTATTAGCTAAGTTTGTTGGATTGTAGATTTCATTATTAAGTTCTGAAAGTGATTTTTAATTAGAGATTATTGTTGAACTCAAGTTTTCCCCTTTTAGTGCAATTTCATATTTCCTTCATTCGGTATCATTTCTCGTCTCTTTTATTGCTTTATTTGTCACTTTGGTTAATTGCTTTGTGTATTTTTGCTTTGATTTTATTCATGTTTTCTTTATATGCTTTGATATGTGTAGATTTAAATATGTGTGAGTAGTTTAATTATAGGGTTCTTGGGGGATCTGTTTTGGGATTTTATGTGATTCCCTCGGGATACTGGTCGCGTTCTCGGCCGGATTTACACGCACACCTGCAAAACAACGAATATTTCGTTTGTTGGAATATTCGGCTTCGACGATCAAGTTAGTGATCGGAAAGGGAAAAGCAAGAGAGAGAAAGTAGAGAGAAGTTGGAGCTTTCAAATATAATACCCTGGAAATTCCCTTCTTTGAAAGTACACTTTCTACTCTAAATAAATTTCCTTTTGTTTTGGGAAATATCAAAAACATTTCCGCCACCGTGATAACGACTAAGGCTATTTTTCAAAGTCACACAACGAAAGACTAAATAAAAACCAACTTTTTAAAATAAAACTAGAGTTCACAACCACAAAACAAAACAAAAGTAAAATTAAATAGTTCACAAGTTGGAACCAATTCAAAACATGGCCCTTTTTAAAACCCAACTTAAAAATAAACACATCAATGTTACTCCATAATCAATAATCCAATGACTCTAAACATAAGATAGGAAAGAATAATCAACAAGCAACTCTCCCACTCATTCCCATCATGCTCTTCATGCTTCAAGTACCTGTCATATCCCCTTTATTTCAACCCTCTACTCACCATATAAATGGTAAAATGGGTCATAGTAGGGCCAACCAAAGGAAAGCCAAACACAAACATAAAAGTACGAATCGGCAAAAGATGAGTACATATGTACCATACTAACATGAATATCCTAACATCAATAGAACTAATTAAAACATGCTTTCCATTTAATCACACGCAGTGTAATTTTGACTCATAACTAATAATATTAGTTATTAATGACTTTGCATTAAGCATCGAACGAGTTTCCTTGCCTTAACTTTCCCTTAAAAAAAATAAGGGACCCTTCACTTGGGAGATAACCAAGCGAATACCAACTAGTGTCACCTTGTGACAAAATTCCAACGCATAATAATAAATAGAGTACATAGTCCTGTACCCCTATAGAAGCTATGATTAAATATAAAACCCCATAACTCCTCCCATATGTTCATACTCCAAGTATATACGTTCCAAGAGTTTTGGTGCGTATCCGCTTACACTCTACGTGATTTACCAATTTAACATGTGAAGACTCAAACCAATCAATCAAGAGTAATCATAAAAACATTTACACACACACGCTTCCAATTCATTCTTGAATTAATTAGTGAGCACATACTATTTATTTTAATTAAGATTCCTTGCCTAGTTTTGTGCACAAATTTGCATGATTACTACCTTGGTGCATATAATGCACTAATAAACTTCGTTAACTCAATCTCAATTTACTGGAGTTAGTAAATATATAAACTAACTTCTTGACTCAACACCAATAATAAATGAGTGAGAATTAAATTCATGAATCATACTCAATAATTCTAATTATAACACTTTAAAAAATACATAAGCCTTGCTTCTAATTTTATGCTTTCTTGATACTTAAAAATAAAACATACTTTCATGATTCAAACATATTCAACTTGTGTCATGCTTCAAATAACATATTCACATGCTTGCATAATAACTCATGTTCATCCAACATCGATTCCAAGCATATAATCAACTAAACATGCTACTAAATCATCACTTCAATCATACTTCACAATCCTAGCATGATACTACGCATACACAAATATTCTTGCGCACGTATACGTACCTTGAATATTGCCTAAACTCGGCCACACTTGCTAGAAATCACCTAGCTCGAAACTTCCTACAAATAAAATTACATAACTATAATTAATCCACTATCCTCACAAATTTCCAGCAACTATAATACTCTTTAAACCTTACTAATCAACCCAATTTGATGACATAAAAGCCATAAAACCTTTTCTTTAAGTAGGTACCTTAAATCCTTTCAAAAATACTTAGTTTTTATGACTTAAATAAGATTCCAGCATACTTTTTTTAATATAAATAAAACATCACTTTTGGACTAGGAAATCATATTTATATCAATAAAACCTTTTTAAAATGGGTAATCAAACCTTAACTCAATAATTAAAAAGTAGTATGTATAATTAAATTACAACATTAAATTAAGGCTTTAAGCTCATTAAAAACATGTTTAAACCATGAATTAATCAATAACAACAACCTAACATCAAAACCTAACCAATTACACAAAACCCCCCAATTTCTAGGGTTCATATTTAGGATTCTTGATTAAATAAAGATCTGAAATTTATAAGAATAATTTAACAACATCATAATCCCAAATCAATACCAAAACATAACTAAAATCATGCTTTAAAAAAAATAAATCAATAGAATTAAATTAGGAAGAGAAAGAGTTTTTTTTTTTCTTTAATACCAAAATCAAAAGAGGGAGGAGAGAGAAGGTGGCCAGCGGTGGTGCGCTGGCTGCTGCCGCTAAACGCTGGTGGTCAGTGGTGTCGTCGGGGGGAGAGAAAAGGGGAGAGAGAGATGCGTGTGAAGGAGAGAGAAAAAGGAAAGGAAAAAGAGAGGAAAAAATTGAGAGAGAACTTTTAGGGTTTTTCTGAAATTCGACAATAATGATTCTTGAGTGGAAAAATGTTGAGGTTTTAAAGTACTTATACTCCCCTAAACATGGGCACGGGCCGTGCCCGTGCCGCCGCGGGCCGTGCCTGGCCGTGCCGGGGTGGGGGCCGTGCCGTGCCGTGCCGTGCCGGATCCGCGGCGGGCCGTGCCGTGCCGTGCCTGAATTTGGCACACCCCAGCCCACGGCACGGCACGGCCCACGTGCCTTGCGGGCCGTGCCGTGCCGGGCCGCGGGCCAAACCGTGCCAGCTTTTTTTTTTTTTTTTTTTTTTTTTTAATAAATGAAAAAAAAAACGAATTAAACGATATATATTTTTTTTAGTACAACTTAATATATGTGATTAATTTATGTTTATGTTAAATGTTAATGTTAATATATTTTGTTTTCATTTTTTGAACAACTTTATTTTAATTTAGGTTATATAAATTATTTATCTAATTAATAATTATGTTTAAGTTTATTTAAACAAATAAAAACAATTTTATTAATTTAGCAAAAAACAACAATGCATATAATAAAAAAAAAATACGAGTGCGATAATCCGAAAACACAAAAAATTGAAGAATAACTTATTTTATTATATGACGGTAGCCGGTACCGCGGTACGAATGTACGATAATTCAATAATACAAAATAAGTAATGATAATTAAAAATCGTACAATAGTGTATGAATATTGAATAACTTCATTTATTATACGGAATACGAAGTTCGATAATACAAAAAGAATACAATAGTGTATAATGTAAATATGTAATCATGTAATTATTATTGGTCGTCTTCGTCTTCGCCTTCGCCTTCGTCTTCGTCTTCGTCTTCGTCTTCTAGAGGTTCAAGTTCATCCGCCAATTGAGTTGATTGAGAAGTATGAGAACTAAAAGAAGTCGACGTTCCTTCATCGTCGTCGTTTTGTGCATAAGTACGATCTTGAGAACGAGTTTCGGCATCCAACCAATCCTTGAAGCAAACACACATTTCAAGTGTTTCGGGTTTTAGTCTTGTTCTTCTATCGTCTAAAACTCGTCCCGACGCACTAAAAGCTCTTTCGGAGGCAACGGAGGAGACTTGGATTGCAAAAATATCACGAGCCATTGCCGACAAAATTGGATGTTTCACGGTTTGTGATTTCCACCAATCGAGGATGTCGAGGCCAAACTTCTCTTCATCGTCCATGCCTTTCATGAAGTCGTAACTTAAGTACATTTGCAACTCCGAAACATCGCTTTGTGTTCTCTTACTTGATGATGATTTCGTACCTGAAAACTTGGACATCATGTTAGCAGCTTGTGCAAATAAACTTTTGGCCCGTTTACTTACATTTTTGGATGTTTGAGAAGGGGCAAATCGAGACACGGTTCCATATTTACTTTCATAGGTGGAGTATAAAGAAAAAAAATCATTTGTCACCTTAGTTTTAAAAGCTTCAACATCATCTTCAAAATTCATGTTACTATAATAAATATCAATTAATAAAAAGGTGCCATCATATTTTTACCTAGGATCTAAAATAGAAGCAAAAATATAAATCATAGGAATATCGGTGTAATATTTACGCCATTTTTCCTCCATGGATGGAAGATATCCACGATAAACATGTTGAGATCGGTGTTCCGCAACAAGTTGTGCAAGTAAACATGCATTACTAAGAAAAGAATGAGAACAAGGATTATATACAGAAGAAAAACAATGTGTCATACCATATAGTAATTGTAAAAACTGCATATATTTTTCACAATTAACCCAATCATCTTCTAGTAAAGCATTTTGTGGAAATTTCATATTATAAAAAAGTGTTAAATGAACCTTGTACTCGATTGCCCGACTCAACATTTCATAGGTGGAGTTCCACCTAGTTGGACAATCCGGTGCTATTTTTATGGTTTTTATCCGCTGTTGCCTGCAAAAACCTTTCCATTCTTGATATCTCATGTTAGAGCTATTAATAGACATAATAGCATTCCTTATTTTGTGATAAAATGGACCAATTGCTTGTGTTCCATCCTTCACACACAAGTTAAGAACATGACAAATGCATCTAACATGAAGTGCATTTCCATCTAATATAACATCGGTCAATTGGTTTTTGACCAAATTCGCACTATATGTCATAGAAGTTGCATTATCGAAAGTCATTGACATGATTTTATCCCTAAGACTATATGCATCAATGGCTTCCATTAAATGATGTGAAATGTTAAGACCGGTATGAGGGTATTCAAGCATTTTGAAATGAATGATGCGTTTTTGTAACATCCACTCATTATCTAACCAATGACAAGTAACACATAAATAGTGGAGTCCGTAACCACCATCCCATGCATCGGCGGTTAAAGAAACTCTACTAGGAAGATTAGCTAATTCATTTACTAATTTCAATTTGTACTCTAGATAACTCTTCATGGCAGCAGATCGAACGGTTTTTCGGGAGATTTTTTTGTGTTTTGGTTGTAGTGCTCGGTTAACATAGTTGTTGAAGGCATCATTTTTGGCGAAAAGAAAAGGTTGTTCCGCATGTACAATCATTCTCCCAAGTTCATCCCTATCTCTCTCGTAATTGTAAATGAAGCCTTGTGGATGGAATTGAGAAATTTTGGGTTGGGTTGGATCACTAGATGGTCCACCACATTTTTTTGTATGTCTATTAAGGTGTCCCGTCCCTCCCTTGGTATCGGCCGAGAAAATTTTACCACAAGTCCGACACTTGGCCTTTTGTCCATTTTTACTTAATTGATAATGTGACCAAACTTCACTCTTTCTTTTGGCTTGAGCAAAATCCTCTTCGGTACACCACTCTAATATGTTAGGATTTTGGGTGTTGGGCATTTGGGTGGATGGTTCACTCGACCCGCAGGCTTGTGTTTGGCTACCTTGGGAAGGAAGAGGAAAAGGAAATTCATGTTGTTGAAATTGGCTTTGTTGAAATTGGGTCCAAGGAGCCATATCATCCATTTGTTCTTGCCCTCCCGTGATTTGGGGATTAAAGAAAGGGGTGGAAGTGTTTGGAAAGGGCATGTTAGGGGAGGGAAAGGGCATGTTAGGGGGGCATAGGCATTGAAGTGTTTGGATTTGGTGATTCCCTACGTTTTGACTTGGCTTTTCTAGAGGAGGAGGAAGCGTTCGGGTTTGATGCCATGATTAATTAATAATAATAACAATAAAAGTAACAATAACAATAATAATAATAATACAAATAACAATAACAATAATAATAACAATAAAAGTAACAATAACAATAATAATAATAATACAAATAACAATAACAATAACAATAACAAAGTAACAATAGCAATAATAATAACAATTCACAACAATAATAATAACAATTCACAACAATAATAATAACAATAACAATAAGAATTAGTAAGTAGTTTTTATATAAATTAAATTTTTAAAAATAATTATAATAATAGTAGATTACTTGGATCAATGAGATCCCAGGTAGGAGAGGTTAGGAGCGACGTTGTCCAGAGCCCAAGTCCCGCCTTAGACAGATTTCAACAATCCAAATAACCCACAATTAAAATAGAAAGTAGTTTTTATATAATTAAGTACTTCCAACTTCCAAGAATACAATAATAATAATAATAATAATAATAATAATAATAATAATAATAATAATAATAATAATAATAATAATAATAATAATAATAATAATAATAATAATAATAATAATAATAATAATAATAATAATAATAATAACAAGATTAACAACTAACAATAACAAATTAAAATAAAGTTGAGTTAGATCTTACAATGACGCTTCAATGCTTTCCCAAATTTATAATTTCCCGAACTTATAATTTCCCGAATTTATAATTTCCCGAATTTATAATTTCCCGAATGTAAATATAACAATTTTTTTTTTTTGGTAGTAGACTAATAAAGGTAATAATAGTAAAAATGTAAAATTTATAGGAGAGTAGGAATTTTTTTTTTTTTTCACAAAAGAGAGCAAGATTATAGATTTGTAGGATTTGTAGGAATTTGAGAATTGAGAATTTGGGAGTAAGAAAATTAGAGAATAAGAGAGAAGAGATAAGTTGATGAATTGTGAAAATTTTGGAGGAAAATATGAGGTATTTATAGGGAATTTGGGTGGGAAAAGGGGTGGAAAACTAGCCGTTTATAGCTGTTGGAAAACGGCCATAAACGGCTAGTTTTCCAACGGTATGGCACGGGCCGTGCCGTGCCGGGCCGTGCCGGGCCGTGCCTTGCGGGCTCGTGCCGTGCCCGGCCGTGCCACGTGCCGTGCCGCCGGGTCGTGCCAGCGTGCCGGCCCACATGCCGGCCACCGTGCCGCCCGGCGTGCCACGTGCCGTGCCCGTGCCAAATCCCACAATTTTGTTCACGGCACGGCCCACGGCCCACAGATGGGCCGCCGTGCCGTGCCGTGCCGTGCCGGCGACCGTGCCGTGCCGGGCCGTGCCGGAGTCGTGCCGGGCCCGTGCCGCCCGCGTGCCGGCACGGCCCGTGCCCATGTTTATACTCCCCTTATAAAATAAACTTTTAATTATAAAACTGACATTACTAAATACTACTCCCCCTTAAATTTTTCTTTTTAGGCCAACTTATTGGGCTTTTAAGTTTCCTTAATTTCCCAATAGGTTGGTCCAATCATTTAAACAAGATTAACCTAATTCAAAATACTTTTGTTGACTCAATTCATGACTCACTTAAATTTATACACACTTACATATTATTTTAAATAATTAATTTCTTTTAAAATGAAATGAATCATTTTAATAAATAAAATAAATAATTATATATATAAAAATATTAGAAAAATACGGAGTATTCCAGTCTACCCCCTTAAAAGAAGTTTCGTCCTCAAAACTTGAGCACAAAAATCATGAAACTTTGTTAAAAACTTATTTAAAATCATACTTTTCCCCCACCTTATAAAAAAATTTTCTTAATACTTATAATTGTTGTAATTTTTGTAACCTTTCTTGATCTTTTTCTTTCTAAACTTCGCATAAAATTGTGTAAAATATACTAAAGATGCACAAAAATGTTTGAAATTACGGTAAAAAGCGCAAAATTATACCACATTCTACCTCTTTTAAAGAAAACGAGTTACATCCCTGTAACTCAACTAACCTCAAACAATTTAGGTTACTTCTTTTTTGATTTCATCCTTGGCTTCCTAAGTTGCTTCCTCGATCTCTTAGTTTGGCCACAAAACCTTTACTATCTTGACATATTTCTTGCGTGTACTATGCACTTCACTATCAAGAATATTTACAGTTCTTTCCTCATAGGTTAGGCTTTGGTCCAGTTCTATAGTTTTAGGTTGTAGGACATGCAACTTGTGTGGGATATACCTTCTCAATTGAGAAACATGAAACACATTGTGTACCTTGCTGAGGTCCATAAGTAATGCTAGCCTATAAGCAACTGTTCCTATTCGTTGTAAATCTTATATGGTCCAATGTACTTTGGACTCAACTTCCCTTTCTTCCCAAATCTCATAACTCCCTTCATTAGTGAAACCTTAAGCAAGACTTTATCACTCACTTGGAATTCCTCTTTTCTACGCTTCAAATCCGCATAACTCTTTTGTTGATCCTGGCAGCTTGAATCTTAGCTTGTATTTCTCGCACCTGATTTGTTGTTTCTTCTATCAATTGACGACTCAGAATTGTTGTCTCACTAATGTTCACTCCAACATAGTGGACTTCTACACTTACTTCCATACAAGGCCTCATATGGTGCCATGCCAATGCTTGCATGGTAACTATAAAAGAGAACTATACTAAGTCTAAGTTATCTTCCCATCCACCTAGGTAGGCTAATACACATGATCGTAACATATCTTCCAAGGTTCTGATAGTCCTCTCGGATTGTCCATTCGTTGCAGGGTGGAATGCCGTACTCATCTTCAATGTCGTACCTGTTTAGGGGAAAATACCCTAGACATGTGGACAAATCAAAGAGGGACACATGTCAAGCTTGGAAAGGTCCACATGGGCCATTCACCAGCTGACACGTGTCAGCTTATGATATCAGCTAGAACTGCGGCCTTCAAGGCCTAATTCCCGAGAAAGCCACAAAAAGGTTAGCCCACCAAATCTAGGTCAGAATGACCTAAGGGAGAGCACATTTTCCAATGACCCTATAAATAGGGTGATATCCCCCATTTTGGGGACACATTCAATCATTTATTACACTACCCTACATTCTCTCACATTAGAGAAAACACCTGATCTCGGAATTTGAGAAGATCTCACTTTACAATCTACACCTTTTCACATTCTCCAACACGTTCTAACTTGATCGTTGGAGGCGGAGCTCCGACCACCCGGAGTCTCCATTATTTTGCAGGTACAGGCGTTGTCGGACCAGTCTTCGAGCTGTAACTCTCCCGAGGGACAAAAACAACCAAAACATTTGGCGCCATCTTTGGGGAGAGTACCTCAAAGATGGTTCAAGAGTCTGTACCACCGCCAGACCCCAACCGTCCTACGTTTGATGATGAGGTCTTTACAGACCATGAAGACGACCACGATATGGACGTCAAAACATATGTGGCCTCTGACGGGTCACTCACTGCCAAACACATCCGTACTAGAGACAACCTAGAACGAGTAAATAACGAAGCTGTGACCAGTAAGTCTACTGGATCATCGCTTGGTAATACCAAGGCGGCAGGAGGTCAGGCTCTAGTAACCTAGGACGAACTCATAAAATTCATGACAAGTTTCAAGGGTGAGATCAAGGACCTAATCAACCAGAGGACGGTTGGCTCTAACAAGAGTTAGTAAGCTAAAAACTATCCTCGAGCTGCGAAGAGGAAGTCAGTTAGAGACATGCAACCTACTCATATCCAAAGGAGAAGACTATGTCTGCCATTGACTGGACAAATATCCTTCTACCCCATACGGGCACAAGGAAGGTCATCCGTGCTGTTCAGCCGGATGGCAGCAAGAAAACCTTTACCGATGCTCGGCATGTCATCGAGCAAAATCGGAATCAACAACTGTCTAAGTCAGCTTCTACATCGAGCTTTCTAGACAGTTTAAAAAATTTTTATGCAAGGAATGCTAAGTCCTTGCATGAGAGCCATATTAGCGGAAAGTCCGTCAATTCTGGCCCTCAGATGATTGGGAAATGCCCCGTATGTGCCCCAGATGGCATACGGGCCATACACCCCTCATTTCATGCGCAGCCGACCCTCTTTAGAGGACAAGTAGTGTGGGTAATAAATTTCAAGCGTTAATCCCCTAGCTTGAACCCCATTGTGATCATACAGTAAAGTACGGTGGCGTCCAAAAGGGAAGAAGATAGAGCAAAAGAGTCGCCAACAAGTTTTAGGAACTTGTAAATTGTTCACAGGGTGAAGGTTACACCCCTTAACGAACCAAGAGATCGTCAACTCCATAAGGTCTAGAACCAAATAAGGGTTCAAGGATGAAGGTACAAATCCAACCTAAAAGAGATTGAACCTGCCCTAATAATAGGCCTCTACTTTATTCTGATCGTATTCATGTGCGCTTTTTAATTAACATACAATCAATAGGATTAACCCTAAACCTGTTTAATCTATGTTGGTTGAATTTAATTCACAAACAAATATATTATTGGAAATCACTTGAAATTGTAATCAAATTAACCCTAAACAAGATTATTAATTATCTTATTAAGCGTGATTACAAGTACAAATTCCCTTTAAACATGCGATAAAAGGCGTGATCAAGCAATAAATAATAAATATCAAGCAACATAATAATAATCAATAATAATCATCATCATAAAAATAAATTATAATTGAAATAATCATGATAATAATTATAAAATAAAATAATCATCATCAAAATAATAATAATAATAATATTCATAATCATCATAAATTATAACAATTATAATCATAATCATGTTCATGTTAATACTAAAGCATTATAATAATAGCAAGATCCTAGGAATGATACTAACAAGATTAATAACAAACCCTAGCATGTCACTAAGCAATAAAAATCAAATCTTTAACCCTAACATGATACTAACAATCATAAATATTATGAAGAACATAGGAAGTGTCATAACAATCATATTTAATATTTAAATTACCCTAGACATGATACTAGGAATATCATAATAATAATTTAAACATGATTTCTACATCATAACATCAATTAAAACCATTAAAGCACTTACTTTGATGCCTGGTACCTCTTTCTAATAACAAAATACACACGTTAGTAACTTCAAGGAAAATAATAATCAAACAATCAAATTAAATAATTGAAAGAGAGATTTGGGACCAAACCCTCAGAAATTAAACCTTTCACGTCTAGGGCGAAGGCAACTTCGAATATGGCTAGGTGTTTCTAGATCTTGTGAATGCGGAATTTTGTTTGTAAAAGCAAAGTTTTAGAAAAGAGAGAGAGAGAGAGATGAATGAAGGATTAAGGAAATCTTGATGAGAATTGGTGATTGAAAACTGATTATAGGTGAATATAGATGAAAAGCTGGTTGTTGATGAATGAAAACGGAGTTTTTACGACGTTATTTATAGAGAAAATCAGCCAAAAAGATAAAATATCAAAATAGAGTCTGGCGCACGAAAAACAGAGCTGGCGCCAACCCTGGCTAATTGGCGCCAGGCGCCAATGGCTAGCTCCAGGCGCCAGGCCTGGTTCCAGGCGCCAGTGCCTGGAGAGTCAGGCGCCAAGCCTGTTTTTAACGCGTTTTCGAAAATCAGATAATTTTGCCGTATTGGAGGATAAAATCATATAATTTGTTCGAAAATGCTATTTGATTTTATTTAAAACTCTGAAAAGTCAACAAAAGTCAATTTATCAATGCTAATTGAATTAGGAATATAAAGAACCTTCTAGAAGAATCTAGAAGACTAAAACCATTCCTAATTGCATTAGGAATGATAAATCATATTAGGCCCTCCCCTAGATCATTGGGCCGCATATAAGGCTCAAACCGGGCCAGTTTGGTAAATTGGCCATAACTTCCTCAATATTCATTGGAATTGGGCTTATAATATATCGTTGGAAAGGTCTTGTCAAGCCCCATCCAAATACACTACTATTGGACCCATATCATGGACCAACCAAACTGGATTGGCTGTTTTCTTAAAATAAATTTTCAAAAACAGAGATAAGAGAAAAGAAATTAAACTTTCCGCAACACTAGACTTTCCACACTTTCACTTCATTCGATTATGATTCGACGTGAAAGGTACTCATCACTGGGTTTGGTTTTGGGGAGACACAAATGGGTATCTACAGAAGCCCCCACTTTGACTGAGTTTGGAGAAACGCGAGTTTCGAAAACAAAAGTCAAAGTATCGATAGGGACGGAGAATGATTCATAACGTTCTGCGATCCTAAATCACTCTTGTAACGCCGATACCTGCAAAAATAGCATTAGTTAAACAGATAAATAGTTAAGAAACGCGTATCTTGCACCGTCGAGCACACGTCTCTGAAAGTAACCAATTTTCTGCCGCTTCACTGTTTTGATGACCTTTTGCAAGCTAGAGAATGCCATCCCGCTTGAAAACCGCTACGCCCGTAACAACTTCCAAATTAGAAGATTGCTTCGCCTGAAACTATCCTCCTGCGCTATGATAGTATTCCACATCCAAGGGAATACCATCGAAGATTGCTTCTCTTGAAACAATCCTCAGTTGTTTGTGATAACTTTCCACAATCTAGGGAACGCCACCTTGTTGTTTCGATGTTCGCTCGTCTTTGAACAAAGAGCTTCTTTTTGATATGTTCACGCGTCTCTTGGCGAAAGAGCTTCTTTCGATATGACTCCAATTTTCGCTGTGATAGTTATCGAAAAGATCACTGCTTCTTAATGCTTCTATGCCAGTACGTCGGCGCTTTGCTGCTTGTGAACCAATATGTCGACAATCCTCTTTTATTTGGGAATAGTTGCCAACACAACTCTTGTGTAATGTATGACAATCCGATTTAGGGAAAGTTGTCAATGCCACGTAACAATCCATCCTTGAAATTGTTGCCACGATGAAGCGACAATCTGTATCTCGGAAAATTTGCCAAAATCCAATTTTTAAAAAAGTTGCCAATGCTTCGTAACAATCTTTCATAAGAACTTTGCTACGACCGACAATCCATGTCTTGGAATATAACTCTTGAAAGCAATCCGCCTTGGAAATTTGCCAACGCTTTGCGACAATCCTTTTGGGAAAATATTGCCACTATTGACAACCCGCGTCTTGGAACATTTGCAAAACAGAGTCGACCGATAATCCACTTCGGGAAAATTTGCCACTTGCTGAAGACAATCCACGTTGAGGAACTTTTGCGGAAATTTATGATGAGTAGAGACCTACGACAATCCTTTGGGAAATTTTGCCATAGGGAACTAGGTGTATGACAATCCAATCTCGGAAAACTTGCCAGCGATCTATGAATGTATGGCAATCTGAACTTGGAAAAACTTGCCAAACAAAGAAGGAGCACGACAATCCACGCTTGGAAACTTTTCCAGAGATGACAATCCAATCTTGGAAAAATTGTCATTGAATAAGAATGCGCGACAATCCATATTTGGAAATATTGTCGTTTAAGTGCTTGCTTTTGAATCGATTGTAATGAGCCAGTGTTTTAGGCGCTTAAGCTAAGTTAGACGATCTTTCGTCAGGTTAATCACTTAGACTGTAAACAAACCGACTAATTTATCATGTCAAATTGCTTATAGGGGCTAAATGGCGTACCAAGGAACCCGAAATTGTTGTATAAGGTCGAAATCACCTTTCTGAGAGGCTTCGAGCTCTGTCGCTACCGAAATATCTCTGGTGCCAGGAATTGGAGTAGGGTCTTCCCAAAACTGCTGCACCTGTATTTATTTTTGACAATAGGACTTTGCCAATCTTTTTAATTATCTTAGGGTTGACCTATGGTTTAATGTTGCTTGACTCATTGACTTGACACGACTCAAGGTATAAACTTGACTCGATGTAATCGACTGACTCGAGGTTGACTCGACTCAAAGTGAAATGACATGTGTGACTCAAATCAAAGTGATATGACATGACATGACATGACTCAATGTGTACATGACTCGTGTGTGCATTGTAATGTGATCGTGCGACTCGAAAATGCCAAAAAAATATAAAATTTTCGTCATTTTTGTGGAGGGTACCGACTTTCTCCCGAAAAAGAAAGACGTGAAAAGGAATCGAAGTGTTCGAATGCATGTTGAATGAGCTTAGTCAAATGTTGTTTGATACTATCTCTCCAGGTTCAAGGATTAACCCATCCTAGGCTATCTCAATGGTTGACTCAATGATGAAAGCATTTGGGTAACTTAGGCACGGAGGCTAAGCACTTCATACTTTGTGATGCAATGACAATTATGATTGATGAACGATTTTGATATGATAAGGCATGCTTCAACGGTGTGTTAAGATTCCATGACAAAGGGTTCCTAAGGGAAGTATATTTGGTCATGTATCTGTGATGTGTGTGATAGTGATTCTAAAGCTAGGCCACAAGACCTAAGTGTGTGGAAAAATATATTGAAAAGAGTCAAATGGTGGTGACTCTTAGGCTAGATAAGCTAATGATGTAGGGATCAAGCCCCCAAGTCTAGCTCTACATGAATAGGGATGAGCATTGGAGATCCCTTGATATGACCATGATGTGTGAATGTGAATGTGAATATGAATGCATGTTTATTACGGTCGCACCTCGATGTGAGGTTGCCTACGTATCCGTTAGGAATCAGGCCGAACGTAGCTCTAGCCGAACCTCGCACAAGTGTGTGTATACCTCAAAAAGGTCTTTTTAAGGGTCGTAACGTGGTTAGGCTAAAGGCTGAAGAAGAAGGGGATAAAGGCTCAAAACCCTAGATAAGCCCCCAAGGTGTGCAACCTTGCTTTTGAAGCTTTGTATTTTTATGCTTGAGTTCCTACTCTTTTTAGCTCTTTTTGCTTTAGCATTTATTTTATTTTAATAAGTGTGGGCAATCCCGATCATGCGGTCTATCACTCACTTGGCATTCATGTTTCTCAGGCACGGTACCGAGCACTCGATAAGAGACGCAATCTGAGACGTGTTCATATCAAAGATATTTTCATATCAAAGACATTGGAACACTTGCCCATTTGTACACTTTTATTATTTTTTTACTTATTTTTTACTATTTTAATCTTCTAAATTCACTCAAGGTTTTTGAAATTGCATAAGTTACACACCATCCCATCCCAAGGTTAGGTAGTTATGGGTTGAAAAAACAAGGGTCAATCGTTAGACGAGGCTCAAAGTGGTTTATGAAGAAAGGATGTATAATTGAAGGGTGAAAGGTAATAGAATGTGGCTACAAGGGGTGCCTTAAATCATTGGTATACCTTGTGCTTAATTCGACATGGATTTTAATTTTTTTTAATTTTATTGTATTTAATGCAATATAATGAAATGATCATATATAAGGAAATAAATGCTCATTTTATTAAAAAGGGGAAAAGGAAAAAAAAAAAAACTACAAAATTAATCTAAAGGAAAAAAAAAGGTGCCTATGCTAGACTTATTGGGGAAAGGAAAAAAATGAAAAAGAAATAGAAAAAGAGGTCATGAAATCTTGTCGTTGAAGCTCGCCTCCGTCTTGTGTCATTCGCTTCATCATCACCCAGTCTTCTCGCTAGCTAGAGGCAATGGGATCTTGTTTGCTTCTATGAGATCTTGAATGAGATTTTGAAACCTATAGCATTCATCAGTAGTATGACCGCGCCTTCGATGGTACTTGAAATAGGAGTTTGGATTCCATTTCGAAGATAGATTTTCTGGTGTTGGATCCTCGGTAGGGACAATAGGTTTGATTAATCCTCGATCATAGAGACGACCGAAAGCAGCATCGTAGGTCATTCCAATGGGTATGAACTCTCGCCTGGGTTTCCTTTTAGATACTTGATTATCTATGGCTAAGACACCATTATGGTCAAAGGTACTAACATTATTACTAGAGTGGGCGTTTTCGGAAGAAGAAGGATTGTCGTTCTTCTTTCCTTTCTAGCAACCGTGGTTACTATCGTTAGTAGCTTTTTGCTTTGCGAGGTCGTCTTCGATCTCGATTTTGATGTCATAAACGGCCTTGAAAGTATTCAAGTTGTGTTGATATTTTAAGTGCTTTGAATACTTTTCTTGGAGATTCTTGATAAACATCCTCACATACTCCTTTTCGGTGGGGACCTCAATCATCTTGGCGGAAGTTTCCCTCCACTTATTAAAGAAAGAAGTAAAGCCTTCATTCTCTTTTTGTCTTAGCATCTCAAGTTGTCTATGATCGGTTTCAACTTGAATATTGCACTTGTAGCTATCAACGAAAGCGTTTACTATCGATTCCCAGGTGGAGGTATTTTCCTTGTCAAGGGAGAAGAACCATTGTTGGCAAACGGTTTCAAGAGATAGTGGGAACAGAGAGGGGAAAACCTTCTTATTGATACCCTTAATGTTCATTATAGTTTCGAAAGCTCTTAGATGGAAATAAGGGTTATCAGTTGCCTTGAATTTAGGGATGTCAGTGGCGTTGAACTTATGCGGAAGAAGTTCCTTGTCCAGCGAGACCCCTTGTGAACTCATGCCCTGAAATTTATAGTAACTAGATAGCTTTCTCAAACTTTCTTGCATGAGGTTCATTTGTTGTTGCTTCACGGGATCTTCGATATTGAGTGTGAGTAGCTTCAGTGTCTCAGTCATGGTAACCAATTGGTTCTTAAGCTCATTGACTTCTTCTTGAGTTGCCATGATATTTTTAGCCTTTCTCTTTTGACGAATTGGTTTATCAAAAAGCGAGACCTGAATAAAGAGGTTGTCCTTAATTAATCGCCCTTCTCTCCTTGACCAAGTACTGTGGAAAAGGAATTTGGGGATATTTATTGTTAATTATTCGACTCAAACTTTATTCAACATGCAATGGATGGAGGAAGTGAAGAAAGATGGAATAGAATGTGAAGAAGAATGATGGAGGTGGAAGGATATGAAGAATTAGGAATAGAGTGTACCCCCAACTCAAATGACGGAAAAGACCGACTCATGCATGAACCTAAGACATGGTCATGGTGACATATACTCAAAGTGTGTGCTAAGACTAGTGAGTGTAGGTGATATGTTAAGACTCGTGTTATGACCATGTGGCTAGACTATGTGGCTAGACTCAATTAATGACTCGACAAGGTGCTATTGACAGTGAAAATTAACCAAATTAATTAGTAAACTGGTTAATTAGACACTAGGTGATGACTCGACCAATAATCCGAACTGTCGGCCAAACGACAGAACTGGCGTCACACTGTGCAGCTTGGCGCCAGACGACAAAGATGTCGCCAAGCGCCACACTCCACAGGGTGGCGCTACAACTCAGACCTTGGCGCCAATATTGGAGCTTATCTGGGACTGTTTTCGGTGTTATTAGCCAATTGGGGTATGCCTAAAGTCGTACTAGGTCAATTCCGATTAAAATATTAGACTTTATTTACTCAAATTAATTAATTAATCAGGCAAAGTTCCTTAATTCATTAATTTATTGAATCTCAACACAAGTCAACAAACGATTAAGAGAAACATAGAATATATGCACAACAAATAATGCACAATTAGTCAAGTAAGCACAATATGATGCAATGAGTTCGCAACCTAACCATGGTTCTAGTTCTCTAAAGTTCGGGATATGGTTTAGTCAAAGAGGGTCCATGGTTAATTGTCCGGATGCACCGCGCGGAAGCCTAACCGTGAAGGGTTGGCGCGAGTGGATGGGACACCTCGAGTTTAAGGAAAAACTCGCTTCCATGGTTTGGTGAATTCAACATCTCGAATGTACCCTTTGTTGCACAAAGCGTTCAATCGGGTAGATGAAGCATGAATTCCCAGAGGATTATGTCCATATGTAGAACACATATGGGTTTTAGAAAAGTGAGAAAAAATTCAATCAGTAAGTAGGATCGAGCAAACAATATGAAAAACCGGTCGAAATTAGAACGCATATTTCTGGCTCGGTATTGGGGGAGGTTAGCGCCAGCAATCAGAGACTGGCGCCAGCTTTTAACAGTAGCGCCTGACGCCAATACTGGCGTCTGGCGCTACGGCTAAAATGCTGGCGCCAAGCTCTGGCCCCTGACGCTACTTCCCACATGCCTCAGCAGCTTTTTGTGCTCGATAAAATTTTCCAGTTTCGCGTGGTGTTATTTCAGTCCTAGTTGTGAAAGATATTTCTCAAATTTCCTACGTGTAAATCCTATGTTTTTAAATCATTACGGATGGTCTTTCCAATGAGATCTTTTTTATGCATATGACAATAATGTTAATCAAAATTACGCACATGAAATACTTAGAACGTTTCGAGTCTCATCCACTCATTCTAAATCATTGCCGAAATAAATTTCAGGAATTAAAATAGAAATCCTCCCCAGTGGAGTCGCCAAAAACTGTGGGGAATAAATTTCAAGCGTTAATCCCCTAGCTTGAACCCCACTGTGATCATACACTAAAGTACGGTGGCGTCCAAAAGGGAAGAAGATAGAGCAAAATAGTCGCCAACAAGTTTTAGGAATTTGTAAACCGTTCACAGGGTGAAGGTTACACCCCTTAACGATCCAAGAGATTGTCAACTCCATAAGGTCTAGAACCAAATAAGGGTTCGGGGATGAAGGTACAAATCCAACCTAAAAGAGATTGAACCTGCCCTAATAATTGGCCTCTACTTTATTCTGATCGTATTCATGTGCGCTTTTTAATGAACATACAATCAATAGGATTAACCCTAAACCTGTTTAATCTGTGTTGGTTGAATTTAATGCACAAACAAATCTATTATTGGCAATCACTTGAAATTGTAATCAAATTAACCCTAAACAAGATTATTAATTATCTTATTAATCGTGATTACAAGTACAAATTTCCTTTAAACATGCAATAAAAGGCGTAATCAAGCAATAAATAATAAATATCAAGCAACATAATAATAATCAATAATAATCATCATCATAAAAATAAATTATAATTGAAATAATCATGATAATAATCATAAAATAAAATAATCATCATCAAAATAATAATAATAATAATATTCATAATCATCATAAATTATAACAATTATAATCATAATCATGTTCATGTTAATACTAAAGCATAATACTAATAGCAAGATCCTAGGCATGATACTAACAAGATTAATAACAAACCCTAACATGTCACTAAGCAATAAAAATCAAATCTTTAAACCTAACATGATACTAACAATCATAAATATTAGGAAGAACATAGGAAGTGTCATAACAATCATATTTAATATAAAAATTACCCTAGACATGATACTAGGAATATCATAATAACAATTTAAACATGATTTCTACATCATAACATCAATTAAAACCATTAAAGCACTTACTTTGATGCCTGGTACCTCTTTCTAATAACAAAATACACACGTTAGTAACTTCAAGGAAAATAATAATCAAACAATCAAATTAAATAATTGAAAGAGAGATTTGGGACCAAACCCTTAGAAATTAAACCTTTCACGTATAGGGCAAAGGCAACTTCGAATATGGCTAGGTGTTTCTAGATCTTGTGAATGCGGAATTTTGTTTGTAAAAGCAAAGTTTTAGAAAAGAGAGAGAGAGAGATGAATGAAGGATTAAGGAAATCTTGATGAGAATTGATGATTGAAAACTGATTGTAGGTGAATATAGATGAAAAGCTGGTTGTTGATGAATGAAAACGGAGTTTTTACGACGTTATTTATAGAGAAAATTAGCCAAAAAGATAAAATATCAAAACAGAGTCTGGCGCACGAAAAACAGAGCTGGCGCCTACCCTTGCTAATTGGTGCCAGGCGCCAATGGCTGGCACCAGGCGCCAATGCCTGGAGTCAGGCGCTAAGCCTGTTTTTAACGCGTTTTCGAAAATCAGATAAGTTTGCCGTACTGGAGGATAAAATCATATAATTTCTTCGAAAATGCTATTTGATTTTTATTAAAACTCTAAAAAGTCAACAAAAGTCAATTTATCAATGCTAATTGAATTAGGATTAGAAAGAACCTTCTAGAAGAATCTAGAAGACTAAAACCATTCCTAATTGCATTAGGAATGATAAATCATATTAGGCCCTCCCCTAGATCATTGGGCCGCAACTAAGGCTCAAACCGGGCCCAGTTTGGTAAATTGGCCATAACTTCCTCAATATTCATCGGAATTGGGCTTATAATATATCGTTGGAAAGGTCTTGTCAAGCCCTATCCAAATACACTACTATTGGACCCATATTATGGACCAACCAAACTGAATTGACTGTTTTCTTAAAATAAATTTTCAAAAACAGAGAGAGAGAAAAGAAATTAAAACTTTCCGCAACACTAGACTTTCCACACTTTCACTTCATTCGATTACGATTCGACGTGAAAGGTACTCATCACTGGGTTTTGTTTTGGGGAGACACAAATGGGTGTCTACAGGTAGCATACAATGTTTAACCTTTGGACTGGCATCTCTGTCTGCTCAAACTTGGTGAACAAACTTCTGCATTCACCAAGGAGCAGATAACTGAGGCGGCGTAGCCGGCTAAGGTTAAGAATATGATGGTTGGTTCCTACGATGGTACCTTTAACCCTAAGGACCACCTCATGGACTACTCCAACCTTATGCACATGTAGGGGTTGGAGGATGCTATGTGGTGTCAATGCTTCCCGACTACCTTGAAGGGCATAGCCCAGCAATGGTTCAGTAATCTGCCAGCCAGGTGCATTGACAGCTTTAGGAAGCTTGCTTTCCTGTTTGCCTCCAACTTCTCAATAAACAACCATGCCAAGAAAACAAGTCATGACTTGAGCACCATACGACAGGGAGAGAGAGAAAGGCTTCGCTCCTATGTTAGACGGTTTAATCTGGTGAGAATCCAGATTCAGGGGCTAACTGACGAGGTAGCCTATACAGACTTTTTCAAGGGTTTGAAGGATGGGTCGACCTTTAAGTTCGATCTTGTCCGAAAAAAGGTCTTCACCCTCCAAGAGGCGTTGATAGAGGTGGAGAGGTTTATTGAAGCTACCGACCTCTGCTCGTCTAGCCATCAATCGGACTCTAAGAAGTCTGACAAACAAAAAGAGAGTCGGTCTGCTCAGCTGGCTTAGAAAGCTGAAGAAAGCAAAAAGAGAAAAGAAGTTTGGGCGATTGATGAGCCTAATCAGCCGTCCAAAAAGAAAAAAAAAGAATTAAAACCGTACGTCCCAAGGTAAGAGTTTAATTACGACAGTCACTCCATCCTCATGGAGATAAAGGACCGGCTGACATTTAGAAGTCGAATCCAATGAAGAGTTCCGTCCAGTTGCGGAACAGGAATAAATACTGTCACTTCCATGAGAAAGTCAGCCATGACACCAACGACTACTATAGTCTCAAGCGGACGTTGGGCCGTCTGGCTGATAAGGGCGTGCTGAAGTCCTATGTCTTGAAGTCCAAAGCGACTTCCAAGACGAATTCAGGATAATCGTCTAAGACTGCCCATCCTACTAGTAGTTTGGATACCGACAAGGATCCCATCTACACCATAGCAGGTGGATTCGCTAGTGTTGGCCCAACCATTCAAGGCACCAAGGATCATCTAAAGAAGATGATCCACTAGTTGATGATGGACATGCGTCCATTAGTGGAACATTCCCAGACGTCCTCATCACTGAGAAGGATCGGGGCAAAGTCCGTTGACCGCATGACGACCCGATCGTCATTGAATGTAGGGTCGCCAACCAGTTGGTTGGTCGGATCCTTATTGACATTGGTAGCTCTTCTAACCTCATCAGCTACAAGTGTCTGTCCAAGCTGAGCTATAAGCTGGATAACCTGCGCAACGTCTCCCATCCACTTGTTGGCTTTGGGGGAGGGGTCGTGCAACCAATCAGACAAATTAACCTATCCATCCGACTCGGGCAGAAGGGAAAAGGGCGACATATGATTGTAGACACCCAAATATGTCTCCCCAAAACCAAACCCAGTTATGAATACCTTTCAAGGCATTTGATTATCGAACGAAGTAAAAGTGTGAAAGGTCTAGTGATGTGGATGTTTTTATTAAAATATCTCTCTTTCTGTTTTAAAAAATGTTTCTTCTTTCACTCTATTTATGAAAATGCCCAATCAAGTTTATTTTGGTCAATTAAAAAGGTCCAATAATGGTGTAGTTGGATTGGTCTCAAAAAGAACTTTCCAACGATATATTATAAGCCCAATTCCGATGAATAATGAGGAAGTTATGCCCAAAATACTAAACTGGGCTTAAACCGGATTTTACCTACGGCCCAATGATCATGTGGAGGGTCCAAATTTTTAATCCTATTCCTAACTTATTAGGATTTATTAGAAGCTTCTATGAGTTTCTACAAGATCATAATTATCCTTTTTGAAAAGATAAAATCAAAGAATTTGAAATTGAATAAAACTTTTCTTTTTATAAGTCATAATTCTATTCGAATTTAAAGATATTCAAAGACAGTAAGATATTATTTTTGTACCTCATAATATTTATCCAAATCTTATATGGTTGGATAGATCTTAAAATTATCTTTCTAATGATTTATTATAATATTAATTCCGAGCTATAATACAAAACTCTATCCAACACTGACGCCCTTCTACTATTTCGGTCATATCTTTTTATCTGTAAAAGAATTTAATCTGGTTTTAATTGGGATAAAAATAAGATTTCAAGAGCTTTCCAACGACATATTATATGACTTATTAAATTTCTGGATCAAAAGATATGATAAAAACAAAATCCGTAAAAAAATTGTCCCAGCGCCAAACGACAGGTCTGTCGCCTCGCGCTAATACCCGTCGCCTGGCGCTGCTCCTGTCATTGATGACAGGAGGTCTTTTATTTTGAATGGGACTCAAACTCTTTTATGTCGTATCCCGAGCTATTTTTTCTATAAATAGGGGTAGTATCTTCCCGTTTTTAATAATTCACAATCGTCATCATCTCTTTCTCTCTCTAAAAGCTAGAAGCTTTCCTTCTCTCTATATTCTTTTTCTAAACCTTCCCTCTCTCAAAATTTCTCAATCATTAGATCTAGACACACCTAGCCAAGTTTGAATTTGCCTTCGCCCTTGTAGGCGTTGTTTGAAGTGCGCCTACGTTAAAGCACGTGTGAATATGCTTGGCACTCATAGGAAGTGGGAATTGACATAATATGATTAGGGACAAGCTAAGGAAAGTAGGGACCGCCAACAAGTTTTTAAGGAACTTGTAAACCGTTTACGGATCATTTAAGGCAACCACGAAAAGGGACAACGATAGGGAACACCAATTGACCCGTGAAGGTTACACCCCATTCATAATCCATGAGATTACTAACTCCATATGGTTCGGAACCACAAAAGGAGGATCGGGGATGATGGTAGGAAGTGAGTCATGGAGTCACATTCGCCCGTATTGGCCTCTACTCGATTCTTATAGTGAAAAGTGATTCCTGCGATCTCAAAGGCATACAAACAAAATATTCAATTTGCTCCAAACTATTATTAAGCTAAATTGGTTGAATATTAATGCAACACATAATTCTAAAATATTTGTAATCACTTGATTAAATAACAAGATTAAAAAGGAACCTAAACCGGTTGTCCAAATTATATTATTAGGCATGATTTTCAATTACATATTCCCTTTAACATGTAGAATGGTGATCATAAATATAATAAAATACACATTAATATTGGAAGAAATTTAACCATAATATCATTAGTCAAATCAAATATAAAATAACCTAATCATGATGCTAGCTATATTAAAATAAAATAAGAGTAATTAAATTAATTAATTGCTCACATTCCGCGCATTCCTTTAAATTGCTACATCATGAATAAACTGTTAGTAGATTCAATAAAAATATAAAGCAAATGAAAATTAAATTAAATAAATATAGAGTTAATTTGGTCCAAACCCTCAGTTATTTATACCTTTCACGCCTTGGTTAAAGTATAGAACTTCAGGTATTGTATGGACTCCTTGGAGTGCTTAAAGGAAGGAATGAAAGAATAGGGAGGCTAGTGTTTAGGCTAAAGAGGGAGAAGAGAATAAATTTGTGATCAAGCTTGTTGATGATTGAAAAGGGGGAGATATGACCTCTATTTATATATGAAAAAAGGGTCGAAGAATCAAGAAAAGATAAGAATTCGAATTGGATAAAACTCTTGCGATAGACAACAATTTTTGCGGTTTTTGTTTTTATCATATCTTTTGATCCAGAAATCAAAATAAGATAAATAAGATATTTTTGGAAATCTCTTAAAGTCTTCTTTCTAACCCAATTAGAATCAGATTAAAATATTTTGTAGAATAAAAGATATGGCCGAAATAGTGAGACGGTGTCAGTTTTGGATAGAGTTTGACATTTTATTCATATCTTTTCCGTTATAGCTCGGAATTGATATTATAATATATCATTGGAAAGATAATTTCAAGGTCTATACAAAAATATAAAATTTGGATAAAATATATGAGGCACGAAAATAATATATGACTATCTTTTAACATCTTTCAATTCGGATAAAAATAGGATTTTCAAAAAGAAAAGTTTTATTCAATTTCAAACTCTTTAATCTTATCTTTTCAAAAATGATAATTAAGATCTTTTAGAAACTTATAGAAGTTTTTAATTAATCCTAATTGGTTTAGGAATGGGATTAAATAATTTGGACCCTCCACATGATCATTGGGTCGTAGGCAAGGTGGACTTAGGTTCGGTTTGGGCTCGACTTAATATTTTTGCCATAACTTATTCGTTATAACTCAGATTTTGACTTATAATATATGGTTGAAAAGATCTTTTCAAGCGCCATCCAATTATTAAATCATTAGACCCAGATTATTGACCAAAATAAACTGGATTAAAAGTTTTTATAAAAAGGACATGAAATGAATGATTTTAAAGGACACGAAATGAATTATTTTGGGTTTAAAGGCACGAAAAGAGGAAAATAAGTTATGGTTTGGGGAAATGGGATAGGAGTTGGTTGGTTTATGAAATGGAAATATGGATTTAAGCACTCCAAGATTAACTACTCAACCCGACCAATAATGGCGGTGAAAGGTTGTTCATCATCGGGTTTGGTTTTGGGGAGACATTTTTAGGTGTCTACAGCCGTAGACGTGAAAGGTTTGATATTTTTGAGGGTTTTGTCCCAAATCTTATTACAAATCTATGATTAGATTTACTGTTATAATATTTTTCCTTGAAGTTACTAACGTGTGTATTTTGTTATTAGAAAGAGGTACGAGGCATTGAAGTAAGTACTTTAATTGTTTTATTGATCTTTTGATATAGAAATCATTTTTAGATTATTTTATTGATTCCTAGTATCATGTTAGGGTGTTTTGATCTTCTTAGTATCATATTTAGGGTAATAACTAAAACTTCTAATATCATGTATGTTTATGATGCTTCCTATTTCTTTCCTAATATTATGTTAGTGTCATGTTAGGACTAATTGATCTTTAATGTTTAGTGACATGCTAGGGTTTGTTATTAATCATGTTAGTATCATGCCTAGGATCCTGCTATTATTTTTAAGCTTTGATATGATTATGATGACGATTATTTTTATTATTATGTTGATTATGATTATTATTATGTTGCTTGATGTTTATTATTATTATTGCTTGACCACGCCTTTTATGCATGTTTAAAGGGAACTTGTACTTCTAATCACGCTTAATAAGATAATTAATAATCTTGTTTAGGTTAATATGATTATAATTCAAGTGATCGCCAATAATAGATCTGTTTGTGCATTAATATTCAACTAACATAAATTAAACAGGTTTAAGATTAACCTATTGATTATATGTTAGTGAGAAAGCGCACATGGATACGGGAAGAATAAAGTAGAGGCCTATTATTAGGGCATGTTCAATATCTTTTAGGTTGGATTTGTACCTTCATCCCCGAACTTCCAGTCATGGTTCTAGACCTATTGGAGTTAACAATCTCCTGGATCGTTAAGGGGTGTAACCTTCACCCTGTGAACGGTTTACAAGTTCCTAAAACTTGTTGGCGACTCTTTTACTCTAGCTTCCTTCCCTTTGGACGCCACCATGCCTAAGTGTATGACTACAGTGGGGCTCAAGTGTGGGATGCTTGAAATATTCCCTACAGTTTTTTGGCGACTCCACTGGGGAGGATTTCTATTTTAATTCCTAAAATTTATTTTTGCAATAATTTAGAATGAGTGGATGAGACTCGAAAAGTTCTAAGTATTTTATGTGCGTAATTTTGATTAACATTATTGGCATAAGCATAAAAAGGTTTGCATTGGAAAGACCATCCGTAATGCGTAAAAACATAGGATTTTTACACGTAGAAAACTAGGGAAATATCTTTCACAACTAAAGTCGAAATAACGCTACGAAAAAAACTGCAAAATTCAAGAACAGAAAGTTGCCGAGGCATGTAGGATTTAGCGCTGAGAAAACAACGTCATGATGGGTGTCGTAAATGGCACCCATTTGATGAGCATTTAGGTCGTTTTTACCTTCTTTTCATAGATTTCTTTCTTAATAAATGCTTAGTTTTATGCTTTTGCTCTTTATTTTACCTTTTCTTTCTTATTTTGTCGTTTTGTGCATTTTCATGGTTTTTCTAGTGTTTTCTCTTTTATTTGTTCTATTTTCGTTGTTTTAGTTGCTTTTCCTTTTATTATATATTTTATAGATTAGTTTTATTTTATTTTCATTTTCATTTCATTTTATTTCCTTTATTTTCTTTTCATTTTATATAGTTTTCTTTCTTTTATTCTTTTCATTTTCATTTTATTTCTTTTAGTTTTGTTTGTTAATTTTGAGTTTTTTTTACTTCATTTTCTCTTTAATTTCAATTAGGTTTTGTAGGTGATTGTTCCAAGTTCAACTCCTTGCGCTTGCAAAGCCGCGCTCTCAAGCCGGGTAGTGTTGAACCCACCTTGGAAGTGTTTTGGGACTGCCTACTTTTGTGTTCATCACGAGCATGCTGTGAGGATGATGCTCGTGCCCACCAACTACACAAATTCCACTCAAACATTGACAAATAATTTATTAGAGAATAACTTGAATTGTATTGATGATCTTGGCTAATATTTATAGCCTACAAAAGATAACCTACACAATATAAACTTTATCATATAAACTTCCATAAATTTATCTTAGAATATCACTAAGATATATTATTATCCTAAATATAATATCATAAGATCTACATGGAAAATATATCACAATAATATATTTTCCCATATTCCTAACACCCTCCCGCAATCGTAACGGCAGTAACACGAACGTTACGATTGGAAATTCGCACTTTGTTGAAGTCGATCGATTTGCACCTCTCTGTTGATGTCACCTTCAATTTTTTTTATTATTATTTTTAAAAAACGAATTTTTGAATTGCTACCACGACCCTTGCTGGTGTCCATGGTCATCTGTCACGACCCTTTGCTGGTGTTCATGGTCTTTTGTCAAGGCCCTTTGCTGGTGTCCATGGTCTGTTTTTACGGCCCTTTGCTGGTGTCCGTGGTCTTCATTGCCACGACCCTTTGCTGGTGTCCGTAATCTTCTTATGCCACGGCCCTTCGCTGGTGTCCGTAATCTTCTTCTGCCAGGCCCTTCGCTGGTGTCCGTGGTCTTCTGCAAAACGTTTTTTTTTAATAAAAAAAACGCCAAACTTGGCTTTTCTCCATCTCCATGGAGATGCAATAATGGAGGAAGCACACTGAAACACTGCAACCTAACAAAATCACATATGATCATTTATATTGATCACATACACCAATAATAACCAACGTATCACATGGTTATTCCATAAAAAAAAAATTAAATAAAAAAAATAGAAATTTCAAAGAGCAATACTATTGCATAGCGGAAGCAAATTTATGAATCCCACCGATGGATTTAATATTCTAACCCACCGGCAGGGGGAGAATTTGTGTGAACGGTCCCAAGATTTAACCTGCTCTTGACACCATGACAAATTATTTATGAGAGAATAACTTGAATTGTATTGATGATCTTGGCTAATATTTATAGCCTACAAAAGATAACCTACATAATATAAACTCTATCATATAAACTTCCATAAATCTGTCTTAGAATATCACTAAGATATATTATTATCCTAAATATAATATCATAAGATCTATACGGAAAATATATCACAATAATATATTTTCCTATATTCCTAACATGCATCTTCCCCTGTTCCCCAATTCATGACCGCTACCCGGTATAGGCTACCCCGTCCAATACCAAGTGACGTTAGATTTTTTTAAAAATATATTTTATTTAGGGTAAATAACAGTACTTAATGACACAATAACAATATTTGATAAATTAATAACAGTACCTTAATTTAAAATAACAGTTTTTAATAATATACTGATTTTTACTTTAATTCGATATGATAATTACTTAAATGACTTTTAACAGTACTAGTTATCACAACTCTACAACTTATACATCAAAATAAATTATTTTAACAGTTTAAAGCCCACCATGCTTCGCAATAATAGTTATTTAACTAGAGAGTTTTGACCAATACCTGAACTTAGTCAACAATAAAATCTCCGATGTTATGAGCTTCGGGCTTTACCAAGGTAGCTAACCCTAATCCTGTCTTCCTTAGATCAGGCTCAGCACAGATCTAATTCGGTTCCTACCTTAGACCGTAATCTCTAATTAGACAATCCTTACTGTGTTTATGATGGAACTAAACAGAAAGATAACTCATTTGATATGTAAGGTTCAAGGGGATAACGTTCCCTTCTTGAACGAAACTTTTATTTAATTTAAAAAGATTACAACACTCATATATTACAACAAACACACAAACTGGAAGCTTAAACAGACATAAGCTAAACTTGAGTTTTTTGTACTTTAAGAGAGATAGAGAACCAATCAGTCTCTTAAGGTGAGTATTTTTCTCTATAGGACTCTCTAATGCTTTCAGAGCAATTCTCTAGCTAACTCTTCCAACTCTGCCTTCACTTCTTTGCCTAATGCCCTTTATATAGGGGAAGGCTCACAAAAGCCACCGACACTTTCTATGGCTTACAGAAAACCATGACTCAGCAAGTAAATATCGTTCACTGCTTTTCTAAAGATTCTTTAAAAAAAATAAAACGTGCTACAACAATAAAAGTAGAATACGTAATTGCTGTTGTGGGCTCACGACTCCATCATATCTTATAGACTGCCTTTGTTGTCCTTACTCTCTTCATAAGGGACATACATTGGGTTGTCTTCTTCTATACCTAGATCCATCACACATTTAGCAGCATAGGATTCATCCCATGTGACAAAGATCTCCAATAAGTGCTCTTTTCCCTCAAAGGATAAATATCTCCCAGATTCAACTTGTTCGAGATAATCATGCACTGATTCACCATGTAATACTCCTTATTCTAAAAAATTTCTTAACCATTCTGGTGCTATTATAGTAGTATTTCCCACATATTAATGACTGGTGGTTCTTCTTTTAAGGCTATGAACTAGTTAAGATATTGAGCAATATAGAAAAATCCATAAGCTCTTTCTTCTGTAGGATCTTTTACTCATCTCTGCAGGATACAGATTGGATCTTTAAGTTTGCGATGAACGTCTTCAAACATGATCAGGAAATGTGGAGAGTTAATTTTTCTTTCAACCATTTCAATGTTTGCACTTTGCACTTGGACTTGTTTAACTCTTCCTTTATATCTTATTGCTTTATAAATTCCTCTAAAAACATACTTCTGGAATTTCGTGAGCTTCTCAAGGAACATAGTATTATTATCAGCAAATGGTACAATACTATAACCATCCCATAATCCCAAGCTCTATAGTGCTCTGCTACATAAGGTGCCCTCCATTCCGTTGAATGTGGATGAATTGACACAGTACCCACTCTGGAATTGGTGTTGAATATTATTCTACTTCCCCATAGATCATAGACATCATACATCTTGTATTACCTTGATACAACTAGATCATACCAGAACCTAAAATTATTATCTTTTATTTTATTTAGTATTATATCCTGAATATCAGGAATGAGCCTTTGGATAATGACCATCACTTCGTACATTAGGAACCTTCGAACTGCTACATGACAACTTTTAATTAAACCATCTCGAGATCTTCTTTTTGATGAAACAATCATGGCCTCCATCAAGGCCCAAGTGGAGGGTGAAACCCGCTCCATTGCTTTATCAGTTTCTTCAATAAGAGTTTATCTCTCTGCCTCCATCTTTTGTAGTTGATGGGCAGGAGGTTTTTCTGATGTCTTTTGCTTATTCATCATTAGCCAATTCTCTGGTTAGACTATCGGCTAAAGAGTTCTTTGATCCCTTTATATGTTCAACAGTAAAAGAGAATTGGTTAAGCCATAATTGCCAACGTAGGAGTCTCCCTTGCGCTTGCATATTAGACAAATTCTTTTTAACATAACCGAGTATGCCATTGCAATTTGTTCTTATTAAAAAGTATTTAGGGGCTAAAGAGTTTGAATGTTACACTTGTAACGATTCATGAAACTTTCGGTGACATCTTGCCAAGTCGCAGTACGCTTGGAATCTAGAGAATAGAACCATTGTTGGCAAGCATGTTCTAAGGAGAGAGGGAAC
The DNA here is from genome assembly GCF_948465745.1 of Chenopodium album. Lineage (NCBI taxonomy): Eukaryota > Viridiplantae > Streptophyta > Magnoliopsida > Caryophyllales > Amaranthaceae > Chenopodium > Chenopodium album. The sequence goes on from NC_137834.1 coordinate 31,962,708, forward strand.
ACCGTAGGGAAGAGTGTTACGTCCAATCCCTTAAGAGCCATGGTAGTAGAGAACGCCTTCAAATGGAATATTGGATTGTTAGTAGGCTTGAACTTTGGAATATCAGAAGTGGAGAACTTTTCAAGTAGTCTGTCCTTCACATCGAAAGGAGTGGGAGGCCGTTCCACATAGGTGAAATCCTCAGAAATCTTGCTCATTTGCTCTTTCAATTTGTCAAGGGTGGAAACAGTGACCTTGTTTTGTTTCATGGTAGTGACCCTAGTGGTAAGGGTTTGCATCATGGCAGACAGTGCCTCGATGGATTTGTTGATGTTCTCAATATCTTCTTTAGCGGCCATTGAAAGGTGATAAGTAATGTGGAGATGGCAAAGTTCTCTTTGAACGCCTATTAGATCCGAGAGATTGTTGCGGTAATGACTCGAACCGTATTAATCTATCCCTGCTCCTTGACCAAGTACTGTGAAATAAAATAATTCACTTAATTGTTCGACTCATTGCTCAAGATAGGAAAGGAAGGGAAAAAATAGACATTTGAAAACAAGTGAGAAAAATCTCCACTCATTTTTACTACGACAGAAAACGATGCATGCATGGTCCTAGTATACGATCATAAACAATATAGTGCATGACTCGAAGACAAAGTGTGTGCAATGACTCAACATGTGAGATTAGGTCAGTTTATTAAGACTCATGGTATGATCGCATGGCTAGACATGAGGATGTTGTGAAAAACAAAGGACCCAATGACAAAATAGCACGGAAGACTAAAAGACAAACTAACTTGATTAATTTTGTCTAATTTTAATGTTTATGCTATTTACTAGGTGAAAACGGTCCATTGGCAATCATTAGTCATAAATAAGATCAACCACAATCAAAGACAAAGAACACATGTTAAGGTTAGCACAAAAAATCAATCACAAGAAACTAGGAAGAGGACTAGAATTCTAGAAGAGTTATGACTCATGGGTAATAAAAAAAAAATCTATAATCCTATATTATACGAGTTGACATGGATTAAAGGTCTTGGCTAAGACTAGCTTGACACAAAAAAAAAAAAATTAAAAAAAAGGTTGACGCTAAAAAGACACCTAAACTGGACAGGTTGTAGCAAATCAGTTATAACTTTTGATCTGTGACTCTGATTGGGACGAAACCAATTCCAAATGAAAGATAAAACTAGGGGCTACAGATCCATAGGTTGCACGACATGTAACTCTTTCTAGAACTCCTGCTATGACCAAAACAAGTTGACACTTCTGCAGGATACGGGAATTAAAATCCGGGTTGACTCAAATTTTTTAAAAAAAATTTATGACTCGACTCTAAAAAAAATAAAAAGGGGTTGATAAGAGAAACAAAAAATAAAAAAATGTCAATATAAAAAATTGCACATATAAGCACATCGTTAAGCATGATGCAATGAAGTTCGCAACCTAAAGTTAAGATCGATGTTCCACTATGGTCAAGCTTTTCGGTTTCAAAGGGTACCATGGTTAAGAGTTTGGACGCGTTAGCAAGGCAGCCTCCCTTGAGGGTGTATGCCAACTAACGGGCGGCTCCGCGATTTCGTGATGAAATCGAACTCGACTCCATGGTTTGGGTGGATTTAAAAACTCGGATGAACCCTTATTGCCGTGTGCGTTTTCGGGTTGATAGAGCTTAAATCCCACGGGCTATCCACATACATAGAACACGTACTATTGTGGCAAAATAGGTAACCTAAAAAGCATATGCATATGTGACAATGCCAATTGAATCGCAGGACCTTCTCCGGCGAGGAGAGTGAGAGTCATCTTCTTCACTAGGGCTCCTCCTCCTTCTAGGACTCCTTCTATTCTCCCAGACCTCAAGAAGTCTATCAAACTTCCTTTCTAGAGCATCCAATCTAGAGTTTTTATTGTAACCTTCATCATCTTCATAATAGTATCTATCACCCATGTTTCAAGATAGAAAGCTTGTATTTTTGAGAGAAATTTCAAATTTTTGTGGGAAAAGATGAGATCTTTTGAGTGAGAAATTCAAAAAGGTAGGATCTTTCTAGGCTAATAACCTAGGCTCTTGATACCAAATGATATGAAATAACCAAGAAAACTCAACAAAAAGGGAGGAGAAATCAAGTAACAAAAAGTTCAATAACCAAATAAGGATAAACCTATCTCAAAATCACAAAGATAAATGAAATAGGGGTTTTAATCAAAGCCAACACCAAGTAAAGCTAGGATTAAGGTGTAACCACAAAGATTACAAGGTAGCAATCACAAAGAAAGAAAGATAATCACAAAGATTTATGTAGATAGAGAAAGTCTCTTTGATTACAAAATCAAGCAAAGTTCAACATTAAAAAATCATGCAAAACGTCTTGAAAAGAACTTAAATAGTGCGCATAAATTGACAAATAAACGGGAAAAGGTTCGGCCGAACTTTGGGTAAGTTCGTTCAAACTTGTGGGTAGGTTCGGTTGAACTTTTGGAGTTCGGCCACTCGTGCAAAGATACAAAAATCAGATCTGAAACTGCCTGGAAGCTCGGGCGATCTCCCCTGCTCCTGGATAGCTCAACTTCAAACGTTCATAACTTATTCGTTTCTTGCTCAAATTTTGCATGTGACCATTCGCTGGAAATCTCTTGAACTCTACTTTCACCTCCAACTTGAATCACCTAAAAATTCCTTGTAACAAAGTAAATATGGCTGAATGAATTAGTTGCCTCATATATTGATAAGCTTATTGTCTTCAAGTGTGATGATGGTTAGCCCCGAAAGGTGACCTCCAAGGATCTTGGCCCGACTTCGTGTCACGACACGTGACACGTCTTCCATTTCTTCCACTAAGTTCCATGCACCCGTGTTAAACCCCTCCTCTTCAAAAGGAGTTGCCCACAATTCCGGATCATCATCACCAATATCATCTCAAAAGAGAAAAGGAGCAAGATCACCAACATTAAAGGTAGTATGAACACCAAAGTCTCCTGGTAGTTTGAGCTTGTAAGCATTAGGTCCAACTCTCTCCACAACTTCAAAGGGGCCTTCGGATCTTGGCATGAGCTTGTTATTTCTCTTAGCTGGGACTCTTTCCTTCCGAAGAAGGAGCCACACAAGATCACTTACATTGAATTCCCTTGGCTTCTTGAATTTGTTTGCCCTTGCCTTGTAACTCTCATTCGCCTTCTCAATTCTCTTCTTGACATCTTCATGTAGCTTTTTCATCGTTTCAAATTTATCTTTCGCCTCAAAGCGCAAATCCTCTTGAGGGATACTAGGAAACAAGTCAAGTGGTAGGCGGGGATTGAAACCATACACTACTTCAAATGGTGTTTTCCCGGTAGCTATGCAATGAGAGAGGTTGTAATCAAATTCAACTTGAGGTAGCTTAAGATCCCAATCTTTCATGTGTTTTCTAATGATAGCTCGGAGAATGGTGGACATGGTACGATTAGTCACCTCAGTTTGGCCATCAGTTTGATGGTGACTAGCGGTACTAAACAAGAGCTTGGTTCCCACTAACTTCCACAAAGTCTTCCAAAACAGCTCAAGAACTTATAATCACGGTCCGACACAATACTTTTTGGAGTGCCATGAATCTTCACTACTTCTCCAAAGAACAAGGTAGCCATATGAGAAGCGTCATCGGTCTTGTGGTAAGGAATGAAGTGATCCATCTTGCTAAAAAGATCAACCACAACAAACACGGAATCATTTTTCCTTTGAGTGCGAGGGAGAGCAACCACAAAATCCATACTAAGATCATCCCAAGGGTGACTAGGGACTGGAAGAGGAGAGTGGAGTCCTTCACGGAATTGACTCTTAGGCTTGTGACAAGCCCCACAACGAGCTATCACATCTTGCACATCACCAAACATCTTGGGCCAATAAAAGTTCTCTCGAAGAATGTCATATGTTTTTGCAACCCCAAAGTGTCCGGCTAGTCCTCCTTGATGAGCTTCCTTAACAAGCAGCCGTCGATGAGAGCATTTCGGAACACAAAGCTTGCTTCCCTTGAAAAGGAAACCCTCTTGAAACATGAAAGAGCCATCGACCCCTTCCTCACACTTCTTCATCAACCCACCAAAATCCTCATCATCACGATACAACTCTTTTAGCAACTCAAACCCTAAAAACTTTGCATCAAAAATAGTGATCATAAAATGCCTCTTAGAAGCAATATCGACAAAAACATTGCTCTTCCCTTCCTTGTACTTAGAAGAGAAAGTGAATGATTGGAGGAATTCAACCCATTTGGCATGCGTTGCATTGAGTTTATAAGAACCATTGATGTACTTGACTGATTCATGATCAGAGTGTAGTACAAATGATCTAGGCCTCAATTAATGTGACCAATGATCAAAAGACCTCACCATAGCATAGAAATCCTTGTCATAGGTACTATATCTCATTCTTGCTCCACCAAGCTTCTCACTAAAATAGGCAACCGGCCTCCCTCCTTGCACAAGAACCACTCCAACCCCACTAGAATCACATTCAACTTCAAAGGGTTAATCAAAATTCGGAAGAGCTAAGATTGGAGCCTCACACAATTTATTCTTGAGGGTCTCAAAAGCCCTTTGAGCCGATGGTGTCCACTCAAAAGTACCCTTCTTCATGCATTCGGTCACCGGGGCCAAAATAGTGCTAAAATTCTTCACAAACCTTCGATAGAAGGAAGCTAGTCCATGGAAATTCCTAACTTGAGTGAGAGTAGTAGGAGTAGGCCAAGATTAAATGGCCTCCACTTTACTAGGGCCCATTGAGATCCCTACATTCGAAATCACATAGCCAAGAAAAATAATACTATCCACCATAAAAGTACACTTTTCCAACTTGGCAAAAAACCGCCTACTTCTCAATATTTCAAATACTTGCCTCAAATGTTTAACATGATCAAGTTCACATTTTCTATAAACAAGTATGTCATCAAAATAAACAACATCAAATTTACCAATGAAGGGGCGAAGTACCTCATTCATGAGCCTCATGATAGTACTAAGAGCATTAGAGAGCCCAAATGGCATAACTAGCCACTCATACAAGCCTTGCTTGGTCTTGAAAGCGGTCTTCCACTCATCTCCTTCACGCATGTGAATTTGATGGTACCCCATCCTCAAGTCAATCTTCGAAAATACTTCGGAACCATACATTTCATCAAGCATATCATCAAGTCGGGGAATAGGGAAGCGATACTTGATGGTGATGTTATTGATGGCCCTACTATCCACACACATCCTCCATGTACCATCCTTTTTAGGAACCAAAAGACCCGGAACCGAACAAGGGCTAAGGGATTCCCTCACAAATCCTCTTTCAATCAACTCACCAACTTTTCTTTGTAGCTCTCTTGCTTTATCGGGGGTACACCTATAAGCCGGTCTATTAGGGAGTTGTGATCCAGGAATAAGATTGATTTGATGCTCAATTCCCCTAATAGGTGGCAAACCGGGGGGGAGGGGAGATCATCGGGAAAAACATCGTAGTACTCAACCAATACTTCCTTGATAAGGGGGTGGATTGGGTTCTCTCGCTCACTCTCTTGTGTTTCCCTAAGAAGACAAATAAAGACAAGGTGTCCTTGATTTATCTCCTTTCCCATCTCATTTTTCCCAATGAGAAGGTTCTCTTTGATTGTGTTTCCCGTACCCAAGGGTTCTTTGTGTTTGATGGTGGGGGACAAGGGGTTGAGTACAATCTTCTTCTTATCCATCATGAATGAATAAGTGTTCTTTCTTCCATCATGCATTACATCTCTATCAAATTGCCAAGGTCCACCAAGCAATACATGACAAGCATCCATAGGCAATACATCACAAAGTACCTCATCCTTATATAGGTTGCCAATTGAGAAAGAAAGAAGAGTTTGTTTCGTTACCTTCACTTCATTGTGATTGTTAAGCCATTGAAGCTTTCTCACCAATATTGTTGAAGCCACATTAGTGCAAGAGCCACTATCAATGATAAGGTTGCAAACTAAATCCTTGATGGTGCAACGAGTTTGGAAGATGTTTTCCCTTTGCTCTTCTGCCTAGGGGGTAGAAATGGAGTGAAGTGCCCTCCTCACAATAAGGATTTGACCCTCATCGACTTTAACTAGAATCTCATCCTCTTCATCATATATAGGGTCTTCGAAATCCCTCTTCTCATCTTCGTAATCATCATCATCCATTTCACGAATCATCATAGATCTACTATTTGGACACTCATTAGCAAAATGTCCATAACCCCTACACTTGTAGCAAGTCTTCCGATTGCTCATCTTGTTGTGATCATCTTTGCTAGAAGAGTACATGGGAGCCTTGCCTTTGTCATCCTTGGCAATAGGCTTGCTTGTCTCACCCTTTGGAGTAAAAGAACTCTTGAAGGTAGGCTTAGTATACCCATAGCACTACTCACCTTGTCATACTTCTCAAACTTCAAAGTTTTTTGCACCACTTGATCAAAACTTCCATGGGCATGCACATCAACCTTTTGCCCAAGCTTTCTTGTAAGACCACCAATATACCTAACAATCTTATGCTCCGGTGCTTCTTCAATTCCACTCATGATAGAAAGTTTCTCAAACTCCCTAGTATACCTCTCTATCGACACAGTTCCTTGCTTAAGAGAGTTCAATTTAAGATAAGCATCATGCAAATAATATTTAGGCACAAAGGCCTTATTCATATGTTTCTTCAATTTTTCCCAAGAATTGATTTTTGATTTTCCATCTTTCTTCCTACGAATCTTTAAGTTCTCATACCACAAAGAAGCATGTTTTTTTAGTTTAAGGATGGCCAATTTGAAACGTTTTTCATCATTATAACCCTTATATTAAAACACATTATCCATACTCCTAACCCAATTAAGAAATTCATTAGGATCAAGATTACCTTCAAAGTCCGGAAATTCCAACTTGATGTATTGGTCACAGTTGTCCTCATGGTATCGTTGGCGGTATTCCCTTCTCCGGCGAGGAGAGTGAGAGTCATCTTCTTCACTAGGGCTCCTCCTCCTTCTATTCTCCAAGACCTCAAAGAGTCTATCAAACTTCCTTTCTAGAGCATCCAATCTAGAGTTTTTATTGTAACAAAAAGTTCTTAATCAACAAATAAGGATAAACCTATCTCAAAATCACAAAGATAAATGAAATAGGGGTCTTAATCAAAGCCAACACCAAGTAAAGCTAGGATTAAGGTGTAACCACAAAGATTACAAGGTAGCAATCACAAAGAAAGCAAGATAATCACAAAGATTATGGTAGATAAAGAAAATCTCTTTAATTACAAAATCAAGCAAAGTTCAACATTAAAAAATCTTGCAAAACGTCTTAAAAACAACTTAAATAGTGCGCATAAACTGACAAAAAAAGGGGAAAAGGTTCGACCGAACTTTGGGTAAGTTCGATCGAACTTGTAGGTAGGTTCGGTTGAACTTTTGGAGTTCGGCCACTCCTGCAAAGAAACAAAAATCAGGTCTGAAATTGCCTGGAAGTTCAGGCGAACCAGCTGTGGTTCGGTCGAACTCCCCTGCTCCTGGACAGCTCAACTTCAAACGCTCATAAATTCTTTGTTTCTTGCTTAAATTTGGCATGTGACCAGTTGTTGAAAAGCTCTTGAACTCTACTTCACCTCCAACTTGAATCACCTAAAAAATCCTTATAATAAAGGAGATATGGCTGAATGATGTGGTTGCATCATATATTGATAAGCTTCTTGTCTTCAAGTGTGATGATGGTTAGCCTTGAAAGGTGACCTCCAAGGAGCTTGGCCCGACTTTGTGTCACGACACGTGGCACGTCTTCCACTAAGTTTCATGCACCCGCGTCAGTATGATTGATTGACTTTGGAATGTTTGATACTTTAAAGAGTATGGAATGTTCCAAAGTTAATCAATAACAATATTTATTTCCCCTAACCAATAGCACAACCGTCAATTAGCAGCCGTTGTACCCAATCAGGGTATTCACAAAGGATTCTTTGCTAGCCAGACGGGCGATTACCGTTTGGCGGTCAATAAAACAGGGGACATTGTCCACCTATCTGATGGGCTCCAGACAGCTTAAAGGTCGTCTGGAGTACCTTCAATCGCCTGCTTCATTGGGGCTTCATTGGGTGTTACCGCCTGACCATCAGTGGAACAGGGGAAATGTAGTCCGCCTGTGTGATAGATCTTAGACAGCTTAAAGGCCGTCTGGGACATCTTCAATCCAATGTACCTTAATCGCTTGCCCTATTGGGGCAACTAGTACAACTTCATAGAATAGTCTAACAAAGAACTTCGGTAATTTACCTGCTAATGTCTCTTGACATCTGGTTTTAAACTTGATAATTCTTGTAGACTATTTTGGTCAGACAGCTATGAGTTGACCAATTTGGTCGTTCAATATTTGTCGTCTGCATATGCTGTTAGAGTAAACGACAGAATGCCCTCTGCGATGATAACACCCGGAGGGGCGACGCCGAACGCCTTACTCAAATAGGAGCAGAGGAATTTATAAAAACAATGTTGCATCCGGCCATTGGCCTCAGTTTTAATTTTTATTATAGCCACTAGGTCTTTTGACTTAGTTTAATTTCATATATAAAAGTCCGCCTGTGCATTGCCTAGATAGAGGTCCTAATATAAACATCATGTTAGCCGCTAAGGTTTTACCTAGCTTATTCGATTTGTTGTCTATCTATGTTTTTCACATACGGTAACTTGGATTGCGCATGCATACATACAAAGCAATTAAATTAATATTGAAAATAAAAAGCAACTTTTCATTGATAGGCTTTTTATTTACAGGCCTCAAAAGTAGTACTTTTTCGAGTTATCTACATTCCAAGTTCTAGGCAGCCGCCTGCCGTTTGGAGTTTCCAGGCGGTAGGTGCCGTTTTTAACTTCTTTATAAATCCGGTAGGGACCTTCCCAATTAGGAGTTAGCTTTCCTTGCTCATTGGCCCTACCGGTTGCCTTTATTTTACGGAACACAAAGTCCCCAACTTTCAAGGGCCGCTTGTGCACTCTCATGTTGTAAGCACGAGTCATTCTCAGACGGTAAATCTCATGACGCAAGGAGGCATTTTTCCCGTGCTCTGGGAGTGAGTCCAATGCTAGCTGCATGGCCTCCCAGTTTGCCTCTTCATCATATAGCATGACTCGTACAGTCGACTCACAATGCTCAATGGGAAGACGGCTTCAGCGTCGTAAACCATGAGGAATGGGGTTTCGCTGGTTGCCCCTTTTTCTATTGTCTGGATGGCCCAAAGGAAGTGAATTAACTCTTCAACCAATAAACCATCGACCTTTTCAACTTTCTTCTTAATACCGTCTGAGATGAGTTTGTTGAAGGCTTCAACCTGGCCGTTTGTTTGGGGTCGACCGACTGATGCAAAACAATGTGAGATCCCTTGATCTCCCAACCAAGTTTTGATATGAGGCATCTCAAATTGCGGTCCATTATCAAATACCATAGACATAGGTACCCTAAACCGAGTGATAATGTTCTTCCATATGAAGGAGAATACATCTTTTGTCTTGATGCCTTTTACCGTCTCCGCTTCCACCCCCTTGGTGAAATAGTCCACAACCACAAGAATATAGGGTTTTCCGCCTAATGCAGGCATATACAAACCTCGAATGTCCATGCCCCCTTTAGCAAACGGGACTATGTTGTGGATTGCCGTCAGATCAGTAACCGGGCGATGGATGGGCTTGCCAAACCTTTGGCACTTGTCACATTTTTTAACAAATTCCATAGCATCCGACTCCAAAGTGGGCCAGAAAAAATGTCGCTTGGCTTTGACGGTCATGGATCTGCCGCCTGAATGGGAGGCGCAGTATCCCGTATGCAGCTCTTCAAGAACTTCTTTCTCCTTCTCAGGGGTAACACATTTCAATAAGGGCTTAAAAATACCCACCTTGAAATGCTCTCCCTCTCTAATATCGAAGTTTGCTGAACGCCTTTTTAGCACGGCTGTCTCCTAGGGTGAATCAGGGAGCGTATCGTATGTAAGATACGCCCGGATGCCATACATCCAAGTAGAACTTTGGTCTAGAATTCTAATGGGCTCGTTATCAGATATGCTTTGCTTTTCCATTATTTCCCAAAAGACTGACCGAGGCGCACTAGAAGAGGCGAAGGATGCTAGGTTTGATAGGGCATCTGCCTCATTGTTCTTCGACCGGGGCACTTGACATTGATAAAATTCTTCAAGTGTCCCCGCTTCAGCCTTGACCGCTAGCATATAATTGATCACAGCCGGATGGATGGCTTCAAACTAACCATGGTATTGGCTAACGACCAACTGAGAGTCTTAGCAGGCGTCAATTTATATTGCCTCTACCGCCTTACACATGCAAATATCGGCAAGCAGGGCTTCATATTCCACCTCATTGTTTTAGGCCTGGAACTTAAACCGTAGTGCATACTCATATTTGTCCCCTTCTAGGGATCCACAGATTATGCCTGCACCACAGCCGTTCATAGTAGAGCTCCTTTTTACATGCACCTTCCAAACCTGATCAATGTTGTCTGGAGCAACCGACCTTATAATCTCGACAATGATGTCGGCAAATGCCTGACCCTTCACTGCCTTTCTTGGTTTGTAGACAATTTTAAGACTTTGCATTTCAATAGCCTATTTAAGCATTCTTCCGGATGAGTCCAGGGTTGTCGTTGGCCGCTTGAGGGGCTGATAAGTGTAGATCACCACCAAATGTGCCAATAAGTATGGTTTCCACTTCTTAACAGCCATGTATAGAGCGAGGCCAAAATTTTCAACCATGGGGTACCAGAGTTCAGCATTTCTAAGCACATGGCTAATGAAATAGACCAGGAGCTGATTGTCGTCTCTCTCAGCAAGGAAAACAGCACTGAGGGCATAATCTGACACGGCTAGGTACATGAAGAGTGTCTCCATTGGCAGAGGGCTAACAAGCCTTGGCAAGGAGTGTAAATGTTCTTTCAATTTTTGAAAGGACGCCTCAGTATCATCTCCTAATTCAAATCTAGTCTTCTTCCGGATTGCTTGGAAGAAGTAAAGGCACTTGTCACCTGATCGGCTATGGAATCTCCTGAGCTTCCTTAACAGTGTGGGGTGACTTCATGTCAATTACCGCCTGTAGCCTCTACCCTCTTTTGATCAATAAGGAATCCGAGAAACTTCCTAGACTCAACACCAAAAACACACTTTTTGGGATTATTTAACATGACCTTTTGTCGCCTGAGTGTGGTGAAGGTTTCTCAGAGATCAGTAAGGTGATCCGTCTGTAGCTTTGATTTGACTATCATGTCATCAATATACGCCCCTACGTTCCTCCCAATCTGATTAATGAAGACTTTATTAATCATACATTGGAAAGTATCCGGCGCATTCCTCAAGTCAAACGGCATCGCAATATAGCAAAATAACCCCTTATCATCAAGTCAAACGGCTTGACGTTTAAGAGATAGCACTCTCTTGTCGTCTTCTGATCCCGGTTTAGGAAGCCAACAGTGCCATCATCCCTTTCATACTTGAGAAGCATGAAAGATGGGATGATGACGGCCTTGCACTCGTTCACAGTGTGTCGATAAACAATGATGTTGTAGGCGGTCACCTCCTTAACCACCTGAAATCGGACGACTATGTGTCGCCCTTCTCCCCTAGCCGGTTGGGAATGTCTATTTGTCCGACTAGGTGCATGACTCCTCCACCAAAGCCAACTAATGGATGGGAGACGTTGCGCAGACCGTCCCGCTTGTAATTAAGCCAGGGCAGACACTTGTAGTTGATGAGATCAGAAGAGCTACCCGTGTCTATGAGGATTCGGCCAACCAATTGGTTAACGACCTTGCATTCAATGATGATAAGGTCGTCATGCGGTCGACGAACTTTGCCTCGATCCTTCTCAGTGATGAGGAAGTCTAGGAATGTTCCACTTGAGGACGCTTTTCCATCATCAACTGAATGGATCATCCTCTTCAGATGATCCTTGGTGCCACGAATGGTCGAGCCACCACTTGCGAATCCGCCTGCTATGGTATAGACCGGATCCTTGTCTGTATCCGAACTACTAGTAGGCTGGAAAGTTTTAGACAACTACCTCGAATTTGTCTTAGAAGCCGCTTTGGACTTCGAGACATAGGACTTCAGCAAGCCCTTGTCCGCCAGGCAGTCCAACGTCCGCTTGAGACTATGGCAGTCGTTGGTGTAATGAACCACCTCCTGATGGAAGTGGTAGAATTCATTCTTGTTCCGCGACTGAACGGAACTCTTCATAGGATTTGGCTTCTCAATGGTCAGTCGGTCCTTCACCTCTGTAAAGATGGTGTAGTAGTCTTTATTAAATTCATACCGCGAGAAATAAGGTTTGAACTCTTTCTTTTTTTTTTGGGCGGCTGGTCAGGTTCCTCAACCGCCCAAACTTCTTTTTTCTTTTTGCTCTCTTCAGCTTTCTGAGCCGGCTAAGCATACTAACTCACCTTTTGTTTGTCGGACTTCTTTGAGTTCGAATGATGGTTGGACGAGTAGAGGTCAGTAGCTTGAATAAATCTTTCTGCCTCTATCAATGCCTCTTGAAGGGTAAAAACCCTCTTACGGACAAGGTGAAACTTAAAGGTCGACCCGTCCTTCAGACCCTTGAAAAAGTCTATATAGGCTACGTCGTCAGACAGCCCCTGGATTTAAATTCTCACTAGGTTGAACCGCCTGACATAGGAGTGGAGCCCTTCTCTATCTCCCTATCGGATGGTGCTTAAGTCGAGACTTGTCTTTTGGTAGGGATGTCCTTTGAGAAGTTGGAGGCAAACAGGAAGGCAAGCTTTCTGAAGCTATCGATGCACCCGGATAGCAGGTTGCCAAACCATTGTTGGGTAATGCCCTTTAATGTAGCCAGGACGCACCGACACCACATAGCGTCCTCCAGCCCCTACATGTGCATGTGGTTGGAGTAGGCCATAAGGTTGTCCTATGGGTTGGTGGTACCATCATAAGCACCCACCAACATATAATTAACCTTGGTCGACTGGTTATATCCTTGGCGAACGCAGAAGTTTTTTCACTAAGTTTTAGCAGACAGAGCTGCAAGTCCAAAGGTTGGACGTTGAATGCCGCCTGACCCCCAAAGAGTGTCGGCTGCATGAAATGAGGGGAATACTGACTATAGACCAGAGAGGGTACATACGGTGCATTCCCAATCATCTAAGGACCAGAGTTGACGGTATTACCGCCTGTATGGCTCTTATGCAAGGATTAAGCATTCCCTGCGGATGTATTCTTGAAGATGTCTGGAAAGCTCAAGGTAGAGGATGACTCAGACAGTTGCTGACCTCTCATGCAGATGATGATTTCCCGAGCGTCAGAAATTGATTTTTTTAACCCGTCGACTGTTCATCCCGACGAGCGCTTGTTGTATTCTTCTGGGGTAGAAGAATCTTGGACCTGTCAAAGTTCCCGACCGCCTTGTCCTTTGGATGAGGAGTTGGCTACCCGTCCATGACTGGCTTTCTCCTCCCTGGAGGAGTCTTTCTTTCCTACTAACCCTTGCTTGGGCCAGCCTTGCTCTTGGTGATCAGATCCTTGATTTCACCCTTGAAACTAGTCATAAATTTCATGAGTTCGTCCCGGGTGACTGGGGCGGATCCGCCTGCTATATGGGTTTCCCCTTCCGGATGACCAGGTGGTTGGATTGTACCCGCCTGGCTTGCACCCCATTCTAAAGTGTCTCTGGGACGGATGCGCTTAGTAATCCGAGAGCCATCTTTGGCTATGTAGGTTTCGACCTCAGGATCATCATCCTCTTTGTGAGTAAAGACCTCCGGCTGGTTAACCAGGCGGTCAGGAGGTAGTACAGACTCTTGAACCATCCTTGAGGTACTCTCCCCACAGACAGCGCCAAATGTTTTGGGTGTTTTTGTCCCTCAGGAGAGTTACAGCTCAGTGACTCGTTGCACTCGACATTTACCTACAAAACATAAGAGACTCTTGGTGGTTGGAGCTCCGCCTCCGACGATCAATTTAGTACTTGAAGATAAACGAGAGAAAGTGCAGAAAAAAAGGTGAGATATTCTCGAATTCCGAGATCAGGTAATTCTCTTATGTAAGAGAATGTAGGGAATGCTATAATAATTATAGCCGCCCCAAAAATGAGGGAAATCTTCCTATTTATAGGGTCATTGGGAAATGTGCCCTTGATTAGGTCACTCTAACCTAATCATTCTAGGTTGCGCCGAATTACGACTTTCTTGGGATTTGGGCCATTGAAGGCCGCCTTTTTCTCCCAAGTTCTCAGAGAGACACGTGTTAGAGGGAGATTGGCCCAATTCAGACCAACCAGGGTATGACACGTGTCAAGGACTGATTAGACCACGTGGTATGGGTAAAATTACACAAAACACCTATCATCCCAAAACGAGTGGTCAGGTTAAAGTTTCCAACCTTGAGATCAAGGTCATTCTAGAGAAGGTGGTAGAAAAATCAAGGAAAGATTGGAGTGACAAGTTGGATGACACCCTTTGGGCGTACATAACTTCATTTAAGACCCCGATTGGTAATACTCCCTATAGGCTTGTGTATGGTAAAGCATGTCACCTCCCGGTGAAATTGGAATACAAGGCATATTGGGATATTAAGGAGCTCAATTTGGATGCTAAGCTAGCAGGAGAAAAGAGGCTTCTTCAACTTAATCAACTTGATGAGTTTAAGTTGATGGCCTATGATAGTGCACGTGTCTACAAAGAGAAGACCATCCAAGAGATGAAACGACACGATGATCCTTCCGAGAGAATTCAAAGAGGGTAATAAGGTGTTGTTGTTCAACTCTAGACTTAAAATTTTCCAAGGAAATTTAAAGTCAAGGTGGTCGGGTCCTTTTACTGTTAAAGGGGCAAATAATTTTTGTTCTATGGAATTGATCAATGAGCATGGTAACGAGTTCAAGGTTAATGGACAATGACTTAAGCAATACAATGAAGGAGCTACGATTGGTGCAGGTGAATTACTTCACCTAACCGATTCTAGTTCATCCTGATTAGTATTTGGTAAGAGGGTCGTGCAATACCTAGATAAACCAGTGTTTTGCGGGAAGCAACCTGTGTTTTTTGTCATTCTAATTTAGTCTTCTTTTTTTTTTTAGTGTGAGGAGAGAGGAGGGAATTTAATGAGTTTTATGAGTTTTTGTAAAGGTCTGATGGGAAAAAATTATTCAAATTTGGAGACAAGGAAAGAAGAAAAAAAATCGAACTAAGCGCCTGACCGGGCGAGAGAGTAGTGGTCTAATTCGAGAATATTCTCCCGACCGGGCGCAAGATCGAGGATAAAAAATCGACAATTCTCACTCGCCTGATCGGGCGAGCTGGCGCCCGATCAGGCGCGAGAAGAATTCGGAATATTGCATCAGATTGCCCGATCAGGCCGTGCGGCACCCGACCGGGCGCAACTCTTCTCGGCCTCCTTTCCTCTTTATTTTTTTTCTTTCTTCTTCTTCCTTCTTTCTTTCCTCTTTATTGCTTCTTTCCACCATACTTTCTCTCTTTAAAACCTTAAATTATCTACCTTCTCTCTAAGATCTCTTCTCAAATTCTCACCTAAATTTTAAAATTCTTAATATTTCTTCTCCTCTCTTCATCCTCTACATTCCTATACCAAAATTTCCCAATTCCAAACAAATTTTTTGTAAACCCATATTTGCAAATGGCTTCAAAGAGGTCAAGAACGTTGATTGGGCAAAGTTCTTCATCAAACCAAGACTATTCTCGGGATTTGCAACTTCGATAGTGGCTAACCATCCGAATCGCCACCCAAACACGACGGGAGCGGCTTGAAAAGCTCAATGAGTATGAGGTAATCCCTTCTCAATGGTTACAACGCCCTATTCTTGACTCTCTAGGTTTATATGATTATGTTAGACGATTCATGAACAATATAGGAATGAGAAAATTTGTTGACATGCATTATCCTACGTATCGTGAATTAACCTGTGAATTTCTTTCCTCTTTGAATATTGTAAATAGCAAAAATGGACCAAACTTGCATTTTAGGTTGAAAAATAGGAATATTAGTTTAACTTATGTGAAATTTTTTAAATTGTTTGATTTTGAATCGGAACTCCCCCACCATTGGCATGAAAACTATAAAATGGAGGATATTTATCATGTTCTAACCAGTTCCCCCCCCCCCTTCTTAACATGCTAGTGCTCGACCTATTCATCACCTCGTTCCTACAATTTTCAAGGGATTTTCGATTGTTTTTTTCAAAGGTAGGAATGAGCCACACAAAGCCCAAGCTGTTATTGGCCATTATGTGGTTGGGTATGGTAAATTGAACATGGGTAGGTTTATCATCCACCATTTGTGTAGGCATGCCACGACTTCTAACATAACTAGTATCCCTATCCGATTAGGAGGCCTAATTACTAGGATATCGGTTAAGAAGGTCGATTTTAGTGAGACTAGGGCCCATGGTCTCACTAATTGTGGGGGGGATACCTACTTGACCACTAGGCATCTAGAGGACCTAGGTTGGGTTAGGATGGATGGCCAAACCCCGTTTTGGTGTGTTAGGGTAGGAACGGAGCAACCATTGCGTATTTTTCCCCTTCCTAACCCCGATTTAACCGACTTCCCCCGTTGGCAAGATTCTTATACTTATGCTGCTTTAGTTGCCCATGCCCAGGGGCATGCACCTCCACAGCCTCCACCTCATATGCCTCCACCTCCCCCTAGGAACGACACAAATATCGTATGGGAACTCTAGATCATAGGGCAGGCCTTAGGCCATAACGAGGGGAACTATGGGGAGAGTAGGCAGATTGTTGGTTCTAACAACAACCGTTTGGGTAATATAGAAAGGAACCAGGGTAGGGCTTTCTACCCTATGTTTGATGATTGTGCTCATCAGGGTGCTTTTCCCAATGATGCTCTCTATCCTGACTGGTTTCAGGCACCACCCCAGGGATACATTCATCTCACCTCCCATGGTATTTGCACAAACTATTCGACCTTTCATGGATTTGGGTAGGACATTCCTTTCGGGGGGGCTTCGGGGAGGACTTATAACCCTAATTATTTTGGTGATAGTTCTGGTGGTGGTGTAGGTGGTAGCGGCGATAGTTTTGGCTTCCAAGATGATGAGGCGGATGATTAGTCATGTTGGGCTAGTTCCCGAGCCAATGAGGACATTGTCTGATCTTAGCTTGGGGGAGATTTTTGGAATTTGTTATCATTCTTCTTCTCTTTATCTTATTTTGGTGTGTTTTAGTATAGTTTTATTGCTTTGATAAAAAAATATATAAAAAATTGAAAAAAAAATAAAAAAAAATACAAAAATACGTTCCAATGAATTGTAAATCATGCTTCCCTTTGCCCTATACTTGAAATTTTTTTTGATTCGCCCAACTACTTGTGAATATAGTCCTTGACAAGTTGATTTGGTTAGGAATCGTGTGTTAGTTTCTGGTATGTCAATGAATTTGATTATTGGTTTGCAACTTTGAGTGATGTTTATATGTCTCAATATTATGCACATTGAGGAGGGCAAAGGCATAGGCATTTGTTCTATTAGGTGGCCTTCAGATGATTGTTTTGTTCCCTTCTTGCTACCCATGTTGTTGCCTTGGCTTTTTTTGTTGTTTATTAGCCACATTACAAGCTGATTTGCCCCAATGGTTACTAGTCCCAAGCTTGGCTTAGGGGAGCTATTAGTGAGTGAGGTGAGGGAGAATTGTGGTGTGCTTATTATTTGCACAATTTGGGTGGATATGAGGAGTTTATTTTGTTTTGATTGTATTTTTTTTCATGATCTTTAAAGTTAAATTTCATTGAAAAAATAAAGTGTGATGATATGAAAAAAAAAGAAGTTCAAAAAAAAAAAAAAGAAAAAAGAAAAAAAGTGAACTTCAAAAGAAAAGAAAAAAAAAGCAAAAAGAGAAAATTTGTTATATGTTCAAATGTTCTAATTCGAGGTTGATCAAAAGATGAAAATTGAAAGTTGATTTTCAATGAAAAATAAAGTTTGTTATTCCCTCAAGTTTACATTGTTATATTTTTTGTGAGTGAAATTGTAAGTGTTGGGATTTGTTTGTTATGATTGGAGTTGTTTGGTGAATTTTTGGTGGAGTTGAGTTACATTGGAGATGATATGGTCATTACTTGTTTTTTACCTTGGGTTTTATTAGGATATGGCTCCCTTAACTATGTCTTTACTCTCACATTTTTCCAAATTTATCTTACCTTTTACCCTAGCCTTACATTACAAGCTTTAAAGACCTTCCGACCTTTGTTCATAGAGTTGTGTGAATGTGAAATTTGTTGTTTATCAATGCAAAGAATTACTTGACATATTCCGAGTCGACTAATAGGTTAAGTGCATGTTTTCTTAAACACAAGAGAGTGTGAGTTTGGGAGGGCATTGTTCGCATAAAGGGGTTGGGATGGAGAGCGATCGAGTACATCTTTTACTCGCCACATAAATGAGAGTTGAGTGTACGTATGAGCACTAGTCATATATTCTATACGCTCTTGTAGTTTACTCTATTTGACAATTTTTGGGGAGGATGAGTGATTGGATGGATGAGATTGGTTGATTTTGATGCATGATTGTTTGATTTACCTTGAATTGGTTGCTCTAGATTTTGATTATTTGGGGTGAGGCATGTTTTATGTATTAACTGATGAGATCTTTGCTTCATTGGAAAATAATTAAGTCGATTTTTAGTTCGTTTCAGTTTAGGATTTTCGAGTTTAATATAAATACGTTTTTGTTAAGTAATTTTAGTACCTTTTTTTCTCTTATCTTTCTCTCTCTACTTAGTTTTCTGATTCGTTTACTCTCATTGTTTCTCTCTCTACAACTCTACAACTTTGTTCTTAATACTTTCATTATTTTCGTTAATTTTAGTAACGATTTCTTCTCTATTATTTTCAGTAACTTAATTTCTTTATTTCATCATGTCTTGTTTAATTGCTTTGATTAGTTTAGATTTAATTAAGCATGAGTAGTTTCTTTCTAGGGTTTATGAGGATCCATAAATAAAATGAAGGGTAATTTATTATTGTTGATTGTCAATGCTTGAATAATTTCCTATTGATTGATTTAATGCTATGCAATTAGATTAGGCCTGGTTTAATTGTATGAGTTATGCAATGTTGATTCAAGATTCGAGAGATGAGAATTGATGTTTAGGCTTAGTTTCAATAGGCAGACTAATTTATAAATGGTTAAGTCGAGATTCGAAAGATGAGATTTAATGCCAGTAAATAAACTCTTTGGTTGGAATACGTATCGAAAGCCCTTTATGATCTGATTAATTAATGCATTAAAGATTGATAATTATGTTTTACCCTGGAATATTATTTATTGGTGAACATATGCCCTAGGCTTTTATTAATTTATTTCTCCCTATTTTTATCTCCCTTAGTTTAATTCCTTATATCTATTATTTAATTACTTTGTAATTTAAATTAATTTAATTAATTAGGAATAGGAAGATTTGTTTCCCTGTTGATCGACCCTTTCTTCCCTATCTGCATAGTTAGAGGAACTTAGAAATTATTTTTGACTAGGTGATACGACTTTAGCCTATCACACACCCTCCTTACACACCTGTTGAGATGAGAAAATTGCAGAATCAGTTGGAAGACTTGTTGGAGAAGAAATACATTCGTCTAAGTGCATCACCATAGGGAGAACCTGTGTTATTTGTGAAGAAGAAAGATGGTAGCATGAGGCTATACATCTATTATAGGGAGTTTAAAAAAGTAACCATCAAGAACAAATACCCTTTGCCTAGGATAGATGACTCATTTGATCAGTTGAAGGGTGCAGTAGTGTTTTCTAAAATTAATTTGAGAGTGGGGTATCATCAACTACAAATTGCGAAAAAAGAAATTCCGAAAGCGACATTTCAGAAGAGGTGTGGACACTATGAGTTTATTGTAATGCCTTTTGGGTTGACAAATGCACCTGCAATTTTTATGGAGTTGATGAATGGTGTGTTTATACCTTTCTTAGACCAATTTGTGGTGGTGTTTATTGATGAAATTTTGGTTTATTCAAAGAATAAAGAGGACCATGCAGAACATTTGAGAGCGATGTTACCTACTTTAAGGATAAATCAATTGTATGCTAAATTCTTGAAGTGTGAGTTTTGGTTGGAGAATGTAGAATTATTGGGACATTTCATATCCAAAGATAGAGTTGAGCTAGGTCTGCAAAGATTGAAGCAACGAAGGGGTGTCCTACACCCAAGAATGTGTCGAATATTCAAAGTTTCCTTAGTCTAGCGGGGTATTACAGGCGGTTTGTGAAGGACTTCTCGAAGATAGCTAGGCCTATAACTTCGTTGATGAAGAAAGAATCTAATTTTTTTGGTGTGATAAGTGTGAAGAAGCGTTTCTAGCATTGAAAAAGAGTTTGACAACAACACCTATGTTGACCTTACCTAATGGAAGTGGTTCTCATGATGTGTATAGTGATGCATCTAAGAAAGGACTTGCATGTGTTTTGATGCAACATGAGAAGGTGAACTACCTTACTCATGATCTCAAACTTATAGTAGTAGTGTTTGCGTTGAAAATATTGAGACATTATTTATATGGGGTGAAATATAGGATATTCAAATACCATAAAAGTTTGAAGTATCTTTTCAAGCAATCAACCATGAACATGAGGCTGCGTAGGTGAATAGAATTCTTTAATGATCATGAACTAGATATCCAATACCACGAGGGTATAGAGAAGGTAGTTACAGATGCTTTAAGTCGCAAACCAAATGAAGGAATGAATACTTTTGGAAGTGGCAGGCGAACTATGTAAGGAAATGAGCAAGTTGAATCTCGAGGTAGTGCCAGATGGAACGTTGGAAGGAATGCTTAGTAAATTGAGTATCTAACCGATGATATTTGATGAGATCAAGGAAAACCAAGCAGGCGATGTGAAATTAGATCGTATAAGGGAGAAAATTAAGCAAGGAAAGGCAACTGATTTCAAGATCCATGATGATGGAAGTATTAGATTTAAGAGGAGGTGATGTGTACCACAGACATGGTGGTGTGTACCACTGAAATGTGAGGAGTTAAAGAAGAAGTTAATGGAAGAAGGGCATAATACTCCCTATTCAATACATCTAGGAGGAAATAAACTTTACAAGGATTTGAAAAAGGTGTATGGTAGCCTAGGATGAAGAAGAAAGTAGCATATTTTTTTAAGATAAAGCATAAGAGACCTCAAGGAAAAGTGTGACGCGAGGAAAACCTAGGTCGTTGATTTCTAAGTATCCCCGATCAAAAAAATTTATAACCAAGCCCAACCCTAAATATATGGGTAAGTCCGGGTCGAGCCTAAGGGAATGCGGTATAAGCTAAAGTCTCAAGTTAAGCTATCCCAAAGTCAAGGTAAGGGTTGGTCGAAACAAACTAAATAATGATTCTAAATGAATACAAGAACGATATTAAGGATGCTAGGGAATTAAAATCCACATGTACTCATGAAAATCATACTAATTGGGCAAGAATTCAACCAACTAAACAATGCGAGGGAAGGTAGCAAATGTAATCAAAATCACTTAAAAAAGTATTTCCTAGGGTCTAGCTGGATGTCTCTACAAAGGACTTCAAGGTAAAATTGCAAGACAAGATCAATCAACAATAATAGCTTCCAAATCAATTTGTCGTATCAATGAAAACTATTATGTAATCTAGTTTGATAGTTAAGGTTGATCACTCCACAAGACATCAAACACATGCACAAATTTTACCAACAAATTTAATTACAACGTTAATCAATCAAAATCCCTCAATTAGCCATGAATTATAACACATACATGCTTCACTATATCAATAACAAGTAATCTACTCACTACACATTGCAAAATTGAATAGCAAAACAAAACCAATCACCAATTTCATCATCAATCTTGTATTCTAAATATACTCAAGCTATCAAAAATCAGATCAAACAAACAAGTAATTCAATCAAGTATCAAGGATCAAAAACTAAAATTGCATTAAAGAGTAAAGAATTCGTATAAAAATTTGATCAAAATCAAAGAGGAAGAAGATTGAAAGTAGCACTCATAAAAATTACCAACTTTCTCTCTTTGGAATCTAAAAACAAACGTTACACCAATTTGAGCTTCTCTCTCTAAAAATCCAATCTATTACAAATTCTAGTCTAAATCTAATCCATCATTTCTCTAAAAATGAAGAAATTTTATATATAGTAAAACTAACAAAGGAGAAGTTAGTTATAACATCCAAAAAGAACCCCAAAAGGTGTGCCCTCTCCTGTAAATGCGCGGCCGCAAAGATATGGGTACGAAGCAGGGGGAGAACAGGTGCGAGGCTGCACCTCCCACCTACGCGGCAGCGCATAAGGCCTGCGCGTCTGCGCTTGGGGGCAGGGGAGAGCTTCCTCAAGCGGTTATTGATGCTCCAGTTTGCTTTACTTGATGAATGTTGGGGATGGCAGTCACCAAAGGTCTTCACAGTGGGTTCAACGCCGATTTTAATGCCCATGCAGCTTGAAAGCGCGGCCTTGAAGACTTGGCTTTTGCACTCTTTCACATTTGAGCTAAAAGGGGAGATACCGACTTACATCTTGAGCTTTATAAACCCCGAGAAAACGCGATTGAGCTCTTTGAACATCACCAATCTCCCGAAATCAAATAGAAGCAAACAAGTAAAGGAGAAAATTTAAAATAAACTAAGAAATGAAAGAAATTGGGAAAACAACTAAGGAAAACACAAAATAGAGAAATAACAAGTAAAAGTAAAGAAAATAAGATAAAAGAGATAACAAAGCAATCAAAATTAATCCTAAAAGAGGCTAAAGGAGTGTCATAATTGTCACTCATCAAATTCCCACAAGATAGACTTTTTCTCCACCTCGAGAAAAACAAAAGAAAGTAGAAATAGGATGAAAAATTTATTCAAACAAGAAAAATGGAAGAAAAAGATAAGAATGTACACTAAAATTCACTTTCGTATGAATCACGGTTGTTTTTAGCTACAACAAGCCTTTTAAACCCAAAATTCGCCAAAGAGAACGAGTGAGATCTCCCAAGGGTATCCAAAGAGTTTGAACCATAACCCTTGAAGGTAAAAATGGGCATATCATTAAAAAGAAAGTAAAATCAAAAAGGAAAAATTCAAACAAATAGCTTTTGTAATGGACTTTTACAAATGATTAAATGCAAGTGAATAAACAAGTTTATACACAATAAGGGTATGCACGTTCTAAAGTATCCAAGGTTGATTGAAACATAAGATATTCTAAGCATAGAGAACTAATGAAACACAATTCACCTTCATCCCAAACAATCTGACCACGTTCTCCCAACTAATAGTTTCAAATCCATCTATAGTGAGCATTTCAATGATTCCTCAAAGGAACCGGAAAAGAAGAGATTTTAGGGCTACTCGACATCTTGACTATGCACACCACTCCATAGGCTTGCTTTAAACCTCCCTCCACTGACTTGTGACTTAACCACAAAGGTCAAAAGGTCTTGAAAAGGGTTGTAATGTAAGGGTAAAAAGGGAGGCTAAAATTTGAAATTTTGTGGTATACCTAAACTGTGAAGCAAAGATTGGCCAAATCTCAAAACCAAAACCAAGTAATCTCCAAAAACACCAACACCTCCAAGCTTATTTAAAGTCAAAATTACAATCATATATACAAAAAGTGTAAGAACGCTACCCCCCAATAAGCCAAAATGAAGCATTGCCCTCAATGCGTAAAATATCGAGAAATATACTTGCATGAAAATATTTTTGAACAAGAAAGGTATATGAAACAAAAGGATCAGATGCAAAATATGTAGCTTGATAAGAAAGGTATATGGCTCAAATGGTTAGCAAGAAGGCAAATGTAAACCCAAAACCAAGAAAAGAAAACTATCCTAGAAAATAAAAATTACCACCCCGAAAAGATGCATTTGTCCTTCCTAAATGGCTCGGTCGCTATCTCGGGAGATGAAAGTCAAATTCTAGATAAGGCAAGCAATAGTTAAGGATCCATGTGCCACTAAATCAAGAAATGTTGAAAGCAAGAAGAATTCAAACCTCACACAGTTTAGCAAAAACTCACTATTAACTTCATATCCACTAAAGGGAGCAACTCCTTCTTACGACAAACCAATGGAATCCGACTACAAGGTCCCAAAAGGTCTAAACCGCTACCTTAGCATACCCTATTCTAGAATCAACCAAAGATACTCTCAAAACATGAACACAGATAGCAAAGAAAAGAAAAATACAACACCAAAAAGATCGATGCCTTTTCGTCCCTAGATGGTTCGGTCTCGTGTTTGAGAATTATGAGTCAAAATTCAAGATTAGCTCCGCAATAGTCAAGGATTGATGCTGCTCATGAAAGATATGTTCAAGGCTTGAAAATCATGAAACCTCACATGGTTGTAGCAAAAACTCACTAAAAGCATTAAATTAGCCAAAAGGGAGCAATTGCAAATTTTCAAAAACAAATAGAATTCGGCTTCAAGGTCCCAAAAGTTCTAAGCGACTATCTTACCATACTCTATCATAGAATCAACCAAACATACTCTCAAACCGTGCACATCGTTACCATTTAAGAAGAAAAGTATTCAACTATACAAGTGCAAAAGTATTATGTCCAAAGCAAGAACAAAACAAAGCCACATTGCAAATTTTCCTTGATAGAAACAAAAATCTTTTTGGAGTTTTTCAAAATATAGAACATGGAAATGCATATACAAAGCTGCATATCAAATATAAATCAATATCCCACCAAACATGATAGAACACCCCTGCCCTAAGCTTGAATGAGATAATACACTCAAACATAAATCATAGAAATCATGGGAGGGGAAACACAAGGAGATCAATCCAACAAACCAACATATATCCAACAAGTCATCATCCACTTGAGAAAGCGCAAGGAAGGATATTACCGGATATTAGGTGGGTGTAAATACCAGCAAATGACCCAATTAAACCTTTCAAAACTAATTTACTCAAGAATTAAACATTGCCTTCCATATGCTAGCAAAAATAAGAGTCAAACTTCCTTGATTCTTGATCCAAATCGAAGCACCAAAGTATACCAAGTCATGTACCTAGCAAAAGGCACACAACATTTTCATGAGAGAAAATCTATTCTAAAAAGAAAATAAAATGAAAGCAATAAAACACTGGTTACTGCCGAGAAAGAATTGATTAAGGTCCAAGCTTGACCGCATATACATCACATTGGGGTGTGGGGGCACAATCAAACATATGAGATTTGTTAACTTGAGCATGCACATCATTATCATGAATAAAAGGGGAAATAGATTTGGAAGCATTTGTTCTAGGTTCAACTATGGGATCATGTGACACATCATGGGAAATCTTGCTAGCATTAGAACAATAACACATTGCACATAAAAGTTAGAAGCATGGTTACCCCCATTATAAACTTCCCAAGCAAACAAAACATAGAATTCCCAAGCATCATCAATAGAATATGCACTAAATCTACCATTATGAATTACTTCAACTATGTCCCTAGTTTGCTCATTCAAACCAAAATAACAAATCTCACAAGCCTCCCAAAGACTACAACGATTGTAGTTCAAAAACCTTATAAGTCTATGAAAATAGCCATGAAAAGACTCACCGTCGTATTAAGCAAAAGAAAAACTTGCCATTTTTTTTCACAAAACAAACAATAATCAAATAAAAGAAAAGTATATACAAAGACCTAGACTCAAGCAGTAAAAAACACTCAAACATAGACACCGTTCCCCGACAATAGCGCTATTTTAACGAGGGGTGGAACTAGGTCGTTGAAACTAATCCTCCCTCGATCAAACTAAATTTATAAACACTTAACCAACCTAAATACTAGTATAAAGGCAAGTCAAGGGTCGAACCCAAAGGAACGGTAATGTTCAAGCGCTCTCAATTATGTCCCTAAGCTAGGTCGAAGACAAAGATAAAGAGAGAACAATAACAAACTAACAAAACGAAGAACCAAACAACTAAAACACTAGGAAAAGGTATCAACAAGCAATCATAACAATTGTAGCAACTCAAAAATACATGCAAGTCAATGGTTGTGAAAACTAATGGCAAGCTCAATCAACAGAGTCAACAACCTATCTCCTATAGGTTAAACTAGCGCCAACTACGAGGTACTCTAATTAGGAGCATCACTAATCAAGCTCAATCAACAATTGCAATTCCTAAATCAATGGTCCGTATCATTAGAAACTAGAATGAAATCTAGCGTACTTCTCAAGGCCTAATCAAATTACACACATGCAAACTTCCATTAATCGATTAAATCTCAACAATTAATCAAGACAATCTCCAAATTAAGCACAATCAATCAATCATACAAGTTTCACTTTATCCCTAGCCAAACAACTACTCCAACATCATCAAATCACAAACAACTAAAGGAAACAAGAATTAACAATCTATGAAAAACAATTACACTAATCAAAGATCAAACATCAAAATCAAATCAAACAAACATGAATTTTAAACAAGCAATTAATGAGATAGATTTTAGAAATGCTCATTAATAATAGAGAAGATCTCCAACACAATTGTCACCATTGAATCTTCAATCTCTCAATCACCATTAAATTCCTCATTTTCTCTCTCTAAAATATACTTCTAAACTAACCCTAAAACTAGAGAAAGAAGCTCTAAACTAAGCTAAAATTATGATCAAAATCTAAAATGAAACTTGCTTCAAAAAATTGGGTTCAAAAGGGTATTTATAAGAGGCGCAAAACGAAGAAATGCAAAGCAAAAACCTGCTGAGGAGCGCCTGCGCAGCATTGGTGCGCGCCCGCGCTTGTTTGGGTTTCTTTGGATCTTCTCGCGACTTCATGTGTTCGCTAAGGTATTCAAATGGACGCGCAATATGATTATGATGAACACTAAGAGTGGCAGTCCAAAAAAGCACTTGACAATGGGTTCAACACTCCATCTTCATGAGAGCACGACTTGAGAGCGCAAGAGCTAGAACTTGGATATTCCACTTCCTTGCATCTTGAGCTTTCCTATTGCCATGAGCTTGCGCCAAAAGCATCTTCCACCATAGTAAATCAATAATATCAAGACCCGAACCTCGTAAAATACCTTTAACCATGAAAATAGAGCAAATAAAGGAGAAAAGAGTAGAAAAACCAAAAATATTCACAAAAGCTACAAAATAAGAGAGGAACTGTAAAACTAAGACCAAATGCATAAAACTAGGCATTTATTGAGCGTGAAAGCTATGAAATGTGGAAGAAAACAACCTAAATGCTCATTAAATGGGTGTCATTTATGACACCCGTCATGTCCTCACCTAACTCTTCCCCTAAATGTGCCACTTATTGATTTATTAGTTGCTTGATAATTAATTTTCACTAGTAGAAAAATACAAAAAGGCAACCCCCAATTGGCACCGGTTCAGGCAAAACCGGTGCCAAAAACCGGCCTACAATTGGGCGGGGAATTAGACCGAGAACAATGGCACCGGTTCAGCTCAAACCGGTGCCAAAAATAAAATGGCCACCGGTTTGAACCGGTGCCACTGAACCGTTGCTCCAAAAAAAAAAACCCGGCCTTTCCTTTATATAAATACACCCTAATATAACCTAACCTAGCTACCTCCTTCTCTCTCCTCATTCCCACGGCACTTCTCCTTCTCTCTCCTCTAATCACGATCCCCTTATCTTCTTCCTCCTCTTATCTAAGCTAGATCGTCGGCGTTCCTCTCCTCCCCTCCTTCTCTTTCCGACCTCTCTTCGTTGTCCTCTCTCCCTTCTATGTCCTCTTCTTTCTAGATCTCCCACCTCTCTTATGTCTTCTTCCCACCACCACCGACGCCACTAACCACCGCCGCCACTGATACAACTTATTTTCTGGTCAAATTTGAGGTTAGTGCATGTTTCTTGGTTTAATTGGTAAGGATTTCTGGGTTTAATTATTTATGTTATATGCCTTAATTTTTTTGGGTTTGATTGTTGTAATATTGTTCAAAATTTATTGGTGTAATTATAATTCATTGTCTTAATTTTTTTGGGTTTGATTGTTGTAAATTTGCACTTAATTGATTTTTCGAAATTTCTAGGATTAATTGATTTTTGAAAGTTTTGGGTTAATTGTTGTTCTTGGTTAATTGATTTTCGAAAGTTTCTGGATTAATTGATTTTCGAAAGTTTTGGGGTTAATTGATTTTCGAAAGTTTTGGGGTTAATTTAATGTTTGTGCGGTTTTCTGGGTTTTCTATATTGATTTTCTCTTTCTCTTTCTCTTGCATGCATGAGTTTTCTGGGTTTTCTATATTTCTTGTTTTTTTTTTTTTTGAGTTTTAATAATTTCTGGGTTATTATTGATGCAGGTGTTAATTCATGCTACAATTCAAGGATTCAAGACTTTTTTTTTGGAATATTGTTTTGATGTTGTAATTTTTTTGTTTTTTTTTATTTTATTTTATTGTTTTACAATTTCAATTTCTGAGTTAGAATTTCATTATAATTTATTGTAACTTTTTATTTTTTTTTTTTTTTTTTGTATTGTACAATAACAATTTACTTGAATATAATGTGATTTACAATTGTTTTGATGTTATAACAATTTCGATCAAGACTCCGTATTTTACCATTTTGTTTGGTTCGTATTTCTGATCTTTGTTAACTTGTTTGTATATTATTTTTATTATTATTGCAAGAAAAAAGTTAAAAAAAAAAAATAATAATAATAATACCAAAAAGGCACCGGTTAACCGGTGCCTAAAAGAGCTTCCACCAAAAAAATTTATTTCGCGGAATTAGTTAAGGCACCGGTTAACCGGTGCCAAAACCGGTTTATGGCACAAGTTTTGAACCGGTGCCAAAAAGGGGGGTATTTGGCACCCCCCACATAGGCACGGGTTCAAACCGGTGCCTTAGGCCGGGTTTGAACCGGTGCCAAATGCGTTTTTTCACGTAGTGTTTATTTTTGATTTAAAAATAAAGGAATAATCTATTCTCTTACATTGATGGAAGAGCAAATCTCACTCATGCTTTTCCCTATAAATACCCAAGTTGGGGTATTGGAAAAATCACTTGAGTAAGGTGTTAAAAAAGGCATCTCCATTGAGAAAACCTTTATACGCATATAATTACTCGGGTTTAGGTCGGTCTTAGCCAACCTCTAAGCATTGGACCATTGTCGGGGTCGAGTTGCGGGTGGACTTCCGTTGGAGGTCTTCGTTCGAGCAAGACTTATAGCTTTCGAGGTAAGAGCTCTTGTAGTGAACAAAACACGTGTCAAAGATTTTAATCTTTTTCTTATTTCTTGTTGTTTAATTTAATTATTCTTTGTGATTATATTAATTGTGAGTTTGATTTTGGCTCGGGAATTCTTCCGCAGCGAGTCGGACTCATCAAAACCTAACAGCGGTATCGGAGCCTTGCTCATTTATTTTTATAATTAATTTTTTCAAGATGTTATTACGGCTTAAGTTTTCTGGTTTTATGTTGCTAATTAGATTAGTACCTCGGTTTTATTAAATTTAAGCCCGTATTAGAGCTGTCTTTAATAGGGCTGAGCAAAACTACCCGAAAACCCGTTCCGTTACCGTTCCGAAAATTAGGGTACCCGATCCGATAACCATAACGGTCCGGGTACCCGTTCCGATAATTTGTTATCGGGTATGGTTTTTGGGTATCATTTTAAAATTAACGGGTACTCGTTCCGTTCCAATAAGCAATTATTTGGTTTTTTTTCCTACTTAAATCTATCTTTTCAATATTTAAACTCTTACATTACTTCATAATACTATAAATATCAATAATTAGTAATGTTATTAATAATTTGGTCAAGATCATGTGGTATTGTTGTTAATTAGTGTTAAAAAAATATCATAATACCTAATTTTTTAAGTTTAATTATCAATATTGGATACTTTATTTGGTACCCGATAACCGTTCCGAAAATACGGGTACCCAAAGTCCGGGTACCCGAACTTATCGGTTCGGGTTATGGATATCACTTTTAGTGATATTGGTTATCGGGTACCCGAACTGTTAATACTAACGGTACGGGTACCCGTCCCATGCTCACCCCTAGTCTTTAGCCCATAACCCAGATTTTCACCAAAAAATAGTGAATTTTGGGTGGAAAATGTGTTTAGGAAATGTTTTACCCATTTAGAATTGTTTTTTAGCAAAAATCCAACTAGAAATGCCTTTTTCGAGGGATTTTTCGTTTTGACAAAAAATTTTAAATCTTTCTAACCTTGAATCTTAATGGCATATTTATGGTTGTTATGTATTTGGTTATTTCGCTATATTTTTATGCAATTTTAAACCTCTTTAAGCATGGTTACTTGGTAGTAATTGGTGCTTGAAAGATTGATTCTTATTTTCACATAATTGCAAATCCATTGCATTAAGTGTGAAAAATTTGTTCTTTGATGTTTCTAAGTACTAAAGATTCAATCTTGAATTGTTTTAAGTGATTGAAACTTTGAGTTACTAAATTCCATGAATTTTTGGTTGAACTTAGATTTAATCATGTATTAAGTTGATTGGAATCATAAAGTTTTGATCTTGTGATAGAAATTTCATTTATCTTCATATTAGAAGATATAATTGTTCAATGATTCACAAGTTAAAGTTTGAATCTTTATTTGGATATTTGTGTTCATAAATCCAAATTCCCTTTATTTTTGTCAAAATCTCGTGATTAATTTAAATTAATTAAATTAAAAGTGAGTTATTAGCCTTGTTCATTTTGTTGCACCAAGTTAAACCAATTTTATTAAAGAATGGTATCTGGAAATGTTTTTGGTTATATGCACCTTAATTAATGATTTTTTTTAATTTAAGTTAGACTTGTATTAATTTTTCATTTTAGCCCATTTTATTAATTATAAAATTAATTTGGAGTTAACTATTTAGTCACGCAAAAATTTGGGTTAAAAACCCGTGGTGTTGCACAAAATCGACGGCTAAATGCCTCTTGGTGAGTCGAGCTGCATAGCAGCCCGCATGTGGCTGCCAAGGGCAGCCTCGGTGTAGGTGCAGCCATGCATGGCTGCTGCCACAACCAACAACCATGGTTGTCAGCCGTAGCAGACGCAACACCATGGTGTGGCAACAGAGCCGACCATGTGCGACAAACACGATTGTCAGCCATAGCAGCAGCATTACCACGCTTAGTATTATTCACGGCGGTGCGCATAAGCCCCTACTTAACACTTGTGCCGCGTTTTAAGGCTATGTTAATTTTGCCGTTATAATTATTTTAATCAATTATTCTGTTTTTAATTAATTTTAATTAAATTTGAGGCTAGACTTGGTTTTGAGCGGCATTGGCAAAATTTTGGGTTTACTGACTTAATTAATTGGATTAATTAAGATGGATGCGGAATTTAGTGGGAGCTTCAATTTTAATTGCGCTATATTATATAATCAATTAAACAACTTTGACTAGTTTTAATTAGGCATGCATGTTAATTGGATTAACGACCTAAATTAGTTACTAGTTTACGCGTGTTTTATGCATTGTTACTTGTTTATCGTTGTAAAATGCATGGGCCATTCAAAAATAGTGAACAGATGAATGGAATGTATATTCTCTCACAAGTTTTATGAAATGACAAGTAGTAGGGCCCGATTAGGATAGAAAATATGGACTGCAATTCGTGACGTATTTTTGTTAATCTAAATACGATATGCAAATTGTTGAGTATTTCTGTACCTTAATATTTAGATTAGTCCTAATCGTAGATACTAGTATTTGCATAATCATGGTCATGTCTTGAAGACGGAGGTTCTTGGAAGATGAAGCCATGTACTTGCAAAAGTTCCCTTGAAGACTTGAAGACCAAGGGGTCATGCTAGTTGCCAAATGTATCATTATTTATGTTTTCGATATATATTTATGATTATTTATAAATGAATTATATGTTAGAAGCATGTTTAGGATTTCAAATGTTGTGATGATAAATTAAGTTCACTTAAATCAACCAACATAGAAACCCTAGGTCTCTAAAATATTGACTGAAATTGTCATTCAAAAACAACACTTACCGACCTATTAAGAGTAGTGATGGGCTATGCCAAAGCGAGGCATCATTATTACTTTGTAGGATACGTAAGCATATCGGGTATGCAAGTTGATTTTTGTTATAATCAACGATATGAGTGATGGAGTCCTAACATGTCATGGCAAAGTGGATAAGTTATAGAGAGAGAATTAGATGCGACGATTTATCCGAACAATAGTGGATTGGAGCCATTAGCAAAGAGTTGCTTACTCTAGGAGATTGAGTGTTAAGACAAGCCAAAGCATGCTTAACCACTCTTTGTTTTTTTTGTTTCTTTGTATCTTGGAATCGACTTATTCCCACCAAATGGGGACAATTTTAATGTGTGAATAAGACGTTTAAATAAGTTTGATTAAAATGTATGATTTAAATCATATTTAAGTATTATGAATGGTTTTTCATTTTAAATTCTTTCAATTATAAAATCATTTCTTCAAATAACTCAAACAACTGATTCTCGTTACGCTCAATTCTCGACAAGAAGAAGTTGAGTAGGCCAAATTTTCTTGATTGGCAAATGAACTTGCGTATAGTTCTCATGCAAGAGCAAAAGGAATATGTCCTTGATGAGGAAATTCCCGATATTCCCAATGAGGAGGTGACTTAGGCTGCCCTAAATCCATTCAAGTTTTGGAGTAATTTAAATATCATGTAATTTTATCACTCCGTTTTCTATTAAATTGTGGTTTAGGATTAAATAATGAGTCCATTGGATTATGAGAATATTCAAAAAAGGGTATCAAGACCAGTCTTGATAAGGAAACACTTTTTATGTGAACATTGGATATTATTATAAAAAATTATCCCTATTCAAGGTTATTTAAACGATGGACGATTAATGACCACTTGAGATTAGAGTGTAGTTTGATTTGTAGCACCGTTTCTTGCACTACAAGGACATGGTTATCATAAATCATTTACACAGGTATTGGTTTGGAACCATTCTGGATCGACCTATAAGAATACTTTAGGGGAATTACAATCGTCATAAGTATAGTTCTCATTATGGCTATCGGAACCTATTTCCTCGACCATGAGTATTGTGAATTCTCTTGTTTGAGTACTAGTCCGCTTTGATGTTGTCAAACGTCTGCTGTAAAAAGGGAATATAACGGCAACACTCGGGTGTCTAGGTCCTCTCACTAAAAGAAGCTACATTACAAGACTGGGAATGTCCCCCTACTAAAATAGGGAGGATATCATTGTTATTTACAAGGCTTCTCAAAGAGCAAGACTGTAAAAATGCATGGCCGTGATCGAATGGATTTTATAAATCATCTGTTAATTGAAAGTCAGACTCGAGATCGAGAAACACTTCTAGGCATAATAAGGATGACGAATAA
Organism: Chenopodium album; assembly: GCF_948465745.1. Taxonomy (NCBI): domain Eukaryota; kingdom Viridiplantae; phylum Streptophyta; class Magnoliopsida; order Caryophyllales; family Amaranthaceae; genus Chenopodium; species Chenopodium album. The sequence continues at coordinate 31,996,040 of NC_137834.1, forward strand.
ATCTTACCTTATAGTTCGTGAAGTGACATTAAGCAACATAGGAAAAAGGTTAAACACTAAATCCGGACAAGTGGGAAATTGATAGGAATGGTGTCCTTCGATCAAATGTATTATTCCGATAGAGGGTTTGTAATTATTCGAAAGCTAATTATTCAGTGAGGTGAAGTGATCGGAATCCCTAGGTGGAGGCTGCTTCTGATCAGTAATATTTATTTATAATTAATATTACAACTTAATATTTACTGAACCTTTTGAGTCACACCCAAACAACTAATGAACCGACGCGACAAAATAATTCGGAAGGTATTAATGAGTCACCCTATTAATTAATATTTAGACGTCGGAAATTCGAGCTTGGAGCGTCGAATCCGAACGTCGGAAGTCGAGTCGAAATAATAAAGGAAAAGACAGTTAAATAACTAATAAATCAACAATTTACCGAAATACCCCTAGGATCAGAATGCCTCGAGCAACAAATGCATAGGGGCATTTGGTAAAAGCTGAGGTGGCGATCAAATGCACCAAGCCAAGCCTAGGCTTGTTGGTGCATGCTAGAACACCACGACAAGATAGGTTCTAGCTACGGCAACTGGCCAAGGGCAGCAGCCGCACCAAGGCCAACTAGTTGGGCCGAGGCTGCAGCCGCAAGCCGCGCCTTGGCCGCAGTTGCTGGGCCATGGAAGCAAGCCCAAAACAGACTGCCTCAGTGCTTCTCTAGGGTGCCACGTGGTAGGCGATGGTTGGTCGTGAGAGATGGTAGGTGGCCGGCCATAGAGAGCTCCTTCGAGATCAAGTTTGGTTCCCTCCCCTCCTTGTGGTCATCGCCTAACTCTTCTCCTAAATGTGCCACTTGTTGATTTATTAGTTGCCTGATAATTAATTTTAGAGATAGGTCGATAGGCCATTTGTTGGGCTGCCAAGGGAGAGGGGTGTCCAGGCATTGAGCGGTGGCCTTTGGATGAGGGATCAGGCACCAATCGGTAATCCTTGAAACTTTCCATATGAACAAATCCTCTTTAGAAGTCCTCTCCAAGAACTTTTAGTTGATTGATGAGTTTATTTTATATATTTTTTTATTCCTCGTCTCACGGTCATATTTGTGCTTATTTGAGTTCTACGGAGCTATTTTTATTACTAATATACGTTTCCTAGTGTTTTGTAGGGTTGGTATTATTTGGTAGGAATTTGCAAATTTATAATAATTCCTGAGCTTATTCAGCCACTACGAAGATATTGAAGTTTGATCATATTTCATGGTTGTAACTATAAAGCCGAAGGTTGAGCTAATAATGTTTAATTCGGTGATTAAGGGATCAGTATGAGTATTTGTTGCAAGCAAATGACTTAGATATCAATAAGTGAATTTTGGGCCTTAAGCAAAGAGAATCCCAATCCCAAAATAATTCAGAGCTGCTTAGCGGTATTAAATAGCGGGCCCGATCGGGCGGACTAATGACTCGATTGGCTAAGTGTACTGCAAGGTCTAGCTAAGTTGGTTTAGTCTTTTAGGTTTTTATTGTTAAAAGCCCAATAGCTTTTCTATTTAAGGAGGGCGTAGTACGTAGGAGTTAAAGAACACAAAATATGACCTTGCGGCGTTAAGGGAGACAGACAAGGAGAATTCTTAGCTGAGGGAGGATGTGAGCCGGCTTAGGCTAGAAATTTTTCAAATAAGGAACCATCACCAAGAAGAGCTCTCTAAGGAGCAGAGTCGGCTGGTGGCAAAGAACGAGCGGGATAGTAAGGCCCGCCTGAAGCTTGCTTGGAAACTTCTCCACTCGGCTGTGGACTTTGAGTATTTCAGACTAAGGTACAATTACGCAACAGCGGTGTCTGATGCCAAAGTCTTAAAGGAGCAGGCCTTGCCTCTGTAGACACCTAAAAATGTCTCCCCAAAACCAAACCCGATGATGAACAACCTTTCACCGCCACTATTGGTCGGGTTCAGTATTTAATCCCGAGAGTGCTTAAAAAATCGTATTTAATTAAATTCATATTTTTTAACAGTCCATGGATTAGTCTTGATGTTTGGTAAAAGCATAGTTTTAATTTCAGCCCAAATTTATTATTTAATTTTAGCCCAAACCTATTTTTTATTTATTAATTATTTATTTTTGGCCCAAACCTTTTATTTATTTTATTTAATTATTTTCTTCTTTTAGCCCAAATGATAAAAGGCCCGAAATTATCAATCGGCACTTAAAATGCTGAATGAAATAAGGGTAAAAATGTATTTAGACGGAAAAGCGGGATGGGAATTCCCGCGCCACGGCAGGTACCCACCGTGTCACGGGAATCATTCCCGTCTGACGGTGGGAAATTCCGTGTCTTTTCCGCGTAAACCCTTAACGCGTTTTCTTCCCCGTTTTCTGAAAATTTCCCGCGTCACACTAAAAATGCATCGTGTCACGGGAATGTTTCCCGTCTGACGTTGGGACTTCCCGTGTCACGGTACAGTTTGCCGTGTCGCGGGATACTTTTTTAGGGTTTTTATCATTTTAGGGTTCCGTGTGATCCCTCAGCAAATTTTGCTCTATATATACCCCCTCATTTCTAATGTAAGGGGCAGCAATTAATTCTCTAGATTATTTTTCTCTCTTCTATGCTTTAGCCTAAACACTAGCCTACCCTACTTATTTCAAAATTCCTTCTTTAAGTACTCCAAGGAGTCCATACTTTACTCGTGGTTTTGTCCTTAAGCCAAGGCGTGAAAGGTAGAACTATTTGAGGGTTTGGCCCCAAATCAACTCTACTTTATTTAATTTAATTTAATTGTTGTTTTATTATTATTTCCTTGAATTTACTAACTCGTTTATTATTTTGTAGTTGTAAACAAACAGAATCAAAGTAAGAATTATGTTCCTCTTATTTCTATTATTTTTCTAACGATTTTGTGTTGTTGGAATTATTGCTAAATTGGTTCCAATATTAATGTATATTCTATTGTTATTATGATCACTATATTGCCTGTTTAAAGGGAATATGTAATTGAAAATCACGCCTAATAAGATAATTTGGACAACCGGTTTAGGTTCCTTTTAATCTTGTTATTTAATCAAGTGGTCACAATATTTTAGAATTATGTGTTGCATTAATATTAAACCAATTTAGCTTGATAATAGTTTGGAGCAAATTGAATCTTTTTTTGCATGCCTTTGAGATCGCAGGTATCAGTTTTCACTATAAGAATCGAGTAGAGGACAATACGGACGAATGTGACTCCATGACTCACTTCATACCATAATCCCCGATCCTCCTTTCGTGGTTCCGAACCATATGGAGTTAGTAATCTCATGGATTATGAATGGGGTGTAACCTTCACGGGTCAATCGTTGTTGCCTATCGTTGTCCCTTTATCGTGGTTGCCTTTTATGATCCGTGAACGGTTTACAAGTTCCTTAAAAAACTTGTTTGCGGCTCCCTACTTTGCTTTGTCCCTCGTAATGTCAATTCCCACTTCCTATGATTGCCAAGCATATTCACACATGCTTTTAACGTAGGCGCACTTCGAGCGACGCCTACAATTTGGCGACTCCACTGGGGAGGATTCTTAATTATTTATCGATTTAAGTGATCGGTATTTAATTAAGATGAGTGGATGAGACTTGAAAGATTCTTGAAAAAAAATTCCTGTGATTAATTTGGCATTTTTTGCATATGCATAGACGTTTTAACGTCGCATTTAGGTCTGCGCTATAGGAAAAATTGAATAACTTGGTTGCGCACGAAGGAAAACAGGGCACCGGTCAGATCTTCTTACTGCCGTGCCACGGCAAATTCTGTCGTGTCACGGTACAGTGCACCGTTCAGGAATTTTTGCCGTGTCACGGCAGTCCTAAAATCAGTCCGGTGGCTTATTTTCTCTTCTCACAGTCAACTTCCTTCGATTTTTCTAAAAAAAAACGTATGTGTTCTACATACGTCTTAGCCCCGGGGGATTTAATCTCTATCAACCCAAAAACGCTCATGGCAATAAGGGTTCATCCGAGTTATTAAATCCACCCAAACCATGGAGTCGAGTTCGATTTCATCACGAACTCGCGGAGCCGCCTGTTGGCATACACCCTCAAGGGAGGCTGCCTTGATAACGCGTCCAAACTCTTAACCATGGTACCCTTTTGACACCCAAAGCTTGACCAATAGTTGATCATAGATCTTGACTATAGGTTGCGAACTTTTTTACATCATCGTGCCTACATGCTATTTGGTTGTTTGGTGCTAACCTTCATGTGTTTACTCTTTTGTTTAACCCATGACCGAGGGTTTTTATTCTCACATAGTAATTAGTACGGACCTAAAATCGATTAAAATCTGGAAAAATCACAAAAATGACCTGGAACTTTGCACCGTGTCACGGCATGTTCTGCCGCGCCACGGTGAATAGTGCCGTGACACAGGGCTTTCTACCGTCTGACGGTAGACTGCACCGTGTCACGACAGTCAGCACCGTGGTTTTTGTGCATGCGTATGTGGTTGATGTGTTCAGTTTGGTGTCATGTCTAGCTGTACGGTCAAAACACGCGTCTGTAACCTCACTTAATCACTCACATATCGTGTTCACACACTTTTTTCCCTTAGTCATGCACTACTTTTTGACCGTATTTCAGGGTAGTCTTGTTTTTTGTGTCATTTTTTTTTCGGAGTAAGTCGGATAGTATCCTCCCATATTTTTAAAAATTAAAAAAAAATAAGAAACAAATAGAACTTCAAAATTATAGATTTTTTTTTAAAAAAAATTCTTTTTTTTTTAATCCGGATGGGTTAAGGTTAAGTTTGGTCATTAAAGGTGTTTTTATTTCGGTGTCACAACACTTGGTCAAGAAGCAGGGGTAGATTGTTACGGTTCGAGTCAATACCTAAACAACCTCTTATACCAAAGAGGCGTACAAGGAAACCACCACAAACATCTCCACAAGATCCATCTCCAGTCTACTTTCATCCAATGGCTACTAAGGAAGACATCGAGAACATCAACAAGACAATAGAAATGTTGTCTAACATGATGTAGACACTCACCACTAGAGTCAGCACGGTAGAGCAAGACAATCAGAACAATGTCACTACCGCTGCAATGGACAAGATTAAGGAACAGATGAGTAAGATTTCTGAAGAATTCACCTATGTGGAACAGCCTGTCACCTCTTCGTCCATAAGGGACAAGCTTCCTGAGAAGTTTTCCACTGCTGACATTCCCAAATTCAAGCCTACTGATAATTCGCTTTTCCATTTGAAGGCTTTTTCTGCAACCATGGCTCTTAAGGGAGTAGATGTGACACTCTTCCCTATAGTGTTCCCTCTTTCCTTGGAGCATGCCTGTCAACAGTGGTTCTACTCTTTGGAATCCAAGCATGTCGCGACCTGGGAGGATGTTGCTGAAAGCTTTATGAATAGTTACAAGTGTAACATTCAGGCCAAGACTTTTAAACGTGAACTCTCCATTCACAAACAGAAAGAGAATGAAGGCTTCACCACTTACTTAAGCAGGTGGAGGGAAACAGCCGCACTCTTGGTGGATCCCCCCAAAGAAAAAGAGATGGTTCACTTGTTCATTGCCAATCTGACTCATAAGTACAAACAACACTTGAAGTTTCTGCCTCTGAGTACCTTTGAAGCTATATACGATATTGGGATCAATATCGAAGATGAACTGATGAAAACTGCTGGTAGCAACAATAATAACAACACTTGGAAAAACTAGAAGAACGACACTCCTTCTTCTTCGTCTTCCAAGCCCAATAATGCTACCAATAATATCAACATCAATGATGTGCTGGCCCTTAATGCTCCTCCTCAAAGATTCCAAAGGCAAAGGAGGTTTTACATGCCTTTGGGAATGACTTATGATGCTGCTTATGACCGTTTGCATGGTCAAGGACTGATTATGCCAATTGGACCATTTCCAGAACCTCGACCAGAGAATAGGACCGCTAGCTATGACCCCAATGCTTATTGCAAGTTTCATCAAGGCAAGGGTCATAATACTGAGAAGTGTTGGAGGTTGAAGGATGCAATCCAAGACCTAGTTGATGCTAATCAACTTCCTGTCCCTCCAGGGGGCAAGAAGCCTAACATTCAAACAGGTCCTCTTTCTAATGCTTTGGCTATCATGGGAGATGAAGTCTCCTTTGATCCGTCAATACTCATTCAACCTGTGAATGAACCTCTGTCGGAAGTTGTATTTGTCTCGAGTTTTGAAGAAGTGAATGGAATTTGGGATAGTGACGATGAACACGTCTATCTCAAGGATATAGCTTGTTCATCTCTTGGCACGAGTGAAGATGTTTGGGGAGACTTTGAGGTCAAGGTTCTCACCAGAAGTGGACGGTTGCAACAACCTAGTCAACCTCCACCTCCACCACAATCACATCCGATAGTTGATCCCATCGACCCTGTGAACAGCGATGTGGTCAAACAATTGCAAAAGACCAAGGTGGAGATGAATGTATGGAAGCTTTTGGCCACCTCCCACAAGAATCGAAAGGCTGTGATGAATGCTCTGGTGAAAATAGGAGTTGATGATGACATGACTCCTGAAGGACTGGTCAACTTTCTCACTACTGAATTGCCAAGTACTAGCAATCTGATTTCGTTTTCTGACAAGGATCTGCCCCCGGAAGGGGACCAACATAATAAGGCCTTACATCTCACTGTGGTGTGTAGGCAGATGAATGTTCCTATGAGCCTGGTTGATAATGGCTTTGCAATCAATGTGTGCCCACTCCGTACTGCAAAGAAGTTGGGCATAAAGAATGAAGAACTGACTCCCTCCACTCAAGGGATTCGCGCTTATGATAATACTCGCCGTCAAGCCGTGGGTACTATCATACTGAACATAACTACTAGAGCCATTGAACGTCGCACCAAGTTTCAGGTGGTAGACATTAAGGCCTCCTTCAATCTGTTGTTAGGACGTCCTTGGCTTCATGAGCTAAAGGCGATTCCATCATCGCTGCACCAAAAAGTGAAAGCCACAGTTGGAGGGGTTCCCTGGAATGACCCTCGGACTAAAAAAGCAAGGGCTGAATTTTGGGGCCATCCTGGTGCACTCAAGAAGGATACTTTTTGCTTGGGATTCAAGCCAACAAAAGAAGATGTGAAACAAACTCTATTGAAGAAGAAGGCTCTCAATAATGCTCGAATCACGAAGACGGAGATGGCCATGGATCCATATCCATTTACCCTCAATGGCCAGTACATCAAAAAAGGGGAAGACTTCCCATGCTATGAATTCCCTGAGCCATTTGTCCACGATGGGAAGCATGAACCAAGATTTGAGATGTTCCTCGATTGTGACTTTGTTGATGAAGGCGAAGAGCTCTTCGCAACTGAGAAACCAGCTAGCCTAAACTCTGATGATCAAGGCATCAACCTGCTTTTTGGAATGGAGAAGAATGAGTCTAAGCCCGTCTGCAATGATAACTCCGAGCTCGTTCAAGCTGTCATAGTAAACAAGGATTTTGACCCCTCCGAGTTAATCGTCCAAGTTGATAATATTTCAAGGGGATGGCGCAAGACATTGAGGATCACTACGCCAAGCGGAGAGAAGTTGGAAATAACCGTTGGCGAAGGTCCTATGTTTGATGAGTCTGAGTCGCCTGGGTCCGAGTCCGAGTCTTAGTCTAAGTCTGTAGACGAGTCCTTAGAGTCTGAGGCCGACCCTCTTTCTGTTATAGAGCCCAATTCTGATTCTCTTGTTGAGTCTTCTCTTTCCGGTGAGGTTGAAGCTGACCTTGCCCCTCTTGATGTATTAGCCAATGAATTCAATAAAATGAGTACCTTTGCTTACGATGCGTGTCATTCCCCTAACCCTAATCAATATTTCTTTGCTAATGATAAAAATGACAATGAAATAATAAAAGCAATGGAAGAACACGAAAATAAAACAGCAGTTATCGAAGATACAGAAACAGTTAACATTTCCAATGATACGACTGTTAAAGAAGTAAAAATTGGATTAACACTAAGTCAAGATGAACGCAAAGAGCTAATTAATTTGCTTAGTGAATTTGTTGATGTATTTGCTTGGTCATACCAAGATATGTCAGGAATTGACAGGGATATTGCTCATCATATGATACCACTCATTCCAGGTATGAAGCCTATCAAACAAAAGTTGCGCCGTATGAAACCGGATGTGGCTCTCAAAATCAAAGAAGAAATCAGGAAGCAGTTGGCCGCAGGTTTCATCAGAGTATCTAAGTATCCATAACGGATAGCAAATGTGGTTCCAATTCCAAAGAAGGATGGAAGGGTCATAATGTGTGTTGATTACAGGGACCTCAATAAAGCAAGCCCAAAAGATGGGTTCCCCCTACCTCACATTGACATTCTGGTCGATAACACAGCAAACCATGCACTCATATCATTCATGGACGGTTACGCCGGATATAATCAAGTATTGACGGCTGAAGAAGATATGGAGAAAACCACATTCATGACACAATTGGGTACATATTGCTATACGGTAATGCCATTCGGGTTGAAAAACGCGGGTGCCACCTACCAAAGAGCAGCTACGGCATTGTTGCATGACATGATGCACAAAGAGGTGGAAGTCTATGTCGATGATATGATCGTTAAGTCTAAAGATCGCCCAGGCCATATCATTGCACTTCGCAAGTTTTTTGAAAGACTCCGCAAGTACAACATGAGATTAAATCCAGCAAAGTGTGCATTCGGAGTCACGTCAGGCAAATTACTTGGATATGTGATCAGTTCTCGAGGGATTGAAATAGATCCCACAAAAGTAAAAGCGATCATGGCCATGCCACCACCCAAGAATGAGAAGGAGATTCGAGGTTTCATTGGAAGGCTGTAGTATATAAGTAGGTTTGTATCAAAGCTCATAGCAATATGTGAACCTATATTCAAGAAGCTTAAGAAAAATGTCCCAGTCACATGGGATGACGATTGCCAAAAAGCTTTCGACAAAATCAAAGAGTACCTGGAAAACCCACCCGTGCTAGCGCCAGCAATACCTGACTTTCCTCTTCGACTCTACCTTAAGGTCATAAGAGACGATGGGGGAAATTCTAGCACAAGAGATTGAAAGCAAGGATAATGCAATCTACTACTTAAGTAAGAAGCTTCAAGGATATGAGACACGATACACACCACTTGAAAATTTGTGTCTCGCACTTGTGTGGGCCGCACAGAAACTAAGACATTACATGCTCACTCATACAGTGCATGTCGTGTCCAAGATGGATCCTCTCAAATACTTGTTCGAAAAAGCAACGCTCAACGGCAGGTTATCAAGGTGGATAGTCAATCTTGCTCAGTTTGACTTGAAATTTGTACCACAAAAAGCCATCAAAGGTTCTGCGGTTTCTAACTTCTTAGCAGACTTCCCGCTAGAAGAAGTTGAGAAAGAAGAAGATGAGTACGATTTCCCTGACGAAGATTTACTCATGACCGAAGATGATAGCTGGACGCTCTATTTCGATGGAGCTTCAAACCAAAAAGGATGTGGCGTAGGAGTTTTGCTTGTATCACCCAATGAAGAGCACATCCCAATTTCCATGAAGCTCGATTTTGATGTCACCAAAAATGCCGTAGAATATGAAGCATGTATTTTGGGGTTAGAAACAGTTGTCGCCTTGGGAATTAAGAAACTCAGAATCTACGGTGATTCTTCACTAATCATTAACCAAATCTCGAAGAGATGGAAAGTGAGAAGTGAAAGTCTCGCTATGTATCAAGTTCATTTAGAAACTCTCACGGAGCAACTAGATGAAGTGGAATATACGTATTTGCCGAGAGAAGAAAACCAATTCGCCGACGAACTAGCTAAATTAGCATCAATGGTGCGAATTCCAACGGATACAATCAGAATGTCGTTGACCATAGAAAGAAGATGTGAGTCGGCTTATGTTCACGCACTCGACGATGAACAATAACCACAAGAAGAAGATGAAGAGCCATGGTATACAGATATCCTTAACTATGTGACAAGAGGAGAATACCCTCCCAATACTGATAAAAGGGCACGCCGTGCTTTGAGGCTCCTGGCCTCACAGTATGTGCTCATCAGGGGAGAACTCCACAAGAGAACTGCAATGGGGAGAAATCTCTTATGCATAGCCAAGAAAGAAGCACACAGAACCATGGAAAACCTCCATGCCGGTATATGTGGAACGCACATGAATGCAAAGATGTTAGTCCAAAAGATTCAACGACAAGGTTATTATTGGACTACTATGGAGAGAGATTGTCACGAATACGTCAAGAAATGTATGAAGTGTCAAGTCTACGCAAATTTACAGCATGTTCCACCTTCGCTTCTCTACACATATACTTCTCCATGGCCTTTCTCCACTTGGGGCATCGACATCATTGGAAAGATAACACCACCAGGACAAGGGGGGCATGAATTCATCCTCATAGCGATCGACTATTTCACCAAATGGGTCGAAGCTGCCTCATATGCTAAGCTGACGGCGAAGCACTTAGCTCAATTCATTAAGAAAAATATCATATGCAGCTATGGGGTACCACATGAGATAATCAGCGATAATGGAATGCACTTCCAAGCCGAATGCGCGGAATTATTACAGAAATATCATATCAAGCATCACAGATCATCACCTTACAGACCACAAACAAATGGTGCGGTCGAATCAGCCAACAAAAATGTGAAAACTATCATCGATAAGATGACAGAAAGTTACAAGGATTGGCCAAGTAAGCTACATTTTGCCCTTTGGGGTTATCGAACCTTTGTTCGTACATCAACAGGGGCTACCCCTTTTTCTCTGGCTTATGGAGTTGAAGCCGTACAACCAATAGAACTCGAAATCCCTTCTCTTCGAATCGCATTGGAAAGTCAACTAGATGAAGTCGACTGGATTAGAGCAAGATATGATGAACTAGTCTTACTTGATGAAAAACGCTTGGCAGCTTTGCATCATGTCCAAACCTACCAACAGCGTATGGCGCGACATTTTAATAAAAAAAGTCAAGACTAGGAACATCAAAGAGGGTGACCTGGTGCTTAAGGCACTTTGTAAAAATGTGTTAGATCTAAGAGGAAAATTCAGACCGAATTGGTCAGGCCCGTACATTGTTAAAGCCATCTTGTCTGGCGGAGCGGCACAATTGGTAGACATCGACGGTAACGGTTTCCACAATTTAACCAACTTGGATCAACTCAAGAAATTCTATGCCTAGTCGCATGGGTTCATGACCCAATAGAGATACGTTTGGCCTGATTCCTTTTTAAGGATACGTAGGCAACCCCTCAAGGGGGCCCGGCCACTTTAAAAAAAATAAAATCCTCCCTCTGTCGATCAAGTATACGCATCAGTTCAATATTGCGTCACGACCAAAAAAAAAAACACTGTGACACGGGAATTTTCAACGTGTCACGGGATTTTTCACCGTGGCACGGTGGAATTTCAGTTTTTCAATTTTTTTAGTGATGCATTCTTTGCGGATTCATTATTTGTTCGAGGTTTTTTTTTTATTTTCATTCTTCCATTGCGTCCGACTCCTTGACTTGGATAAATAAATAAATAAAAAAGTCATTGTAATTTTTAATTTAAGGCTAAAATAAATATGCTATTATTATTAAAATAAATGTGACTACAATTATTGGCATCATACACCTTATTTTAAATAAAAAATTATAAATCATAAAAGTAAAGCAATACTGATCTAATCCCTCTTCACTTTAGGAACCTCATTCTCTTTTTCAATTAGGTCGGCCTTCACCATTAATGTGTCTTTTGTAGCCCGAAGCGTCACACCCCTAGTCGAACTTTCACCCCTTTCACCTTTCTTAAAATTCTTCATTTGTTTCTCTCTATAGACCATCTTCTCTTTACCCTTCCCTTTCACATAATTCTTCCTTTTCGGCATTATAGGAGTCTTAAACTCAATCCCTTATGTTCTTGGACCTAGACGATCTTTAGGAGGTGCTTTCTTATTTCCAAGACGACTCTTCACATCAGATTTGCGTGATCCGAATCGTTCCCTCCTACTTCTAGGGTTCAACCATGCCTTGTATGCACTAGATAAAGGAGGAGGAGCTTGGTCACTTGCAGAAACGGTCCACAAAGGTCTTCCAATCCAATAAGTCTCGTACTTGTGAACGTTACTTTCATGCAACGATACTTCACAAGGAATATCGTTATAGCGTGGAACTACTTGTTCAAGTCCATACTGTCACATCAGTCGAGAAGGACAATAAAAAGTCAGTTTAGAGATACTAGGAACAAGACAATATGGAGTATCATTCGTACCAACCATCCTAGTAAGCCTCCAACAAGGCACCACCCAACAAATGGAAAATTCTCTCTTTGCAAAGAAATTTTTCCAGTCTTCATACGACATGTTCACAAAGTAATTCTTCATCCTGCGGACTAGATTGTTAGGGCCATATTTTTCAACATCGTTGGGGGCTTCAAATAGTTCTTAACGCTCCATCAACCAAATCTGCAAATAAAAAAATAAAAAATAAAAAAAAATCAGTCGTTCATAAAAAAAATAATAAAAAAAAAATGCAGTTTCCCGTGACACGGCAGATTTCACCGTGTCACGGCAGAAAGCCACAGTGACACGGTGCCTGTTTTGTGTCACGGGGGCTACTCGGAGCATATTTTTACCTACATCAATACCAGAGAGCCCTTCCTGATGGCTTTTCGGTCAGCTTTTGCTTCGTCAAGGCCACGAAATGTTTCTCCAAGGCACGTAGGCATAGGAGATCTCCCAGATTCAACATGTTCAAGCACAGACGCTAGACAAGCATGTCCTACCCTACCGTTTGTAAATAATAGCTTGCTAAACATGCAAAAAATATATGCCCTTCTACGATATACATGATAAGACTCAGAGATAAGGCGATTAAAATATAAATTTGCAAGTTTTTCTAAGTCTACCTCATTACCACACACAATTCTATTTAAATCTGGATCTGTAGATTCAGATGGCATTCAAAATCTTGGTAATAATATTCACGTAGGGTCGGCATGGTAATAAGATTTCTAGCGGGAAATCCAAAGATTGCACCGAATTCCTCCGGCAGGGGACAGATTTCATCGTAATCAAATTTGAAACAATGTGTTTCTGGACTCCAATAGTTTAATGCTGCCCTAAGAAAATCATGTTCAATCGCCACATGCCTCAGGGCTAGTAAACCCCTGACATGAAACAATTCTAACTCTCTTTTGTCGGCATTGGTCAAAGCATAAGACCAGTCGCGCAATGTATTATCAAAATTCTGAGACATTATTATTGAAATATGAAATTCTAATTATTTTGTGTTTCGTAATTATGCATATCACGAATATACTGGTCCTATTTTATAGCAAAAGCGCTCGGCACTACTCAGAAATTATCTTTTTGTACGCATAAACTACACCGTTGTAGAATACACGCACCGTGACACCGGGAATCCCACCGTGTCATGGGACTTTTTGCCGCGACACGGCAGATTTTGTCGTGACACGGTGTACAGTGCCGTGTCGCGGCACCCCACACGTTTTCTTTTTTATCTTTTCCCGTATCTGACCGGATTTTTTTTTTTAGTATTTTTCACCGTTTATTTTTCAGTTTTCTGAGAGTTTCATTCCTAATAAAATTCTCCACTTTTTTATTTTTTTTATTATTATCATTTTTATCATTTCATTTTTATTATTTATTTTTATTTATTTATTCATTACTTTAGTATTTTATTCTTTTTTTTATCATTTATATATTCACTTATTTATTCTATTTATTATTGTCTTTTTATTTCTTTTCTTTTGGGGAAGGTCGGTACCCTCCACTTACTCCCCTTACATTTTTTTGTCGCGTCATTAATACACGATCACACACAATGAGTCTCAAGCACACACTAACACACACTAATAAATGCATAAACTGTGAATAATATACAAAATGAGTCATAGTAAATAAACAGCGTCAAGTGTCATCACAATATGTACAAATAAAGATCCTCGGTCAAAAGTCTACAGAACTAGAAGAGTTAGGATCAGTATCATCTCCAGCCTGTGAATACGGGAACGGTGAGCCAAAGAGTCCCGCCATCATCCGAGTACGGGGAGTAGTGTCCCTACAAGTCCCTGTGACTCCAGCAGCAGTCAAACTCAAAGCAGGACCCGTCCAACTGGCAAACGGTGTAGACTGACTCAAAGACCGAGAATCGTCGGCAGAGGCATCGTCGCATACATTGGAACTGAGAACAAGCCCGACACCGGTGGAGGAATCCCAGACGATGGAGCTGAAAACAAACCAGGATCCACGGGAGTCAAAACAGGCCTAAACTCAGGCTGTGAAGGCTGTGAAAACGATTGTCGCTGCCCCTGACCCCAACCCTGAAAACGCTGGGAAGACTGAGGCTGCTGCCACTGAGCCTCCTGAAACGGCTGAGTAATCTGAGGCTTTCGCTGAGACTGAGAATGTCGATGAACCACAGGAGATCGTCTACTACGACCAAGATCCTCCTCGTCCGAGCCTCTATGCCTCGAGCACGAGCGGGACCTCCGTTGCTCCTGAAAAATACAAAATCAAAAGGCGTGAACAATGAAAAATAAAACAAATGGTAGAAGTGGAAAAAATGAGCATACCTCAAGAACATCGCTAGAACTACTCCGACAACTCGCACCACGCCGAAGCTTGATAATGCAGTACTTCAGAGCGTCAACCAGCTTCATGCATTCCATCATCTCCGAGCGGATAGGCTGAGAACAAAACGAAGAAAAATCAGTAACAAGCGGTGTTAAAAGCATGAATAATGCATCAAAAACTTACCGGCTCAAAAACCTAGGGCAGAGACTCCTGCGCCTGTCTGTAACCCTCTGGCGCGTCAGCAATATGGTCCTCGGTAATACCAATCGGCCTTGGGTAGCGGACAGACTGAGGCGGAATCTCGATCCTCCCCACAGGGCGAACAGTCGTTTGAAAATACAATCGAATAATCAAGTTATTTGACTATTTAAACAGAGACTAGTGACAAAAATGCTCAAAAGAAATCATACCTCAGGAAGGCGGGGTGGAGGAGCCAGAGAGGGAAGCAAGTCCTGCGCGTAATCACCCTCCATGTGCACAAGCTCCTGCCAAGGAAAAGTGTAGCGCTCTCCCCTGTTTATCAGCTCCCTAAGCAAGCGCGAGTCCAGCATCGACTCTGGTGGAGATGAGGGTACCACAAAGCGATCACCACTGTGCTGACGAACGACACGCTCCCCCAAATACCAGACGAAGCGTCCGGTACCAACCAAAACGGTGTGGTGCGCTGAAAGATGCAAGGCCTCGGGAAGATTAGTCATCCCGGCCCAAGGAAGATACTGGACATCAATGGCAACCTAAAAACCATAAAAAGTTGGCATGAAACACCGGAAATAACGTCAGAGAGAAGATAACAGGCAACAAAACTAATTCTTACGCCAACAGAAGAGGTGCCTCGGCGTAGCAGCCCGCGCAGCGCGGAGACAGACTCCACCCGTGACTCTCCTCGGTCACGCCAGCTGGCCCCGACAGGGAAGTCATGAACCGCTCCACGACGCCGTCGAGGAGCCAATCTTGGGAAGTACTCGTAGAACCATAGCTGCAATGAAAAATAACCTTGAGCATTTGAGACGAACAAATTAAAATAAAACAAGAAGAGGAAAGGATCATCACCTCTACGACTCTCCATAGACCGTAGACAGTGACCAGAGACCCGTCGTTCAGATGCCTACAGCCATGACGCAACGACAAGAGAAGGTCGGCGTATCCGAGGTTGGCCTAGCTAAAGGATCCTATCTCACTAATCCTGACTAAAGAAGGGAGGTAGCAAAGGAGTGCACGTGAACTCCTATCAGGAGAAAGAGTCATGGAGATCAGAATCAGAATGAAGATCCGCACTCGCTGCTCAGCCGATGTCTCCTCCATGTCAAAACCACGAGCTAGAACCGAAGCCAACTCCGATCGCCCGCTCCTAGGACCTGTAGGGTTTTGGTGAGTCCGACTCACCGCGGAAACAACCCCGACCCAAGGAACCACTCGTAATTAATAAAACCATAAAGCATAAATAAATAAACACAAGAAAAAGGAAGAACGAATCATACCCTTGAAGCGAGCTTTGCCCTCTCAAAACGGGCTCTCACTTGAAAGTATTGAGCACCGCAAATATCGTGCCTCCAACGGTATCCACCCACAAAGGACGACCACGACTTTTTAGGTCCGCTACCTTGGAGTTAGCAAGGTCCGACCAAAACCCAAGTGTTAATGGAGTTTAAGAGTTTTTCCCAAAATATGGAATGCTCTTTCTAACTCCCACTCAAGCCCTTTACTCCAATTCCCAAGGTTGGTATTTATAGAGGAAAGTATGAGTGGGAATTTCTATCCCATCAATGTGGGATCATGAAATTCCACAAATTAATTTAAAGCTAAATTAAATTAAAATTGCAAACTAATAATAAATCTACAAGTGGCATTACCATGTGAAATGGGTTGGTGAGGACCACATGGAGAGTAGGGGACCATACTTGCTCCCCACTCAATACTCTCCTAGTGCCACATGTCCTTACCCACTTTCTCCCATATTCCTCAAGCTTCCCCATAGTGACCGGCCCTATGGCCCAGCCACAAGCCCAGCCACGAGCCCAGCCCCGCACCAAAATGCGGGCTGCTGCTGTGCGCGCAAGCCACGTACTTGGTGCAGGCTTGCTGTTGTGCGTGGCTGCACGCACCACGTGCACGCCGCTGCTAGCTGCTGCTGTGCGTGGCTGCTAGCACGCACCTAGCCAGCCATGCTAGGCTCGGCTTGGTGCGCTTGCTAGCCACCTATGCTTGGACATTTTTGCCCCTAGCATTCGAATGCTCGGGTGATCCGTGCCATTTATGGCACCTTTAGGCTATGTTTTCTTTATATTTCTATGCTCCTTTGTAGTCGTTTATGTCGTGTTTTTAGAGAATAATGCTCGATTCGCGTGTTTTTGTGTTTGTTTAGAGAAATGCATGCTTTTAATGGCTTTCTTATCATTTTATTCATTTCTCGGCTATTTCTCTTGCTTCTCCGTTTCTTTGTCTTGTTTTGTAGGTACGTCGCGGTCTATATCCATGGGAATTGAAAATAGCACCCACTAGGATCAATATGCACTTTTCGGAATTGAATTTGAGTTTGAAACAAAGGAAAACGAAGGATTGCAAAGTATCAAATAGGACCTTTGTGCATTGTTTTAGTCATATCTCAAGTTCTACAGATCGTATTATGGTGATTCAAGTTGGGTTGTAAACTAGACTTGAAGAGCTTTCCAATGATAGGTTGCACGCCTTCATACGATTCTTAGATCGAAAGTTACAGCCTTCTGAAGTTGGCCCTGGAAAACTGCCGCGGGCGCGGGGTTGCTGCAGCTCCAAAACTGCCGTATTTGGGCAGTAAGCACCCGCGGTTGTCCCGAGGGCTCCCCGAGGGCGCGGGCCTTGGCCCCGCGGGCGCGGGCGCGGCTATCGGGGTGTCCGTTCCCCTCCGCGGGCGCGGCCGATTTCTCCTCGGGCGCGGGTTTCTGGGTCTTTTACGATTTTAAGCTTCTTTTCTCCTTTTGTTTATATAGTTTTTGGTTTCCTTTATTCTTCATTCATGTAATTCTTTAGTTTTAGAATAGTTTTCTCTCTCTTAGGTTGAGAGCTTCTCTCTCTAGATTAGGCTAGATTAGGAGTAGTTTTAGAGAGAGAAAGTGAGGAATTTCAATGGTGATTGAGAGATTGAAGATGCAAGTGTGACAATTGTGTTGGAGATCTTCTTAATTATCAATGAGCATTTCTAAACTCTATCTCATTCAATTGCTTTGTTTAATTTGATGTTTGTTTGGTTTGATTTTGATATTTGATGTTTGATTAGAGTAATTGTTCTTGATATTTTGTTGATTCTTGTTCTCTATAGTTGATAGTTGATTTGATGATGTTGTTTGAGTAGTTGTTGGCTAGGAATTGGGTGAAACTTGTATGATTGATTAATTGTGATTAATTTTGGAATTGTGTTGATTACACTAGTAGAAAAATACAATAAGGCACCCCCATAAAGGCACCGGTTCAGGCCAAACCGGTGCCCTAAACCGGCCCAAATTTGGGCGCCATTTTACACAAATATAAAAGGCACCGGCTCAGGCCAAACCGGTGCCAAAAAGTAAAAGGGCACCGGTTTGAACCGGTGCCAATTGAACCGTTCCTTACTTTAAAAAAACCGGTTAAAAAAAAAAAAAACGGCCATAATTATATGAAACCCTATTTTGCTTACACTAGCTCGCCGCTTCTCCTCTCCTCTTCTTTCCTACTATTTCTCTCTCCTCTTCTCCTCTCCTCCTCTTTCACTCCACTTAACCTCCTTCCCTTTCTCATCTCCTCCTTCTCATCTCCTCCTTCCCTTTCTTCGTTCTCCTTCTCCTTCAAGCTCACCACGAAGACCACCACGGAGACCACTACGAACACCACCACGGAGACCACCACGAACACCACCACGAACACCACCGCAAGCACATGCAACAACACCACGGAGACCACTCCTCCTCCCTCAATTTCTGGGTTTTTGTTTTGTGATTTTGATTTTTGATTTTTGAATTTTGTTTTTCGATTTTGATTTTCGATTTTTTCTGGGTTTTTTCGATTTCAATTTTTTTCGTTTTTGTTTTATTTTAATTGATTTCTGGGTTTTTTTATTTGTTTTTGTTTTTATTTTTTCGATTTCTGGGTTTTTCAATTTTTTATTTTTGTTTTTCGATTTTGATTTTTGATTTTCTTTTTTATCGATTTTGATTTTTGTGTTTCGATTTTTACTTTTGTTGTCTGATTTTGATTTTTGATTTTTGTTTTTCGATTTTGATTTTTGTTTTTCTTTTTTTTCGATTTTGATTTTTATGTTTCGATTTTACTTTCGTTGTCTTATTTTGATTTTGATTTTTGTTTTTCGATTTTGATTTTCAATTTTTTCTGGGTTTTTCCGATTTCAATTTTTTTTGTTTTTGTTTTTATTTTAATTGATTTCTGGGTTTTTTAATTGTTCGATTTTGTTTTTATTTTTATGATTTCTGGGTTTTTTCATTTTTTTTTCTGGGATTTTGTTTTTATTATTTCGATTTTGTTTTGATTTTTTGATTTCTGGGTTTTTTTCGTTTTTTTTTTTAATTTAATCGATTTTAATTCGATTTTTTTTCTGGGTTTTTTTTATTTTTTTCGCAGCTTGTTCATTTTAATCAATTTATTTTTGATGTTTTAATTGGCGCAGGTATACATAATCCAAGAATCAAGAATCAAGAATCAAGAATATGGGGATTTTTAGTTTGTGATGTTGTAATATTTTTTTTTTGATTTATATTGTAGTTTTTTTTTTTTTTTTATATGTTGTAATTTTTTTTTATTTATAAGTAATTTTTTTTATTGATCTATGTTGTAAAATTTTATTGATTATATATTAAACAGAATCGTTTAGATGTTTATATTGATTGTGATGTTTGATTTATATTTTGTGTTTTTATTTAATTTAGTTTATTTAATTTTTAAGCAAAAAAAACAAAAAAAAAAATAATTTTTGGGGGTTTTTTGGCACCGGTTAACCGGTGCCAAAAACTTTGAAAAAAATTTAAGTGGCCCTTTTTGGCACCGGTTAACCGGTGCCTTTTCCACCCTATGGCACCGGTTTTGAACCGGTGCCAAAAACTTGGTTTTTGGCACCCCTCACATAGGCAGCGGTTCAAACCGGTGCCTTAGACCGGGTTTGAACCGCTGCCAAATGCCTTTTTTCACCTAGTGTTAATTGTTGAGATTAAAGTGATTAGTGAAGGTTTGCATGTGTGTAATTCAATTTGGCCTTGAGAATTATGCTAGATTGCATTGTAATTGATAATGACATGAACAATTGATTTAGGAATTGCAATTATCAATTGGTTTTGATTGTGATTCTCTTAGTTTGTTATTCATAGTGAACCCTAGCTTAACAATTAGGAGATAGCTCTTTGATTCCTATTGATTGCTCTTATCATTTAGTCCTCACAACCTTTGATTGGCATGCTCTTCCCAAGTTGTTGCAATTGACATGATTACTTGTTGATCCCCGTTCCTAGTGTTTTATTTCCTTGGTTACTTGTTTTTTTAGTATTCTCTCTTACCTTCGTCTTCGACCTAGCTTAGGCGCATAATTGAAAGTGCTTGAACATTACCGTTCCTTTGGGTTCGACCCTTGACTTGCCTCTATACTCGTATTTAGGTTTGTTAAGTGTTTATAAATTTAGTTTGACCAAGGGAAGATTAGATAACGACCTAGTTTTCCCCTCGTCATCGGGGCATTCCGATGCTAGGGGTATTTTGGGAATATGGTCGATTTATTATTATTTTGCGCGTCTCGTCTCTTTATTATTTTTTACTCGACTTCCGACGATCGGTTTCGACGCTCCAAGCTCGAATTACCGACGTCTAAATATTTAACACTCGGGCGACGAATTAATTTCTTCCGAATTAATTCGTCGAGTCGGTTCGTATATTTTGCTTGGGTGTGACCCGAAGGGTTCAGTCAATATTAAGCTGTAATATTAATTATATTAATATTACTGATCGGAAGCGGCCTCCACCCAGGCATTCCGATCACTTGACCTTACTGAATATATTAGCTTTCTAATAATTCTGAACCCGCTATCAGAATAATACACTTGTTCGAAGGACACCATTCCTTTCAGGACCACCTCGAGACACTGGTCGGGTCCTGATATGCTGAACGATTGGACTTAACAAATCGGCTGCCTCAGCCGCTCCCCAAGAAAGATCGGACATCTGTGCTATGGCCCGGTCAGTGAAGCGCAGCCCGCTAATCATGCTAAAGTCCAGAGGGGTCACTGTCATCTCCCTCCAAGCAAAGTGAAAAGTGTTGGTAGTATCCCAAAAATACTCCAACAATGCGCGAACTACTGTCGCACCGCAACCCCGGGGGCTGCGAAACCCTACGATCGCCGAATAAAAATCCACTAAACCAGCCGATTCCCATAAGGCGTTCGTAGCAGGATCCCTCGTGATAATCTGGTGAAGTCGAGGAATCAAATCTCCGGCTCCAGAACCGTGGTGGCGAAGTGTGCCGTCAACTATGCCGGCAAGTGGGCGATGAGAAACATGGTTCTCACGACAGAAAACCAACTGGTCTTGAGTCCACAGAGGTGGAACCCACCTACCCCTACCCGTAGAGGCCCGAGGCTCAGACTCTAAGACGTCATTGTCCATACCCTCGGGAATCGTGGGAGTGTCCTCCCGAAAAGCCTGACGCCGGCCATGGGTGAAAAGATCGCGATCCCGTCGCCTAGGCATGCTATTATAAAAATAAAAATCTAAATGCTTAGCATCATTTCCTAAGACAATTAGTTCGAGTTGCATTTTAAATAAAAATCTAAATGCTTAGCATCATTTCCTAAGACATTTAGTTCAAGTTGCATTTTAATAAAAAATCTAAATGCTTAGCATCACTTCCTAAGTTATTTAGTTGTTTATCGCATTATACGCTAAATTTTTACCTCAAGGCTAAAAATTGGCAAAATAATGGAATTATTTATAGTATTTAGTTTCTTCATGACGGACTAATACTATGTTCTCCTAATTGCATGATACTA
The DNA here is from genome assembly GCF_948465745.1 of Chenopodium album. Classification (NCBI taxonomy): domain Eukaryota; kingdom Viridiplantae; phylum Streptophyta; class Magnoliopsida; order Caryophyllales; family Amaranthaceae; genus Chenopodium; species Chenopodium album. The sequence continues at coordinate 32,017,603 of NC_137834.1, forward strand.
TGTTCTCCATGACAATGTAGTACATACACAATAGAAAACATGTCTCAAAGTTGCACAAAAACTATAGATCGACGCATCATAGTATATTTTACAAGATCTACAACCAACAGGTCATCAATCCAAGTGCAAAAGAACAACATGAACAACAAGGAACACCATTTACCACAAGTAGTGCCAAAAATGGTGATTTTGCTCAAATCTTCACCAAATCATGTAATTTTTGTCTCAAATCGCTCACAAACACGCATACATACATGTGCAAGAAAATTCATAGCAAGAATTTCAACATAAACCACAAAATAAAAAAAATCCCCAAATTGATATTTAAGGGTTTTTCACAAAATTACTCATTTGAAGCAAATTCGAGGCAAAATCAAGGGAAACTTACATAGATCCTTGTAGAGAATCGAAAATGAGGAAAGTAGCAAAAAAATTAGACCAGAATTGATGAAGATTTGAGCTCCAAAAGCTCAAAAAACCACGAAGATCAGAACAGCCGCCGCGACACGGTCAGGCGACGCCGCGACACGGTAAGCTGAAAACATGTCACGGGGATGAAATCCCGTGTCACGGTAAATTCAGAGAACGCCGAAGCTCCGTCAAACAGCAACAGCAACACGACAGTAATAGCAGCAAGCAGCAGCAAATCTCAGCGAAGGAAAAAGAAAAAAAAAGAAATGGGAACCAGCATCAATGCCGGGCCACGGAGGAACACTCCGTCTGACGGGAACAAGCTCCAAGCATCGGTGAAATCTTGCCGTGGCTCGGTAGTTTGAGCTGAAGAAAAAAAAAAGAAAATGGAGATGGGAAAATGCGGAAATAGCAAAAATGGCAGAAAGTAGCTTGAATTTAAAGCCAAAAAAACATCCCGTTACATCCCGTTTCCCGTGCAACGGATCCCGTTACCATGTAAGGTAATCTATTGGCGTGCCACACGTGGTTTGACTGGTCAAAGATGCCAATTGACTGGTTTTCAGCCAACAGATTTCCCGCGTCACGGGAAACTGCTCCGCGACACGGGAATTGGTCCCGTCAGACGGCAAAACGCTACCGTGCCGCGGGATTTGTCGACGTGGCACGGGGTTCAGGAGGTTATTTTGCACATTTTTCGAAGCTAGCAGCGAATATTTCTGGTATTTTTTACTAAAGCTGCACGATTTTCCGTGCAAATTGGACAGTTAATTTTTTGGTGAAATTACGCGAAAAATTCTAACTGACAGTTGGAGGGTACCAAAATTACTATTTTTCCCCTGGAAGCATTAAAGTCATTTTGTCAATATTTTAAGCACCTAATATGGTCGGATAATCGACTTGAAAGGTGTGAATCATCTGTGGCCCACGTTCGGGGATAATCGAACCATCATACACTTGCAAATTTCAGCGATTACAGTAGTCGTCGGCTTTCCTCAGGCTTGGAAAGCGTTATCGGTGGATTTTTCTTCAAGTATAGAAAACCGCCAAGTCGGCTTTCCTCAGGCTTGGAAAGCGTTATCGGTGGATTTTTCTTCAAGTATAGAAAACCGCCAAGTCGGTTTTCCTCAGGCTTGGAAAGCGTTATCGGTGGATTTTTCTTCAAGTATAGAAAACCGCCAAGTCAGCTTTCCTCAGGCTTGGAAAGCGTTATCGGTGGATTTTTCTTCAAGTATAGGAAACCGCCAAGTCGGCTTTCCTCAAGCTTGGAAAACGTTATCGGTGGATTTTTCTTCAAGTATAGAAAACCGCCAAGTCGGCTTTCCTCAAGCATGGAAAGCATCATCGGTGGATTTCTTCAAGCATAGAATGACACCAAATTCATATGTCGACTTTCCTCAAGCATGGAAAGTATTATCCGGTAGGTTTCTTCAGGCTTAGAAAACTACCAAACTCCTCCGTCGGCTTTCCTCAAGCATGGAAAGCGTTTCAACAAATGTCATCCGGTGGATTCCTTCAAGCATAGGAAGCTGCCAAACTCATTTGTCACCGATACACTGGTGCCAGATACATATTCTATCCTTTTACTCTTTTATCTGTGGAATTAACATTTTTCTACAGGTATCGGCGTATACAGAGTGATTTAGGATCGCAGAACGTCTTAAATTATTCTCCGTCCCTATCGACTACTTTGACTATCGTTTTCGAAACTGACGTTTCTACAAACTCAGTCAAAGTGGGGGCTTCTGTAGTCACCTAAAAATGTCTCCCCAAAACCAAACCCGATGATAAAAAACCTTTCACCGCCACATTTGGTCGGGTTCAGTTTTTAATCCCGAGAGTGCTTAAAAAATCGTATTTGATTAAATTCATATTTTTGAACAGTCCATGGATTAGTCTTGATGTTTGGTAAAAGCATAGTTTTAATTTCAGCCCAAATTTATTATTTAATTTTAGCTCAAACCTTTTTTTTTACTTATTAATTATTTATTTTTGGCCCAAACCTTTTATTTATTTTATTTAATTATTTTCTTATTTTAGCCCAAATGATAAAAGGCCCGAAATTATCAATCGGCACTTAAAATGCTGAATGAAATTAGGGTTAAAAATGTATTTAGATGGAAAAGCGGGCTGGGAATTCCCGCGCCACGGCAGGTACCCACCGTGTCACGGGAATCATTCCCGTCTGACGGTGGGATTTCCCGTGACACGGAAAATTCCGTGTCTTTTCCGCGTAAACCCTTAACACGTTTTCTTCCCCGTTTACTGAAAATTTCCCGCGTCACACTAAAAATGCACCGTTTCACGGGAATGTTTCCCGTCTGACGGTGGGACTTCATGTGTCACGGTACAGTTTGCCGTGTCGCGGGATACTTTTTTAGGGTTTTTATCATTTTAGGGTTCCGTGTGCTCCATCAGCACATTTTCTCTATAAATACCCCCTCATTTCTGATGTACGGGGCAGCAATTAATTCTCTAGATTATTTTTCTCTCTTCTATGCTTTAGCCTAAACACTAGCCTACCCTTCTTATTTCAAAATTCCTTCTTCAAGTACTCCAAGGAGTCCATACTTTACTCGTGGTTCTGTCCTTAAGCCAAGGCGTGAAAGGTAGAACTGTTTAAGGGTTTGGCCCCAAATCAACTCTACTTTATTTAATTTAATTTAATTGTTGTTTTATTATTATTTCCTTGAAGTTACTAACTCGTTTATTATTTTGTATTTGCAAACAAACAGAATCAAAGTAAGAATTATGTTCCTCTTATTTCTATTATTTTTCTAACGATTTTATGTTATTGGAATTATTGCTAAATTGCTTCCAATATTAATGTATATTCTATTGTTATTATAATCAATATATTGCATGTTTAAAGGGAATATGTAATTGAAAATCACGCCTAATAAGATAATTTGGACAACCGGTTTAGGTTCCTTTTTAATCTTGTTTAATTATCAAGTGGTCACAATATTTTAGAATTATGTGTTGCATTAATATTAAACCAATTTAGCTTAATAATAGTTTGGAGCAAATTGAATCTTTGTTTGCATGCCTTTGAGATCGCAGGAATCACTTTTCACTATAAGAATCGAGTAGAGGCCAATACGGGCAAATGTGACTACATGACTCACTTCGTACCATCATCCCCGATCCTCCTTTCGTGGTTCCGAACCATATGGAGTTAGTAATCTCATGGATTATGAATGGGGTGTAACCTTCACGGGTCAATCGTTGTTGCCTATCGTTGTCCCTTTATCATGGTTGACTTTTATGATCTGTGAACGGTTTACAAGTTCCTTAAAAAACTTGTTGGCGGCTCCCTACTTTGCTTTGTCCCTAATCGTAATGTCAATTCTCACTTCCTATGATTGCCAAGCATATTCACACATGCTTTTAACGTAGGCGCACTTTGGCCTGTGTCCATGACCCATCACCCGAGTCCACGGCCATTGCCACATGCGCTGCCACCGTGGCGCGCTGCCAACGTAGCGCGCTGCCACGTGGCACGCTGTCACTAGGTGGCTGCCAACGTGCCGGTTTCCACTTAGCAGCTACCACGCGTGCTGCCACATGGTGTTTTGCCATGTGTGCTGCCACGTGGCACGCTCCTATTGGGCGCGCTTTTCTAGCCTTTTGCGTGGCTAGGATTTTACTTGTTACTTGAAGCATTTTCCCGTCTCGCCAAATCCTAAATTTTGGCTTGACATTTGAGATTCTCCGACGCTCGGTTTCGACGCTCCAAGCTCGAATTTCCGACGTCCAAATATTTATTACTCGGGCGACTCATTAATTCTTCCGAATTAATTCGTCATGTCGATTCGTTCATTTCTTGGGTGTGATCCTAAGGGTTCAATCAAGATTAAGCTGTAATATTAATTATACATTAATATTACTGATTGGAAGCGGCCTCCACCCAAGCATTCCGATCACTTGACCTTACTGAATATATTAGCTTTCTAATAATTCTGAACCAACTATCTAAATAATACACTTGTTTGAAGGACACCATTCCTCTCAGACTCCCACTTGTCCTTCCGGACAAGTGAGCATTCAGTGTATAGCCCCTTTCCTATGTCTCTTCATGTCTCTTCATGAACTATAGGGTAAGATTATTCGGCATCCCTTTTACGTCCCGAAGTGTTACTCAAAATCCGAGTTTAACTATCAATAAGCAAATGATTTCTAAAATTCATCTGAGCATGGCCATGCATTTTCACAGTCTCGCTCTTCGAGAGGCCTTGTAAACAACAAGACATGTTCCCTATTATTAGTAGGGGACATTCCCAGTCTTGTAATGTATCTTCTTTTACTAAGAGGACCTAGTCGCCTAATAGCCGTCGTTATAATCCCCAACGACGGAAGACGTTTGACCGACATCAAAAACGGACTAGTACTCAAACAAGAGACCTCACAATACTCATGGTCAAGGAAAAGAATTCCGATAGCAATAACGAGAAATATACTTATGAAGATTTTTTAATCTCTTAAAGTATTCTCATAGGTCGATCCAGTATGGTTCTAAACCAATACCTGTGCAAATGATTTATGTCCTCATAGCACAAGAAATGGTGCTATAAATCATACTACACGCTAATCTCTTTTGGTTATTAATCGTCCACCATATAAATGACCTTGATTAGGGATAATTTTCGATTAAAATATTCAATGTTCACTTAATAGGTGTTTCTTTATCCAAGACATTGTCTTGATAACCTATTTTGAATATTCTTTAAAATCGAATGGACTCATTATTTAATTCTAAACCACAATTAAATAGTTTTGTGGAATATTTAGAAAATTTTTATTCCACTATGAAACAGCATAATGTTTTATCTTATGATAAATGTTTTTCCCAAATGTTTTAAGAGTAGTACTCTTCATAAAACATTTATAGAAATCACACCCATATCTAATATGCTTGATTTCTTTCACGCAATTTGTGAATGTTGTCGTTCACTTATTGCATAGGTTTAGTTATAATTACTTTGCAAATCTTAGCATCTTCATTATCCATCATTTCCATAATAAGATGGTAAAATTTTGAGAGTGTTAATGGATTACATGTGATCTAGGATTTATTGTTCAAGCAATGGCTCCCACTCATTTTTCATGATTTGTGACCTTCAACTTGACAACCTATAATCATCAACGTTCAACAAAGAACTTTTCATTTAACATTTTCCTTATTATTGCTTTTTTTAGGCAACAATATTCTCATCATATACTTTAACAGATTTCTTGATGATGCCTTGCTTGGGTTTCACTCCCAACTACTCACAATGATTTGGAATACCCTAATCACTTGTGATCATGGAAATTTACCTTAAATATAATTTCCGCACATTATACATGGATGCACATCCATGTTACCATTTCTCAAGCCACGACGCTTCTTACCTCGTGGTTACAAATGGCTTCCTGCATAGGTTTAGTTATAATTACTTTGCAAATCTTAGCATCTTCATTATCCACCATTTCCATAATAAGATGGTAAAATTTTGAGAGTCTTAATGGATTACATGTGATCTAGGATTTATTGTTCAAGCAATGGCTCCCACTAATTTTTCATGATTTGTGACCTTCAGCTTGACAACCTACAATCATCAACGTTCAACAACGAACTTTCCATTTAACATTTTCCTTATTATTGCTTTTTTTAGGCAACAATATTCTCATCATATACTTTAGCAGACTTCTTGATGATGCCTTGCTTGGGTTTCACTCCCAATGGCTCACAATGATTTGGAATACCCTAATCACTTGTGATCATGGAAATTTACCTTAAATTTTCGCACATTATACATGGATGCACATCCATGTTACCATTTCTCAAGCCACGACGCTTCTTACCTCGTGGTTACAAATGGCTTCGTTATTAAGGATTTCATCCTTATTTAAGGTTTTTGCTTGCATCATCAATGCTCAAATTATATTTGTTTCCATGCGTCAAGAACTCACCCTCTAACTCATCCAAGTGTTTTGAATGTTCTTGACTATAATCTAATACTTAGATTCAAGTCGATTGGTACTATATAAGTACTTCACATGCTCTAAGCAAGTAAGTTGTGTGACGATTCCATATCATAGCTTTACATGATGGATTTAATTGTAGAATGATTCTAAATCTTTATCCCATCAATTTGACATTTTAGCTCATTCAGTTTCACTAAGTCTTTGCTAAATTGTTCGCTATGTGATATGGTTGAAAGTCTCTTACTAGAGTCTTTCTTGTTTGACTTAGTATTTAGCCTAGCTTATACTTAGTTCAAACATTTACTTAGTTTTATACATATGGGTCGAAAGCCTTTCAAAGTCCTTCATGTTTAATATGGTAAATTCCTTTACTTGTTTAAACATTTAATTAAGTCTATACCATAGAACTTAATTCCCAATATGTATACTAAGTATCGCCTTTAGCTTGGTCTATTGTCAAAATACATTCAAATCTAAACATTTAGCATTTGATAGTTGTTTCACAATAGAGATCGTAAACTTCTCGTTGGACCTTTACTTTTGCTCCCACTAAACTTCTTATTCATCAAAATTTCTGTGTTTCTCCATAAGCCAATCCTCTTATTAACTTTATGAGAAAACACGTTCCAATTCCTATATGCAATGCTTCCTTTAATCCCATGACGGATTCCTTGAGCTTGCTTTCAAATCTAGCATTATTTAGATTTTCAAAACCCTTAGACTATTCCATTGTCACTTCCAAATCATATTTTGGGAAGGCGGTTTTGGTATCTATTTTGCCATATTTCATATGTGCAATTTTGCTAGGTCAATCACGAAAAGACTTAAGCATTCCAATTGGTGAATAGGGTTTATTAAAATCAAATCCGTGAATTTAATTATATCCTTTTCATCCATTCTAGCTATGTATGCATATACATTTCCACATTTGTTAGTTTTCTCCTTGAACACTTATTTGCAATCGATGGGTCTTTCACCCTTTATGCAAATTATTCAAGTTTCAAACATGATTTTCAAACATGGAGTCTATCTCGGATTTTATGGCCTCTAACCATTATTCGAAATTTGGATTTGTCGTAGCAATCTTAAAAGGAATTATTCCTTTACTATATAATAGTAAATAGTATGCTTGTAAGTCTTAGGTTTATTTCTAACTTAATAGAAGTTTATAGGATTCAATCCAAGCCTTTGGTGAATTCTATACCTATACGGGGCAATTGCATTAAACACTGAGTTTCAAGGCGCTTCCAAAGCCCTTTTATTATGTTGATCTTACTCCAACATTTTTGATGTTTTGTGAGTAATGAATTCTCTTTTAAGGCACTTGTAAAGTCCTTTTGAGTATTCTTGATCAAGCATTCTCACGAAGTCCTTTTAAGGTCTTCTGAGATTCTTAGTTCTAGTTTGTTGCTAAGCTCGATGGTCATCGAGTTCATTTTCCTCCCACTTGTCATTTTGAAAACGTGTTACTTTCCAGAAAGACGCCACTTAGAGCAACAAACTTTATGTTCTCAATTAGTTTGTGGAGGTAATGCCCGTAGTCTCACTTTTACAAAGAGATATGTATATTGTCTTTGTTTAGAAGTTTTTTTTGAAACAAACAGTTAGCTCCCACTTGAACTATCTTAGTCTTTATTGAGCCATTCAGCTCCCACTGAGCCACCTAGATTCACTTAGCTAGTGAACTCCCATTGAGTCACTTAGCTCCCAGTGAGCTCCCACTGAGACTAAGAGTCTTAGACATATACTTGAAAAGACGTTTAGAAGTTATTTCTATCCATAACTGAATATGGCGTCTTTTCTTAGCTTTGACATTTCGTTTAGTGTAACATTAGTCATTTGTGCAAATCTGTAAGAACTTTATAGGAAGGGTTGTGAACCATCTTTGTTCGAGTCATTTTCAAATGACATTGAGATCTCCGTGAAGACAAGCTCTGTTCTTTGTTGAGTTGATTATGAAAATTTCCATTCATAACTTTGGGATGGTTACTCTTGGCTGAAGCAAACATCACTCGATCTAATCTAGACGTTTTGGTATCTTGCCAAGTCAATTTTGTACTTCATTGGACTCTTTAGCTACTCAAGTCAAGTTTGTTCACATTTGAGGAATACAGCCATATCCTTTCAAATTCTTCGTGAAACGTTGAAGTAATTGAATCCTCTTTAGCCTTCGGAGTCAATTGTCTATACCAATAACAATAGCTCTTTGCTTTGTCAGTTTCAACAAGTAAGACTTGCTTGTCTTAAAACGATTTTGAATCGAGCAAATATCAAGAGCCTATCTAATAGAGCCTTGAGTACGTTCTTGTCGATGTGACATTGCTAAAGATGTTCGAAACGCAAATAATGCCCATGATTTGAACTTAGTGAGTTTATCATGTTTAGGGAAATCTTTGTTTATAATTAAGAATTCTTGACTCAACGCTTGGATAACCATTCCATTCAAATAAATTTGCAACTATTGCTCTTTTACTTTGAATGTGAGTCTTTCTGTGTGTGAACGGATCATTTGCTGATTATGGAACATAATATTAACCATTTATTCGTTCCAGCCTTTAGTTCAAAAGGTCTTTAAACAAAGCATACGACCTTACAACTGATGTAGCTCTTCTTGCATCATTCTAAGCTTGTAAGTCGATAACTTAGCTTAATTTCAATAGTTTGAGGTCATTTTCAAAGTGAAACACTCAAACAGTATCCGATACTTGTGAAGATAACGAATTGCTAAGTTAACTATAATAACATGAACTCATGGGTTGAAATGGAATCCAATTCCTTTTCTTTGTTCCTTCTTTCCTATATTTCTTATCATACAATATCTCATAATCTTTAAGAATCATTTCTTTAAGAGTCTTTTACTTTTATACTTTGTTAGGAATAATTAAGCATCTAATGCGTCGTAAAACAAAGTTCCATCTTTTCCTTTAATTCACGCTCGAATTACTACATCAATGGGTCCTACTCATTTATGTATGAAGCGAAAAGGGATGTTGGTTGTCAATATTGAAAATTTGAGTTTGCAACTCAATACTTCATGTTTTATCAAAACTACCTAGTATTTTGAATAAATGATGTCCAATTGTCCTTAAAAATCATTTATGAGAAATTGTATTTTAGAAATGCTTTACTTTTCTTTGAGAACCATTCTCAAAGATTTCCTTTACCAATCATGGAAAACAATACAGTTTGTTTTGGAATTCTACAAATATAAGTGCAAAGTATAACCATTTATCAAGAATATAATAAGTTTGAAATTTAAGAGCATTCATGCAAACTTCAATCTTATTAAACAACTTATTCACGCATAAAATTGTCCCTATTTGGCGAGAATAAGGCGATTCCAAGATCCAAGGGATCGACGAGTAATTAGGCATGCTTTGGCTTGTCCTACCACTTGATACCCCAAGGTAAGCAATTCTTTGCTAATGGCTCCAAGCCACTCTTGGTTAGATAATCGTCGCATCTAATGCGTCATGACGATATATCTCTTTTGCCACGACATGTATGGACTCCATCACTCATATCGTTGAGTACAACCAAAACCAACATGCACACTCGATGTGCCTTACGTTCCTTGGAGTAGTGATGGTACCTCGCTTTGGCGTAGCCTACCATCACCCTCATTCGGTGTGCAAGTGTTGTTTTGGAAAGGCAAGTTTTACTCAATATTATTAGGGACCTAGGTTTTTCTATGTTGGTTGATTTAAGTGAACTTAATTAATCATCGCAAAATAATGAAAACCTAAACATGCATCTAACATATCATTCATATGTAAGCACAAGCATAAATATATAAAGAATAAGTAAAAGATGCATATTGGCAACTAGCATGACCCCTTGAATTCTTCAAGTCTTGAAAAGGTCTTCTCTTGCAATTTCAAGGCGTCGTCTTCCAAGAACCTTCGTCTTCAAGACTTAACCAAAATTATGCAACTATTAGTATATATGATTATGACTAATCTAAATATTAAGGTGCACAAATACTCAACGGTAAGCAGACCGTATTTAGATTTACAAAAATACATCACGACACGTAGTCCGTATTTTCTATCCTAATCGGGTCCTACTAGTTGCCATTTCATAAAACCTGTGAGAGAATATACATAACATTCATCCATTCACTATTTGTGAATGGCCCATGCATTTTACAACAAACAATTAATAATGCATTAAACACGCGCACGCACTAGTAACTAATCTAGGTGGTTAATCCGATTAAAACGCCTAATTAAAACTGGTCAAAGTTGTTTAACTGATTATGTAATTGACGTAATTAATAATTGATGCTCCCACTAAATTTCGCATCCATCTTAATTAATCCAATTAATTAAGTCAGTAGAACCCAAAATTTGTCAAAATAAATTTTTGCCAATGCCGCTCAGAACCGAGCCCTAGCCTCAAAAATTTTAATTAAAATAAAAAAATTAATTAAAATAATTAAAAACGGCTTAGAATGCAAAACGTAGCCTAATGATTTTGTGTGTGTGTGCCTAGCACCAAGCAATAAGGCTTGGTTTGCTAGGCACCAAGCCTCGGCAGGGGTGCAAGATGCTGATCGCACGCACTTGCTGATGTGTTGGCCTCGTGCTGCCTAGCTGCCATAGCCCGCACAGCCCTTCACATACCCCGCCTACACGCACCAAGCAACGCATTACCTCCCTTGCACACATCGCACGCACAGCAACACGCACACACCATCGAGGCGCCCAGCAGCCTTGGCAGCCCCGTGTGGGTGCGTGAGCAGCCCAGCTGGCCGATAGCTTCTTGGGGCTCTTAGGCCTCAGTTTGTGTGCTCATGCCTCGGGAAAAATTCCCGATATTGTGTGACATTATTAATCAATTCTAAATTAATTTTAGAATTTATTTATTGAGGAAAAACGAAAATAATAACAAGTCTAACTTAAATAAAATTCATTCAAGTGCATTTAACCAAAATAATTTCCAAGAACCATTCTTTAATTAAATTGGTTTAACTTGGTGCAACAACATTAATAAGGCAATTTCTCATGAAGATTTTGACAAAGTAAGAGGGAGTTGGAAAAATATGAACTTTAATGTTCAAATGAAAAATCCAACTACCAACATTTGTGAATCCTTGAAAATTATATCTTCCAACATGAAGATAACCAAATTTCTATCACAAAGTTTGAAACTTTATCTTTCCAATCAACCAAAAATGATTAAAACAAAAAAGTTCAACATAAAATTCATGGAATTTAGTAGCTTTTTAAGTTTCAATCACTTAGCATAATTAAAGATTGAATCTTTAGCACTTTAGAAGCCTGAAAAACAAAAAATTTCATACTTAATGCAATTAATTTGCAATTATGTGAAAAATAAAACCAAGCTTTCAAACACAAATTACCACCAAGTAATCATGCCTAAAGAGGTTTAAAATTGCATATAAAATATGTATTAAACCAATTACATAACCACCATAAATATGCAATTAATTTTCAAGGTTAGAAGACTTAAAATTTTCCGTAAAAATGAAAAACCCCTCGAAAAATGCATTTGTGGTCGTTTTTTGACTAAAAACCAAATCCTAAAAGGGTAAAACTATTTTTAGAACGCCTTTTCCACCCAAAATTCACTGTTTTTGGGTCGAAATCTGGGTTTGGGAGCTGAAGTCAGCTCTAATACGAGATTAAAATAGATAAAACAAGCTACTAATCTAATTAGCAACTTATAAAAAGAAAAATTAAGCCATAAAAATACCTTGAAAAATATGATAATTGAAAATAAACGAGCGGGGCTCTGATACTGCTGTTAGGGTTTGGTGAGTCCTACTCACCGCGAAAAAAACCCGAGCCAAGGATAACGCTTGCAATAATTAATATCACTAATGCATAAAATAAACACAAAAGGGCAAAATAGGAAATATACATTTGTCGCGTGCTTCGCCCGACCGAATGGGCTCTTACTTGAAAGCTTAGCCCCGAAAACACGAGAGCCTCCAACAGAAATCCACCCGCAAGAACGACTACCGACTTTTAGGTCCGTTACCTCGAGGTTAGCGAGGTTTGACCAAAACCCGAGTATTATATGAGTTTAAGAGTTTTTGCAAAATGCAATGCTCTATTGAACTCCTACTCAAGCAAAGGATTCTCAAGCCATGCTTTGGCTTTTTATAAGGAAGGATAGCTTGTGAATTGCACTCATCTTTCAATGTGGGACTTTTTCACAAAAAGATCCCACATGGAAAGATTAATGAATTCAACCCTTAGTTAAATAAACCAAGGAACAAGTAACAAGTGTCACATGGTTAGGTGAGGACCACTTTCTCACTTGGTCCCCAAGGCATTTCACATGCATTGTGAACTAACCATGTGTCACCCAACCTTGAGCCCCAAGTTGGGTTTGGTTAGGCCACTTTCTTTTTGGCCTGTGTCCATGACCCATCACCCGGTTCCACGGCCCTTGCCACATTCGCTACCACCGTGGCCCGCTACCATTGTGGCGCGCTGCCACCTGGCACGCTGCAACTAGGTGGCTGCCAACGTGGCCGCCATGTGCGCTGCCACATGGTGTTTTTCCATGTGTGCTGCCACGTGGCACGCTCCTATTGGGCGCGCTTTTCTAGCCTTTCGCGTGGCTAGGATTTTACTTGTTACTTGAAGCATTTTCCCGTCTCGTCAAATCCTAAATTTTGGCTTGACATTTGAGATTCTACGACGCTTGAATTTCCGACGTATAAATATTTATTACTCTGGCGACTCATTAATTCTTCCGAATTAATTCTTCGTGTCGGTTTGTTCATTGCTTGGGTGTGATCCTAAGGGTTCAGTCAAGATTAAGCTGTAATATTAATTATACATAAATGTTACTGATCGGAAGCTGCCTCCACCTAAGCATTCTGATCAATTGACCTTACTAAATATGTTAGCCTTCTAATAATTTTGAACCCACTATTACACTTGTTCGAAGGACACCATTCCTTTCACTCACTGGCGGCCAAGACTAACCGGAGCAGGATTAATAGGCGTAATTCTGCCACCCTTGTAGTATTCTGCGGCAGTATGCCATCTTTTTTTTTTCTCCAGCCTGTGAGCCGTTTATTTTTGTATTTACCGACTGAGGGGTCGGAGTAATAATCTTAATCTTTGCTTTTTCTCCGGATGTATATCTGGCTAACAATATCACCCGGCCTTTTGGCCGGTTTTGAATTAATAAAGTTTGCCGAGTGAGTCAGTTTGTTCAATTTGTTTAAATTTTTGCACTTAAATTTTTGCATACGTATATACTTGAATTTCTGCAATTTTTGCCTAACTCTTTTAGTAGCATGCGGCCTTAAATAAACCGGCTATACTTGCGCCTAGCGGCTCTGTGGTTGGTTTCAGTACTTCTTTGATTGATTGACTTGGGAACTTTTGATATTTTAAAGAGTATGAGATGTTCCTAAGTCAATCAATCACAGTAGTGATTGCCCTAAACCAAGTAAACAGTCGTCCACACATTCAAGCAGGTAGTCGTCTGCCCAGGCGGAGAAGTAGTTACACTACACTACTTCTTCTTCGTCTAGGGCATTTGCAATAAGGAAGAAGGCAAATGGCCACCTGACAAATGGCCCCCAAACAGCTCAGGGACTGTCTGGGGTACCTACAGTCCACTGTACTTTGTTTGTTTTCCTCATTAGGTGGACATGTACAATCTTGAAAAATAATGTAAGTTAGAACTTCGGACGATCACTGATTGATGTCCTTAAACATCCGGCTTTCATAGACTTGGTCGTTCTTAAGATTAATCGCGTCAGACGGCTATGCGTTGACCAATTAGGTTGTTCAATTTTTGCCGTCTGTATGAGTTGGTAGAGAACTTTGTTACCCGTATGGGAGACACTCTGTGCGACGATTTCACCCAGATGGGCGTTGCCGAACGCCTTACTCATGTTGGAGCAGATGACTTTATAAAATAAATATTATTCGGCAATTGGCCTCATTTTTTAACATTAATATAGCCACTAAGTTTTACTTAGTATAATTTTAATCATAGTCAGCCGACCGTCTTTGCATTTGACGAGGGGAAAAACTAGGTCGTTCACTAATCCTCCCTTGGTCAAACTAAATTTATAAAACCTTAAAAAACCTAAATACAAGTATAGAGGCAAGTCAAGGGTCAAAACCAAAGGATCAGTAATGTTCAAGCACTCTCAATTATGCGCCTAAGCTAGGTCGAAATCAAAGGTAAGAGGTCACACAAATAATTAACAAAATAAACAACCAAACAAATAAATCACTAGGGAATGGGGATCAACAAGTAATCATGACAATTGTAGGAACTCGGGAACAACATGCATATTAAAGGTTGCGAAAACTAATGGTAAGAGCAATCAAAAGAGCTCAAAAAGCTATCTCCTAGAGGTCTAGCTAGCGCCAACTACGAAAGACTATAACTAGGAACGTCCCTAACTAAGCTCAATCGACAATTGAAATTCCTAAATCAATGGTTCGTATCATTCAAAACTACAATGCAATCTAGCATAATTCTCAAGCCCTAATCAAATCCGGCTTCAAGGTCCCAAAAGTTCTAAACGACTACCTTAGCATACTCTATCCTAGAGTCAACCAAAAATACTCTCAAATCGTGCACACCGTTACCACTTAAGAAGAAAATAATTCAACTATACAAGTCTAAAAGTATTATGTCCAAAGCAAGAACAAAACAGAACACATTGCGAATTTGCCTTGATAGAAACAAAAATCTTTTTGGAGTTTTTCAAAATAAAAAACATGGAAATGCATATACAAATGCACATGGCATATATGAATCAAAATCCCACCAAACATGATAGAATACCCTCCCCCAAGCTTGAATGAGACAACATACTCAAACATAAATCAAATAATCCAAGGGATAAGAAAAGAAAGACTTCAAACCAACAATAACAACATATGTCCAACAAGTCATCAACCATTAGATAAAGATCAAGGAAGGATATTACCGGATTTAGGTGGGTGTAAATACCCGCAAATGACCCAATTCAACCTTTCAAAGCCGATTTCTTCTTTAATTGAATCTTGTCCTACTTATGCTAGGAAATGTTAAATCGTACTTCCTTGAATCTTGATCTAAACCACTTCACCAAATTATATCAAGTCATGTACCTAGCAAAACGCTCACAAACATTTCCATGAGAGAAAAGAAAATAAAATAAAATGAAAAGAAAATGAAAGCTATAAAACACAGGTTACTTCCCGAGAAAGGCTTGCTTAAGGTCCAAGCTTGACCGCTCTAGAAAATAATAATTCAGCGCACGCAAGAGCTTGTCAAATGCACTACTACACATTTCATCAGAAAGTAAGTATGCCCATGTCAAAAAGAAGGCATGCAACAAGCTTAGTGCACACCTATGAGGAGAGAGATGCCAAAAGAAGGAAGAAGAATCAAAAGAAAATTCAACAAAAGAAGAAGAAGAAGAAGAAGAAGAAGAAGAAGAAGAAGAAGAAGAAGAAGAAGAAGAAGAAGAAGAAGAAGAAGAAGAAGGCAAACTCTCCTCATAAAATTTTTGGGTGACAACATCACCCTTTTCCTCAATAGGGGAAAAATGAGGCACATATAAATCATAATAGACAAGGGGGTCCCCAATAGATTTATTGACAAAATAAGGGAGAGAAATAGGAGTGTAAAGGATTTGGTCAAATCTCTTTGTAAAAGGGACATGAGAATAGGGAATAGGGGCTATGGTCTCACAAATGAACTCTTCCTTACTGCCATGCCTCACATCACCAATAAGAGCATGAAAATCAAACGTAGAATTGGAATCCTCAAAAGAAGAACACTCATGATCTCCATCTCCCTCAAACGTCCAACTTCTAAGAGGAACTACATAATCCCCTCCATCACAACTATGAACAACAACTCCCTCAACATCTTTAAAGCCCAAGGTCTCAAAACCATGCATGAATGGATGCAAATTCATTTTAAACTCATCTCTCTCCCATGAAGCATCCTCAATAAATTCATTTAAAAGGCTATGTGTTTTCTTTTGACTCTCAAAGAACGCATTGGACATAACCTTAAACGAGTCTAGATTCTAATGGATATAAGAATCACAATCATGAATAAGAGACTTATTAAGATGGGAAGGAGGGTTGAGGTTTTCGAAATTAACAGTATCTTCACTCTCAACACCTTCACCATCACTTAAATGCTCACGAATAGAATCCTCGCCCTCTCTTGGTTGCTCAAAATCATCATCATCTTCTTCAACACACACATTGGGTTTGTAATTTTCACACACAAGCATCAAAGATGACAATTGGCTATCAAGCTCTGCACGTCTCCTTCTTCTCTCCTCAAAGCACTCCTTACTAGTCCCAAGTTCATTACTAAGCTCAATATGCCTAATTTGAGTTTTAAAACTAGAAACAAGAGATTCAAAAGGTGTAGAAGATTGAGGTTCAACAAGAGAAGAAGAAGTACAATCAAGATTGGAAGAATCAACATTAAGATCATGAGCATATACATCACATTGGGGAGTGGGGGCACAATCAAACATATGAGATTCGTCATTGAGGGAACGAAGTACATCACAAGAAGGCATGGTTAATAATGAAGAAGATTGAAACATACCACTAGCATCAACTTGAGCATGCACCTCATTATCATGAAAGCACTTGTTCTCGTCACTAATGGGATCATGTGACAAACCATGGGGATTCATGCTAATATTAGAAGAATAAAGACATTGCACATCAACATTATAAACATGATTACCCCTATTATAAACATCCATAGCAAACCAAACATATAAATCCCAAGCAGCATCTATTGACAATGTTCTAAATTCACCATTACGCATGCTTTCAACTTCATCTATAGTTGCTCATTCAAACAAAAATAACAAATCTCACAAGCTTTCCAAAGATTACAACAATTATAATCAAGAAATCCCTCAAGTCTATTGAAATATTCACAAAAAGGCTCATTATCATATTGAGGAAATGATAGACAAGCCATTTTCTTTCCTTTTTTTTAAAAAAAATAGCAAACAAAAATTAAATAAAAGAAAAAGTATATACAAAGACCTAGATTCAAGCAATCTAAAACACTCAAACATAGACACCGTTCCCCAGCAACGGCACCATTTTGACGAGAGGAAAAACTAGGTCGTTGGCTAGTCCTCCCTCGTTCAAACTAAATTTATAAACACTTAACAAACATAAATGCAAGTATAGAGGGAAGTCAAGTGTCGAACCCAAAAAAGTAATGTTCAAGCATTCTCAATTATGCGCCTAAGCTAGGTCGAAATCAAAGGTAAGAGGTCACACTAATAACTAACTAAACAAACAACCAAACAAACAAATAAAGCACTAGGGAATGGGGATCAACAAGTAATCATGACAATTGTAGAAACTCGGGAATAACATGCAAATCAAAGGTTGCGAAGACTAATGGTAAGAGCAATCAAAAGAGCTCAACAAGCTATCTCCTAGAGTTCTAGATAGCGCCAACTACGAAAGACTCTAACTAGGAAAGTCACTAACTAAGCTCAATCGACAATTGCAATTCATAAATCAATGGTCTGTATCATTAGAAACTACAATGCAATCTAGCATAATTCTCAAGGCCTAATCGAATTACACATGCACAATTTCCATTCTTTAATCTCAACAATTAAACAAAATAATCCCTAAATTAAGCACAATCAATCAATAAATCATACAAGTTTCACCCAATCCCTAGCCAAACAACTACTCTAACATCATCCTCTAATCAATTAACAACTAAGGAAATCAAGAATTAACAAAATATCAAGAACAACTACACTAATCAGGCATCAAACATCAAAATCAATCCAAACAAACAAGATTATACAAAAAAAAGCAATAAAATGAGATAGTGTTAGAAATGCTCTTTGATAATAGAGAAGATCTTCAACACAATTGTCACCATTAAATCTTCAATCTCTGAATCACCATTGAAATTCCTCACTTTCTCTCTCTAAATATACTCCTAAACTAACCCTAAAACTAGAGAGAGAAGCTCTCAACTAAGCTAAGATTATGATCAAAGATTATCTCTAGAATTACTTCTAATTAATCCCCTAATAATCAGGTTACAAGGTATAAATAGGAGGCGCGAAACGAAGCCGATCAAAACAAAGACTCGAAGCGGCACGCCTGCACGGGCTGGTGGCGCGCCTGTGCGGTTGGGCTACGTGCCCCGCCCGTGGGTTGTGCGCCCGCACTCCTTTGGGTTCCTTCGGTTCTTCTCGAGGCTTCGTGCGTTCGCTAATGGCTTCGAATGAGCGCACAAAATTGAAAGGAATGGTGTCCTTCGAACAAGTGTACTATTCCGTTAGTGGGTTTAGAATTATTAGAAAGCTAATATGTTCAGTAAGGTCAAGTGATCAAAATGCCTAGGTGGAGGTCGCTTCCGATTAGTAATATTAATGCATAATTAATATTACAACTTAATCTTGACTGAACCCTTCGGGTCACAACCTTAGCAGTAAACAAACCAACTCGACGAATTAATTCGGACGAATTTAATTCGTCGCCCGAGTATTAAATATTTAGACGTCGGAAATTCGAGCTTAGAGCATCGAAACCGAGCGTCGGAAGTCGAGTCAAAAATAGTAAATGACGAGACGCGCAAAATAATAATAAATTGACCATATTCCCAAAATACCCCTAGCATCCGAGTGCCCCGAGCATCCGAGTGCTAGGGGCAAAAATGTCCTAGCATAGGTGGCTAGCAAGCGCACCAAGCCGAGCCATGCATGGACGGCTGGTGCATGCAGCACGCACCATAGCTAGCAGCATGCTAGCAGCCACAATCATGCGTGCTAGCAGCAGCTAGCTGCCGCAAGCCTTGTGTGCTAGCAGCAGCTAGCAGCGCACGCAAGAGCCATCAGCCCGCACTTATGTGCGTGGCTTGCTAGCTGTAGGGAATAATTTCAAGCATTAACCCTTTGCTTGAACCCCACTGTGATCATACACTAAAGTACGGTGGCATCCAAAAGGGAAGAAGATAGAGCAAAAGAGTCGCCAACAAGTTTTAGGAACTTGTAAACCGTTCACAGGGTGAAGATTACACCCCTTAACGATCCATGAGATCGTTAATTCCATAAGGTCTAGAACCAAATAAGGGTTCGGGGATGAAGGTACAAATCCAACCTAAAAGAGATTGAACCTGCCCTAATAATAGGCCTCTACTTTATTCTAATCGTATTCATGTGCGCTTTTTAATTAACATGCAATCAATAGGATTAACCCTAAACCTGTTTAATCTATGTTGGTTGAATATAATGCACAAATAAATCTATTATTGGCGATCACTTGAATTATAATCATATTAAACCTAAACAAGATTATTAAATATCTTATTAAGCATGATTACAAATACCAATTCCCTTTAAACATGCATAAAAGGCGTGATCAAGCAATAAAAATAAATAAGCATCAAGCAACATAATAATAATCAATTATAATAATTATAATCATAAAATCATAAAGTATAATCATAATAATAATCATCAGACTAATAATAATAATCATAATAATAATAATCATGTTAAAGCATAAAAATAATAGCAAGATCCTAGGCATGATACTAACAAGATTAATAACAAACCCTAGCATGTCACTAAGCATTAAAAATCAAATCTTTAACCCTAACATGATACTAACAATCATAAATATTAGGAAGAACATAGGAAGCATCATACTTTTAATCATACTTAATATTAAAATTACCCTAGACATGATACTAGGAATATCGTAACAACATAAACATGATTTTTACATCATAACATCAATAAATCATTAAAAGTACTTACTTTGATGCCTTGTACCTCTTTCTAATAACAAAATACACACGTTAGTAACTTCAAGGAAAATAATAAACAAACAATTAAATTAAATAATTGAAAGAGAGATTTGGGACCAAACCCTCAGAAATTAAACCTTTCACGTCTAGGGCGAAGGCAACTTCGAATTTGGCTAGGTGTTTCTAGATCTTGTGAATGCGGAATTTTGTATGCGAAAAGCAAGTTTAGAAAAGAGAAAGAAAGAGAGAGATGGTGAATGATTAAAGAGAATGAGAGAATTAATGATTGTGAATGAAAACTGGTTGTAGGTGAATATAATTGAAAACTGGTTGTTGATTGAATGAAAACGGAGTTTTTAATACGTTATTTATAGAGAAAATCAACCAAAAAGATAAAATTAACAAAACAGAGTCTGGCGCACGCAAAACGAGATTGGCGCCAACGCCAGCTTATTGGCGTCAGGCGCCAACATTAGCACCAGGCGCCAGGTGCCAATGGCTGTCGTTGGGCGCTAATCCTGTTTTTGACGCGTTTTCTAAAATCAGATAATTTTTGCCGTACAGGAGGATAAAATTGTATCTTTTCCTCTAAAATGCTCTTTGATTTTAATTAAAACTCTGAAAAGTCAACAAAAGTCAATTTATCAATGCTAATTGAATTAGGAATGAACACAACCTTCTAGAAGAATCTAAAAGACTAAGACCATTCCTAATTGCATTAGGAATGATAAATCATATTAGGCCCTCCCCTAGATCATTGGGCCGCATATAAAGTTCAAACCGGGCCCAATTTAGTAAATTGGCCATAACTTCCTCAATATTCATCGGAATTGGGCTTATAATATATCGTTGGAAAGCTCTTGGTAAGCCCCATCCAACTACACTACTATTGGACTTATATCATGGACCAACCAAAATGGATTGGCTGTTTTCTTAAAATAAGTTTTCAAAAACAGAGAGATGAGAAAAGAAATTAAAACTATCCGCAACACTAGAATTTCCACACTTTCGCTTCATTCAATTATAATTCGACGTGAAAGGTACTCATCACTGGGTTTGTTTTTGGGGAGACACAAATGGGTGTCTACAGAAGCCCCCACTTTGACTGAGTTTGGAGAAACGCAAGTTTCGAAAACGAAAGTCAAAGTATCGATAGGGACAGAGAATGATTCAGAATGTTCTGCGATCCTAAATCACTCTTGTAACGCCGATACCTGCAAAACTAGCGTTAGTCAAACAGATAAGAGAGTTAAGAAACGCGTATCTTGCACCGTCGAGCACACGTCTCTGAAAGTAACCAATTGTTTTGATGACCCCCTGCAGGCTAGAGAATGCCATCCCGCTTGAAAACCGCTACGCCCGTAACTGCTTCCAATATAGAAGATTGCTTCGCCCGAAACGATCCTCCTCCGCTATGATAATATTCCACGTCCAAGGGAATACTATCGAAGATTGCTTCTCTTGAAACAATCCTCAGTTGTTTGTGACAACTATCCACAATCTAGGGAACGCCACCTTGCTGTTTTGATGTTCACTCATCTCTGAACAAAGAGCTTCTTTTTTATATGTTCACACGCCTCTGAACAAAGAGCATCTTTTTTATATGTTCTTCTAAATAATGTGTCCACGCGTCTCTAAACGAAGAGCTTGAACAAAAGAGTCTTTGATGATATGCCCACGCGTCTCTGAACAAAAGAGCTTTTGCATGATATGCCCACGCGTCTCTGGAGCAAAAGAGCTTGACGATATGTCCACGCGTCTCTGAACAAAGAGCTTGAAAGAAATGTCCACGCGTCTTTGAACAAAAGAGCTTTGATGAAAATGTTCACGTGTCTCTGAACAAAGAGCTTTAATGAAGATGTTCACGCGTCTCTGAACAAAAGAGCTTAAATAATATGCCCACGCGTCTCTGGAGCAAAGAGCTGTGATGATATGTCCACGCGTCTCTGAACAAAAGAGCTTTGTTGATTGAATGTTTGTTGCGATAATATTCCGAAGAAAATTTTCCGAAGTCCAACGTTTGTCGATCTTAAAAGCTCGCCTGAACTTTGCTTCCGCTAAAACCAGTATGTCGGTGTTTCTGTGATTAGGCGCTTTAAGCTAAGTAAGACGATCTTTCATCAGGTCGATCTCTTCTTGCAATTGTAATCAAACTGACTACTTAATCATGTCAAATTTCTTATAGGGGCTAACTGGCGTACCAAGGAACCCAAAATTGTTGTATGAGGTCGAAATCACCTTTCTGATAGGCTTCGAGCTCTGTTGCTGCTGAAATATCTCTGGCGGCAAGAATTGGAGTAGGGTCTTCCCTATTCTGCTGCATCTGTATTTATTTTTTACTATAGAACTTTGCCAATCTCTTTAATCATCTTAGGGTTGACCTAAGGTTTAATGTTGCTTGACTCATCGACTTGACACGACTCAAGGCATAAACTTGACTCGCTGTGATTGACTCGAGGTTGAATCGACTCGAAGTGAAATGACATGTGCAACTCATGACCCGTGTGTGCATTGTATTATGTTTGTGCGACTCGAAAATGCTAAAAAGCAAAAAAATTCCGTCATTTTTGTGGAGGGTACCGACTTTCTCCCGAAAAAGAAAAGACGCGAAAAAAAGAATCGAAGTTTTCGAATGTATGTTGAATGATCTTAGTCAAATGTTGTTTGATACTATTTCTCAAGGTTCAAGGATTAATCCATCCTAGGCTATCTCAATGGTTGACTCAATGATGAAAGTATTTGGGTAACTTAGGCACGGAGGCTAAGCACTTTATACTTCGTGATGCAATGACGATTATGATTAATGAATGATGTTGATATGACAAGACATGCTTCAGCGTAATGTTAAGAGTCCATGACAAAGGGTTCCTAAGGGAAATATATTCGGTCATGTATCTGTGCAGTGTGTGAAAGTGACACTAAAGCTAGGCCGCAAGAGCTAAGTGTGTGAAAAGAATATTATTTGTTAAAAGAGTTAAATGGTGGTGACTCTTAGGCTAGGTAAGCTAATGATGTAGGGATCAAGCCCCCAAGTCTAGCTCTAAATAAATAGGTATGAGCATAGGAGATCCCTTGATATGATCATGGTGTAAATGTGTGAATGTGAATATGAATGCATTTTTATTACGGCCGCACCTCGATGTGAGGTTGCCTATGTATTGGTTAGGAATCAGGCCGAACGTAGCTCTAGCCGAACCTCGCACAAGTGTGTATACCTCAAAAAGGTCTTTTTATGGGTTGTAACGTGGTTAGGCTAAAGAAGAAGGGGACAAAGGCTCAAAACCCTAGATAAGCCTCCAAGGTGTGCAACCTCGCTTTTGAATCTTTATATTTTTATGCTTGAGTTTCTACTTTTTTTTAGCTCTTTATTTCTGCTTTAGCATTTATTTTATTTTTATAAGTGTGGGAAATCCCGATCATGCGGTCTATCACTCACTTGGCATTCATGTTTCTCAGGCACGGTACCGAGCACTCGATAAGAGACGCAATCCGAGACGTGTTCTTATTAAAGATATTTTCATATCAAAGACATTGGAACACTTGCCCTTTCGTACACTTTTATTATTTTTGCTTATTTTTATTTTGATCTTTTGAATTCACTCAAGCCTTTTTAGAATTGCATAAGTTACACACCATCCCATCCCAAGGTTAGGTAAATGTAGGTTGAAAAAAGAAAGGTCTATCGTTAGACGAGGCTCAAAGTGGTTTATGAAGAAAGGATTGTAAATTTGAAAGGTAAAAGAAGTGATATGATGTGGCTACAAGGGGTGCCTCAAATCATTGGTATACTTTGTGCTTAATTCGACATGGTGTTTTTTTTTTTTTTTTTTATGCAATATAAAGAGATGATCATATGCAAGAAAATAAATGCTCATTTTATCAAAAGAAAATATATAATGATCCTACAAAATAAATCTAAGGAGAATAAAAAGGTGCCTATGCTAGACTTATTTGGGAAAGGAAAAAATGAAAAAGAAAATAAAAAAAAAAGGTCACGAAATCTTGTTGTTGAAGCTCGCCTCTTGTCTTTTGTTGTTTCCTTTATCATCACTCGCTTTTCTTGTAAACTGGAGGTATGGGAAGCTTGCTATTATCAATCAAATGTTGGATGTCCTCCTTTAGCTTCCAACAGCTCGCAGTAGCATGACCCCTACCTTGGTGGTACTTGCAGTGTTCGTTTGGATTCCAACTAGGCAATCTTTTCTTAAGTGGGGGATCTTGAATAGGTCCAATGGGAGTAATGATTCCCTTGGCATGGAATCGATCGAAAGCATCATCGTAGCTAATTCCAATAGGGGTAAATTCCCTTTTCGATTGCTTTCGATTATCCATGGCTAGGATCTCACTAAGGTCAAAAGTACCAACACTATTACTAGAGTAGGTGTTTCCGGAAAAATAAGGATAGTCGTTCTTCTTCTCTTTACAGCCACTGTTACTATTGTTACTAATCTTGACCTTCTTGTCGCGCGGAGGAACATGAAGGAGATTTGAATCAATGGAGTCTTGAACACGATCCTTGAGGGCGAGACACTTTTCGATAGTGTGATCGCGACCTCTATGGTATCGACAATAGGAATTTGGATCCCAATTGGGAAAACGTTTTTCAGATGGAGGGTCTTGACTGGGACCAATGGAGCGAATAAGACCTTGATCATGTAGACAGTCAAAAGCTTCATTGTATGTCATTCCTACTGGTGTGTATTCTTCAATGGTCCATTTTGTCTGTGGCTTAGGAGCATTGAGTTCTTCATTAAACTCTTGGCGAGAATTTTGTTCGATGGCCATCACCCGATTTGCTAATCCTTCTACCACATTCAAGAGCATGGCAACGACATCTTGCAATTTTCGAACGTCCTCTTTTAGACTTGACGAGTCTTCCCTGGTATTATCTAAGAAAAGACTTTCATCCTCCTCAATTATGGCCACTTCATCGAGAGAGGTCATATAAGCTGTCTCGATCATGGGCTCTCCTACAGGTGTGATAAGAAGTGATGGATTGAAGGATGTTTGACTTTCTTCGATGGCTAGAATCTCAGAAGTTTCATTGTTATCGATCAGATCTTGAATAGCTTCTTTGAGTTTCCAACACTCCTCAGTGTCGTGACCCTTTCCTTGGTGATATTTGCAGTTCTTATTAGGGTCCCACTTAGGTGGCCTGGCTTCTGGAACTGGATCTTTGATGGGCCCTATGGGCATGACTAGTCCTTTGTGATGTTGCTTTTCGAAAGCTGTTTCATAACTCATACCAAGTGGAGTGAACACCCTTTTTTATCTTTGGATTCGTGGTTTAGAGGTGTTCGTGGCATGTACCTCATTAATGGGAGAGGAAGAAGAAGGATGGTCGCTCTTCTTTCCTCTCGCACTATTATCTTTCAGAAGGTCATCTTCAATATCAATGCCTATATTATACACAGCCTTGAAAGTATTCAAATTGTGTTGATATTTTAAGTGCTTTGAATACTTCCCTTGGAGATTCTTGATAAACATCCTTACAGATTCTTTTTCAGTAGGAGCCTTGACCATATTAGCGGAAGTTTCCCTCCATTTATTGAAGAAAGACGTGAATCCTTCGTTTTCTTTTGTTTTAACATCTCAAGTTGTCTATGGTCCGTATCGTCTTGGATGTTGCACTTATATCTATCTATGAAAGCGTTTGTTATCGGCTCCCAAGAAGAGGTTTTTTCTTTCTCGAGAGAAAAGAACCATTGTTGACAAACGGTCTCGAGAGATAGTGAGAACAGAGAGGGGAAAACCTTCTTATCGATACCCTTAATACTCATTATTGTTTTGAATGCTCTTAAATGAAAATAAGGGTTATCAGTTGCTCTGAATTTTGGGATGTCGTTGGCATTGAACTTATGTGTAAGAAGTTCCTTGTCCAGCGAGACCCCTTGTGAACTCATGCCCTGAAATTTATAGTCACTAGATAGCTTGCTTAGACTCTCTTGCATGAGGTCCATCTGTTGTTGCTTCACGGGATCATTGATCTTGAGTGTGAGGAGCTTCAGTGTCTCAATCACGGTAACCAATTGGTTCCTGAGCTGCCATTATCTTCTTAGCCTTCCTCTTTTGTCGAATCGGTTTATCAAAAAGTGAGACTTGAATAAAGAGGTTGTCCTTGATTAATCGCCCTTCTCTCCTCGACCAAGTACTGTGGAAAAGGAATTTGGGGATATTCATTGTTAATTATTTGACTCAAACTTTATTCAACATGCAATAGATGGAGGAAATGAAGAAATATTGGAATAGAATGTGAAGAATATTTAGATGTAGATGGAGGGATATGGAGAATTAAGAATAGAAGGTACCCCCCTAACTCAAATGATGGAAAAGACCGACTCATGCATGAACCTAAGACATGGTCATGGTGACATATACTCAAAGTGTGTGTTAGGACTAGTGAGTGTAGGTGGTGCGTTAGGACTCGTGTCATGACCATGTGGCTAGACTATGTGACTAGACTCACTTAATGACTCGACAAGTTGTTATTGACAGCGAAAATTAACCGAATTAATTAGCAAACTGGTTAATTAGACCCTAGGTGATGACTCGACCAATAATCCAAACTGTCGGCCAAACGACAGAACTGGCGTCACACTATGCAGCTTGGCGCCAGACGACAGAGCTGTCGCCAGGCGCCACACTCCACAGTGTGGTGCTACAGCTCAGACTTTGGCGTCAATATTGGAGTTTCAATCTGGGACTATTTTCGGTGTTATTAATCAACTAGGGTATGCCTAAAGTCGTACTAGGTCAATTCCGATTAAAATATTAGACTTTATTTACTCAAATTAATTAATTAATTAATTAGGCAAACTTCTTTAAGTCATTAATTTATTTAATCTCAACACAAGTCAAACAAACGGTTAAGAGAAACATAGAATATATGCACGACAAATAATGCACAATTAGTCAAGTAGGCACAATATGATGCAAGGAGTTCGCAACCTAATCATGGCTCTAGTTCTCTAAAGTTCGGGATATGGTTTAGTCAATAGAGGGTCCATGGTTAATTGTCCGGATGCACCGCGCAGAAGCCTAACCGAGAAGGGTTGGCGCGAGTGGATGGGACACCGCGAGTTTTAGAAAAAACTCGCTTCCATGGTTTGGTGAATTCAACATTCTCGGATGTACCCTTTGTTGCACAAAGCGTTCAATCAGGTAGATGGAGCATGAATTCCCAGAGGGTTATGTCCATATGTAGAACACATATGGGTTTCAGAAAAGAGAGAAAAAATTCAATCAGGAAGTAGGATCGAGCAAACAATACGAAAAACCGGTCGAAATTAGAACGCATATTTCTGGCTCGGTATTAGGGGAAATTGGCGCCAGCAATCAGAGACTGGCGCCAGTTTTTAACTGTAGCGCCTGGCGCCAATGCTGGCGTCTGGCGCCACGGCTAAAAGTCTGACGCCAAGCTCTGGCCTCTGGCGCTACTTCCCACATGCCTCAGTAGCTTTCTGTGCTCGATAAAATTTTCCAGTTTCGTGCGGTGTTATTTCGGTCCTAGTTATGAAAGATGTTTCTCAAATTTCCTACGTGTAAAATCCTATGTTTTTAACTCATTACGGATGGTCTTTCCAATGAGATCTTTTTTATGCATATGACAATAATGTTAATCAAAATTACGCACATGAAATACTTAGAACGTTTCGAGTCTCATCCACTCATTCTAAATCATTGCCGAAACAAATTCAGGAATTAAAATAGAAATCCTCCCCAGTGGAGTCACCAAAAACTGTAGGGAATAATTTCAAGCGTTAACCCCTTGCTTGAACCCCACTGTGATCATACACTAAAGTACGGTGGCGTCCAAAAGGGAAGAAGATAGAGCAAAAGAGTCGCCAACAAGTTTTAGGAACTTGTAAACCGTTCACAGGGTGAAGGTTACACCCCTTAACGATCCATGAGATCGTCAACTCTATAAGGTCTAGAACCAAATAAGGGTTCGGGGATGAAGGTACAAATCCAACCTAAAAGAGATTGGACCTGCCCTAATAATAGGTCTCTACTTTATTCTGATCGTATTCATGTGCGCTTTTTAATTAACATGCAATCAATAGGATTAACCCTAAACCTGTTTAATCTATGTTGGTTGAATATAATGCACAAATAAATCTATTATTGGCGATCACTTGAATTATAATCATATTAAACCTAAACAAGATTATTAAATATCTTATTAAGCGTGATTACAAATACCAATTCCCTTTAAACATGCATAAAAAGCGTGATCAAGCAACAAAAATAAATAAGCATCAAGCAACATAATAATAATAATCAATTATAATAATTATAATCATAAAATCATAAAGTATAATCATAATAATAATCATCAGAATAATAATAATAATCATAATAATATTAATCATGTTAAAGCATAAAAATAATAGCAAGATCCTAGGCATGATACTAACAAGATTAATAACAAACCCTAGCATGTCACTAAGCATTAAAAATCAAATCTTTAACCCTAACATGATACTAACAATCATAAATCACTACTACAAAAATGACCTAACGAACCACTCTAAAGGCACTATATAAATTTAAAATCCGGTTTCTTAGATAAAGAAATCTTATTTTCATGATATTCGGTTTCTTAGGTAAAAATAAGACACCTTATATCCTTAGGCTCTGGTTTCTTAGATTTTATATGAGTTTTTATATTAAAAATATGATATTATTAAAAAAAATAATAATAAAAATACATTGAAAACCTAATTAATCCTATAAACTACCCACCCCAGTACCCCACTATCCCAGCCGTTCTTCACTTCTCACCTCTATAATTCTTCTACTTTTTTACTCATTGTTTTCTCAGTCGAACAAATTACACTTATTTACCAAAAAGATTGATTCAGTTGTTAAATTTTAGCCTTTCAATAATCTTGTTCGCCTTTTCTCCATTATATTCGCCACCGCGTGCTCACCGTGTTGTCACATTGATCGCCGTCTGCTCGTCTTGCTATTGTACCCATCGTATCGACGTATACCTTTCAACCATTAAGATTGGTAAGAGTATTTCTCCAACCAAATTCAATAATTTCTCATTTGATTTTATTTCTTTCCGTTTCTAATTCGCTTATTTTGTTGAATTGGATACTCTAAAGAATTATTGTATTGTCAAATTGTGCGTGTTTTAATATCTATTAAAAAAAAAGTTAAATATTCAGATTCAATAATGTTGCCTCCTTGAAATTTTGATTTTTTTTTTAAATTAGAAGTGTATTTATACAATGATTATGATACTAGATATTTTTGAAGTGATTTTATAATTATTTCCCATTTATCAATTTTGCAGGGAAATGACATTGAATTTGGTCAAGCTCCAATTTAAAGGTCATATGCATGTGCAGCCAAAGGAAGTTAAACAAAGAAGATTGTGCTAAATTGCTAATTGGGCGAATAGTTTTTTTTAAGATGGAGGCTGTAATTTATGTATAAGTATTGTTGATTTATATTAGTATTATGTAATTTTGCTTTTCATGTAACCGAATACATCTTATATTCCCTCAAAAATAAGAATACTTCTTATGAAATGAATTTATTATACTGTATTTTCTTCGTGCTTTACCTTTTACAATTTAAGGTGTAAAATTTTTGTAATTATTCATTTGTCTTTGTAATTCTAGAATTTCAATTTAATTGCAGCAACAAATTTGAATCAGCATCATAATTTTTTTTTCTTATGAAAGGCAAAGAAACCGGATATCTATACAACCTGGGCTCTTAGAGTTTATCAAAGAAACCAGTAACCCAAAGATTTACGGTATCTTTGTCTAAGCAATTAAATATGCTTTTTTTAAGGACCTAAGAGACCAGTTGTCAGGTATGACCGGTCTCTTTACTCAATCTAAGACACCGGAATAAAATTACAGTCTCTTATGATAAGAGACCTACTACCTAGGCACCATATATTTTATGGTTTCTTATCCCTATTTTGCACGGTCTCCTAGGCCATTTTTGTAGTAGTGAATATTAGGAAGAACATAGGAAGCATCATACTTTTAATCATACTTAATATTAAAATTACCCTAGACAAAATACTAGGAATATCATAACAACATAAACATGATTTCTACATCATAACATCAATAAATCATTAAAAGTACTTACTTTGATGCCTCGTACCTCTTTCTAATAACAAAATACACACGTTAGTAACTTCAAGGAAAATAATAAACAAACAATTAAATTAAATAATTGAAAGAGAGATTTGGGACCAAACCCTCAGAAATTAAACCTTTCACATCTAGGGCGAAGGCAACTTCGAATTTGGTTAGGTGTTTCTAGATCTTGTGAATGCGGAATTTTGTATGCGAAAAGCAAGTTTAGAAAAGAGAAAGAAAGAGAGAGATGGTGAATGATTAAAGAGAATGAGAGAATTAATGATTGCGAATGAAAACTGGTTGTAGGTGAATATAATTGAAAGCTGGTTGTTGATTGAATGAAAACGAAGTTTTTAATACGTTATTTATATAGAAAATCAGCCAAAAAGATAAAATTAACAAAACAGAGTCTGGCGCACGCAAAACGAGATTGGCGCCAACGCCAGCTTATTGGCGCCAGGCGCCAATGGCTGGCGTTGGGCGCTAATGCTGTTTTTGACGCGTTTTCTAAAATCAGATAAATTTTGCCGTATAGGAGGATAAAATTGTATCTTTTCCTCTAAAATGCTCTTTGATTTTAATTAAAACTCTGAAAAGTCAACAAAAGTCAATTTATCAATGCTAATTGAATTAGGAATGAAAAGAACCTTCTAGAAGAATCTAGAAGACCAAAACCATTCCTAATTGCATTAGGAATGATAAATCATATTAGGCCCTCCCCTAGATCATTGGGCCGCATATAAAGTTCAAACTGGGCCCGGAATTGGGCTTATAATAACTTATAATATATTCATAGTAGTTCTTGGCAAGCCCCATCCAACTACACTACTATTATAATAACTTATAATATATTATAAATAACTTCCTCAATATTCATCGGAATTGGGCTTATAATATATCGTTGGAAAGCTCTTGGCAAGCCCCATCCAACTACACTACTATTGGACCCATATCATGGACCAACCAAACTGGATTGGCTGTTTTCTTAAAATAAGTTTTCAAAAACAGAGAGAAGCGAAAAGAAATTAAAACTATCCACAACACTAGACTTTCCACACTTTCGCTTCATTCGATTATGATTCGACGTGAAAGGTACTCATCAATGGGTTTGGTTTTGGGGAGACACAAAAGGGTGTCTACACTAGCCATAGCAGCAGCCCGCAACATCAAGTGTGGGGCTGGGCTCTCGGATGGGCTGCGGCTGGGCCATAAGGCCGAGTAATAGGGGAAGCAAGTGGGGTGAGGGACATGTGGCACAAGGAGAGTATTGAGTGGGGAGCAAGTATGGTCCCCTACTCTCCATGTGGTCCTCACCACTCTTTACATATGATAGTGCCACTTGTAGATTTATTATTAGTTTGCTTATTTATTTTAATTTAGCTTTAAAATAAATTGTGGAATTTCATGACTCCCGCATTGATGGGATAGAAATTCCCACTCTCCCTCTTGCCTATAAATACCTATCTAGGGTTTTTGGGAAGAGTGCTTGAGTAGGAGTTCAATAGAGCATTGCATTAGCAAATACTCTTAAACTCATATAATACTTGGGTTTTGGTCGGACCTCGCTAACCTCGAGGTAACGGACCTAAAACTCGCTAGTAGTTTTTGCGGGTGGATTTCCGTAGGAGGCTCGCGTATTTTCGGAGCTTAAAGCTTTCAAGTAAGAGCCCGACTTTGAGGGCGAAGCACGCTTCAAAGGTAAATTCCGATTTTATCCTTCTATGTTTATTTGTTATGCTTTATGGTTTTATTAATTGCGAGTGGTTCTTTGGGTCGGGGTTGTTTCCGCGGCGAGTCGAACTCACCAAACCCCAACAACGGTATTGGAGCCTCGCTCGTTTTTTTTTTAAATCATAATATTTTTCAAGGTGTTTTTATGGCTTAATTTTTTCTTGTTTTGAGTTGCTAATTAGATTAGTAGCTCGTTTTATATATTTTAACCTCGTATTTAAGCTATCATCAGCCCCGAACCCAGATTTCGACCCAAAAATAGTGAATTTTGGGTGGAAAAGGCGTTCTGGAAATGGTATCACCCTTGCAGGACTCGGTTTTTAGCCAAAAAAACGACCAGAAATGCACTTTTCGAGGGATTTTTCGTTTTGACGAAAAATTTTAAGTTTTTCTAACCATGAAAATTAATTGCATATTTATGGTGGTTATGTAATTGGTTCAATACATATTTTATATGCAATTTTAAACCTCTTTAGGCATGATTACTTGTATAATTTGTGCTTAAAAGCTTGGTTTATTTTTCACATAATTGCAAACTAATCCATATCCATAACCCTTATAAAAGCCAAATTGGGTTGAGGAAGTTTTGCTTTGGAAAATCCTTATGAATAGTGCTAGGACGTTTTTGCCCCTGTCATATTTTTTTTTTTGTTCTTGCTGAATGCTTCCCTTCCGTTTTTGCCCTTGTGATTTCTTAAGGCTTTTTTCTTTCTCCTCCGTTTTCTATGATCTGGGTTTTAATTTCACTACTTTTTTTTTCACCTTTTGCTGTTCGACCATGTTCAAAGCTAAGGTTTCACTTTTGTTTCCTCAAAACTCATCTGCTGCTGGTGGTGTTAGCCGTGAACGAAAACGAGGTATTTCTGGAAACTTCAAGTTATTTTTCAATTTTCTCAAAACTCGAACTCAATCCAAGTTATTTTTAGGTTTTTGTCGTTAAATGAAGAATCGATTGATTTTGATTAATTAGGTGTTCCATGGACGGAAGATGAACACAAGTTAATTTTGCTTGGATTGAGTAAGGAAGGTGAAGGTGATTGGCGAGGAATTTTCTCAAAACTCGAACTCCTACGCAAGTTGCCGGTCATGCTCAGAAATACTTTCCCCGACGAAATAGTCTCAATCGCCGCCGTCGTATATCTAACCTCTTCGATTTCACCATCGATTCGGTATTATTTCTTGATTCCTTCAAAACATCATTCGATTTCCTCCATTAGAGCTGAGGTAAGCTGTTTCTTTTCTGTTTCTATCAATGATGAATTGTAATGGTTTCGATGATTGAATTTTGTTTATATATATGTAAATTTAAATTCTGAAGCATAAATTTGGGTTTTTGTATTTAAAGGAATCTTGAGGGTTCTTCCACTTTTTGAACCTCTTTTGATTTCTTGATTACATTTAAAATTTTGATTTGAATTTCTTTAATTTAATTGATTTCTTATGGTCGTGGTCAGATGGCTTTTTGCTGCTGCTCATGGGACGACTCTGGATGTCTAACTTTTCTTACAATCCCGGAGTGATTCCTTATGGAAACCAACTGCTTGAAGAGGGAAAATTTGTGAGTCGTGAAGTAGTTTAGAACTATTTTATAAACATAGATTACCTAATTGATTTGATTAATTTTGTATTAAGTTTCTCAAATTTAATTGGTTCAGGGTTTCTGATGAGTTTTTTTTTTAGATTTGCATCTTATGAGAAGCATTTCGGCCTTTTGTCTCTAAACACAGCTGCTGAGTATAGGTAGGCGGCTATTGATAATTTTTTGCTCTTTTGGTTACTGATAATTGGTATTAAAAGAGGTGTTATTGTTAAATGCCCTTTTTAGAATTTTGATGATATTTGCTTGAATTTTTATATGGGTTAGAGTTATATGAGTGTGTTTTGTGGGTTCTTGTTCTTTTTTTTTTATTTTTTTTTTTATTTTTGGTTTTTTTTAATTGTTGGCCTCGATGCTACTGCTTGATTCTATGGTGCCCATTACTAGGTTGCATCCGAATCGTCTGGTTGCTGCTCTGTATTAATCCGGCGGCTAATTATGGTTATTTATTGTTGTTGCTGTATGTTGTATATATATTATGTTTGTAGTGTTTGCCGCAATTTGAGAGTTGAATGCATGGAGTTTAGCTTAATTATTATGTAGCTACTCTTACTTAAGGCTGCTTTTCAAGAAAAAAAAAGTGTATCGTTTCTATTAGTTTTGTTATTAGACATTTAGGAGAGTAAATTATCGGAAATGATGCTCTATCAGTGTGGGAAAGAGAACAAAATTACAGGAATAGGTGGTCATGTTTGATTAAAGTAGTCATTCTTTGGTTGAGCTCGATTTATTCATCTGATCACGTTGATGATTGATTCTTTCTTCGCTAAGAGGTTAAAAGGCTCCAAATGATAACATTTCCTTATATTTCTATTGCGTTCATTTCTTTGTTTTTGATCTTAAATACCCAGATGAAGGAACTGTGGTTTTTGTTTTATTATTGACTTATTGTATTGAACTATTGATTAAGCTAAGCCAATGTTAGTTAGTGAAGTTGGGAAAATAGATTTTGTTTCAAAATGTTAGACAACTTCTTGCTTAAAGTTTTCATCCATTCGGTTTATCCTCTGCAGAACGGTTGCTCTTGCTGGATCCATTTGATGAGTCTTTTCCCCAAATCCATGATTCTATGTTTGTGATGTAAGCTTCCCACACTTTTTTTTACCCCTTAATACGAATGTCCTGACTTTCCTCTAAGCTTGATTGTTGCATCAATTGAAGTAATGCATTATTTACTTATTTATATATCTATTTTAAAACTGAATGACTGGAACCAGCAGGGAAACCATTAAAGGAATCATCAGAACTGAAACCTGTGGCCAAGAAGCCTGCAACTCAGGCCAAGGTTCCTTTTTAAAATGGTTTTAGTCCAATGGATTGGGTCAAGCTTACTCGTACGCATCCTGACCTAGCAGGTTGGTTCATGTAGTATATTTTTGTTGAATTGTTGTGTCTGGATGAATTTGCTTGGGGGTGTTGGGAAGCCTGATAACAGGCAGGAGACACCCCACCTCTCAACCCTTTTTAATTGATCAAATACCCTAACTGTGCATGCAGGCCAAGAGTTAGATGAGCGACAATGATTTATCGCTACTACTGTCTTTTGTTGTATATAAGTGGTCATTAATTAATGCTCTTTAATGTCTTGTTCTTTTTTTCCCCAATTGTGTATGCAAGCCTAGAATTAGATGTCTGGCTATTTCATATGGCGACTCTTGCTTTTTGGTTATATTAAGTGATCAGGAATGCTCCTTAATGTTAATTTTTTGTAACTGTTAATATAGGATTGAATGGCCAGTCAAATAGGAGGCTTATACCTATGAGTGAAGTCAAACAACATCAATCAGAAGGCACCATGTGGACAGTTGTGCATGGACGTGTGTATAACATTTCTCCATACATGAAATTTCACCCTGGAGGTATGGACACTGTTTTTGCTGTTAGCTATGTACTTTATTTGTCTTCATTATTGTGCCCAGTTTTATCTATCTTCGTTACCATCCATATGCTATGTTCTGCCTGCTGTGAGCAATATCCTTGTTACCATCCAGAAGTTAATTTTATGTTCTGTCTGCTGACATGTTTGCAGTATATACCCTGCATTTTAAAATTTTCTTTAATGAAATGCACACTGCTTCTGCTGTTTAAGGAATTCAATAGGGGAAAAAAACAGGGTCCATTGTATTAAACAGTAGTCAGTAGATAAAAGAATGCCACCTATGGGAATTAGTATGGGATCAGGAAGAAGGGTACAGGCTATCAAAACCTGGAATTTGATTTAATTTTTTTTTTTTTTTTTTTTTTAATATATATGCTTAGGTGCTGACTGCTGAGTCCTGTGGTGATTTTGGAAAGAATTTCTGCTGGGTTTTATGGTGTGTTAGAAAATTATAACCTTTGCATAAATGAAATAGCAGGAACAATTAGTGTGACTTTCATAATAGATAGGATTAAACAATGGCATAATAGACAAAGGAAGACCTTATTAGTACTCTCAACCATGAAGCCTTAGCTTCCACGTGTAGCAATGCCCCCATTTATATTGCAAAAATTTTCATGAAAACTAGATACAATGAGTGATCATAAGCTTTTATCTTTAGTTGGGCTATCATTTAGTTGGCCTGAACTTCCAGGTGTTCTGAGCAATGTCCCCATTCTTATTGCTTCAGCATGTCTACCAAGTGAACCACAATAAAGAAAGTTTCATGGGTAAGTATGATGATTATCTATAGTCTGAACAGTACAAGTGTACAACCATACCCTGTGTCCCTATCACCGCTTATAGCCTTCTTTCCTGTATTCACCAGAAATGAATGTGCTGGCCACTGGGTGTTGCCCGGTGGTTCTCAACTGTTCATATTTTTGTAAGGATATAAATAGCCTGAATGCATTCCCCACAAATGGTCCTGGATATCATTATTTTGGCACGATGCTTTACTTTATCTAGGTTCCGTATTCCCATAGATCAAGTGTTAAATGAATTAGACTGAGTAGGTTAGAAGGCTTTCTCTTGAACCTAAAGAGGTTCGTCTTGCTTTAATGCTTTGTGGCTTTGTGCAATTGAGATGATGGTCAAGAGTGTATAGTGAGTATTATACCCAAGTACACGCCTTTTATAAATTGTTGAAGACCATTGCCAAGCAGCTAGGATAGTTGACTACTTATATAGATAAGACTTATCATAATTATGTCTTACTTGTATAGTTTCGTGGGGCCATATAATACATAGCACTCGGAGCATTACCCATCCAACATAGTCTATCTCCCTCCCTTACTCCCTTCTAAGTTATTATACTCCTGATGCATTTTAGATATTGATGAAGCTTTATCTTTATTTCTCCTTCAAACTGAGGAAAGCTCTTATCAATTAGTGCTACCCCACTCCCCGACACTAAAATAAATTTGAAGTGAAAATGATTGTTCCATCATAAAGTTATTTAGTAGTAAAATCTTAGATGACTATGTTGTCCCTTGAAAATTAGTGGCCAATGACACTGCTGTTGAAATGTTTGAGGTATATACAAAAATAACCTTTTATTTATATTTTATTTTTTTAAGATAAAGAAATAAATATTTTTGTAATTTTTCTCTTTAACTTGATGCATGGTTCAAGATTAATCTTTAAATCCTAGAAATAATTATAATGTATGTCCAATAGGAAAACAATTTAATTGAATTTGATTATTATATTGATTGGAGTGGAGAAGCAAACATATAGAAATTAAAATTTTTTAAAAAACC
Organism: Chenopodium album; assembly: GCF_948465745.1. Classification (NCBI taxonomy): domain Eukaryota; kingdom Viridiplantae; phylum Streptophyta; class Magnoliopsida; order Caryophyllales; family Amaranthaceae; genus Chenopodium; species Chenopodium album. Next base: position 32,054,878 of record NC_137834.1, read on the forward strand.
TTTCTCTCCAAAATTTCAAGTAATAAATTCAATGTTGAAATTAATCATCATAATTTAATTTATAAGAGGATTAACATTAACAAATGGTATATAGTAGTTCAATGAATAATTAATGTATTAATATTAAGTCACCTGTGATAATTAAATAAATACAATTGCAATTCACCACCATTCAATTATATAATAAATCACTAGCTAGTACACATCGTTTTATTACGATGAAAAATATAGATGTGTCCGGTTGCATAAATAGGCTTTCGCATATTTTTTTTAACACTTATAATGAGAAATCAATTGTAAAAGCTCTATCTACGTTCATGTATATTTGGTGGTGATTGATATGTCCATTTTATATAGTGTTTTACCCCCGTCTCTTGGTCGTTATTAGTAGTGTTTTTTGTTCTTTCGGGCCACTTTTATTACTAATTTGTGTGTTCTAGTGTTTTCGTAGTTTTAGTTGTATTTTACAGGAAATTGCACTCTTGGAGCATTTTCCCGGACTTTATGGATTAACTACGGAATCTAGAAGGACGCGACGACCACTTTTGGAGCACAGGATCGGTGAGAGCCGGTGATTAAGGGCTCGGTATTTGGGATCCCGAGGCATTTGGACCAAGTATTCAAGACCCGAGAGGAAATCCGGATAGGGCCGAGAAATCTAGCCCAATCGAAGTCCAAGCCTCAAAGGGGAGCAAAGACCCGATCGGGCAACCTCTAGCCCAATCGGGCGCGGCAAACCATAGTGCTGTGCATGCTAAGGCGCGCCCGATCGTGCGAGCATCTAACACAATCGGGCGATGCTGCTTGGGAAGAACGCGTAGAAAAAGGCGCGCTCGATCGGGCGCGCGTTTTTAGAAGACCTGATTAAGTTTAGTTTTAATTCTTGTTTTAGAAAACGTTTAAATACGATTTTGTGCGGAATTTTTAGAGGATCTTTTTTCTTAGACTTTCTCTCTCTACTTAGGATCTTTTCTCTCTCTTAACTCTTCTCTCAACTCTTGTTCTTGATTATTTCGATTAATACAGATTAGTTTGGTAACGATTTCTCTTCTCTTAATCTTATTTCCCTTCATCATGACTTATTTTATTGCTTTGATTTGTTTAGTTTTTAATATGTGTGAGTAGTTCTATTTCTAGGGTTTATGGGGATCCATAAATAATATTAAGGGGTAATTTATCGTTGTTAATTATCAATGCTAGATTAATTTCCTGTTGATTGATTTAATGCTCTGTGACTAGATTAGGCCTATCTTTTACGCATGAGTTTGACAATATTGATTCAAGATTCGAGAGATGAGAATTGATGTTTAGGTCTAGTTTCAATAGGCAGGTTAAGTCATAAATGGTTAAGTCGAGATTCGAGAGATGAGATTTAATACTGGTAGATTAATTCTGTGATTGTAATACGTAGCGAAAGCCCTTTACAATCTGGTTAATTGATGCATTGATGATTGACTATTATTGATCATTGGTATTGCATGATAATTTCTTATTGAATTGTTTTAACGTTTATAATTGCGGCTTGTAAAAGTATAGCAATATTGAATTGATGAATCGAGCAGATGTTAATTTGATATTAAAGGCTATTTTCAATAAGAACTTAGATCTAGTAAATTGCGAGAGCCTGTTAGATCTATGTTGATTAATAAATTGCGAGAGCCTGTTAATCGTGTTATTTATGCAATGTCAACGATTGATTACTATGTTTTACCCTGGAGTATTATTTATTGGTGAACCTATGCCCTAGATCCTTTTATTCATTGATTTCTCCCTACTCTTAATCTTCGTAGTTTAGTTTCCTTTGATTACAATATATTGGTTACTTTATAATCTGGATTATAATAATTAATTAGGAATAGAAAGACTCGTTTTTCTGTGGATTCGACCCTACTTCCCTATCTACGTTAGTTAGAGGATTTAGGAATTACTTTTGATTAGGGGATACGACTTTACCCTGTCAAAATTTGGCGCCGTTGCCGGGGAAACGGTTTTATTTTTATTTCTAGTTATTATTAGAGTCTAGATTATTTTTAATTTTTTTTTTTTTTTTAATTTTTAATTTTAATTTTTTTATGAGTTGAAAATATCCATGCTTATGTCACTACAAGAATTATATAATTTTTATGCAGCACCTAACTACTGTAGTTGTCAACGTCTTTGTCATGAAAATCCTGAATGCCCTTATAGTGAGTTTTTTGTGCGTGCTCCGGATGATTTTAGAGTCTTTCCGTATACATATGATCATATTCGGAAACGATTAGTTGCTAATGAAAGTTATTGGAAGGCTCTTGATGAAAAAGTCTATGGACACTATAATAATGTGAATGTTATTGAGGATGAAGAACCATCGGTTATAGAATTTGTGGTTGAAACATCATTGGTTGACGAACCGGTGATTGAAAAATCATTAGTTGTAGAAACGGTGGTTGAAAATTCCTTTGTTGACGATGAGGTTATTCGTAAGGGTGAAATTTTCAAGTCAATATTGGATGATAAAGACAATGACTACCTCCATGTTCGTTCTATTAATTCTAAATTTTTAACGGAGGAAGTAGAAGGTTGTGGTGTGTTTTCATCTATCTCTTTTGATTTTTCCTTCTACCTTGAGTTCTCTTTATGTGCTGCTGACCTTTTCTTTGTAGGGATTAATGTGCTTGCAATTAAGCCCAATATAGTGTTTAATGAAATGTTTGCAGGAGCATTTGATAAGTTACTCAAGGCGTTGTACTTTAATTTGCTTTTTAGTTTAGTTTTTTCTTATTTTTGTGTGTGTGTTTTATTTTATTTTATTTTTTTTATTGATTTTTTTAGAGAGGTAAGGAGAGTGTAACTAATGCTTGTGGGAGTTTGTTTTTTTGCAGATTTTGAGCTAGAGAAGCTTCATTCACGCTGGAACTGCACTCGTATTCGATCGGGCAGAGCTCGCCCGATCGGGCGCGCATACAGTCAGCAAACTTTGTCAACTTCGACAGGCCATAACTTTTGCGTTTCTTATCCAATTTTTGCGTGTGACCTGTCGTTGGAAAGATCTTCAAGTCTAGTTTCCAATGCAATTAGAATCACTGTATTATCATTTATATATCAAAAGTTATAATCAGAATAGTGAACCTGACTCAAATTTGAACTTTTTTCCACTAACACTTTGTTTCTTTCTTGCCCAATTTCGTTCCAAAGTGATGCATTGCAATCCTCGAGGATTTGGTGATATTGATGTGGTGATGATGAAGAGTAGTCACCTTGACTACTAGCTTCCCTTTAAGACAATGAGGACATTGTCTAATTTAGCTTGGGGGGAGGTTCTCGTGTTCGTATAGTACATCTTTCACTCTCTCTCTTATCTTTTTATTTTTATTTTTCTTAGTATAAATTTTATTGCTTTCTTAGGTTAGTTTTATTCCAATGAATTATGAATCATGCTTCCATGTGCCCTTTTTTTTGAAATTTTTCAAAATTGTTTTGATTCTTGGTTATTGATGATAAATATTGTGGATTAGTCAATCATAATTTGATGTTTGATTGCCTTGAAACCTAAACATGCGTCAATTTTGCCAACTGCTTGTGAATATAGTGCTTGACTAGTTGATTTGGTTAGGAAATGTGTGATAGTTCCATAGTTTCTGGTATGTCAATGAATTTGAGTATTGGTTTGCAACTATGAGTACTGTTTCATGACTTATTACTATGCACATGAGGAGGACGAATGCGTTCATTCTTTTAGGTAGCCTTCAGAGTATTAGATACATTTGTTCCCTTCTTGTTACCCATGTTGTTTCTTGTGCCCTTTTATTGTTTATTTAGCCACATTACAAGCCTATTTGAGCCCCATTGGTCACTAGTCCCAAGCTTGGCTTGGGGGAGCTATTAGTTGGTGAGGTGAGGGAGTTGTGGTGTGTATATTATTTGCACAATGTGGGAATAAAAGAAGAGTTATTGTTCTTTGATTTTTGATTGGAAAATATTGATATTGTGTTTCAAAGTTGAAATTTCCAATATGGGTTAAAAAGAAAAAAAAAGAGCAAAAGAAAAATTTTAATGCTCAAATCTTCTGTTTGAAGGTTGTTGAAAAAAAAAAAGAAGAAAAAAATTTCAAGTAGAAAAAAAAGAATGAGTTCAAAGTTTGTTTTTCACTCAAAGTTCTACATTGTCGTATTTTTATGAGTGACTATTGTAAGTGTTGGGATTGTTTATGATGATTGGAGTTGTATTTGGTGGTTTTTGTTGGAGTTAGTTATGTTGTTGGAGATGTATGATCATCGTTATTTTGATCATGGGTTTATTAGGATTTGGCTCCCTTAATGCATAGCTTTTCTCTCACATAATCCCAAATTTATCCTACCTTTACCCTAGCCTTACATTACAAGCTTTAAAGACCTTCCGACCTTGTGCATAGAAGTTATGTAAATGTGAAATTGCTGTTTGTCAATGCGAGTTATGACTTGACATATTTCGAGTCGACTAGTAGGACGAGCGTTCAATGTTTTTATACACACGAGAGTGTGAGTTGGGAGGGCATTGTTCACAATAAAGGGGTTGGTTGGAGAGCGATCGAGTACATATTTTACTCGACACATAAATGAGAGTTGAGTGTGTGAGCACTAGTCTTGAATTCTATATGCTCTTGTGGTTTGCTCTACTTGACAATTGTTGGGGAGGAAGGGTGATTAGATGAATAAGATTGATTGATGTTGAAACGTGTTCATTAGATTTGCCTTGAATCGTTGGTTTTTGATTTGATTGTTGGGGTGAAGTATGTTTTATATGTTCATTAATGAGCTCTTTGCTTAGGGACAAGCAAAGGTTTGGCTTGGGGGAGTTTGATATGTCCATTTTATATAGTATTTTACCCCCGTCCCTTGGTCGTTATTAGTAGTGTTTTTGGCTCTTTCGGGCCACTTTTATTACTAATTTGTGTGTTCTAGTGTTTTCGTAGTTTTAGTTGTATTTTACAGGAAATTGCACTCTTGGAGCATTTTCCCGGACTTTATGGATTAACTACGGAAGCTAGAAGGACGCGACCACTTTTGGAGCCCAGGATCGGTGAGAGTCGGTGATTAAGGGCTCGGTATTTGGGATCCCGAGGCATTTGTACCAAGTATTCAAGACCCGAGAGGAAATCCGGATTGGGCCGAGAAATCTAGCCCAATCGAATTCCAAGCCTCAAAGGGGAGCAAAGACCCGATCGGGCAACCTCTAGCCCGATCGGGCACGGTAAACCATAGTGCTGTGCATGCTAAGGCGCGCCCGATCGTGCGAGCATCTAGCACGATCGGGCGATGCTGCTTGGGAAGTACGCGAAGAAAAAGGCGCACCCGATCGGGCGTGCGTTTTTAGAAGACCTGATTATGTTTAGTTTTAATTCTTGTTTTAGAAAACGTTTAAATACGATTTTGTGCGGAATTTTTAGAGGATCTTTTTTCTTAGACTTTCTCTCTCTACTTAGGATCTTTTCTCTCTCTTAACTCTTCTCTCAACTCTTGTTCTTGATTATTTCGATTAATACAGATTAGTTTGGTAACGATTTCTCTTCTCTTAATCTTATTTCCCTTCATCATGACTTATTTTATTGCTTTGATTTGTTTAGTTTTTAATATGTGTGAGTAGTTCTATTTCTAGGGTTTATGGGGATCCATAAATAATATGAAGGGGTAATTTATCGTTGTTAATTATCAATGCTAGATTATTTTCCTATTGATTGATTTAATGCTCTGTGACTAGATTAGGCCTATCTTTTACGCATGAGTTTGACAATATTGATTCAAGATTCGAGAGATGAGAATTGATGTTTAGGTCTAGTTTCAATAGGCAGGTTAAGTCATAAATGGTTAAGTCGAGATTCGAGAGATGAGATTTAATACTGGTAGATTAATTCTGTGATTGTAACACGTAGCGAAAGCCCTTTACAATCTGGTTAATTGATGCATTGATGATTGACTATTATTGATCATTGGTATTGCATGATAATTTCTTATTGAATTGTTTTAACGTTTATAATTGCGGCTTGTAAAAGTATAGCAATATTGAATTGATGAATCGAGCAGATGTTAATTTGATATTAAAGGCTATTTTCAATAAGAACTTAGATCTAGTAAATTGCGAGAGCCTGTTAGATCTATGTTGATTAATAAATTGCGAGAGCCTGTTAATCGTGTTATTTATGCAATGTCAACGATTGATTACTATGTTTTACCCTGGAGTATTATTTATTGGTGAACCTATGCCCTAGATCCTTTTATTCATTGTTTTCTCCCTACTCTTAATCTTCGTAGTTTAGTTTCCTTTGATTACAATATATTGGTTACTTTATAATGTGGATTATATTAATTAATTAGGAATAGAAAGACTCGTTTCTCTGTGGATTCGACCCTACTTCCCTATTTACGTTAGTTAGAGGATTTAGGAATTACTTTTGATTAGGGGATACGACTTTACCCTGTCAGTGATGTCTTTAAAAAATGTACAGGAAGAAGCCCTAGAATGGAAGAGATGCCGGAGAGCGTACGGAGCAGTTTGGGACATAGCAAATCCACCAAGGGGTCCTCTAACAGTGAGGTTCTTCTTAGATGGAAGTGTAAGTAAGAGAGCTAGATGGGTTTTGGTTCCTAAATTCATCCTTACTTATTGGCAAGCTGGTGTTGCTTATGATACTTCTATTCAACTTTAATAGATAATTGAGGGCTACTTTATTCATGTTTAATTAATTATATATATGCTGGATTCTTAATTAAGATCATGAATCATTGTATGATTTTGTGGAGCAATCCTACTTAATTAATTATTTTTTTTTGTTTTATTTTAAAAGCCACAATTGGTATCTTTAATGAGTGAGGGGTTTGTACTTTGTATTATATACTTGTATTGTGTGAGAACCATGCGTACTTTAAATCGTTAGTTTAATTCTGCCATGACTGTAGATCCTTGCTTTTACTTTCCTAATTTATTATTTGGCATAATATATATACAAATCATTCTATTGAATTTGATTTAATATTGCACATACCAAAGTTGTATATCTCTACTAATGGGCATAATCTGAATATAAAGCATGTGATCAATATAAATTTATCATTTGATTTCCAATTTTATTTAATTTTAGGGCGAAAGCATGACATGTGAGTTTTAACTCAAATGCAAAACAATCCATGAAAAACAAAAACAACATACTTTTTATAGCAACATCCGTAAAATCCCACTTACAAGGTCACACATAGATTGTATACTTCATTTGTTTTTAGGAGTGAGAAGCTTATTTTCGATTATTGTTTTATCTTTTTTCACTTATTCGAACTCAATTTTGTCACAACATATATTATCACACAACTTTTCGGTGCAGCAAGTCACACCGTGTGGTAGGGGTTACCCGAGTTATTTTGTTAGGGTTTATCCGAGTTATGCAGTCAGGGGTTACTCGAGTTACTCGGTCATAAGTTACTTGTAGGGTTCAGATAGGGATTACTCGAGAGGTTCACTCGGTTAAGGGTTATTTGAGGGATTACTCAATCAGGGGTTTTCTCGAATTACTCGGTCAACGGTTACTCGAGGAGTTTCTCGGTCATGGGTTACTCGAGTTACTCGGTCAAGGGTTACTTGAGTTACTAGGTGACAGGGTAAAGTCGTATCCCCTAATCAAAAATAATTACCTAAATCACTAACTAAGGTAGATAGGGAAGTAGAGTCGATCTCCACAGGGAAACAAGTCTTTTTATTCCTAATTAATTATTATAATCTAAATTATCTAAGTAACCAATATTTATAATTAAGTATGAAACTAAACTACAAAGAATAAGAGTAGAGAGAAAACGATATATAAAGGGATCTAGGGTATAGGTTCACCAATAAATAATACTCCAGGGTAAAACATAGTAATCAATCATTGACATTGCATTGATAACATGATTAACAGGCTCTCGCAATTTATTAATCAACATAGATCTAACAGGCTCTCGCAATTTACTAGATCTAAGTTCTTATTGAAAATAGCCTTTAATATCAAATTAACATCTGCTCGATTCATCAATTTAATATTGCTATACTTTTACAAGCCGCAATGGTAAAACATTAAAACAATCCAATAAGAAATTATCATGCAATACCAACAATCAATAATAGTCAATCATCAATGCATCAATTAACCAGATTGTAAAGGGCTCTCGCTACTTATTACAATCACACAATTAATTTATCTGTATTAAATCTCATCTCTCGAATCTTGACTTAACCATTTATAAATTAACTTGCCTATTGAAACTAGACCTAAACATTAATTCTCATATCTCGATTCTTGAATCAATATTGTCAAACTCATGCATAAAAGATAGGCCTAATCTAGTCACAGAGCATTAAATCAATCAATAGGAAAATAATCTAGCATTGATAATCAACAACAATAATTTACCCCTTCATATTATTTATTAGATTCCCATAAACCCTAGAAATTAAACTACTCACACATATTAAAAACTAAACTAATCAAAGTAATAAAATAAATCATGATGAAAGGAATAAAATAAATAACTAAGATTAAGGGAAGAGAAATCGTTACCAAAATAAATCTGGAATTAATGAAAGAATTAAGAACAAAAGTTTAGAGAGAGATTAAGAGAGAGAAAACTAAGTAGAGAGAGAAAGTCTAAGAGAGAAGATTAAGAGAAGAAGAAGAGGTCCTAAAATCGTATTACGGAGGAGTATTTATACTCCGTACAAAAATCCTAAACTAAAACAAATTAAAACGACGCTAATCGTCTCCTAAATATACACGCGCCCGATCGGGCGAGGCACCGCCCGATCGGGCGCGCCTTTTTTTTTATCTCTAATAGCCATCTCGCGCCCGGCCGGGCGCGTCACCGGGCGCTTCTCCCGCCCGGCCGGGCGCGCCTCCGGGCGCCAGCCTTTTTGGCCGGGCAGCTCATTTGGGCCAATATTTGGACTTCAATTGGGCTCCAATTCTTCGGGCCAATCTGGGTTTCCTCTTTGGGTCTTGAATACTCAGTCCAAATGCCCCGGTATCACATATACCGAGCCCTTAATCACCGGTTCGATGGCTCTAACCGGCCCTGGGCTATAAAGTCTGGTCGTGCTTCTCCAACGCTCGTGATTGCTCCAAAATATCTCGGGAAAATACTTCAAAAGCATAAATCCCTACAAAAGTCAACCAAATCTACGAAAGCACTGGAAAACACCAATTAGTAATAAAAGTGGCTCTAAAGAGCCAAAAACACTACTAATTACGACCAAGGGACGGGGGTAAAATACTATATAAAATGGACACATCACTAGGTAAGGGGTTATTATAGGAGTTCGGTCAGGGGTTATTTGAGTAATTCGATAAGGGTTACTTAAAGAGTTCGATCAAGGGTTACTCGGTTAGCGGTTACTTGAGGGTTCATTCAGGGGCTAGTTGAAGAATTACTCAGTCTAAAGTTAGTTGGTCAGAGATTACTTAAGATAGAGGAGGAGAGGAAGGGGAGATGGAGAGAAAGGTAAAAAGAGGTAGAGAAACAAGGACCAAAATCGAAAAAATCATCGAGAGAGAGAAATGGAACTAGGAAAGTGAAGGGTTTGAAGAGAAAGAGAAAGAGGGGCTAAGAGATAGGGCAAACCGAAAGATAGAGATTCCAGTTCAAAAGAGATAAGGGGTAGGATAGAAGAAGGGATAAAGGCCTAGAGAAAAAAAATTAAAAAAATGGGAGAGATAGAAATATAGGTTATGAACGAAAGAGGATGAGATAGAAAGAGGCTTAAAAAAAGATATAGGGACAGGAGAAATGCAAGGGGTTGGAAGAGAAATAAATGGAGTGATAAATAGGGAATATAACTAAGAGAAAAGGATAGAGAAAGAGTGTATGATATAATAATAAAATAAACGAAGGAGAAGGATCGAGGGAGAGAGAGGGAGTAAGTGCGACCTATAATTTCCTATTATTGTTTTATCTTTTCTCACTTATTTGAACTCGATTTTGTCTCAACATATATTATCAAACAACATTTTGGTGTTGTAAGCCACACTGTGTGGCAGGAGCTACCAGAGTTATTTTGTTAGGGGTTATCCGAGTTATGCAGTCAGGGGTTACTCGAGTTACACGGTCATGAGTTACTTGTGGGGTTTCGATAGAGGTTACTCGAGAGGTTCACTCGGTTAAGGGTTACTTGAGGGATGACTTGATCAGGGGTTACTCGAATTATTCGATAAAGGGTTACTCGAGAATTTACTTAGACATGGGTTACTCAAGTTAGTCGTTCAGGGGTTACTCGAGTTACATGGTAAGGGGTTATTTAAGGAGTTAGATCAGGGGTTACTTGGGTAATTTGGTCATGGTTACTTAAAGAGTTCGGTCATGGGTTACTCGGTTAGCAGTTACTTAAAGGTTCATTTAGGGGTTAATTGAAGAATTACTTAGTTCGGGGTTAGTCAGTCAGGGTTACTTAAGATAGAGGAGGAGAGGAAGAGGAGAAGGAAAGAAAAGGAAAAGGAAGTAGAGAAACAAGGGCCAAAATTTTGATGATATTTTGAGAAGATTTAAAGGTTAGTCTATTTTGGGAGAATGGAGCAAAGATTGGTTTGTTGTTGTTAAATTTTCCTTTACAAAAATTAAGCTAGCATGTACAATTTATAAAAACTAAGCTAAATAACTAACTTATACGTCTTGCTAATAATTGTAACACCCCAATAATTCTCCCATTTCCAAACCACTTACTTTAAATAAAAATAGAGGAGAACCATTGGCATGTTACCGCCACGTGTTAAAACGTTAAGGCTTTATTAAAGTATTGCAGCGGAAATCCAACTTAAATATTAAAATAATATAATTTAGAAAACCAATAAGTCAAAGCTTACAAATTGGAACCATAAAGACCCTTATTTAAAAACCAATAATCAAATTCCCAAAACATAATTAGAATAGTAAAACATAAATAAGTTTAACACAAAGAACGAATACTCTCAATCACACCAATCCCTTGACAATGCGTATGTCAAATCCCTGAACTTCACATCATCAAGCTAACCTGTGCAATACTGCTCCCCAATAATACAAGTGTAATAATTGGATCATCACAGGGTCATTGAAAGGTGAAGGCCATGACCAAAAGAAAACACACAAAAGCACGCAATCAGCAAAGCTGAGTACATACAAGCTACAACGTACCAAACCTAGCATGCTCAACTAATTAAAGTAAATCAACATACAACACGAATTCATTAATCAAGACTCCACACTTAAACAATTCAATCGACTCAACATACTTGCTAATCAATTCTAAACACTCGACTCTTTATATTTAATTTAATTAATTTAGTTTGGAGTAAGCAATAGACAAGGTTGTCCAATCCACCAAATCATTTTGGTCCTAAATGACCATTTAAAATAAAAGTTTAGCGCGATGCAAGAATGGGCGTGACTCCATTCTCACAAAGTTAGTCTAGGATCCCATCTAACTTTCATTGTAAAATAAAATGTAAATACCAAAAGAGAAGAGGACATGTTGATAAAACAAGCCTCGAAAAGCCACGGGCTACCACCGTGTACCCCAACCCATAATTGTCAATACTCCAGAAGTGCACGCTTTCCAGAGTTTTATTGCTCATCCATGTTTCACTTTATGTGATTACAATTTTAATTAATAGCCGACTCAATTAAATAGACCATACATAAAAATCATACATCAATTTACTTTTAATCTTATTTAGGACAATGGTTATCACATCACAAATTGACCTTTAATTCCATTAAACTTCCAAATTATCCAAATTGTTGAACATAGTCAACCCACCTAGCCATTTCGGCTTAATCCACTTTTACTCAACATACTAACAAGTCATGCTCGAGTAATAAATAAAATAAATAACAACCTTGTGGAATAATTAATAAATTCATTCCACTTAAACCATTCAATTCCAATCCTTTAATAATCCAACCAATCCAATAAAATTATGCTTGTATCAACATTCCATACAAACAATTAATCCAATATAATTCAACATGTTTGCATCCATAATTCCATACAAACATAATCAATTCACCAAAACATGTCTCATAAACATAAGCACATGAATTAATTAAATGTATAACCAAACGATTTTCATCCAAGTGTTCTCTAATCATGAAACTAAGTTCTTTTCTTTGGTACCTAAACATGATACTACTTACAACGAAGTAGACATGTACGTACCTCGTGTAAACAATTCGGTTGGACACTTAAAAACTAGAAATCACCTTCAATAAACTCCTCTCCTAAACCAAACAATAAAATCTCAATCAATACCCAATCAATCAAATTTACAGCAACACTAACTTACTTTAAAACCTTCAAAATCCAAATCAAACAACACATTAAAACCCTCCCTTTAGTTAAAATTAAAGGCTTATGTATAATTCTTTAATTTTTCTTCATAAAAACCTTAAAATACACTCTTATACATGAAATTACAACAAGTTTAAAGTTTAATAAAAATCTTAAAATTATTTAAAAACCTCTAATAATCTCCCTTTTTAATGGGTGATTAAACCCTCTTTATAAAACATCAAAAGTAGTACTTAGGAACTATTTTCAACACTTAAAACTTCAATAAAAAAATATATTTATGCTTAATTAACTTTAAACATAATTAATTTTATAATCAAACTCAAGGATAATATTTTAATTATAAAAAAACTTCGTTAAAATCAAATATTGCCCAAAAATCATATTTAGAGGCTGAATTTGGCCACGAGAGGGTGGTGCTTAATTACTACCAAAGTTAGTAAGTCTTTCTTAAAATGTTGTTTCCACATGGAAAACACTACTTTTTTGTCAAAATCGGATGAGTTCAGAACCTGATCGGGATTAAAACGGGATTAATATTAATGAACGGAAATCTTAAAATTAAAACACGATTTTAAGTGTTTAAAATAATATGAAATTAAGTTAAACTAATCAGTAGTTATAATCACCAAAATTTCAAAACATTATTACTATAAAAACCCTAAATCAATTGTTCATAAAAACCCTAAAATCATGATTTTCAATAATTAAAAACCCTAGGTTATAAAATTTACAAAATCTTAAAATTATGACACTTATAAAATCTGAAATTATAAAGTTTAATCATCAAAATACAATTTGATACTAATTAAATTAATTTCAAACAATAAAATCAAAACTCATAAATCAATAATTATAATTACACAAATTAATAAAACTAAGGAGAAAGAAAATAAGACTAACTTTTTTGTGTGGGAAATTTTTTGGGGATTCATGGGGTATTTATAGGAGAGAATTGTAGGGTAAATAAGAAGATTGGGCCTCATAAAAATAATGGGTCGATTAAGTAAACAAATGGGTTAGGCTTGTGTGATTGGACATAAATTGTAGAATAAAGGTGCATAAAATAATTTGTTCAAATAAATTTCGACCCAGATTAATAATTTGAAACTTTTGAAATTAAATTATGAAAAATAACAAATAAATATTATAAATAAAATAAATTTTCATTTATAAAATATTTAAAAATACGGGGGATTACAATAATTTTCTTAATAAGCTTCACAAACCGGTGCGCGTGCAACGCGCGCGGCGCAATCGGACTAGTTGCATTAAGTGTGAAATTGTTGTTCTTTGAGGCTTCCAAGTACTAAAGATTCAATCTTTAATTATGTTAAGTGATTGAAACTTTAAGTTACTAAATTCCATGAATTTTTGTTAAACTTTGTTGATTTAATCATTTTTAGTTGATTGGAATCATAAAGTTGGAAACTTTGTGATAGAAAATTGTTTATCTTCACATTCGAAGATATAATTTTTCAAGGATTCACAAGTATTAAAGTTGGAATCTTTATTGAACTCATGTTCATTTTTCCAACTCCCTCTTATTTTGTCAAAAACTCAAGATTAATTTAAATTAATAGTGAGTAATTGCCCTCTTATTTTTGTTGCACCAAGTTAAACCAATTTAATTAAAGAATGGTTCTTGGGAATTATTTTGGTTAGATACACTTTGAAATTTTATTTTAAGTTAGAATTGTTTAAATTTTTCATTTTGCTCAATAAATTAGTTCTAAAATTAATTTAGAATTAATTAAAATGTCACGGAAAATTTTGGGATCAAAGTCCCGTGGCTATAGCAAGAAAATCAAGGCATAAGCACCCTTGGCTAGCTGGGCTGCGTAGCAGCCCGCATGTGGCTGCCAAGGGGCTGCCTTGAGGATGCGTGCAGCCAAGCCGTGGCTAGGTACGCACGTCCTCATAGCAGCGACATCACAGCAGCAGCACGCTGCTTTGATGGTGCGTGCGTGCGTGCTGTGGTGCGTGGTGTGTGGGGCTGTTATGGTGCGTGGTGCACGAGCATGGTGTTCTTGGACTTGGTGCATGCGTCGTGTAAAAGGGAATATGCGTAGACGTTGCTTGCGAAGCAATGTAGTGCAATGAGTTCGTACAACATGGCCATCAAGGGCCACGTTATTGATGTGTGAAAGTTCGCTGATGTGGGCGGTGTAACGCTTAGCGACATCGGGCCCACTCCCACGTTCATTGAGCATCAAACGGTTGTGCGGAATGTGAGCACTCCATGTCTTAGTGCTAGGCACTTAGACATTTTAGACTACGTATTTTTGCTTAAATTGTCGTTTTAATTATTTTATTAATCTAATTTGGTTTTAATTACTTTAATAAATTTTGGAGGCTAGGCCTCGGGTTTTGAGTGGCATTTCCAAAATTTATTTTGACAAATTTTGGGTTTTACGGGCTTAATTAATTGGATTAATTGAGTTGGATGCGGAATTTAGTAGGAGCTTCAAATATTAATTGCGCTTATTTACATAACCGGTTAAAACAACTTTGACTAGTTTTAATTAGGAGTGTTAATTGGATTAACCACCTAGATTAGTTACTAGTTCACGCGTGTTTAGGCATTGTTACTTGTTTATCGTTGTAAAAAGCATGGGCCATTCACAGATAGTGAATGGATGAATGGAATATATCTTCTCTCACAGGTTTTATGAAATGGCAACTAGTGGGGCCCGATTAGTATAGAAAATACGGACTGCGATCCGTGATGTATTTTTGTAAATCTAAATAAGGTCTGCGAACCGTTGAGTATTTTTGTACCTTAATATTTATATTAGTCTTAATCATAGATACTAGTAATTGCATTTAATTTTGGTCAAGTCTTGGAAGACGAAGCCATGAAGTTGCAAATGAAGACCTTTTGAAGATTTCAAGATCTCAAGGGGTCATGCTAGTTGCCAAATGCATCTCTATTTATGTTTTTCGATATATATATGTGTTTATGTATAAGAATTATATGTTAAGTGCATGTTTAGGATTTCGAATGTTGTGACGATTAATTAAGTTCATTTAAATCAACCAACATAGAAACCCTAGGTCCCTAAATATTGAGTAAAACTTGCCATTCCAAAACAACACTTACCAACCGAACGAGGGTAGTGGTGGGCTACGCCAAAGCGAGGCATCACTACCTCTCCAAGGAACGTAAGGCATACCGGGTATGCAAGTTGGTTTTGGTTATACTCAACGATATGAGTGATGGAGTCCTAACATGTCGTGGCAAAGTGAATAAATTGTTGAGAGAGCATTAGATGCGACGATTTATTCAACCAAGAGTGGCTTGGAGCCATTAGCAAAGCGTTTCTTACCTTAGGAGATTGAGTGTTAAGACAAGCCAAAGCATGCTTAACCACTCTTTGTTTCTTCGGATCTTGGAATCGACTTATTCTCACCCAAAATGAGGACAACTTTAAATGTGTGAATAAGATGTTTTAAATAATTTTAATTAAAAATGCATGAATTCAATATTATTTAGAGTATTATGAATGGTTTTTCATTTCAAATTCTTTTAATTATAGAATCATGTCTTCAAATAACTCAAACAACCAATTCTTGTTACGCTCAATTCTCGACAAGGAAAAGTTGAGTGGGCCAAATTTTCTTGATTGGCAAAGAACTTGCGAATTGTTCTCATGCAAGAGCAAAAGGAATATATCCTTGATGAGGAAATGCCCGAGCCTCCCAATGAGGAGGTGACTCAGGCTGCCCTAAATCGATGGCAAAGTGCCAATTGAGATGTCAAATTCATCATGTTGGCCACAATGTCTCCTGAACTTCAAAAGACTTTCTTTGAGAAGGAGACAGCTTTTGAGATCATTTCTGAACTGCAGAATATGTTCCAAGAGCAAGCCCGAACTAAAAGGTTTGAAACCCACAGGCAGATCCTTGAGAGCAAGCTCAAGAAAGGAGAGCCAGTCAGCCCACATGTACTCAAAATGATAGGATTGTTTGAGAACATGGGAAGGCTTGTTGCGGGGTATTCAACCGAGATGGCAATTGATATCATTCTCCACTCGCTGCACAAAGGCTATAATCAGTTCAAGATGAACTATAACATGCACAACATGGAGAAAACCCTCACCGAGCTTCATGGTATGTTGAATCAAGCAAAGCAAACGCTCAAGGATGAGGGGAAGCATGATATGCTCATGATTAAATAGGGCAAGCCGTTCAAATTCTCAGGCGAGAAGAAGAAAGGCTTTAAGGGGAAGGGAAAAAATAAAACCTTTACGCCTAAGTCTTTTAAATATGATTCCGAATGTTTCTATTTTAAGAAGAAGGGACATTGGAAGAGAGATTGCCTCAAGTTCAAGGAAGATAAGAAGAACAGAACCGTTACTTCTAAATCAGGTATATTCGTTATAGACTTTAACTTCACTAGCTTAGCATCATGGGTATTAGATACCGGATGTGGCTCACACCTTTGTTCCAATTCTCAGGGACTAAGGAACGCTAGAAGGCTAGAGAAGGGAGAGGTTGAACTCCGGGTCGGCAATGGAGCCAGAATTAGTGTCGTATCCGTAGGAACTCTTAGTTTATCTTTTCCCACCGGGCTAGTTTTGGAACTAGATAATGTTTATTATGTTCCTAACATTACCAAAAACATCATTTCAATTTCGGCGTTAGACGCCAAGGGTTTTGTATTTCGAGTAAAAGACAATGAATGTTCGTTTTATCTCGATAATGTTTTATATGGTATTGCACATTCTGAAAATGGTCTTTATGTGCTTTATTTAGACAAACAAGTTTATAATGTGAATAATACTAACAAAAGAGCTAAGACCATGAAGTCAAACCAAACTTACTTGTGGCATTGTCGTCTTGGCCACATTAACATCAAACGCATCAAGAGACTTCTACAAGAAGGTGTTCTTCACTCTTTTGATTTAGAATCGTTTGAGAATTGCGAGGGATGTTTATTAGGCAAGACGATTAAACAACCATTCTCCAAGTTGGGAGAAAGGGCATGAGACTTATTAGGTCTAATACACACTGATGTATGTGGACCAATGAGCTCCACCACAAGAAATGGACACCGATATTTTATCACCTTCACTAATGACTATAGTAGATATGGTTATGTCTACCTAATGTCGCATAAATCTGAATCATCTGAAAAGTTCAAAGAATTTCATAGTGAAGTTGAAAATCAGCTTGGCAAGAAAATCAAAGCCCTTCGATCGGATCGAGGTAGTGAATACTTGAGCCAAGAATTCGATGACCATCTGAAAGAAAAAGGTATATTTTCAGAATTGACACCTCCAGGAACTCCACAATGGAACGGAGTCTCCGAAAGGAGAAATTGGACCTTGTTAGACATGGTACGATCAACAATGGGTCTTAGTGATCTTCCTATCTCTTTATGGGGACATGCACTTCTAACTGCGACACTAACACTGAACCGTGCACCATCAAAAGCTGTAGAATAGACTCCATATGAATTATGGACGAAGAAACCTCCTAGGTTGTCTTTTCTAAAGATATACGGATGACTTATGACAAACTTCATCCCAAATCTGAAAAGGTTTAATTTGTGGCCTACCCAAAAGAAACCAAAGGGTGTTACTTTTACAATAAATCGGAGAACAAAGTGTTTGTTGCTCGCGATGGTGTATTTTTGGAGAAGAAAAACCTTTCAAAAATGACAAGTGGGAGGAAAATCAAACTCGACGAAGTTCGTGAGGATGAGCAACAAAATCAGAATGACAGTTAAAGTGCTCAAACAGCATCTGTTGACGCAGGTCAAAATGATCAAAATGTGCAAAGTCAAACCGACAATGCAAATGCTCAATCCATTACCCTACGTAGGTCTTAGAGGCCGAGATCTCAACCTGATAGATATCTTGGTTTAGTATTAACCGAGAATCAGGACATCCTGATCATGGATGGAGATGAACCGGAAACCTACAAGCAAGCGATGGCAAGCACCGACTCTGCTAAATAGCAAGAAGCCATGAGATTTGAAATGGATTCCATGTTTGAAAATTAAGTATGGGACTTGGTTGACTTACCCGAAGGTTATACACCTATCGGTTGTAAGTGGATTTTCTAGATGAAAACCGAAAAAGATGGAAATGTATTCATTTACAAAGCTAGACTGGTGGCAAAAGGTTACAGACAAGTTCATGGTATTGATTACGATGAAACCTTTTCACCAGTCGCAATGCTTAAATCCGTTCGGATCCTCCAACGATTGCTGCATATTATGAAATATGGCAGATGGATGTCAAAACCGCCTTCGTTAATGGTATTTTAGAAGAAACTGTGTATATGACACAGCCTAAAGGTTTTGTGGACCAAAACAATGCTGGGAAGGTTTGTAAGCTTAAGAAGTCCATTTATGGACTAAAGCAAGCAAGCAGAAGTTGGAATCTGCGATTCGATGAAGCCATCGGTAAGTTTGGTTTTATCAAGAATCCAGATGAATCTTGTGTTTACAAGAAGGTCAGTGGGAGTGACATCGCCTTCCTAGTCTTATATGTCAATGACATATTTCTCATTGGAAATATCATTCCGTTGTTAGAGTATGTAAAGGCCTGGCTTGGAAAATGCTTCTCAATGAAAGATTTAGGAGAGGCTCAGTACATACTAGGCATCAAGATCTATAGGGATAGATAAAAAAAGATGATTGGATTGAGTTAAAGTACTTATATTGATAAGGTACTTGCTCGATTTGGCATGGAGGGGGCCAAGAGAGGTCACCTGCCAATGTCATATGGCATAACCCTAAGCAAGAAGCAGTGCCCACAGACACCTGATGAGCGGGTAAGAATGAATCAGATTCCATAAGCTTCGCTTATTGGATCGATCATGTATGCCATGATATGTACTAGGCCAGATGTATCGTATGCCTTGAGTGCTACGAGCCGTTACCAATCAGATCCAGAAAAGGCCCATTGGACTGCGGCCAAGAATATCCTAAAGTACCTGAAAAGGAACAAGGATAAATTCCTGGTGTATGGTGGTTTAGAGGAATTAGTTGTGGAAGGTTATACCGACGCAAGCTTCCAGACAGACAGAGACGATTTCAAATCGCAATCTGGATATGTTAACTGTCTAAATGGAGGAGCGTTCAGTTGGAAGAGTGCCAAGCAGAGTACAAACGCAGATTCTACAACTGAAGCCGAGTACTTAGCAGCTGCTGAAGCGGCTAAGGAGGCTGTTTGGATTCGTAAGTTTGTTGGCGAACTTGATGTTGTACCCTCCATAAAGGGTCCAATAGCCCTCTATTGTGACAACAATGGAGCTATTGCTCAGGCCAGAGAGCCAAGGGAACATCAGAAAGTCAAACATGTCAAACGGCGGTTTCACATGATTCGAGAATAGAAATCAAAAGGTGAAATCAGAATTTGCAAAGTTGGAACGGATGACAATGTAGCCGATCCACTTACTAAGCCTTTGCCTCAAGTGAAGCACAACAATCACGTTGAGGCAATGGGAATCAAGCATGTAGGAGACTGGCTTTGATTTCCTTGTTTAGTGTTTTAGTTAAAATTTTGAACATTTAATGTAAGACACTAAGAAAAACCATTCAAGTTTTGGAGTAATATAAATTTCATGCAATATTTTATCACTCCGTTTGCTATTTAATTGTGGTTTAGGATTAAATAATGAGTCCATTCGATTCTTGGAATATTCAAAACAAGGTATCAAGACCAGTCTTGGTAGAAATACCTATTAAGTGAACGTTGAATATTATAATCGAAAATTATCCCTAATCGAGGTCATTTAAACGATAAATGAATAATGACCAATTGAGATTAGTGTGTAGTTTGATTTATAGCACTGTTTCTTGTGCTACGAGGACATGATTGTCATAAATCACTTGCACAGCTATTGGTTTAGAACCATACTGGATCGACCTATGAGAATATTTTAAGAGATTAAAAACGTCATAAGTATACTTCTCATTATGGCTATCGGAACCTATTTCCTCGACCATGAGTATTGTGAGTTCTCTTGTTTGAGTACTAGTCCGCTTTGATGTTTTCAAACGTCTGCCGTAATAGGGGATTATAACGCCAACACTCGGGCGGCTAGGTCCTCTCGGTAAGAGGAACTACATTACAAGACTGGGAATGTCCCCCTACTAAATTAGGGAAGACGTCTTTGTTGTATACAAGGCCTCTCGTAGAGCGAGATTGTGAAAATGCATGGCCGTGCTCGGATGGATTTTAGAAATCATCTGTTTATTGACAGTCGGACTCGGAATCGAGAAACACTTCTGGATGTAATAAGGATGACAAAATAATCTTACCTTATAGTTCATGAAGAGACATTAAGCGACATAGGAAAAAGGGTGTACACTAAATGCGCATTTGTCCGGAAGGACAAGTGGGAGATTGAAAGGAATGGTGTCCTTCGAACTAGTGTACTATTCCGTTAGTGGGTTTAAAATTATTAGAAAGCTAATATATTCAGTAAGGTCTAGTGATCGGAATGCCTAGGTGGAGGCCGCTTCCGATCAGTAATATTAATGTATAATTAATATTACAGCTTAATCTTGACTGAACCCTTCGGGTCACACCCTTAGCAGTAAACAAACTGACTCGACGAATTAATTCGGAAGAAATTAATTCGTCGCCCGAGTATTAAATATTTAGACGTCGGAAATTCGAGCTTAGAGCGTCGAAACCGAGCGTTGGAAGTTGAGTAAAAAATAGTAAATGACAAGACCCGCAAAATAATAATAAATCGACCATATTCCCAAAATACCCCTAGCATTGGAGTGCCCCGAGCATCCGAGTGCTAGGGGAAAAAATGTCCTAGCATAGGTGGCTAGCAAGCGTACCAAGCTGAGCCATGCATGGCCGGCTGGTGCATGCTTGCGCACCATAGCTAGCAGCCGCAAGCCTTGCGTGCTAGCAGCAGCTAGCAGCGCACGCAAGGGCCAGCAGCCCGCACTTGTGTGCATGGCTTGCTAGCCATAGCAGAAACCCGTAACATCAAGTCGGGGCTGGGCTGCGGCTAGGCCATAGAGCCGAGTACTTGGGGAAGCAAGTGGGAGCATATGGAAGCAAGTGGGGTGAGGGACATGTGGCACAAGGAGAGTATTGAGTGGGGAGCAAGTATGGTCCCCTACTCTCCATGTGGTCATCACCACCCTTTACATATGATAGTGCCACTTGTAGATTTATTATTAGTTTGCTTATTTATTTTAATTTAGCTTTAAAATAAATTGTGGAATTTCATGACTCCCACATTGATGGGATAGAAATTCCCACTCTCCCTCTTGCCTATAAATACCCATCTTGGGTTTTTGGGAAGAGTTCTTGAGTAGGAGTTCAATAGATCATTGCATTAGCAAAAACTCTTAAACTCATATAATACTCGGGTTTTGGTCGGACCTTGCTAACCTCAAAGTAACGGACCTAAAATTCACTAGTAGTTTTTGCGGGTGGATTTCCGTAGGAGGCTTGCGTATTTTCGGAGCTTAAAGGTTTCAAGTAAGAGCCCGACTTTGAGGGCGAAGCACGCTTCAAAGGTAAATTCAGATTTTATCCTTTTATGTTTATTTGTTATGCTTGATGGTTTTATTAATTGCAAGTGGTTCTTTGGGTCAGGGTTGTTTCCGCGGTGAGTTGGACTTACCAAACCCTAACACAAATGATGATGATGGACACCAAGGTGGCAGATCCAAAAGCACTTTACATTGGGTTCAACACCACTCCTTCATTAGAGCGCGGCTTGAGAGCACAAGAGCTAGAACTTGGAGAATCCACTTCCTTGCACCTTGAGCTTTTTCATTGATATAAGCTTGCTCCAAATGCACCTTCTACCTTACAAAACCATCAACATCAAGACCTAAACCTCGTACAACACCTACAACCACAAAAAGAGAGAAAATAAAGGAGAAAAGATTAGAAAAACCATCAAAATGTACAAAACCGCAAAATAAGAGAGAAAAGGTAAAACAAAGAGCTAAAGCATAAAACTAAGAATTTATTAAGAAGGAAAGCTATGAATAGAAGGTAAAAACAATCTAAATACTCCTCAAATGGGTTCCATATATGACTCCCATTAGCATTGCACTAGCGGTACTTTAACACTGCACATGTATATATAAGAATTAAATAACAGGTTTGAAAACAAAAAGCAACTTTTTCATTAATAAGCTTTTCATTTAAAAAAATTTACATGTCTCAGAAGTAATACTTTTTCAAGTTGTCTACATTCCAAGTTCTTGGAAGCCGCTTGCCGTCTGGAGTTCTAGGCGGTAGGTGTCGTTTCTTACTTCTTCATAGATCCAGTAGGGGCCTCCCCAATTAGGAGTTAGCTTTCCATGCTCATTGGCCCTACCGGTTGCCTCCATTTTTAATAACACAAAGTCCCCAACTTTCATGGGCCGTTTGTGCACTCTTTTGTTATAGGCACGGATCATTCTCAGACGGTAAATCTCATGACACAAGGCGGCATTACCCCTGCGTTCCAAGAGTGGGTCCAATGCTAGCCGCATGGCCTCTCAGTTTGCCTCTTTATCGTATAGCATGACTCGTAGAGTTGGCTCATAATACTCGATGGGAAAGACGGCTTCAACACCGTAAACCATGAGAAATGGAGTTTCACCAGTTACCCCTTTTTCAGTTGTCCATATGGCCCATAGGACATGAATTAATTCTTCAGCCCATAAAACACCGGCTCTTCCAATTTTCTTTTTGATATCGTCTGAGACGAGTTTGTTAAAGGCTTTGACTTGACCGTTTTCTTGGGGTCAGCCGACTAATGCAAAACAATGTGAGATCCCTTGATCTCCCAACCAAGTCTGGAGTTGAGGCGTATCAAGCTGAGGGCCATTATCAAACACCATAGACATAGGTACCCCATACCAGGTGATGATGTTCTTCCAAATGAAAGAGATGACATGCTTTGTCTTAATGCTCCTGACCGCCTTTGCCTCCACCCACTTGGTGAAATAATTAACAGCCACCAAAATATAGCGTTATCCGTATGGAGCAGGAGTATAAGGACCTAGAATGTCCATGCCCCATTTAGCAAACGGGGCTGGATTATGGATTGTCTTCAGGTCAGTAGCTAGACGATGGATTAGCTTGCCAAATTTTTGACACTTGTCACATTTTTTTACCATCCTCATGGCGTTTGCCCCAAGGGTAGGCCAAAAGAAACCCTGCCGCATGGCTCTGACGGCCAAAGATCTACCGCCTATATGGGAGGCGTAATACCCGGTATCCAATTCTTCAAGAACTTCTTGCCCCTTTTCTGGAATAACACTCTTCAACAGAGGTTTTAGAAAACCTGCTTTGAAGAGCTCTCCATTTCTCATCTCAAAGTTTGCAGCACGTTTCTTTAGTACGACTGCCTCCTGGGGTAAATTAGGAAGCATATCTTCTGTCAAATAAGCCCTGATGCCATCCGTCTAGGTAGAGCTTCGGTCAAGTAATCCAATGGGTTCTTCGTCAAATATACTCCATTTTTCCATAACTTCTGAGAAGACTGACCGAGGCATATAACAGGAGGCTAAGGATGCCAATTTTGACAGAGCGTCCGCCTGGTTGACCTGGGCACTTGACTTAGATGGAATTCTTCAAGTGTCCAAGCTTCAGTTTTGACCGCCTGAAGGTATTTGATCATTGTCGGATGGGTGGATTCATATTCACCATGGTATTGGATAATGACCAACTAAGAGTCAGAGCATGCCTCAACTTTTGTTGCCCCTGCTGCCTTGCACATACCGGCTAGTAGGGCTTCATATTCTGCCTCATTGTTTGTGACCTGGAACTTGAATCGTAGTGCATATTCATATTTATCTCCTTCCGGAGACTGACATATTATACCTGCACCACACCCATTCATAGTAGAGCTCCTGTCTACATACAACTTCCAAACATGATCAAGGTTGTTCGGAATAATCGACCTTGTCATTTCGACAATGAAGTCGGCAAATGCCTGACCCTTCACTGCCTTTCTCGGTTGTAGATAATTTTAAGACTTTGCATTTCAATAACCCACTTTAGCATTCTGCCGGATGACTCCAAGGTTTTCATTGGCCGCTTGAGGGGTTGGTCTATGTAGATCACAACCAGATGTACCAAGAAGTAAGGCTTCAGCATCTTAACAGCTATGTAGAGAGGGAGGCCAAATCTTTCAACCATGGGGTGCCACAGTTCAACATTTCTGAGAACATGGCTAATGAAATAGACCAGGAGCTGAATGACGTCTCTCTCAGCAAGGAGAACGACACTGAGGGAATGATCTGAGAGGGCTAAGTACATGTAGAGCATCTCCTTGGGCAAACGGCTAACAAGCCTTGGCAAGGAGTGTAAATGTTCTATCAATTTTTGAAAGGCTACCTCATCATCATTTCCCCATTCGAATCTAGCCTTCTTCCTGATTGCTTGGAAGAAGCAAAGGCATTTGTCACCTAACCGACTGAGAAATCTTCCAAGCGCAGCCAGACAACTAGTGAGCTTCTGAACTTCCTTGATGGTGCATGGTGACTTCATGTGAATTACCACCTATATCTTCTCGGGGTTTGCATCTATTCCCTTTTTGATCAATCAGGAATCCGAGAAACTTCCAAGGATCAACACCAAAAACACACTTTTTTGTATTTAACATGACCTTATGCTGCATGAGTGTGGTGAATGTTTCTCGGAGATCAGCAAGGTGATCCGTCTGTATCTTGGATTTGACTATCATGTCATGAACGTACACCTTTATATTCCTCCCAACCTTATTAACAAAGACTGTATTAATCATTCATTGGAAAGTAGCCGACATTCTTCAAGCCAAACGACATCACCGTATAACAGAATATCCCCGGTTTAGTGACGAAGGTTGTCTTCTCTTTATCTTTTTTCCACATGGGTATCTGGTAAAAGCCTGAGTAGGCATCCATAAAACTTATCAAGGCATGCCTAGCTATAGAGTCGACTGGGTTGTCAATCTTTGGAAGCGGGTAACTGTCCTTTGGACATGCCTTGTTCAAGTCAATGTAATCTACACACATGCGCTAGGTAACGTACCATTCGGCTTCTTTATAAGCACCACGTTCGCAACCCAATCTAGAAAGTTAAATGGCCGAATGAACCCGACATCTAACATCTTTTTAACCTCGGCAACTACCGTTTGACTTCTTTCCTCGCCGCGATTTCTTTTCTTTTGCCGTATGGGCTTTTTTTCCAATCCACGGCGAGTTTGTGGACAACAAGATCTGAGCTTATGCTTGGCATCTCTTCCACTTCAACGATAAAAATGTCTTTGAATTCTTTTAGCAGGAGGTGCAAGTCTGCACCTAACCTTTCAAAGACAGCCATCCCCACCTTAACAATTCGCTCTAGACGGCTATCGTCCAAAGGAATATCAATATGCTCACCAGCCGGCTAGGGACGGAGATCATCTGACTGCTCCTTGATCAGTGATTGCTATTTCTTCTTTTTCTTCACCTCCACAATTTGATTAGCTTTTCTCTTCTTCCCGGCTGCAGGTGGGGCTGAGTCAGAGTTCTTGACATCGTCAAGGTCTATTAGCTCCTTTGGCTGACCGGCTACAGCAGCCGTTGGTTTGAAGTCTGAGAGGTAACACTCCCTTGATGTCTTCTTTTTCATACTTGAGTAGCATGAGAGCTTGGGTGATGACAGCCTTGAACTCATTTACAGTGAGTCGGCCAAGAATGTTGTTATAGGCGGCCAGCTCTTTACCACCAAAAACTGGACAATCATTGTAGGGAATATTTCAAGCATCCCACTTTTGAGCCCCACTGTGATCATACACTTAAGCATGGTGGCGTCCAAAGGGAAGGAAGCTAGAGTAAAAGAGTGGCCAACAAGTTTTAGGAACTTGTAAAACGTTCACAGGGTGAAGGTTACACCCTTTAACGATCCAACAGATCGTTAACTCCAATAGGTCTAGAACCATGACTGTAAGTTCGGGGATGAAGGTACAAATCCAACCTAAAAGATATTGAACCTTCCCTAATAATAGGCCTATACTTTATTCTTCTCGTATTCATGTGCGCTTTCTGACTAACATACAATCAATAGGTTAACCCTAAACCTGTTTAATCTATGTTGCTTGTATATTAATGCACAAACAGATCTATTTTTGGCGATCACTAGAATTATAGTCATATTAACCTAAACAAGATTATAAATTATCTTATTAAGAGTGATTATAAGTACAAATTCACTTTAAACATGCATAAAAGGCGTGATCAAGCAATAATAATAATAAACATCAAGCAACATAATAATTATCATAATCAACATAATAATAAAAATAATCATCATCATAATCATATCAAAGCTTCATAATAATAGCAATATCCTAGGCATGATTCTAACATGATTAATAACAAACTCTAGCATGTCAATAAACATTAAAGATCAATTAGCCCAAACATGACACTTGTAGACACCCAATTGTGTCTCCGCAAAACCAAACCCAGTGATGAATACCTTTCACGTCATTTGATTATCGAACAAAGTGAAAGAGTGGAAAGTCTACTGATGAGGATGTTTTTATTAAAATATTACTCTTTCTGTTTTTAAAAATATTTCTTCTCTTACTCTGTTTATGAAAACTAGCAACCCAATTTAGTTTGCTCCATGATAAAGGGTCCAATAATAGTGTAGTTGGATTAGGCTCAAAAAGAGCTTTCCAATGATATATTATAAACCCAATTCCGATGAATTACGAGGAAGTTATGAATTAAATTAAATTAGGCCCAATGATTTTACATGTGGCCCAATGATCTAGAGGAGGGCCTATTAATTATCATTCCTAATGTGATTAGGATTGATTTTATTCTTCTAGGAATATCTAGAAGGTTCTCTTTAATTCTAATAAGATTAGGATTGATAATTATATTTTAAAAGATGTTTTATATTGAATAAAATATATTAAATCTGCTTGGACGCATAATTACCTGTAACTGGTTTAGAAGGTGATTCCGCATGTAAAAGCGCGTTGTACTTTTGAACCAGCGCGAGACAACAGAGTCATCGCCTGACGCTAACTTTTGTCGCTTGGCGCTGACCTTCGTAGTCTTGCGACGATCCTGTCGTCTGGCACTGACTCATGTCGTTTGCGACAGGAGGTATTTTATTTTGGAATATGATTTTCTTTGATCCCGTGCTATTTTCCCTATTTCCCTATTTTCAAATCATCTACATCTACAATCTACAATCATCTCTCTCTCTCTCTAAAAGCTAGAAGCTTTCTCTCTCTTTTCATTTTCTAAACCTTTCCTTTCTCAAAATTCCTCACTCATTAGTTGTAGACAAACCTAGCCAAGTTTGAAGTTGCCTTTGTCCTAGACGTGAAAGGTTTTTTATTTCAGAGGGTTAGGTCCCAAATTGCTTTTTCAATTATTTAATTTAATTGTTTTTTTTATTATTTTCCTTGAAGTTACTAACGTGTGTATTTTGTTATTAGAAAGAGGTACGAGGTATCGAAATAAGTACTCTAATTGTTTTATTGATCTTTTGATATAGAATTCCTGCTTAGATTATTTTATTGATTCCTAGCTGGTATCATGTTTAGGGTGTTAACTAAAATTTCTAATATCAAGTATGATTATTGTGATGCTTCTTATGTCTTTCCTAATATCATGTTAGTATCATGTTAGGGTTAAAGCTTTGATTTTTAATATTTAGTGACATGCTAGGGTTTATTATTAATCTTGTTAGTATCATGCCTAGGATTTTGCTAATAAAATTATGCTTTATTTTTAATATGATTATTATTTACATGATTATGATAATTATCATTATTATATTGCTTGATTTTTGCTATTGTTATTGCTTGATCATGCCTTTTATGCATGTTTAAAGGGAATTTGTACTTGTAATTACGATTAATAAGATAATTAATAATCTTGTTTAGGCTAATATGATTATAATTTAAGTGATCGCTAATAATACTTTTATTTGTGCATTAATATTCAACCAACATAAATAAATTGGTTTAGGGTAAACCTATTGATTGTATGTTAGTCAGAAAGCGCACATGAATACAAGAAGAATAAAGTAGTGGCCTATTTTTAGGGCGGGTTCAATCTCTTTTAGGTTTGATTTATACCTTCATCCCCGCACTTCCAGTCATGGTTCCAGACCTATTGGAGCTAATGATCTCCTAGATCGTTAAGGGGTGTAACCTTCACCCTGTGAACGGTTTACAATTCCTAAAACTTTTTGGTGACTCTTTTGCTCGATCTTCCTTTCCTTTGGACGCCACCATGCTAAAGTGTATGATCACAATGGGGTTCGAGTGTGGTATGGATTGAAATATTCCCTACAGTTTTTACATGTGCATAGGAAAGACCATCCATAATGCGTCAAAAACATAGGATTGTTACACCTTGGAATCTAGGGAAATATCTTTCACAACTAAGTCGAAATAATGCTACGAAAATAACAGGAAAATTCAAGAACAGAAAGCTGCCGAGGCATGTAGGAATTAACGCTTAGAAAACAGCGTCAGCGCCAAACGATGGCGCTATCGCCTGTCGACAATCTTCTCGTCTGGAGACAGTGCTAGCGTCTGGTGACGACACTATTTGCTCGTGCAAAATTCTTCTACTACCCAGCCAGAAATCTACCTTCTTGTCTCTGAGAATTCACGCTCCATCTACCCAATCGAACGCTCTTGGCAACGAAGGGTACATC
This sequence comes from Chenopodium album, assembly GCF_948465745.1. Lineage (NCBI taxonomy): Eukaryota > Viridiplantae > Streptophyta > Magnoliopsida > Caryophyllales > Amaranthaceae > Chenopodium > Chenopodium album. The sequence goes on from NC_137834.1 coordinate 32,083,821, forward strand.
CGAGTTTGTTGAATTCAAACCATGAAAGTAAGTTTTCTTGTGATAGAGGAATAAACGCATCATCAATTGTCTATCCCTAGATCAAATACAATTTATACAACCTAAACAAACCTAATACGAGTATAAGGCAAGTTAAGGGTCGAACCCAAAGGAGTGAGTCGGTATTAACTATAGCCTAAGTCAAGCTACTTCGAAGATTGTAGTGAGTAGATGGCTGGTACTATGGTAACAAGCTAGATTGATCAAGTAATTCAAGAAACTAATCACTAGGGATATAGGTTCCACATGCAAGTTCAATAATCATGCTAATTGATAGTTCATTCAATTGATTCAAGCATTGCAAAGGACAAACGATAGCAGCAATCAAAAGAATCCAAAAGCTATATCCTATAGGCCAAAGTAGGGGTCACTATGAATGGCTAATCATGGAAAATCACAATCAAACTCAATCAATTAAAGCAATTCTCAAATTGATGGTTCATGTCATTAAGAATTGCAATGCAATCTAGATTAATCTTATAGGTTGATCACTTCTAATATAATTAATCACATGCAAAACTATGTCAACAAATTTAATTGCAACAATTCAATAAATCAAGGATCATCAACTAGCACAAATCATCAATCAAGCATGCTTCCCCTTCTCCCTAGCAACTAATCTACTCACTAATCATGGTGTAACTCAAGAACAAATCACTAGAAATTTCATTGATCATCATTCTAGATCAAAATCAAGAGAAAACAATATTAACTACAATATCAAATTCAAATCCAAGGAAATCAAACAATCAAACATGAATCTAAGACACACAAGTAAAGAGATGAACTAAAAGAAGATATTCTCACTAATATTAATGATTGAAGATGAAAAAATCGAAACTTGATTGAACCAATGTTCAAATATAAATCCAAATCCAAGAACTTCTCTCTAACTTCTCTTCAGCTTCTCTCTCTAAAACTAAGCTAATGAAAATGAACTAAAAGTTATTTTTCAAAAAGGAATTACAATCACTACACCAAAAACTAGTTTATAGATCGCAAAATATAGAAAGGTTATCAAAGGTAGGCGTTCTCCAGAAGAATATAGAACGTATTTGTATAAGAGGTGTTCTGTAAGTTAATTCATATGGAACGGTTAGCATAGTTAACCGTTCCCTATTTCTTTCACTCAAATAACTAAAAATAATAATTAATTATCATAGAGGATATAGAATGGTCATCTTGATAACCGTTTTGTATATTTTTAATTAATTTTTTTAAATTTTAGGAGGAAATTATATATAGAGTATTGTAATAAAAAACACCAGAATATGAGAGTAAGAAACGAAAAAAAAACCCTAAATGACTAACTCCTCTTTCCTCTTAAGATAGCTGATAGCCGTCAATCTCCTTCACCCCTATTCATTTAATCTTCTCTAACTTCTTCCCTTCTCTAAAACCTAACTCCTTTCTCTCCTTCATCCTTCAAATTCCTAAAAACTCCTAACTAACGTCCGAACTTTCCAAATTATTCTGGCCGGAACTTGTACGCAGCACTTGTTAAAGGTTCTCAGTCATCTTATAACTGCTCTATCTGTCGCATCGCCGCTGATTGGTGGGTCGTCTGAGGTAGCATTGAATTGCATTGGTGGTATCAGTATCGCATCGCTGATAAAAAGTCCTACTCGTCGCATCAATACAAACGGTGGCATTGAATTGATTGGTGGGTTGTATGAGGTGGTTGGAGGTGTGCGAATTTGGAACTTCATTCTAATCATCAATTATTAATTTTAGATCTTTAACTTTTATCTGTTGATTTTTATGTTATGATTTGGATTTATTTCTTATTTTCCATCTTTGATATGGTGGTCGAGGTTGGTGGAGACGCTGCGGTGGTCGAGGTTGGTGGAGACGCTGCGGTGGTCGAGGTTGGTGGAGGCGCTGCTATTGGTTCAGGTTGGGGGAAGCGTTGACAGCGGTAGTATTGGATTATTAAGGTGGTTTTGCATTTCAAGGGCAATTCAAGTTGTAATTCGGCCCAATTATGATGTTATTAGCAATTATCAGTTTAGCACATTGATAATTATTAAGTTAGGTTAGGTTAGAGAATTGTATCAAAATATACTTGAGATGTAGTTATTTGAATATAAAAGATAATAAAGTTTGTGTTAATTTGGTATTTGACTTCTAACTTTTACAATTTCAATTCAATTTCATTTATTGATTGATGATATAAATTAGTATATATGCAACCTCAATGAATCTGTGACGCAAAATTATTATTTTTATTAAAAAAAAATCGACAAAGAGAACGGTTATCTTAGCTGACCATTCTCTTTATTCATTTTTTATAAGCCTATGAAATATGAAATAGAACGGTTATCTGTTGCATATAGAACGTCTCTTGTACCCGTTCTCTTTTCCCTTGCATATAGAACACCTCTTGTTCCTGTTCTGTAAACTTTACACATCGCTTAGCAGAAGAACGCCTCTAAGGTGTTCTATAAGACCTATTTCAACAGTTCTCTATTCCCTTTTTTGTAGTAGTGAAGTGTATTTATAAGCAAAGAAGGAAAACGGGTTCCCAGCGCCATCTCTAAAAAATCCCGCGCCCGCGGGGAAATGGGTACGGAACCCATAACAAACTCCGCGGGCTGTCTGGGCAACACCCGCGCCCGTGGGTCTTCTAGCCCGCGCCCGCGGCAAGGGCGCGACAAATGCCCTGCTCCCAAAGACTAATTAGAGGCTCGCGATCTTTCTAATCTTGAGCGCCCTCTCCAATCTACTCGCGCTCGCGGGGAGCCCTTGGGGCAACCGCGGGAAGTTCCTGGTCGATTTTGCTGTTTTGGTGCAACACAATCCGCGCCCGCGTCCTTCAGGACCTGCGCCCGCGGCAACCTGGCAAAAGCTGACGCCCTCTCCAAGGCCTCTCCAAGCCCTCTTTGAGCAGATTGCTTCCTCCTTGCTTAGTCAATATAGCTCATCTTGATCCCTTTGCAAAGACAACTCCTAGGTACCTACAAGAGCAAACAAAGGAAAGGAATAAAAGGGAAAAAGAGCCAAATAAAAGGAAAACACGAAGAAAACACGAAAAACACAAAGAAAGAAGGAAAAAGAGGAACTAAAGGAAAAAGGACCAAAAATAAGAGAAGAAATCATGAAAAAGGGATGAAATCATCCTAAAAGACTACCCTATGAGTGTCATAAATGACACTGATAGAGGAATAAACGCGTCGTCAATTGTCTATCCCTAGATCAAATACAATTTATACAACCTAAACAAACCTAATACGAGTATAAGGCAAGCATAGGGGTCGAACCACAGGGAACGAATAAACACCACCAAATGTTATCGACAATTAAGCTAGTCCGGAATAAGAGATAAATAAACTAAAGTCTAAAGATGCTAAAACAAGAAATAAAACATTAAGGGAAATGGTTTAGGTATAGCATTCACTTGAACATAAACAAAGGCATAGAAATTGAATTAATTATGAACTAAACATGCTCAAATATAGAAGTAAAGGATCCAATCTAGCCGCCTTCTGGGGTCAATTAGCTTCCTCTAACATAGCCTCTATGCTTCCACATTAGAACCATATACTAGGAGGTACTATTAAATAACAATCGATAATAATGAACCCTAGCTAAGTCAAATTATGTTCCTTGTTAGTAAAGATTCACCTTTAATCAACCAACAATGTGCACTTGCAAGAAGATCAAAGAATATCAAGCATATAAAGACTTTAATCACAAATAAATCAAATTCCAAACCCTAGAACATGGTCAAGATCCAACTACACCACAACCATCCCCTTAATGGGGGAATTACTCACTAATCATGCTAACAACAAGATTAATTAACAAATAATCAAGAATCAACATGATTAACAAGAAATATCAACAACTAAAATAATAATCAAAAGAAAGAAATAAAAATAGAGGAGAGAGAGTTAGAGATTCTCATTGATTGAAGATGAAAGTCTATAGAAAAGATGATCAATTTCTTCTTCAAAATCCAAACTCAACAATGGTGAAACCCTTACTTTCTCTCTCTAAACTATTCTAATCCTAAGCTAAACCCAGAGAGAGAAGCTCTCCTATAACTAATTAGATAATAGAATAAAATTGTTAATTGACTCCCTTTCATTTCTAATTACCCCAAAATTGGGTATTTATACAAAGCTAATAAAATAAAAGAGAAATAGAAAAAAAAAAGAAATAAAAAGAGAAAATAAAATAAAGAAAGAAATAAGAAAAGGAAAGTAAATAAGAAATAAAAATAAAAGAAAAATGAAAAATAAAACCAAAAACAAATCCCCCCAAAAACCGATCAGACCCCCCCAGCTCATTTCCCTTTTCTTTTTCAATCTTGGCTGCTTTATGCTCTTCATCACCACCGTTTATCAACCATCAACAACAATCATCAATGGTAATCATCAAACATCATCTTTCATCTTCGCTCTTAGCCGTTCGATCTCACTAAATGCCATGTGCGAAGCTTGTGAGACGGTTCGATCGAACCGATGGTTGGTTCGACCGAACTACGGGGTTGGTTCGGTCGAACCATGGGTGTGTTCGACCACACCTCTTCAATTTAGAGAACTTCGAAAGTTTCTAACTGTTTTGGCACTTCGACCGAACTCCTATGCGGTTTGCCCGAACCCGATTGATTTGCTATTTGCTCTGATTTTGGGCACTTGATTGAAGGGTTGAATTACGATAGGTGCGGAGATTGGGTGGCCGAAATTGAGTGGCTGCAGCGGTGGCTGGAGTCGTGGTTTGGTGAGGTGCGGGGGAAGGAAGCAGCGGTGGTGCAGGTGGTTGATTGGTGTGGGTTTTGGTGGACGGTGGTGCAGGGGTTGTTGATTGGTTTAGGTGGGCTGCTGTGTGTGGTACGGTGCTGTTGCGGTTGCGCTGAGTTGAGTGAGTTAGTATGGCTGTTGCAATTGGTTGTGATTGGTGTTGAGGTGAAGGCTGCTATAGGTGGGTGCGAATTGTTGGGAAAGGTGAATTGGTGGGCTGATTTGGGGTTGCCATCTGCTGGGTAGTGCTGCTCTGTTGCGTGAGGGAGTGGGATCAGGTGAGTTATGTGTGGGTTTGGTTGCTGCTATTATTGCTGGAGCAGGGGGGTTCTGATTGGTGTGGTGGAGGTTAAGAAGGTGGGGTGATGGATAAGTTGGTAGCATGCTTGTGAAATGGGCATTTGGCGTTTGACTCAAATTGGGACCCGAATTCACTTGACATAAAACCCGAACCCCTACACACAAAACCGAAGGAAGGAATTGGGATAAATAAAATAAAATAAATAAAATGGAAATAAATAAAATAAAATAGAAAATAAGAGGAATAAACTAAAACTAGCAAAATTAAATAAAACTATACAAGAAAAAAAAAAAAAAATAACAAAATAAAAATAAAGCTAATTAAAACTATAAAAGTAACAAAGAAAAGGAACGAAATAAAATAAATCGACAGCAAATAAAATACGAAAATAAACTAGAAACCAATTAAATAAAGAAATTAAAATAAAACATACTAAAACGAAGAAATAAACTAGAAACTTTATTAAAAGGAAAACAAGAGATAAAGGGAAAATAAACACGGAAATAGCTCTAAAACTACTCCCTAAGAGTGACATAAATGTCACTCATCAGACACTCATCATCTTGCGGGGCCCAATCCACACGCGCCAACCCTTCCAAAGGTAAGGCTTCCGCGCGGTGCACCCGAACTCATAACCATGGACCCTCTTTGACTAATCCATATCTTGAACTTTAGAGAACTAGAGTCATTGTTAGGTTGCAAACTCATTACATCATATCGAGACTATATGACTACTTGTGCATTATTTGTTGTGCATATTTTATTTATGTGTTTCTCCTAACCGTTTGTTTGACTCGTGAATAAGTTAATTAAATTAATTAATGACTAAAGGACTTTGCTAATTTAATTAATTAATTAATGATTAAAGTCTAATAATTTTATCAAACTTGACTTAGTACGACTTTTGGGCTAGTCCCTTTAGAGCAAAATACTGGAAACAATCCCAGATCGATGTTCCAGAATGGCGCAGAGATTTGGAATGTGATGTGCAAAGTCAAACCGACAATGCAAATGCTCAATCCATTACCCTATGTAGGTCTCAGAGGCCGAGATTTCAACCTGATAGATATCTTGGTTTAGTATTAACCGAGAATCAGGACATCTTGATTATGGATGGAGATGAACCGACAACCTACAAGCAAGCGATGGCAAGCACGACTCTGCTAAATGGCAAGAGGCCATGAGATCTGAAATGGATTCCATGTTTGAAAATCAAGTCTTGGACTTGGTTGACTTACCCGAAGGTTATACACCGATCGGATGTAAGTGGATTTTCAAGTTGAAAATCGACAAACATGGAAATGTATTCATTTACAAAGCTAGATTGGTGGCAAAAGGTTATAGACAAGTTCATGGTATTGATTACGATGAAACCTTTTCACCAGTCGCAATGCTTAAATCCGTTCGGATCTCCTAGCGATTGATGCATATTACAATTATGAAATATGGCAGATGAACATCAAAACCGCCATCCTTAATGGTATTTTGGAAGAAACTGTGTATATGACACAGCCTGAAGGTTTTATCGACCAAAATGATGTTGGGAAGGTTTGTAAGCTAAAGAAGTCCATTTATGGACTAAAGTAAGCAAATAGAAGTTGGAATCTGCGATTCGATGAAGCCATCAGTAAGTTTGGTTTTATCAAGAATCCAGATGAATCTTGTGTTTACAAGAAGGTCAGTGGGAGTGACATCGCCTTCTTAGTCTTATATGTCGATGACATATTGCTCATTGGAAACAACATTCCGTTGTTAGAGTATTTAAAGACATGGCTTGGAAAGTGCTTCTCAATGAAAGACTTGGGAGAGGCTCAGTACATACTAAGCATAAAGGTTTATAAGGATAGATCAAAAAGGATGATTGGATTGAGTTAAAGTAATTATATTGATAAGGTACTTGCTTGATTTGGCATGCAGGATGCCAAGAGAGGTCACCTGCCAATGTCACATGGCATAACCCTAAGCAAGAAGCGGTGTCCACAGACACCTGATGAGCGGGTAAGAATGAATCAGATTCCATATGCTTCGCTTATTAGATCGTTCATGTATGCCATGATATGTACTAGGCCATATGTATCGTATGCCTTGAGTGCTACGAGCCGCTACCAATCCGATCTAGGAGAGGCGTATTGGACTGCGGCCAAGAATATCCTAAAGTACCTGAAAAGGAACAAGGATAAATTCTTGGTGTATGGTGGTTTAGAGAAATTAGTTATGGAAGGTTATACCGACGCAAGCTTCCAGAAAGACAGAGACGATTTCAAATCGCAATCTGGATATGTGTTCTGTCTAAATGGAGGGGCGTTTAGTTGGAAGAGTGCCAATCAGAGTACAACTGCAGATTCTACAACTGAAGCCGAATACTTAGCAACTGTTAAAGCAACTAAGGAGGCTGTTTGGATTCGTAAGTTCGTTGGTGAACTTGATGTTGTACCCTCCATAAAGGGTCCAATAGCCCTCTATTGTGACAACAATGAAGCTATTGCTCAGGCCAGAGAGACAAGGGAACATCAGAAGGTCAAACATGTCAAACGGCGGTTTCACATGATTCGAGAATGGAAATCAGAAGGTGAAATCATAATTTGCAAAGTTGGAACGGATGACAATGTAGCCGATCCAGTTACTAAACCTTTGCCTCAAGTGAAGCACAACAAGCACGTTGAGGCAATGGGAATCAAGCATATAGGAGACAGGCTTTGATTTCCTTATTTAGTGTTTTACTTAATTTTGAACATTTAATGTAAGACACTAACAAAACCCATTCAAGTTTTGGAGGAATATAAATTTCATGCAATATTTTATCACTCCGTTAGCTATTTAATTGTGGTTTAGGATTAAATAATGAGTGCATTTGATTATGAGAATATTCAAAATAGGGTATCAAGACCAGTCTTGGTAAGGAAACACCTATTAAGTGAACATTGAATATTATAATCGAAAATTATCCCAAATCAAGGTCATTTAAACGGTGGATGATTAATGACCAATTAAGATTAGTGTGTAGTCTGATTTATAGCACCGTTTCTTGTGCTACGAGGACATGATTGTCATAAATCATTTGCACATGTAATGGTTTAGAACCATACTGGATCGACCTATGATAATACATTAAGAGATTAAAAATTGTCATAAGTATACTTCTCATTATGGATATGGGAGCCTATTTCCTCGACCATGAGTACTTTCAGTTCACTTGTTTGAGTACTAGTCCGCTTTGATGTTGTCAAACGTCTGCCATAATAGAGGATTATAACCGCAACACTTAGGCGGCTAGGTCCTCTAAGTAAGAGGAGCTACATTAAAATACTGGGAATGTCCCCCTACTAAAATAGGGAAGATGTCTTTGTTGTATACAAGGCCTCTCGTAGAGCGAGACTGTGAAAATGCATGACCGTGCTCCGATGGATTTTAGAAATCATCTGTTTATAGATAGTCATGTTGGGGTTTGGTGAGTCTGACACACCGCGGAAACAACCCCGACCCGAGGAACCACTCGCAATAATTAAAATCATAAAGCATAAATAAATAATCACAAAGAAAAGATAACGAATCTTACCCTCGAAGCGAGCTTCGCCCAAAAACCGGGGCTCTTACTTGAAAGCTACGAGCACGTCAAGCGCCGCGCCTCCGACGGTATCCACCCACAAAAAGGCGAACACAACTTTAAGCACCGCTACCTTGGGGTTAGCAAGGTCCGACCAAAACCCGAGTGTTATTAGAGTTTAAGAGTTTTCCCAAAAATATGGAATGCTCTTTCTAACTCCCACTCAAACAAAGAATTCTCAAGCCATGCCATGACTATTTATAAGGAAGTATGCCTTATGAATTTCACTCATCTTTCAATGTGGGACTTTTCACAAAAAGATCCCACATGGAAAGATTGGTGAATTCAACCCTTAGTTAAATAAACAAAGGAACAAGTAACAAGTGTCACATGGTTAGGTGTGGACCACTTTCTCACTTGGTCCCCAAGGCATTTCACATGCAATGTGAACTAACCATGTGTCACCTAACCTTGAGCCCCAAGTTGGGTTCGGTTGGCCCATTTTATTTTGGCCCATGTCCATGACCCATCAACCCGGGTCCACGGCCATTGCCACATGTGTCGCCACCATGGCGCGCCGCCACCATGGCGCTGCCACGTGGCACACTGCCACTTGGTGGCTGCCACTAGGTGGCTGCCAATGTGGCGGCTGCCAACGTGGCGGCCACGTGTGCTGCCACGTGTGCTGCCACATGGCGTTTTGCCATGTGTGCTGCCACGTGGCATGCTCTTATTGGGCATGCATTCCTAGCCTTTTGCGTGGCTAGGAGTTTACTTGTTACTTGATGCATTTTCCCGTCTTGCCAAATCCTAAATTTTTGCTCGACATTTGAGATTCTCCGACGCTCGGTTTTGACGCTCCAAGCTCGAATTTCCGACGTCTAAATGTTTAACACTCGGGCGACGAATTAATTTCTTCCGAATTAATTCGTCGAGTTGGTTCGTATATTTTTCTTGGGTGTGACCCGAAGGGTTCAGTCAAGATTAAGCTGTAATATTAATTATATTAATATTACTGATCGGAAGCGGCCTCCACCCAGGCATTCCGATCACTTGACCTTACTGAATATATTAGCTTTCTAATAATTCTGAATCCGCTATCAGAATAATACACTTGTTCGAAGGACACCATTCCTTTCAATCTCCCACTTGTCCTTTCGGACAAGTGTGTATTTAGTGTATAAGCCCTTTTCTATGTCTCTTCATGTCTCTTCATGAACTACAGAGTAAGATTACTCGTCATCTCTGTTACGTCCAGAAGTGTTTCTCGAAATCCGAGTTTGACTGTTATTAAGCAGATGATTTCTAAAATCCATCTGAGCACGGCCATGCATTTTCACAGTCTCGCTCTTCGAGAGGCCTTGTAAACAACAAGACATGTTCCCTATTGTTAGTAGGGGGACATTTCCAGTCTTGTAATGTAGCTTCTCTTACTAAGAGGACTCACCCGCCTGATATCTGTCTTTATAATCCCCAGTTACGGCAGACGTTTGGCGGATACCAAAGCGGACCAGTACTCAAACAAGAGATCTCCCACTACTCATTGTCAAAGGAAAAGAGTTCCGATAGTAATAATGAGAAAATACTTATGACGATTTTTAAATCTCTTAAAGTATCCTCATAGGTCGATCTAGTATGGTTCTAAACCTATACCTGTGCAAATGATTTATATCCTCATAGCATAAGAAACGGTGCTACAAATCATACTACACACTAATATCTGATGGTCATCAATCGTCCACAAAATATGACCTTGATTAGGGATAATTTTCGATTAAAATATTCAATGTTCACTTAATAGGTGTTTCTTTATCCAAGCCATTGACTTGATACCCTATTTTGAATATTTATTAAAATCGAATGGACTCATTATTTAATTCTAAACCACAATTAAATAGTTTTGTGGAATATTTAGAAATATTTTATTCCACTATGAAACTTCAGAATGTTTCATCTTATGATAAATGGTTTTTCCCAAATGTTTTAAGAGTAGTACTCTTCATAAAACATTCATAAAAATCACACTCATATTTGATATGCTTGATTTCTTTCATGCAATTATGAATGTTGTCGTTCACTTATTGCATAGGTTTAGTTATAATTACTTTGCAAACCTTAGCATCTTCATTATCCACCATTTCCATAATAAGATGATAAAATTTTGAGAGTGTTACTGGATTACATGTGATTCAGGATTTATTGTCCAAGCAATGGCTCCCACTCATTTTTATGATTCAAGACCTTCTACTTGACAACCTACAATCATCAATGTTCAACAACGAACTTTTCCATTTAACATCTTTCCTTATTATTGCCTTTAAGGCAACAATATTCTCAACATATATTTTAGTAGACTCCCTGATGATGCCTTGCTTGGGTTTCACTCCAAGCGACTCACAACGATTTGGGATACCCTAATCACTTGTGAGCATGGAAATTTTCCTTAAATTCCCGCACATTATACATGGATGCATATCCATGTTACCATTCTCAAGCCACAACACTTCTTGCCTCGTGCTTATAAATGGATTCCTTGCTAAGGATCTAATCCTTGTTAAGGTTTGTGCTTGCAACATCAAAACTCAAATTATATTTGTTTCCATGCGTCAAGAACTCATCCAACTACTTATCTAAGTTCTTTGGATGTTCTTGACTATAATCTAATGATCTAATACTTAGATTAATGTCGATTGGTATTATATACGTACTTCACATGCTCTAAGCATTTAAGTCATCTGACGATTCCATATCATAGCTTTACATGATGGATTTAATTCTAGAATTATTCTCAATTTTATTCCATCCATGTAACATTTAGCTCATACAGTTACACTGAGTCTTGCCAAATTGTTCGCTATATGATGTGGTTGAAAGTCTCCTACTAGAGTCTTTCTCGTTTGACTTAGTACTTAGCCTAGCTTATACATAGGTCAAACATTTACTTAGCTTCATACATATAGGTCGAAAGCCTTTCAAAGTCCTTCATGTTTAACATGGTAATTTCTTTTACTCATTTAAACATTTAATTAAGTCTATACCATAGAACTTAATTCCCAACATGTACTAAGTATCGTCTTTAGCTCGGTCCATTGTCGAAAATACTTTCAAATCTAAACATTTAGCATTTGATGGTTGTTTCACAATAGAGTTCGTAAACTTCTTGTTGGACCATTACTTTTGCTCCCACTAAACTTCTTGTTCATTAGAATTTCTATGTTTCTCCATAAGTCAATCCCCTTATTAACTTTATGAGAAAACACGTTCCAATTCCTTCATGCAATGCTTCCTTTAATCCTATGACGGATTCCATGTGCTTGCTTTCAAATCTAGCATTATTTAGATTTTCAAAACCCTTAGACTATTCCATAGTCACTTCCAAAATCCTATTTTGGGTAGGCGGTTTTTGTATCTATTTTTCCATATTTCATATGTGCAATTTTGCTAGATCAATCACGAAAAGACTTGAGCATTCCGATTGGTGAATGGGATTTTATTAAAATCAACTCCTTGATATTAATTATATCCTTTACAACCAATCTAGCTATGTATGCATATACATTTCCACATTTGTTAGTTTTCTCCTTGAAAACTTATTTGCAATTGACGGGTCTTTCACCTTTCATGCAAATTAATCAAGTTTCAAACATGATTTTCAAACATGGAGTCTATTTCGGATTTTCATGGTCTTTAACCATTATTCGGAATTTGGATTTGTCGTAGCTATCTTACAAGACATTATTCCTTTACTATATAATAGTAAATAGTATGCTTGTAAGTCTTAGGTTTGTTTCTAACTTAATAGAAAATTTATAGGATTCAATCTAAGCCTTTGGGGAATTCTATACCTATACGGGGCAATTGCATCAAACACTGAGTTTTAAGGCGCTTTCAAAGCCCTTTTATTATGTTGATCTTACTCCAACATTTTTAATGTTTTGTGAGTAATGAATTCTCTTTTAAGGCACTTGTAAAGTCCTTTTGAGTATTCTTGATCAAGCATTCTCCTGAAGTCCTTTAAGGTCTTCCGAGATTCTCAGTTCTAGTTTGTTGCTAAGTTCGATGGTCATCGAGTTCATTTGTCTCCCACTTGTAGTTTTGGAAACGTGTTACTTTCCAGAAAGACACTACTTAGAGCAACAAACAATTTTTGTTCTCAATTAGGATGTGGAGGTAATACCCGTAGTCTCACTTGAATGCTTACAAAGAGACATGTATATTGTCTTTGGGTAAAAGTTTGTTGTGAAACAAACAGTTAGCTCCTACTTGAGCTATCTTAGTCTTTATTGAGCCATTCAGCTCCCACTGAGTCACCTAGCTCCCACTGAGCCACTTTGCTCCCACTGAGCTAGTGAACTCCCACTGAGACTAAGAGCCTTAGACATATACTTGAAAAGACTTTTAGAAGTTATTTCTATCCATAACTGAATATGGCGTCCTTTCTTAGCTTCGACACATTGTTTAGTGTAACATTAGTCATTTGTGCAAATCTTTAAGAACTTTATAGGAAGGGTTGTGAACCATCATTGTTCGAGTCATTTTCAAATGACACCGAGGTCTCCATGAAGACACACTATGTTCTTTGTGGAGTTATTTATGAAAATTTCCTTTCATAACTTTGAGATAGTCACGCTTGGCTCAAGCAAACATCGCTCGATCTAATTTGATATCTTGCCAAGTCGATTCTGTACTTCACTGAAATCTTGAGCTACTCAAGTCAAGTTTGTTCACATTTGATAAATATAGCCATATCCTTTCAAATTCTTTGTGAAACGTTGAAGTAATTGAATCCTCTTTAGCCTTCGGAGTCAACTGTCTATACCAAGAACAATAGCTCTCTGTTTTGTCGGTTTCAACAAGTAAGACTTGCTTGTCTTAGAACGATTCCAAATCGAGCAACTATCAAGAGTATATCTAATAGAGCCTTTGAGTACGTTCTTGTTGATGTGACATTGCTAAAGATGTTCGGAATGCAAATCAAGCCCATGACTTGAACTTAGTGAGTTTATCATGTTTAGGGAAATGTTTGTTTATAATCAGGCATTCTTGACTCAATGCTTGGATAACCATACCATTCAAATAAATCTTGCAACTATTGCTCATTACTTTGAATGTGAGTCTTTCCGTGTGTAAACGGATCAATTGCTGATTATGGGACATAATAACCATTACTTATTCCAGCCTTTGGCTTAAAAGGTCTTTAAACAAAACATACGACCTTACAACTGATGTAGCTCTTCTTGCTTCATTCTAAGCTTGTAAGTCGATAACTTAGCATAACTTCAATAGTTTGAGGTCACTATCATAGTGGAACACTCAAGCAGTATCCGATACTTGTGAAGATAACAAATTGCTAAGTTAACTACAATAACATGAACTCATGAATTGAAATGAAATCTAATTCCTTTTCTTCGTTCCTTCTTTCCTATATTTCTTATCATACAATATCTCATAATCTTACTTTAAGAATCATTTCTTTAAGTACCTTGACTCTTATACTTTGTTAGGCGTAATCAAGCACCTAGTGCGCCGTAAGTTCCATCTTTTCCATTAATTCTTACTCGAATTACTACATCAATGAGTCCTACTCAATTATGTATGATGCGAAAGGATACGTTGGTTGTCAATCTTGAGATTGCAACTCAATTCCTCATGTTTTATCAAAACTACATAGTATTTTGAATACATGATGTCCAACCGTCCTTTCGGACTTAGTTATAAAAGTCATTTATGAGAATTGTATTTTAGAAATGCTTTTCCTGTCTTTGAGATCTATTCTCAAAGATTTCCTTTACCAATCATGGAAACAATATTATTTGATTTAGAATACTATAAATATAAGTGCTAAGTATAACCATTTATCAAGAACATAATAAGTTTGAAATTTAATAGCATTCATGCAAACTTCAATCTTATTAAACGTCTTATTTACGCATAATAATTGTCCCTATTTGGCGAAAATAAGGCGATTCCAAGATCCGAAGAAACAAAGAGTGGTTAAGCATGCTTTGGCTTGTCTTAAACACTCAATCTTCTAGGGTAAGCATTGCCTTGCTAATGGCTCTAAGCCACTCTTGGTTAGACAATCGTCGCATCTAATGCATCTTTGACGATGTATCTCTTTTGCCACGGTATGTGAGGACTCCTCACTCATACCGATGAGTTAAACCAAAACCAACGTGCACACCCGGTGTGCCTTACGCGCCTTGGAGAAGTGATGGCACCTCGCTTTGGCGTAGCCTACCATCATCCTCGTCCGGTCAATAAGTGTCGTTTTGGAAAGGCAAGTTTGACTCAATATTATTAGGGACCTAGGATTTCTATGTTGGTTGATTTAAGTGAACTTAACTAATCATCGCAACATCAAGAAAACCTAAACATGCATCTAACGGATAATTCACATATATATAAGCATAAAATATAAAGCGAAATTATAGATGCATATTGGCAACTAGCATGACCCCTTGAATTCTTCAAATCTTCAAAAGGTCTTCATTTGCAATTCAAGGCTTTGTCTTCCAAGATACGCCGTCTTCAAGACTTACCAAACTATGAAAATTACTAGTGTCTACAACTAGGAATAATCTAAATATAAAGGTACAAAAATACTTAACGGTGCGTAGACCGTATTTAGATTTACAGAAATACATAACGGCACGTAGTCCGTATTTTCTATCCTAGTCGGGTCCCACTAGTTGCCATTACATAAAACCTGTGAGAGAGAATATACATTCCATTCATCCATTCACTATTTGTGAATGGCCCATGCAATTTACAAAATCAAACAAGTAAAATGCATTTAAACAACGCGCGCACTAGTAACTAATCTAGGTGGTTAATCCGATTAACACGCCTAATTAAAACTAGTCAAAGTTGTTTAACCGATTATGTAATTGACGTCATTAATAATTGAAGCTCCCACTAAATTCCGCATTTCCCTTAATTAATCTAATTAATTAAGTCGGTAGCACCCAAACTTGTCAAAATAAAATTTTGCCAATGCCGCTCAAAACCGAGGCCTAGCCTCCCAAAATTTTAATTAAAATAAACAAAATTAATTAAAATAAGTAAAACGGCAAAATAATTAACATCAAGCCTTACTACGGCTAGTCACCTCACCTCACCGCACCAAGCATACGCACACACCCAAAAAACCGCACACACGACCCACGGCACGCGGCCACATGCTGCTGCCGCGCGTGTGGCCGCACGCAAGGTGGGGCAGCCACCTTGGCAGCCACATGCGGGCTGCTGTGCAGCCCGGCTCGCCAAGGTGGTTCTTTGCCTCGTTTTGCGTGCCATGGCCTCGGGATTTGATCCCTTTTCGCGAGACAAAAATAATTAATTCTAAATTAATTTTAGAACTAATTTAGATAGCAAAATAAAATTTTAAACAAGTCTAACTTAATAAAATTTTCAAAGTGCAAATAACCAAAATAATTCCAAGAACCATTATTAATTAAATTGGTTTAGCTTGGTGCAACATAAAATTGAGGCAATTTCTCACTTTCAATTTAATCAATTTAAATTAAACTTGAGAATTTGACAAAGAAAAAGGGAAGTTGGAAAAATATGAACTTTAATGTTCAAATGAAAATTTCAACATCTAAATTTTGTGAATCCTTGAAAATTTTATCTTCCAACAAGAAGATAACAAAATTTCTATCACAAAAATCGAAACTTTATGTTTCCAATCAACTCAAAATGATTAAAACATCAAAGTTTAACACAAAATAACATGGAATTTAGTGGTTTTTAAAGTTTCAATCACTTATCACAAATAAAGATTGAATCTTTAACACTTAGGAAGCCTCAAAAATAAAACTTTCACACTAAAAAGCAATTAGTTTGCAATTATGTGAAAATAAATCAACCTTTAAGCATCAAATACTACCAAGTAAGTGTGCTTTAAGGGGACATAAAAATGCAGAAAATAATGCAAATAATCAACCATATAATCAACAATTTATGCCATTAATTTCAAGGTTAGAAAAGACTTAAAATTTTTCGTCAAAAACGAAAAACCCCTCGAAAAAGGCATTTCTGGTCAGAATTTGGCTAAAATCACTGTCCCCTTTAGCGAAAATCTGGGTTCTGAGCCAAACTCGACATTAAAAACGGGATTAAAAAAATAAAACCGAGCTACTAATCTAATTAGCAACTTAAACCAGAAAATTAAGCCAAAATAAACCTTGAAAAACATGATTATAAAAATAAACGAGCGGGGCTCCGATACCGCTGTTGGGGTTTGGTGAGTCCGACTCACCGCGGAAACAACCCCGACCCGAGGAACCACTCGCAATAATTAAAATCATAAAGCATAAATAAATAATCACAAAGAAAAGATAACGAATCTTACCCTCGAAGCGAGCTTCGCCCAAAAACCGGGGCTCTTACTTGAAAGCTACGAGCACGTCAAGCGCCGCGCCTCCGACGGTATCCACCCACAAAAAGGCGAACACAACTTTAAGCACCGCTACCTTGGGGTTAGCAAGGTCCGACCAAAACCCGAGTGTTATTAGAGTTTAAGAGTTTTCCCAAAAATATGGAATGCTCTTTCTAACTCCCACTCAAGCAAAGAATTCTCAAGCCATGCCATGACTATTTATAAGGAAGTATGCCTTGTGAATTTCACTCATCTTTCAATGTGGGACTTTTCACAAAAAGATCCCACATGGAATGATTGGTGAATTCAACCCTTAGTTAAATAAACAAAGGAACAAGTAACAAGTGTCACATGGTTAGGTGTGGACCACTTTCTCACTTGGTCCCCAAGGCATTTCACATGCAATGTGAACTAACCATGTGTCACCCAACCTTGAGCCCCAAGTTGGGTTCGGTTGGCCCATTTTATTTTGGCCCGTGTCCATGACCCATCAACCCGGGTCCACGACCATTGCCACATGTGTCGCCACCGTGGCGCGCCGCCACCATGGCGCTGCCACGTGGCACACTGCCACTTGGTGGCTGCCACTAGGTGGCTGCCAATGTGGCGGCTGCCAACGTGGCGGCCACGTGTGCTGCCACGTGTGCTGCCACATGGCGTTTTGCCATGTGTGCTGCCACGTGGCATGCTCTTATTGGGCATGCATTCCTAGCCTTTTGCGTGGCTAGGATTTTACTTGTTACTTGATGCATTTTCCCGGTTTGCCAAATCCTAAATTTTGGCTTGACATTTGAGATTCTCCGACGCTCGGTTTTGACACTCCAAGCTCGAATTTCCGACGTCTAAATGTTTAACACTCGGGCGACGAATTAATTTCTTCCAAATTAATTCGTCGAGTTGGTTCGTATATTTTGCTTGGGTGTGACCCGAAGGGTTCAGTCAAGATTAAGCCGTAATATTAATTATATTAATATTACTGATCGGAAGCGGCCTCCACCCAGGCATTCCGATCACTTGACCTTACTGAATATATTAGCTTTCTAATAATTCTGAACCCGCTATCAGAATAATACACTTGTTCGAAGGACACCATTCCTTTCAAGTCAGATTCGGAATGGAGAAACACTTCTGGACGTAATATGGATGACAAAATAATCTTACCTCATAGTTCATGAAAAGACATTAAGCGACATAAGAAAAAGGATGTACACTAAATGCGCACTAGTCCGGAAGGACAAGTAATAGATTGAAAGGAATGGTGTCCTTCGAACAAGTGTACTATTCCGTTAGTGGGTTTAGAATTATTAGAAAGCTATTATATTCAGTAAGGTCAAGTGATCGAAGTGCCGGGGTGGAGGCCGCTTCTGATCAGTATTATTAATGCATAATTAATATTACAACTTAATCTTGACTAAACCCTTCGGGTCACACCCAAGCAACTAACGAACCAAAGCGAAGAATTAATCCGGAAGGAATTAATAAGTCGACCGAGTAATGAATATTTAGACGTCGGGAATTCGAGCTTAGAGCGTCGAAACCGAACGTCGAAAGTCGAGTCGAAAAATTGTAAAAGACTAGACGTGAAAATAATAATAAATCAACAAAGACTAAAATACCTCTAGCATCGGAATGCCTCGAGAAAACCGAGTGCTAGGGCATATGACCTAGCATGGTGGCTAGCATGCGCACCAATCCGAGGCTAGGCTGGCTGGTGCATGCTAGCGCAGCAATGCTAGCATCGCAAGGCTAGGCGCGCCAGCTGTAGTAGCTAGTAGCATCATGGCTAGGCCAATGCGTGCTGCCTAGCAATGCTGGGCCAAGGCGCAAGGCCAGCAGCATCCTGCATCCTTGGTGCGTGGCTTTCTAGCTGAGAGCGCTAGCAGCCCACAAAAGCATGCTGGGCTTGCTGGCTGGTAGCGCTAGCAGCTCGCACACTTGTGCTGGCTTGCTGGGTGAGGCAGACACGGACAAGGCAGCCCAGCTTGGGTGCCTTGATGACCAAGGGTGGGTGCCATATGGCGCATGGTGAGAGGTGTGTGAAGTGTTGTGTTGGCTGGTTTTGGGAGACGGAGTGGGGAGCAAGTTTGGTACCTCCTCCTCCAAATGGTCCTCACCTAACCACTCACATGAGCTTGCCACTTGTTGATTTATTACTAGTTTTATTATTAATTTTATTTCAGCTTTAAAATAAAATGGGAAAATCAAATTCTCCCACATTGATGGGAGAACTTTTCACTCTCTAGCTCTTCCCAATCAATACCCAACTTGGGGCATTGGGAAGAGCACTTGAGTAAGAGTTGAAAAAGGTATCACTATTGTGAAAACCTTTGAACTCATTAATTACTCGGGTTTTGGTTGGCCCTTGCTAACCCCAAGGCATTGGACCGTTTTCGGTGGTCGATTTGTGGGTGGACTTTCGTTGGAGGCCTTCGTAATTTCGAGGCTTGCTTTCGAAGTAAGAGCCCCTTCCGGTCGGGCTAAGCACGCTCCAAAGGTAATCGTTTTATCTTAATCTTGTTATTAATTTAATTATGTTTATAGTTTTATTTATTGCAAGTGCAGTCTTGGTTTTGGGTTTGTTTCTGCGGTGAGTCGGACTCACCAAACCCCAACAAGGATTCATACGGAAATCGAGCAAATGCCCTTAACAATAGAAAAAAGGCATAAACAGGCTTATAATCAAGCAATAGAGGATGATGAAGTAATCCAAGAAGAAGAAGATGAGGAAGAACCTTGGTATACAGACATCCTCAACTATGTCACAAAGCGAGAATAACCACCCCATGCTCACAAAAGAGCAAAGCGAGCCTTAAGACTTTTGGCTTCCCAATATGTGCTCATTAATGATGAGTTACACAAAAGGGTACCTAAAGATCGAGCTCTTCTATGTGTAGGCAAAAAGGAAACCCAAAGAGCTATGAGAATAGTCCACGAAGGGCTATGTGGAACACACGTAAATGGCAAAATGCTAGTCCAATAGATAATGCGCGAAGGATATTATTGGACTACCATGAATGGGGACTGTCATCAATATGTCAAAAGATGCCCTAAATGCCAAATATATGCTTACTTTCAACATGGTCCTTTGTCTCTCCTCTACACCTATTCATCACCATGGCCATTCTCAACATGGGGAATAGATATTATTGGAAGAATTACTCCTCCGGGAACAGGAGGCCATGAATACATATTAGTAGCAATTGATAACTTCACTAAATGGGTTGAAGCAAAATCATATGCTAAACTCACTACAAAACATGTAGCACTCTTTATCAAAAGAAACATTGTTTGTCGGTATGGATTCCCAAATGAAATGATAAGTGACAATGGAACTCACTTTCAAGCATAATATGAAGAATTGTTACAAAAGTATGGCATTCAATACCATCATTCTTCTCCATAAAGACCTCAGGCAAATGGTGCCATTGAGGAAGCTAATAAAAATTTAAAGACAATCATCGAGAAAATGATAAGTGACAAAGATTGGCCTGACAAACTCCACTTTGCTCTGTGGGGTTATCGCAAGTCAATTTGGTCATCATTAGGGAATACACTATTTTTCTTAGTCTATGGAATGGATGTCGTACAACATGTAGAGCTAGAAATACCTTCTCTATGCATCGCGTTAGAAAGTAAACTTGATGAAGTAGAATGGACTAGAGCGAGATATGAAGAGCTAATTCTACTTGATGAAAAGAGGCTAGAGGCTCTACATCATACTCAATGTTATCAAACTCGTAAGGCTAGATACTTCAACAAGAAAGTCAAGACAGGGAATATCAAAGTAGGAGAGTTGGTGCTAAAAGCATTAAGGAAAAATGTTTTAGACCTAAGAGGCAAGTTTAGACTCAACTTGTCTTGGCCTTATATTGTCAAAACAATCCCATCAGGAGGTGCTGCAAAACTGACTGATATGGATGACAATTGTTTAGGGTAAAAATACTCTAGACATGTGGACCAATAAGAGAAGGCCACGTGTCAAACTCAAGCTGGTCCAAGTGGCCTAATAGCAGTCTGACACGTGTCCCCTTTAGATATCTTCTAAAATGGCAGCCTTCAAGGGCCCAAATCCCAAGAAGCACCGTAATTCGGCGCAGCCCACTAATATCTAGGTCAAGTGACCTAGAAAGGGGCACACCTTCCAACGACCCTATAAATAGGGAGATATTTCCCCATTTTGGCAGCACAATCTATCACTTATTACACCTACTTTCTCTCTCATCAAAGAAACACTTGAGCTTGGAATCCAAGCAGATACCCACCTAAATTTCCACACTCTTTATTCTTTTTCAAGTTACTAACTTGATCGTCAGAGGCGGAGCTCCAACAACCAAAGTCTCCGTTGTTTTGTAGGTGCAGCTCAAGTCGGACCAATCTTTGTGACGTAACTCTCCCGAGGGACAAAAACACCCAAAAAATTTGGTGCCCTCTATGGGGAGATTACCTCAAGGACGGTTTTAGAGTCTGTACCACCTCTTGAGCATCCGGTAGACCAGCCGGAGGTCTTTACTGACCAAGAGGAAGATGATTCTCAGGTCGAAACCTGTATAGCCAATGATGGCTCTCTAATAACCAAGCGCATCCGCCCCAGAGACACCCTGGAGCGGGGTGCAAGCCAAGCGGGTACAAATCGACCCCCTGGTTAGCCAAAAGGGGAAACCAATACGGCCGTTGAATCTGCTCCAGTCACCCGAGACGAGCTCATGAAGTTCATGACTAGTTTCAAGGGTGAAATCAAGGATCTGATCACCAAGAGCCGGGCTAGCCCAAGTAAGGGTCAGTCGGCAAGGAAGACTCCTCTGGAGAAAAGGAAGCCAGTCAGAGATAGGCAGCCAACTCTACATCCAAAGGAGAAGGCAGCCGGGACCCTTGACTAGTCTAAGATTCTTCTACCTAAGAGGTATACCAACAATACCCGTCGGAGTGAACAACCGGTGGAAAACAAAAAATCAACTCTTGATGCCCGTGAGATCATCACCAGCAAGTGGAATCAACAGTTGTCTGAGTTAGCTTCCACTTCAAGCCTCCCAGACATCTTTAAGAATACATCTACAGGGAATGTATAATCCTTGCATGAAAGCCATACAGGCGGTAATACCGTCCATTCTGGCCCTCGGATGATTGGGAATGCACCGTACGTACCGCCTATAGTCTACGGCCCGTATTCCCTCATTTCATGCAGCCAACCTTCTTCGGAGGTCAGGCGACATACAGCAACGTCCAGCCACTGGACTGGTAGCTTCGTCTGCTCCGCCTGGGTGAACAACCTTCTGCATTCACCCGGGAAATAACCAAGGCGGCACAGCCGGCCAAGGATAAAAATGTGTTGGTAGGTACTTATGATGGTACCTCCAACCCTGAAGATCACCTCATGGCTTATACCAACCTTATGTATTAACATGAGTTGGATGATGGCACTTGGTGTCCATGTTTTCCTGCTACATTGAAGGGCATTGCCCAACAATGGTTTGGCAACCTGCCAGCCGGTTCCATCGATTGTTTGAAGAAGCTTGCCTTCTTGTTTGCTTCCAACTTCTCAATGAGCATCCCTGCGAAGAAAACAAGTCTTGACTTGAGCACCATTAAGCAGGGAGATAGAGAAGGGGTACGCTCTTACGTCAGGCGATTCAATCTCACCAGAATTTAGATTCAAGGATTGTCTGACAAAGTAGCCTTTACAGACTTCTTTAAGGGTCTGACGGGTCGACCTTTAAGTTTGACCTTGTCAGAAAAGGGGCATTTACCTTACAGGAGGCCCTAAGGGAGGCGGAAAGCTATATTCAAGCAACCAACCTCTGCTCTCCTGGTAGCCAGTCGGACGCCAAGAAGTCTAACAGATAAAAAGACAGCCGACATACTTAGCTGGCGAAGAAAAAAAATGAGAGTAACAAGACAAAAGAAGTATGGGCAATGAGTGATTCTGACCAGCCGTCCCAGAAGAAAAAGAAAGAATTTAAACCGTACGTCCCCAAGTACGAGTTTAACAAGGACTGCAACTCCATCCTCATGGAGATCAAGGAACAGCTGACTCTAGAGAAGACAAATCCAATGAAAAGTTCCATTCCATCAAGGAACAAAAATAAATTTTGCCAATACCATGAGGAAGTTGGCCATGACACCAACGACATCCTTCAGCGGGCGTTGGACCGTCTGGATGACTATGGGATGTTAAAATCCTACATTTCTAAGTCCATAGGGACTAATAAGAAGAACCCGAGGTAGTCCTCTAAGACACCCCAACCAGCTAGTAGCTCGGAAACTGACAAAGAACCGGTCTACACTATAGCAGGCGGGTTCTCATGCGGTGGCTCTACCATCCGAGGCACCAAGAGTTATCTTCGAAAGATGGACAATGATGATGATGATGAGCAGGCGTCAGCTAGCTCCTCCTTCCCAGATGTTTAGATCACTTAGAAGGATAGGGGCACTGTCCGCCGTCCGCATGACGACCCGGTCATCATTGAATGTAAGGATGCCAACCAGCTGGTTGGGCGAATCCTTATTGACGTGGGCAGCTCATCGGACATCATCAGTCTCCGGTGCCTGCAAAAGCTAAAATACAAGCTCAGTAGCATGCATCCGGTTACCCACCCCTTGTTTGGTTTTGGGGGTGGGATGGTTTTCCTGGTCGATAGGATCGACTTACCTATCCAACTGGGTGGAAAAGGAAAAGGACGACACCTAGTCGTCAAATTCTTGGTCGTCGAGGAACTGACCGCCTATAACATCATCTTAGTCCATCCAACCCTCAACGAAGCTAATGTTGTAATCATGCCTTCTCTTATGGTCATCAAGTATGAGAGGGATGATGGCTCTTTTGGTTCCTTGAACGGGGACCAGAAGACGGCCCGGGAGTGCTACCTCTCAGCCGTCAAATATACTGTGGCCCCAGACGGCCAAGGGCAGGAGCCGATAAACCTTGAAAATGGTAAGGATGCCATCCCAGCCCCACCAGAAGCAGGAAAGAAAAGAAAGGCTCATCAGCTGGTGGAGGTGAAGAAAGAGAAAAAAGAGTAATCACTGACCGGGGAACGGTCAAATAAGCTCCGTCCCCAACCGGCTGGTGAACATATTGATATACCTCTGAATGAAAACCGTCCAGGGAGTACGGTTAAGGTTTGGATGGCTGCTTATGCTAAGCCGGGTGCAGATCTGTACCTATTGCTGAAAGAATTTAAAGACATTTTTGCCTTTAAGTGGAAGAGATGCCAGGCGTAAGCCTGGATTTCGCTGTCCACAAACTCGCCGTGGATATAAAAAAGAAGCCCATCCGGAGAAAAGAAAAGAAATCACGGCGAGGAAAGAAGTCAGGCAGCATCTGCCGAAGTAAAAAAGCTGCTGAATGCTGGGTTCATTCGGCCATGTAATTTCCCCGACTGGGTGGCGAATGTTGTGCTTGTAAAGAAGCCGAATGGTACCTGGCGTATGTGTGTTGATTACACAGACCTCAACAAGGCATGTCCAAAGGACAACTATCCACTCCCAAAGATAGACAGTCTTGTCGACTCTACAACCGGGCATGCCTTGATGAGATTTATGGATGCCTATTCCGGCTTCCATCAGATACCCTTGTGGAAAAAAGATCAAGAGAAGACGGCCTTCGTCACTGATTAGGGGTTATTCTATTATACTGTGATGCCATTTGGCTTGAAGAATGCGCCGGCTACATTCCAACGGATGATTAATACAGTCTTCATTAATAAAATTGGGAGGAATGTGGAGGCGTACATTGATAACATGATAGTCAAATCCAAGTGACAAACAGATCACCTTGCTGATCTTCAAGAAACCTTCACCACCCTAAGGCGGCATAAGGTTATGTTAAACCCTAAGAAATGCGTCTTTGGTGTTGAGTCTGGGAAGTTTCTCGAATTCCTGATTGATCAAAGGGGGATAGAGGCTAACCATGAGAAGATACAGGCGGTGATTGACATGAAGTCACCCCGCACTGTTAAGGAAGTATAGAGACTAACCGGTTTCCTAGCGGCATTGGGGAGGTTCCTCAGCCGGTCAGGCGACAAATGCCTTTATTTCTTCCAAGCAACCAGGAAGAAGGCTAGATTTGAATGAGGGGATGATGCTGAGGCGGCCTTTCAAAAGCTGAAAGAACACTTGCACTATTTGCCAAGGCTTATTAGCCCTCTGCCCAAAGAGACGTTATACATGTACCTAGTTATCGCAGACCATGCCCTCAGTGTTGTTTTCCTTGCTAAGAGAGACGACATCCAACTCCCAGTCTATTTCATTAGCCATATGCTAAATAATGTTGAACTCCGGTACCCCATGGTTGAAAATTTTGGCCTTGCTTTATATATGGCATTCAAGAAGTTGAGCCTTATTTTCTAGCACATCCGGTTGTAATCTACGCCGTTTAGCCCCCTCAAGTGGCCAATTCCACCTTGGAGTCATCCGGCATAATGTTGAAGTGGGCTATTGAAATGCAAAGTCTTGAAATCACTTTTGAACCAAGAAAGGCAGTGAAAGGTCAAGCGTTTTCCGACTTCATTGTTGAAACGACACAACCGGTTCCTCCGGATAACATTTATCAGGTTTAGAAAGTGTATGTAGACAGGAGCTCGACAAAGAACGACTGTGGTGCAGTATTTATTTATGAGTCCCCTAAGGGGGACAGATTTGAATATGCACTGCGGTTTAAGTTTCAGGCCTCGAATAACGAGACGGAATACGAAGCCCTGCTAGCCGGAATCCGAATGTGTAAGGCGGTAGGGGCAACAAAAATTGATTCCTACTCTAATTCACAGTTGGTCGTAAGATAGTATGAGGGAAATATGAGGCAACTCACTTGGTTATGATCAAATATCTTCAGCCAGTCAAAGTGGAGGCTGGGGCACTTGAAGAGTTCGTTTGAGTCAAGTGCCCAGGTCAGATAACGACCAGTCGGATGCATTATCCAAAGTGGCATCTTCCGCCTGCTGTGATACACCTTGGTTAGTCCTTTGGGAAAATCTTGAAAAAAGGAGTATATATGAAGAACCCATTGGAATCCTAGACCGAAGATCTACCTGGATGAATGGCATCCGAGTATATTTAACATACGGTACGCTCCCTGATTCACCACAGGAGGCAGCCGTCATAAAGAAACGAGCATCAAACTTTGAGATGAAAAACAGAGAGCTCTTCAAGGCAGGTTTTCTTAAACCTTTATTGAAGTGTGTTACCCCAATAAAGGGGAAAGAATTACTTGAAGAATTGCATGCGGGATACTGCGCCTCCCATATAGGCGGCAGGTCCCTAGCCGTCAGAGTTGGGCAGCATTATTTTTGGCCTACTCTTGAGGCAGTTGCTAAAGAGTTGGTGAAGAAATGCGACAAATGCCAGAGGTTTGGCAAGCTTATTCACCGCCCGACTACTGATCTGACGGCAATCCACAGCCTAGTCCCGTTTGCTAAGTGGGGCATGGACATCTTGGGTCCTTATACGCCTGCACCAGGCGGAAAGCATTATATTCTGGTGGCTGTGGATTACTTCATTAAGTGGGTGGAGGCTGAGGCGGTAAAGAATATCAAGACAAAGGATGTCATCTCTTTCATTTGGAAGAACATCATCACCCAGTTTTGGGTACCTATGTCTATGGTGTTTGATAATGGCCCTCTGTTTGAAACGCCTCACCTTAAGACTTGGTTGGGAGATCAAGGGATCTCACATTGTTTTGCATTAGTGGGCCGACCCCAAGCAAACGGCCAAGTTGTAGCCTTTAACAAACTCATCTCATACGACATTAAAAAGAAAATTGAAAGGGCCGGTGGCTTATGGGCTGAAGAATTGATTCATGTCCTATGGGCCTTCCTGACAACCGCCAAATGGGCAACCAGTGAAAACCCTTTTCTCATGGTATACGCTGCTGAAGCCGTCTTTCCCATTGAACATTATGAGCCGACTCTTAGAGTCATGCTTTATGATGAAGAGGCAAATTGGGAGGTCTTGCGGCCGACATTAGATTCCTTCTTGGAATGAAGGGGCAATGCTGTCCTGCGTCATGAGATATACCATCTGAGAATGACGAGAGCCTACAACAAGAAAGTACACAAGCTCCCTTTGAAAGTTGGTGACTTTGTGCTACGAAAAATGGAGGCAACTGGTAGGGTAAATGAGCTTGGAAAGCAAACCCCCAATTGGGAAGGCCCCTACCGGTTCTATGAAGAAGTTAGGGATGGCACCTACCGCCTGGAAACCCCAGACGTCAGATGCCTGCCTGGGACTTGGAATGTAGATAACTTAAAAAAGTACTACTTCTGAGAGTTGTAAATTTTTTTTAAACAAAAAGTCTATTAATGAGAAATCAGGCTTTGTTTTCAATTGTGTTGTTATCTTTATAATTACTATTCCGTCTGGGCAACGCTCAGACGGATTATTTGCTAAATCAACTAAGTTCAAAACTTAATGGTAAATTAAACGTCCAAATAACATGCGGCCAATGGCAAGATTGATAAACTAGGCACAAAAACGCTTAGTAACTATACAACGGCTCTCGAACAAGACCAAAGGCCAATGGCCGGATGGTTGCTTATTTTACAGAACCGCTTGTCCCAATATGGACAATGGCGTCCGGCGACACCCCTCCGGGTGCAATCGTAATAGAAAGCAGACTCTTTGTCATCTCTACGTATCTATGCAGACGACAAATATTGAACAACCAAATTGGTTAACTCATAGCCGTCTGACCAGAATGGTCTACATAACGATTAAATTTTCAAAATACCGGACGCCCTGAGGCATCAACCAGATCTCGACCGAAGTTCTTACATAGATTATTTATCCCAAAATTTCACAGACTCTCCTATTGGGGCAAAAGAGTTTTGTGTAATGGCTACGTAACAACCCCACACGGAATTTTACCACTTAGATAAGAGGCTTGGAGCACCCGTTTTAATGGGTAGCTGTGCACTTGGTTTGGGGCAGTCACCATTGTGATTGATTGGCCTAAAAACATCTCATACTTCTCTAAGAATCAAATTTTTTTAATACAATCAATCAATCAATTTGAAATGAAACCAACCACACAGCCGTCCAGGGCATAGAATAGCCGGATTACAATCTGTCGCATGCTTTTTATAAGTTAGGCAAAATATCAAAGAATTACAGTACAGATGTGTAGACACCCAAATGTGTCTCCCTAAAACCAAACCAAGTGATGAATACCTTTCACGTCATTTGATTATCGAATAATACAAAAGTGTGAAAAGTCTAGTGATATGGTTGTTTTTATTAAAATATTTGTTCTTTCTGTTTTTGAAAATATTTCTTTTCTTACCATATTTATGAAAAACATGCATTCCAGTTTAGTTTGGTCCATGATATGGGTCTAATCATGGTGTAGTTGGATAGGGCTTGAAAAGACCTTTCCAACGATATATTATAAGTCCAATTCCAATAAATAATGAGGAAGTTATGACAAAAATACTAAACTGGGCCTAAACCAGATTTTACCTACGACCCAATGATCATGTGGATGGTCCAAAGGTTTAATCATATTCCTAAACTAATAAGGATTAATTAGAAGCTTCTATAAGTTATTAAAAGATCTTAATTATCCTTTTTTAAAAGATAAGATTATAGAATTTGAGTTAAATAAAAACTTTCCTTTTATAAAAACTTTCCTTTTTCTTAAATCCTAATTTTATTCGAATTTAAAGATGTTCAAAGACGGTAAAATATTATTTTTTTTCCTCATAATATTTATCCAAATCTTATATGGTTGGATAGATCTTGAAATTATCTTTCCAATGATATATTATAATATTAAATCCGAGCTATAACGAAAAAGATATGAATGAGATATGAAACTATATCCAAAACTGAAACTGTTCCACTATTTTGGCCATATCTTTTTATCTACAAAAGAATTTAATCTGATTCTAATTGGGTTGGAAAGTAGACTTCAAATATTTCCAACGACATATTATATGACTTATTTGGACTTCTGGATCAAAAGATATGATAAAAACAAAATCCGTGAAAACTGTTTTGCAGCGCTGGACGCCAGGCTTAGCGTCTGGCACTGCACTCAGCGTTTGGCGACAGGCGCTTGTTTGGCGATGCAATCGTGTTTTATTCTATTTGAAATTCTTATTCGTTTTTTATCATATCCAGCTAATTTTCTCTATAAATAGCCTCCTAAAACCGCCGTTTTCAATCATCAATTCTCATCAATTCTTATCATCAATCCTTCTCATCCAATTATCATCAACTCTCATCAAGAATTTCTTAATTCTCTCTCTCTTTCTAGCCTAGCCTTTTACAAACAAAATTCCTCATACATTAGCACTAGACATACCTAGCAAGTTCGAAGTTGCCTTCGCCCTAGACGTAAAAGGTTTAATTTATGAGGGTTTGGTCTTTCTTTCAATTATTTGATTTAATTATTTGATTTTATATTTTCCTTGAAGTTACTAAAGTGAGTATTTTGTTATTAGAAAGAGGTACGAGGCATCCAAGTAAGTGCTTTAATTGATTTTATTGATATTATAATATGGAAATCATGTCTAGATTGTTATTATGATTCCTAGTATCATGTTTAGGGTAACAACTATAATTTCTAATATCAATTATGACAATTGTGATTCCTTTGATGCTTCCTATTTCTTTCCTAATATCATGTTAGTATCATGTTAGGGTTAAAATTTTGATTGTTATATGTTTAGTGACATGCTAGGGTTTGTTATTAATGTTGTTAGTATCATTCCTAGGATCTTGCTATTATTATGCTTTAACGTGATTATAATAATTATGATTATGATTTGGATTATGATTATTATTTTTATGATTATAATTATTTTGCTTAATTATATATATATTGTTATTGCTTGATCACACCTTTTATGCATGTTTTAAGGGAATTGGTACTTATAATCACGCTTAATAAGATAATTAATAATCTTGTTTAGGGTTAATATGATTATAATACAGGTTATCGTCAATAATAGTTTTTTTTGTGTATTAATATTCAACCAACATAGATTAAACAGTTTTAGGGTTAATCCTATTGATTGCATGTTAGTAAGAAAACGCACATGAATACGATCAGAATAAAGTAGAGGCCTATTATTAGGGAAGGTTCAATCTCTTTTAGGTTGGATTTGTACCTTCATCCCCGAACTGCCAGTCATGGTTCTAGACCTATTGGAGTTGACTATCTCCTGGATCTTTAAGGGGTGTAGCCTTCCCCTCGTGAACAGTTTACAAGTTCCTAAAACTTGTTGATGACTATTTTACTCTATCTACCTTCCCTTTGGACGCCACCATGCTAAAAGTGTATGATCACAATGGGGTTCAAGTTTGGGGTAATGCTTAAAAGATTTCCTATAGTTTTTGGTGACTCCGCTGGGGAGGATTTCTATTTTAATTCCTATAATTTATTTTGGCAATGATTTAGAATGAGTGGATGAGACTAAAAAAGTTCTAAGTATTTCATGTGCGAAATTTTGATTAACATTATTGTCATATGAATAAAAAAATATCTCATTGGAAAGACCATCCGTAATGAGTTAAAAACATAGGATTTTTACATGTAGGAAATCTGAGGAATATCTTTCACAACTAGGATTGAAATAATGCTGCGCGAAATTGGAAAATTTTATCGAGCACAGAAAGCTGCCGAGGAATGTAGGAACTAGTATAAAAAAACAGAGTCTGTCGCCGAGGATTTGACTCTGGCGCCAGGCAACACCCCTTTCGCCAAGCGCCAGGGCAAATTTGCGCCGACAGCCTCTGTTCACTGGCGCCAAGTTCTTCCAATATAGAGCCAGAAATATGCGTTCTAATTTTGACCAGTTTTTAGCAATGTTTGCTCGATCCTACTTCCTGATTGAGTATTTCTCACTTTTCTGAAACCCATATGTGTTCTACATATGGACATAACCCTCTAGGAATTCATTCTCCATATACCTAATTGAACTCTTTGTGCAACAAAGGGTACATTCGAGAATGTTGAATTCACCAAACAATGGAAGTGAGTTTTTAACTCGCGGTGTCCCATCCACTCGCACCATCCCTTCAAAAGGTAAGGCTTCCGCGCGGTACATCCGGACAATTAACCATGTACCCTCTTTGACTAACCCATATCTAGAACTTTAGAGAACTAGAGCCATGGTTAGGTTGCAAACTCATTGCATCATGTTGTGACTACTTGACTACTTGTGCATCTCTTACTTGTGCATACTTGTTATGTGACTAAACTAACCGTTTAGTTTGACTTGTGTTTGTAAATAAGTCTTAATAAACTAATTAATGACTAAAGAACTTTGCTTAATTAATTTGAGCTAATAAATATGTCTAAAATCAAGTCATAGTCCCTTTAAGTAAACCTGGATTTTTATTCCCGTATACTACACAAGCGTCAACTTGTTTTGGTCATATTCGGAGTTCTAGGAAGAACTACGAGTCGTACAACCTATGGATTTGTAGCCCCGAGTGTTATATTTAATATGGCGTTGGTTTCATCCCAATCAGAGTCACATATCAAAAGTTATGAAATACCACAGCCTTTCCTGTTTAATGCATATACATGAAGTCTTAACTTAGTATTTGCTTGAGTCTAGTCACATAGTCTAGCCACATGATCATGACACAAGTCTTAACAAGTCACCTACACTCACTAGTCTTAGAACACACCTTGTACATACTATTTTCACACCATGACCATGTCTTAGGTTCATGCATGAGTCGGTTTTTTCCGTCATTTGAGTTGGGGGTACATTTTATTCCTAATTTTTTTCTTATCACTCCATCTACATAATCTTTACATTCTCTACATGCTTTCCCCATATCACAATATTCATTCTTCCAACCTCCTTCCACCTATTGCATGTTGGATAGAGTTTGAGTCAAATATTTAACAAAGAATATCCTTAATTCCCTTTCCACATTACTTGTTCAAGGAGAGAAGGGCGATTAATGAAGGACAACACCTTCATTCAAGTTCAACTTTTTGATAAACCAGTGAGTCGTAAAAGAAAGCTTAGAAAATAATGGCAAGTCAAGAAGAAGTCAATTAGCTTAAGCAGCAAATGGTTGACGTGACTGAGGCGTTGAAGGCTTTAACCCTCAAAATCAATGACCTTGTGAAGCAACAACAAATGGATCTCATGCAAGAGAGCTTGAGCAAGATATCCAATGATTATAATTTCCAGGGCATTAGCTCACAAGGGGTCTCGGTAGACAAAAAGCTTCTTCCGCAGAAGTTCATTGCCACTGACATCCCTAAATTCAAGGCAACAAATAATCCTTATTGTAGGGAATATTTCAATCGTTAATCCCTTAGCTTGAACCACACTGTGATCATACATTAAAATACGGTGGCGTCCAAAGGGAAAGAAGATAGAGCAAAAGAGTCGCCAACAAGTTTTAGGAACTTGTAAACCGTTCACAGAGTGAAGGTTATACCCCTTAACGATCCATGAGATCGTCAACTCCATAAGGTCTTGAACCAAATAAGGTTCGGGGATGAAGGTACAAATCCAACCTAAAAGAGATTGAACCTGCCCTAATAATAGGCCTCTACTTTATTCAGATCGTATTCATGTGCGCTTTCTGACTAACATACAATCAATAGGATAACCTTAAACCTGTTTATCTATGTTGGTTGAATATTAATGCAGAAATAAAACTATTATTGGCGATCACTTGAATTATAATCATATTAACCCTAAACAAGATTATTAATTATCTTATTAAGC
The DNA here is from genome assembly GCF_948465745.1 of Chenopodium album. Classification (NCBI taxonomy): domain Eukaryota; kingdom Viridiplantae; phylum Streptophyta; class Magnoliopsida; order Caryophyllales; family Amaranthaceae; genus Chenopodium; species Chenopodium album. The sequence continues at coordinate 32,116,528 of NC_137834.1, forward strand.
GTGATTACAAGTACCAATTCTCTTTAAACATGCATAAAAGGCGTGATTAAACAATAACAATAAAAATCAAGCAACATAATAAATAAAAATAAAATAATAATTATAATCATAATAACAATCATGATAATCATAATAATCATGTTAAAGCATAATATTAGCAAGATCCGAGGCATGATACTAACAAGATTAATAACAAACCCTAGCATGTCACTAAGCAATAAAAATCAAATTTTTAGCCTTAACATGATACTAACAATCAGAAATATTAGGAAGAACATAAAAGGCATCATAACAATCATATTTAGTATTAAAGTTACCCTAGACATGATACTAGGAATATCACAATAACAATCTAAACATGATTCCTACATCATAACATCAATAAAAACCATCAAAATACTTAATTTGATGCCTCGTACCTCTTTTTAATAAAAAAATACACACGTTAGTAACTTCAAGGAAAATTAATAATTAAAACAATTAAATTAAATAATTGAAAGAGAGATTTGGGACCAAACCCTCAGAAATTAAACCTTTCACGTCTAGGGTGAAGGCAACTTCGAATTTGGCTAGGTGTATCTAGTGTTAATGAATGCGGAATTTTTATATTTGTGAGAAAAAGCTAGTTTAGAAAAAGAGAGAGATTAATAGTCAAGAAAAACTGATGATTGTTGATGAATCAAAACGGAGTTTTTACGACGTTATTTATAAAGAAAATCAGCCAAAAAGATAAAATATCAAAACAGAGTTCTGGCGCATATAAAATCTGATTAGCGCCAATGCTGGCTATTGGCGCCAGACGCCAACATTAGCCAGGCGCTACAGCTGGCGTTTAGCGTTGATTCAGAAATTCACGCGTTTTCTTAAAATTAGATAAAAATTGTCGTACAGGAGGATAAAATTGTATTTTCCCTCAAGAATGCTCTTTGATTTTAATTAAAACTCTAAAAAGTTAACAAAAGTCAATTTATCAATGCTAATTGAATTAGGAATGAAAAGAACCTTCTAGAAGAATATGGAAGACTAAAACCATTCCTAATTGCATTAGGAATGAGAAATCCATATTAGGCCCTCCTCTAGATCATTGGGCCGCATATAAGGCTCAAACCAGGCCCAGTTCAGTAAATTGGCCATAACTTCCTCAATATTCATCGGAAATGGGCTTATAATATACCATTGGAAAGCTCTTGTCGAGCCCTATCCAACTACACTACTATTGGACCCATATCATGGAGCAACCAAACTGGATCGGCTATTTTATTAAAATAAGTTTTCAAAAAAAGAGAGAAGAGAAAATAAATTAAAACTATCTGCAACAATAAATTTTCCACACTTTCACTTCATTCGATTATGATTTGACGTGAAAGGTACTCCTCACTGGGTTTGGTTTTGGGTAGACACAAATTGGTGTCTGCACTTATCTTCACTTAAGAGCTTTTGAAATAATAATAAATATTAAGGGTATTGACAAAAAAGTATTTCCTTCTTTATTTTCCCTATCTCTTGAAACCGTTTGCCAACAATGGTTCTTTTGTCCCTTTACAAAGAGAAAACCTCTACCTGGGAATCGATAGTAAACACTTTCATTGATAGGTATAAATGCAATATTCAAGTCGAAACCGATTATATACAACATGAGATGCTAAGACAAAGAGAGAATGAAGGCTTTACTTCTTTCTTCAACAAGTGGAGGGAAACTTCCGCTAAAATGATTGAGGTACCTTCCGAAAAAGAATCTGTGAGGATGTTCATAAAAAATTTACAAGAAAAGTATTCAAAGCACTTAAAATATCAACACAACTTGAATACTTTTAAAGCTGTCTATGACATAGGCATTGAGATCGAAGATGACCTCGCAAAGCAAAAAGCTACTAACAATAGCAACAACAGTGGCTGGAAAGGAAAGAAAAACGACAATCCTTCTTCTTCCGAAAATGCCCACTCTAGTAACAATGTTAGTACCTTTTGATCCATGAAGCAACTAAGGAAAGACTTCACCCCCATTGGGATGAGCAACGATACCGCCTTCGACCGACTCCATGCTAGGGACTCATTACTCCCATTGGACCTATTAAAGATCCCGCACCCGAAAAGAGATTGCCTAGTTGGAATCCAGATGCACATTGCAAATATCATCAAGGTAAGGGTCAAACTAATGAGAGCCGTTGGACGCTAAAGGAAGATATCCAACATTTGATCGATAATAACAAGCTTCCCATGCCTCCAACTAACAAGAAGAGCGAGTGATGATAAAGCAAAACGACACAAGATAAGAGGCGAGCTTCAACGACGAGATTTCGTGACCTCCTCTTTTCTATTTCTTTTATTTACCCTTTTACCCAATAAGTCTAGCATAGGCACCTATTTATTCTTCTTAGATTTATTTTGTAGGATTATTATTTCTTTTTCTTTAATAAAATGAGCATTTATTTTCTTGCATATGATCATTTCATTACATTGCAAAAAAAAAAAAAAAAAAAGTCATTGTCGAACTAAGCACAAGGTATACTAATGATTTGAGGCACCCCTTGTAGCCACATCATATCACCTTTCACCTTTTAAATATGCAATCCTTTTTTGGTAAACCTCTTTGAGCCTCGTCTAACCATAGACCCTTCATTTTTCAACCCATATCTACCTAACTTTGGGATGGGATTGTGTGTAACTTATGCAATTTTCAATTTCATAAAAAGCTTGAGTAACTTCAAAAGATTAAAATAGAAATAAATAAATAATAATAATAATAAAAATAATAAAAGTGTACAAAAGGGCAAGTGTTCCAATGTCTTTGACATGAACATGTCTTTGATATGAACTCGTCTCAGATTGCGTTTCTTATCGAGTGCTCGGTACCGTGCCTAAGAAACATGAATGCCAAGTTAGTGATAGACCGCATGATTGGGATTGCCCACACTTATAAAAATAAAATAAATAAAGCAAAAAAAGAGCTAAAAAAGAGTGAGAAACCTCAAGCATGAAAATACAAATATTCAAAAGCAAAGTTGCACAACTTGGGAGCTTATCTAGGGTCTTAAGCCTTTTACCCCCTTCTTCTTCAATCTTTAGCCTAACAACGTTACAACCCTTAAAAAGACCTTTTTAAGGTATACACACACACTTGTGCGAGGTTCGGCTAGAGCGACGTTCGACCTGATTCCTAACGGATACGTAGGCAACCTCACATCGAGGTGCGACCGTAATAAACATGCATTTATATTCACATTCACACACTCACACCATGATCATATCAAAGGATCTTCAATGCTCATCCCTATTCATGTAGAGCTAGACTTAGGTGCTTGATCCCTACATTGTCAGCCTACCTAGCCTAAGAGTCACCATCTTTTGACTCTTCTAAAAAATAATATATTTTCCAACACACTTAGCCCTTGCGGCCTAACTTTAGTATCACTTTCACACACTTCACAAATACATGAAAAAATATACTTCCCTTAGGAACCCTTTGTCATGAAATCTTAAACAAAACGTTAAAGCATACCTTGTTAAATCAACATTACTCATCAATCATAATCATTATTGCATCACAAAGTATGAAGTGCTTAGCCTCCGTGCCTAAGTTACCTAAATACTTTCATTATCGAGTCAACTAGGATAGACTGGGATTAATTAATCCTGGCAACTTGAGAGATAATATCAAACAACATTTGACTTAGCTCATTCAACATGCAACTTCAAAAACTTCAATTCTTTTTTGCGTCTTTCTTTTTCGAGAGAAAGTCGGTACCCTCCACAAAAATGACGGAAAAGTTTTGCTTTTTTGCATTTTCGAGTCACACGATCACATTACAATACACACACGAGCCATGTACACATTGAGTCATGTCGTGTAATTACATTGAGTCAACACTATTCACATACGAGTCATACAAAGTGAGTCATCATTGAGTTAAGTTTATACCTTAAGTCGTGGCGAGTCAATGAGTCAAGCAACCCTAAGCCTTAGGTCAACCCAAAGATAATTAAAGAGATAAGTACAGTCATATAGTCAAAGATATAAATGCGGGTGCATCCAAGCAAGCAAGAACGTTCTGGGATTTTTTCGAAAAACCGCGAATATGCTGCATGAGACTTCAAAGATGAAAGGAGTTTGAGCAAAATTACATGGATTAGTAAATTGGAGATGAAGAGCTATAAATTACAAAGGATTTGAGCGGATTTGGTTGAAAGGAAACGATCAAGTTCAAAATTCTGAGCAAAACCGAGCAGCAGCAGCAGCAAGAGAGAAATAGGGAATATTCGATTCCAGCGCCAGATGACAACGTTGTCGCCTGGCGACAGAGAAATACTACGGCGCCAGAGGCGTTGCTGCGCCGACAGAGCTCGAAGCCTCTCCGAATGTTATTTCGACCACTTACAACAATTTCGGGTTCCTTGGTACGCCAGTTTGCCCCTATAAACAATTCGACTTGATTAAGTAGTCGGTTTGATTACAATCGCTAACAAGTGATTGACCCGACGAAAGATCGTCTCACTTGGCTTAAAGCGCCTAAACATTGGCTCATCGCAAAGGAACCAACACAATGGTTCATAAACAGCAAAGCACAGACGTACAAGTTCACGAGCAGCAGAAGCGCCGACGCACTGGCCAAAGAAAAGTTTAAGCGAGCTTTAAAGACTGACAAGTGTTGATCTTCGGTAATTTTTTTCGGAATATTATCGCAACAATTGAGGATGACTTCAAATGAAGTTATCTTTGACAGTATTCGCTAAGATTGTAGACGTTGTCACCAAAGATTTGAGGAGATAGGACAAGATGGGTGGTCTTCAACAGCATTCGCTAAGATTGTGAACGTTGTCACCCAAGATTTGAGAAGATAGCACGAGATGCGCGGTCTTTGACAGCATTTGGTAAGATTGTGGATGTTGTCACCCTAGATTTTAGAAGATAACACGAGATGGGCGGTCTTCGACAGCATTTGCTAAGATTGTGGAGATTGTCACAAAGATTTCAGTAGATAACATGACATTGGCGGTCTTCGACAGCATTCGCTGAGATTGTGGACGTTGTCACCCAAGATTTGAGAAGATAGCACGACATGGGCGGTCTTAGACAACATTTGCTAAAATTATGGAGGTTGTCACTAAGATTTGAGAAGATAGCACGACATGGGCGGTCTTCGACAGCATTCGCTAAGATTGTGGAGGTTGTCACAAATATTTGAGAAGATAGCACGAGATGGGCAGTCTTCGACACATTCTTTAAGGTTGTGGAGGTTGTCACCAACATTTGAGAAGATAGCACGATATGGGCGGTCTTCCATAGCATTGGCTAAGATTGTGGACTTTGATACCAAAGATTTGAGAAGATAGCACGAGATGGGCGGTCATCGACGACATTCGCTAAGATTGTGGAGGTTGTCATGAAGATTTGAGAAGAGCGGTTCGTGATGAGACGGTCTTCGACGAATTTTGCTATGATTGGAAAGGTTGTCACTATGATTCAAGAAAAAGGCTTGAGATGTAGCAACATTGATAGATGGCAATCCCTAGATTGTGGAAGGTTGTTAACGACAAATGCAGCAACAAATCGGTTACTTCAGAGACGTGTGCTCGATGGTGCAAGATACGCGTTTCTTAACTCTCTTATCTGTTTAACTAATGCTAGTTTTGTAGTTATCGGTGTTACAAGAATGATTTAGGATCGCAGAACGTTCTGAATCATTCCCCGTCCCAATCGCTTCTTTGACTTTTGTTTTTGAAACTTGCGTTTCTCCAAACTCAGTCAAAGTGGGGGCTTCTGTAGACACCCAAATGTGTCTCCCCAAAACAAAACCCAGTGATGAATACCTTTCACGTCATATGATTATCGAATAAAGCGAAAGTGTGAAAAGTTTAATGATGTGGTTGTTTTTATTAAAATATTTCTTCTTTCTATTTTTGAAATATTTCTTTTCTTACCCGATTTATGAAAAAAGTGCATTCTAGTTTAATTTGTTCCATAATATGGGTCCAATAATGGTGTCGTTGGATGGGGCCTTTCCAACGATATATTATAAGCCCAATTCCGATGAATAATGAGGAAGTTATGGCAAAAATACTAAACTGGGCCTAAATCGGATTTTACCTACGACCTAATGATCATGTGGAATATGGTTGGATAGATCTTGAAATTATATTTCCAATGGTATATTATAATATTAAATCCGAGCTATAACAAAAAAGATATGAATCAGATATGAAACTCTATCCAAAACTGACACTGTTCCACTATTTCGGCCATATCGTTTTATCTACAAAAGAATTTAATCTGATTACAATTGGGTTTGAAATTTGACTCCATGATCTTTCCAACGACTTATTATATGACTTATTTGGACTTTTGTATCAAAAGATATGATAAAAACAAAATCCGCAAAAACTATTTTGCAGCGCCGGACGCCTGGCCTAACGTTTGGCGCCAGGCCCTGCGTCTGTTTGGCGCTACACGCAGTGTTTGGAGACAGGCGCCTGTTTGGCGCTGCAGTTGTGTTTTATTCTTTTCGAAACACTGATTCGTTTTTTATCATATTCGGCTGATTTTATCTATAAATAGCCTCCTAATGCCTCTGTTTTCAATCATCAATTCTCATCAATTCTTATCATTCATCCTTCTGATCCAATTATCATCAAATCTCATCAAGAATTTCTTGATTCTCTCTCTCTTTCTAGACTAGCCTTTTACGAACAAAATTCCTCATACATTAGCACTAGACATACCTAGCAAGTTCGAAGTTGCCTTTGCCCTAGACGTGAAAGGTTTAATTTCTTAGGGTTTGGTCCCAAATCTTTCTTTCAATTATTTGATTTGATTCTTTTATTTCATATTTTCCTTGAAGTTAATAACGTGTGTATTTTGTTATTAGAAAGAGGTACGAGGCATCCAAGTAAGTGCTTTAATTGATTTTATGATATAGAAATCATGTCAAGATTGTTATTATGATTCCTAGTATCATGTTATTATGATTCCTAGTATCATGTCTAATATCAATTATGACAATTGTGATTTCTGTGATGCTTCCTATTTCTTTCCTAATATCATGTTAGTATCATGTTAGGGTTAAAGCTTTGATTTTATATGTTTAGTGACATGCTAGGGTTTGTTATTAATCTTGTTAGTATCATGCCTAGGATCTTGTTATTATTATGCTTTAAAATGATTATGATAATTATGATTATGATTATGATTTGGATTATGATTATTATTTTTATGATTATTTATGTTGCGTGATTATATATATATATATATATATATATATATATATATATATATATATATATATATATATATATATATATATATATATTGTTATTGCTTGATCACACCTTTTATGCATGTTTAAAGGGAATTGGTACTTGTAATCACGCTTAATAAGATAACTAATAATCCTGTTTAGTGTTAATATGATTATAGTTCAGGTGATCGCCAAAAATAGTTTTGTTTGTTCATTAATATTTAACTAACATAGATTCAACAGGTTTAGGGTTAATCCTATTGATTGCATGTTAGTCAAAAAGCGCACATGAATACGATTAGAATAAAGTAGAGGCCTATTATTAGGGCAGGTTCAATCTCTTTTAGGTTGGATTTGTACCTTCATCCCCGAACTTCCAGTCATGGTTCCAGACCTATTGGAGTTGACGATCTTCTGGATCGTTAAGGGGTGTAACCTTCACCTCGTGAACAGTTTACAAGTTCCTAAAACTTGTTGGCGAATCTTTTGCTCTATCTTCCTTCCCTTTGGACGCCACCATGCTTAAGTGTATGATCATAGTGGGGTTCAAGTTTGGGGTAATGCTTGAAATGTTCCCTACAATATGCAAATTCAATAAAAAAAAATTTGCAAGCATGTAAAAAAATCGACTGAGTCGGAATACTTCATTCATTAAAAATGGCACAAAGGCAAGAATAATTGTTAACCGAAATCACATCATGTGCAGAAACATAAGAAACTAATTGTCAACCCAACTCCACAATTGGTAAAATTACAACATACCCGGCTTACAAGCCGGAAATAAAAATAAATGGCATACTGCCGCAGAATTTGGGGAGGCTGGTTCAAGGCTGAGGTGGAAGCTGCTTACCCGACTTGTTTGGACTGGTATGGAGGGCTTCAGATTGATTATCAGTCGCTTGGGGCTAGCTGTCTTGGTTTTGCTCGTCCTCTTCTAGCTCCTCTTCATTGTCTGAGACTTTATATCCCAGCTCTACAGCCTAGTCTTTGAAGCGAGGTGGAGCTGCCTCTCCCAACACTTGGGCATCATACACCGCAGTGGCGTAATCATACCTAAGCTTGTAGACTTAAAAGTCCACTTCCGGATAGAGGAGCCCCAAGGTTATCTTCAGGCAGGCTGCATTGTCCCTATCATTCTCCTCCATCAGTCGGGTCTACTCCTTGGCAATCTCCTCCACCTGCTGGTTCCGTAGGTTGACAATCTCCATCCCCAACCTGGCAACGTCTGCCCGGAGCTTTGTGTTCTCCGTATTAGCGTCCTCTAATGCCTTGAGATCAGCTTTAGCTTCTGCCTGTTTTGCTCAAGGTCATTAGCCTGGCTGTTGGCTTTATCGTTAGCAGCCGTCAGACTCTAGATCAGCTCCTCCTGTTTCAACTCTACTACTTTAATCTTTAAATCACACATAAAATTAGCATATTCAACAGACTAGAGGTTTTCAGTGGCCCTCCGTTTGGCGTCATTTACCTCTTCTTGTTTCCTCCTAAAGGGGCCCTAGAGCCCATCTACCCTCAGCATAACCTGGGAAAGGGCAGCCGGAATATAAAATACTTAGTAAAAATAAAACAAATATATCCGAATCAAGTTGGAGAATAGTTTACCTCAGCCAATTGGCCCATTATCCGGTCAAAGTCCACTACCTGCAGATCAGGTATGGAGTTCTTCTCAGACCGGGTGAGGGTCCTCACCATCCGTTTTGCAAACCCTAGGAAGATCCGGCTCGTCCGATGTAAGACCTGCACAAAAATAAGTACATGGTGAGTGTAAGGAGGGTGATCCCATCGTAAGGGGTACTCTCCTTAAATGCCCATGGCCCTTTAAAGCCTAGGACTTTACACTTGTTAGGGTGTATTAGGATTTGAATTCTTGACTGTTTGGGGAACCTTGAATTAGACATGATTCTATCATACACGCTTTTTTATAAGGAACAAGTAGGAGTCGCCAATGAGTTTTTGGAAAACCCATAAACCTCGTTCATGCCTTTCTCCCAAGTAGAGTTCAAGAGATATTTAGCATGAATCATAAGTTTACCCATGCCCAAATTGGTCTATAAACCATAAATGAGTTCGAGAGCGAGGGTACCAAGATAACGTTCCCTTTAGAGGGGAATCGCGATCCTAGCCCTAGTGAGGCCTCTACTAGCTCTTCCTTTGCACAATTTCATCAACCAAACAATATATGCAACGCGATACCTAAAACTATGTTAGTTGATTTTATTTACACGCATTAATCATATAGGAATTACATTGCAAAAGTCGTTATTCTTATTTAATCAAATTCGCGAAGAGAACAAGAAATAAACAATATTCGCCTTGTCTTAAGTGATAAAACAACAATTAATTATTCAAATTCTAGTCTTGATTAACGAAAGAGTACTATGTGAATTAATTAATTAAAAGTTAGTTTAAAGTGATAAAACAACACTAATTAATCAATTAAAGTTATTTAAACAATAAAAGAACAGTGATTTATCTAAGTGCTCAGGAAGCTAACCGTTCTTCTAACTATGCTTAGATCTTCGTCTTAGATGTTTATGGACCTTCTTTCTTCTTTGTACCTCCAAGGGATTCAATGGATGGATTAGGGTTGAAGAGTAGTTGGGAAGAAAGAGGAAAAGGTAGTATGATAGTAAGAGGGTTTGAGAGATTAGGGATTTCAGAAATTTAGGGTTTTTAATTCTGATTTTCTGTCTGTTTATAGTTGTGCAAAGACCCCTTTTATAGGCGTAGGAATCTTGGTTTAGGGTTTTAGAGCCGCGCCTTCAAGTGTTGGACGAAAATCTTTGAGTCGCGCTGGTGTGCCGCGCGCATCTCAATAAGTCGCGAGCGCCAGTCGCGCGCAACTGATTGAGTTGCGCTAGTTTGCGGTTTGCCTTATACGAAAACGTGTTTTTAAAACTTCCATAACTTTTGATTGCAAAGTCGGATTTAGACGTGTGAGATATCATTGGAAATATCTGGATGTACACTTTTCAATGCCGTTAGAATTAGGTTTAAATCTGTTATGGATCAAAAGTTAAGGCCGTTGGAGTGCAAGGGTGTTGGTTTTGGGCCCGGTTTTGTGTTTTGATCATAACTTCTTCGTTTTGGCTCGGAATTGGGCTTATAATATACCGTTGGAAAGCTATTTTAAAAGGGCTATCCATATGTATAGGCCTTGCATGAGAATTTAATGGTTGTTTTATTTGTTTGGCTCGGTTTTCCAACAATGTAGGTTCCATTGGATCCAATCATTGTATTTGACGCATTTGGGTCTGTTATCAATCAAGTTTAAAAATTTATGAACATGTTTTAGGCCTAATTAGTAATCAGACAAGGATCTAAAACAACTTGGTCTCAAAATGGGTTTCAAGTTACTTCATAATGCTTTTCGTAGTCTATAAACACTTTAACTTTGATCTAGCATGAAGAACGGGTTTTTGTAACATCATCGCACTTCCTTTTCGGGACAAGAGGCCAAAAGTAGGTGTCTACAGTCAGCCCCCACTTTGATCGAGTCTAGAATAGACGATGATCAAAGTAGTTAGGGAAATAATTCCGAGAATCATTCTGCGAAGTTCTCTAAGGATAGAGAATCTTTCAGTAATGTTTAAGGATGTCGAGACAGTCCTTGGTTCGCTAAGTATTTGAAACAAGTAGCTTTTAAGGATAGAAAAAGTTTTCTCTAGTCTTAACGCGCTAAAGAATCTAGATTGATCCTTTGCAATTTGTAGAACATTTTACAAGTAAAGGTGTTCTGGGTGATGTCAAGTCATGAGAAGAGATCGATTTCAAAAGAGAATAAAAGGGGGTGATTTCCTCTCAATCATGTCATTGTTGGTTTAAAGTCCCTCGATATGTCATTGAAACTTTAGCCTAACTTTAACAAAGTTAAAAGAATGAAAAAGGGTTTTCGATATACGAACCGAAAAAGGTCCGGCATTCGAGTCGAGTCCGGTATTCGAACCGGATATCCACAAGATAGAAATACATGTCTCAGGACTGGAGGCATATATCCAAATCCAGTGAGAGGGAAGAAATTCAGCAACTCTCTCAGCAGCTTTGTCCACATGATGAGTACACGTGTCTCAAGACTGGGGCACGTGACTACATGGGTGCGACATCGTCTCGTCACTCTTTATATAGGGGGTGGACGGACACCCTAACTGTCCGGTAAGTTAGTAAGCTCACTAACTACCGTATTTGCTTCCATTCAAGAAGTGCCTGTTCCTGAAGGTTTGGCGCGCCTGTCGACTCGTGAGCTAACGCCTATAGTAAATAGTCTACCTTTTAGTTCCGAGAGGTAAATCTCGCAAAGCTTGGGCTGAGGTGAGATTTTACGCAACACCTACGCCGTACAATATTTTTACGCTACGCCATTTGCATTTTTACGCTGCATGAAAACGCCTTTCTTTTGCTTCGGACGTGAAAAAAAAAGAAAACCCAGACATTTATAACGTCAGTACAGTAAAATGACAAACCTGTCTATGGGTGCTTTTACGTAAAGCACCACCACGGAAGGTCTTAAGGCACGCTTACGAAAAACGTTCGAAACATATGCTTGGAGAAGGCACTAAGCACGGTGCGCATGCAAAATGATGCAAAAAACTATCAAAGAAGAAAATGAACTACATATGCAAAGCAATTAAAAAAGGATTTTGATAATTTGCGCGCCATTACGTCTAATAACGAGCAAAAACCGTTGAAAAAATGATCAAACGGATCAAAATCCGGATACCGGTCATTTTAGTGACCAGTATACGCTCGCAACTCAGTAGGTCGCGCTGGCCAGGCGCGCGCATCATTCTGAGTTGCGCTGGTCTGTCACGCGCAACTGATTGCGCGCGACACTTAGTTCAGCAAAAAGAAAATCGCGGAGCGCCATTTTACATTTTGTTCTCTTTCTCTCCTTCCTTCACGATTTTCGCTTCTTTATTTCTCTAAAGAGCTCGGATTTTCTTGTTTTTTCGAAGTTCAAGGAAGTAGATCTCGTCCCTTATTCATTTTTGCCATAATCCTATGTCACTTTTGGCTAAAATTCATTCTCTTTTAGCTGAATTTTAGGCGATTTTCGAACCATTAAACCCCAAATTTCGAATTTGGTGGTTTTTTGATTCGGCTTATTTCCATGAAATTGTTCGTTCCTTGTAGTTATGCTATATTTAAGGAGCATTTTGCAACAAATTTCATGAAAAATAGTTAAGTATTGAACCTTGCATGAGCATTTCTTTGTTTAAATAGTGTTCTTGCTTTTTTCCTTCGAATCTGTTGTTTTACTTGCTCATTGTTGTTATACTTGTTTATTATGAAGTGAATTATAATATTGGAACTAATATTACTTTCATAAATTATGTTTTGAAAATTTTGAAATTGGAAAAAATGGCACGAAGTGTACTGTTAGCTTTTTTCTCTCTTATTTTTTTCCATGTTCAAACTTCAAAATTGAATGGTAGACGATAATTGTATTGGTGTTACCATTATTCGCCTAAGAGTAGATGATTCTTTGAAATTTTAGAAGATAATCCCTTTAATGCTTAGTTGAAACTGGTATAGGATGGCTCTTGTGGGTGTTAGAAGCCTCCGTTTACTGAGTTTAACTGCAGGTATCGTAGCCCCCAAGTATAGGTGGCATTCGACTTGTTTTCATGAATTTGTTTGTTTGTATTGCAACTAATTTCATGCGAAGTTGTAAAGTATTGATCCTATATGAGCATATCAAGCATATATGTGTTTTTTTTTTGTTCTAATTTTGAATTTGTGCTTGAACTTTATTTCTCTTTTGTTTTGCTCACAAAGACTATACTTGTTAATTTTAATGTAAATTGAAATGTTTAGAACAACAATTAGGCATGAAAATTATAAATGAAATTTTGAACTTTTATAATAGCATGAATTTGTTCTTTGCGACTCATGTTTATTTTTTCATGCGTAAGTTTCAAATTTGGTTTTATCAATGATAAAAATAACAGACGGTTATTATTATTCACTTATAAAATTGTGATCTCAAGATTTGCGCAAAACTAGTTAGTTTAGGAAATTTTTGAAGACATCATCGAACTAGAGTAGTTTGGCTATACTTCGGGCTTTTCATCCCCCATTTTATGTTATCGAATATTGTAGCCCCCAATGTTGGGTGACTTTGATAAATTGTTTGTTTTTAATAATTAGACCCTTTCATGTTGCTTGAAATGGGTCTAGAAATCCCATATTTCGTCTTATTATGATAACGACTAGGATCTTAGAAACGATTAACCTAGTGTGTTTAAATCGTTTTTTGACCATTCATAATTTTAACAAAGAAATTTTCTAAGTATAGTAATATTGGTCATTCATTAGAACAAGTAAGAGGAAAAATGAAATGTTGTTCAAATTTTTCTTCTATTCTTGCTACTTTTGAATTCTTTCTCTTAAGTTCGAATTTTGTCAATGTTTTGAAGCTTGAGAAAGTAGATGTTATCCTCCTTGCGAAATTCCAATGGATAATATTTTAGAATAAATACTCCTTAATTTAGAATTTAGGAGTCTTTTGTTTACATTCTAAAGCTTGGAATAGTGCTTGTTACCTCTTAAATGAAGGCCATAAAAGTCAGATTAAATTGCAGAAAGGGTTGCCCACTAAAACGCCCCAAACGAAGCTCCATTCACCCCTTTGTCTTGATGTTCTTGAGTACAACTGAGTGATCGAATTTGAGAGGAAAAACAGCAGCAAATTAACCACGAAAATCCCCATGTTTGAGCCTTGAGATCACACCAAAATTTTGAGGGAAAGGAGGAGAAACACGGAAGAGATATGAGCAGCAAAAAGGATGCTCAAAACCATGAAGTTTTGCACGTTCAAAAAGGGGGAAAGGAGAAGAGTCCTTGACAGCTAATTAAAGACGAGTAAAGGGGGTCTTATTACATGAGTAATTAGGGACTTATATACTTTAGAAACTGATCAATAATCAGCCTAAGGCTGGTGTGAGAGAGGAGAGAACGAAATTGGGCTTCAAATGAGCTTCTTACAAACCCTAACTTAAGCTACACTTATGGATTTAATTAAATGATTAATTTAGGCTTAAGAACGGAATTAAGAAAGATAATAAACAAGTCTATATTAATCTATTTAGTCATGAGAGCTTTGAGGAAAAACCCGACCCATAGATAAATGCTAGTTGGCCAATAACTAGACTAGAAAAGGAATATAACGAGAGACATTTTAAAACACGTTCAAAAACGATAATATAGATTGTATTATTGATATCTCAAAAAAATAATATCAATAATAATAATGAAAATAATAATTTAAACTATAATACATAATTATATATAAAGTTCATAGGTACCGAAAAGCAAAACTAGTAATATTATTCATTTATAATGACCTAATTAATAAAAGGACTTTATAATGAGTTTTATAAATAAAAGAATTAAAGAACACATTATAAACAATATCAATTTGATAAACGAGTTGACGGAATCACCCAATACTACTTTATTTATCGATATTGATACGATTGCACGTAAAACGTTTTTAAAACTCCAAAAAATCATTTTTATACCTATTAGATTGGTACTTGAGTCAAGGAATCACCCATGATGACCCGTATCAATCGCAATAGGTTAAATATCAAAATTATTTATATAATTTAGTAACACTTACTAATTTAATGCTTAAAGCTTAAGGAATCGCCCTTTAAGACTAATATCAATTCAGACAAGTTAAATACAGTTGAAATGGTTAAAACTTAAACATAAAACCTTTTAAATAACTTTAAATCGTTTTATTAAAAAAATTTAATAAGGATTTCAAAAGCTTGGGATGACCCTTAAATCAAATAACGATTTTAATAATTAAATTAACATTTCAATTTAGAAATTTATATTATATTAGAAATTTGGCTTTATAGGTTGAAACACACATAAAATAATGGTTTGAAAATACGGGTTGTTACAAATATACCCCTAGCATCGGAACACCGAGTGCTAGGGGTTAAAGTCGAGCTAGCAGCCCGCAACTAGTGCGTGGAGTGCTAGCATGCGGCAGCTAGCAGCCCGCACTAGGTGCGCGACATGCTAGCAGCAGCTCTCGGCAGTAGTAGCCCACACGCAAGTGCATGGGTGCTGGCCAAGAGAATGCGAGCAGTAGCCCGCATTTGTGTTGCGGGGATGGCTGAGCCGAGAGAAGGGCAACAGAAAAATTGGAAGCCCAATTGGGTGCCTTGGTGCCCAAGTAGGAGTTGCTAAGTGGCGCAAGGTGAAGGAGAGAGTGAGGAGCAAGTTTGGTCCCTCCCCCCCTCCAAATGGTCCTCACCTAAGCTTTCTCATGAGGTTGCCACTTGTTGATTTATTATTAGTTTGATTATTAATTTTATTTTAGCTTTAAAATAAAATGGAAAAATCAAATTCTCCAACATTGATGGGAGAGCTTTTCACTCTCTTATTTTTCCTATAAATACCCAAGTTGGGGTATTGGGAAAATCACTTGAGTGAGAGTTAAAATAGGCATCACCATTGTGAAAACTTTTGAACTCACTAATCACTCGGGTTTTGGTCGGGCCTTGCTTACTCCAAGGCATTGGACCGTTTTCGGTGGTCGAGTTGTTGGTGGACTATCGTTAAAGGTCGTCGTATTTTCGAGGCTAGCTTTTGATGTAAGAGCCCCTTCTGTTTGGGCAAAGTTAATTATCTTGTCTTTATCTGGTGATTAATTTTTTTATGTTTATGATTTTATTTATTGCGAGTGCGGTCTTGGTTTTGGGTTTGTTTCCGCGGTGAGTTGGACTCACCAAACCCCAACAGCGGTATCGGAGCCTCGCTCGTTTATTTTTAAAATCATAATATTTTTCAAGGTGTTTTTATGGCTTAATTTTTCTGGTTTTGAGTTGCTAATTAGATTAGTAGCTCGTTTTATTTATTTTAACCTCGTATTAAAGCTGTCATCAGCCCCGATCCCAGATTTCGACCCAAAAATAGTAAATTTTTTGTGGAACAGGCATTTTGGAAATGTTTTTACCCTTCCAGGACTCGATTTTTAGCCAAAAAACGACCAGAAATGCACTTTTCGAGGGATTTTTCGTTTTAACGAAAAATATTAAGTCTTTCTAACCTTGAAAATTAATTGCATATTTATGGTGGTTATGTAATTGGTTCAATACATATTTTATATGCAATTTTAAACCTCTTTAGGCATGATTACTTGGTGGTTATTTGTGTTTGAAAGCTTGGTTTTATTTTTCACATAATTGCAAACTAATTGCATTAAGTGTGAAATTGTTGTTCTTTGAGGCTTCCAAGTACTAAAAATTCAATCTTTAATTATGTAAGTGATTGAAACTTTAAGTTACTAAATTCCATAAATCTTTTTTGTAAACTTTGTTGATTTAATCATTTTTTAGTTGATTGGAATCATAAAGTTTGAAACTTTGTGATAGAAAATTGTTTATCTTCACCTTAGAAGATATAATTTTTCAAGGATTCACAAGTATTAAAGTTGGAATCTTTAATTTATTGAACTTATGTTCATTTTTCCAACTCCTTATATTGTCAAAAACATAAGATTAATTTAAACTAATTAAATTAATATTGAGTAATTGCCCTCTTATTTTTGTTGCACCAAGTTAAACCAATTTAATTAAAGAATGGTTCTTGGGAATTATTTTGGTTAGATGCACTTTGAAAATTTTATTTTAAGTTAGACTTGTTTAAATTTTTCATTTTGCTCAATAAATTAGTTCTAAAATTAATTTAGAATTAATTATAATGTCACGGAAAATTTTGGGATCAAAGTCCCGTGGCTATGGCACGCAAATCAAGGCTTAAGAACCCTTTGCTAGCCGGGCTGCATAGCAGCTCGCATGTGGCTGCCAAGGGGCTGCCTTGAGGGTGCGTGCAGCCAAGCCGTGGCTAGGAGCGCACAACCGCATAGCAGCAGTATCACAGCAGCAGCACGCTGCCTTGATGGTGCTTGCGTGCGTGCTGTGGTGCGTCGTGTATGGGCTGCTGTGGCACGGGTGTGGTGCACGAGCATGGTGTGCTTGGGCTTGGTGCATACGTCGTGTAAAAGGGAATATGCGTAGACGTTGCTTGAGAAGCAATGTAGTGCAATGAGTTGGTACAACATGGCCATCAAGGGCCACGTTATTGATGTGTGAAAGTTCGCTGATGTGGGCGGTGTAACGCTTAGCGACATCGGCCCCACTCCCACGTTCATTGAGCATCAAACATTTGTGCGGGATGTGAGCACTCCATGTCTTAGTGCTAGGCTGATAAGTGACTTTTATGTCACTTTTAGGGTGTTTATTGAGTCGCTTTCTGGCTTATTTTACAATAATTTAGCCCATTTTGTTCTTTATTTCTTTTATTTGCTTATTCTTGTCTTTTATCTTTATTTTGAGTATTTTAGTAGTTTTTAATAGTTTTTAGTTTATTTTCGTATTTTTAGTTAATAATTCCTAGTTTCTCTCATTTTCTTATTTTATTTTATTTTCATATTTATTTTCTTTATTTTATTTTATTTTATTTCTTTTGATTTTATTTTTAAGTTATTTTATTTTATTTTATCTTTATCTTTATCTTATTATTTCGTGGTAATACCCTCGTGATTTTGGTTGTAGGTGTTCCGGGTTTCAAAGTCATATTCGTGTTCGGGGTCTGAGATTTGAGGCAATTGCACAATACTCCTTGCATAAACAACCTGCTGCCCCTTTAAGCTGCCCTCTTACCCTTCACCACACCTCACCTTAACCTCCACCGCATCCTCACAGCACACCACCGCTGCAACCAATAACCCCAATTCAGCCCACCAATAACCTCAAATCTGCACACCTGAACACCCCCTCAACCACCTGCTCCACCGCACATCAACCCCGCAACAACAACTCATCAATTCCCCTGCTCCCACAGCGCCACAGCCACCTCCAGCCACCAATCCGTCAATAACAACAACAGCAACTCAATCCACCTCAACAACCACCTGCGAGCCTCCACCATCAACCACCCATCAATTCGACTCCAACCAGCCATGCTTCCCAGCCGCAACTCTCATCAACCGCAACCTCGCACATCAGCCCGCAGCACCTGCTGCGCCTCCCTTTTCGCCACCAAAACCAGCAGCCAAGCAGTAACCCCTCTCCATTCACCACCGCTACACAACCACCAATTCGCACAAGCAAAAAGCCCTACGAATTGCAGCAACAGAGCAGCCCGCAACTTATACCCACAAGCCTCAAACGCGGGCGCACAGCCCTGTCAGAAGGCGCACACAATTGGAGTCCAAAAACAAAATGATACAATAGCATTTGCGCGACCTCTACGCGACGTCTTCGCGGGCGCGCAAATGTGGGTTCAATCACGAGCTTCTCACGTGATTACTTATGAAGATCGAATGGTGTAGATTTATTTATGCCGATTTTTTATGATAATGAGCGGTGTTGATTGAAGGGTAATTGTTGCTGATATTGTTTGATGGGATGTGAAGCTTGGGATCATTTTTCCCTGTTTTTAGAGCAGCTTCAATTCGAAGAAGAAGGGGAATGAGATGGGGTCTGACTTTGGTTTTGGTGGACTGATTTGTTTTTATTTTTTTATTTTCTTTTTCTTTTAATTTCCTTTTCCTTTTACTTTATCTCTTTTATTTTTCCTTTCTTATTTTCTATTTTCTATTTTATTTCTCTTTACTTATTTAGTTTCTTTTTATAGCTTAGGATAAATACCCATTTTTGGGGGTAATTAAGGGGAATCCATTATTTCCATTTTTTAATTAGTGGAGGAGAGCTTCTCTCTCTTAGGGTTGGATTAGATAATTTTTAGTGAGAGAAAATAGATTATGGCTCAATTTTCTTCCAAGATTCAATTTTGCTCAAGTTTAAGTTTCAATCAAGCAAGAATTCAAGTTTTCATCTCTCATTAATCCTTTTTTTAGTAATCTCTTCTCCTTTCCTTTAGTTTTATTTATTTGTTTTATTGTTGTTTATTGTTGTTAATCTTATTAGTTAATCTAGTTGTTATTGATTTCATTGATTTTAATTATGTTTTGTTTTGAGTTTCTTAAGTTTTTTTCTAGTTTTGATATTGTGTTTAATCTCCCTTCTATAGGCTAAACTTTTGGCTAGGGGAAGGGGGTGGAAGATATGATTTGATATTGGATGAATGATGATGGTTGGATTGAACTTATGCCATATATTGATGAAAGACATGATTTTTATTTGCTTGGGATTATTGTTGCACTCTATTTGATGTTTCCTAGTTTAAATGCATGAAAGTGATTTGAACTAGATTAGGATCACCTCTATTTTAATGATTGCATGAGAATGAGTTATAAAATTGGAGTTTTTATGGATTGTGCTTCTTTATTCTCTTGGTTTGATTGTAACTAATAGGATTCATGAGAATGATCCTATATAGTGTAGACCTCCTTCATTGATTTGCCTAGACTATTGCATGAGAATGAATTGTTTAGGTAGAACCTTGTGTTCTTTGGCATATGTTTCATGTTAATCACCATTATTGTCCTCTTTCTAATCATATTGGACACCCCCGTATCCCTAGCGTCATTTTCTATTGATTTAAATCATCATTTTCTTGCTTACTTGTAGTTTTAGTGTTCTACTTAACAAAACCAACAAAAACAATCCCCTTTTTACTCTTGCATTAGTGATATTTGATGTTGAATTAGCGTGCTTCCCTAGTGGTTAGACCCTTTACTAGCCACTAACTAGTTTAGTGTAGGTTTAGGAATTATAAATGATTAATTTGGTTAGGGTGGTAGCATAACGACCTATCTATCCCGCGATCATAGGCACTTGGACATTTTGGATTACGTAATTTTTGCTTAAATTGTCGTTTTAATTATTTTATTAATCTAATTTGGTTTTAATTATTTTAATAAATTTTAGTGGCTAGGCATCGGGTTTTGAGTGGCCTTGGCAAAATTTATTATGACAAATTTTGGGTTTTACCGGCTCAATTAATTGGATTAATTAAGTTGGATGCGGAATTTATTGGGAGCTTGAAATATCAATTGCGCTCATTTACATAACCGGTTAAGACAAATTTGACTAGTTTTAATTAGGTGTGTTAATTGGATTAACCACCTATATTAGTTACTAGTTCTCGCGTGTTTATGCATTGTTGCTTGTTTATCGTTGTAAAATGCATGGGCCATTCACAAATTGTGAATGGATGAATGGAATGTATATTCTCTCTCAGGTTTTATTAAATGGCAACTAGTGGGGCCCGATTAGGATAGAAAATACAGACTGCGATCCGTGATGCATTTTTGTAAATCTAAATACGGTCTGCGTACCGTTGAGTATTTTTGTACCTTAATATTTAGATTAGTCCTAATCGTAGATACTAGTAGTTGCATTTAATTATGGTCAAGTCTTGAAGATGGAGGGTCTTGGAAGACGAAGCCATGAAGTTGCAAATGAAAACCTTTTGAAGACTTGAAGATCTCAAGGGGTCATGCTAGTTGCCAAATGCATCTTTATTTATGTTTTTCAATATATATATTTTTATGTATATGAATTATATGTTAGATGCATGTTTAGGATTTCGAATGCATGTTGTGATGATTAATTAAGTTCACTTAAATCAACAAACGTAGAAAGCCTAGGTCCCTAAATATTAAGTAAAACTTGTCATTCCAAAACAACACTTACCAACAGAACGAGAGTAGTGGTGGGCTACGCCAAAGCGAGGCATCACTACTTCTCCAAGGAACGTAAGGAAAACCGGGTATGTAAGTTGGTTTTGATTGAACACAATGATATGAGTGATGGAGTCCTAACATGTCGTGGAAAAGTGAATAAATTGTTGAGAGAGCATTAGATGCTACGATTTATTCAACCAAGAGTGGCTTGGAGCCATTAGCAAAGCGTTGCTTACCTTAGGAGATTGAGTGTTAAGACAAGTCAAAGCATGCTTAACCACTCTTTGTTTCTTTGGATCTTGGAATCGACTTATTCTCGCCAAATGGGGACAATTTTAATGCGTGGATAAGACGTTTAATAAGATTGAAGATTTGCATGAATACCTTTTAATTTTAAAACTAATTATGTTATTTACTTGATAAATGGTTATACTTTGCACTTATATTTGTAGAATTTCAAATCAAACTGTATTGTTTTCTATGACTGGTAAAAGAAATCTTTGAGAATGGTTCTCAAAGAAAAGTAAAGCATTTCTAAAATACAATTCTCATAAATGACTTTTTTAACAAAGTCCGAAAGGACGGTTGGACATCATGTATTCAAAATACTGGGTAGTTTTGATAAAACATGAAGCATTGAGTTGCAAACTCAAATTGTTAATATTGGCAACCAACATATCTTTTAGCTTAATACATAGATGAGTAGGACTCATTGATGTAGTAATTCAAGCGTGAATTAAAGGAAAAGATGGAACTTTGTTTTACGGTGCATTAGATGCTTAATTATTCCTAACAAAGCATAAAAGTCAAAGACTCATAAAGAAATGGTTCTTAAAGATTATGAGATAAAGTATGATAAGAAATATAGGAAACGAGGAACGAAGAAAAGGAATAAGATTCCATTTCAACCCATGAGTTCATGTTATTGTAGTTAACTTAGCAATTTGTTATCTTCACAAGTATCGGATACTTTTTTAGTGTTCAACTTTGATAGTGACCTCAAACTATTGAAGATAAGCTAATTTATCGACTTACAAGCTAAGAGTGAAGCAAGTGGTGCTACATCAGCTGTAAGGTTGTATGCTTTGTTTAAAGACCTTTAGGCTAAGGCTAGAACAAATATGTGGTTATTGTGTTCCATAATCAGCAATTGATCCGTTTACACACGGAAAGAATCACATTCAAAGAGATGAGCAATAGTTGCAACTTTATTGGAATGGCATGGTTGTCTAAACCATGAGTCAACAATGCTTGATCATAAACAAACATTTTCTTAATATGATAAACTGGCAAAAGCTCAAAGTCATGGGCATGATTTGCGTTCCGAACATCTTTAGCAATGTCACATCGACAAGAACTTACTCAAGGCTCTATTAGATAGGCTCTTGATAGTTGATCGATTCGGAATCGTACTAAGACAAGCAAATCTTACTTGTTGAAACCGACAAAGTAAAGAGTTATTGTTCTTGGTATAGACAATTGACCCCGAAAGCTAAAGTGGATTAATTTACTTCAACGTTTCACAAAGAATTTAAAATAATATGAATATATTCATCAAATGTGAACAAAATTGACCTTGAATAGTTCAAGAGTTCGGTGAAGTACAGAATCGACTTGGCTAGATTTCAAAACGTCTAGATTAGATCGAGCGATGTTTGCTTGAGCCAAGCGTGACCATCACAAAGTTATGAAATTGAAATTTTCATAAATAACTCCACAAAGAACATAGTGTGTCTTCACGGAGACCTCGATGCCATTTAAAAATGATTCGAACAATGATGGATCACATCCCTTCCTATAAAATTCTTAAGATTTGCACAAAGGACTAATGTTACAGTAAACAAAATGTCAAAGCTAAGAAAGGACGCCATATTGAGTTTTGGATAGAATTATCTTCTAAATGTCTTTTTAGTATATGTCTAAAAATCTTAGCCACAGTGGGAGCTAAGTGACTTAGTGCGAGCTCACCAACTTAGTAATAGCTAGGTGGTTAAGTAGGAGCTTAATGGCTCATTAAAGGCTAAGATAGCTCAAGTGGGAGCTAACTATTTGTTTCACAACGAACTTTTACCCAAAGACAATATACATGTCTTTTTGTAAGCATTCAAGTGAGACCACGGGCATTACCTCCACAACTTAATTGAGAACATAGTGTTTGTTGCTCTAAGTGGTGTCTTTCTGGAAAGTAAAACGTTTCCAAAACGACAAGTGGGAGGAAAATGAACTCGATGACAATCGAGCTTAGCAACAAACTAGAACTGAGAATCTCGAAAGACCTTAAAAGGGCTTCGTGAGAATGCTTGATCAAGAATACTCAAAAGGACTTTACAAGTGCCTTAAAAGAGAATTCATTACTCATAAAACATTAGAAATGTTGGAGTAAGATCAACACAATAAAAGGAAGCGCCTTGAAACTCAGTGGTTGATGCAATTGCCCCGTATAGGTATAAAATTTACCAAAGGCTTGGATTGAATCCTATAAAGTTCTATTAAGTTAGAAATAAACCTAAGACTTACAAGCATACTATTTACTATTAGATAGTAAAGGAATAATGTCTTGTAAGATAGCTACGACAAATCCAAATTCCGAATAATGGTTAGAGGCCATGAAAATCTGAAACAGACCCCATGTTTGAAAATCATGTTTGAAACTTGATTAATTTGCATAAAGGGTGAAAGACCCATCGATTGCAAATAAGTTTTCAAGTAGAAAACTAACAAATGTGTAAATGTATATGCATACATAGCTAGATTGGTTGAAAAGGACACAATTAAATTTTGATTTTATTAAAAACCTATTCACCAATCGGAATGCTAAAGTCTTTTCGTGATTAATCTAGCAAAATTGCACATATGAAATATGGCAAAATAGATACCAAAACCGCCTTCCCAAAATAGGATTTTGGAAGTGACTATGGAATAGTATAAGGGTTTTGAAAATCTAAATAATGCTAGATTTGAAAGCAAGCTCAAGGAATATGTCATGGGATTAAAGGAAGCATTGCATATAGGAATTGGAACGTGTTTTCTCATAAAGTTAATAAGAGGATTGACGTATGGAGAAACATAGAAATTCTCATGAATAAGAAGTTTAGTGAGAGCAAAAGTAAAGGTCCAACGAGAAGTTTACGAACTCTATTGTGAAATAACTATCAAATGCTAAATTCTTAGATTTGAAAGTATAATTGACAATGGACCAAACAAAATACGATACTTAGTACGTATTGGGTTTTAAGTTCTATTGTATAGACTTGATAAAATGTTTGAACGTGTAAAGGAGTTTACCATGTTAAACATGAATAGAAGGACTTTGAAAGACTTTCAAACCATATGTATAAAACTAAGTAAATGTTTGAACTAAGTATAAGCTAGGCCAAATACTAAGTCAAACATGAAAGACTCTAATAGAGACTTTCAACCATATCACATAGCAAACAATTTAGCAAAGACTCAGTGAAACTGAATGAGCTAAAATGGCAAATTGATGTAATAATATTCAGAATTACTCTGCAATTTAATCCATCATGTAAGTTGTGATATGGAATCGTCGCATGACTTACTTGCTTAGAGCATGTGAAGTATGTATGTAGTATCAATCAACCTGAATCTATGTAATAGATCGTTAGATTATGGCCAAGAACATCCGAAGTACTTAGATAAGTAATAGGATGAGTTCTTGACTTGTTGAAACAAATACGATTTCAGCATTGATGTTGCAAGCACAAACCTTAACATGGATTAGATCCTTAACAAGGAAGCCGTTTATAAGCACGAGCTAACAATAAGTCGTGGCTTGAGAATGGTAACATGGACGTGCATCCATCTGTAATGTGCAGGAATTTGAGGAAAATTTCCATGATCACAAGTGATTAGGGTATCCCAAATCATTGTGAGCCGTTTGGAGTGAAACCCAAGCAAAGCATCATCAGGAAGTCTACTAAAATATATGTTGGGAACATTATTGGCTTAATGGCGATAATAAAGAAGATGTTCTATGGAAAGTTCGTTGCTGAACGTTAATGATTGTAGGTTGTCAAGTTGAAGGTCTCAATCATGAAAATGAGTGGGAGCCATCACTTGGACAATAAATCCTAAATCACATATAATCCATGACACTCTCAAATGTTATCATCTTATTATGAAAGTGATCGGTAATGAAGATGCTAAGATTAGCAAAGTTGTTATAACTAAACCTATGAAATAAGTGAACGAATACATTCACAATTGCATGAAAGAAATCAAGCATATTAGATATGGGTGTTATTTCTATAGATGTTTTATAAAGAGTGATACTCTTAAAACATTCGGAAAAACCATATATTTATCATAAGATGAACGATTCAGGTTTTGGAGTAATTTAAAATTTCATGCAATTTTTATCACTCCGTTTGCTATTTAATTTTGGTTTAGAATTAAATAATGAGTCCATTCGATTCTTGGAATATTCAAAATAGGGTATCAAGACAAGTCTTGGTAAGGAAACACCTATTAAGTGAAAGTTGAATATTATAATCGAAAATTATTCCTAATCGAGGTCATTTAAACGATGGACGATTAATGACCAATTGAGATTAGTGTGTAGTCTAATTTATAGCACCGTTTCTTGTGCTACAAGGACATGATTGTCATAAATCATTTGCACAGGTATTGGTTTAGAACCATACTGGATTGACCTATGAGAATACTTTAAGAGATTAAAAATCGTCATAAGTATACTTCTCATTATAACTATCGGAACCTATTTCCTCGACCATGAGTATTGTGGGTTCTCTTGTTTGAGTACTAGTCCGCTTTGATGTTGTCAAACGTCTTCCGTAATAGGGGATTATAACGGCAGCACTCAGGCGGCTAGGTCATCTCAGTAAAAGGAGCTACATATCAAGACTGGGAATGTCCCCCTACTAAAATAAGGAAGATGTCTTTGTTGTATACAAGGCCTCTCGTAGAGAGAGACTATAAAAATGCATGGCCATGCTCGGATGAGTTTTAGAAATCATCTGTTTATTGACAGTCAGACTCGAAATCGAGAAACACTTTTGGACGTAATAAGGATGACAAAATAATCTTACCTTATAGTTCATGAAGAGACATTAAGCGAAAAAGGCTGTACACTAAATGCACACTTGTCCGGAAGGACAAGTGAGAGATTGAAAGGAATGGTGTCCTTCCAAAAAGTGTACTATTCTTTTAGTGGGTTCAGAATTATTAGAAAGCTAATATATTCAGTAAGGTCAAGTGATCGGAATGCCTGGGTGGAGGCCGCTTTCGATCAGTAATATTAATGTATAATTAATATTACAGCTTAATCTTGACTGAACCCTTCGGGTCACACCCAAGCAACTAACGAACCGAAGCAACGAATAGTTAATAAATTAATTAATAAGTCAACCGAGTAATTAATGTTTAGACGTTGGGAGTTCAAGCTTAGAGCGTCGAAACCAAACGTTGGAAGTCGAGTCGAAAAATGGTAAAAGACAAGACATGAAATAATAATAAATAAACAAAGACCAAAATACCACTAGCATCGGAACACCAAGTGCTAGGGGGTATAGCCGAGCTAGAAGCCCGCACCTAGTGCGTGGCGTGCTAGCATGCTGCTGCTAGCAGCCTGCACTAGGTGCGCGGCATGCTAGCAGCAGCTCTCGGCAGCAGCTGCCCACACGCAAGTGCATGGGTGCTGGCTAAGAGAATGCGAGCAGCAGCCCGCATTTGTGTTACGGGGATGGCTGGGCTGAGAGAAGGGCAGCAACAAAATTGGAAGCCCACTTGGGTGCCTTGGTGCCCAAGTGGGAGTTGCCAAGTGGCGCAAGGTGAGGGAGAGAGTGGGGAGCAAGTTTTGTCCCCCCCCCTCCAAATGGTCCTCACCTAACCTCTATCATGAGCTTGCCACTTGTTGATTTATTATTAGTTTGATTATTAATTTTATTTTAGATTTAAAATAAAATGGAAAAATCAAATTCTCCCACATTGATGAGAGAGCTTTTTACTCTCCTATTTTTCCTATAAATACCCAAGTTGGGGTATTGGGAAAATCACTTAAGTGAGAGTTGAAAAAGGCATCACCATTGTGAAAACCTTTGAACTCACTAATCACTCGGGTTTTGGTTGGGCCTTGCTAACT
The DNA here is from genome assembly GCF_948465745.1 of Chenopodium album. NCBI lineage: Eukaryota > Viridiplantae > Streptophyta > Magnoliopsida > Caryophyllales > Amaranthaceae > Chenopodium > Chenopodium album. Next base: position 32,143,490 of record NC_137834.1, read on the forward strand.
CCAAGGCATTGGACCGTTTTCGGTGGTCGAGTTGTGGGTGGACTATCGTAGGAGGCCGTCGTATTTTCGAGGCTAGCTTTCGAAGTAAGAGCCCCTTCCGTTTGGGTGAAGCACGCTCCAAAGGTTATTATCTTGTCTTAATTTTGTGATTAATTTATTTATGTATATGGTTTTATTTATTGCGAGTGCGCTCTTGGTTTTGGGTTTGTTTCCACGGTGAATTGGACTCACCAAACCCCAATAGTCATGACGATGGGACTAAGACTATGTGACTAGACTTGATTAAGGACTAAGATAAGACTTCACGTATGTGCACTAAACTGGACAGGCTGTAGTATTTTAGTCATATCTTTTATTTGTGACTTCGAATTGAACGAAACCAACGCCAACTGAAAGATAAAACTAGGGGCTACTGATCCATAAGTTGTACGAATCGTAACTCTTCCTAGAACTCCGGATATGACCAAAACAAGTTGACGTTTGTGCAGTATAGGGGAATAAAAAATCCGGGTTGACTCAAAGGAATTATGACTCGATTTTAGACATATTTTATTAGCTCAAATTAATTAATAAATTCATTAAACAAAGTCCTTTAGTCTTTGGTTAGTTTATTTTAGCATATTCATAATTACAAGTCAAACCAAACGGTTAATTACATGTAGGTTATGCACAAGCAAATAATGCACAAGTAGTCAAGCAGTCACAACATGATGCAATGAGTTTGAAACCTAACCATGGCTCTAATTCTCTAAAGTTCAGGATATGAGTTAGTCAAAAAGGGTCCATGGTTATGAGTCCAGATGCACCACGCAGAAGCCTTACCATTGGAAGGGTTGGCGCGAATGGATGGAACCCCATTCGTTGCCAGGAGCGTTCGATTGGGTAGATGGAGCGTGAATTCCCAGAGGGTTATGGCCACATGTAGAACACATATGCGTTTCAGAAAAAAGGGAAAAACTCAATCCGGAAGTAAAACCGAGAGAACGGTACTAGAAAACTAGTCGAAACAAGAAGTTAGATTTCTGGCTCGGTATTGGAAGAATTCGGCGCGAGAAAATAGCGTCTGTCACCAGACGATGCCACTGTCGCCAGACGACAAGTACTATCGCCAGGCGACAAAGCCGTCGCTCGGCGCTGACGTGACGAGGGTGAACTAGGTCGTTGAAACTAATCCTCCCTCTGTCAAACTATATTTATAAACACATAACCAACCTGTAGGGAATAAATTTCAAGCGTCAATCCCCTTGCTTGAATCCCACTGTGAACATACACTTAAGTACGGTGGCGTCCAAAAGGGAAGAAGATAGAGCAAAAGAGTCGCCAACAAGTTTTAGGAAATTGTAAACCATTCACAAGGTGAAGGTTACACCCCTTAACGATCCAAGAGATCGTCAACTCCATAAGGTCTTGAACCAAATAAGTGTTCGGGGATGAAGGTATAAATCCAACCTAAAAGAGGTTGAACCTGCCATAATAATAGGCCTCTACTTTATTCTGATCGTATTCATGTGCGCTTTCTGACTAACATGCAATCAATAGGTTTAACCCTAAACCTGTTTATCTATGTTGGTTGAATTTAATGCACTAATAAACTATTATTGGTAATCACTTGAAATTATAATCATATCAACCCTAAACATGATTATTAATTATCTTATTAAGCGTGATTACAAGTACTAATTCCCTTTAAACATGCATAAAAGGTGTGATCAAGCAATAAAAATAAATATCAAGCAACATAATAACAATATTCATAATAATAATAATAATAATCATAATAACAATCATATTATAATAATCATAATAATAATCATGTTCATAATAATAATTTATAATAATAATAATTATAATAATCATAATCATAATAATCATGTTAAAGCATAGCAGTAGCAAGATCCTAGGCAAGATACTAACAAGATTAATAACAAACCCTAGCATGTCACTAAGCATTAAAAATCAAATCTTTAACCCTAACATGATACTAATTAACAATCATAAATATTAGGAAGAACATAGGAAGCATCGTAACAATCATATTTGACATTAAAATTACACTAGACATGGTACTAGGAATATCATAATAACAATTTAAACATGTTTTCTACATCATAACATCAATAAAACCATTGAAGCGCTTAATTTGATGCCTCGTACCTCTTTCTAATAAGAAAATACACACTTCAGTAACTTCAAGGAAAATACACACTTTAGGGCGAAGGCAACTTCGAATATGGCTAGGTGTTTTTATATCTAATGAATGCGGAATTTTGAATGTCAAAAGCAAGTTTAGAAAAAAAGAGAGAGAGAAAGATGGAAAGATGGTGAATGAGAAGAGAATGAGAATTGAAAACTGGTTGTAGGTGTTTATAGATGAAAACTGGTTAATGAAAACGGAGTTTTTAATACGTTATTTATAGAGAAAATCAGCCAAAAAGATAAAATCATCAAAACAGAGCATTGGCGCACCTAAAGCAGAGCTGGCGCCAACGCCAGCTATTGGCGCCAGGCGCCAACATTAGCGCCAGGCGCCAATTCTAGTGCCAGGCGCCAGGCTTAGCGCCAGGCGCCAATGCTTGGAGTTAGGCGCTAATCCTGTTTTTGACGCGTTTTCTAAAATCAGATAAATTTTGCCGTACAGGAGGATAAAATCGTATCTTTTCCTCAAAAATGCTCTTTGATTTTAATTAAAACTCTAAAAAGTCAACAAAAGTCAATTTATCAATGCTAATTGAATTAGGAATGAAAAGAACCTTCTAGAAGAATCTAGAAGACTAAAACCGTTCCTAATTTCATTAGGAATGATAAATCATATAAGGCCCTCCTCTAGATCATTGGGCCGTATATAAGGCTCAAACCGGGCCCAGTTTAGTAAATCGGCCATAACTTCCTCAATATTCATCGGAATTGGGCTTATAATATATCGTTGGAAAGCTCTTGTCAAGCCCCATCCAACTACACTACTATTGGATCCATATCATGGACCAACCAAACTGGATTGGCTGTTTTCTTAAAATAAGTTTTCAAAACAGAAAGAAGAGAAAAGAAATTAAAACTATCCGCAACACTAAACCTTCCACACTTTCACTTCATTCGATTATGATTCGACGTGAAAGGTACTCATCACTGGGTTTGGTTTTGGGGAGACACATTTGGGTGTCTCTACAGAAGCCCCCACTTTGACTGAGTTTGGAGAAACGCAAGTTTCGAAAACAAAAGTCAAAGTAGCAATAGGGACGGAGAATGATTCAGAACTTTCTGCGATCCTAAATCACTCTTGTAACGTTGATACCTGCAAAACTAGAGCTAGTTAAACAGATAAAAGAGTTAAGAAACGCGTATCTTGCAATGTCGAGCACACGTCTCTGAAAGTAACCGATTGTTTTGATGACCTCCTACAAGCTAGAGAATGCCATCCCTTTTGAAAACCACTACGCCTGTAACTGCTTCCAATATAGAAGATTTCTTCGCCTGAAATGATCCTCCTCCGCTTTGATAATATTCCACGTGGAAGCGAATACCATCGAAGATTGCTTCGCTTGAAACAATCGTTGGTTGTTTGTGACAACTCTCCACAATCTAGGGAACGCCACCTTGATGTTTCGATGTTCACTCGTCTCTGAACAAAGAGCTTCCTTTTTTTTTGGATATGTTCACGTGCCTCTGAACAAAGAGTTTCTTTTTGATTTGATCTTCTAAATGATGTGTCCACGCGTCTCTGAACGAAGAGTTTCTTTTTGATATGATCTTTTGAATGATGTATCCACGCATCTCTGAACGAAGAGCTTGATAATAGGATGCCCACGCGTCTCTGAGCAAAAGAGCTTTTGAATGATATGACCACGCATCTCTGGAGCAAAAGAGCTTTTGAATGATATGCCCACGCGTCTCTGGAGCAAAAGAGCTTGATGGAAATGTTCACGCGTCTCTGAACAAAAGAGCTTGAATAATATGCCCACGCGTCTCTGGAGCAAAGAGCTTTGATGATATGTCCACGCGTCTCTGAACAAAGAGATTTTAAAAAGGATTGTCCACACGTCTCTGAACAAAAGAGCTTGAATGATATGCCCACACGTCTCTGAACAATAAAGCTTCGTTACTTGAACGTTTGTTGCGATAATATTCTTAAGAAAAAAATTCCGAAGACCAACGCTTGCCGATCTCTAAAGCTCGCTTGAACTTTGCTTCCGCTAAAACCAATATGTCGGTATTTCCGTGATTAGGCGCTTTAAGCTAAGTGAGACGATCTTTCATCAGGTCGATCACTTATTGCAATCAAGCCGATTATTAAAAATCGTGTCAAATTGCTTAGAGGGGCTAACTGGCGTACCAAGGAACCCAAAATATATTGCAAAAAGGTAGAACAACCCCAGTAAGAAGATGAGTGTCCTGGCGCCGTGAGATTGTTGATTATGTCAGAGGGAGCTGGTCCCCTTTGGTGATCTTGCACGATCCCTGGGCGATGCAATGCAGAGGAGCTACTGCCGTTGTTAGCTCCAGTTCATGTACCGGCTGAGGACGTGGCGGTACGATTCTAGCTCATATCTTTCGTTAAGTAGCCCCCAAGTAATGCTTCACTGACTTGGTTTTGCTTTGTCCGGACGATGCTGCTGAGTTCGTGCCACCCCGTATGTCTATCCATTATATGGGCTGATTGAGGAGATGATTCCTCCGGCCGCGCTTCGTAGAGCTGTCAATTCCTCGCCACTAGACTCGAGTAAGCTTATTTATTTGCAACTTTTGTCCACTTATATTCTGCATGTTTACTGACTTATTTCTTTGACAGCTCTCACGCGAGGTGGCTTGTACCTGTGCTTTTTATTATTTATTTGACTTTGTATAGAACTTCACCTTTTAATTAAACTCTTTTTTTAGACATATTATGTATATACATACTATTATGTGTTTATCATGTTTGCTATTATTATTATTATGTGCATGTTTGTGTGTGCAAGAAAATTGTGACAAACAATTTTGCGCAAAAAATCCGTCATTTTTATTATTGATGGAGGGTATCCGACTCTCTCCCTCAAAAGAAAAAATGAAAAAATGAAAAAACAAATAAAATGTTGGGTTTATAAAAACTTGGAAATTAACCTAAATAAAATCCAAAAAAGAATAATATAATTAATATAATAGTTAGATTAATTAAAAAAAGAATAAAAAGATGTTTAAGAAAAAAGATAAAGAAGTTGTAAAGTCATTAGTAGAATCGGATTAAGGAAAAAACGCGGTTTTAGAAAGCGCGGATGACGTGGCAGATTGGCACCAGCTGGCGCCACGCAATTGGGTGTAGCATCAGGCGCTACACTTGGCGTGTGGCGCCAAGCCTTGGCGTCTGGCGCCAATCGCGGCACGTGACACCAAATAGCGTTGTTTCCGTATTTTACCCCGATTAAAACTGCTCGTAAATCGTGCATAAATAGCCCCCTGCCCAGCCGATTCTTTTCATAATTTCAGCAAATAAAATAATTCTTGGCCTTAGAAAAATAATATCATGTCTCTAGTCACCAAAACTTTCACCCAATACACCCATGAATGGTGTCGATCTCTTAATGCTAGAGATAGAAAAGAATTAGATTTGTTTCACTTGGGGGAATTTATGGCATCAAAGGGGTAGATCTTGACTTAGATTTCATTCATACCTCTCTGGAATATTGGAATGTTGATACTCATTGCTTTAGAATAGGGTATGATGAGATTAGCCCTTTGCCAGAAGAATTTGGTGCTATTTTAGGTTTCCCTGCAATAGACCTCGTAGTAATCCCTAGAGTAGATTCATATTATTACAAGGATTTTGAGCGCTTCTTCAATTTAAAAGAAAGGGATTTATCAAAAAATAGTAGATGGCAACACAATTATTTTGAAAGAATTTGCACGCCATTATTTTGATAAACCTCTTTCTGAATCTTTTCATATTTATAGAAGAAGGACTTTCTTATTTTGCATGCTTAATCAATTTTTTCTTAGTAGTGGTAAAAATAATGAAGGCCAATCAATTATAACCACCGTACTAGAACAAATTGAATCAGAGAGAAATCCAATGCCGTTGATAGTTGGAGAGACTATGATTAGTCTTGATGAATTGAAAAGGAACCCAAAAGCACCTTTTCGCGGCTCTCCAATTTTATTGCAGGTAGAAAAATAATATTTTTAGTTATAGAAATCAAAAAATATATTTTTGTATTGTAATAATAATTTATTTGCATTGCAATTTTTTTATAGATGTGGCTAATGGAAAGGCTAGAATTAATTAGCCCTCCGGACAACATTGAGAAATACACTCCAAATTGCTTCGTGAGGAGGAAGAAACGCTTCTCTAAAATGGGGCGTCACGAGTGGAGAAGGGTCTTCGAAGCTCGCAATTTTTCTATCAAGTGGGTCGTCCCATGGTGGAAAATAGAAAGGATGGTTGGTGTCAACAAGCAACCTTTCTGTCGTCTTCCAAGTTTTTCTCGTATGACTTATTATTACCCCTGCAGGGTAAAAAGACAATACGACTTGCTTCAGAATATTCCTTCCGGGGATCTTCGTCCTCCCTACGAGTACCCTGTCTCTCAGGAAGTAGACAGATTTGATGGTTATTGGAGTGCTAGACCTTTATGGGAAGTGATTACCCAAAAGGTTCCTCCTTCTTTGCCCAATGATGTGAAGAAGTGGTTGCTGAAGAAACCTTCAAAGGAGTTGAAGAAAAATCAAGGTAGAACTGAAGTGAAGAGTCGTCTAGGTGACAGGGTGATTCCTTCCAAGGAACGCTTAGGTGAAAGAGTTGAATTCAAAACACCTGAAATGCCTAGGAAGAAAAGTACTACCAAAGATAAGGGAAAAAGGAAAGCTGACACCACAGAGAAAAAAGTTTGGGTAGAAAAGAAGCATGGAGTCCTAGCTGAAGGGGAGACTATCTACTCTAAGATAGAATGTAAGTCCTCTAAAGGATGCCTACTAGCTAAGGTTATGGATGAGGAGGAGGAAGCAGACAAAAATTGGAAAAGAGCTAGGAAAGAAAAGAAAGATTAGGGGCATTGCTTAATTTCAAATTATTAGACTTAGTTTATATTTTTCAATTAAAGTTAATTTATTTCAGCTTTATTAAAATTCCATCAATAATATAATTTTATTTTATTAATGAAATTTCAGCTTTTAATTAAATTATGTCATTTAAATTTATTTTATTAAAGCAATGAAAACCGAAAAAAAATTAATTTTCCAGAAATTCTTCGAGTACGGAAGTCGAAAATTTATCGAAAAACACCGAAATTTTCCCAGAATTTCTTTGAGAATTGGCGTCGCTTATTTACGACTGGCGCCTGCCATAGTAGTCTGGCGCCAGGCGCCAGTGCCGTTGGCTGGCGCTGATGGTCGTTGGTTGGCGCCGGATTCTTCTCTGCGACGCCGATATTTCGCCGATCTTCTGTCGAATTTTTAATTAATTCTGGGATGCAAGATTTTCGAAAAATAAAGTGGCTGCACCCGTAAAGGGTTGCCTACGTATCCTTTCTTAAGGAATCAGGCCAAACGTAGCTCTCTTGAGTATCCTACTCAAGTAATTATGGGTAGTACTTCTTAAGTTGGTCGAGATTTGTCATGTTTGAGAACTCATTGCCATCCATATTAGTTAGTTTTGCTGCACCCCCTGACAGGATTGTTTTGACAATGTAGGGTCCAGACCAATTAGGTCCAAATTTTCCCCTTGGATCTAAAACATTTTTCCTTAGTGCCTTTACCACCAAGTCTCCTACTTTAATGTTTCTTGTCTTGACCTTCTTATTAAAATGCCTAGCCATGCGAGTTTGATAACACTGAGTGTGATGCAGAGCTTCTAGTCGTTTCTCATTGAATAGAATTAATTCTTCATATCTTGCCCTAGTCCATTCAACTTCATCAAGTTTACTCTCTAACGCAATGTGTAAAGATGGTATTTCTAGTTCGACAGGTTGTACGACATCCATTCCATATACCAAGGAAAATGGCGTATTTCCTGTTGATGTGCGAATTGACGTGCGGTAACCCCACAATGCGAAGTGAAGTTTGTCAGGCCAATCCTTATAATTTTCCGTCATTTTCTAGATAATAGTCTTTAGATTTTTATTAGCTGCCTCGACTGCTCCATTTGCTTGAGGCCTATAAGGGGAAGAATGATGATGTTAAATGCCGTATTTTTGTAGCAATTCTTCACATTCGGCTTGAAAGTGAGTTCCATTGTCACTTATCGTTTCATGTGGGACTCCATATCGACAAATAATATTTTTCTCGATAAAGAGTGCTACATGTTTTGCAGTGAGTTTAGCGTATGATTGCGCCTCGACCCACTTTGTGAAGTAATTAATAGCTACTAAGATATATTCGTGGCCTCCTGTTCCTGGGAGAGTGATTTTGCCAATGATGTCAATTCCCCATGTAGAGAATGGCCATGGCGATGTGTAGGTGTAGAGAAAGGATGGAGGAACATGTTGTAAATTGGCTTAGATTTGGCACTTAGGGCATCTTTTTACATATTGATGGCAATCCCTATTCATTGTAGTCCAATAATATCCTTCTTGCATTATTTTTTGGACTAACATTTTGCCATTTATATGAGTGCCACAGATTCCTTCGTGGACTATCCTCATTGCTCTTTGTGCATCCTTCTTTCCTACACATAAGAGAGCTCGACCCTTAGGTACCCTTTTATGTAGCTTGTTGTCTATGAGTACATATTGGGAAGCCAAAAGCCTTAATGCTCGTTTTTCTCTTTTGTCAGCATAGGAAGGGTATTCTCCTTTGGTGACGTAATTGAGTATATCCGTGTACCACGGTTCTTCCTCTTCTTCTTCTTCTTCATCTTGGACTACTTCGTCGTCTTCTATAGCCTGGATGTATGCTGGTTTGTGCCTTTTTTCTATGGTTAGAGGCATTTGCTAGATTTCCGTGGGAATCCTAACCATTCAGGCTAGTTTTGCCAAGGCGTCAGCAAATTGATTTTCTTCCCTAGGTAGATATGTGTATTCTACCTTCTCTAACTGATCGGTAAGAGTTTCCAGATAGGTTTGGTAAGGGGCTAGACTTTCGCTCCTTACTTTCTACCTTTTAGATATTTGATTGATAATCAAAGAAGAATCTCCGAATATCTTTAATTTTTTTACTCCCAATGCCAAACCTGTTTCAAGGCCTACCACGCATGCTTCATATTCAGCAGCATTGTTGGTAACGTCGAAATCAAGCTTTATGGAGATTGGAACATGCTCTTCTTTAGGTGATACTAGTAACACTCTAACGCCACATCCCTTTTGATTTAAGGCTCCGTCAAAGTATAAGGTCAAAGTATTATCTTCAGTAGCCATTAGGTCTTCGTCTGGAAATTCGTTGTCTTGTATTGGCGTCGAGTCTTCTATTGGAAAATCTGCTAGAAAGTCTGACACCACGGACCCTTTGATAGCTTTTTGTGGCATGAACCTTACATCAAACTGGGCTAGATAGACTATCCATCTCAATATGCGTCCATTGAGTGTAGATTTCTCAAAAAGATACTTGAGTGGATCTAATCGGGAGACTACGAAGACGGTATGCACTAGCATGTAATGTCTTAACTTGGTTGTGGCCCACACCAAGGCGAGGCACAACTTCTCAAGTGGTGTATAGCGTGCTTCGTATTCGAGCATCTTTTTTCTTAGATAGTAGATTGCATTCTTTTTGCCTTCTACTTCTTGTGCTAGCATAGCTCCCATTGTCTCTTTGGTAACCGTCAAATATAACCTAAGAGGTATTCCGGGAAGTGCTGGTGCTAATACGGGAGGATTTGCGAGATAGGCTTTGATCTTTTCAAAGGCTTTTTGACACTCGTCATCCTATATTACTGGTACATTCTTCTTGAGATTTTTGAGGATTGGTTCACATATTGTCGTCAATTTTTATATGAACCTACTTATGTATTTTAACCGGCCAATAAATCCTCGAATCTGTTTCTCAGTCTTGGGGGCGGTGACATTGACATGATTGCTTTGATCTTGGTTGGGTCTATCTTTATTCCTCTAGAGCTTATGACATATCCCAAAAGCTTGCTTGAGGTGACTCCAAAAGCACACTTAGCTAGATTCAACCTCGTATTATATTTTCTTAGCCTTTCGAAAAATTTCCTTAAGGCTACTTGATGGCCTGGACGGTCTTTTGATTTTACAATCATGTCGTCGACATATACTTCGACTTCTTTATGCATCATGTCATGGAGTAAGGCAGTTGCTGCACGTTGGTAAGTAGCACCCGCGTTTTTCAACCAGAATGGCATTACCGTGTAGCAGTAAGTGCCCCATGGTGTTATAAAAGTTGTTTTCTCCATGTCTTTTTCTGCCATGCGAATCTGGTTGTAACTTGCGTACACATCCATGAACGAGAGGAACGCGTGATTTGCCGTGTTATTAACCAGAATATCGATGTGTGGCAAAGGGAAGTCGTCCTTTTGACTTGCCTCATTTAGATCTCGATAGTCGACACACATTCTTACCCTTCCGTCTTTCATTGGAACTGGGACGACGTTGGCGACCCATTCGGGGTATTTGGATATCTTAATGAAACTTGAAGTTATTTGTTTTTTAACTTCTTCTTTTATTTTAAGGGCTACGTCGGGTTTCATTCGACGTAACTTTTATTTTACGGGTTTCATTCCTGGAATTAGTGGTATAGTGTGTTGAGCTATTTCTCTATTAATGCCTGGCATATCTTCATATAACCAAGAAAATACATCGATAAATTCTTCAAGTAAGTTAATTAAATCGATTCTTTCTTGTTTATTCAGTGTTAATCCGATTTTAACTTCTCTTTTATGGGTTGAGTCTTTTGAGATATCAACCGTTTCAATTTCTTCAATTACCGGTGTTTTCTTTTCGAGTGTTTCCATTGCTTTAATAATTTCTTTGTCTTTTTCATCGTTAGTTAAGCAATGCTCGTCATCTTTGGTTTGAGAAGAACACGAGAAATAAGGAGAAGGAGAAATGTTATTATACTCTGAGATCATTACATCAAAGAGTGATATGTCCTCAAGGACTTGATCACTAACTATTCTAGGAGAAGAAATAGGAGGGGAAGGTACTACTACTAAAGACTTAGAAGACTCTAGGGGGAAGGACTCCGACTCGGACTCTGACTCAGACGACTCTTCAAACATTTGTCCTTGCCCTGTTGTAATGGATATTTTTCTTTCACTTGGAGTAGTCACCTTGATCGTCTTGCGCCATCCTTGTAGTGATCTTTCAGCTGGAGTGATTAGCTTCGAGGGATCGAAGCTTTCACTTTGTAGGACTGTTTGAATGAGCGAGGAGTTATCCTCTTTATAAGTTGGCTCATTCTTTTATCGCCCAAACATTAATCCCATGACATTAAAGTCAAAGCATGGGGGTGCTCTCTCCTTGTGGACAGGAGTTGGGATTTCATCAGTGAAGTAGCAATCCAAGAAAATCTCAAATCCCGGTTGTCTTATGCTGTTTACAACAAATGGCTCGGGAAATTCATGGCATGGATAGTCCTCTCCTTCTTTTATAAATTGACCATTAAGTGTAAGAGGGTACTGATCCATTGGGATTGCTTTCTTTTGAGTGCAAGCGTCTCTACGTGCCTTGGATTTTTCCTGGGCTCGCTTGAGAACTTTCCGAGTTGGTTCGAAACTAAGTCCGAATGTGTCTAACTTAGGGAGGCCAGGTGACTCCAGCGGTTTTGTCGTTCCTTTCTTCTTTCCTAGGGTCATCCCAGGAAAATGTCCTTGTTTCTTCAGCATAACATTTACAATCATGTTGGAATAAGGGTCATGGAAAAGAAGGGTCCTTTCATCCTCCTTGATTAAGGAGACTTCTTCCTTAAAGCCCCATAAGTCTTCATCATCCTCGTCATGCTCCACATTAATGATTGGATTTTCTATAGACTTGATCCTCATGGGCGAAGCATCGATGGTGATAGGAATTCCCCCAACTATAGCTTTTACTTGTTGGTGGAGAGATGAGGGGACGGCCTTTAGGTCATGAAGCCAAGGGCGTCCAAACAAAAAATTGAACGAAGCTTTAATGTCTACTACTTGGAAAGTAGTAGCATGTTCTATTGCTTCCGCCGTTACATTCAGGGTAATTTTACCAAGAGCTTGACGACGAGTGTTGTCATAGGCCCTTATTCCTTGTGTAGACGGAGTTAATTCTTCATCCCTTATGCCTAGCATCCTCGCAGTTCTATGTGGACAGACGTTGATGGCCGATCCGTTATCTACAAGAGTCATAGGGACATTTATTCTCTTGCAAACTACTGTGAGGTTTAATGCCTTGTAGTGTTTGTCACCTTCTGGAGGTAAATCCTTGTCAGAAAAGGTGATCAAATTAATTGGACTAGGAAGATCGCTTGTGAGGAAGTTTTCTAATCCCTCAGGAGTAGTGTTACAATCTATCCCTATTTTTTCCAGGGCATTCATTACAGCCAACCTATGTTCTCGAGATGTTGCCAAAAGTTTCCATACGTTCATCTCAACTCTTGTCTTCTTAAACTGTTTAACAATATCGTTGTCTTCAATGATAGGTATGGGAACTTGTTGTGTGGTTGGCATAGGTTGTGTTGAAACGGGAGGTTGCATTCTCCCAGATCTTGTGAGGACGTCTATCGATGGGTCATCTTCAGCCCAAAAGACATCCGTGGTGTATGACACAGAAGGTGGAGATCCTATTATGTCTTTTAAGTAGACATATTCTTCATCACTGTCCCAAACTCCATTAATGGTTGCATCGTCTTCTTGTTGCACTTGGACTAGTTTCTTTTCATCAATCCTCTTCTGAACTAAATCCTTGAATTTGAAACAGTTTTCGATAGTGTGACCCCTTGATTGATGATACTGACAGTAATACCTATCCGTCCTTTTCAATGATTCGAATGGTCTCGGTTCAAGAGGTTTGATCTCGCCACTCTCGGAGAGAATTTCGAACATTTGTGCATATGGGATCCCAATTGGAGTGTAAATTCTATTACTCCTCTTGGGTTTTTCAGTGACTTGTAAAGGAAAACGCTTTGCCTCATAAGTCGTTCTCACGGGTGTGAATTCTCTCTTAGGTTCATCTTTCGGAAGTGGAACCTCGTCATATTTCTTTTGGGGTTCCCTTATAGCTTTGAGAGCTTCACATAGTAAATGCGATACCTCCATCATAGACAGTGTGAGCAATTGTATATCTTCCTTACTTGCCGGTTCTGGAAGGTTATCCCTGACATCAAAAAAGGTTTCCTCCACTTTTTCTGTGGCATAAATTTCTTTGACATGTCTAATGAGAGACGAGGGGTCAACCTCGTTTTCCTCATCAGAGATAGCCAAGGCATGAGCGAGAGGTGCATTATCAATGCTTGGCTTCTTACTGGCAGGGGGCAATGGCAGTTTATTGTTGTCGATTAAGTCTTGGATAGCTTCCTTAAGCTTCCAACAGTTTTCGGTGAGATGGCCCCTACCTTGGTGATACTTGCAGTGTGCGTTGGGGTTCCAATTAGCCGACCTCTTCTCGACTAGTGGGTCCCCAAATGGTCCAATAGGAGTTATAAGACCTTTTGCATTTAATCGATCAAATGCGGTGTCATAACTCATGCCAATAGGAGTAAAGTTCCTCCTAAATGGTTTCTTTTGTCCTTGATTGTTCATAGCAAGGACTTCACATAAATTAAAAGTGCTAACATGGTTTGAGTGGGTGGTTTTGGAAGAAGAATGATTGTCGTTCTTCTTTCCTTTCCAGCCACTGTTGGAGTTATTGTTGGCAGCTTTTAACTTAACAAGGTCGTCTTCAATATTGATCCCAATGTCATTGACGGCCTTGAAGGTATGGAGATTATTTTGATACTTGAGATGCTTGTAATATTTTTCTTGATGGTTTTTGATGAACAACCTCATAGACTATTTTTCACTTGGCACCTCAATCATCTTAGCTGAGGTTTCTCTCCATTTGTTAAATAAAGAGGTGAAGCCTTCGTTCTCTTTCTGCTTAGGGAACTCAAGTTCCCTATGGTCAGTCTCAACTTGAATGTTGCACTTGTACCTATCAACGAAATCGTTTTCTATGGACTCCCAGGTAGAGGTCTTTTCTTTCTCGAGAGAAAAGAACCATTGTTGGCAAACGGTCTCGAGAGATAGTGAGAACAGAGAGGGGAAAACCATCTTATCGATACCCTTAATACTCATTATTGTTTCGAATGCTCTTAAATGAAAATAAGGGTTATCAGTTGCTCTGAATTTTAGGATGTCGTTGGCATTGAACTTCTGCGGAAGAAGATCTTTGTCCACCGAGACCCCTTGTGAAGTAAGCCCTTGAAACTTGTAGTCGCTAGATAGCTTGCTTAGACTTTCTTGCATGAGGTCCATCTTCTGTTGCTTCACGGGATCATCGATCTTGAGTGTGAGGAGCTTCAGTGTCTCAGTCACGGTAACCAATTGGTTCCTAAGCTCGTTGACTTCTTCTTGTGTTGCCATTATAGTCTTAGCTTTCCTCTTACGAGCTATGGGTTTGTCGAAAAGTTAGACTTGTACGAAAAGGTTGTCTTTGATTAACTGTCCTTCCTTCCTTGACCACGCGCTGTAATTTAAACCATTTTGCGTTTTAATTATTTGACTCGAATCAACTTGACTTTACGTTTTATTTTAAGGAGAAAAAATAAAAAATAAAAAATGGGTGCATATTTTTGGCAAAAATAATGTACATATTTTTAGGGAACTAAGTATATTTTTTAAATTGGAGGATTAATGTACATATTTTTAGGGAACTAAGTATATTTTTTAAATTGGACAATTAATATCCGACTTACCCCCCTAAAAAATTGACGGAAAAAACGCGCATGCAAGACTCTCTTAGACATGGTCAAAGTATGTGTTTTGGTGTGTGCGTTGAGTGTAAGTGACATGCTTGAACTCTTGTGTAAGACCATGGGACTTAGTGCCTAAACTCGATTAATGACTTAGCCAAGTACTATTGACAGCGAAAATTAACCGAATTAATTAGCAAACTGGTTAATTAGACACTAGGTGATGACTCGACCAATAATCCGAACTCTCGGCAAAGCGACAGGACTGGCTTCACACTATGTAGCTTAGCGCCAGACGACAGAGCTGTCGCCAGGCGCCACACTCCACAGGGTGGCGCTACAGTCCTGACTTTGGCGCCAATACTGGAGCTTCAATCTGGGACTGTTTTCGGTGTTATTAATCAACTGGGGTATTCCTAAAGTCGTACTAGGTCAATTCTGATTAAAATATTAGACTTTATTGACTCAAATTAATTAATTAATTAATTTATTAGGCAAAGTTTTTTAAATCATTAATTTATTTAATCTCAACACAAGTCAAACAAACGGTTAAGAGAAACATATAATATATATGCACAACAAATAATGCACAATTAGTTAAGTAGGCACAATATGATGCAATGAGTTTGCAACCTAACCATGGCTCTAGTTCTCTAAAGTTCGAGATATGGTTTAGTCAATAGAGGGTCCTTGGTTAATTGTCCGGATGCACCGCGCGAAAGCCTAACCGTGAAGGGTTGGTGCGAGTGGATGGGACGCCGCGAGCTTTAGAAAAAACTCGCTTCCATGGTTTGGTGAATTCAACATTCTCGGATGTACCCATTGTTGCACGGAGCGTTCAATCAGGTAGATGGAGCATGAATTCCCAGAGGGTTATTTCCATATGTAGAACACATATGGGTTTCAGAAAAGTGAGAAAAAATTCAATCAGGAAGTAAGATCGAGCAAACAATACGAAAAACCGATCGAAATTTGAACGCATATTTCTGGCTCGGTATTGGGGAAAATTGGCGCCAACAAACAGAGACTTGCGCCAGGTTTTAGCTGTAGCGCCTGGCGCCAATGCTAGCGTCTGGCGCTACAGTTAAGTGCCTGACGCCAATGCTCTTGTCATTGGCGCTATTTCCCACATGCCTCAGCAGCTTTCTGTGCTCGATAAAATTTTCCAGTTTCGCGCGGTGTTATATCGGTCCTAGTTATGAAAGATATTTCTCAAATTTCCTACGTGTAAAATCCTATGTTTTTAACTCATTACGGATGGTCTTTCCAATGAGATCTTTTTTATGCATATGACAATAATGATAATCAAAATTACGCACATGAAATACTTAGAACTTTTTGAGTCTCATCCACTCATTCTAAATCATTGCCGAAACAAATTCAGGAATTAAAATAAGAAATCCTCCCCAGCGGAGTCGGCAAAAACTCTAGGGAATAAATTTCAAGCGTCAATCCCCTTGCTTGAACCCCACTGTGATTATACACTTAAGTACGGTGGCGTCCAAAAGGGAAGAAGATAGAGCAAAAGAGTCGCCAACAAGTTTTAGGAACTTGTAAACCATTCATAGGGTGAAGGTTACACCCCTTAACGATCCAAGAGATCGTCAAATCCATAAGGTCTTGAACCAAATAAGGGTTCGGGGATGAAGGTAAAAATCCAACCTAAAAGAGATTAAACCTGCCCTAATAATAGGCCTCTACGTTATTCTGATCGTATTCATGTGTGCTTTCTGACTAACATGCAATCAATAGGTTTAACCCTAAACCTGTTTATCTATGTTGGTTGAATTTAATGCACTAATAAACTATTATTGGCGATCACATGAAATTATAATCATATTAACCCTAAACAAGATTATTAATTATCTTATTAAGCGTGATTACATGTACTAATTCCCTTTAAACATGCATAAAAGGCGTGATCAAGCAATAAAAATAAATATCAAGCAACATAATAACAATATTCATAATAATAATAATAATAATAATAATCATAATAACAATCATATTAATCATAATAATAATCATGTTCATAATAATAATTATAATAATCATAATCATAATAACCATGTTAAAGCATAACAATAGCAAGATCCTAGGCATGATACTAACAAGATTAATAACAAACCCTAGGATGTCACTAAGCATTAAAAATAAAATCTTTAACCCTAACATGATACTAACAATCATAAATATTAGGAAGAACATAGGAAGCATCGTAACAATCATATTTGACATTAAAATTACCCAAGACATGGTACTAAGAATATCATAATAACAATTTAAACACGATTTCTACATCATAACATCAATAAAACCATTAAAGCACTTACTTTGATGCCTCGTACCTCTTTCTAATAACAAAATACACACGTTAGTAACTTCAAGGGAAATAATAATCAACAATTAAATTAAATAATTGATAGAGGGATTTGGGACCAAATCCTCGGAAATTAAACCTTTCACGTCTAGGGTGAAGGCAACTTCGAATATGGCTAGGTGTTTCTAGATCTAATGAATGCGGAATTTTGTATGTCAAAAGCAAGTTTAGAAAAAGAGAGAGAGATAAATATGGAAAGATGGTGAATGAGAAGAGAATGAGATTGAAAACTGGTTGTAGGTGTTTATAGATGAAAACTAGTTAATGAAAACGGAGTTTTTAATACGTTATTTATAGAGAAAATCAGCCTAAAAGATAAAATCATCAAAACAGAGCATTTGCGCACCTAAAACAGAGCTGGCGCCAACGCCAGCTATTGGCGCCAGGCGCCAACGTTAGCGCCAGGCGCCAACATTAGCGCCAGGCGCCAATGCTAGCGCCAGGCCCCAGGCTTAGCGCCAGGCGCCAATGCCTGGCGTTAGGCGCTAATCCTGTTTTTTACGCGTTTTCTAAATTCAGATAAATTTTGCCATACAGGAGGATTAAATCGTATATTTTTCTCTAAAATGCTCTTTGATTTTAATTAAAACTCTAAAAAGTCAACAAAAGTCAACTTATCAATGCTAATTGAATTAGGAATGAAAAGAACCTTCTAGAAGAATCTAGAAGAATAAAACCATTCCTAATTGCATTAGGAATGATAAATCATATTAGGCCCTCCTCTAGATCATTGGGCCGTATATAAGGCTTAAACCGGGCCCAATTTAGTAAATCGGCCATAACTTCCTCAATATTCATCGGAATTGGGCTTATAATATATCGTTGGAAAACCTTTTCAAGCCCCATCCAACTACACTACTATTGGACCCATATCATGGACCAACCAAACTAGATTTACTGTTTTCTTAAAATAAGTTTTCAAAACAAAAAGAAGAGAAAAGAAATTAAAGCTATCCGCAACACTAAACCTTACACACTTTCACTTCATTCGATTATGATTCGACGTGAAAGGTACTCATCACTGGGTTTGGTTTTGGGGAGACACATTTGGGTGTCTACACAACCTAAATACTTGTATAGAGGCAAGTCAAGGGTCGAACCCAAAGGAACTGTAATGTTCAAGCGCTCTCAATTATGCGCCTAAGCTAGGTCGCAGTCTAAGGATTAAAGGTAAAGACTAACCAAATAACAAAACAAAGAACCAGACAAATAAAATACTAGGAACGGGGATCAACATGTAATCATAACAATCGTAGCAACTCGAAAAGCAAGTCAATGGTTGTGAAGAATAATGGCAAGCTCAATTAAAAGAGTCAACAAGCTATCTCCTAGAGGTCAAACTAGCGCCAACTACGAGAGACTCTAACTAGGAGCATCACTAATCAAGCTCAATCGACAATTGCAATTCCTAAATCAATCGTCCGTATCATTAGAAACTACAATGTAATCTAGCATAATTCTCAAGGCCTAATCGAATTACACACATGCAAACTTCTATTAATTACTTTAATCTCAACAATTAATCAACACAATCCCAAAATTAAGCACAATTAATCAATCATACAAGTTTCACCCTATCCCTAGCCAAACAACTACTCAAACATCATCATCTAGTCACAAACAACTAAAGAAATCAAGAATCATTAAAATATGAAGAACAATTACACTAATGAAATATCTCATTAAAATCAAACCAAACAAATAAGAAATCAAACAAAGCAATAAAATGAGATAGAGTTAGAAATCCTCATTGATTAATTTGATGATCTTCAATACAATTGTCACCTTGAATCTTCAATCACTCAAATCACTATTGAAATTCCTCACTTTTTCTGTCTAAAATCTACTCTTAAAACTTACCCTAAAACTAGAGAGAGAAGGTCTCAACTTAGCTAAGAAAATGAATTCTAATTCTAATCTAATTCTAATTCTAATTGTTTCTCTCTCTAACCCTAAAATGGGTATTTATAATAACAAGGTTAAAAGAAAATAAAAGAGTAAAAGAAAAATAAAAGAAAAAAATAAAATAAAAATAAAAGTAAATAAGAAGGCAAATAAATTCTTATATGTCGTTGGCCACATGGTGTGGCCAGTCCGTTTCATATAACGGACTCCGTTATAACAAACGTGTCCGTTATTTTAAATTTAAAAAAAAAGGTGCCTTTCTTTTTTTTCATTTTATAACATCAAAAGGTTCTTTTTTCCCAAAGTTTTCTCATTTTCACTGTTTTCATTTTCTCTCTCCTCAAACTGTTCTTCTTCCATTTTCTCTCTCCTCAAATTCTTCTCCTCAAATTCTCTCTCCTCTAAATTGTTCTTTTCGTTGTTAATGACTAAAATCAAGATAATCTTCCCCAAGGGAAAGAAAGGATCGACATATACGCTGAACTCTCCTACTTCTGATACAAATCAAACCCTAATTTTAGTAATTTTTCGAATTTCTTGTCATCTATGCTCTGTAATTTGAACAAGCATCGTGAGATTGTTTTGGATGGTGTGAAATAATTCGTGAGTAGAAATTAAGCAAATTTATGAAGAATTATTAGAGAATGAAAAGAAACAAAAGGCAGATGAAATGGAGGCTGCTAAGAAGATAATGAAGGAGCTTGCTAATGTAAAAGATACAAAATAGTTACTTTTTCATTATGTAGAGATTACTTTTAAAAATTACAGTGTACATGTTTTAGGGGTTACTCGTTGGTTTTATAGGATTACTTTTTATTGTTATAGGGGATACTTGTTGGTTTTACAGAATTTTCTTGTTAAGTTAGAGGGGTTACTTGTTAATTTTTGTTAGGTTTCAGGTGTTACTTGTTAGTTTTATAGAGGTTATTACTTGCTAGTTTTACAAGGGTTACTTGTTATTTTTAGGGTTTACTTGTTAATTTTTGTTAGGGTTACTTGTTTATTTTAGGGGTTACTTGTTAGTTTAATAGGGGTTACTTGTTCATTTTTGTTAGGGTTACTTGTTTATTTTAAGGGTTACTGGTTAGTTATACAGGGGTTACTTGTTAATTTTATAGGGGTTACTTGTTAATTTTTGTTAGGGTTAATTATTTATTTTAGGGGTTACTTGTTAATTTTTGTTAGGGTTACTTGTTTATTTTAGGGGTTACTGGTTAGTTATATAGGGGTTACTTGTTAATTTTATAGGGGTTACTTATTAATTTTTATTAGAGTAACTTGTTTATTTTAGGGGTTACTTGTTAATTTTTGTTAGGGTTACTTGTTTATTTTAGGGGTTACTTGTTAGTTTAACAGGGGTTACTTGTTAATTTTATAGGGGTTATTTGTTAATTTTTGTTAGGTTACTTGTTTATTTTAGGGGTTACTTGTTAATTTTTGTTAGGGTTACTTGTTTATTTTAAGGGTTACTTGTTAATTTTATATGGGTTACTTGTTTATTATTTTAGGGGTCACTTGTTAATTTTTGTTAGGGTTACTTGTTTATTTTAGGGATTACTTGTTAGTTTAACAGGGGTTACTTATTAATTTTATAGAGGTTACTTGTTAATTTTTGTTAGGGTTACTTGTTTATTTTAGGGGATACTTGTTAATTTTTGTTTGGGTTACTTGTTTATTTTAGGGGTTACTTGTTGGTTTAACAGGGGATTACTTGTTAATTTTTGTTAGGGTTACTTGTTTACTTTAGGGGTTACTTGTTAGTTTAACAGGGGTTACTTATTAATTTTGTAGGAGTTATTTGTTAATTTTTGTTAGGGTTATTTGTTTATTTTAGGGGTTACCTGTTAGTTTAACAGGGGTTACTTGTTAATTTTACTTGGGTTAGTTATTAGTTTTACAGGGTTTACATGTTAATTTTACATGGATTACTTGTTAATTTCTTCAATTTCATTGTATCTGTTTTCATCTTCGGGATTTCGAGATTCATCAAAGAATCTTCAATTTGTTCGATCTCTTATGATTCTTGTGAATCAGGTAATTTTTCGAATTCTTCTGCCATTGTTATTCTTGAATTTCTGGAAGAAAAATTATGTGAGGTTTCGCTCAATTTTTGCATTCGTTTCTCGTTTTGCTCGCCGCAATAAATGAGTTGTTCTGGGTTTTAAGGTTTAGAAATTTGCGCGTGCTTTATATAACCATTTTGTTCAGCGCTTGTTTCCTAATTCCGTTATATGCGCGTCGTTCTCCGTTATTTTGCTGACTTAGAAGCCGGCCACACGGTGTGGCCTGCTGCACCAAAAAGGCACCAAAATAAGAATAGAAAAGTAAAAAGAAATAAAAAGAAAAGAAAATAAAAAGAAACAATCTCCAAAACAACGAAGTTAGTGGACTTCAATAATAGAAGCTCTGAATTGGGAAATCGTCCCATGCTTCTCACATTACCAAATCATCATCATCATGGTTCGATCATCAAGCTTTATCAAGATCCACGGGCGAAAGTTGAGTCCCCTGCCACGCTCTTCCTCAAACCCGAAATTGCGCGACCACAATGAATGCGAGCTCGCCCGCGATGAATGATTGATACAAGGGGGCTGATGTGGAGGGTTGATGATGGTAGTTAGTGAGTCGCTGGAGGCGAGTGTTGGGAGTGGATTCCAAGCAAGCTACAAATTAGGAAAAGGATAATAATAAAAGAATCAATTACACTTAATAAGGAAATGAGGTGAAATAGGAAGCATACATGGTCAAAGATATCAATGAATAATAATCAAGGATTTAATTAGTCCAATTAAGAAGTCAATAATTAATCAAAGATCTTATGAAGACTATGGAATCAATCAAATAAAGCTAAATCGGGAAATGAATAACTTGATTGATGGAATATATTATCCGCCCAATGGTCCCTGCTGAGTACGGAAAGTACGGACTCAGGTGCACCTTTCTGAGTAAGTCGATTGCCTTACTGAGCTTTTTTGAGTAAGGCAACTTCCTTTCAAAGTTCGGACCATTTGAAGACACGAAATGAATGCTTGAGCAACAAGCAAAATCAAATCCCATGATTGAAGGAGCAAATCAAGGAAATATCAATCACTAAGTCAACATTTCCTAAGATAAGAAGATTCCAATCAATATTGTCATCATTACCATAATAGCGAGGATTCTTCAATATTTACCTTTATTAGACTTATAAATCATTATAAATAGGATGCTCATTGTAATAGAAGAGGACACACATTCATACATTGTCTAATACAATTTACTACAATTTTATATTAAAATCTTTGATTTATGTCGTCCTTACTGACACTAGTTCGTCCTTACTCAGAAATGCGTCTCTTATCTTGATCTTTTATTATAGTTCTATTATTTTATTGATCTTAACTAATTCATTTGGAGGTTGTGTTTATTTTCTTTTGCCAGATTTGATTACTAAAACCCCATAAAACATTTAACAAATTCCTAGAAACCCTTTTCTAAGATTTGTCCTAAATAATTTGGCGCCCACTGTGGGGCTTGTAGTAAAAAATTTGCTAAAACCTTTAAACACAAAGCCTAAATCTAAGCCATGTCCGGAAACCAAGGATGGATTACCATGGTCAACATCCATGAGGAAATGAGTTCCTTGAGGGAAACCCTAGACTCACGGAAAATCCAAATAGAAACATTGTTGGAAGGAAAAATCCAAACAAAAGCAAAACTAGCCCAACTAACTCTTGAGAACGAATGCTTGAGGAATCAAGTTCACTTAATGGCAGTAGCAAATGTCAATTAGAGACATGAAAACGAAGAAATTTTCAGATCTCGCGATCGTACCCCGCCTCGCGCTTTATTTCATCAAAAAGTTGGGGAATCACAGTCCGTTCTGAGTAGGGAGCAGTCAGTTTTGAAAAAGATAGTAGATTTTCATGTCAAGCAAGTAGAAGAAAAGATCAACAAGATCCCCGGTGTTCCTCGGCCAATCAAGGAAGAAGCTGAAAACAGTTATGCCAACTCACCTTTTATCGAATCCATTGAGCTAGTGGAAATTCCAAAGCGGTTTGTCATTCTAGACATGCCAACATACAATGGTACCGGAAATCCCAATGAACATGTTGCGCTCTACAAACAAAAGATGATGACTAGCATTGTACCACAAAATATTCGAGAGGCGATCATGTGCAAAAGTTTTGGAGCCACTTTATCAGGTCCGGCCCTTACTTGGTTTATTAATTTACCTAATTATTCTATTAGATCTTTTATAGAAATGATCAACATGTTCAAAGTAGAATTTGCAACTAGTCGCCCACTTGAGAAACAATCAAGCGATCTATACCACATTAGACAACGAAGTGATGAAACACTCTAAAGTTATTTGAATCGCTTTAACAAGGAGAAAGTAAGGATCTACAAGTGTGACATCCCCACTGCAATTGAAGCATTCCGTCAAGGACTTTTTGAAGAAAATGGGCTCTACAAGGAACTAACCAAGTACCCTAGTGCAACATTCAAAGATGTGCAAGCTAAAGCTATGGCCCAAGTGCGATTTGAGGAGGACCAATATGAACAAATTGTTACAAACTGAGTTGGTCTAATGACATTAGAAGAATTGCAAGCATTACTCGTTTCAAGTAACATTTTACCTACTTTTTCCTTACTTTCTTTTAATGCATGTTTAGCTTGGTTATTTTTATATAATCTAGATCCTCATCATGTCATTGGGGGCTTTAGATGTTCCTCTTTATTTTGGTTGCAATTCTGACTTCCGAACTCGGCTAGGAAGCAAATAAATTTCTTTGTCCTTTATTAATTTCAAACGCAGTTCTTCCTACCATACTCAGTACGGAACAGAAGTAAAATTATTTCTTTGTCCTTTTTGAATTCCAAACTCAGTTCTCCTGTCCATATTCAGTACGGAACAGAAGTAAATTTATTTCTTTGTCCTTTTTTAATTTTGAACGCAGTTCTTCCGTCCATACTCAGTACGGAACATAAGTAAATTTATTTCTTTGTTCTTTTTGAATTCCGAACTCAGTTCTTCTGTCCATACTCAGTACGGAACAGAAGTAAATTTATTTCTTTGTCCTTTTTGAATTTCGAACTCAGTTCTTATGTCCATACTCAGTACGGAACAGAAGTAAATTTATTTCTTTGTCCTTTTTGAATTTCGAACTCAGTCCTTCCGTCCATACTCAGTCTGGAACCGAATAAAATTGATTTGTCTTTTTGAAATTTAAACACAATTCTCTTATCTGTACTCAGTTAGGGACCATACCGAACCAAATCAGTTTGACTTTTCTGACTTTCGAACTTAGTTTCTACATCCGAACTCAGTTCGGTATAGAAATGAATCAATTCGTCTTTGTTTATACTTACTCTTGAAATTATTCACCTTTTGAACGTTGAAATTATTACACTTTGTTGATTTACGACCTTTTATCGAATTCTTTTTCAAAGTGGTTGTAAAAAGTAGGTGAAGACACTAATTTATTCACATTCCTTTTTGAGTTCCAATATGTTAAGCAGGTTTCAAACAACAAAACTGAGTACGGACATCTCAGCAAATCTGACCGGTCAGTACCGAAAGATACAACTGAAATACATACTGAAATACAACTGAAATACATACTGTAATACAACTGAAATACACACGGTAATACAACTGAAATACATACATATGAGATACATACAATGATACAATACATATACGAAATACAAGGGATACACATACATTATTTACAAACGGTACATTCGCAAAATCTCTACACAACATAGTATACATACATCTACAAAACCGGAAGCGGCACAGCATAAGACACGATGTTCGTAAAACTCACAATGAAAACATTGGGGGCTATAAAATTTTACAAGTTACCACACAAGTTCTAGAAGATTCATCTACATTTGCCACTACCATCAATTTTACAAGCTACGCGTTGTGTACGACAACAATTGACAACTTTACAATTTTCCTCTCTAGATAGATGTCTAGAGAGAAAAACTGGGGGCTATTGTTGGGAGTGGATTCAAAGCAAGCTACAAATTAGGAAAAGGATAATAATAAAAGAATCAATTACACTCAATAAGGAAATGAGGTGAAATAGGAAGCATACATGGTCAAAGATATCAAAGAATAATAATCAAGGATTTAATTAGTCCAATTAAGAAGTCAATAATTAATCAAAGATCTTATGAAGACTATGGAATCAATCAAATAAAGCTCAATCGAGAAATGAATAACTTGATTGATGGATTATATTATCCGCGCAGTGGTCCCTGCTGAGTACGGACAGTACGGACTCAGGTGCACCTTTTTGAGTAAGTTGATTGCCTTATTGAGCCTTTTTGAGTAAGGCAGCTTCCCTTCAAAAATCGGACCATTTGAAGACAAGAAATGAATGCTTGGGCAACAAGCACAATCAAGTCCCTTGATTGAAGGAGCAAATCAAGGAAATATCAATCACTAAGTCAACATTTCCTAAGATAAGAAGATTCCAATCAATATTATCATCATTACCATAATAGCGAGGATTCTTCAATATTTACCTTTATTAGACTTATAAATCATTATAAATAGGATGCTCATTGTAATAGAAGAGGACACACATTCATACATTGTCTACTACAATTTACTACAATTTTATATTAAAATCTCTGATTTATGTCGTCCTTACTGACACCAGTTCGTCCTTACTCAGAAATGCCTCTATTATCTTGATCTTTTATTATAGTTCTATTATTTTATTGATCTTTACTAATTCATTTGGAGGTTGTGTTTATTTTCTTTTGGCAGATTTGATTACTAAAACCCCATAAACCTTTAACAAATTCCTAGAAACCCTTTTCTAAGATTTGTCCTAAACAGCAAGTGGGTTGCCGGAGCTTGCTGTTGCGGGATGGATTGGCTGGGCGGTTTAATGCGGGTCTTGGTTGGTTGCGGTGGAAGACTAGGTTTTTTTGGAGGTGTTTATGTTGCGTGGGTGAAATCGGAGGTTGATGTTGGGAATTAGCGGAATTAGAGAGTGGCTGGTGGCTGATAGGCTGCGGCTGGAAGGTGATGCGAACGTGAAAAGTGGCGGTGCTAATTTGGGGGTTCGATTGATGGGCGGTACAGTGGTTGCTGCTTGGTGTGGGTGGCAGCGAGCTGGCGGAGCAGGGGAGGCAGCAGATTTGGCGTGAAAATGGTGTGATTTGGTGCTCTGTTGGTGCGGTTATTGCGGGAGCAGGGCAAGAGTTGTTGTTGTTGTTCGTGAATTGGGGAACAGGGGAAGATGCGTGAGTGAAATTTGTGTAGTTGGTGGGCACGAGCATCGTCCTCACAACATGCTCGTGATGAACACTAAAGTAGGCAGTCCCAAAACACTTCCACGGTGGGTTCAACATTACCCGGCTTGAGAGCACGGCTTTGCAAGCGAAAGGAGTTGAACTTGGAACAATCACCTACAAAACCCAATTGAAACCAAAGAGAAAATGAAGTAAAAAGAACTCAAAATTAACAAACAAAATTAAAAGAAATAAAATGAAAATGAAAAGAATAAAAGATAGAAAACTATATAAAATGAAAGGAAAATTAAGGAAATAAAAAGAAAAAGACAATAAAATAAAATAAAACTAAATCTATAAAATCTATTATAAAAGGGAAAAGCAACTAAAACAACGAAAATAGAACAAATAAAAGAGAAAACACTAGAAAAAACCATGAAAATGAACAAAACCACAAAATAAGAAAGAAAAGGTAAAATAAAGAGCAAAAACATAAAACTAATAAGCATTTATTAAGAAAGAAAGCTATGAAAAGAAGGTAAAAACGACCTAAATGCTCATCAAATGGGTGCCATTTATGACACCCATCAAATACCCCCAAGCTTACCTTTTGCTCGTCCTCGAGCAAAACAAAACCAAGGGAGAACTGATGAGCTTATTCAAACAAATAAAAGAAAAAGAGAAGAGACAAGAATATACACTAACTCCCTTTCGTAGGAATCACGGTTAATTTTAGTAACAAAAGACAAGCCATTTAAACCCCTAGATTGCCCTAGAGGACGAGTGATGCTCTTGTAAAGGTTTCCTAAGAGATTAACCTATAAGTCTTGTAATAATATAAACAAGGCAAAGCACGAAAAAGAAACCAAATTACAAGAAAAGCAAACAAATGTTCATGAAATGACTTTTTGCAAATGTACAAGCATAAATGATTGCAAATCTTTCTAAACAAGTAAGGGAGTGCATGTTCTAAGATATCTAAGGTTGATTGAAACATAGGATATGCTAAACATAGAGAACTAATGAAACACAAGCATAAAGAACTAATGAAACGCGATTCACTTTCTTCTCAAAACATTTCAGCACATTCTCCCAATTAGATTCAAAATCTACTTTTAGTGAGCGTCTTTATAATTCCTCGAAGGAACTGGAAAACAAATAGATTTGAGGTTTCTCGACATCTTGATTTTGCCTCCCCTCTCCTTAGGCTTTAACTCATAATGCCCTCCCCCGATATGTGACTCAAGCTCTAGGCAAAAGGGCTTTCCCAATGGTTGTAACGTAAGGGAAAAAGATAGAGGGTAGGCTAAAATTTACAAATTTGGTGGTATCCCTAATAGTGAAGCAAAGAACGGGCCCTTTCTTAGAATCACAATCAAGTAATCACCAAATAAAAACAAACTAACACCCCCAAGCTTATTCAAAGCTATACTCACAAACATATATACAAAAAGCGTAAACGCTTCTCCCCCAAGCTTAAATGAAGCATTGTCCTCAATGCTTAGAAAAGGAGAATAATTCACATCAAATTATTTTTGAATTTTCTCATTGTCACTTTTTTTTCATATTTTCAAAGCAATTGTCCTTGCCTTTTTTAACTATGAACGGCTCTTATAACTTTGCATTTATTATGTCCTTTCCTTTTTTGAACTTTGGACGGCCTTATTCCATCATTCATTTGCCATTATTCACAAAATATACACAAAACACAAGCTTGCTTACAAAAAGAACCAATATCCAAACTCGTATACCACAATCTTCAATAGCATGATCATTTGCTTCACAAAAACCAAAAATGGAACAAAATGAAAAAAAAAAAGGCTCAAAGTTCATAAGATGTGGCTTGAAAAGAAGCGAAAAGGCTCACATGGTTAGCAAGGAGGAAAATGTAAACCCAATGAACTAAAATAAAGAAGATTAAACCTAGAAAAAGATCAATTACCACCCCGAAAAGATGCCTTTTTCCTCCCTAGATGGTTTGGTCTCGTGTTTGAGAATTATGAGTCAAGATTAGGTCCGCAATAGTCAAGGATCCATGCCGCTCATGCAAGATATGTAGAAGGCTTGAAAATCATGAAACCTCACAAGGTTGTGGCAAAAACTCACTAAAATCTTTAAATTCACCAAAAGGGAGCAATTGCAAATTTTTAAAAACAAATAGAATCCGACTAAATTAACATACTCTATCCTATAATCACCCAAACATACTCTCAAACCGTGCACACCGTTACCCTTTAAGAAGAAGAGCATTCAACTATACAAGTCCAAAAGTATTATGTCCAAAGCAAGAACAATATAAAACACATTGCAAATTGCCTTGATAGAAACAAAAATCTTTTTGTAGTTTTTCAAAATATAGAACATGGAATTGCATATACAAAGGTGCATAGCATATATGAATCAACATCCCATCAAACATGATAGAACACCCTCCCCCAAGCTTTATTGAGACAATACATTCAAACACATATCAAATAATCCATGGGAGGGGAAAACAAGGAGATCAATCCAACAAACCAACATATACCCAACAAGTCATCATCCACTTGAGAAAGAGCAAGGAAAGATATTACCGAATATTAGGTGGGTGTAAATACCCGCAAATGACCCAAATAAACCTTTCAAAGCTAATTTCCTCAAGAATTGAACCTTGCCTTCCATATGCTAGCAAAAATAGGAGTCAAACTTCCTTAATTCTTGATCCAAATCGAAGCACCAAAGTATATCACGTCATGTACCTAGCAAAAGGTACAAAAACATTTCCATGAGAGAAAATCTATTTTAAAAAGAAAAGAATTGAAAGCAATAAAACACGGGTTACTTCCCGAGAAAGGAATGCTTAAGGTCCAAGCTTGACCGCTCTAGAAAATAATAATTAAACGCACGCAAGACCTTGTCAAATGCACTACTACACATTTCGTAAGAGAGAAGGTAGGCAAATGACGGGAAAAGGACGTGCAACAAGATTTTTGCACGCAAGTGAGGAGGGAGGTGCCAAAAGAAAGAAGAAGAAGGATCAAAAGGAAAAACAAGAAAATAAGAAGAAGAAGGGGGAATAAAAGAATGGAAAGAAAAAGAAAAAGACAAATCCTCCTCAATTAAATATTTTTGGGTGGCAACATCACCCTTCTCCTCAACAATAGACGAATGAGGGACATTATGATCATCATAGACAAGGGGGTCCCCAATAGGCTCTTTGATATAGTAAGGGAGAAAATTAGGGCAAGAAGAGATGTGGTCAAACCTTTAAGAAAGAGGGGTATGAGAAATAGGCAAAGGGGTAGCAACTCCCTCAACACAAGGTCTCACATCTCCAATGAGAGCATGAAAATCAATCATAGATTCCTCAAATAAAGATATCTCACAATCTACATCTCCCTCAAGCTCAAAAACTCCAAGGGAATCAACCTTATCCTCCTTTGCACTACAATAAACAACCTTTCCTTCAACTATCTCAAAACCTAAGTGCTTAAAATCATGCATGAGTGGAGGTAGAGTCATCGTAAACTCATTTAAATCCCAATAAGCTTTCTCGATGAACTCATCCAAAAATCTTTAATTTTTCATATGACTCTCACAAAACAAATGTAATATTAACTCAAAATAGTCTATGTATTCATAGATTACAGGCTCACAAACATACACTCGAGGCTCATCATGATGGGAAAGAGGGTTAGGATTTTCAAATTCAGCTCTCTCTTCATTCTCAACTCTTTCACAATTACTCATAGGCTCATTAAAGGGATCCTCACACTCTCTTGGTTGCTCTAAATTGTCATTATCATCCTCAACACACACACTGGATAGGGATTGTTCAGAAACAAGCATCAAGAATGACAATTTGTTTTCTAGCTCTTCACTTCTCCTTCTTCTCTCCTCAAATTGCTCCTCACTCATTTTAAGAGACTCCTCATTCTTTTTCATCATCTCTAATTGAAATCTCATAAGATTAAGAATCGACTCCTTATTAGGCCCAAGATCAACACTAAGCTCATTATGCCTAATTTGAGCTTCCAAAGTAGCAATAGGAGATTCGAAAGGTGTAGAAAGTTGAGGCTCAAAAATAGAAAAAGAAGTACAACTAACCAAGATTGGAAGAATTAACATTAAGATCATGAACATATACATCACATTGGGGAGTGGGGGCATGTAGACACCTAAAAATGTCTCCTCAAAACCAAACCCGATGATGAACAATCTATCACCGCCATTATTGGTCGGGTTCAGTATTTAATCCCGAGAGTGCTTAAAAAATTGTATTTAATTATATTTAGTTTTTAAATAGTTCATGGATCAGTCTTGATGTTTAGTTAAAGCATAGTATATTTTTAATTTTTGCCCAAACCTTTTTTATTTTATTTTATTTATTATTTTAGCCCAAACCTTTTTATTTTATTTATTTTGGCCCAATTAATAAATAATAAATCAGAAATGGCCCGAAATTATCAATCGACACTTTAAAAAGCTGAACGAAATTAGGGCAAAAACGAATTTAGACGTAAAATTGGACGAACATTTTCTCGGGTCACGGCAATAACAACCGCGTCACAAGACACAATGCCGCACTACGGTGTGCATTCCCTGACACGGTGCCAGTGCTGTGTCACGGGGCAACTCCATGTCCTTTCCGCATAAACCCTTCACGCGTTTTATTTCCCGTAACCTAATTATTTCCCGCGTCACACTGTTTTCCCCCGTGTCGCGAGATTTTCCCCCGTCTGACGGTGCTTGGCACCGTGTCACTGTGTTCTCTGTCGTGTCGTGGTGTTAATTTTTAGGGGTTTTATCTTTTTAGGGTTCCGTGTGTTCCCTCTACTCATTTTTCCTATAAATTCTCCCTCATTTCTGATGTACGAGGCATCAATTAACTCTCTTTTTCTCTCTTCTATGCTCTAGCCTAAACATTAGCCTACCCTTTTTTTTTCAAAATTCCCTCTTCAAGCACTCCAAGGAGTCCGTACTTTACTCGAGGTTATGTCCTTAAACCAAGGCGTGAAAGGTAGAACTGTTTGAGGTTTGGCCCCAAATTCACTCAATTTAATTTAATTTAATTTAATTATTGCTTTATTATTTTTTCCTTGAAGTTACTAACTCGTTTATTACTTTATAGTTGCAAGCAAACAGAATCAAAGTAAGAATTATGTTCCTTTTATTCTATTATTTTTCTAACGATTTTATATTGTTAGATTTAATGTTAAATTGCTTCCAATATTAATGTTAATTCTATTATATTTTTATGATCATCATATTGCATGTTTAAAGGAAATATGTAATTGAAAATCACACCTACTAAGATAATTTGGACAACCGGTTTAGGTTCCTTTTTAATCTTGTTATTAAATCAAGTGATTACCAATATTTTAGAATTATGTGTTGCATTAATATTAAACCAATTTAGCTTAATAATAGATTGGAGCAAATTGATTTTTTTATTTGCATGCCTTTGAGATCGCAGGAATCACTTTTCACAATAAGAATTGAGTAGAGGCCAATACGGGCAAATGTGACTCCATGACTCACTTCGTACCATCATCCCCGATCCTCCTTTCAGGGTTTCGAACCATATGGAGTTAGTAATCTCATGGATTATGAATGCGGTGTAACCTTCACGGGTCAATCGTTATTGCAATTCGTTGTCCCTTTATTCGTGGTTGCCTTTTATGATCCGTGAACGGTTTACAAGTTCCTTAAAAACTTGTTGGAGGCTTCCTAATTTCCTTGTCCCTAATCGTATTATGTCAATTTCCACTTCCTATGTTTGCTCGTTTTTTTAACCTATGACCGAGGGTTTTTATTTCCAAAAAGTAATTAGTACAGACTTAAAATTGATTAAAACCTGGAAATTACGTAAATTTTAGGCCTGAAATTATGCATCGTGTCACGGCAGGTCTGTCGCACCACGGTGTGCAATGTTGTTACACGGTGGAGTGTCCCGTCAGACGGTGCACTATACCGTGTAACGACAGTCAGCACCGTGACACGGTGCCCAGGAGGTGTGTCCAGTCAGTCCTTTTTGGTCTTTGTGCATGCTTATATGGTTCATATTTCTGTTTTAATGTCATGTCTAGCTGTACAGTCATAACAAGTGTCCATAACCTCACTTAATCACTCACATGTCGTGTCAAGTTCACACACTTTTCTTTTATTCGTGCACCATTTTATGACCGTACGTTAATTAGGATGGTCTTGTGTCGTTTTTTTTTTGTTTCGTTTCGGAGTAAGTCATATGGTATCCTCCGATACATATTTTTTTAGAAAATAAATAAAATTTTGAAAATAAAAAAAAATTTCTTTTTCTTTTCCGGATGGGTCAAGGTTAAGTCTAGTCATTAAAGGTGTTTTTCGATGTCACATCACTTGGTCAAGAAGCAGGAGTAGATTGTTACGGTTCGAGTCAATACCTCAACAACCTCTTATACCAAAGAGGCGTACAAGGAAACCACCACAATCATCTCCATAAAGTCCGTCTCCAGTCTACTTTCAACCATTGGCTACTAAGGAGGATATTCAGAACATCAACAAGACCATTAAGATGTTGTCTAACATGATGCAAACACTCACCACTAGGATTAACACGGTAGAGCAAGACAATCAAAATAATGCCACTGCCACTGAAATGGATAAGATCAAAGAACAAATGAGTAAGATCTCTAAAGACTTCACTTATGTGGAGCAACCTGTCACCTCTTCGTCCATAAGGGACAAGCTTCCTGAAAAGTTTTCCACTGCTGACATTCCCAAGTTCAAGCCTACTGATAATCCGCTGTTCCACTTGAAGGCTTTTTCTCCGACCATGGCTCTTAAGGGATTAGTGGGACACTTTTCCCTACTGTGTTTCCTCTTTCCCTGGAGCATGCCTATCAACAGTGGTTCTACTCTCAAGAATCGAAACATGTAGCGACCTAGGAGGATGTTACTGAAAGCTTCATGAACCGCTACAAGTGTAACATCCAAGCCAAGACTTATGAACGTGAACTCTCCATTCTCAAACAGAAGGAGAATGAAGGCTTCACTAA
The DNA here is from genome assembly GCF_948465745.1 of Chenopodium album. Lineage (NCBI taxonomy): Eukaryota > Viridiplantae > Streptophyta > Magnoliopsida > Caryophyllales > Amaranthaceae > Chenopodium > Chenopodium album. The sequence continues at coordinate 32,176,802 of NC_137834.1, forward strand.
TTATCTAAGCAGGTGGAGAGAAATAGCTGCACTCTTGGTGGATTCTCCCAAGGACAAAGAGATTGTTCGCCTATTTATTGCAAATCTGACTCATAAGTACAAGCAGCACTTGAAGTTTCTGCCTTTGAATACTTTTGAAGCGGTGTACGATATTGGGATCAATATCGAAGATGAACTGATGAAGACTGTCGGTAGCAACAATAATAACAACAACACTTGGAAAAACAAGAAGAACGACACTCCTTCTTATTCGTCTTCTAAGTCAAATAATGCTACCAACAACGTTAAGGTCAATGATGTGTTAGCTCTTAATGCTCCCACTCAAAGATTCTAAAGGCAAAGGAGGGTTAACACGCCTTTGGGAATGAGCTACGATGCTGCTTTTGATCGCTTGCATAGTCAAGGACTGATTATGCCAATTGGACCCTTTCCAGAACCTCGACTAGAGAATAGAACTGCTAGCTATGACCCTAATGCTCATTGCAAGTTTCATCAAGGCAAAGGTCATACTACTGAGAAGTGTTGGAGGTTGATGGATAAAATCCAAGACCTGATTGATGCTAATCAACTTCTGGTCCCTCCAGGGGGCAAGAAGCCCAATATTCAAACAGGTCCCCTTAATGATTGCTTTGGCTATCATGGGAGATGAAGTATCCTTTGATCCTTCAATACTCATTAAACCTATGAATGAACCTCTACCAGAAGTTGTATTTGTTTCAAATTATGAAGATGTGAATGGAATTTAAGATAGTGACGATGAAGACATATATCTCAAAGATATAGCTTGTTAATCTCTTAGCACCTGTGAAGATGTTTGGGGGAGACCTTGAGGTAAGGTTCTCACCAGAAATGGACGGTTGCAACAGCCTAGTCCACCTCCACCTCCACCGCAATCACAACTAATAGTTGATCCCATCGACCCTGTGAACAACAATATGATCAAACAATTACAAAAGACTAAGGTGGAAATGAATGTGTGGAAGTTTTTTGCCACCTCCCACAAGCATCGAAAGATTGTGATGAATGCTCTGGTGAAAATTGGAGTTGATAATGATATGACTCCTCTACGACTAGTCAGCTTTCTCACTACTGAATTGCAAAGTACCAATAATCTGATTTCCTTCTCTGATGAGGATCTGCCCCCGAAAGGGGACCAACATAACAAGGCCTTGCACCTCACTGCTGTGTGTAGGCATATGAATGTTCCTATGAGCCTGGTTGATAATGGCTCTGCAATCAATGTATGTCCACTCCGCACTGCAAAGAAGTTGGGCATAAAAGATGAAGGATTAATCCCCTCTACTCAAGGGATTCGTGCTTACGATAATATTCGCCGTCAAGCCATGGGTACTATCATGCTAAATATAACTACTGGAGCCATTGAACGTCGCACCAAGTTTCAGGTGGTGGACATTAAGGCTTATTTCAATTTCTTGTTAGGTAGTCCTTGGCTTCATGAGGTAAAGGCGATCCCATCATCGTTGCACCAAAAGGTAAAAGTTATAGTTGGTGGGGTCCCAATTACTATTGATGCCTCCCCCATGCACATTCAAGTTATTGATACTCCCATCGTCAATGTCGAACATGACGAGGAAGATGAAGATCTCTAGGGGTTTTCGTTGGGTGATGTTCTCATGATCGAAGAAGAAGAGAAGTGTCACCTAGACTTTGATCCTGATTCGAACACCAATGTTAATGCCATTATGAAGAAGCAAGGGCAGTTCCCTGGAATGACCCTTAGACTCAAAATGAAAATCGCTGAACTTTGGGGCCATCTCGGTGCACCAAAGAAGGATACCTTTGGCTTGGGATTCAAGCCAACAAAAGAAGATATGAAACAGGCTCTCCTGAAAATGAAGGCTCACAATAATGCTCAAACCATGAAGACGGAAATGGCCATGGATCCATACCCTTTCACTCTCAACGGCCTGTACATCAAAGAAGGGGAAAATTTCCCATGCTATGAATTCCCTACGCCTTTTTTCCACAATGGGAAGCGTAGCCAGGTTTCGAGATGTTCCTTGATTGTGATTTTGTCGACGAAGGCGATGAGTTATTCGCAACTGAGAAACCAACTAGTTCAACCGTTGATGATATGAACATTAATCTTCTTTATGGACTAGAAAAGAATGAATCAAAGCTTGTCTACAATGACGATTGTGAGCTCATTCAAGATTTCATATCAAGCAAAGACTTTGACCCCTCTGAGTTATTTGTCCCGGCTGATGATGTTTCAAAGGGATGGCACAAGACGGTGAAGATCACTACGCCAAGTGGAGAGAAGTTGGAAGTGACCGCTGGCGAAGGTCCTATGTTTGATGAATCTGAGTCGTCTGGGTCCGAGTCCGAGTTTGAGTATATAGACGAGTCTTTAGGATATGAGGCCAAACCCCTTTCTGCCATAGAGTCATGTAGTTCCCCTTAATGCTGAGTCTCTTGTTGAGTCTCCTCTTTTTATCCCAAATAATTCTGGCGAGGTCGCAGCTGACCTTGCCCTCCTTGATGTAATGACCAATGAATTCAATGAAATGAGTACCTTTGCTTATTGCGTGTCATTCCCCTAACCCTGATCAATATTTCTTTGCTAATGATAAAAATGACAAAGAAATAATAAAAGCAATGGAAGAACACGAAAATAAAACAACAATCATCGAAGATAGAGAAACTGTTAATATTTCCAATGATACGACTATCAAAGAAGTAAAAATTGGATTAACACTAAGTCCAGACAAACGCAAAGAGCTAATTAACTTTCTTAGTGAATTTGTTGATGTATTTGCTTGGTCATACCAAGATATGCCAAGAATTGAGATGGATATAGCTCGGCATACAATACCAATCCAGGTATGTAGCCTGTCAAATAAAAGTTGCGCCGTATGAAACCAGATGTGGCTCTTAAAATCAAGGAAGAAATTAGAAAGCAATTGGCTGTAGGTTTCATCAAAGTATCCAAGTATCCAAAATGGATAGCTAATGTGGTTCCAGTTCCGAAGAAGGATGGAAGGGTCGGAATGATTGTTGATTACAGGGATCTTAACAAGGCAAGCCCGAAAGATGGATTCCCTCTACCTCACATTGACATTTTGGTCGATAACACAGCAAACCATGCACTCCTATCATTCATGGACGGCTATGCTGGATATAATCAAGTATTAATGGCCGAGGAAGACATGGAGAAAACCACATTCATCACACAATGGGGTACATATTGCTATACGGTAATGTCATTCGGGTTAAAAAAACGCGGGTGCCACCTACCAAAGAGCAGCAACAACATTGTTACATGATATGATGCACAAAGAGGTGGATGTCTATGTTGAAGATATGATCGTCAAGTCAAAGGATCGCCCAGGCCACATCATTGCACTTCGCAAGTTCTTTGAAAGACTTCGCAAGAACAACATGAGATTAAATCCAGCAAAGTGTGCATTCGGAGTAACTTCAGGCAAACTACTTGGATATGTGATCAGTTCTCGAGGGATTGAAATAGATCCCACAAAATTCAAAAAAATCATGGCCATGCCACAATCCAAGACTGAGAAAGAAGTTAGAGGCTTCATTAGAAGGATGCAATACATAAGTAGGTTTATATCCAAACTCACGGCGATATGTGAACCTATATTTAAGAAGCTTAAGAAAAATGTTCCAGTCACATGGGATGATGATTGCCAAAAAGCTTTCGACAAAATCAAAGAGTAGCTAGCAAACCCACCCGTGCTAGCGCCAGCAATGTCTGACTTTCCTCTTCGACTCTACCTTACGGTCACAAGAGAAATGATGGGGGCAATGCTAGCACAAGAGGTCGAAAGCAAGGAGAATGCAATTTACTATCTAATCAAGAAGCTTCAAGGATATGATACGCGATACACACCACTAAAAAAGTTGTGTCTCATACTCGTGTGGGCCGCGCAGAAATTAAGACATTACATGCTCACTCAAACAGTGCATGTCGTATCCAAGATGGACCGTCTCAAGTACTTGTTCAAAAAAGAAACACTTAATGGCAGATTATCAACGTGGATAGTCAACCTTACTCAGTTTGACTTGAAATTTGTACCACAAAAAGCCATCAAAGGTTCTGCGGTTTCTGACTTCTTAGCAGATTTTCCACTAGAAGAAGTTGAAAAAGAAGAAGACGAGTATGATTTCCCTAACAAAGATCTACTCATGACCGAAAATGATAGCTGGACTCTCTATTTTGACGGAGCTTCGAACCAAAAGGGTTGTGGTGTAGGAGTCTTGCTCGTATGACCCAATGAAGAGCATATCCCAATTTCCATGAAGCTTGACTTTGATGTCATCAACAATGTCGCAGAGTACTAAGCATGCATCTTAGGATTAGAAACAACTGTGGCCTTGGGAATTAAGAAGCTCAAAATCTACGGTGATTCGTCACTAATCATTATCCAGATCTCCAAGAGATGGAAGGTGAGAAGTGAAAGTCTCGCTACGTATCAAGCTCATCTGGAAACTCTCACGGAGCAACCAGATGAAGTGGAATATACGTACTTGCCTAGAGAAAAAAATCAGTTTGCCGATGCACTGGCTAAGTTAGCATCAATGGTGTGAATTCCTACAGACTCAATCAGAATGCCATTGACCATAGAAAGAAGATATGAGCCGGGTTACGTTCATGGTATATTCAGCACGAACAAGAAGCTCAAAAGACGAACAAGAATCACAAGAAGAAGATGAAAAGCCATGGTATACGGATATCCTGAAAGGAATGGTGTCCTTTGAACAAGTGTATTATTCTGATAGCGGGTTCAGAATTATTAGAAAGCTAATATATTCAGCACGGTCAAGTGATCGGAATGCCTGGGTGGAGGCCGCTTCCGATCAGTAATATTAATGTATAATTATTATTACAACTTAATCTTGACTGAACCCTTCGGGTCACACCCTAGAAAATATACGAACCGACTCGACGAATTAATTCGGAAGAAATTCATTCATCGCACGAGTATTAAATATTTAGACGTCGGAAATTCAAGCTTAGAGCGTCGAGACCGAGCGTCAGAAGTCGAGTCAAAATAATAAAAGACGAGACACGAAAATAATAAATCAACAAGACCAAAATAACCCTAGCATCGGAATGCCTAGAGAAAATCGAGTGCTAGGGGCATTTGGTATACCATGGTGGCTAGCATGCGCACCAAGCCGAGCCTAGGTTGGCTGGTGCGTGCAAACGCACCAATGCTAGCATGGCGTGCTAGTAGCGCTGGCCAACGCAAGCACTCAGCAAGGAGCTCGCATCATTGATGCGCGGCTTGCTAGGCGAGTGCACAAGCAGCCCGCACAAGCTGTGTTGGGCGTGCTGGCCAGCAGCGCCAAGCAGCACGCACGCTTATGCTGGGCCTGCTGGCAGCCGCACATGGAAGCCCACCTTGTGGTGCCTTGGTGTCCAAGTGTGGTGCCATGAAGTGTGGTGCCATGTGGAGCATTGAGCTATGAGGTGGCCGGTTTTTGGAGAGGGAGTGGGGAGCAAGTTTGGTCCCCCCCTCTTCCAAATGGTCCTCACCTAACCTCTCTCATGAGCTTGCCACTTGTTGATTTATAACTAGTTTGATTATTTATTTTATTTTAGCTTTAAAATAAAATGGAAAAATAAAATTCTCCCACATTGATGGGAGAGCTTTTTCAGTCTCTTATTTTCCCTATAAATACCCAAGTTGGGGTATTGGGAAAATCACTAGAGTGAGAGTTGAAAAAGGCATCACCATTGTGAAAACCTTTGAACTCATTTAATCACTCGGGTTTAGGTCGGACCTTGCTAACTCCAAGGTAGCGGACCTAAAAGGTCGTTGTTCATCCTTTGTGGGTGGATACTGTTGGAGGCTCTCGTGTGAGCGGGGCTAAAGCTTTCAAGTAAGAGCCCGACTTTGAGGGCAAAGCACGCGTCAAAGGTAAATTCCGATTTTATCATTTTATGTTTATTTGTTATGCTTTATGGTTTTATTAATTGCGAGTGGTTCTTTGGGTCGGGGTCGTTTCCGCGGTAAGTTGGACTTACCAAACCCCAACAGCGGTATCGGAGCCACGCTCGTTTATTTTTAAAATCATAATATTTTTCAAGGTGAATTTTATGGCTTAATTTTTCTGGTTTAAGTTGTTAATTAGATTAGTAGCTCGTATTATCTATTATAACCTCGTATTTAAGCTAACATCAGCCTCTAACCCAGATTTCGACCCAAAAATAGTGAATTTTGGGTGGAAAATGTGTTCTGGAAATGGTTTTAAACTTACAGGAAGCGATTTTAGCCAAAAAACGACATAAAATGCTATTTTCGAGGGTTTTTTCGTTTTTACGAAAAATTTTAAGTCTTTCTAACCTTGAAAATTAATTGCATATTTATGGTGGTTATGTAATTGGTTCAATACATATTTTATATGCAGTTTTAAACCTCTTTAGGCATGCTTACTTTGTAGTAATTTGTGCTTGAATGCTTGGTTTTATTTTTCACATAATTGCAAACTAATTGCATTAAGTGTGAAATTGTTATTCTTTGAGGCTTCCAAGTATTAAAGATTCAATCTTTAATTATATTAAGTGATTGAAACTTTATATTACTAAATTCCACGAATTTTTGTTAAACTTTATTGATTTAATCATTTTTTAGTTGATTGGAATCATAAAGTTTGAAACTTTGTGATAGAAAAATTGTTTATCTTCATATTGGAAGATATAATTTTTAAAGGATTCACGTGTATTAAAGTTGGAATCTTTTTTGAATTTATATTCATTTTTCCAACTTTCTCTTATTTTGTCAAAACATAAAGTTAATTTAAATAAATTAAATTAATAGTGAGTATTTGCCCTATTATTTTTGTTGTACCAAGTTAAACCAATTTAATTAAAGAATGGTTCTTGGGAATTATTTTGGTTGCATGCACTTTAAAATTTTATTTGAGTTAGACTTATTTAAATTTTAATTTTTCTCATTAAATTAGTTCTAAAATTGATTTAGAATTAATTTGAAAGTCGCACAAAAATTTTTGGGGATCAAATCCCGAGGCTAATGGCACACAAAACAAGGCATGAACGCCCTTGGATAGCCGGGCTGCATAGCAGCCCGCATGTGGCTGCCAAGGGGCTGTCATGTCCTGTGCGTCCAGCCATTGCGTGGGTGGTGCGCGCGGCCACAAGCACCAGCAGCACAAGTAGCGCAGCACAATAGCATGCTGCCATGTGCGTGCGTGTGTGATGTGTTGCGTGCACTTAGGGCTGCTGCAGCGCGGTGATGCAGGGCACGAGCACATGGTGCATCGTTTGGACTTGGCGCACGCATTATGTAATTAGGGGTATGCGTAGACGATGCTCGCGAAGCAATGTAGTGCAATGAATTCGTTCAACATGGCCATCAAGGGCTACGTTTTTTATGTATGAAAGTTCAGTGATGTGGGCGGTGTAAGACTTAGCGACATCGGGCCCACTCCCACGTTCATTGAGCATCTAACGGTTGTGCGAAATGTGAGCACTCCGTGTCTTAGTCCTAGGCACTTAAAAATTGTTGTTTTAATTATTTTATTAATCTAATTTATTTCAATTATTTTAATAAATTTTGGAGGCTAGGCCTCGGTTTTGAGCGGCATTGGAAAAATATATTTTGACAAATTTTGGGAATTACCGGCTTAATTAATTGGATTAATAAAGTTGGATGCGGAATTTAGTGGGAGCTTCAAATATCAGTTGCGCTTATTTACATAACCGATTAAAACAACTTTTACTAGTTTTAATTAGGCGTGTTAATTGGATTAACCACCTAGATTAGTTATTAGTTCACGCGTGTTTATGCATTGTTTCTTGTTTATCTTTGTAAAATGCATGGGCCATTCACAAATAGTTTATGTATAAGAATTATATGTTAGATGCATGTTTAGGATTTCGAATGTTGTGATGATTAATTAAGTTCACTTAAATCAACCAACATAGAAACCCTAGGTCCCTAAATATTGAGTAAAATTCCAAAACAACAATTACCGGCCGAACGAGGGTAGTGGTGTGCTACGCCAAAGCGAGGCATCACTACCTCTCCTAGGAAGTAAGGCATACCGGGTATGCAAGTTTGTTTTGGTTGTACTCAACGATATGAGTGATGGAGTCCTAACATGTCGTGGCAAAGTGAATAAATTGTTGAGATAGCATTAGATGCGACGATTTATTCAACCAAGAGTGGCTTGGAGCCATTTGCAAAGCTTTGCTTACCTTAGGAGATTAAGTGTTAAGACAAGCCAAAGCATGCTTAACCACTCTTTGTTTCTTCGAATCTTGGAATCGACTTATTCTCACCAAATTGGGCACACTTTTACATGTGTCAATAAGACGTTTTAAATAAGTTTGATTAAAATACATGAATTCAATCTTATTTAAATTTCATGAATGGTTTTTCATTACAAATTCTTTCAATTGTAGAATCATGTCTTCAAATAACTCAAACAACCAATTCTCGTTACGCTCAATTCTCAACAAGGAGAAGTTTAGTGGGCCAAATTTTCTTGATTGGCAAAGGAACTTGCGAATTGTTCTCATGCAAGGGCAAAAGGAATATGTCCTAGATGAGGAGATGCCCGAGGCTCCCAATAAGGAAGTGACTCAAGCTGCCCAAAATCGATGGCAAAGTGTCAATCGAGATGTCAAATGCATCATGTTGGCCACAATGTCTCAAGAGCTTCAAAAAACTTTCTTTGAGAAGGAGACAACTTTTGAGATCATTTCTGAATTGCAGAATATGTTTCAAGAGCAGGCCCAAACTGAAAGGTTTGAAACCCACAGGCAGATCCTTGAGAGCAAGCTCAAGCTCAAGAAAGGAGAGCCAGTCAGCCCACATGTACTCAAAATGATAGGATTGTTTGAGAACATGGGAAGGCTTGATGCAGGGTATTCAACCAAGATGGCAATTGACATCATTCTTTACTCGCTGCACAAAGGCTATGATCAGTTCAAGATGAACTATAACATGCACAGCATGGAGAAAACCTCACCGAGCTTCATGGTATGTTGAAGCAAGCAGAGCAAACGCTCAAGGATGAGGGGAAGCATGATATGCTCATGATAAAAAAGGGCAAGGCGTTCAAATTCTCAGGCAAAAAGAAGAAAGGCTTTAAAGGGAAGGGCAAGAGGAAAACCTTTCCGCCTAAGCCTAAAGCTACCAAGGATAACAAAGAGAAGGAGGTAGCATCTTCTAAATCTGATTCCGAATGCTTCTACTGTAAGAAGAAGGGACATTGGAAGAGAGATTGCCTCAAGTTCAAGGAAGATAAGAAGAACAAAACCGTTGCTTCTGAATCAGGTATATTCGTTATAGACTTTAACTTCACTAGCTTAGCATCATGGGTATTAGATACCGGATGTGGCTCACAAATTTGTTCCAATTCTCAGGGACTAAGGAGCGCTAGAAGGCTAGAGAAGGGAAAGGTTGAACTCTGGGTCGGCAATGGAGCTTAAATTAGTGTCGTATCCGTAGGAACTCTCAGTTTGTCTTTGCCCACTAGGCTTGTTTTTGAACTAGATAATGTTTAATATGTTCCCAACATTACCAAAAACATCATTTCAATTTCGGCGTTGGACGCCAAGAGTTTTGAATTTCGAGTAAAAGATAATGAATGTTCGTTTTATCTCGATAATGTTTTATATGGTATTGCACATTCTGAAAATGGTCTTTATGTGCTTGATCTGGACAAACAAGTTTATAATGTGAATAATACTACCAAAAGAGCTAAGACCATGGAGTCAAACCAAACTTACTTGTGGCATTGTCGTCTTGGCCACATTAACATCAAAGCATCAAGAGACTTCTACAAGAAGGTGTTCTTGACTCATTCGATTTAGAATCGTTTGAGAATTGCGAGGGATGTTTATTAGGCAAGATGATTAAGCAGCCATTCTCCAAACTAGGAGAAAGAGCAGGAGACTTAATAGGTCTAATTCACACTGATGTGTGTGGACCAATGAGCTCAACCACAAGAAATGGACACCGATATTTTATTACCTTCACAGATGACTATAGTAGATATGGTTATATCTCCCTAATGTCACATAAATCTGAATTATTTGAAAAGTTCAAAGAATTTCAGAGTGAAGTTGAAAATCAGCTTGGCAAGAAAATCAAAGCCCTTCGATCGGATCGAGGTGGTGAATACTTGAGCCAAGAATTCGATGACTATCTGAAAGAAAAAGGTATACTTTCAGAATTGACACCTCTAGGAACTCCTCAATGGAACGAAGTATACGAAAGGAGAAATCGAACCTTGTTGGACATGGTACGATAAAAAATGGGTCTTAGTGATCTTCCTATCTCTTTCTGGGGACACGCACTTCTAATTGCGGCACTAACACAGAACCGTGCACCATCAAAAGCTGTAGAAAAGACTCCATATGAATTATGGACAAAGAAATCTCCTAGTTTGTCTTTTCTAAAGATATGAGGATGCGAAGCGTATGTCAAGAAATTGATTTCTGACAAACTTCATCCCAAATCTGACAAGGTTTACTTTGTGGGCTACCCAAAAGAAACCAAAGGGTATTACTTCTACAACAAATCGGAGAACAAAGTGTTTGTTGCTGGCGATGATGTCTTTTTGGAGAAGGAACACCTTTCCAAAATGACAAGTGGGAGGAAAATCAAACTCGACAAAGTTTGTGAGGATGAGTAACAAAATCAGAATGACAGTCAAAGTGCTCAAACAGCATTTGTTGACGCAGGTCAAAATGATAAAAATGTGCAAAGTCAAACCAACAATGCAAATGCTCAATCCATTACCTTACGTAGGTCTCAGAGGCCGAGATCTCAACATGATAGATATCTTGGTTTAGTATTAACCGAGATATCAGAGGACATCCTGAGTATGGATGGAGATGAACCGGCAACCTACAAGCAAGCGATGGCAAGCATCGACTCTGCTATATGGCAAGAGGCCATGAGATCTGAAATGGATTCCGTGTTTGAAAATCAAGTCTAGGACTTGGTTGACTTACCCGAAAGGTTATACACCTATCGGATGTAATTGGATTTTCAAGATTAAAACCAACAAAGATGGAAATGTATTCATTTACAAAGCTAGATTGGTGGAAAAAGGTTATAGACAAGTTCATGGTATTGATTACGATGAAACCTTTTCACCAGTCGCAATGCCTAAATCCGTTCGGATCCTCCTAGCGATTGCAGCATATTATAATTATGAAATATGGCAGATGGACGTCAAAACCGCCTTAAATGGTATTTTGGAAGAAATTTTGTACATGACACAGCCAGAAGGTTTTGTCGACCAAAAAAATGTTGGGAAGGTTTGTAAGCTTAAGAAGTCCATTTATGGACTAAAGCAAGCTAGCAGAAGTTGGAATCTGCAATTCGATGAAGCCATCGGTTAGTTTGGTTTTATCAAGAATCCAGATGAATCTTGTGTTTACAGGAAGGTCAGTGGGAGTCACATCGCCTTCTTAGTCTTAGATGTCGATGACATATTGCTAATTGGAAACATCATTTCGTTGTTATAATCTGTAAAGGCCTAGCTTTGAAAATGTTTCTCAATGAAAGACTTAGGAGAGGCTCAGTACATACTAGGCATCAAGATCTATACGGATAGATCAAAAAGAATGATTGGAATGAGTCAAAGTAATTATATTGATAAGGTACTTGCTCGATTTTGCATGGAAGGGGCCAAAAGAGGTCACCTGCCAATGTCACATGGCATAACCCTGAGCAAGAAACAGTGTCCACAGACACCTGATGAGCGGGAAAGAATGAATTTTATTCTTTATGCTTTGCTTATTGGATCAATCATATATGCCATGATATGTACTAGGCCAGATGTATCGTATTCCCTGAGTGCTACGAGCCGTTACCAATCAGATCCAGGAGAGGCCCATTAGACTGCGGCCAAGAATATCCTATAGTACCTGAAAAGGAACAAGGATAAATTCCTGGTATATGGTGGTTCAGAAGAATTAGTTGTTGAAGGTTATCCGACGCAAGCTTTCAGACAGATAGAGACGATCTCAAATTGCAATCTAGATATGTGTTCTGTCTGAATGGAGGAGCGTTTAGTTGGAAGAGTGTCAAGCAGAGTACAATTGTAGATTCTACAACTAAAGCCGAGTACTAAGCTGTTGCTGAAGCGGCTAAGGAGGCTGTTTGGATTCGTAAGTTCATTAGTGAACTTTATGTTGTACCCTCCATAAAGGGTCCAATAGCCCTTTATTGTGACAACAATGGAGCTATTTGATCGCGGGTAAGAGTAGGTCGTTGGTCTACTAACCCTAACCAAATTAGAAATTTATAATACCTAAACTTACACTAAACTAGTTAGTGGCAAGTAAATGGTCGAACCACGAAGACTAAGTGTATCAATTTGTGCAAATTAGACTAGTATGAAAGGTTGTGACATAGAGAGAGGTTAAACTAAACACGACTAAGAACAAACAAGTAAAACTAGGGAAAGTGGAATCCAATCACATCAATGTATTAAACAACATCATACAAATAGATGAAAATGACCTCGATTAGGAACATTAACACATTTAACTCACTCTCGCACAATTAAGCATGTTAATTATCCTACTAAACTAATTCACTCTCTAATTCACTCTCGCACAATTGGTTGAAAGTACAAATAAGAGCATAGAATCGATTAGCTAGAAAGATTCTAATCCATAAAAGCATAACCCATACACAATAATCAAGAAACAATTTCATACTAATCACAATCAATCATTCAATTCATTAATATAACCTTCATCTAATTCCCTAGAACAAGGCCTAAGCTATCATAATGAAGAAAGACATGGAAAACAAGGTAAAATAAGAATAAAAACAAGATTAAACAAACAAACTAATTAATTTACTCAAATCAACAAACAAAAAGCAAAAACTAAGAATTAAGCAAAGAAATAAAGATGAGAGAAAGTTAGAAAATGCTCATTGAATAGATGAGAAGAAGTTCCACAAAGTTGCTTCTTCAACCTCTCAAAAACTCCATGGAAATCCAAGCTTTATCTCTCTACAACTACTCCTAAAACTAGAGAGAGAAAATCCTAATCTAACCCTAAGAGAGAAAATAAAAGAGACTAAACTAATCTAATACTAGGTAAAATAAAATGTTGATTCAAATTTATTAGAAAATAACCCCAAAGGGGGTATTTATAATACAAGTTAAATAAAATAAAATAAATAAAACTAATTAAAACTAAATACAAAACAAAACTAAAATAAAATAAAATAAAAGAAAAAGAAATGGAAAAAGAAACCCCAAAACCCCCAAAATTCCCACCAGACCCACGAAATCCCACCACTTTCTCCATTCACTTGCTGCTTTAATTTCCTTCATCACCATCACGACGCATCATCACCCTCCATCAACCATCAACAACAATCATCAAGCATCATCCTTCACCTTCAATATCAACCGTTCGATCTCATTAATAATCATGTGCGAGGCTCGTGAAGTGGTTCGGTTGAACCATGGGTTGGTGCGACCGAACTAGGGGGTTGGTTCGGTCGAACCATGGGTGTGTTTGACCACACCTCTTCAATTTACAAAACTTTGAAAGTTTCTGACTCGTACTTCGACCGAACTCTTATTGGTTTGCTCAAACTTGATTAATTTGCCATTTGCTCTAATTTTGCTCTATTTCTTGCGCGAATTGATAGGGTGATGGACGGAATTGAGTGGCTGTAGTGGTCGGAGTCGTGGTTTGGTGAGGTTGATGTGGCTGGTTAGAGTGGTTCATGTGAGGGATGTTGCGGGGTGTTGTTGGTGGGCTAAGAGCTGCGTGAGGTAGCAGGGGATTGTGGTGGTGATTGTTGTTGCGGATTGCTTGGTGGTTGTTACGGGAGTGATTGGTGGTTCAGGTGGTTTGGGTGGCTGCTGTGGCTGCGTGGTGGTTGATTGGAGTTGCGGGTCAGTGAGAAGAGGAGAGGGAAATAAGGGGAGTGTGGTGGTGATTCCTGGCGGTTTTGCGTGGCTGGTGAGAGTGGTGATCTGAGGGATGTTGCGGGGTGTTGGTGTATTGGAGGTGAGTGGTGGTTGCTGTTTTGTGTGGTAAAAGGGGCAGCAGTGGTAGAGTTGGTGGTTGTTGGTGATTTGCTTGGTTGTGTGGCAGCAGGATATGGGCCAGCAGCAAGTAGCAGTTTGGGGCAGCAGCTTGCTTAGTTCAATTTTTGTGCCTCGAACCTCGGACCTTGAACTCAAATATGACTTTGAAACTTGACCAAGAATCCGAAAACACCTACAACCAAAAACAAACACGAGGGTAGGATCGAGAACAATAAAAAATAAAAAAAAATATAAAGTAAAGTAAAATACTAAAACTAAAAGAAAATAAATAAAATCAAAAGAAAATAAATTTAATAAAATAAAGAAAACAAACTTGAAAATAAAAGAAAAATAAGGGGAAAACGAGAAGAAAAATATTAACAAGAATTTAGACTAAGAACATAAGAGAATAAGAAACATAAATAAATTACAAAGATAAAAGACGAGAATAAGCAAATAATAGAAATAAAGGATAAAATGAGCTTAATTATTGAAATAAGCCGGAAAAGTATTCAATAAACATCCCTAAAAGTGACATAAAAGTTACTTATCACTATTGCTAAGGCCAGAGAGCCAAGGGAACATCAGAAAGTCAAACATGTCAAACGGCGGTTTCACATGATTCGAGAATGGAAATCAGAAGGTGAAATCAGAATTTGCAAAGTTGGAACGGATGACAACATAGCCAATCCACTTACTAAACCTTTGCCTCAAGTGAAGCACAACAAGCACGTTGAGGCAATGGGAATCAGGCATGTAGGAGACTGGCTTTGATTTCCCTGTTTAGTGTTTTAGTTAAAAATTTTGAACACTTAATGTTAAACACTAAGAAAATCATTCAAGTTTTGGTGTAATATAAATTTCATGCAATATTTTATTACTCCGTTTGCTATTTAATTGTGGTTAAGGATTAAATGATGAGTCCATTCGATTCTTGGAATATTGAAAATAGGGTATCAAGACCAGTCTTGATAAGGAAACACTTATTAAGTGAACATTGAATATTATAATCGAAAATTGTCCCTAATCGAGGTCATTTAAACGATGGACGATTAATGACCAATTGAGATTAGTGTGTAGTTTGATTAATAGCACTGTTTCTTGTTCTACGAGGACATGATTGTCACAAATCATTTGCACAGGTATTGGTTTAGAACCATACTGGATCGACCTATGAGAATACTTTAAGAGACTAAAAATCGTCATAAGTATACTTCTCATTAGTGCTATCGGAACCTATTTCCTTGACCATGAGTATTGTGAGTTCTCTTGTTTGAGTACTAGTCCGTTTTGATGTTGTCAAAATTTTGCTGTAATAGGGGATTACAACGGCAACACTGGGCGGCTAGGTACTCTCAGTAAGAGGAGCTACATTACAAGACTGGGAATGTCCCCCTACTAAAATAGGGAAGATGTCTTTGTTGTTTACAAGGCCTCTCGTAGAGCGAGACTGTAAAATGCATGGTCGTGCTCGAATGGATTTTAAAAATCATCTGTTTATTGACAGTCGCACTTTGAATCGAGAAACACTTCTGGACGTAATAAGGATGACATAGTAATCTTACCTTATAGTTCATGAAGAGACATTAAGCGACATAGGAAAAAGGTTGTACACTAAATGCGCACTTGTCCGGAAGGACAAGTGAGAGATTAAAAGAAATGGTGTCCTTCGAACAAGTGTATTATTCTGATAGCGGGTTCAGAATTATTAGAAAGCTAATATATTCAGCAAGGTCAAGTGATCGGAATGCCTGGGTGGAGGCCGCTTCCGATCAGTAATATTATTGTATAATTAATATTACAGCTTAATCTTAACTGAACCCTTCGGGTCACACCCTAGCAAATATACGAACCAACTCGACGAATTAATTCGGAAGAAATTAATTCGTCGCCCGAGTATTAAACATTTAGACGACGGAAATTCGAGCTTAGAGCGTCAAAACCGAGCGTCGGAAGTCAAGTCAAAATAATAAAAGATGAGACACGAAAATAATAAATCAACAAGACCAAAATACCCCTAGCATCGGAATTCCCCGAGAAAACTGAGTGATAGGGGCATTTGGTATAGCATGGTGGCTAGCATGCGCACCAAGCCGAGCCTAGGCTGGCTGGTGCGTGCTAGCGCACCAATGCTAGCATGGCATGCTAGCAGCGCTGGCCAACGCAAGCACTCAGCAAGCAGCCCGCATCATTGATGCGCGGCTTGTTGGCTGAGTGTGCAAGCATCCCGCACAAGTTGTGCTGGGTGTGCTGGCCTGTAGCGCCAAGCAGCCCGCACGCTTGTGCTGGGCCAGCTGGCAGCCGCACATGGCAGCCCATCTTGGGGTGCCTTGGTGCCCAAGTGTGGTGCCATGTGGGGCATTGTAAGGGGAGGCTTGAGGTATGAGGTGACCGGTTTTTGGAGAGGGAGTGGGGAGCAAGTTTGGTCCCCCTCCTCGAAATGGTCCTCACCTAACCTCTCTCATGAGCTTGTCACTTGTTGATTTAATTCTAGTTTGATTATCCATTTTATTTTAGCTTTAAAATAAAATGGAAAAAAAAAAATTCTCCCACATTGATGGAAGAGCTTTTTCACTATCTTGTTTTCCCTATAAATACTCAAGTTAGGGTATTAGGAAAATCACTTATGTGAGAGTTGAAAAAGGCATCACCATTGTGAAAACCTTTGAACTCATTTAATCACTCGGGTTTTTGTCGGACCTTGCTAACTCCAAGGTAGCGGACCAAAAGGTCGGTGTTCGTCCTTTGTGGGTGGATACCGTTGGAGGCTCTCGTGCAAGCGAGGCTAAAGCTTTCAAGTAAGAGCACGAGTTTGAGGGCGAAGCACGCGTCAAAGGTAAATTCCGATTTTATCCTTTTATGTTTATTTGTTATTCTTTATGGTTTTATTAATTACGAGTGGTTCTTTGGGTCGGAGTCGTTTCCGCGGTAAGTTGGACTTACCAAACCCCAACATATCCTTAACTACGTGACCAAGGGAGAATAGCCTCCTAACAATGATATATCAAAGGGCACGCCGTGCTTTGAGGATCCTGGCCTCACAGTATGTGCTCATCAGGGGAGAACTCGACAAGAGGACTACACTAGGGAGAAATCTCTTATACATAGCTAAGAAAGAAGAACAAAAAACCACGGAAAACCTTCATGCCGGAATATGTTGAATTGTAGGCGTCTTTCGAAGTGCGCCTATGTTAAAGCATGTGTGAATATGCTTGGCACTCATAGGAATTAGGAATTAACATAATAAGAATAGGGACAAGGAAAGTTTTTAAGGAACTTGTAAACCATTCACGGATCATAAAAGGCAACCACGATAAAGGCACAACGAAGGCAACAACGATTGACCCGTGAAGGTTACACCCCATTAATAATCCATGAGATTACCAACTCCATATGGTTCGGAACCACGAAAGGAGGTTCAGGGATGATGGTACGAAGTGAGTCATGGAGTCACATTCGTCCGTATTAGCCTCTACTCGATTCTTATAGTGAAAAGCATTCCTGCGATCTCAAAGGCATACAAACAGAGATTCAATTTGCTCCAAACTATTATTAAGCTAAATTGGTTGAATATTAATGCAACATATAATTCTAAAATATTAGTGATCACTTGAATTAATAACAAGATTAAAAAGGAACCTAAACCGGTTGTCCAAATTATCTTATTAGGCGTCATTTTCAATTACATATTCCCTTTAAACATGCAATATGGTGATCCTAATAACAATAGAATAAACATTAATATTAGAAGCAATTTAACAATAAATCCAACAATATAAAATCGTTAGAAAAATAATAGAAATAAAAGAAACATAATTCTTATCTTGATTCTGTTTTCTTGCAACTATAAAATAATAAACGAGTTAGTAACTTCAAGGAAAAATAATAAAACAATAATTAAATTAAATTAAATATAGTTGATTTGGGGCCAAACCCTCAAACAGTTCTACTTTTCACGCCTTGGTTTAAAGAAAGAACCACGAGTAAAGTATAGACTCCTTGGAGTGCTTGAAGAGGGTATTTTGAAAGAGAAAAAGTAGACTAGTGTTTAGGCAAGAGCATAGAAGAGAGAAAAAGAGAGAATTATTTAATGCCCCGTACATCAGAAATGAGAGGGTATTTATAGAAAAAATGAGCAGAGGGAAAACAAGGATCCGTAAAAAGATAAAAACCCTAAAAAATAGCACCGCGACACGGCAGAGAGCACCGTGACACGGTGCCTAGCACAGTCAGACGAGGCTAATTCCCGTGACATAGTGGACAGCTGTGTGACGCGAGAAATAAAATAAATAAAAGGTTTTGGCCAAAATAATAAAATTAAATAATAATGTTTGGGCTGAAATTAAAAATAAATTATGCTTTAACTAAACATCAAGACTAATCCATGGACTATTCAAAAACTGAATTAAATTAAACACAATTTTTAAAGCACTCTCGGGATTAAATACTGAACCCGACAAATAATGGCGGTGAAAGATTGTTCATCATCGGGTTTTGTTTTTGGGAGACATTTTTAGGTGTCTACAGGAACACATATGAATGCTAAGATGTTAGTCCAAAAGATTCAACGACAAGGTTATTATTAGACTACTATGGAGAGAGTGTCATGAATACGCCAAGAAGTGAATGAAGTGTCAAGTCTACGCAAATTTGCAACACGTTCCACCTTTGCTTCTCTACACATACTTCTCCATGGCCTTTCTCTACTTGGGGTATCGAAATCATTGGAAAGATAACGCCATCATGACAAGGGGGACATGAGTTCATCCTTGTAACGATCGACTACTTCACTAAATGGGTCGAAGCTGCCTCATATGCTAAGCTAAAGGCATAACATGTAGCTCAATTCATTGAGAAAAATATCATATTCCGTTATGGGGTACCTCATGAGATGATCAATGATAATGGAACGCATTTCCAAGCTGAGTGTGCAGACTATTAAAGAAATATCATATCAAGCATCACATATCATCACCCTACAGGCCACAAACAAATGGTGTGGTTGAATCAGCCAAAAGAATGTAAAAACTATCATCGAAAAGATGACGGAAAATTACAAAGATTGGCCAAGTAAGCTACATTTTGCCCTTTGGGGTTATCGAACCTCCGTTCGTACATCAACGGGGGCTACCCCTTTCTCTTTGGTCTATGGAGTTGAAGCTGTACAACCAATAGAGCTTGAAATCCCTTCTCTACAAATCGCGTTGGAAAGCCAATTAGATGAAGTGGACTGGATTAGAGCAAGATATGATGAACTAGTCTTACTTTACGAGAAATGCTTGGCAGCGTTGCATCATGTCCAAACCTACCAACAGCGTATGGCACGACATTTCAATAAAAAAGTCAAGACTAGGAATATCAAGGAAGGTGACTTGGTGTTTAAGGCACATCGAAAAAATGTGTTAGATTCAAGGGGAAAATTTATACCAAATTGTTCAAGTCCATACATTGTTAAATCCATTTTGTCTGGTGGAGCGACACAATTCGTAGACATGGACGGTAACAGTTTCCACAATTTAACCAACTTGGATCAACTCAAGAAATTTTATGCCAAGTTGCATGGGTTCATGACCCGATAGAGATACGTTTGGCCTGATTTGTTTTTAAGGATACATAGGAAACCCCTCAAGGGGGCCCAACCACTTTATAAAATAAAATCCTTCCTCTGTCGACCAAGTATAACACACAAAACAGTAAAACGTAGCTAGAATGAAGAAAATCCTATAGTAATAGCTATTGCGCCAGTTTAGCGTCCACCGCGCCCCAGAAGCAGCCACCGAGATACGGTAGAGTACCCCGTGGCACGGAAAAAAAATCCCATGCCACATCAGCTTCCACCGCGTCGCGGGAATGTTTACCGTGTCACGGCAGTTTTCACCGTGGCACGGTGGATTTCCAGTAAAAAAAATAGCAGATAATCCCTGTGTCACGGTATTCTCCAGCGTGACGCGGCGGATTTTTCCGTGGCGCGACAAATCTGGACTTTGCAAATTCTGTTATTTTAATTTTTTACGAATATTTGTTCAACGATTGTTATTATTCTTCCATTGTGTCCGACTTCTTCACTCGGATAATAATAAATAAATAAAAAGTCATTGCAGTTTTTATTTAAGGCGAAAATACATATGTTATTATTAGTGAAATAAATGTGACTACAATTATGGCATCATGCGCCTTATTTAAAAATTAAAAATTTAAATCATATAAGCAAAGCAATATTGATCTAATCCTTCTCCAGCTTAGGAACCTCCTTCTCTTTTTCAACTTGGTCGGCCTTCAACATTAATGTGTCTTTTGTAGCCCGAACCGTCACACCCCTAGTTGAACTTTCACCCTTTTCATCTTTCCTAGAATTCTTCGATTGCTTCTCTCTATAAACCATCTTTTCCTTACCCTTTCCTTTCACATAACTTTTCTTTTTAGGCATTATAGGAGTCTTAAATTCAATTCCTTGTCTTCTCGTACCTAGACGATCTTTAGGAGGCGCCTTCTTACTTCCAAGACGTCCCTTTACATCAAAGTGTGATCCGACTCGATCCCTTCTACTTCTAGGATTCAATCATGGCTTGTATGCACTAGATATGAGAGGAAAAGCTTGGTTACTCGCAGAAACGATCCACAAAGGTCTTCCAATCCAATAAGTCTCTGTAGGCGTCGTTTGATGTGCGCTTACGTTAAAGCATGTTGTGAATATTTTTAGCACTCTTAGGAAGTGAGAATTGATATATACAATTAAAGACAAGGAAAGTAGGGAGCCTCCAACAAGTTTTTTAAGGAACTTGTAAACCGTTCACGGA
Organism: Chenopodium album; assembly: GCF_948465745.1. Lineage (NCBI taxonomy): Eukaryota > Viridiplantae > Streptophyta > Magnoliopsida > Caryophyllales > Amaranthaceae > Chenopodium > Chenopodium album. Next base: position 32,197,630 of record NC_137834.1, read on the forward strand.
TCATAAAACGCAACCACGATTAAGGGACAACAAAAGGTAACAACGATTGACTCGTGAAGGTTACACCCCATTCATAATCCATGAGAATACTAACTCCATATGGTTCGGAACCACAAAAGGAGGATCGGGGATGATGGTACGTGAGTCATGGAGACACATTCGCTCGTATAGGCTTCTACTCGATTCTTATAGTGAAAAGCATTCTTGCGATCTCAAAGGCATACAAATAAAGATTCAATTTGCTCCAAACTATTATTAGGCTAAATTGGTTGAATATTAATGCAACACATAATTCTAATATTTGTGATCACATGAATTAATAACAAGATTAAAAAGGAACCTAAACCGGTTGTTCAAATTATCTTATTAGGCGTGATTTTCAATTACATACTCCCTTTAAACATGTAATATGGTGGTCATAAATATAATAAAATAAGCAATAATATTGGAAGCAATTTAATAATAATAGCGTTAGTCAAATCAAATATAAAATAACCTAATCATGATTCTAGCAATATTAAAATAAAATAAGTAATTAAATTAATTAATTACTCACATTCCGCGCGTTCCTTAAAATTGCTACATCATGAATAAATTGTTAGTACCTTCAATAAAAAAATATAAATCAAATGAAAATTAAATTAAATAAGAGTAGATTTGATTTGGTCCAAACCCTCAGTTATTTGTACCTTTTACGCCTTGGTTTAAGGATGGAACCTCGGGTGTCGTATGGACTCCTTGGAGTGCTTAATGGAAGTATGGTGTAATTAGAAATATAGGTTTAAGGCTTAGAATATGAGAGAAAGAGAGAAAAGAAATATTTGTGGTGTAAAAGAGAGAAGGATTTGATGCCCTGAACTGTAGAGAGGAGGGGGGTATTTATAGGGAAAATAAGTATAAAGAACACACGGAACCCTAAAAAGATAAAAACCCTAAAAAGTACCACCGCGACACGGCAGAGCACGTCGCGACACGGTGCCAGACACCGTCAGACGGGGGAAGATCCCGTGACACGGGGGAAACTAAGTGAAGCGGGAAATAATTAGGTTACGGGAAGTGAAAACGCGTGAAGGGTGTACGCGGAAAAGACACGGAGCTACCCCGTGTCACAGGAAAGGCACGTGACACGGGAATTCCTACCGTGACACGGCACAGCCTCCCGTGACTCAAGGAAGTTTCATGAGCACCGTGACACGTCAGCAACCCACCGTGACACGGCATAAAATGCCTATCCAACTAAATAATTGGGCTTATGACACGACACCCTTACACTAAAACGACAATATCTTAAAATCTACACGTCAGCAATCATTTGTATATTTTAAGATATGGCCGTTTTAGTGTAAGGGTGTCAGTTTTGGGCCGAGTTTAGTGTTTTGCTCATATCTTTTTCGTTATAGCTCGAAATTGGGCTTATGATATATGGTTGGAAATATTATTAAAAGGCCTATCCAGCCAAATAATAATTGGATAAAAACTATATAGCCTTAAAATCAGTTCAGCTCGGTTTTGTGATGTGGATAAGAAAAGTGGAAAATAGGTTATAGTTTAGGGAAATGAGCTAGAAATTGGATTGGTTCATAAAATATATTGAATAAAACAATGATTTAAGCACTCCAAAGATTAAATACTCAAGCCGGCCAATAACGGCGGTGAAAGGTTTTTCATCATCAGGTTTAGTTTTGGGGAGACATTTTTAGGTGTCTACAGTCTCGTACTTGTGAACATTACTTTCATGCAACGATACTTCACAAGGACTATCGTTATAGCGTGGAACTACTTCTTCAAGTCCATATTGTCGCATCAATCGAGATTCGAGAAGGACAATAAAAAGTAAACTTTGAAATACTAGGAACGCGATAATACGGAGTATCATTCATGCCAACCATCCTAGTAACCCTCCACCAAGGCACCACCCACCGAATGGAAAATTCTCTAATTGCAAAGAGGACCTTGCAATCATCATATGACATGTTTGCAAAGTAATTCTTCTTCCTACGGACCAGATCATTGGGACCATATTTTTCAATATTGTCGGAGGCTTCAAAAAGTTCTAAACGCTCCATCAACCAAATATGCAAAAAAAAAAAAAAGTAAAAAAAAATGCAGAACTGCACCGTGTCGCGGCAAACATGTACCGTTACACTGTGCCTGCTATGTGTCACGGGGGCTAATTGGAGCGCGTTTTTACCTGCAACAGTACTAAAGAGCCCTTCCTTATGGCTTTCCGATCAGATTTTGCTTCGTCAAGGCTGTGCAAAGTTTCTCCAAGGCAAGTAGGCATAGGAGATCATCCAAATTCAACATGTTCAACCACAGACGCTAAACAAGCATGTCCTACCATACCGTTTGCAAATAAAAGCTTGCTAAATGATCGAGGGTTAGATAGGTCGTTGAAACTACTCTTCTAATCAAATTAATCATTTATAAACCTAGACTACCCTAATACAAGTATAGGGGTAAGAAATGGGTTGAACCTAAAAGGAAGCATGCAATCTAGACATCAAATTCACTATGCAAGAGTCAAGGAAAGTATATTTTTGTTGATTTTTTTAGATTGAAATCACTAAAGCTACAAACAAGAAAGATAAAATAGATTAAATCAAGCGAGAACGACGCTAGGAATACGGGGGTGTCAAACATGATTAGAAAGAGAGGAACAACAATGGTTATCATGATGAACATGCCAAAGAAAACAGGGTTCTACCTAAACAATTCATTCTCATGCAATAGTCTAGGCAAATCAATGAAAAATGTCTTTACTAATTAGGATAATTCTCATGCATCCTATTAGTTACAATCAAAACAAGAGATTAGAGAAGCACAATCCATAAAACTCTACTTTAGCAACTCATTCTCATGCAATCATTAAAATAGAGATGATCTTAATCTAGTCAAATCATTTTCATGCATTTAAACTAGAGAACATAAAATAAAGTGCAACAAAAATCTCAAGCTATCAAAAATCATATCTTTCATCAATTTATGGCATGGGTTCAATATAACCATCATCATTCATCCAATATCAACACATATTTTCCACCCCCTTCCCCTAGCTAACAAATTAGCCTAGAAAAGGGAGATTAATCATGAAAACTAAACAAGGTTAATGAAACACAAATAACAAAATTGAACATGAAAATCAAACTAACAAAAACAAATAAGCAAGGAACAATGAATCAACAAAACTATAATCTACCCAAATGAAAGCAATAAATTAAATAAAGAGATAGGGAAGAAGAGATTACTAAATGAAGAGTTGAATTAAAAAAAAACTTAAAGAGAACTAAAGTGCAACAATGGAGGAAAATCACAATCTTCACTACTTTCTCTCTCTAAATTAACCTAATTTAAGCCCTAATCCTAATTAGATGATAGAAAAAGTGTAAGAAGCTAAGAAATTCGATAAAATCCCTCATTAAAGAGGTCTCACATATATATACCTCCCCAAAAACTGTGCAAAAACAAACTTAAAATGCGAAGTAAACCTAGAAAACCGCGACCGCAAAATAAGGGTCGCGCCCGCGGTGGCCAGAGAGCCGCGCCCGTGGGGCTGGAGGCCTGCCCTCTCCGAGTTCTTGGTCGAAAAAGAGGGGTTAAAAGGTTGCAGCAGCCCGCGCCCGCGACTGGGAGGCGCACTGCTGGATGCTCTTGGTTGCTGCACTTGTTGTAGCTTTGGGAGGTGCTCGCGCATGCTTCGATGATGCAAGTTGCTTGCTTCATAGCTCTCTTTACATCAAAGCATTCTTTCATCAAATTCCCGGCCTTTTCTCGGGTCATCAACGACGAGGAACAACCAAAGTACCTAGACAAAAAGACAAAGAGAGAACGAGTGAAAGATCACATACAAAAGCACGCAAACCAAGCTAGAAACCGAGCAAAATGCATATTATTGCAAGATAAGGCCTAAAAACAAAGACTAAAGCATTATTATCTAAAACGAGGCTAAAAGGACCAGAAATAAACACGAAAGACCGAAATAAACCTTGAACAAAGGTAGCAAGACGCCCTAAAACGTGTTATAAATGACACTTATCACTAAACATGCAAAAAATATAAGCCCTTCTACGGTATACATGATAAGACTCAGAGACAGGACGATTGAAATAGAAGTGTGCAAGCTTTTCTAAATCTACTTCATTACCACACACAATTTTATTTAAATCTTGATCTGTCAGATTCAGATGGCGTTCAAAGTCTTGGTAATAATACTCACGTAGGGTAGGCATTGCAATGAGATTTCTGGCAGAAAAACCAAAGATAATACCCAATTCCTCCGACAGGGGACATATTTCATCATAATAAAATTTGAAACAATGTGTCTCTAGACTCCAATAATCTAAAGCTGCCCTAAGAAAATCATACTCAATTGCTACATGCCTCAAGGCTAATAAGCCTCTGACATGAAACAATTCCATCTCTCTTTTATCACCGTTGGTCAAAGAATAGGACCAGTCGCGCAATGTATTATCAAAATTTTGAGACATTATTATTGAAATATGAAATTCTAATTATTTTATGTTTCGTAATTATGCATATCACGAATAAACTGGTCATTTTTTTATAGCCAGAACGCTTGGAAACACTCAAAATATATCTTTCTATGCGTGCAAACTACACCGCTACAGAATACGCGCACCGTGACACGGGAAATTCCACCGTGTCACGGGAATTAGTGCTGCGACACGGCATGTTTTTCCGTGACACGGTATATACTACCGTTGTTGCGGTGCCCATGGTCTTCATATTTTTATCCTTTACCTATTTTTTATCCCGATTTTTATTGTTTTGCCTTCACCGTTTTTCTTTTGATCTTGTTTTCCGAGAGTTTCATTCCTAATAAAATTCTCCACGTATTTTATTTTTATTTTTTAGTTTTATAAAATTCTCCATTTATTTTATTTATTATTATTTTGTTTTTATTTTTATTTTTTATTTTGGGGAAGTTGTAAAACTTGTCCCATTTTCATTTTTATTTTTATTTTTCTTTTTCTTTTAAGGAAGTTGTAAAACTTGTCCCATTTTCATTTTTATTTCTTTTTATTTTGGGGAAGTTGTAAAACTTGTCCCATTTTCTTTTTTATTTATTTTTCTTTTGAGGAAATTGCAAAAATTGTCCCATTTTGCATTTTCTTTTTATTTTGGGGAAGGTCGGTACCCTCGACTTACGATTTTTTCGCGTCATTAATAAATACACAATCACACACAATGAGTCTCAAGCACACACTAATGCACACTAATAAATGCATAAGCTGTGAATAAAATATACAAAGTGAATCATGATGCATAAACAGTGTCAAGTGTCATCAACCAAAGTACATAATAAACACCCTCATTCAAAAATCTGTAGCTAGAAGAGTGAGGATCAGTGTCATCTCCAGCTTACGAATACAGGAACGGCGAACCAAAGAGTCTCTTCATCATCTGGGTACGAGGAGTAGTATCCCTACTAGTCCCTATATCTCCAGTAGCAGACACACTCAAAGCAGCACCTGTCCAACTGGCAAACGACTTAGGCTGACTACAAGAGGTAGAAAGCGTCAGTGGAGGCATCGTCCCAGACAATGGAACTTAAAATAAGCCCTGCACCGGTAGAGGAAGTTGCCTAGACAATGGAACTGAGTATAAACCCTGGTCCACAAGGGTAATGAATGGCCTGAACTCAGGCTGTGAAGGCTGGGAAGATGAAGGCCGCCGCCACAGACCTTGAAAATGCTGGGATGGCTGAGAGGGATGAGGCTGCTGCCACTAAGCCTCCTAAAAGGGCTGAGAAGGCCGAGACTGCCGCTGAGATTGAGAATGCCGACGAACTTCAGGAGATCGTCTGCTGCGACTAGGCTCCCCCTCGTCCGTGTCTCTATGCCTCGAGCACAAACGAGACCTCCGTCGCTCCTAGAAGATACAAAATCAAAATATGTCAATGGTGCAAGATAGAATAAATGGTAAATATGGAAAAAAAATAGTGAACATACCTCGAGAACATCGTCAGAACCGCCTTAACAACTCGCACCACGCCGAAGCTTGATGATGTAGTACATCAAAGCGTCAACCTACTTCATAAACCCTATCATATCCGAGTGCGTAGGCTGAGAACAAAGCAAAGAAAAATCAGTAACAAGCGATATCAAAAAGGATGAATAACGTGTCAAAAAGCTTACCGGCTCAAATACATCAAGCAGAGACTCTTGTGCCTATCTATAACCCTTAGGCGCGTCAGCATTATGATCCTCAGTAATACAGATCGGCCCCGGGTAACAGACAGATTGAGGCGGGACCTCAACCTTCCCTCTACGACGAGTAGTTGTCTGAAAATACGATCGAGTAATCAGGTTATTCGACGGTTTAAACAGAGACTAACAACAAAGTTCTCAAAACAAATCATAACTTGGGAAGACGGGGCAGGGGAGCCAAAGAAGGAAGAAAGTCCTGTGCATAATCGCCCTCCATATGCACAAGCTCCCCCCAAAGAAAAGTGTAGCGCTCCCCCCTGTTTATCAACGCCCCAATCAAACGTAAGTCTAACATCGACTCCGATGGAGGCAAAGGCACCACAAAGCGGTCAGCGCTGTGCTGACAAATAACGCGCTCCCCAAGATACAAAGCAAAGCGTGAAGTACTAACAAAAATAGTACGGTAAGCCGAAATATGTAAGGCCTCAGGAAGATCAGTCATCCCAGCCCAAGGCCGATACTAGATCTCAATAGCAACCGGAAAACCATAAAAGTTGCAATAAATGCCGAAAAAGAACACCAAGGTAGAGAATAACATGCTGCAAAATCAATTCTTACACCAACGAAAGAGGTGACTCGGCGCATCAGCCCGCGCTGCGTAGAGACGGTCTCCACTCTTGGCTCGCCTCGGTCACGCCAGCTGGCTCCAACAGGGAAATCATGAACCGCTCCTTCACGCCGTCGAGGGGCCAATCTCGGAAATTACTCATAGAACCACAACTACAATGAAAATTAATCTCTAAGCACAAGATTAAACAGGTTAAAACAAAACAAGAAGAAGAAAGATCGTTACCTCTACGACTCTCCATAACCCGTAGATAGCGACAAGGGCCTGGTCGTTCAGCTGCTGCAGCCATGACGCATCGACGAGAGTAGATTAGCATATCCAAGGGTAGCCCAACTATAGGATCCTATCTCGCCGATCCTAACCACGGAAGGAAGGTAGCAAACGAGCACACGTGAACTCTTATCAGGAGAAAGAGTTCCGGAAATGAGAATCAAAATAAAGATCCGCACTCGCTGCTCAGGTGTCGTTTCATCTATGTCAAAGACATGGGCAAGAACAGAAGCCAACTCTGATTTCCCACTCTTAGAACCACCTCGAGGCACCGGCTGAGTCCTGATATGCTGAACGATTGGACCTAACAAAACTGCTACCTCAGCCGCCCCCCCCAAGTGAGGTCAGGAATCTGCCGTACGACCTGCTCGGTGAAGCGTAAGCTGCTGATCATGCTAAATTCCAGAGGGTTCACTGTCATCTTACCCCAAGTAAAGTGAAAAGTGTTGGTAGTATCCCAAAAATACTCCAACAACGCACGAACAACTGTCAAGCCACAACCCCGGGGGCTGCGAAATCCTACGACTGCTGAATAGAAATCTCCTAAACCAGCTCCCACAAGGCGTTCGTAACAAGATCCCTCGTGATAATCACATATAGCCAGGGAATCAAATCTCCATCTCCGGATCCATGATGGCGAAACGTGCCATCGACTATGCCGACAAGTGGACGGTGAGAAATGTGGTTCTCACGGCAGAAAACCAACTCGTCTGGTGTCCACAAAGGTGGAGTCCACCTACACCTACTCGAAGAAGGGCGAGGCTCGGTCTCTAAAGCATCGTCGTCCATGCCCTCAGGAACTGCGGGAGTGTCCTCTCGAAAAGCCTGACACCGGCCACGAGTAGAAAGATCGCGATCCCGTTGTCTAGGCATGCTATTGCAAAAATAAAAATATAAATACATAGCATCAGTTTCTATGTTATTTAGTTATTTATTGAAAAGAGGCTTAACAACTACCTCATGTTGCTTATTCTATTATATGCAAATTGTTACCTCAAGGCTAAAAATGAGCAAAATAATAGAATTATTTCTAGTATTTAGTTTCTCCGTGATGAACTAATACTACAGTTCTCCTAATTGCATGATACTATGTTCTCCATGACAATATAGTACATACACAAAACAGAGCATATTTCAAAATTGAACAAGAACAGTAGATCGACACGTGGCAAATTTTACAAGATCTACAACCAATTTCTCACTATTTCAAGTGCGAAAAATAACATGAACAACAAGAACACCATTTCACACAAGTAGTACAAAAAAATGGTGATTTGCTCAATTCTTCACCAAATCACACAAACTTGGTCTCAAATTGCTCAAAAACAAACATACATTCATATACAAATCAATTCATAGCAAGAATTTCAACATAGAAGCTCAAAATCAAAAACCCCCAATTTATGGAATTTAAAACATGATTTTAGACATAAGCAAGGGAAACTTACATGGATCCTTGTGAGGAATCGAAAATGAGTAAATTAGCAAAAAATTGGAGCAAATTTGGTAAAGATTTGAGCTCCAAAAGCTCAAAAAACCGTGAAGGCAGCAGCACAACCACCGCGGCATGGTTCAGTAACACCGTGACACGATGACTGGGGTCTGTGTCACGGTGTACCTTGGACATAACAGTGACCTCAGACAGCAGCAGCGAGATACAACGGCTAAATCAAAGCAAAAAAACGGCGAATCAAAACGGTCGTGCAGCGGGAATAGACGTCATGACACGGTGGTATATTCCGCGCGCCGGTGCTGAAATCCGTGGCACGGTGACCGGAGAAGTAAAAAATGAATAAAGGAGAAGTGAGAACAAAATAAGAATGAGATAATGAAAAGGGCGAAGAAATAGTAAGAAAATGGGAAAGAAGCAGCTCGAATTTAAAGCCAACAAATAACGGTTACGCGGCTCCGTTCCCGTGCCATGAATCCCGTTACCACGTAACGGTAATTCGGCGCGTGACACGTTGAAATAATCATGGCACGTTGAAAACTTCAGCAAAAAGAAATCCTGCGTCACGGGGTTGTCCACCGTCAAACGGGGTTTTCCACCGTGGCGCGGTGCCTCTTTATTTTTTCTACACGCTCCTTTAACCTCCTGGCAATGATTTTTCGCTACTTTAGGACAGTTATTTTCTCACCAGAATTGCGCGGAAAATTTTAATTGGTATTTAAAGGGTACCAAAATTACCGATTTACCCCTAACAGGCATTAGGGTTGCATTTTCGACAGGCACCTAATATGGTTGGCCTAGATAGTCGACTTGAAGGTAAATTGTCTACGACCCTCGTTCGGGGACAATCGAACCATCATTATTTCATGGCACAAGATTCTCGATGCACAGAGACTTGAAAATTTCATTCGACAAGTTTTTTTCCTCAAGCATGGAAGATTGTCGGTCGTTGTCACCTCGCAAAGTAAAGAAGTCAGCGATTATATCAGTTGTCGGTTTCTTCAAGCATGGAAAACATTATGGGTGGATTTTTCTTCAAGTGCCAAGTCGATTTTCCTCAAGCATGGAAATCATTATCGGTGGGTTTTTCTGCAAGTATAGAAAACCGCCAAGTCGGCTTTGCTCAAGCATGGTAAGCATTATTGGTGGATTTCTTCAAGCATAGAAAAACGCCAAAATCATATGTCGACTTTCCTCTGGCATGGATAGTATCATCCCGTAGGTTTCTTCAGGCTTAGAAAGCTTCCAAATTCATCAGTCGACTTTCCTCAAGCATGGAAAGTATTTCGGTGAAACATCATCCGGTAGATTCCTTCAAGCATAGGAAGCTACAAACTCATTTGTCACTAATACACTAGTGTCAGATACATATTCTATCCCTTTACTCTTTTATCTGTAGAACTAATATTTTTCTGCAGGTATCGGCTTATACAGGGTGATTTAGGATCGCATAACATCTTAAATCATTCTCTGTCCCTATTGACTACTTTGACTATCGTTTTCGAAACTGACGTTTCTACAAACTTAGTAAAAGTGGGAGCTTCTGTAGAAACCTAAAAATGTCTTCCCGAAACCAAACCTGATGATGAACAATCTTTCACCGCCATTATTGGTTAGGTTCTGTATTTAATCCCTAAAGTGCTAAAAAAATCGTATTTAATTAAATTCAGTTTTTAAATAGTCCATGGATCAATCTTGATGTTTAGTTAAAGCATAATTTATTTTTAATTTTAGCCCAAACCTTTTTTTATGTTATTTTATTTATTATTTTGTCTTAAACCATTTTATTTTATTTATTTTGGCCCAATTAATATATAATAAATCAGAAATGGCCTGAAATTATCAATTGGCACTTTAAAAGGCTGAAAAAATTAGGGCAAAAATGAATTTAGACAGAAAAATGGACACACAGCTTCCCGCGTCACGGCAATAAGCACCGCGTCACGGGACACAATGTCGCGCCACGGTGTGCATTCCGTGACACGGTGCCAGTGCTGTGTCACGGGGCAACTGCGTGTCCTTTCCGCGTTAACCCTTCACGCGTTTTATTTCCCATAACCTAATTATTCCTCGCGTCACACTATTTTCCCCCGTGTCACGGTATTTTCTCCCGTATGACGATGCCTGGTACCGTGTAACGGTGTTCTCTGCCGTGTCGTGGTGTTATTTTTTAGGGTTTTTTTTTTATCTTTTTAGGGTTCCGTGCGTTCCCTCTACCCATTATTCCTATAAATACCCCCTCATTTCTGATGTACGAGTGTAGACACCTAAAATTGTCTCCCCAAAACCAAACCCGATGATGAACAACCTTTCACCGCCACTATTGGTCGGGTTCAGTATTTAATCCCGAGAGTGCTTAAAAAATCGTATTTGATTAAATTTGTATTTTTGAACGGTCCATGGATTAGTCTTGATGTTTGGTAAAAGCACAGTTTTAATTTCAGCCCAAATTTATTATTTGTTTTTTTGGCCCAAACCTTTTATTTATTTTATTTAATTATTTTCTTATTTTAGCCCAAATAATAATAAATCAGAAAAAGGCCCGAAATTATCAATCGACACTTAAAATGCTGAACGAAATTAGGGTTTAAAATGTATTTAGACGGAAAAGCTGGTTGGGAATTCCCCCGCCACGGCAGGTACCCACCGTGTCACGGGAATAATTCCCGTCTGACGGTGGGATTTCCCATGACACGGGAAATCTGCCGTGACACGTGAATTTCCGCGTCTTTTCCCGCATCACACTAAAAATGCACCGTGTCACGGGAATGTTTCCCGTCTAACGGTGGGATTTCCCGTGTCATGGTAAAGTTTTCCGTGTCGCGGGATACTTTTTTAGGGTTTTTATCATTATAGGGTTCCGTGTGCTCCCTCAGCACATTTTCTCTATAAATACCCCCTCATTTCTGATGTACGGGGCATCAATTAATTCTCTATTTTTCTCTCTTCTATGCTTTAGCCTAAACACTAGCCTACCCTTCTTATTTCAAAATTCCTTCTTCAAGTACTCCAAGGAGTCCATACTTTACTCGTGGTTCTGTCCTTAAGCCAAGGCGTGAAAGGTAGAACTGTTTGAGTGTTTGGCCCCAAATCAACTCTACTTTATATTAATTTAATTTAATTATTGTTTTATTATTATTTCCTTGAAGTTACTAACTTGTTTATTATTTTGTAGTTGCAAACAAATATAATCAAAGTAAGAATTATGTTCCTTTTATTTCTATTATTTTTCTAACGATTTTATATTCTTGGAATTATGGCTAAATTGCTTCCAATATTAATGTTTATTCTATTATTATTTATTGATCACCATATTGCATGTTTAAAGGGAATATAATTGAAAATCACGCCTAATAAGATAATTTGGACAACCGGTTTTGTAGACACCTAAAAATGTCTCCCCAAAACCAAACCCGATGATAAATAACCTTTCACCGCCACTATTGGTCGGGTTTAGTATTTAATCCCGAGAGTGCTTAAAAAAATCGTATTTTATTAAATTCATACTTTTGAACGGTCCATGGTTTAGTCTTGATGTTTGGTAAAAGCATAGTTTTAATTTCAGCCTAACTTATTTTAAACCCAAACCTTTTTTTATTTTTTTATTTTATTATTTTTGGCCCAAACCTTTTATTTATTTTTATTTAATTATTTTCTTATTTTAGCTCGAATAATAAAAGTCAGAAAAAATCCCGAAATTATCAATCGGCACTTTAAAAGCCGAAAGAAATTAGGGTTAAAAATGAATTTAGACGGAAAATGGACTGAAAAATTCCCGCGCCACGACAGACTACCACCGTGTCACGGGAATGCTTCCCGTCTGACGGTAGGACTTTCCGTGACACGGGACGTTCCGTGTCCTTTCCGCGTAAACCCTTAACGCATTTTTCATCCCGTTTTCTGAAAATTTCCCGCGTCACTCCAAAAGTGTACCGTGTCACGGGAAAGTGTACCATTTGACGGTACAGTATGACCGTGTCACGGTACAGTCTGACCGTGTCACGGGATAATTTTTTAGGGTTTTTATCATATTAGGGTTCCGTGTGCTCCATTAGCACATTTTCCCTATAAATACCCCCTCATTTCTGATGAATGGGGCACCGAGAATTTTATTATTTTTATTTTCTCTCTTCTATGCTATTAACCTAAACACTAGCCTACCCTTTTCACTTCAAAATTCTTTCTTCAAGCACTCAAAGGAGTCCATATTTTACTTGAGGTTCTGTCCTTAAGCCAAGGCGTGAAAGGTAGAACTGTTTGAGGGTTTGGCCCCAAAATCAACTTTATTTCATTTAATTTAATTTAGTTATTATTTTATTATTTTCTTGAAGTTACAAACTCGTTTATTATTTTGTAGTTGCAAACAAACAGATTCAAAGTAAGGATCATGCTCCTTTTGTTTTTATTATTTCTCTAACGATTTTATGTTTTTGGAATTGTGATTAAATTGGTTTTAATTATAATGTTTGTTTTATTATATTTATTTTGATCACCATATTGCATGCTAAAGGGAATATGTAATTGAAAAACACGTCTAATAAGATAATTTGGACAACCGGTTTAAGATCCCTTTTAATCTTATTATTAATGGAAGTGATCACCAATATTTTAGAATTATGTGTGCATTAATATTAAACCAATTTAGTTAAATAATAGTTTGGAACGAATTGAATCTTTGTTTGTATGCCTTTGAGATCACAGGAATGCTTTTCACTATAAGAATCGAGTAGAGGCCAATACGGGCGAATGTGACTCCACGACTCACTTCGTACCATCATCCCCGATCCTACTTTCGTGGTTCCGAACCATATGGAGTTAGTAATCTCATGGATTATGATTGGGGTGTAATCTTCACGGGTCAATCGTTGTTGCCTATCGTTGTCCCTTATTCGTGGTTGGCTTTTACGATCCGTGAACGGTTTACAAGTTCCTTAAAAACTTGTTGGCGGCTGCCTACTTTGCTTTGTCCCTAATCGTATTATGTCAATTCCTACTTCCTAAGAGTTCCAAGCATATTCACCACATGCTTTAACGTAGGCGCACTTCAAACGACGCCTACAATTTGGCGACTCCACTGGGGAGGATTCTTAATTATTTATCGATTTGAGTGATCGGTATTTAATTAAGATGAGTGGATGAGACTTGAAAGATTCTTGAAAAAATATTCCTGTGATTAATTTGGCATTTTTGCATCTGCATAGACGTTTTAACGTCACGTTCAGGTTTGTCCCGTAGGAAAAATTGGATAACTTGGTTGCGCGCAAAAGGAAACAGGGCACCAGTTAGATTTTCTGACTGCCGTGTCACGGCAGGATCTGCCGTGTCACGGTACATTGCACCGTCTGATTTTCTTTTCTCACAGTCGACTTCCTTCGATTTTTCTGAAAAAACGTGTGTGTTCTACATACGTCTTAGCCCCGGGGGATTTAAGCTCTATCGACCCAAAAACGCTCATGGCAATAAGGGTTCATCCGAGTTATTAAATCCACCCAAACCATGGAGTCGAGTTCGATTTCATCACGAACTCGCGGAGCCGCCCGTTGGCATACACCCTCAAGGGAGGCTGCCTTGCTAACGCGTCCAAACTCTTAACCATGGTACCCTTTTGACACCCAAAGCTTGACCAATAGTTGAACATAGATCTCGACTCTAGGTTGCGAACTTTTTTTTACATCATCGTGCCTAAATGCTATGTGGTTGTTTGGTGCTAACCCTCACGTGTTTGCTCTTTTTGTTTAACCCATGACCGAGGGTTTTTATTCTCACATAGAAATTAGTACGGACCTAAAATCGGTTAAAATCTGGAAAAAAATCACAAAACTGACCTGAAACTGCGCACCATGTCACGGTATTTTCTACCGTGCCACGGTGAACAGTGCCGTAACACGGGGCTGCCTGCCGTCTGACGGAAGACTGCACCGTGTCATGACAATCTGTACCGTGACACGGTGCCCAAGAAAGTGTCCTGTCAGTCTTTTTTTCGATTTTTGTGCGAATGCTGTGTCCAGTTTTGTGTCTTGTCTAGCTATACGGTCAAAACACGCGTCTATAACCTCACCTAATCACTCACATATCATGTTCACACACTTTTTTTTTTTAGTCGTGCACCATTTTTTGACCGTATTTTAGGGAAGTCTCGTTTTTGTGTCTTTTTTTTTCGGAGTAAGTCGGATGATATCCTCCCATGTTTATTTTTTTTTTAAAAAATAGAGTTTCAAAATTATAGTTTTTTAATAAAATATTTTTTTTTTAATCCGGATAGTTTAAGGTTAAGTTTGGTCATTAAAGGTGTGTTTGTTTCGGTGTCACAGCACTTGGACAAGAAGCAAGGGTAGATTGTTACGGTTCGAGTCCATACCTCAACAACCTCTTATACCAAAGAGGCGTACAAGGAAACCACCTCAATCATCTCCACAACATCCATCTCCAGTCTACTTTCAACCAATGGCCACTAAGGAAGACATTGAGAACCTCAACAGGACAATCGAAAGATTGTGTGACATGATGCAAACACTCACCACTAGAGTCAGCACTGTAGAGCAAGACAATCAAAACAATGTCACTACTGCTGCAATGGACAAGATCAAGGAACAGATGAGCAAGATCTCTGAAGAGTTCACTTATGTGGAACAGCCTGTCGCCTCTTCGTCCATAAGAGAGAAGCTTCCTGAGAAGTTTTCCACTGCTGACATTCCTAAATTCAAGCCTATTAATAATCCGCTTTTCCACTTGAAGGTTTTTTATGCAACTATGGCTCTTAAGGGAGTAGATGTGACACTCTTCCCTACGGTGTTCCCTCTTTCCTTAGAGCATGCCTGTCAACAGTGGTTCTATTCTTTGGAATCCAAGCATGTCGCGACCTAGGAGGATGTTGCTGAAATCTTTATGAATCGGTACAAGTGTACATCCAGGCCAAGACTTCTGAACGTGAACTCTCCATTCTCAAACAGAAAGAGAATGAAGGCTTCACCACTTACTTAAGCAGGTGGAGAAAAACAGCTGCGCTCTTGGTGGATCCTCCCAAGGAGAAGGAAATGGTTCGCTTGTTCATTGCCAATCTGACTCATAAGTACAAGCAATACTTAAAGTTTCTGCCTCTAAGTACCTTTAAAGCTGTATACGATATTGGAATCAATATCGAAGATGAACTGATGAAGTCTGTTGGTAGTAACAATAACAACATCACTTGGAAAAACAAGAAGAACGACACTCCTTCTTCTTCGTCTTCTAAGCCCAATAATGCTACCAACAATATCAACATCAATGATGTCCTGGCCCTTAATGCTCCTCCTCAAAGATTCCAAAGGCAAAGGAGGGTTTATACGCCTTTGGGAATGACTTATGATGCTGCTTATGACCGTTTGCATGGTCAGGGACTGATTATGCCAATCGGACCATTTCCAGAACCTCGACCTAAGAATAGGACCGCTAGCTATGACCCCAATGCTTATTGCAAGTATCATCAAGGCAAGGGTCATAACACTGAGAAGTGTTGGAGGCTGAAAGATGCAATCCAAGACCTGATTGATGCTAACCAACTTTCTATCCCTCCAGGGGGCAAGAAGCCTAACATTCAAACATGTCCTCTTTCTGATGCTTTGGCTATCATGGGAGTTGAAGTCTCCTTTGATCCGTCAATACTCATTCAACCTGTGAATGAACCTCTGCCGGAAGTTGTATTTATCTCAAGTACTGAAGAAGTGAATGGGATCTGGGATAGTGATGATGAAGACGTCTATCTCAAAGAGATAGCCTGTTCATCTCTTGGCACCAGTGAGGATGTTTGGAGGGACTTTGAAGTCAAGGTTCTCACCAGAAGTGGACGGTTGCAACAACCTAACCCACCTCCACCTCCACCACAATCACATCCGATAGTTGATCCCATCGACCCTGTGAATAGCGATGTGGTCAAACAACTGCAAAAGACCAAGGTGGAGATGAATGTATGGAAGCTTTTGGCCACTTCCCACGAGCATCGAAAGGATGTGATGAATGCTCTGGTCAAAATAGGAGTCGATGATGACATGACTCCTCAAGGATTGGTCAACTTTCTCACTACTGAGCTGTCGAGTACTAGCAATCTGATTTCCTTTTTTGATAAGGATCTACCCCCGGAAGGGGACCAACATAATAAGGCCTTACACCTCACTGTAGTGTGTAAGTAGATGAATGTTCCTATGAGCCTGGTTGATAATGGCTCTGCAATCAATGTGTGCCCACTCCGTACTGCAAAGAAGTTGGGTATAAAGAATGAAGAATTGACTCCCTCCACTCAAGGGATTCGAGCTTACGATAATACTCGCCGTCAAGCCGTGGGTACTATCATATTGAATATAACTACTGGGGCCATTGAACGTCGCACCAAATTTCAGGTGGTGGACATTAAGGCCTCTTTCAATCTGTTGTTAGGACGCCCTTGGCTTCATGAGCTAAAGGCGATTCCGTCATCGCTTCACCAGAAAGTGAAAGCCATAGTTGGAGGGGTTCCGATTACTATCGATGCTTCTCCTATGCGCATTCATGTTATTGATACTCCTATCGTCCATGTTGAACATGACGAAGAAGATGAAGATCTTTGGGGGTTTTCACTAGATGATGTTCTTGTGATCGAAGAAGAGGAAAAGTGTCATCTCGACTTCGATCCCTATTCAAACACCAGTATCAACGCCATTCTGAAGAAGCAAGGTCACTTCCCTGGAATGACCCTTGGGCTCAAGAAGAAAATGGCTAAATCTTGCGGCCATCCTGGTGCGCTCAAGAAGGATACTTTCGGCATGGGATTCGAGCCAACAAAGGAAGATCTGAAACAAGCTGCATTGAAAATGAAGGCTCGCAACAACGCTCGAATCACAAAGACGACAATGGCCATGGATCCATATCCGTTCACCCTTAATGGCTAGTACATCAAAGAAGGGGAAGACTTCCCATGATATGAATTCCCTGAACCATTTGTCCGTAATGGGATCCGTGAACCGGGATTTGAGGTATTACTCGATTGTGACTTCATCGATGAAGAGCTCTCCACAGCCGAGAAGCCAGCTAGCCTGAACTCTAATGATCTGGGAATCAACCTTCTTTTTGGAATGGAGAAAAATGAATCCAAGCCGGTCTAAAATGATAACTTCGAGCTCGTTCAAGCCGTCATAGCGAACCAGGATTTTGACCCCTCCGAGTTAATCGTCTAAGCTGACAACATTACAAGGGGATGGCGCAAGACATTGAGGATCACTACGCCGAGTGGACAGAAGTTGGAAATAACCGCTGGCGAGGGTCCTATGTTTGATGAGTCTGAGTCGTCTGGGTCTGAGTCCGAGTCTGAGTCTAAGTCTGTAGACGAGTCCTTAGAGTCTGAGGCCGACCCTCTTTCTGCTATAGAGTTCAGCCCTGAGTCTTTCGTTGAGTCCTCTCTTTCTAGTCCTAATAATTCTGGTGAGGTCGCAGCCGACCTTGCCTCTCTTGATGTATTAGCCAATGAATTCAATGAAATGAGTACCTTTGCTTACGATGCGTGCCATTCCCCTAGCCCTGATCAATATTGCTTTGCTAATGATAAAAATGACAAAGAAATAATAAAAGCAATGGAAGAACACGAAAATAAAACAGCAGTTATTGAAGATACAGAAACAGTTAACATTTCCAATGATACGACTGTTAAAGAAGTAAAAATTGGATTAACACTAAGTCAAGATGAACGCAAAGAGCTAATTAACTTGCTTAGTGAATTTGTTGATGTATTTGCTTGGTCATACCAAGATATGCCAGGAATTGACAGGGATATAGCTCAGCATACGATAACACTCATTCCAGGTATGAAGCCTGTCAAACAAAAACTACGCCGAATGAAACCAGATGTGGCTCTCAAAATCAAGGAAGAAATCGGGAAGCAATTGGCCGCAGGTTTCATCAGAGTATCCAAGTATCCGGAATGGATAGCAAATGTGGTTCCAGTTCCAAAGAAGGATGGAAGGGTTAGAATGTGTGTTGATTATAGGGATCTCAATAAAGCAAGCCCAAAAGATGGGTTCCCTCTACCTCACATTGACATTCTGGTCGATAATATAGCAAACCATGCACTCCTGTCATTCATGGATGGTTACGCCGTATATAATCAGGTATTGATGGCCGAAGAATACATGGAGAAAACCACATTCATCACGCAAATGGGGTACATATTGCTATACGGTAATGGCATTCGGGTTGAAAAACGCGGGTGCCACCTACCAAAGAGCAGCTACAGCATTGTTACATGACATGATGCACAGAGAGGTGGAGGTCTATGTCGATGATATGATTGTCAAGTCTAAAGATCGCCCAGGCCATATCGTTGCACTTCGCAAGTTTTTTGAAAGACTCCGTAAGTACAACATGAGATTAAATCCAGCAAAATGTGCATTCGGAGTCACGTCAGGCAAATTAGTTGGATATGTGATCAGTTCTCGAGGGATTGAAATAGATACTTCAAAAGTAAAAGCAATCATGGCCATGCCACCACCCAAAAATGAGAAGGAGATTCGAGGCTTCATTAGAAGGTTGCAGTATATAAGTAAGTTCATATCAAAGCTCACAGCAATATGTGAACCTATATTCAAGAAGCTTAAGAAGAATGTCCCAGTCACATGGGATGATGATTGCCAAAAGGCTTTCGACAAAATCAAAGAGTATTTGGTAAACCCACCCGTGCTAGCGCCAGCAATACCTGACTTTCCTCTTCGACTCTACCTTACGGTCACAAGAGAAACGATGGAGGCAATGCTAGCACAAGAGATCGAAAGCAAGGAGAATGCAATCTATTACTTGAGCAAGAAACTTCAAGGATATGAGACGCGATACACACCACTCGAGAAGTTGTGTCTCGCACTTGTATGGGTCGCACAGAAACTAAGACATTACATGCTCACTCAAACAGTGCATGTCGTGTCCAAGATGGATCCTCTCAAATACTTGTTCGAGAAAGCAACACTCAACGGCAGATTATCAAGGTGGATAGTCAATCTGGCTCAGTTTGACTTGAGATTTGTGCCACAAAAAGCCATCAAAGGTTCTGCAGTTTCTGACTTCTTAGCAGACTTTCCGCTAGAAGAAGATGAGTACGATTTCCCTGACGAAGATTTACTCATGACCAAAGATGATAGATGGACGCTCTATTTCGATGGAGCTTCAAACCAAAAGGGATGTGGTGTAGGAGTCTTGCTCGTATCACCCAATGAAGAGCACATCCCAATTTCCATGAAGCTCGACTTTGATGTCACCAACAATGCCGCAGAATATGAAGCATGCATTTTGGGGTTAGAAACAGCTGTCGCCTTGGGAATTAAGAAACTCATAATCTACGGTGATTCTTCACTAATTATTAACCAAATCTCCAAGGGATGGAAAGTGAGAAGTAAAAGTCTCGCTACATATCAAGCTCATTTAGAAACTCTCACGGAGCAACTAGATGAAGTGGAATATACGTATTTGCCAAGAGAAGAAAACCAGTTCGCCGACGCACTAGCTAAATTAGCATCAATGGTGCGAATTTAAGCTGACACAATCAGAATGCCACTTACCATAGAGAGAAGATATGAGCCAGCTTATGTTCATGCACTTGACAATGAACAAGAACCACAACAAGAAGACGAAGAGCCATGGTATACGGACATCCTTAATTATGTGACAAGAGGAGAATACCCTCCTAATACTGACAAAAGGGCACGCCGTGCTTTGAGGCTCCTGGCCTCACAGTATGTGCTCATCAGGGGAGAACTACATAAGAGAACTGCAATGGGAGGGAATCTCTTATGTATAGCCAAGAAAGAAGCACATAAAACCATGGAAAACCTTTATGCTGGTATATATGGAACTCACATGAATGCAAAGATGTTAGTCCAGAAAATTCAACGACAAGGTTACTATTGGACTACTAAGGAGAGAGATTGTCACGAATACGTCAAGAAATGTATGAAGTGTCAAATCTACGCAAATTTACAGCATGTTCCACCTTCGCTTCTCTACACGTATACTTCTCCATGGCCTTTCTCCACTTGGGGCATTGACATCATTGGAAAAATAACACCACCAAGACAAGGAGGGCATGAATTCATTCTCGTAGCAATCGACTACTTCACCAAATGGGTCGAGGCTGCCTCATATGCCAAGCTGACGGCAAAACACGTAGCTCAATTCATTGAGAAAAATATCATATGCCGCTATGGGGTACCACATGAAATGATCAGTGATAATGGAACACATTTACAGAAATATCATATCAAACATCACCGATCATCACCTTATAGACCACAAACAAACGGAGCAGTCGAATCGGCCAACAAAAATGTGAAAACTATCATCGAAAAGATGACATAAAATTATAAGGATTGGCCAAGTAAGCTACATTTCGCCCTTTGGGGTTATCAAACCTCTGTTCGTACATCGACAGGGGCTACCCCTTTCTCTTTGGTCTATGGAGTTGAAGCTGTACAACCAATCGAGCTCGAAATACCTTCTCTTCGAATCGCATTGGAAAGCCAACTAGATAAAGTCGACTAGATTAGAGCAAGATACGACGAACTGGTCTTGCTTGATGAAAAACGCCTTGGCAGCTTTGCATCATGTCCAAAACTACCAACAGCGTATGGCACGACATTTTAATAAAAAAAGTCAAGACAAAAAATATGAAAGAGGTTGACCTAGTGCTTAAGGCACTTCGTAAAAATGTGTTAGATCCAAGAGGCAAATTCAGACCGAACTGGTCAGGCCCGTACATTAATAAAGCCATCCTGTCTGGCGGAGCGGCACAATTGGTAGACATGGACAGTAACGGTTTCCATAATTTAACCAACTTGGATCAACTCAAGAAATTCTATGCCTAGTCTCATGGGTTCATGACCCAATAGAGCTACGTTTGGCCTGATTCCTTTTTAGGATACGTAGGCAACCCCTCAAGGGGGCCCGGCCACTTTAAAATAATAAATCCGCCCTCTGTTGATCAAATACGCGCGTCGGTTCAACACTGCGTCACGGCCAAAAAAAAAAAAAGGGGGAATTGCCGCGACACGGGACATCCTACCGTGTCACGGTACTATTCACTGTGACACGGTAGGCCTGAACGAAAAAAAGGTGGAATTTCAGTTTTTCCGTTTTATTTTTGGAATATTGGCGCATTCATTGCGAATTAATTGTTCGAGTTTTTATTTTCGTTCTTCCATTGCGTCCGACTCCTTGACTCGGATAAATAAACAATAAATAAAAGTCATTGTAATTTTTATTTTTAAGGCTGAAATAAAGGTGCTATTATTAAAATAAATGCGACTACAAGTATTGGCATCATATGCCTTATTTTAAATAATAATTATAAATCATAAAATGCAAAGCAATATTGATCTAATCTCTCTTATCTTTAGGAACATCCTTCTCTTGCTCAATTAGGTCGGCCTTCACCATTAATGTGTCTTTTGTAGCCCGAACCGTCACACCCCTAGTCGAACTTTCACCCCTTTTACCTTTCTTGAATTTTTTCGGTTGTTTCTCCCTATAGACCATATTTTCTTTACCCTTCCCTTTCACATAATTCTTTTTTCTTAGCATTATAGGAGTCTTAAACTCAATCCCTTGTGTTCTCGGACCTAGATGATCTTTAGGCGGAGCTTTCTTATTTCCAAGACGACTCTTCTCATCAGACTTGCGTGATCCGAATCGTTCCCTCCTACTTCTAGGGTTCAACCATGCCTTGTATGCACTAGATAAAGGAGGAGGAGCTTGGTCACTTGCAGAAACGATCCACAAAGGTCTTCCAATCCAATAAGCCTCGTACTTGTCAACGTTACTCTCATGCAACGATACTTCACGAGGACTATCGTTATAGCGTGGGATTACTTGTTCAAGTCCATACTGCCGCATCAGTCGAGAAGGACAATAAAAGGTCAGTTTGGAGATACTTGGAACACGGCAATATGGAGTTTCATTCGTGCCAACCATCCTAGTAAGCCTCCACCAAGGCACCACCCAACGAATGGAAAATTCCCTCTTTGCAAAGAAATTTTTCCAATCTTCATACGACATGTTCGCAGAGTAATTATTTTTCCTACGGACTAGGCCGTTAGGGCCATATTTTTCAATATCGTCGGGGGCTTCAAATAATTCTAAACACTCCATCAACCAAATCTGTAAAAAAGAAAAAAAATTAATAAAAAAAAAAAAATTGCAGATTCCCGTGACACGGCGGTTTTAACCGTGTCACGGCAGACACCCACCGTGACACGGTGCCTGTTTTGTGTCACGGGGGCTATTCGGAGCGTGTTTTTACCTGTAGTAGTACTAGAGAGCCCTTCCTGATGGCTTTCCGGTCAGCTTTTGCCTCGTCAAGACCACGAAATGTTTCTCCAAGGCACGTCGGCATAGGAGATCTTCCGGATTCAACATGCTCAAGCACAGACGCTAGACAAGCATGTCCTACCCTACCGTTTGCAAATAGTAGCTTGCTAAACATGCAAAAAATATATGCCCTTCTACGATATACATGATAAGACTCAGAGATAGGGCGATTAAAATATAAATTAGCAAGTTTTAATAAGTCTACTTCATTACCACAAACAATTCTATTTAAATCTGGATTTGTTAGATTCAGATGGCGTTCAAAATCTTGGTAATAATATTCACGTAGGGTAGGCATGGCAATAAGATTTCTAGCAGGAAATCCAAAGATTGCACCAAATTCCTCCGGCAGATGACAGATTTCATCATAATCAAATTTGAAACAGTGTGTTTCTGGACTCCAATAATCTAATGCTGCCCTAAGAAAATCATGTTCAATAGCTACGTGTCGCAAGGCTAGCAAACCCCTGACATGAAATAATTCTAACTCTCTTTTTTCAGCATTGGTCAAAGAATAAGACCAGTCGCGCAACGTATTATCAAAATTCTGAGACATGATTATTGAAATATGAAATTCTAAATTAATTTGTGTTTTGTAATTATGCATATCATGGATAATCTGGTCTTATTTTATAGCAAAAGCGCTCGAAACTGCCCAGAATTTATCTTTTCATACGCGTAAAACACACCGCTGAATAATACGCGTCCCGTGACACGGGAAGTTCCACCGTGTCACGGGAACCTTTGTCGTGACACGGCAAGCCCTACCGTGACACGGTACACAGTGCCGTGTCACGGCACTTCACGCGTTCTCTTTTTTTTCATCTTTTCCCGTATCTATCCGGATTTTTTATAATATTTTATCTTCACCGTTTATTTTTCAGTTTTTTTTCTGAGAGTTTTATTTCTAATAAAATTCTCACCTTTTATATTCTTAATTTTATCTTTATTTTAAGATTTTATTTCTTTATCACATTATTTATATTTTGTCTTGGGGAAAGTAATTTCATTTATTTTTATCATTTTATTTTTGGGGAGGGTAATTTTATTTATTTATCATTTTATTTTTATTTTTATTCCTCTTCTTTTGGGGAAAGTAATTTTATTTTGCTTGTCTTTTTATTTTTTTTTCTTTTGGCGAAGGTCGGTACCCTCCATTACTCCACTTATGTTTTTTCGTCGTGTCGTTAATAAATACACAATCACACACAAGGAGTCTCAAACACACACTAACACACAATAATAAATACATAAGCCGTAAATAATGTACAAAGAGTCGTAATACATAAATATGTCAAGTGTCATCATAGTATGTACAAACAAAAACCCTCGGTAAAAAATCCCTAGAGCCAGAATCGGTCTCATCTCCACCCTGTGCATGTGGTCCACCCTGTGCATATGGGAACAGCGAACCGAAGAGTCCCTCGACCATCCGAGTACTGGGAGTAGCGTCCCTACTAGTCCCCGTAGCCCCAGAAGTAGCAAAGCTCAAGGCAGGACCCGTCCAACCGGAAAAAGGAGTAGACTGGCCCAGAGACACTTGAATCGTCGGTGAAGGCATCGTCCCATACATCGGAACCGAGAACAAGCCCGACAGCGGTGGAGGAATCCCGAATAACGGAGCTGAAAATGAACCAGGATCCAAAGGAGTCAGAACAGACCCAAACTTAGGTTGTGGAGGCTGTGAAAACGACTGTCGCTGCCCCTGACTCTGGCTTGGAAAGCGCTGGGAAGACTGACCCTACTGCCACTGAGCCTCCTGAAATGGCTGAGTAGTCTGAGGCTCTCACTGAAAATGAGAACGCCGGTGAGCCTCAGGAGATCGTCTACCACGACCAAGCTCCTCCTCGTCCGAGCTTCTGGGCCTCGAGCGCCAGCGGGACCTCCGTCGCTCCTGAAAGACACAAAATCAAAAGGTGTCAACAATGCAAAATAAAACAAATGGTAGAAATGAAAAAATAAGTGATACCTCAAGAACGTCGCTAGAGCTCCGACAACTCGCACCACGCCGAAGCTTGATGATGCAATACTTCAGGGCGTCCACCAGCTTCATGAATCCCATCATCTCCGGGCGGTTAGGCTGAGGATAAAACAAGGAAAAGTCAGTAACAAGCAGTATTAAAAGGGTGGATAATGTGTCGAAGAAAACTCACTGGCTCAAAGACCTCGGGTAGAGACTCTTGCGCCTGTCTATAACCCTCTGGCGCGTCAGCAATATGGTCCTCCGTGATACCAATCGGCCCTTGATAGCGGACAGACTGAGGAGGAATCTCGATCCTCCCCACAGGGCGGATGGTCGTCTGAAAATATGATCGAATAATCAAGTTATTCGACTATTTCAAACAGAGGCTAGTAAAGAAGATTCTCAAAAGAAATCATACCTCAGGAAGACAAGGTGGAGGAGCCAGAGAGGGAAGCAAGTCCCGCGCGTAGTCACTCTCCATGTGAACCAGCTCCTGCCATGGAAGAGTATAGCGCTCTCCCCTGTTGATCAGCTCTCTGATCAAGCGGGAGACCAGCATCGACTCTGGTGGGGATGAGGGCACCACAAAGCGATTGCCGCTATGCTGGCGGACGACTCGCTCCCCCAAATACCAGACAAAGCTTCCGGTACCAACCAAAATGGTACGGTACGCTGAAAGACGGAGGGCCTCAGGTAGATCAGTCACCCCGGCCCAAGGACGATACTGGACATCAATGGGAACCTGGAAACCACAAAAAGTTGGCGTGAAATAATGGAAACAACATTAGAAGGAAAGAACGCAACAAAACTAATCCTTACGCCAACGGAAGAGGTGCCTCGGCGTAGTAGCCCACGAAGTGCCGGAACGGACTCCACCCGCGACTCTTCTCGGTCACGCCAGCTGGCCCCGACAGGGAAATCATGGACCACTCCGCGACGCCGGCGAGGAGCCAAGCCTGGAAAGTACTCGTAGAACCATAGCAGCGATAAAAGTAATCTTTAGCACATGAGTCGAACAAGCTAAAGTGAAGCAAAAAAGGGAAAAGGTCATCACCTCTACGACTCTCCACAGGCCATAAACGGTGATAGGGGACTCGTCGTTCAGTTGCCGGCAGCCATGACGTAGAGACAAAAGAAGATCCGCGTACCCAAGACTAGCCCAGCTATAGGATCCTATCTCGGGGATCCTGGCCAAAGAGGGGAGGTAGCAAAGGAGCACGCGTGAACTCCTGTCGGGAGAGAGGGTCATAGAGATCAGGATCAAGATGAAGATCCGCACCCGCTGCTCAGCCTTCGTATCCTCCATCTCGAAGCCGCGAGCTAGAACTGAAGCCAGCTCCGATCGTCCACTCCTAGGACCACCTCGAGACACTGGTCGGGTCCTGATGTGCTGAACAATCGGACCCAACAAATCAGCTACCTCAGCCGATCCCCAAGATAGATCGGACATCAAACCTACAGCCCGGTCGGTGAAGCGCAGCCCGCTGATCATGCTGAAGTCTAGAGGGGTCACCGTCATCTCCCCCCAAGCAAAATGGAAGGTGTTGGTAGTATCCCATAAATACTCCAACAATGCGCGAACGACTGTCGCGCCGCAACCCCGGGGGCTGCGAAACCCTACAACCGCCGCGTAGAAATCGACCAAGCCAGTCGATTCCCATAAGGCGCTCGTAGCAGGATCCTTCGTAATGACCTGGTGAAGTCGAGGGATCAAATTGCCGGCTCCAGAACCATGTTGGCAAAGCGTGCCATCGACTATGCCGGAGAGGGCGCGATGAGAGACGTGGTTTTCACGGCAGAAAACCAACTGGTCCGGAGTCCACGGAGGTGGAACCCACCTACCCCTACTCGTAGAAGTCCGAGGCTCGGACTCTAAGGCGTCGTCGTCCATGCCCTCAGGGACAGTGGGAGTGTCC
This sequence comes from Chenopodium album, assembly GCF_948465745.1. Taxonomy (NCBI): domain Eukaryota; kingdom Viridiplantae; phylum Streptophyta; class Magnoliopsida; order Caryophyllales; family Amaranthaceae; genus Chenopodium; species Chenopodium album. The sequence goes on from NC_137834.1 coordinate 32,224,379, forward strand.
TCCTGAAAAGCCCGACGCCGGCCGTGGGTAGAAAGATCGCAATCTCGTCGTCTAGGCATGCTATTGTCAAAATTTAAATGTTTAGCATCATTTCCTAAATATTTAATTCAAGTTGCATATTTATAAAATAAAAATCTAAATACTGAGCATCATTTCCTAAGTTATTTAGTTGTTTATTGAATTATATGCTAAATTTTTACCTCCAGGCTAAAAATTAGCAAAATTATGTTATTTAGTTTCTCCATGACAAACTAATACTACAGTTCTCCTAGCCGCATGATACTATGTTCTCCATGACAATATAGTACATATGCAAAATATGAACCAACACATCATTTCACAAGATTCACCACCATTTTCTCACCATTTCAAGAGCAAAACATGAACATTATTTCACAAAGTAGCACCCAAAAATGGTGATTTGCTCAATTCTCCATCAAATCATGCAATTTTTGTCTCAAATTTCTCACAAACACACATACATACATATACAAGTAAAATCATGGCAACAATTTCAACATAAAACCTGAAAATCAAAAATCCCCAAATTGATTTTTAAGGGTTTTTTTTCATGAAATTACTTATGTGAAGCAAATTCAAGACAAAAATCAAAGGAAACTTACATGGATGCTTGTAGAGGGTCGAAAATGAGAAAGATGGCAAGAAGTTACAGCAAAATCGGTGAAAATTCGAACTCCAAAAGCTCGAAGAAGCTCCGGACACCAGAAGACCGCCGCGACATGGTCAGCACAATCCGTGACACGACAAAGCTGTCACGTGTCACAGTACGCTCAAAACGCGACGGAGCTCTGGTAATCCCGACGACAGCTCCGACGGAAGACAGCAACAGCAGCAGCGAACAACAACAGCAGCAAACCGCGACAAAAATAAAAAAAAATGAAGGGAAAAATAGATCTGCAGAACCGCCGTGTCACGGTTGCAGTTACCGTGTCACGGTGAGCTTGGACGACTGGCGATTATCCTTAAACGTGGCGCGGCGTGGCGTTTGTGTAAAGCAAGAAGTGAAAATGGAGAAATATAGAGGAGATGAGAAATGGGGAAGATATGAAGCAAAAACGTGATTTTAAAGCAAAAAGTAACCGTGCAACGGACCCCGTTGCCCGTGCCACGGTGACCGTTATTGTGTAACGGTACAATTCGACGTGGCACGTTGGAATTTGCGGGTCAAAAGCATAAAAATCCACGCGTTGAATGATTCAAAAAAGCAAAAAAAAAAAAAAAAAAGAGGGAACTGTTCTCGTGACACGGGATTTCGTCCCGTTTGACGGGAGTCATTCCCGTGTCATGGCGAGGCTGTGACGTGGCGCGGCAGACTCTGTACATTATCAGCGAATATTCCTGGTGTTTTTAACTAGTTTGACTGATTTTTCGAGATTATTGAGCGGTTACTTTTCGCTAGAATTACGCGGAAAATTCTAACTGATACTTAAAGGGGACTAAAATTACCATTTTACCCCTGGCAAGCGTCAAAATCTATTTTTCGGCATTTTAAGCATTTAATATGGTCGGATAATCGGCTTAAAATTGTGAATCATCTGCGGCCCACGTTCGGAGATAATCGAACCATCATACGCTTACCAATTTCAACGATCGTCGGCTTTCCTCAGGCTTTGAAAGCGTTATTGGTGGATTTTTCTTCAAGTATAGAAAACCGCCAAGTCGGCTTTCCTCAGGCTTGGAAAGCGTTATTGGTGGATTTTTCTTCAAGTATAGAAAACCACCAAGTCGGCTTTCCTCAGGCATGGAAAGCATTATCGGTGGATTTTTCTTCAAGTATAGAAAACCGCCAAGTCGGCTTTCCTCAGGCATGGAAAGCATTATCGGTGGATTTTTCTTCAAGTATAGAAAACTGCCAAATTCTTTTGTCGGCTTTCCTCAAGCATGGAAGGCATTATCGATGGAATTCTTCAAGCATAGAATGACACCAAATTCATACGTCGACATTCCTCAGGCATGGAAAGTATTGTCCGGTAGCTTTCTTCAGGCTTAGAAAACTACCAAATTCTTCAGTCGGCTTTCCTCAAGCATGGAAAGTGTTTCAACAAATGTCACTCGGTGGATTCCTTCAAGCTTAGGAAGCTGCCTAATTCGTTTGTCACCGATACACTGGTGCCAGATATGTATTCTATCCCTTTACTCTTTTATCTTTGGAATTAACATTTTTCTGCAGGTATCGGCGTATACAGAATGATTTAGGATCGCAGAACGTCTCAAATCATTCTCCGTCCCTATCGGCTACTTTGACTATCGTTCTCGAAACTGACGTTTCTACAAACTCAGTCAAAGTGGGGGCTTCTAAAGACACCTAAAAATGTCTCCCCAAAACCAAACCCGATGATAAATAACCTTTCACCGCCACTATTGGTCGGGTTTAGTATTTAATCCCGAGAGTGCTTAAAAAAATCGTATTTTATTAAATTCATAATTTTGAACGGTCCATGGTTTAGTCTTGATGTTTGGTAAAAGCATAGTTTTAATTTCAGCCCAACTTATTTTAAACCCAAACCTTTTTTTTATTTTATTATTTTATTATTTTTGGCCCAAACCTTTTACTTATTTTTATTTAATTATTTTCATATTTTAGCCTGAATAATAAAAGTCAGAAAAAAGCTCGAAATTATCAATCGGCACTTTAAAAGCCGAAAGAAATTAGGGTTAAAAATGAATTTAGACGGAAAATGGATTGAAAAATTCCCGCGCCACGGCAGACTACCACCGTGTCACGGGAATGCTTCCCGTCTGACGGTAGGACTTTCCGTGACACGGGACGTTCCGTGTCCTTTCCGCGTAAACCCTTAACGCGTTTTTCATCCCATTTTCTGAAAATTTCCCGCGTCACTCCAAAAGTGTACCGTGTCACGGGAAAGTCTACCGTTTGACAATACAGTCTGACCGTGTCACGGGATACTTTTTTAGGGTTTTTATAATATTAGGGTTCGGTGTGCTCCCTCAGTACATTTTTCCTATAAATACCCCCTCATTTCTGATGAACGGGGCACCGAGAATTTTATTATTTTTATTTTCTCTCTTCTATGCTATTAACCTAAACACTAGCCTACCCTTTTCACTTCAAAATTCCTTCTTCAAGCACTCAAAGGAGTCCATATTTTACTTGAGGTTATGTCCTTAAGCCAAGGCGTGAAAGGTAGAACTGTTTGAGGGTTTGGCCCCAAAATCAACTTTATTTCATTTAATTTAATTTAGTTATTATTTTATTATTTTCTTGAAGTTACTAACTCGTTTATTATTTTGTAGTTGCAAACAAACAGATTCAAAGTAAGGATCATGTTCCTTTTGTTTTTATTATTTCTCTAACGATTTTATGTTGTTGGAATTGTGATTAAATTAGTTTTAATATTAATGTTTGTTTTATTATATTTATTTTGATCACCATATTGCATGCTAAAGGGAATATGTAATTGAAAATCACGCCTAATAAGATAATTTGGACAACCGGTTTAGGATCCCTTTTAATCTTATTATTAATTGAAGTGATCACCAATATTTTAGAATTATGTGTGCATTAATATTAAACCAATTTAGTTAAATAATAGTTTGGAGCGAATTGAATCTTTGTTTGTATGCCTTTGAGATCACAGGAATGCTTTTCACTATAAGAATCGAGTAGAGGCCAATACGGGCGATGTGACTCCATGACTCACTTCGTACCATCATCCCCGATCCTCCTTTCGTGGTTCCGAACCATATGGAGTTAGTAATCTCATGGATTATGAATGGGGTGTAACCTTCACGGGTCAATCGTTGTCCCTTATTCGTGGTTGCCATTTATGATCCGTGAACGGTTTACAAGTTCCTTAAAAACTTGTTGGCGGCTCCCTACTTTGCTTTGTCCCTAATCGTATTATGTCAATTCCTACTTCCTAAGAGTGCCAAGCATATTCACCACATGCTTTAACGTAGGCGCACTTCATACGACGCCTACAGGTTTAGGTTCCTTTTTAATCTTGTTATTAATCAAGTGATCACGATATTTTAGAATTATACATATGTTGCATTAATATTCAACCAATTTAGTGTAATAATAGTTTGGAGCGAATTGAATATTTTGTTTGTATGCCTTTGAGATCGCAGGAATCACTTTTCACTATAAGAATCGAGTAGAGGCCAATACGAGCGAATGTGACTCCATGACTCACTTCGTACCATCATCCCCGATCCTCCTTTTGTGGTTCCGAACCATATGGAGTTAGTAATCTCATGGATTATGAATGGGGTGTAACCTTCACGGGTCAATCGTTGTTGCTTATCGTTGTCCCTTATCGTGGTTGCCTTTTTATGATCCGTGAATGGTTTACAAGTTCCTTAAAACTTGTTGGCGGCTCCCTACTTTCCTTGTCCCTAATCGTATATGTCAATTCCCACTTCCTATGAGTGCCAAGCATATTCACACATGCTTTTAACGTAGGCGCACTTCGAGCGACGCCTACCATTTGGCGACTCCACTAGGGAGGATTCTTGGTTATTTATCGATTTGAGGGATCGGTATTTAATTAAGATGAGTGGATGAGACTTGAAAGATTCTTGAAAAAATATTCCTCTGATTAATTTGGCATTTTTGCATATGCATAGACGTTTTAACGTCGCATTTAAGTCTGTCCCGTAGGAAAAATTGAATAACTTGGTCGCGTACGAAGGAAAACAGGGCACCAGTCAGATCTTCTGACTACCGTGCCACGGCAAAATCTGCCGTGTCACGGTACAGTGCACCGTCCTAAAATCGTGGGGGATTTAAGCTCTATCAACCCAAAAACGCTCATGGCAATAAGGGTTCTTCCGAGTTATTAAATCCACCCAAACTATGGAGTTGAGTTCAATTTCATCACGAACTCGCGGAGCCGCCCATTTGCATACACCCTCAAGGGAGGCTGCCTTGCTAACGCGTCCAAACTCTTAACCATGGTACCCGTTTGACACCCAAAGCTTGACCAATAGTTGAACATAGATCTTGACTCTAGGTTGCGAACTTTTTTTACATCATCGTGCCTAAATGCTATGTGGTTGTTTGGTGCTAACCTTCATGTGTTTACTGTTTTGTTTAACCCATGACTGAGGGTTTTTATTTTCACATAGTAATTAGTACGGATCTAAAATCGATTAAAATCTGGAAAAATCACAAAACTGACCTGGAACTGTGCACCGTGTCACAGTATGTTCTGTCGCGCCACGGTGAACAGTGCCGTGACACGAGGCTTTCTATCGTCTGACGGTAGAGTGCACCGTGTCACGACAGTCAGCACCGTGACACGGTGCCCAGGAACAGTGTCTCGTCAGTCTTTTTTCGGTTTTTGTGCGTATATATGTGGTTTATGTGTCCACTTTGGTGTCATGTCTAGCAGCGTCAGGCGCCAATGCCTGGCGTTTGGCGCTAACACTGTTTTTTGACTCTCTTTCCCAAATCAGATAAATTTTGCCGTACAGGAGGATAAAATCGTATCTTTCCTTAAAAAATGCTCTTTGATCTTAATTAAAACTCTGAAAAGTCAACAAAAGTCAATTTATCAATGCTAATTGAATTAGGAATGAAAAGAACCTTCTAGAAGAATCTAGAAGACTAAAACCATTCCTAATTGCATTAGGAATGATAAATCATATAAGGCCCTCCCCTAGATCATTGGGCCGCATATAAGGCTCAAACCGGACCCAGTTTAGTAAATTGGCCATAACTTCCTCAATATTCATCGGAATTGGGCTTATAATATATCGTTGGAAAGCTCTTTGCAAGCCCCATCCAACTACACTACTATTTAACCCATATCATGGACCAACCAAACTTGGTTGGCTGTTTTTTTTAAAATAAGTTTTCAAAAACAGAGAGAAGAGAAAAGAAATTAAAACTATCCGCAACACTAAACTTTCCACACTTTCGCTTCATTCGATTATGATTCGACGTGAAAAGTACTCATCACCGGGTTTGGTTTTGGGGAGACACAAATGGGTGTCTACAAAAGCCCCCACTTTGACTGAGTTTGGAGAAACGCAAGTTTCGAAAACAAAAGTCAAAGTATCGATAGGGACGGAGAATGATTTAGAACGTTCGGCGATCCTAAATCACTCTTGTAACGCCGATACTTGCAAACTAGCGTTAGTTAAACAGATAAAAGAGTTAAGAAACACGTATCTTGCACCGTCGAGTACACGTCTCTGAAAGTAACCGATTGTTGCCGCTTTACTGTTTTGGTGACCTCTTGCAAGCTAGAGAATGCCATCCTGCTTGAAAACCGCTACGCCTGTAACTGCTTCCAAATTAGAAGATTGCTTCGCCTAAAACGATCCTCCTCCGCATTGATAATATTCCACATCCAAGGGGATACTATCGAAGATTGCTTCTCTTGAAACAATCCTCAGTTGTTTGTGAAAACTCTCCATAATCTAGGGAACGCCACCTTGCTGCTTGTTTTGACGATCTTCCGCAATCTAGGGAACGCCGTCGATCAATGTTGCTACATCTCGAGCCTTTTCTTGAATCATAGTGACAACCTTTCCAATCATAGAAAAAGTTGTCGAAGACCGCCTCATCATGAACCGCTCTTCTCATATCTTGGTGACAACCTCCACAATCTTAGCGAACGCCGTCGAAGATCGCCCATCTCGTGCTATCTTCTCAAATCCTGGGTGACAACCTCCACAATCTTAGCAAATGCCATCGAAGACCGCCCATCTCGTGCTATCTCCTCAAATCTTGGGTGACAACCTCCACCATCTTAGCGAATGCCGTCTTGCTATTTCGATATTCACTTGTCTCTGAACAAAGAGCTTCCTTTTTTTTGTTATGTCCACGCGTCTCTGAACAATAGAGCTTTTGATGATATGATCTTCTGAATGATGTATCCATGCGTCTTTGAACGAAGAGCTTGTTAATAGGATGCCCACGCGTCTCTGAGCGAAAGAGCTTGAAAATAGGAGATCTTTGATGATATGTCCACGCATCTCTGAACAAAAGAGATTTTAAATGATATGCCCACGCGCCTCTGGAGCAAGAGATCTTGATGGAAATGTTCACGCGTCTCTGAACAAAAGAGCTTCGGTACTTGAACGTTTGTTGCGATAATATTCTGAAGAAGAAATTTCCGAAGACCAACGTTTGTCGATCTCTAAAGCTCGCCTGAACTTTGATTCCGCTAAAACCAGTATGTCGGTGTTTCCGTGATGAGCCAATTCTTAGGTGCTTTAAGCTAAGTGAGACGATCTTTTATCAGGTCGACCACTTATTGTGATTGTAATCAAACTGACTACTTAATCATGTCAAATTACTTATAGGGGCTAACTGGCGTACCAAGGAACCCGAAATTGCTGTATGAGGTCGAAATCACCTTTCTAAGAGGCTTCGAGCTCTTTCGCTGCTGAGATATCTCTGGCGCCAAGAATTGACTCTATCGTCGAACGTTGTGATAGGATCTTCCCTATTCTGCTGCACCTGTATTTATTTTTGACTATAGAACTTTGCTAATCTTTTATTATCTTAGGGTTGACCTAAGGTTTAGCATTGCTTGACTCATTGACTTGACACGACTCAAGGCATAAACTTGACTCGCTGTGATCGACTGACTCGAGGTTGACTCAACTCGAAGTGTTTGACACGTGTTACTCGTGACCCGTGTGTGCATAGTGTTGATTCAATGTGACTCAAAAATGCAAAAAAGCAAAAATTTTCCATCATTTTTGTGGAGGGTACCAACCTTCTCCCGAAAAAGAAAGACGTGAAAAAAGAATCAAAGTTTTTTGAAGGTGCATGTTGAATGAGGTTAGTCAAATGTTGTTTGATATTATCTCTCAAGGTGCAAGGATTAACCCATCTTAGGCTATCTCAACTATTGACTCAATGAAAGTATTAGGGTAATTTAGGCACGGAGGCAAAGCACTTCATACTTCGATGTAATGACAATTATGAGTGATGAGTGATGTTGATATGACAAGGCATGCTTCAGCGTTGAAATTTTATGACAAAGGGTTCCTAAGGAAAGTATATTTGGTCATGTATCTGTGTAGTGTGTGAAATTGACACTAAAGCTAGGACGCAAGGGCTAAGTGTGTGGAAAGATATTATTTGTTAAAAGAGTCAAATGGTGGTGACTCTAGGGCTAGGTAAGCTAATGATGTAGGGATCAAGCCCCCAAGTCTAGCTCTACATGAATAGGGATGAGCATAGGAGATCCCTTGATATGATCATGGTGTGTTGATGTCAATATGAATGCATTTTTATTACGGCCGCACGTCGATGTGAGGTTGCCTACGTATCCGTTAGGAATCTGGCCGAACGTAGCTCTAGCCAAACCTCGCACAAGTGTGTATACCTCAAAAAGGTCTTTTAAGGGTTGTAACGTGGTTAGGCTAAAGGTTATGGAAGAAGGGGATAAAGGCTCAAGACCCTAGATAAGCCCCCAAGGTGTGCAACCTTGATTTTGAATCTTTGTATTTTTATGCTTGAGTTTTTATTCTTTTTTAGCTCTTTTGCTTTTGCATTTGTTTTATTTTAATAAGTAAGGGCAATCCCGATCATGCGGTCTATCACTCACTTGGCATTCATGTTTCTCAGGCACGGTACCGAGCACTCGATAAGAGACGCAATCTGAGATGTGTTCTTATCGAAGACATTTTCATATCAAAGACATTGGAACACTTGCACTTTTGTACACTTTATTTATTTATTTTTTGCTTAATTTTTTGGCTATTTTAATCCTTTGAAGTCACTCAAGTTTTTTATAGAATTGCATAAGTTGCACACTGTGTCATCCAAAGGTTAGATAGATGTAGGTTGAAAAAATAAAGGTCTATCGTTAGACAAGGCTCAAAGTGGTTTATGAAGAAAGGATGTATAATTGAAGGGTGAAATGAGATATGATGTGGCTACAAGGGGTGTCTCAAATCATTGGTATACCTTGTGCTTAATTCGACATGTATTTTCTTTTTAATGCAATATAATGAAATGATCATATGCAAGAAAATAAATGCTCATTTTATTAAAAGGAAAAAAAAGAAAGAATCTACAAAATTAATCTAAGAGAAAAGAAATGTGCCTATTCTAGACTTATTGGGGAAAGGAAAAAATGAAAAAAAAATAGAAAAAGAGGTCATAAAATCTTGTCGTTGAAGCTCGCCTCTGTCTTGTGTTGTTTGCTCCGACATCATTCAGTCTTCTTGCTAGCTAGAGGCAATGGGATCTTATTTGCCTCTATGAGATCTTAAATGAGGTTTTGAAACCTGTAGCATTCATCAGTACTATGACCGCGTCCTCGATGGTACTTGCAATAAGAGTTGGGATTCCATCTCGAAGATCGATTTTCTGATGTTGGATCCTCGGTAGGGCCAATAGGTTTGATTAATCCTCGATCATAGAGGCGATTGAAAGCAGCATCGTAGGTCATTCCAATGGGTGTGAACTCTCGCCTGGGTTTCCTTTTAGATCCTTGGTTGTCCATGGCTAAGACACCATTATGGTCAAAGGTACTAACACTATTACTGGAGTGGGCATTTTCGGAAGAAGAAGGATTGTTGTTCTTCTTTCCTTTCCAGCCACCGTGGTTACTATTGTTAGTAGCTTTTTGCTTTGCGAGGTCATCTTTGATTTCAATTCCGACGTCATAAAAGGCTTTGAAAGTATTCAGATTGTGTTGATATTTCAAATGCTTCGAATACTTCTCTTGGAGATTCTTGATAAACATCCTCACGGATTCCTTTTTTGTGGGGACCTCAATCATCTTGGCGGAAGTTTCCCTCCATTTATTAAAGAAAGAAGTAAAGCCTTCATTCTCTTTTTGTCTTAGCATTTCAAGTTGTCTATGATCGGTTTCAACTTGTATATTACACTTGTACCTATCAATGAAAGCGTTTACTATCGATTCCCAGGTAGAGGTTTTCTCTTTGTCAAGGGAGAAGTACCATTGTTAGCAAACGGTCTCAAGAGATAGTGAGAACAGAGAGGGGAAAACCTTCTTATCGATACTCTTAATACTCATTATAGTTTCAAAAGCTCTTAGATGGAAGTAAGGGTTATCTTTTGCCTTGAATGTAGGGATGTCAGTGGCGTTGAACTTATGCGGAAGAAGTTCCTTGTCCAGCGAGACCCCTAGTGAACTCATGCCTTGAAATTTATAGTCACTAGATAGCTTGCTTAGACTCTCTTGCATGAGGTTCATTTGTTGTTGCTTCACAGGGTCATCAATCTTGAGTGTGAGTAGCTTCAGCGTCTCAGTCACGGTAACCAATTGCTTCCTAAGCTCATTGACTTCTTCTTGAGTTGCAATTATCTTTTTAGCCTTCCTCTTTTGACGAATCGGTTTATCAAGAAGTGAGACTTGAATAAAGAGTTTGTCATTGATTAATCGCCCTTCTCTCCTCGACCAAGTACTGTGGAAAAGGAATTTTGGGATATTCATTGTTAATTATTTGACTCAAACTTTATTCAACATGCAATGGATGGAGGAAGTGAAGAAAGATTGGAATAGAATGTGAAAGAAGATTTAGATGGAGGGATATGAGCAATTAGGAGTAGAATGTACCCCCCAACTCAAATGATAGAAAAAACCGACTCATGCATGAACCTAAGACATGGTCAGGTGATGTGTACTCAAAGTGCGTGCTAAGACTAGTGAGTGTAGGTGACATGTTAAGACTCGTGTCATGACCATGTGGCTAGACTATGTTAAACAAACGGTTAAGAGAAACATAGAATATATGCACAACAAATAATGCACATTTAGTCAAGTAGGCGCAATATGATGCAATGAGTTTGCAACCTAACCATGGCTCTAGTTCTCTAAAGTTCGGGATATAGGTTTAGTCAATAGAGGGTCCATGGTTAATTGTCCGGATGCACCGAACGGAAGCCTAACCGTGATGGGTTGGCGCGAGTGGATGGGACACCGCGAGTTTTTTCGAGGGTACCGACCTTCTCCCGAAAAAGAAAGACGTGAAAAAAGAATCGAAGTTTTTTGAAGGTGCATGTTGAATGAGGTTAGTCAAATGTTGTTTGATATTATCTCTCAAGGTGCAAGGATTAATCCATCTTAGGCTATCTCAACTGTTGACTCGATGAAACTATTAGGGTAATTTTGGCACGGAGGCTAAGCACTTCTTACTTCGATGTAATGAAAATTATGAGTGATGAGTGATGTTGATATGACAAGGCATGCTTCAGCGTTGAAATTCAATCAGGAAGTAGGATCGAGCAAACAATATGAAAAACCAGTCGAAATTAGAACGCATATTTCTGGCTCGGTATTGGGGGAGGTTGGCGCCAGCATACAGAGACTGGCGCCAGTTTTTAACTGTAGCGCCTGGCGCCAATGCTGGCGCCTGGCGCTACGGCTAAAAGTCTGGCGCCAACCTCTGGTCCCTGGTGCTACTTCCCTCATGCCTCAGCAGCTTTCTGTGCTCGATAAAATTTTCCAGTTTCGCGCGGTGTTATTTCGGTCCTAGTTGTGAAAGATATTTCTCAAATTTCCTACGTGTAAAATCCTATGTTTTTAACTCATTACGGATGGTCTTTCCAATGAGATCTTTTTTATGCATATGACAATAATGTTAATTAAAATGTTTTAACTCATTACGGATGGTCTTTCCAATGAGATCTTTTTTATGCATATGACAATAATGTTAATTAAAATTACGTACATGAAATACTTAGAACGTTTCGAGTCTCATCCACTCATTCTAAATGATTGCCGAAACAAATTCAGGAATTAAAATAGAAATACTCCCCAGTGGAGTCGCCAAAAACTGTAGGGAATATTTCAAGCGTTAACCCCTAGCTTGAACCCCACTGTGATCATACACTAAAGTACGGTGGCGTCCAAAAGGGAAGAAGATAGAGCAAAAGAGTCGCCAACAAGTTTTAGGAACTTGTAAACCGTCCACAGGGTGAAGGTTACACCCCTTAACGATCCATGAGATCGTCAACTCCATAAGCTCTAGAACCAAATAAGGCTTTTGGGATGAAGGTACAAATCCAACCTAAAAGAGATTGAAACTGCCCTAATAATAGGCCTCTACTTTATTCTGATCGTATTCATGTGCGCTTTCTGACTAACATGCAATCAATAGGATTAACCCTAAACCTGTTTATCTATGTTGGTTGAATATTAATGCACAAACAAACTATTATTGGCGATCACTTGAAATTATAATCATATTAACCCTAAACAAGATTATTAATTATCTTATTAAGCGTGATTATAAATATAGATTCCCTTTAATCATGCAATAAAAGGCGTGATCAAGCAATAACAATAAATAAAATCAAGCAACATAATAATGATCAAAATCATGATAATAATAATATTCATAATCATCATCATAAAATCATAATAAAATTATAATTAAAAATAATCATAATAATAATCATGTTAAAGCATAATAATAGCAAGATCCTAGGCATGATACTAACAAGATTAATAACAAACCCTAGCATGTCACTAAGCAATAAAAATCAAATCTTTAACCCTAACATGCTACTAACATGAATAAATATTAGGAAGAACATAGGAAGCATCGTAACAATCATATTTAATATTAAAATTACCCTAGACATGATACGAGGAATATCATAATAACAATATAAACATGATTTCTACATCATAATATCAATAAAAACCATTAAAGTACTTACTTTGATGCCTCGTACCTCTTTCACGTCTAGGGCGAAGGCAACTTAGAATATGGCTAGGTGTTTCTAGATCTAATGTATGCGGAATTTTGTATGTAAAAGCAAGTTTAGAAAAAGAGAAAGAGAGAGAGAGAGTAATCAAGAGAATCTTGATGAGAGTTGATAGATGGTGAATGAGAAGAGAATAAGAGAATTAATGATTGCGAATGAAAACCGGTTGTAGGTGAATCAAAACGGAGTTTTTACGACGTTATTTATAGAGAAAATCAGCCAAAAGATAAAATTAACAAAACAGAGCATTGGCGCACGTGAAACAGAGCTGGCGCCAACATTAGGCTATTGTCGCCAGGCGCCAATGCCAGGCATTTGGCGCTAACACTTTTTTGACGCGCTTTCTCAAATCAGATAAATTTTGCCGTGCAGGAGGATAAAATCGTATCTTTCCTCAAAAAATGCTCTTTGATCTTAATTAAAACTCTAAAAAGTCAACAAAAGTCAATTTATCAATGCTAATTGAATTAGGAATTAAAATAATCTTCTAGAAGAATCTAGAAGACTAAAACCATTCCTAATTGCATTAGGAATGATAAATCATATTAGGCCCTCCCCTAGATGATTGGGCCGCATATAAGGCTCAAACCGGGCCTAGTTTAGTAAATTGGCCATAACTTCCTCAATATTCATTGGAATTAGGCTTATAATATATCGTTGGAAAGCTCTTTGCAAGCCCCATCCAACTACACTACTATTGGACCCATATCATGGACAAACCTAACTAAATTGGCTGTTTTATTTAAAATAAGTTTTCAAAAACAGAGAGAAGAGAAAAGAAATTAAAACTATCCGCAACACTAAACTTTCCACACTTTATCTTCATTCGATTATGATTCGACGGGAAAGGTACTCATCACCGGGTTTGGTTTTGGGGAGACACAAATGGGTGTCTACAGTGATCTGTAAGAATTTGGATTGTGTGCGCGTTGAAGTAAGGTTTCAGCTTACTTGTCAATGTTACCACTGCGAAAACCAACTTCTCTACTAATGGGTATCTCTACTCAGCTTCAGTCAGCACGTGGCTTACAAAGTACACTGGTCTCTACTGTTTTTGTTCTTCTACCAAGAGAATGGATGCAATTGTTTGAATTGAGGCGGAGATATACAACTGCAGTTTTTCACTTAGCTTTGGGCTGATCATGGTTGGGAGCTTGGTAGATGCTCTTTTATGCCCTCAAAACCTTCTTTTTCTGCAGTTCCCCACTTAAACTCTCTGTTCTCTTTTAGCAGCTGGTAGAATGGTAGGGCCTTATCAGCTGACTTGCTTATGAACCGAGTCAGCGCTGCCATTCTTCCTATTAGTCGCATGATGTCTTTGGTGCAATTGAGCTGTGGAAGGCTTAAAACTACCTCCACTTTCTCCGGTTTTGCATCGATTCCCCTTTTACTAATCAAAAAGCCTAGGAACTTCCCAAAGCTTACCCAAAAAACACATTTCTTCGAATTCAGCATTATATAATACTTGTTCAGGGTGGAGAATGTTTCTTCTAAATCCATGATATGCCTTGCCTGCATGACACTCCTAACAATTGAGTCGTCAACGTACACTTCAACATTCCTGTCTTTATGGTGCATGAACACCCTATCCATTGTCTTCTAAAAGGTAGCCCCAACATTCTTTAACCCGCAGGTCAAATCTTTGTAATTGTATACTCCCCCTTTAGTGATGAATGCGGTCTTCTGCCGATCTGGCTTGTGCAGGCTGATTTTATGGTACCCTAAGAAAGTATCCATGAAACTAAGCAGGGCTTGGCCGCTGGTTTAGTCCACAAGTTGATCAATCTATGGCAACGAGTAGCAGTCCTTTGGGCATGCTTTGTTGAGATCAGTGAAATCAACGCACATCCTCCACTAGCCGTTTGCCTTCTTGACCATGACCACATTGGCTAACCACTCCCGATAATCGCAGGGTTCAAGAATCTCGCTTCCAAAAGATTATCCACCTTCTCCTGGATTGCTTGATTCTTTTCCGTAGAGATACTTCGTTTCTTCTTCCTAACTGGTTTAATGTCCTCTTTCACATTCAGCTTGTGAACCATGACTGCGGGGTCAATTTTTGACATCTCGTCTGTTGAGAATGTGAAGATATCCTTATTATTCCATAGCAGCTCTATTAGGTGTACTCCTACTCCAAGGTCAATGTCTTTTCTAATTTTCACTATTCTTGAATTGTCACCTTGTGTGAGCTCGATGGTCACGTGCTCTCCACAAGGGAGTGGTATGGCCACCTCCTCCTTTGCAGGCTCAAAGTTTTCCATGGCCAACTTATGCTTGTTCTTTTCCCTATGGTAGTCTTCACGCTTCCTCTTCCTTTACTTTTTTTCAGCCTGCCTAGTGGATCTTAGCTCTAGGCCTAGCTGCTGCCTAGTCCTAGTTGGCTGCTTTAGGGCAGTTATGTAACAATGCTGAGCTTTGTTTTGACTTCCCTTAAGATTCAATAACCGCCCTTAGTTGGTCGTGTACGCCATGGCCAAGTGATTGGTGGAAACCACTCCTCCTTTCTAGTGGATGAGTGGTCTTCCCATAAATACATTGTAAGGGGAAGGGGAGTTTATCACTAAGAATTCTGCCCGAACGTCAGGTGTTCTTGACATTTCATTTACTCGAACTGAAAGTTTAATTATGCCTTCCGGGGTAAGCCCAGACCCATTTAAACCTGGTGACTTCATAGCTCAAATTTTTTAGGTCCTTCTGGTCTAGCTTCAGCTCCTTGAACGCGCTGATGTATATGATGTTGGCTGAGCTGCTCCCATCTATCTGTACTCAACCCACTTTCTAATTTGCAATTCACATTGTCACCACCAGAGGGTCATCATGAAGGTAGATTATACCTTTCTGGTTGTACTTATCAAATATAGCTCGTGGCTACGGAGGAAGAGGCGGCCACCTATGCTTCTCATTATAATTAATCAGGTGTATCATTTCTCGTAGGTCAGCCCGCACTTTGATCACTGTTCTCCCATGTACTGGTCCTCCGTTGATCACATACACCCTTCCCCCTTGCTTGCTGTCTCTATCTCTACCCTTGGCTAGACCTCTGTGACCTCCCCAGCGGTCATGGCCAGCGTCGGAATGTTGCTTGAATTAGTTCAGTTTTCCTCTTCGGACAAAGTCCTCTATGTTATCCTTCAGATGTGTGCACTCGTTAGTGGTATGACCATGATCTCTATGGAAGTCACACTATTTGCTGGGGTTACGGTTTCTATTAACCATTCTTGGTTGCCTCTACCACTTATCATCAGCCTTTTTCATGCTAATGATGTGAGATCTTGAGTGAGTGAGCGGGGTATACTGATCGAAACTTCCTGGTCTGCCCCCAATTTTTTGGTCTGATCTCCTCATTCCCACGTCCCTGTTCGCGTCCCTACGACCTTGCTCCGCTCTACCGGGCTGGTCCACCATGGCCGTATTTTCTGCCCAGGTGACCTCTGCCTGCTTTACTAGGTAATTTGGTGCCTTCCTACACAGCATGGCTCTGTTAGTTTTGTTTGCTTTTATGAACTCCTGCGCTTTTCCTAGCCCTTCAGCCAGCGTTTTGAGGTTCTTGCGCCCCATGTATGCTCTTAATGGTGATCCTGGTAACAAACCGCTTTGCATTGCCAACAATGCTACCTCCTGACTGATATTCAGAATGGTTATTGCTTCCTTGTTGAACCTGGTGATGAACTCTGTTAAAGGTTCATCTTTCCCCTAAACCAGGGACATCAGCTCGATGGTCATTTTGGTTCGATCCACCAAGGTGACGAAGTGCTCCATGAACATTCTCTTTAGCTGATTGTAAGAGTATACATACCCTTTTTGAAATGCTTTACACCAGACTGAGTCTGCATAGTGTACAACACCATGTGATTCTCGAACGCCGAGACGTGGTTCTTAGGTGTGGTAGTTTCATTATGCTTGCAGCAGGGCATCTTTATTTTCTCCATCGGCTCTTCCAGAATCTCCCTGCAAAATGGGGAATCATCTGAAATGACCTGGATTCGCGCTCGCTTCTCCTTGTCAAGACTCGGTCCTCACTCAGAGGTCGGTGACCTGCTGCGAGCGACTCGCGTCTCTAGACTGCCCTTAGCTTGGGCTGGCTCCTCTACACTCCATTCTCGGTTCAGATTCAAGGCTTCTAGTTCCAGCACCTTTTTCCTTAGCTAGACTAGCTATTTTTGCTCCGGGGTGAGAGTTGTGGGTGTCGCCTTCTTCACCGCTGAATCTATAGTTGTTGCTACTTGCGACGAGCTTGCCCCCTTACCAAAATTAGTAAGGACTACCATCATTGCTGCCAGTTGCTCCTTACTTCACTTAGAGAGGTTCTGCAGAATGGCTGGCATGCTGACGAAATGCTATTTCTGGGTTAGTGGTGTTAAAATGATAGTTTCATTGTTCGCGCCTGTCAATGGAATTCCAAACTTAAAAGAGGAACTGGATCCTACCGTATCTACTAGTTTTGCTTCCACTTTAGTTGCAGCCGACGCCGATCCAACGGGCTTAGATTTTTGTGAGATGGTGGATTTAGGTTTTTTTAGTGGATCCTTTTGGATCGAGAGTTACTGATGGTGCTTTTTGTGGTGTTTTGTTGGTGTCGTTGGCCTTAGATAAAGGTGTTAGCACAACTTCATCTCCGGCTATTGCGGTTTATCAACTAGTCTCTTGCTCAGCCGGTGAACCTCATGTTAGATGGTCCTTCCCCTCTTTCTAGCGCCAACTGTTTGAGGTGTCGATCCTAGGGTTCTGCTGGTGTGAGCTGGGTCCCGTTGACAACCTGCAGAGGGTAACACACGTAAACTGCCCTAAGGGGTGGTTCGAGGAACCCCCCTCCGATGCCTAAGTTATAGTGTGTTTAGAGAGAGAAAGTGTACTTAGAGAGATATATAAAGTGTAATAACTTGTGTATCTAACCTCTTTTCCGTTTTACATTGTCATATATTTATAAGTGTATGATCTCCTTTGTGGAGAGTCCTGCCTGGTCAGCCTTGCGGGCTGACTCTATTGAGCTGGTGAGCCCCTCATAGTCGTTCTTTCGGCAATGAGTGCGCACCCCGGGAGCAGGGTGATAGTTCAGCGGGAGCTACCCTATACAATAGGTCCTTTTAAAAACATCCCTAAATTAAAAGTGATATTATCATCTCCTACAGAAAGAGGTTAGTTTTCCATTTTTAACATCAATAATGTCTCTTATAGTATGGAGAAAAGGCCTACCGAATATAATGGGAATTGGTGTATCCTCAGCCATGACTAACACAACAAAATCAACAAGGATAAAAAATTTACCAACTGTGATAGGAACATCCTCTTAAATACCTAAGGGATATTTAATCAAACGGTCTGCCATCTGTAAAGTAATGTTAGTAACTTTCAAATCACTTATATTAAGCATAGAACACACAAACGATGGCATAACACTAACACTAGCATCCAAATTACATAATGCTTTATCAATGAAGACATTACCAATATAACAAGGGATAGAAAAACTACCAGGGTCCTTTAATTTAGGAGGGGATTTATTTTACAATAAAACACTACATTCTTCAGTAAAAGCTACAGTTTTTACCTAATCAAAGGCCCGTTTCCTAGTTAAATATCTTTCATAAATTTAGTATATGCAAGAACCTGAGTGATTAAATTAGTGAAAGGAACTATTACCTGCAAATTTTTCACAACCTCTAAAAACATACCGAATTGCTTATCAAACTTACTTTTCAAATGTCTATTAGGGAATGGAAGATTGATAACTCGGTTCTGCACATCTTCACCCTTGTTTTGATATTTACCCTGCAAAGAAACATTAAAAGGGTTAGTTTCTTTTTGCAGCCCTACAGGATTTGTTAGATTAGCATTTGGTATAAGGGAATCTTGATTAGCAATAGGTCAATCATCCTTGGGCATAGGAGTCCCATCATAGCGTGAACCACTCCATAAATTGGTTGCATTAGCATGATCTATATGATGGATTGGTTGCGATGGTAGAGCTCCCTGTCGACAGGTTTGTATGGTAGATGAAATCTCCACAATTTGATTGTCAATGATTTTATTATGAGCTATAATCGAATCAATTTGTGCATCCATACTCTCCATGTGCTTTTGCATGCTTGAAAGCATTGCTCTAATTTCTTACATAGCAGGGTCAGAATATGAGCAGGGCCGTGACTGGTTTTTCTAGCAAGAATTAGGATAGTAATATTTTTTCTTTGGTGGTGGTTACGGTTGTGTTTGTTGTGGAGGTGGAAGGATTTGTACATTGGTAATCCGGTAGGAAAGATATGGGTGGTTCCGGAGGCCAGCATTATAAGAGTTGGAGTATGGGTTATTTTGCCTATAGGATTGGAAGACATTAACTTTCTCTATGGAACTCCTAAAATCTTGCTCCCAATGTCTTACAATTCCACAATTTTCACAAAAAGCTTCATTATTAGCAACAGAAAAAACCTTAGCTAAAGAGTTAGAAATAATAGTAAGATTATCTAGTTTCTGACATATAGATGTTACTGAGCCTGCAAAAAAGATACAGAGTCGACATTATGTTTTCCTTTGTTAGCAAACCCTCTCGGATTCCCAGATTGGGAATTTTTAATAGTCATGTCTTCAATAATCTTACCTGCATTTTCAACATTAAGATTTATGAATCTCCTACTAGCTGCAGAATCTAGAATTGGTCTAGATGAGTTTCCTAGTCCATTGTAAAAGGCTAGGATAAACTGCCATTATGTCTGATTATGGTGGGGGCATTCTCTCTGTAGATCCTTAAACCTTTCCAAAGCCTCATATAGAGTTTCATCTGGCTCTTAGGAAAAGTTCTGAATAGCACTCCTTAGTAAAGCTGTTCTCTTTGCAGGGTAATATTTATTATAAAAATTCAAAGCAGAAGTTTCCCAGTAAGTAATACCAAGTGTAGTTCTATTCAAACCATTAAACCATAAATTAACTTTTAAAAATAAAGAAAAGGGAAAAAGAATCTCCCTGATTTGGTCTTGCATGACCCAAGCTTGCCTAATGGTATTTTAATATTGGCAGAAATCTACAATGTGAATATTAGGATCTTCACCCTTAGTTCCATTGAATTGCTTCCTCTCTATCACCGTGATAAATTGGAGTTTGATCTCAAATTGCACTCCATCAAGGCCCGGAGTAGGAGAAAGGTGTGGAAAATCTGTCAGCGACGGCTGCGAAAAATCGCTGCGCTTGCGAGGTGGAGGAGATGGTGGTACCGTCATCTCTGATTCCGGTTCTGAAAAATCTTCCGAATTACTAAAATCAGATGGGGGTTCCAAAGGTGGATTACCTCCAGAAGTGTCACGTATCTGTCTATAAAAATTCTTTAGTCTATGAATAGATCATTCGATTTTAGGATCGAATGGAATGTAGCCTAATCTAGAACTCTTTGGCATAGACACAAAACTAAACAAACAAATATGAGAAAGTTGTCTAAAAGAATTTGTGTTGTATGAGATAGGAGAAAATAATTTAGACTACTAAAATAATCAGAAAAAAATGACAAAATTGTTTCCCCTGCAACGGCGCCAAATTTTGACAGGCTCACTTAGTCAAAAATAATTCCTAAGTTCCTCTAAATATGCAGATAAGGAAGAAAGGGTGGATCCATGGGGAAACTAATCTTCGTATTCCTAATTAATTAAAAATTTAAATTATAAAGTAATTAAATATAGATATAAGGATTTAAACTAAGGGAGATAAAAATAGGGAGAAATAAATTAATAAAAGCCTATGGCATAGGTTCACCAATAACTAATATTTCAGGGTAAAACATAATTATCAATCATCAATGCAACAATTAATCAAATCATAAAGGGCTTTCGCTACATATTACAATCACAGAGTTAATTTACCGGTATTAAATCTCATCTCTCGAATCTCGACATAACTAAATTAGTTCGCCTATGGAAACTAAGCCTAAACATCCATTCTCATCTCTCGAATCTCGAATCAATATTGCATAACTCATACAATTAAACCAGACCGTATCTAATTGCATAACCTCAAATCAATCAATAGGAAATTAATCAAGCATTGACAATCAACAACAATAAATTACCCCTTCATATTATTTATGGATCCCCACAAACCCTAGAAAGGAACTAATCACGCATAATTAAATCTAACATAATAAAAGCAATTAAACAAGACATGATTAAATAAAGAAATTAAATTACTGAAAATAATAGAGAAGAAATCGTTACCAAAATTAACGGAAATAATGAATTGTATTAAGAACAAGGTTGTAGTGTTGTAGAGAGAGAAACAATAAGAGTAAAATAATTTATATTAAACTCGAAAATCCTAATGTTCAACAACTAAAAATCGGCCTAATTATCTCTCTTCTTGATTGCTTTATTCAATTCCATGTTTGTTTGAATTTATTTTGATGTTTGATGCTTGATTAGTGTAATTTTTCTCCATATTTTTTTGATTCTTAATTCCTTTAGTTGATTATTGATAGATGATGATATTTGTGTAGTTGTTTGGCTAGGAATTGGGTGAAACTTGTGTGATTGATTAATTGTGATTAATTTTGGAATTGTGTTGATTTATTGTTGAAATTAAAGTGATTAGTGAAGGTTTGCATGTGTGTAATTCAATTAGGCCTTGAGAATTATGCTAGATTGCATTGTAATTGCTAATGACACGAACAATTGATTTAGGAATTTCAATTATCGATTGGTTTTGATTGTGATTCTCTTAGTTTATATTCATAGTGAACCCTAGCTTAATAATCAGGAGATAACTCTTTGATTCCAATTGATTACTCTTATCATTAGTCTTCACAACCTTAATTGGCATAATCTTCCCAAGTTGTTGCAATTGAGAGAATTACTTGTTCCTAGTGTTTTATTTCCTTGGTTATTTGTTTTGTTAGTTGTTAGTATTATCTCTTACCTTCGTCTTCGACCCATCTTAGGCACCCAAATTGAAAGCATTTGAACAATACCGTTCCTTTGGGTTCGACCCTTGACTTGCCTCTATACTTGTATTTAGGGTTGTTAAGTGTTTATAAATTTAGTTTGACCGAGGGAGGATTAGACAATGACCTAGTTAACCCCTTGTCACCCGCCCCGCCGGGTGCGCCTTCGGGCGAGACCCTCTTGGCCGAGAAAGGCCATCTTGAGAAATCTTGGACTTTGATTGGGCCCCGATCATTCGGCATAATCCATATTTCCTCCTTGGGGGCATGACTACTCAGTCCAATTGCCACGTTATATCGGTCGTGCTTCTCCAATGCTCGTAGTCGCTTCACAAAATCTCGGAAAAATGCTCCGAATGTTCAATTCCCTACAAAACTCAACCAAAACTACGAAAACAATAAAAAACAACAATTAGTAATAAAAGTGGGTCTAAAGAGCCAAAAACACTACCAATTACGACCAAGGGACGGGGTAAAACACTATATAAAACAGACATATCAGTGTGCCCCCTATTTATAGGCGTAGGAATATATGTTTAGGGTTTTAGAGCCGCAGGGTTAGGTGGTGCGCGCAACTCTCAGAATTGTGCTAGTATTCCCAGCGCAACTCTTTGACTTACGCTCGGCAGGCGCGCGCATCTCTGATAGTTGTGTGTGATGCGATTTGCCTTATACGAAAAAGCGTTTTAAAAACTTCCATAACTTTTGATTGCAAAGTCAGATTAAGGCCTGTTAGATATCATTGGAAAGCACTGAATGTCTACTTTCTAATTTCGCTATGATAAGTTTAAAATATGTTGTGGATCAAAAGATATGGCCGTTGGAGTGCAAGGGTGTCGATTTTAGGGCCCGATTTAGTCTTTTGATCATAACTTCTTTTTAACTCGGAATTGGGCTTATAATATAAGGTTTGAAAGCTCTTTGAAAGGGCTATCCATCTGAGGTGGCTTTGCATAGAAATTTGATAATTGTTTTATCTTATTGACTTAATATTTAACAATGTATGATGCATTTGATCTAATCATTGCATTTGACTCATTTGGGTCCATTATTAAACAAGTTTAAACATGTATGAGCATGTTTTAGGCCTAATTAGTAATCGAACAAGGCTATATGATAACTTGGTCTCAAATATGGATTTTAACTTACTTCATAATGAATTTCATAGTCAATAAACACTTCGACATTTACTTAGCATGAAGCTAAGAACAGATTTTTTGTAACATCATCGCACTTCCTATCGCGACAAGAGGCCAAAAGTATGTGTCTATAGTAAGCCCCCACTTTGATCGAGTCTAGAATAGATGATGATCAAAGTAGCAAAGGAAATAAATCCAAGATTCATTAATTTCCAAAGTTCAATAAAAATAAAGAATCTTTTAGTTGTGTTTGAGAATGTCGAAACTATCCTCGATTCGCTAAATTTTCAAGACAAGTAGCTGCTAAGGCTAGAAAAATTATTTTCTAGAATTAGTGCGCTTAAGAATCTAGATTGATCCTTTGTAAATGTAGAACACTTTTACAAGTAAAGCCTGTCCTAAATGACGTCATGTCATGAGAAGATATCTATTTAAAAAGAGTAAAGAGGATGATATCCTCTCAAATATGGAATCGTTGATCTAAAGTCCCTCAATATGTCATTGAAACTGTAGTCTATGATTTTAACAAGTTCAAAGATGATAAAAAGAGAGTTGTTTGGGCATTCGTAGCCTAACACGTGAATAAAGTTCTTAACACTCGCTTGCCAAAACGCAGTATTCATGGTCGACAAGATATAAATACATGTCTCAAGACTGGAGGCATATATCAAAATCCAATGAGAGAGAAGAAAATCAACAACTCTCTTAGCAGTTTTGTCAACAAGATGAGAACACGTGTCTAAGGATTGGGGGCACATGTCTAAACAGATGCAACATCGCACGTCGCTCTTTACACAGGGGGTGGACGGACACCCTAACTGTCTAGTAAGTCAGTAAGCTCATTGACTACCATATTTGATTCCAATCAAGAATTTGCATTGTCCTCTATGGTTCGGCGCGCCAGTTGACTAGTTTAGCTAACGCCTAAAGAAAGAAATTCTACCGTTTTAGTTACGAGAGGTAGATCACGTTGCTGGGAAGAGGTGAAATTTTGCGCAACACCTACGCCTCACAATTTTACGCTCTACAATACTCCATCCTTTTTGCTCTGGACCACAAAAAGAAAGAAAAGAACGTGACACTTCAAAAGGCAGTACATTAAGATGACAAACCTATCTATGGGAGTTTTTACGTAAAGCACCGCTACGAAACATTTTAAGACATGCTAATGAAAAACGTCCAAAACGTAATCTTAGGGAAGGCACAAAGCACGGTGTGCATGTAAGATGACGTAAAAAGCTAACAAAGAAGAAAATAAACTATAAAATGCAAAGCAATTTTAAAAGATTTCGATACTTCGCGCGTCATTACGTCTAATAATGTACAAAACCGTTATAAAAAATTAAAAATGGATTAAATCTAAATACTAGTCTTTTATGTGACAAGTATCCGTGCGCAACTCAGTGGGTCACGCAGGCCAAGCGCGTGCATTGTTCTGATTTGCTCTAGGACGCCACACTCAAATTGATGAGTTGCGCGCGACATTTGAATTAGTTAAAAAGGTGGATAAGCGCGATTTGCAGCTCGCTCACTTTTTTTCTCTTTTGCCTTTTTCGATCTCTTTCTCTCTTTACAAAGCTCTTTTTTTTTATTGTTGTTTGAAGCTGAGGAATGTAAATCTTGCTCATTTTATTGTACTTGCACTACAAGAAAATAATCTTTTCGTAGCGATTATTTTAACCTTTAGTATCGATTGTAATTGCAACAAAAAGCTTTCCCAACGAATGGTCATTCGATACAATATCCCCCGTTGCCTTAGCCTTTAGTAGTGGTTTTCAATATCGATGGGGTTGGCCTCAATAATCGATACGAAAAACTACATCCAATCGTGGTGACTATTGTAGCGATTACAATCGCTATAAAATGTTTAACTCATTTTCATCAAAAAACAAAAAAAAAAAACATGCGTATGATCTTTACAAGATTCGAACATGCTACCTCAAACTCTTATATTAAATGTTTCACCAATAAGGTATGACATATTTTATATATTCTTTGTCAAAATTTTTTTTATATCTAGTGTTGAAAAGGCTTTTCGTATCGATTTTTAGGATTTCGTGGCGATTGTAAATGATACGATTTCTCAAAATTATATAAATGTGTAAAAATAGTGTAGATATGTATTATTATGTTTTCCGTATCGATTTTATATGGGTAAACCATGACAATTGTAAAATGATACGACTTCCTTAATTATTTCACAAACATACTTGCATATTGTAGCGAATGTACAATCGCTACGAAATAATCGCTACGAAAAGGCATTTTTCTTGTAGTGTTGACTTTGAACTTGGTCAATAAAATAGAGAAAGTCAAACAAGAAACTGTAACTTTTTGAAGTTTGGGGATTTGGATTCGACTTGTTTTCATGAACTTGTTTGTTTATGTTGTTGTGATATGTTTAAGCAATGTATAGCAACAAGATTCATGTGAAGTGGTAATGTATTGATCCTGTATGAGCATATATAAGCATATATGTGTTTTTTTTTTGTTCATTTAATTTTTAATTGTGCCTGATTTTTTCTTTTTTCGCTCACATGGAATATACTTATAAATCTTAATTTAAATTAAAATGTATAGAACAACAATTATGCATTAAAATTAGAAATAAAATTTTGAACTTTGATAATGGCATGAAATTGTTCTTGCGACCTGTGTTCATGCCTAGGTTACAAAAAAAAATTTATCAATGATAAAAATAACTGATAGCTATTATTATTCACTTATAAATTTGTTACTTCAAGATTTGCACAAAACTAGTTAGCGTAGGAAATTCTTGAAGTTATCATCTAACAGGTGTAGGTTGGTTATATTTAAGGTTTTGAGCCCTCATTTTATGTTTTCGAATATTATAGCCCCCAATGTGGGGAGACTTCAATGACTTGTTTGCTTTGAACAATTATACCCTTTCATGTTGCTTAAAATGGGTCTAGAATCCGTGTTGTTTAGTGTAAAATACCCTAGACACATGGCCCAATTAGAGAGGGACACGTGTTAAGCCTTGATAGGTCTAACATGGGCCACTCACCAGCTGACACTTGTCATCCTCAGATATTAGGTAGAATTACGGCCTTCAAAGCTCAAATCCCATGAAAAACCATAAAACGGCGCAGCCCATTAGGTCAGAATAACCTAATGAGCACATATTCCCATGACTCTATAAATAGGGAGATTTCTCCCATTTTGGAGGCTCATTAATTTATTACACTACCCAATATTATCGCTCATCAAAGAAAACACTTGATCTTGGAATCCGAAAACATCTCACTTTACTTTTCATCACTCTTTACATTCTCCTACACGTTCTAACTTGATCGTCGGATGCGGAGCTTTTACCAACCGAAGTCTTCGTGTTTTGTAGGTAAGAATTGCGTTGGATCATTCTTGGTGGCGTAACTCTCCCGAGGAACAAAAACATCCAAAACATTAGGCGCCATCTGTGGGAAGAGTATCTTTAAGATGGTTACATAGTCTGTATCGCCACCTGAACCCAACCGGATAGTAGTCCATGGAATGGTCCATTTAGACAATGATACATACAACGACTGTGAAGTCGAAACCCGAGTGGGCCTTGACAAATCCCTCCTCTCTAAGCACATCCGTTCTAGAGATAAGCTGGAACGAGTTAACAACAAATCCGGTACCAGAAAGATTGCTAGACCACCGCCTAGTAACACTCAGGCGGAAGAGGGTATTAAATTCATGACAAGTTTCAAGGGTGAAATCAAGGACCTCATAAATAAGAAAGCGACTGACCCTAGTAAGGGTTAGTCGGCCAAGAAGACTCCTCAAGATGAGAGGAGGAAGTCAGTAAAGGACAGGCAGCCTACTCCACATCCAAAGGAGAAGACTACGCCTGCCATTGACTAGACTAAAATCCTTCTGCCCTAGGTGGGCAAAAGGAAGGTAATATGAGTCGTTCAGCTGGATGGCAGCAAAAACACCTTCTACAATGCTCGACACATAATCAAGCATAATCAGAGCCAGAAACTATTTGAGTGAGCCTCTACATCGTGCTTTCTAAACAGTTTCAAAAATACATTCGCAAAGAATTTTCAACAATTGCATGAGAGCCATATAGGAGGTAAGTATGCCTATACTAGCCTTTAGATTATTGGACTAGTCCCGTATGTGCCTCAGAAGCCCCTAGACAGGAAGCTATGTCTGCTTAGAATTGGTGAACAAACTTATGCATTCACCAAGGAAATAACCAAGGCAGCATAGCTAGCCAATGTTAAGAATGTCTTAGTTGGTGCCTATGATGGTACCACTGTTAGGATTTGGTGATTCCGACTCACCACGGAAAAAACCGAGACAAGGATCACGTTTGCAATAATTAATATCACTAATGCATAAAATAATCACAAAGGGAAAAATATGAAAAATCCCTTTGTCGCGTGCTTTTCCCGACCGAATGGGCTCTTACTTGAAAGCTTAGCCCCGAAAATACAAGAGCCTCCAACGGAAATCAGCCCGCAAGAACGACTACCGACTTTTAGGTTCGTTGCCTCGAGGTCAGCGAGGCCTGAACAAAACCCGAGTATTATATGAGTTTAAGGTTTTTGCAAAGGCAATGCCCTATTGAACTCCTACTCAAGCAAAGAATTCTCAAGCCATGCTTTGGCTATTTATAAGGAAGGATAGCTTGTGAATTCCACTCGTCTTTCAATGTGGGACATTTTCACAAAAAGATCCCACATGGAAAGATTGATGAATTCAACCCTTAGTTAAATAAACTAAGGAACAAGTAACAAGTGTCACGTGGTTAGGTGAGAACCACTTTCCCACTTGGTCCCCAAAGCAACTCACATGCATTGTGAGCTTACCATGTGTCACCAAACCTTGAGCCCCAAGTTGGGTTCGGTTGCGCCACTTTCTTTTGGCCCGTGTCCATGACCCGTCACCCGGGTCCACAGCTCCTTGCCACACGTGCCACCACCGTGTTGCGCTGACACACGACATGCTGCCACATGGCACACTGCTACTTGGTACGCTGCCACTTGGTTGCTGCCAACGTGGCGGCTGCCACGTACATTGCCACGCATGCTGCCACATGGCGTTTTGCCATGTGTGCTACCACGTGGCACGCTCCTATTTGGCGCGCTTCCCTAGATTTTCGCATGGCTAGGATTTTACTTGTTACTAGAAGTATTTTCCCGTCTCACCAAATCCTAAATTTTGGCTCGACATTTGAGATTCTCCGACGCTCGGTTTCGACGCTCTAAGCTCGAATTTCTAACATTTTAATATTTATTACTCGGGCAACTCATTAATTCTTCCGAATTAATTCGTCATGTCGATTCGTTCATTGCTTGGGTGTGACCCGAAGGGTTCAGTCAAGATCAAGCTGTAACATTAATTATACATTAATATTACTGATCGGAAGCAGCTTCCGCCTTGGCATTCCGATCACTTGACCTTACTGAATATATTAGCTTTCTAATAATTCTTAACCCACTATCAGAATAATACACTTGTTTGAAGGACACCATTCCTTTCAATCTCCCACTTGTCCTTCCAAACAAGTGAGCTTTCAGTGTATAACCCCTTTCCTATGTCTCTTCATGAACTATAGGGTAAGATTATTCGTCATCCCTATTACGTCCAGAAGTGTTTCTTGAAATCCGAGTTTAACTGCCAATAAGCAGATGATTTCTAAAATCCATCTGAGCACGACCATGCATTTTCACAGTCTCGCTCTTTTAGAGGCCTTGTAAACAACAAGACATGCTCCCTATTGTTAGTAGGGGACATTCCCAGTCTTGTAATGTGGCTTCTCTTACTAAGAGGACTTAGCCGCCTAATAGCCGTCGTTATAATCCCAAATTACGGCAGACGTTTGAGCGACATAAAAAACGGACTAGTACTCAAACAAGAGACCTCACAATACTCATGGTTAAGGAAAAGAGCCCCGATAGCAATAATGAGAAATATACTTATGACGATTTCAAATCACTTAATGTATTCTCATATGTCTATCCAGTATGGTTGTAAAAAATACTTGTGCAAATGATTTATATCTTTGTAGCACAAGAAACGGTGCTATAAATCATATTACACACCAAACTTTATTGGTCATTAATCGTCCATCATTTAAGTGACCTTGATCAGGTATAATTTTCTATTAAAATATTCAATGTTCACTTAATAGGTGTTTCTTTATCCAAGACATTGTGTTGTTACCCTATTTTGAATATTCTGTAAAATTGAATGGACTCATTATTAAATTCTAAACCACTATTAAATAGTTTTGTGGAATATTAAGAAAAATTTTATTCCACTATGAAGATTCACAATGTTTCATCTTATAATAATTGGTTTTCCCAAATGTTTTAAGAGTAGTACTCTTCATAAAACATTTATAGAAATCACACCCATATCTAATATGCTTGATTTCTTTCACGCAATTTGTGAATGTTGTCGTTCACTTATTGCATAGGTTTAGTTATAATTACTTTGCAAATCTAAGCATCTTCATGATCCACCATTTCCATAATAAGATGATAAAACTTTGAGAGTGTTAATGGATTACATGTGATTTAGGATTTATTGTCCAAGCAATGGCTCCCACTCTTTTTTCATGATTTGTGATCTTCAGCTTGACAACCTACAATTATCAACGTTGAACAATGAACTTTCAATTTAACATCTTCTTTATTATTGCCTTTTAAGGCTACAATATTTTCATCATATACTTTAAAAGACTTCTTGATGATGCCTTGCTTGGGTTTCACTCCCAACGGCTCACAATGATTTGGAATACCCTAATCAGTTGTGATCATGGAAATTTACCGTAAATTTCCACACATTATACATGGATGCACATCCATGTTACCATTTCTCAACCCACGACGCTTCTTACCTCGTGCTTACAAATGGCTTCCTTATTAAGGATTTCATCCTTATTTAAGGTTTGTGCTTGCATTATTAATGTTCAAATTATATTTGTTTCCATGAGTCAAGAACTCATCCTGTAACTCATCAAAGTGTTTTGGATGTTCTTGACTATAATCGAATATATAAATTCAAGTTTATTGGTACTACATGCGTACTTCACATGCACTAAGCAAGTAAGATGGTGACGATTCCATAACATAGCTTTACATGATGGATTTAATTGTATAATGATTCTTAATCTTTATCCCATTAATTTGACATTTTAGCTCATTCAGTTTCACTGTGTCTTTGCTAAATTGTTTGCTATGTGATATGGTTGAAAGTCTCTTACTAGAGTCTTTCTTGTTTTACTTAGTAATTAGCCTACATTTTACTTAGTTCAAACATTTACTTAGTTTAATACATATGGGTCGAAAGCCTTTCAAATTCCTTCATGTTTAATATGGTAAATTCCTTTACTAGCTTGTTTAAACATTTAATTAAGTATATACCATAGAACTTAATTCCCAATATGTATACTAACTATCACCTTTAGCTTGGTCCATTGTCAAAATACATTCAAATCTAAACATTTAGCATTTGATAGTTGTTTCACAATAAAGTTCGTAAGCTTCTCGTTGGACCTTTACTTTTTCTCCCACTAAACTTCTTATTCATCAGAATTTCTATGTCACTCCATAAGCCAATCCTCTTATTAACTTTATGAGAAAACAGGTTCCAATTCCTATATGCAATGCTTCCTTTAATCCCATGACGCATTCCTTGAGCTTGCTTTCAAATCTAGCATTATTTAGATTTTCAAAACCCTTAGACTATTCTATAGTCACTTCTAAAATCCTATTTTGGGAAGGCGGTTTTGGTGTCTATTTTTCCATATGTCATATGTTCAATTTTGCTAGATCAATCACGAAAAGACTTAAGCGTTACGATTGGGGAATGGGTTTGTGTTAAAATCAACTCCGTGAATTTAATTATATCTTTTTCAACCAATCTAGCTATGTATGCGTATACATTTCCACATATTTTAGTTTTCTACTAGAAAACGTATTTGCAATCGATGGGTCTTTCACCTTTCATGAAAATTAATCAATTTTCAAACATGATTTTCAAACATGGGGTCTGTTTCGGATTTTCATGGCCTCTAACCATGTTTTCAGAATTTGGATTTGTTGTAGCTA
The DNA here is from genome assembly GCF_948465745.1 of Chenopodium album. Lineage (NCBI taxonomy): Eukaryota > Viridiplantae > Streptophyta > Magnoliopsida > Caryophyllales > Amaranthaceae > Chenopodium > Chenopodium album. The sequence goes on from NC_137834.1 coordinate 32,255,201, forward strand.
TCTTACAATACATTATTCCTTTACTATCTAATAGTAAATAGTATTCTTGTAAGTTTAAGGCTTATTTTTAACTTAATAGAAATTTATAGGATTCAATCCAAGCCTTTGGTGAATTCTATACATATACGGGGCAATTGCATAAAACACTGAGTTTCAAGGCGCTTCCAAAGCCCTTTTATTATGTTGATCTTACTGCAACATTTTTGATGTTTTGTGAGTAATGAATTCTCTTTTAAGGCACTTGTAAAGTCCTTTTGAGTATTCTTCATCAAGCATTCTCACGAAGTCCTTCAAAGGTCTTTCGAGATTCTCAGTTTTAGTTTGTTGCTAAGCTCGATAGACATTGAGTTCATTTTCCTCCCGACCACTTGTCATTTTGGAAATGTATTACTTTCCAGAAAGACACTACTTTGAGCAACAAACATTATGTTCTCAATTAGGTTGTGGAGGTAATTCTTGTAGTCTTATTTGAATGCTTTCAAAGAGACATGTATATTGTCTTTGGGTAAAATTTCGCTGTGAAACAAACGTTTAGCTCCTACTTGAGCTATCTTAGCCTATAATGAGCCACTAAGCTCCCACTAAGCCACCTAGATTCACTTAGCCGATGAACTCCCATTGAGTCACTTAGCTCCCACTGAGACTAAGAGCCTTAGACATAAACTTGATAAGACGTTTTAGAAGTTATTTCTATTCATAACATAATATGGCGTCCTTTCTTAGCTTTGACATTTTGTTTAGTGTAACATTAGTCATTTGTGCAAATCCTTAAGAACTTTATAGGAAGAGTTGTAAACCATCATCGTTCGAGTCATTTTTAAATGACATTGAGGTCTTCATGAGGACATACCATGTTCTTTGTGAAGTTGTTTATGAAAACTTCCATTCTTAACTCTGAGATGGTTACGCTTGGCTCAAGCAAACATCACTCGATCTAATCTAGACGTTTTTGTATCTTGTCAAGTCAATTATGTACTTCACTGGACTTTTGAGCTACTCAAGTCAAGTTTGTTCACATTTGATGAATACAACCATATCCTTTCAAATTCTTCGTGAAATGTTGAAGTAATTGAATCCTCTTAAGCCTTCAGAGTCAATTGTCTATACCAAGAACAATAGCTCTTTGCTTTGTCGGTTTCAGCAATTAAGACTTGCTTGTCTTAGAACGATTTTGAATCAAGCAACTATCTAGAGCCTATCTAATAGAGCCTTGAGTACGTTCTTGTCGATGTGACATTACTAAAAATGTTCGGAAAGCAAATCATGCCCATGATTTGAACTTAGTGAGTTTATCATGTTTAGGGAAATGTTTATTTATAATCAAGCATTTCTTGACTCAACGCTTGGATAACCATGCCATTCAAATAAATTCGCAACTATTGCTTTTACTTTGAATGTGAGTCTTTCCGTGTGTAAACGGATCAATTGCTGATTATGGAACATAATAATAACCATTACTTGTTCCAGCATTTTGCTTAAAAGGTCTTTAAACAAAGCATACGACCTAACAACTTATGTAGCTCTCCTTGCTTCATTCTAAGCTTGTAAGTCAATAACTTAGCTTAACATCAATAGCTTGAGGTCACTTTCAAAGGTGAACACTCAAGCAGTATCCGATACTTGTGAAGATAACGAATTGCTAAGTTAACTATAATAACATGAACTCATGGGTTGAAATGGAATCCAGTTCCTTTTGTTCGTTCTTTCTTTCCTATATTTCTTATCATATAATATATCATAACCTTACTTTAAGAATCATATCTTTAAGTTCCTTTGACTTTTATACTTTGTTAGGCATAATCAAGCATCTAGTGCGCCGTAAAACAAAGTTCCATCTTTTCCATTAATTCATGCTCGAATTACTACATCAATGTATCCTACTCATTTATGTATGAAGCGAAAAGGGATGTTGGTTATCAAATATTGACAATTTGAGTTTGCAACTCAATACTTCATGTTTTATCAAAACTACCTAGTATTTTGAATACATGATGTCCAACCGTCCTTTCGTACTTTGTTGTAAAAGTCATTTATGAGAATTGTATTTTAGAAATGCTTCCTTTCTTTGAGAACTATCCTCAAAGATTTCCTTTACCAATCATGGAAACAATATTTATTTGATTTAGAATACTATAAATATAAGTGCAAATTATAACCATTTATCAAGAATGTAATAAGTTTGAAATTTAAGAGCATTCATGCAAACTTCAATCTTATTAAACGCTTATTCACGCATAAAATTGTCCCTATTTGGTGAAAATAAGGCGATTCCAAGATCCAAGGGATCAACAAGTAATTAGGCATGCTTTGGCTTGTCCTAACACTTGATACCCCAAGGTAAGGAACTCTTTGCTAATGGCTCCAAGCCATTCTTGGTTAGATAATCGTCGCATCTAATGCGTCATGACGATATATCTCTTTTTCCACGACATGTATGGACTCCATCACTCATATCAATTTTTACAACCAAAACCAACATGCACACCCGGTGTGCCTTACGTTCCTTGGAGTAGTGATGGTATCTCGCTTTGGCGTAGCCCACCATCACCCTCATTCGGTGTGCAAGTGTTGTTTTGGAAAGGCAAGTTTTACTCAATATTATTAGGGACCTAGGTTTTCTATGTTGGTTGATTTAAGTAAACTTAATTAATCATCGCAACATAATGAAAGCTTAAACATCCATCTAACATATCATGCATATATAAGCACAAGCATAAATATATAAAGCATAAGCACTTGATGCATATTGGCAACTAGCATGAACCCTTGAATTCTTCAAGTCTTCAAAAGGTGTAATGAGGGTGTTCCCATTGTAAGGGGTCCTCTATCATTTGAATTCCTGACTGTTTGGGAGACCTTGAATTAGAATTGATTCTATCATTACGCTTTTTGTAAGAAACAAGTAGGGAGTCGCCAATGAGTTTTAGGAAAACTCATAAACCTCATTCATGCCTTTATTCCATGTGGAGATCATGGAATAATTAGCACAAATCATAAGTTTACCCATGCCCACATTGGTCTATAAACCAGAAATGAGTTCGGGAGCAAGGGTACTAAAATAACGTTTCCTTTAGAGAGGAATCGTTATCCTATCCCTATTGCGGCCTCTACTAGCTCTTCCTTTTTTACAATTTCATCACCAAAAAATATATGCAACGCGATACCAAAAACTATGTTAGTTGATTTTATTTATACATACCAATTCACGTAGGAATTACATTGTAATGTCGTTATTCATTATTTACTCAAATTCATGAAAAGGACTAAAAAATAAACAATATTCGCCTTGGCTTAAGTGATCAACCAACAATTATTTAATTCAATTCTAATCTTTATTTAACGCAAGATACTATGTGGAATTGATTAAATAATTATTTTAAAGGTGATCAAACAAAACTAATTAATTAATTAGGGTTCTTTTAAACAAGAAAATAAATGTGATTTAACTAAGTTCTCGGGAATTTACCACTTCTTTTTGCTAGATCTCCGTTTAGAACACTTATGGACTCCTTCTTGTTGGGGAACCTCCAACGTAGTAACAAAATATCAAAGGGGTGAGTGTTTAGGTAGCACAAGTTCACAAGTATTTCGCTAGTTTTTTAGGTTATTTTTCTTTGTGTTTAAGCCTCGGTTTAAGCTCTTATTTATAGGGAATGATTATGTTTAGGGTTACGATCATTCTTCCGTAGCACGTGTCGTGCGCAAAAGGATGAGTTGCGCGCGGCACCCTAGCACAAGTGATTAGGTTGCGTTGCTACGGGTAGCGCAGCTAATTGTCTTGCGCGTGGCTTTATGTTAAGATTCGATTTTATATTATTTCGTATAATTCTGAATCTTCCGCAGCGCAACTCTGGAGGTTGCGCTAGGTGTCACGCGCAACTGAATAAGTTGCGCGTGGCAGCCCAGCTTGACTTTTTGAGATGCGCGCGGCTTTTTCTGCGACAGCATTAAAATTTAACCTAGGCGCTCCTAAATACGTCATAATTGGGTTTTTAAGCACGGGCTTAAGCCTAATTATGATCGGGTTTAGTTAATTGGACCTTTGTTTTGGCTTTATTCTTTAATTCGGGATAGTCTATTGTGTTTTGTGGCTTAACCAGTTCTCCATAAGTATTAACACGAAGATGGTTTTATTTATCATCATTGCACTTCCTGTAGGGACTGAAGGCCAAAGGTATATGTCTACAGTTAGCCCCCACTTTGATCGAGTCTAGAATAGACGATGATCAAAGTAGTCAAGGAAATAAATCCGAGACTCATTCTGCGAAGTTCTCTAAGGATAGAGAATCTTTCAGTAATGTTTAAGGATGTCGAAACCATCCTTGGTTTGCTAAGTGTTTGAAATAAGTTGCTATTAAGGCTAGAAAAAGTTTTTCCTAGTCTTAATGCGCTAAAGAATCTAGATTGATCTTTTTCAATTGTAGAACGCTTTTATAAGTAAAGATGTTCTGGTTGATGTCAAGTCATTAGAAGAGATCGATTTTAAAAGGATAAAAGTGGATGATTTCCTCTCAATCGTATCATCGTTGCTCTAAAGTCCCTTGATATGACATTGAAAATTTATCCTGACTTTAACAAAGTAAAATAAAGATGAAAAGGGGTTTTTGGTATTCGAGCCGGATTGATATTCCAGCCGGATGTCCGTAAGATAGAAATACATGTCTCAGGACTGGAGGAATACATCCAAATCCACTAAGAGGGAAGAAAGTAAGCAACTCTCTCAGTAGTTTTGTCCACAAGATGATTACACGTGTCTCAGGACTGGGGGCACGTGACTACGTAGGTGCGACATCGTCTCGTCGCTTCTTTATACAGGTAGTGGTCGGACACCCTAACTGTCCGGTAAGTTAGTAAGCGCACTAACTACCGTATTTGCTTCCATTCAAGAAATGCATGTTCCTGATGGTTCGGCGCGCTTGTGGACTCGCGAGCTAACGCCTACAGTAATTCTCTACCTTTTAGTTCCGAGAGGTAGATCTCGCAAAGTTTGGTCTGAAGTAAAATTTTACGCAGCACCTACGCCTGACAGGGTAAAGTCGTATCCCCTAATCAAAAATAATTCCTAAATCCTCTAACTAAAGTAGATAGGGAAGTAGGGTCGATCTCCACAGGAAAACAAGTCTTTTTATTCCTAATTAATTATTATAATCTAAATTATCTAAGTAACCAATATTTATATTTGAGTATGAGACTAAACTACAAAGAATAGGAATAGGGAGAAAACAATATATAAAAGGATCTAGGGCATAGGTTCACCAATAAATAATACTCTAGGGTAAAACATAGTAATCAATCATTGACATTGCATAAATAACATGATTAACAGGCTCTCGCAATTTATTAATCAACATAAATCTAACAGGCTCTCGCAATTTACTAGATCTAAGTTCTTATTGAAAATAGCCTTTAATATCAAATTAACATCTGCTCGATTCATCAATTTAATATTGCTATACTTTTACAAGCCGCAATTGTAAAACATTAAAACAATTCAATAAGAAATTATCATGCAATACCAATAATCAATAATAGTCAATCATCAATGCATCAATTAACCAGATTGTAAAGGGCTTTCGCTACTTATGACAATCACAGAATTAATCTACCGGTATTAAATCTCATCTCTCGAATCTCGACTTAACCATTTATAAATTAACCTGCCTATTGAAACTAGACCTAAACATCAATTGTCATCTCTCGAATCTTGAATCAATATTGTCAAACTCATGCATAAAAGATAGGCCTAATCTAGTCACAGAGCATTAAATCAATCAATAGGAAATTAATCTAGCATTGATAATTAACAACAATAAATTAACCCTTCATATTATTTATTAGATCCCCATAAACCCTAGAAATTAAACTACTCACAAATCATCATGACTAAACTAATCATATAAATAAATAAAAGCATAATCAAGGGAGTGAATAAAATAATTGAAATTAAAGGGGAAGGAATTGTTACCAAAAAGTAATCTGGAATTAATGGAAGAATTAAGAACAAAAGTTTAGAGAGAGAATTCTAAGAGAATAATTAAGAGAGTAAAGAAAGAGTAAAGAAGAAGAAGAAGAGATCCTAAAAACGTATTACGGAGGAGTATTTATACTCCGCACAAAAATCCTAAACTAAAACAAATTAAAACTACGTTAAACATCAACTAATAAAACGCGCGCCCGATCGGGCGCGCCTTTTTGATCATAGTACAAATCTCGCGCCTGGCCGGGCGCGTCACCGGGCGCCAGACTAAGCTTCTCCCGCCCGGCCAGGCGCGCCTCTGGGCGCCAGCCTTTTTGGCCGGGCGGCTCATTTGGGCCACTATTTGGACTTCGATTGGGCTCCAATTCTTCGGGCCAATCTGGGTTTCCTCTTTGGGTCTTGAATACTCGGTCCAAATGCCCCGGTATCACCTATACCGAGCCCTTAATCACCGGTTCGATGGCTATAACCGGCCCTGGGCTATAAACTCTGGTCGTGCTTCTCTAATGTTCGTTATTGCTCAAAAATATCTCGGGAAAATACTCCAAAAGCATAAATCCCCGCAAAAGTCAACCAAATCTACGAAAACACTAGAAAACACCAATTAGTAATAAAAGTGGCTCTAAAGAGCCAAAAACACTACTAATTATGACCAAGGGACGGGGGGTAAAATACTATATAAAATAGACACATCAAACTCCCCCAAGCCAAACCTTTGCTTGTCCCTAAGCAAAGATCTCACCAATGAATCAATAAATATACTTCACCCCAAAAAGTAAAAATCAAGCACAAACGATTCATAATAAATCAAATAAACATGCTTCAGAGTCAACCAATCAAATCCATCTAATTACCAATCTTCCTTAACAATTGCCAAACAGAGCAAACCACAAGAGCATATAGAATTCAATACTAGTGCTCACACACTCAACTCTCATTTATGTGGCGAGTAAAAGATGTACTCGATCGCTCTCCATCCAACCCCTTTATGTGAACAATGCCCTCCCAACTCACACTCTCGTGTGTATAAAAACAATATACGCTCAATCCTACTAGTCGACTCGAAATATGCCGAATCATAACTTGTATTGATAAACAACACTTTCACATTCATACAATTCTATGCACAAAGGTCGGAAGGTCTTTAAAGCTTGTAATGTAAGGCTAGGGTAAAGGGTAGGATAAATTTGGGAATAAGTGAGAGAAAAGCTATGCTTAAAGGATCCATATCCTAATTAAACCCATGATCAAAATATATAGTGATCATACATCTCCAACAACATAACCAACTCTAACATCAACCAAATAAACTCCAATCATAATAAATAAATCCAACTCTTACAATTTCACTCATAAGATATAATAATGAAGTAATAGAGTGAATAAACAACCTTTACTTTCCAAACTTGAATTTTTTTTCATTAAAGCTCTATCATTTTTCTTTTGATCAACCTCAAACTAGAACATTTGAACACTTTTTTTTCTTTGAAGTTCACTTATTTTTTTCACATTTGTTTTCTTTGAACTTCTATTTTTTTCATAACATCATGCTTTATTTTTTCAAGAATATATAACTCTCAAACTCATTAAAAATAAAAATGATTAACAACAAAACAACTTCTCAAATCCCAGCAAATTGTGCTAATAATAAGCACACTACAAACTCCCTCACCTCACTCACTAATAGCTCCCCCAAGCCAAGCTTGGGACTAGTAACCAATGGGGCAAAATAGGCTTGTAATGTGGCTAATAAACAACAAAAAGTCAAGGCAACAACATGGGTAGCAAGAAGGGAACAAATGTATCTACAATCATCTGGAGGCTACCTAAAAGAACAATGCCTTCGTCCTCCACAATGTGCATAATAATGAATCATATAAACATTACTAATAGTTGCAAACCAATACTCAAATTCATTGACATACCAGGAGCTATGGAACTATCACACATTTCCTAACCAAATCAACTAGTCAAGCACTATATTCACAAGTAGTTAGACAAAATTGGCGCATGTTAAGGTTTCAAGGCAATCAAACATCAAATCATGATCAACTAATCCACAATGCTTATCATCAAATACCAAGAATCAAAACAATTTTCTCAAGTAAGGGGCACAGGGAAGCATAATTTATAATTCATTGGAACGTATTTTTGGATTTTTTATTTTTCAATTTTTTTTTTTAACTTTTATATATAAATAAAGCAATAAAACTAACCTAGAAAGCAAGAAAACTAACCTAAGAAAACACACCAAAAATAAAAGAAAAGAGAAAAAGAAATATACCAAACCAAAATCTCCCCCAAGCCAGAATCAGACAATGTCCTCATTGGCTCGGAAACTAGCCCAGCATAGCTAGTCCTCATCATCCTCATCCATCGAGCCGAAACCCGCACCTCCACTGCCACCTGCACCGCCTGCACCACTTGCACCAGAAGAGCTACCACCAAAATAATCAGCGTGAAAACTCCCCCCCGCCGGTCCCCCGAAAGGAATGTCCTGCCCGTACTCGAAAAAAGAAGAATAGTTAGTGTAAATACCACGGGCAGTGGGATCCCTATCGTATCCCTGGGGTGGTGGCTGAAACCAGTCAGGGTGAATAGCGTCGTGGGGAATGTTGCCCCGACGAGCATAATCATCGTACATTGGGTAGAGAGCTCTACCCTGGTTCCTCTCTAGATACCCGAGCCTCTGGTCTAAGGAGCCTACCATCCTCCTAAGGTCAGTATGTGAATGCTCAATACGTCCTAGGGCCTGACCTATACTCTCAAGATCCCAAACTGGGTCAGAATCAACATGAGGGACGGAGTGGGACATACGAGGTGGAGAGAAAGCCACCTCGGGTTGTGGCTGGGGTTGTGGAACTGGTTGTGGTGGTGCCTGCCCCCTATCGCTAGCAACTAAAACATCAAAAGTGTAGGACGGCTGCCCTGGGGGAAAAGCGGTCAAGTCAGGACTGGTAAGGGAAAAATAGGCAAAGGTTGCTCGTTCCCAGTCCAAATACACCAAAATGGTGTTTGCTCGCTATCCGGTCTAACCCACCCCACATCCTCAAAATACCTAGCAGTCATGTAGGTATCTGGTCCACAGTTAGTCAGCTGGTGGGGTCCGTCTACTACAAAACCGACCTTTTTCACCGCTATTCGAGTGATAAGGCCACCTAAATGGATAGGGGACTTGGAAGTGGTGCTGGCTGTGGCATGCCTACTCAAATGGTGAACTATAAACCTACCAATGTTCAATTTCCCGTACCCGTACACATAATGTCCTATGACAGCTAGTTCGTTAGTTTGAGCGTTATGAGGCTCGACCCTACCTAAAAAACACAAACCCACAAATCTTTGCCAGATTTTTGGGACAGGGTGGTTAATAGGTTTGGTACTAGCATGTTGGGGGTCGGGGGTAGGTAAACCAATCAAAGCATAATATAAGTCACCCATTTTATAGTCCGCATGCCACTGGTGAGATAATTCAGAATTTAATTCAAAAATTTTACAAAAGTTAAACTAATATTTCTATTATTTAACCTGAAAAATAAATTTGGCCCATTTCTACTACTAACAACATGAAAAGTTGACAGGAATTCACAGGTAAGTTCTCGGTATGTAGGATAGTGCATGTCAACAAATTTTCTCATGCCAATGTCATTCAAAAATCGTTTAACAAAATCATACAAACCAAATGATTCTAGGGTAGGGCGGTGTAACCACCGAGAAGGAATTACCTCACGACCGACCAAATGCTCTAGCCGTTCCTTTTGTTCCCGACTCACAATCCGGATCGTCGGCCAATACGGGAGTTGCAAGTCCAGGTCATATTCCTCCCTAGAACTGGAGCTCCTACCAAAAATGGACCTAGCCCTCTTTGATGCCATGTTCAAGAAATGGGTTTGAAAATTTATTGAATTAAAACTGAAAATTTTTTGTATGAAAGTGAAGAGGATGAAGAGAGGATAACAAATATGTAAAGAGTTTTGAATTTGGATAAGAAATGGAGGAGAAATCTTAGAGAGAAGGTAGAGAAAATTTGAGTTTTAGAGAGAGAAAGTAATGGAAGAAAGAAGAAATGGAGAAAGAAAGGAGAATAGAAGGATGAAGAAGACGCGGAACAACTCGCGCCCGGTCGGGCGATCTGGGATATTTCCTATGCTAGTTCTCGCGCCCGGTCGGGCGGACCTCACCCGGTCGGGCGATCTGATGTGTTTAAATTCGTAACCTTTCGCGCCCGGTCGGGCAATATACCGTCCTGATATTCTTCTAGCTCTCGCTCCCGGTCGGGCGCCAGTCGCCCGGTCGGGCGATTTTCAAGTCATTATTTTCGCCCTTCTCGCGCCCGATCGGGCGAGGCTTGCCTGATCAAGCGGACAATTAAGTCCGTAAACGTCAAGTTTCGCGCCCGATCGGGCGCCACTCGCCCGGTTGGGCGAAATTTCTTATTTTTAGATCATTGCTCTCGCGCCCGATCGGGCGAGCTTTGCCTGGTCGGGCCCGAGACTAAATCGGTAAAATATTAATTTTCTTCTTTTCTCCAAAAATTGGCTAACTCTTTTCCTTCAAACCTGTACAAACACTCATAGAACTCATTAAATTCCCTCATCTCTCCTATCATAAGAAAAAGAAAAGAAAAACTAGACTAAAAATCATTAAAAATACGGGTTTCCTCTCGCAAAGCGCTGATTTATCTAGGTCCCGCACGACCCTCTTACCAAGTACAATTTCTACGACCCTTGCCCTAACGCTTGATCGGGTGGTTTCTCACCTGGTCTAGCGGTGTTCAGGCTGCGATTCAGCTTTCTGACATACCCTGTGGGACGCCAAACCACCTTATCTGGTGGATCCTCTTTGACTTTGGTTGGGGGATCTTCAATGCTACGCACTAAAAATCCTTCTTCGATCGAGTGTTGCTTCAAATTGTCATTGCGTTCAACACCTACAACTCGATTTGGCGGAACACTTACCATAGGATCGATTTGTACAACTTGCTCGATCGGTTCCACTTGTTCATCCTCGAAACCAAGACCAACATTGTAGAGTGCTCTTTCTATTGCATCGACTTCCTTCTGCCATTTGTCTATCTCATCTGAAAAGGATGCAACACAAGATACCGCCTCCAAGGGATCTTTTTCAAGAGCTTGGGGCTTGTTAGAATAATTTACAACCACATTAACACTAAAACATTTCTCCTCAGTCATGGAGTTTTTAGGGGCATTATTCAGATTAAAAACAACTTTATCATCCCCTACTGATAGTGTTAACCTACCACTCCTTACATATATGACTGCTCCTGCAGTGTTAAGGAATGGTCTACCCAAAATAATTGGGGTTTGCATATCCTCAGCCATATCAAGAACAACAAAATCTACAGGTATATAAAGTTTACCTACTCTAACGGGGACATCCTCTAAAAAACCTAAGGGGTATTTGAAAGAACGCTCGGCCATTTGTAGAGTTATATCGGTAGCTTTTAATTTACCCATATTCAACTTAAAACACACAGATAATGGCATGACGCTAACACTAGCACCCAAATCACATAATGCATTATCAATCAAGAGATTGCCAATATGACAAGGGATAGAAAAACTACCCGGATCTTTTAATTTAGGTGGAGACTTATTTTGAAGTACGGCACTACACTCTGCAGTGAAAGCTACTGTCTCTACCTCACTAATAGACCTTTTCCTCGTCAATATTTCTTTCATAAATTTTGCATAAGATGGGATTTGTGTTATTAATTCAGTAAAGGGAACTGTTACCTTCAAATCTTTTACCACCTCCAGGAACTTACCAAACTGCTTATCCAAGTTTGTCTTCAATTGACGATTGGGGAAAGGAAGTTTGATAATTGGCTTTTGAGCATTCTTATTCTTGTCTGGAGTAGCAACCTTCTCTGGAGTTTTACTCTGCAATGTAGAATTAGATATGTTAGTATTATCCTTTAGCCCTGCAGGGCTATCAACTACATTGTTTGGTTTAATAGAATCAAGATTAGCATTATTTGATAAAACAGGTTCATCAACTTTGGGCATAGAAGGCCCTTCATAGTTTGAACCAATCCGTAGAGTAATTGCAAATGCTTGATCCGTAGGCCTAGTCGGCTGTGCCGGCAGGGCTCCCTGTTGGCGGGCTTGTAGAGTAGCGGAGAGTTGCGCAATTTGATTATCTACAATTTTATTATGCGCTAGAATTTGATCAATTGTCGCATCTCTGCTCTCCATGTGCTTTTGCATATTGGCCAACATTGCTCTAATTTCCACCAAAGAGGGGTCAGAAGCTGAGGAGGGATATTGTGGTTGATTCTTCTGGCTAGCATTGGGATGATAATATTTCTGCTGCTGTTGCTGTGGTGCCTGTGGTTCTTGTGGTGGTGGATTTTTAACATTAGTGCTCCGGTAGGAGAGGTATGGATGATTCCGATACCCAGGATTGTAAGTGTTGGAGTATGGGTTATTCTGCCTATAAGCTTGGAAGGCATTAACTTGCTCCACGGAACTCCTGCAATCCTGCTCCCAATGACCTACAATACCACAATTTTCACAGAAAGCCTCATTAGAATTATTATTAATCGCAGAAACATTAGCTACATTAGCAGTACTCAGATTGTCTAATTTTTGGCAAATAGAGGTTAGTTGAGCTTGCAAAAAGGATACAGAGTCGACACTATGCTTCCCCTTGTTAGCAAATCCTCTAGGGTTCCCATATTGGGAATTGTGTATCGCCATGTCTTCAATAACCTGACCTGCATCATCAACATTAAGATTCATAAATCTCCCTCTAGCTGCAGAGTCTAAAATTATTCTAGAAGAATTTCCAATGCCGTTATAAAAGTCTTGGATCAACTGCCATTGCGCTAAATTATGGTGAGGGCATTCTCTTTGTAAGTCCTTGAACCTCTCCAACGCCTCATATAAAGATTTATCGGCTTCTCGGGCAAAGTTCTGAATCGCACTCCATAGTACTGCTGTTCTCTCTGCAGGATAATACTTGTTATAGAAATTCAAAACAAGAGTTTCCCAGTCAGTTATACCAAGTGTAGTTCTATTTAAGCCATTAAACCACAATTTAGCTTTTCAAGTTAAGGAGAAGGGAAAGAGAATCTCCCTGATTAGGTCTTGAGTGACCACGGCTTGCCTGATGGTGTTGCAATATTGACAATAGTCGACAATGTGAAGATTCGGGTCTTCACCCTTGGCTCCACTGAACTGCTTACTCTCTATCATCGTTATAAATTAAGGTTTAATTTCAAATTGAACCCCATCAAGAGCCGGAGTAGGGGTGAGATGTGGAAAATCCGTAAGCTTTGGTTGTGAATAATCCCTAAGCTTCTTCGGAGCCGTTATCTCTGATTCTGCGTCTGATGATGCCTCTAAATCGCTGGAATCAGTTGGAGAGTCGCAGTAATTATTGTTATTATCACCAGAATCCGCCAGGATTTGCTTGTAGATATTTTTCTGTCTGTGGAAGGACGTTCGATCTCAGGATCGAATGGGATATAACCTGATCTGGAACACCTGGGCATAAACAAAAAAAACTAGAAATAAAAAAAAAAAAACCGTTTCCCCGGCAACGGCGCCAAATTTTGACAGGGTAAAGTCGTATCCCCTAATAAAAAATAATTACCTAAATCACTAACTACAGTAGATAGGGAAGTAGGGTCGATCTCCACAGGGAAACAAGTATTTTTACTCCTAATTAATTATTATAATCTAAATTATTTAAATAACCAATATTTATAATTAAGTAAGAAACTAAACTACTAAGGTTGAGAATAGGAAGAAAACAATATATGAAAGGATCTAGGGCATAGGTTCACCAATAAATAATACTCCAGGGTAAAACATAGTAATCAATCATTGACATTGCATAAATAACATGATTAACAGGCTCTCGCAATTTATTAATCAACGTAGATCTAACAGGCTCTCGCAATTTACTAGATCTAAGTTCTTATTGAAAATAGCCTTTAATATCAAATTAACATCTGCTCGATTCATCAATTTAATATTGCTATACTTTTACAAGCCGCAATTGTAAAACATTAAAACAATTCAATAAGAAATTATCATGCAAAACCAATAATCAATAATAGTCAATCATCAATGCATCAATTAACCAGATTGTAAAGGGCTTTCGCTACGTATTACAATCACAGAATTAATCTACCGGTATTAAATCTCATCTCTCGAATCTCAACTTAACCATTTATAAATTAACCTGCCTATTGAAACTAGACCTAAACATCAATTCTCATCTCTCGAATCTTGAATCAATATTGTCAAACTCATGCATAAAAGATAGGCCTAATCTAGTCACAGAGCATTAAATCAATCAATAGGAAATTAATCTAACATTGATAATTAACAACAATAAATTACCCCTTCATATTATTTATTAGATCCCCATAAACCCTAGAAATTAAACTACTCACAAATCATCATGACTAAACTAATCAAATAAATAAATAAAAGCATAATCAAGGGAGTGAATAAAATAACTGAAATTAAAGGGGAAGAAATTGTTACCAAAAAGTAATCTGGAATTAATGGAAGAATTAAGAACAAAAGTTTAGAGAGAGAATTCTAAGAGAATAATTAAGAGAGTAAAGAAAGAGTAAAGAAGAAGAAGAAGAGATCCTAAAAACGTATTACGGAGGAGTATTTATACTCCGTACAAAAATCCTAAACTAAAACAAATTAAAACTACGTTAAACATCAACTAATAAAACACGCGCCCGATCGGGCACGCCTTTTGATCATAGTACAAATCTCGCGTCCGGCCGGGCGCGTCACCGGGCGCCAGACTAAGCTTCTCCAGCCCGGCCGGGCGCGCCTCCGTGCGCCAGCCTTTTTTGCTGGGCGGCTCATTTGGGCCACTATTTGGACTTCGATTGGGCTCCAATTCTTCGGGCCAATCTGGGTTTCCTCTTTGGGTCTTGAATACTCGGTCAAAATGCCCCAGTATCACCTATACCGAGCCCTTAATCACCGGTTCGATGGCTCTAACCAGCCCTGGGCTATAAACTCTGGTCTTGCTTCTCCAATGTTCGTGATTGCTCCAAAATATCTCGGGAAAATACTCCAAAAGCATAAATACCTGCAAAAGTCAACCAAATCTACGAAAACACTAGAAAACACCAATTAGTAATAAAAGTGGCTCTAAAGAGCCAAAAACACTACTAATTACGACCACGGGACGGGGGGTAAAATACTATATAAAATAGACACATCAACGCTGTACAATTTTGCGCCGTAAGATACGCCATTTGCATTTTTACGCTGCCTGAAAACATCTTCCTTTTTGCTTCCGACGTGAAAAAAGAATAAAATCCGGACATTTATAACGTTAGTACAGTAAAATGACAAACCTGTCTGTGGGTGCTTTTACGTAAAGCAGCACCATAGAACGTCTTAAGGCACTCTAACGAAAAACGTTCAAAACGTATGCTTGGGGAAGGCACAAAGCACGGTGTGCATGCAATATGATGTAAAAAACTAACAAAGAATGAAATAAACTACAGTTGCGCGCCATTACATCTAATGACGATAAAAAACCGTTGAAAAAATGATCAAACGGATCAAAATCCGGATACCGGCGGTCATTTTAGCGACTAGTATCTGCGCGCAACTCAGTAGGACGCGCTGGCCAGGCGCGCACATATTTTTGAGTTACGCTTGTTAGTCAAGCGCAACTGATTCAGTTGTGCGCGACACTCAGTTCAGCAAAATGAAAATCGCAAAACGCGATTTTTTAGTTTGCTTTCTCTCTCCTTCCTTCATCTATTTTCGCCTCTTTCTCTTAAGAGCTCGGTTTCTTGCGATTTTCAAAGCTAAAGGAAGCAAAATTCGTCCTTAATTCATATTTTCCATTATCCAATGTAAGTTTTTGCTAAAACTTGTTCTTTTCCGGATGAATTTCAACGATTTTCGAATCATTAAACCCTAAATTTCGAATTTGGGGGTTTTCGATTCAGTCCATTATTCTTGAAATTGTTTGCTCTATGTTTTCATGCTATGTTTAAGGAGTGTTTTGCAACAAATTTTATGAAAAAAGGTTAAGTATTGAACCTTGCATGACCAGCGCAATCTTCAACGCTGCGCGTGCCACCTGCTTGTGTAAAATCGCAAACTGTTTTTTTTTTTTTTTTTTTTTTTTTTAGATTTGGCTCATGGAGCGTTTGCGAATTTTTGGTCAACCACAAAACCTTGAGGCTAACGGAGTAAGAAAATTCCCTGGACGTCGAATCCTTTATAAGCACAAGAATGAAGAGGAATGGACGTCGTTTTTCTGTCATGGGGTTCCTAACATACGCTTTGTGATTCCTTGGTTGAACATAAATAGTATGGTTGGGAATAGTCTCAATTGCCCTTAAATTAGGCTTTTAGGCCTATCTATTACTACTTATATTTTTCCTTGCAGGGTAATAAGACAATACGAGATGAAACAAATTATTCCCCCGTAAGATTGTGATGCACCTAAAGATGTGATTTTTAAACCCGAGCGAGTTTTTCGTTGAATGGAGTATTGGTCAAGTCTTCTTATATGGGTAGTACAAAATCCTACTGCGAGTATTGTATTATCTTCTTTTTACAAAGCTTGTATGAATGCGGCGGATAAGGGTGAATTAAACAAGGCTCGATCTCAATATCAAGCTGCCACGGCTCGCAATCCACCTAAGCCTTTGATGCATTCGGCCACCACTACTCCTCCTAGTGGCCAAAACAAAGGAGTGAGAAGAAAATTAGACTTCTCATCTCCTAAGGCGCGTTCGAAGGAAACAAAAAGGAAAGCTCCCTCCAAACCCGCACAACAAGGTGTGATAATCAAGGACCTTTCGCAACAAACTCGAAAAAGAACTCTAATGAAAGCTTTGGAAAAGGGAAAAAAGTTTGAAAAGACCCCAATTCCCAAATTGAAGAACAATGTATGGGTTAAGAATAAGAGCGTAGGAGAAATCTCTAAGGTTTCTGAAAATACTGCGATGGAAACTACTCCTCCATCGTTCGTGACAATTGAGGACATAGTAAAACCTTAGAGTGTTACACAGTTTCGCTATTAGTTTTAAATTGAATAAATTGTAATCACTACTATGTTTTTTTTTGTTTACAATCTAGTTCAACATTGTCTCTCTTTTCTTTGAAATTTTAATAAAATGAGCTTTATATTTTTATATTTTTACATTTTGATATGACTAAATCATAAAGATTGCCTACGTATTCACATTACGAAATCAGGTCTTTGCGTAGTTCTAATGTTTTTTTTTTTATTATTATGTTATTTTTTTTTCTTTAATCTCTTAGGTAGAAATTAAATGAAAAATTAATCAAACCTTGTTTAAAAAGAATTATATAAATGTCTAATTTTATTTTTCGAGTATAAGTTATATTTAAGAAACCCCCTCTTTTTGCCGCAAGTAGAAGTCGCAACTTCGTTCAAACGTAAAAATTCCGGTTCGCAGTTCGTCATCAGGTGGCGCGCGTAACATCTGTACTTGCGCGAGCTTGTCGCGCGCAAAGAAATTTTTTGCGCGTGACATCCGCGCCCAACTATTCCAGTTGCGCGTGACACCTGTGCTACGAATGTCTCGAAATCTTTTTTAGATTCTGTATTATTACCCCCCCCCCCCCAAGTGTGAAGATTTTTTCGTGACGTTCGAAAAAATCTGAACACTTAGAACAGTTTATTATTTCTAAATTACCCCCCAAGTGTTATGTATTTTACCGTGTTATTCGGTAAAATGCGTAACACTTAGAATTTTTCAATTGAATGCTAAATAAAATTGGTTGTATGAGTGAACGAGTTTATCGGGATTTTATATGTAATATTTCTTAAGTCGATCAATGTTTATTAATTGGCGAATTTCATCTCCTCCGATATCCATTGATTTGACGGCTCCTCCTGATAGGATTTCAATTAAGCGGTAGAGACCTATCCAATTAGGTTTGAATTTCCCTCTTATTTGATCGGTTGGTAGACCCCAAACCTTTTTTTGTACAAAGTCACCTTGTTTTATATTTCTGGGTTTTACTCTTTTATTGAAATGACGCGCAATGCGCCTTTGGTAGACTTGTACATGATGCAAAGCTCTTAATCGTCGTTCATCGAGCAATAGAAGCTCTTCATACCTCACTCTTACCCATTCAACTTCCAGTAGCTTACTTTCAAGTACGATGCATAGGGATGGTATTTCCAGTTCGACTAGTTGAACTGCGTCCATTCCGAAAACTAAGGAGTATGGAGTTACTCCTATTGATATTTGTATAGACGTTCTATAACCCCATAATGCGAAGTGTAGTTTATTCGGACAATCTTTATAATTTTCTGCCATTTTCTTCATGATGACTGTTATATTTTTATTTCCCGACTCTACCGCTCCATTCATTTGAGGTTTGTATGGGGATGAGTGATGATGTTTTACTTTAGAACGAGTTAAGAGGGTCTTGACTTCAGCTTTGAATTAAGATCCCTGATCACTAATTAGTTCATGTGGAACTCCATATCTAAAAAATATGTTTCGTTCGAGAAAATTTACGACATGTTTAGAAGTGATATTCACGTAAGAAGAAACCTCAATCCACTTGGTGAAGTAATCGATGACTACTAATACGTACTCGTGCCCTCCTGCTCCTGTTGGAGAGATTTTTCCAATTATGTTAATTCCCTAAGTTGAAAAAGGCCAAGGGGAAGTGAGATTGTATAGTTCGCATGGTGGAAGGTGTTGTAAATTAGCGAACATTTGGCACTCTGGACATTTTTTAACATATTCTATGCAATCATGTTCCATAGTGGACCAGTAGTACCCTTGTCGTGAAATTATATTTAAAGCATTTTACCATTCATGTGAGGTCCACAAACACCTTTGTGAGTATTTTCCATAAGGCGTGTGGCTTCAGGTTGGTCTATACATAATAAACTTTGACCATTAGGTCCTTTTTTGCATAATTGACCATTTAATAGACAATATTGGGCTGCAAGTGTTTGTAAGGCTCGTTGGTCTTTCGATGAAGTATTTTCGGGAATGTTCCATGGGTAATATATTGGAGGATATGATCATACCAAGGAATGTCTCCTTCGATGTCATTTAATTCCTCTATTGCGTTGGAATATGCTGGTTCTTCTCTTCTATCAACGCATAATGGCATCATATTTAAGAGTTCTAGAATGTTTATCATTGAGGCTAATTTTGCTAGCACATAGGCAAATTTATTGTCATCCCTTGGGAGATATTTAAAATCAATATGTTCAAAATGCTCGATGAGTTGTTGTAGGTGTGCTTGGTATAATATCATTGTGGAGTTCTTTATTTTCCATTTTTTTGGTATATGATTTATAATCAAACTGGAATCTCCATATACCTCTTATTTTTTCAAACCTATGCTAGCTGCTGCTTCTAATCCAATAATGCACGCTTCACATTCTACGACATTATTGGTAACCTCAAAGTCTAGTTTAACAGAGATTGGAGTATGTACTTCCTGTGGACTTATGAGTAACACTCCTACGCCACATCATTTTTTATTGGACGCAACGTCGAAGTACATTACCCATTTGTCATCTTGTGTCATGAGAATCTCTTCATCCGGAAGATGAGTAGTTTCTGCAGGATTTGTTGGAATTGGATGTTGGGCCAGAAAGTCGGAAATTACTTTTCCTTTCATTGATTTTTCAGGAATATATTTTACCTCTAATTCGGCCAACATCATCAACCACTTAGATATTCTTGCTTGTATAGGTGGTTGTTCAAACAAATACTTTATCGGGTTTTGTGGAGAAATTACATGAGTAGTGTATGGTAGCATATAATGTCGTAATTTTTTAGTTTCCCACACTAATGCTAGGCCTGTCTTTTCCAAGGTGCTATATTTTGTTTCATATTGAATGAATTTTTTACTTACGTAATATATTGCACGCTCAACTTTTTCTACCTCTTGTGCTAACATGGCGCCTGTGGCCGTGTCTGTAACTTTAATGTATAGCCTAAGAGGTTGTTTGGGTACTAGTGGTGATAAAATTGGTGAACTTTTGAGATAATATTTGATTTTTTCCAAAGGCCTTTTTAGATTGATCGTCCAATTCATGTTTCTCCTCTTTTTTCAATTTTTTAAAAATTGCATCACAAGTCATAGTCAATTTGTTGATAAATCGACTAATGTACTGTAATATTCCAAAGAATCCCCTAATTTCCTTTTTTGTTTGAGGGGGAGGCATGTCAACAATTGCCTTTATTTTAGAGGGATCGATCTCGATGCCACGTGTGCTTACTACGTATCCGAGTAACTTGCCAGAAGTTACCTCGAAGGCACATTTTTGTGGATTCAATAGCATTTTGTATTCTTTTATGCGGGTGGAAAATTTGCGTAAAGCTTTTATATGTCCCATTCTATCTTTGGACTTTACGATCATATCATCCACATACACTTCTATTTCTTTACGCATCATATCATGCAAGAGAGTCGTAGCCGTTCTTTGGTACGTAGCTCCTGCATTTTTTAAACTAAATGGCATGACTGTGTAGCAATACGTACCCCAAGGGGTAATAAAGTATGTCTTTTCTTCGTCTTCTTTTGCCATTAAAATTTGGTTGTAACCTGCGTATCCATCCATAAAGGATAACATCGCATGTTTAGCCGTGTTATCTACCAGTATATTAATATGTGGTAGAGAAAAATCGTCTTTAGGGCTAGCATTATTAAGGTCCCTAAAGTCGACACACATGCGAACTCGTCCATCCTTTTTAGGAACTGGGACGATGTTCGTTACCCATTCTGGGTAATTACATACGCGAATAAAACCTGCGTCCAACTGTTTTTGTACTTCTTCTTTTATTCTTAATGCTACATCAGGTTTCATTCGTCGAAGTTTTTGTTTCATTGTAGAACGAAGAACTAGCTTCTCGAACGACTTTTCTTTGATAGATAATTGTTATATCTTTTCTTGCAAGGCTAAGGTTTCAGCATTTTTCTTTTCAGCATTTTCTATTTTCTTAATTCTTCTCTCCTCGGCCTCTTGATCCTTTTCCTCTCTCAAACGAAGAATCTCTTGTTGAAGTTCTTCGATGGTTGGCATTATTGTTGGACTAGGATTAGTTGTCGAAGAAAAGTGGTTTGAAAGGGGTTGATCTTTGGGTGGTAAACGTAGAATGCGAGTGCCCGGGAGTCTTCTTTCCCAAGCTTGGAAACCGGCCCTAAAAAGAGTACGAAAGGATAAGTAAATCGATATGCTTGTTTAAAAAGGGAGAAAAAACAGAAAAGACGCAAAATATATTCAAACGGATAACATCACCCTTAACAATTCGTCGATGAAGATATCGTTCGGACGAGTCAATTTGTTTTTTGAGAAATCAAAGTTGACTCGTTCAGTGCCGCGCGCAACGGAATCTCTTGCACAAGGACTTGTCGCGCTGGGACTGATTCTATCATTACGCATTTTGTAAGAAACAAGTAGGGAGTCGCTAATAAGTTTTAGGAAAAATTATAAACCTAATTCATGCCTTTCTTCCATGTGGAGTTCATGGAATAATTAGCACAAATCATAAGTTTACCCATGCCAAAATTGGACTATAAACCAGAAATGAGTTCGGAAGCGAGGGTACTAAAATAACGTTCCCTTTAGAGGGGAATCGTTATCCTAGCCCTAGTGCGGCCTCTACTAGCTCTTCCTTTTTTACAATTTCATCACCAAACAATATATGCAACACGATACCTAAAACTATGTTAGTTGATTTTATTTACACATAACAATTCACGTTAGAATTACATCGTAATGTCGTTATTCTTTATTTAATCAAATTCGTTAAAAGGACAAGAATTTTAACAATATTCGCCTTGGCTTAAGTGATCAACCAACAATTATTTAATTCAATTCTAATCTTTATTTAACGCACGATACTATGTGGAATTGATTAATTAATTATTATAAAGGTGATCAAACAACACTAATTAATTAATTAGGGTTCTTTTATACAAGAAAATAAATGTGATTTAACTAAGTGCTCAGGAATTTACCACTTCTCTTTGCTAGATCTCCGTTTAGAACACTTATGGACTCCTTCTTATTGGGGAACCTCCACCGTAGTAACAAAATATCAAAGGAGTGAGTGTTTAGGACAAGAGGGTTTAGGTAGCACTAGTTCACAAGTATTTCGCCAGAGTTTTAGGTTATTTTTCTATGTGTTTAAGCCTCGGTTTAAGCTCTTATTTATGGGGAATGATTAGGTTTAGGGCTACGAGCATTCTGCCGCAGTAGGTGTCGCGCGCAACAGAATGAGTTGCGCGCGGCACCCCAGCGCAAGTGATTAGGTAGCGCTGCTACGGGCAGCACAACAAATTGTTTTCGCGCGGATTTATGGTAAGATTCAATTTTATATTTTTTCGTATAATTCTTAATCTTCCGCAGCGTAACTCTGGAGGTTGCGCTTGGTGTCGTGCGCAACTGAATTAGTTGCGCGTGGCAGCCTTGCGCGATAGTTTGAGATGTGCGCAGCTTTTTCTGCGGCAGTATTAAAATTTAACCTAGGCGCTCCTAAATCCGTCATTATTGGGTTTTTAAGCACGTTCTTAAGCCTAATTATGATCGGGTTTAGATAATTGGACCTTTGTTTTGGCTTTATTCTTTAATTTGGGCTAGTCTTTTATGTTTTGTGGCTTAACTAGTTCTCCATAAGTATTCTTCACTTTGATCCAACACGAAGATGGTTTTATTTATCGTCATTGCACTTCCTATCGGGACAGGAGGCCAAAAGTAGATGTCTACAACAGGTCTTCTCTTGCAATTTCAAGGCTTCGTCTTCCAAGAACCTCCGACTTCAAGACGTGGCCAAAATAATGCAAGATGTCTACGATTATGACTTATCTAAATATTTAGGTACAAAAATACTCAGCGGTACGTAGACCGTATTTAGATTTTCAAAAATACATCACGGCACGTAATCCGTATTTTCTATCCTAATCGGGTTCCACTAGTTTCCATTTCATAAAACCTGTGAGAGAATATACATTCCATTAATCCATTCACTATTTGTGAATGCCCAATGCATTTTACAACGATAAACAAGTTACAATGCATAAAACACACGCCCGCACTAGTAACTAATCTAGGTGGTTAATCCGATTAACACAACTAATTAAAACTAGTCAAAGTTGTTTAACCGATTATGTAATTGACGTAATTAATAATTGAAGCTCCCACTAAATTTCGAATTCATCTTAATTAATCCAATTAATTAAGCCGGTAGAACCTAAAATTTGTCAAAATAAATTTTGCCAATTCCGCTCAAAAACCGAGGCCTAGCCTCCAAAAATTTTAATTAAAATAAACAAAATTAATTAAAATAATTAAAAAACGGCTTAAAATGCAAAACGTAGCCTAATAATTTTGTGTGTGTGTGCCTAGCACCAAGCAATTAGGCTTGGTTTGCTAGGCACCACACCTCGGTAGGGGTGCAAGCTGCTGCTCGCACGCACTTGCTGTTGTGTCGGGCTTGTGCTGCCTAGTAGCCATAGCCCGCACAGCCCTTCGCATACCCCGCCTACACGCAAAGTTTGATACTTTATATTTCCAATCAACCAAAAATGATTAAAACAACAAAGTTCAATGTAAAATTCATGAAATTTAGTAGGTTTTAAAGTTTAAATCACTTAACATAATTAAAGATTGAATCTTTAGCACTTTAGAAGCCTCAAAACAAAAATTTCACACTTAATGCAATTAATTTGCAATTATGTGAAAAATAAAACCAAGCTTTCAAACACAAATTACCACCAAGTAATCATGCCTAAAGAGGTTAAAAATTGCATATAAAATATGTTGAACCAATTACATAACCACCATAAATATGCAATTAATTTTCAAGGTTAGAAAGACTTAAAATTTTTCATAAAAACAAAAAACCCCTCGAAAAATGCATTTTTGGTCGTTTTTGAAAGGAATGGTGTCTTTCTAACAAGTGTATTATTCTGATAGTGGGTTCAGAATTATTAGAAAGCTAATATATTCAGTAAGGTCAAGTAATCGGAATGCATAAGTGGAGGCCGCTTCCAATCAATAATATAAATGTATAATTAATATTATAGCTTAATCTTGACTGAACCCTTCGGGTCACACCCAAGCAATGAACGAATCGACACGACGATTTATTTCGGAAGAAATAATGAGTTGCCCGAGTAATAAATATTTAGACGTCGCATATTCGAGCTTGGAGCGTCAAAACCGAGCGTCGGAGAATCTCAAATGTCGAGCCAAAATTTAGGATTTGGTGAGACGGGAAAATACTTCAAGTAAAAAGTAAAATCCTAGCCACGCGAAAGGCTAGGAAAGCGCGTCAAATAAGAGCGTGCTACGTGGAAGCACACATGGCAATTCTCCACGTGGTAGAGCGCCATGGTGGCAGCGCATGTGGCAAGGGCCGTGGACTCGGTTGATGGGTCATGGACACGGGCCAAAAGAAAGTGGCCTAACCGAACCCAACTTGGGGCTCAAGGTTGGGTGACACATGGTTAGTTCACAATGCATGTGAAATGCCTTGGGGACCAAGTGAGAAAGTGGTCCTCACCTAACCATGCGACACTTGTTACTTGTTCCTTGGTTTATTTAACTAAGGGTTGAATTCAACAATCTTTCCATGTGAGATTTTTTTGTGAAAAAGTCGTACATTGAAAGATGAGTGGAATTCACAAGCTATCCTTCCTTATAAATAGCCAAAGCATGGCTTGAGAATTTTTTGCTTCAGTAGGAATTCAATAGGATTGCATTTGCAAAAACCCTTAAACTCATAAAATACTCGGGTTTTGGTCGTGCCTCGCTAACCTCGAGGCAACGGACCTAAAATTCGGTAGTCGTTTTTGCGAGTGGATTTCCGTTGGAGGCTCTCGTGTTTTCGAGGCTAAGCTTTGAAGTAAGAGCCCATTTGGTTGGGCGAAGCACGCGTCAAAGGTATATTTCCTATTTTGTCCTTAGTGATTATTTTATGCTTTAGTGATATTAATAATTGCGAGCGTCGGGTTTATTTCCGCGGTGAGTTGGACTCACCAAATCCCAACAGCGGTATCGGAGCCCCGCTCGTTTATTTTTATTATCATATTTTTCAAGGTATTTTTATGACTTAATTTTTCTGGTTATATGCTGCTAATTAGATTAGTAGCTCGTTTTATCCATTTTAACCTCGTAGTAGAGCTGACTTAAGCTCCCGAATCCGGATTTCGACCCCTAAATGGTGAATTTTGGGTGGAAAAGGCGTTCTGGAAATGGTTTTACCCTTTCAGAACACGCTTTTAGCAAAAAAACGACAAGAAATTAAATGCATTTTTTAAGGGGTGTTTCGTTTTTACGAAAAATATTAAGTCTTTTTAACATTGAAAATAAGTTGCATATTTATGGTGGGTATGTAATTGGTTCAATACATATTTTATATGCAATTTTAAACCTCTTTAGGCATGATTATTTAATGGTAATTTGTGTTTGAAAGCTTGGTTTTGTTTTTCACAAAATTGCAAATTAATTGCATTAAGTGTGAAATTTTTATTTTTGAGGCTTCTAAAGTGCTAAAGATTCAATCTTTAATTATGTTAAATGATTGAAACTTTAAAAGCTACTAAATTCCATGAATTTTATGTTGAACTTTGTTATTTTAATCATTTTTGGTTGATTGGAAACATAAAGTTTCAAACTTTGTGATAGAAATTTGTTTATCTTCATATTGGAAGATAAAATTTTTCAATGATTCACAAGTGTTAATAGTTGGATTTTTCATTTGAACATTAAAGTTCATATTTTTCCATCTCCCTCTTACTTTGTCAAAATCACAAGATTAATTTTAATTGATTAAATTAATCATGAGAAATTGCATTATTTATTTTGTTGCACCAAGTTAAACCAATTTGATTAAAGAATTGTTCTTGGAAATTATTTTGGTTAAATGCACTTGAATGAATTTTATTTAAGTTAGACTTGTTATTATTTTCATTTATCCTCAATATATTAATTCTAAAATTAATTTAGAATTGATTAATAATGTCAAACAATATCGGGAATTTTTCCTGAGGCATGAGCACAAAATCGAGGCCTAAGAGCCCCAAGCAAGCTCTCGGCCAGCTGGGCTGCTCACGCAACCCACATGGGGATGCCGAGGCTGCTGGGCGCCTCGATAGTGTGTGTGTGTGTGTGTTGATGTGCGCATGGGCAGAAGGTTGTGCGTGCGATGTGTGTAAGGGAGGTAGTGCGTTGCTTGGTGCGTGTAGGCGGGGTATGCGAAGGGTTGTGTGGGCTATGGATGCTAGGCAGCACGAGCCTGACACAGCAGCAAGTGCGTGCGAGCAGCAGCTTGCACCCCTGCCGAGGCTTGGTGCCTAGCAAACCAAGCCACATTGCTTGGTGCTAGGCACATTAGTTGAAAATTACTACAAGGCACCGACATTAAGCCAAAAAACCGGTGGCAAAAAAAATGCGCGGGATTTAGCTTTTTAAAAAAGCCACCGGTTTGAACTGAACCGGTGGCATATATTTTAAAGGCCACCGGTTCAAACCGGTGGCAATAATAAATAAAAAACGCGCCTCTTACTTCTTCCTTCTACTTCGTTCTCCTTCCTCTTTTCACTTTCATTTTTAATTTTCGCTTTCGAGCCCTAGCTACTTCAATTCCCTCCAACTCACTGCTTCCTTCAATTGGCTTCGCCACAACAAGCATGAGCACCACCACCACCTTCAACGCCGGCCACCACCGCCTCTTAATTTAGCCACCCTCTACAACCAGAGCAAAGGGTCGGCTCCCTCCACCACAGTCGAGTTCCAGCAACCCTTCACCTCTCTTCTCACCTCTCTTGCGTTGCCTCCCTCCGCAGCACAACACCGCCACAGCCTTCACCTCTCTTCTCACCTCAATTGGCTTTGCCACATCATGCACAACACCGCCAATAGCATACCCTAAGAACTGCGACCCTAGATTTCTTTCTTGCTACTCTTTTCTATCTCCTCTCACCATTTTTCAAGATTATTTTTGTTTCATTATAATTTTTTTAATTGTTTTTTTGTTATTGTGATTTTGTTACTGTCGAGTTTGCGGCAACCCTCATGCAATTATTCGCATGTATGGATTGATGTGCTGCAGCCATTGCTACCGTGTTCTTTCTTTTCTGGAATTCAGTTTCATCAAGGTTATTTTTTTTTCTTATTATTCTTTGTTTTTTTTTTTACCGTTTTTTAAATTTAAATTTTACAGTATCTTGGATTTAAATTTATTTTTTTCTGGGTTTTTCTATTGATGTTGTTTGAATGATGGGTTTTTTGTAACAATTTGATTTCTAGGATTTGAATTCATTGTTTTCTGTTTTTTTTTGTTAATTTTTTAGTTTGAATGATGGGTATATTATGTAATAACAATTTGGTTTCATGGATTTGTTAATTAAGAGGGGAAATGAGTTAATTTAGTAATTAGACTAGGGTGTTAAATCCATGACTTTGCATTATGATGGAAGCATCATATGTTTAAGTTAAAGTTACGCAAATAACTCCTAACAATAGGACTAATGCTAAGGCCTAACACTTGCTAGCTTATCATTAATATACAAAGATATACACAAAGTTATAATTAATATAAAATTTACTTAATAAATATATTCTAACATGAAATGATGAAAATATTGAAATTGATTAGATGTTATGAGTCAAACAAAGTGGATTCAATTTGAAAGTCGACATAATTGAAATATATTATCAGATTATTTGCGGTTGTTGGGTAGTAGTTTGCATATGACTTGGATGTGAACAAATTTATCT
Source organism: Chenopodium album (assembly GCF_948465745.1). Lineage (NCBI taxonomy): Eukaryota > Viridiplantae > Streptophyta > Magnoliopsida > Caryophyllales > Amaranthaceae > Chenopodium > Chenopodium album. Next base: position 32,282,940 of record NC_137834.1, read on the forward strand.
CTTAAAAATGTGAATATAGAAATATGGGAGCTAGTTGTTATCAGGCTGAATTTTGTGCAATTGTGATTATCTTGTGTTGTAGCTATGTTATAGTTTGGACCTTTGATAATGGTTGAGTTCTTCGCTCTTTAACCTAATGTCTATTTTAGGCCTAGTGATACCTAGCTTCTTTATTAGACAATTATGATGAGGGTTATTGGTATGTTTTAATGTGTAATTTTAGGTTGTTTTAATGGGTTATAAATAATTACTATATTTTGTTTTTAATTTTTTGTTTTTTTTTATTTTTTTGTTTTTATAGATTCATATGTACTAAAGGACAAGTTTATTAGCTACTGAAGTGGGAAGTTTGACACATTAAATCCATTGTACTTGCTATATTGGTATGAACTATAAACTTTACTAAGCTATATTTCTGTTTATTTATCCATTTAATAAAGTTTGTCAGTTGGTTTCGTGATCGAGTGATGAGTCGATTGGATGATAGTGTCACCGATACAATAAGGTGGCTTGCTTAAGGTCCTAGGGATGATATCAGCTCATTTGAGGGATATGACATCAATGGGTACATTTTTTGGACATAGGGTCGGGATTTGAAATCTTCCTTGACCCAAAACAGTGGTGTAAAGCTTGTGGCATCGTCAAGGGAATTTGCAAGTGCTAAGAAAAAATCACCTATCGATACAAAGTTGTCATACTACGGTCAAATACAAGAAATATGGGAGCTTGATTATTGTAACTTCATTGTTGCTCTTTTCAAGTGTAAGTGGGTTGATAATATCAGGAGTAACATCAAATATGATGACTTTACTCTTGTGGATCTTGGCCACTTGAATGAGAGTGCGGAACCATTCATCCTAGAATCTCAAGCTGAGCAAGTGTTCTATGTAACTGACCCAGTCGATTCAAAATGGTCTATTATGCTAGCCAGCAAAAGAAGAATCCTAGGCATTAGAGATGTTGAGGATGAGGAAGAGTATGACGCGTTTGATGATTCAACACCTTTCACTGTCACTAGACATGTTGTATAAAATGACATCGACGACCAAGCAAATTATATGCGATCAGACCACAACGAAGGAATATTAGAGTGAGGTACTATACATGATATTTTGATGTTATTTCAATCATTAGCCACGTTAAACTAAGTATAATTGACATGTTATGAGAAAGAACTAGTTCATTAGTTAAGAAATGTAGATTATGGGAAAAGTAGTAGTCATATAGGCCTTATTTTAGCCATTTAGGTTGAAAATGGTATTTTGATGTGATTTCAAGCATATATGTTAACTTACTTTCCCATTTTCTATGTTAACTTGTATTATAGAGTCATTTTGGTGAAAATGGAATGAAAGTGACCTATATGTTAACTTACCTTCCCATTTTCTATGTTAACTTGTATTATAATTCATATGTTCATTTTCGATTTTAACGTTTCCTAACAAATTTATCTCTAACACAACTAATGACCTGTTATGTTTGTAATGACAGGTGATTCTATCTCATGGCGGACAATTATGAAATTCGTTGTGCGGAGGATTTGGAGGATGACGATGATGGCTATGAGGATAAGGACGAGGACCATCTTTATGATGTCAATAAGGAGGATGATTTGGTTGAGCCGGAAGATTAGGCTCAAGATGAGTTTGAGCGTAGGCTTGAAGAATTTGAACTTTCAGCAGAACGTGTGCCTCCTATTGAAAAAGAAACTTCTAAGATGGTTGGTGAGAATCCTACTTCTCAAACTCAAAGCCAAGGACAGGATAATCAAATGAACACTAGTGGTGAAGGGGGGTTAAAGGCACCAGGTACGAGAAAGGGTAGGGTTCCGACGAAAAGTTTTAAGAAGCCTACCGGTCCCATGGTGTTGGAGTATGACAACAAAGGCCAGCCTAGGGGCGAATGGCTTTGGGAATATGGAAACCAAGTTGGAATGTGTGCGGGCAAAATCGCCATTACACTTGGTTGGGGGAAAGTACCTCCCGGCTTGATTCTAACATTTTGGGATGATACAAGGGAAAGTGTTTTGTTTGCACATTTACACAATTATAAATACCTTCACCGTGCGGTTGTTTGTAAATAGAAACTAATTATTGCTTTTATTTGTGCTTGCAGAAGATGTTTAATATTCCTAATGATGCCGACAAGAGAAGGGTGTTTGAATCTTTAGTAGCGGAAAGATTCAGAGGCTTCAAGACCTTCTTGACTATTGGATTGATCTATAAGAAGAAGAAGAAGAAACGAAAGAACAAAGCCTGTAAGGGGAAGGATAATGAAGGTTGAAATGATAAAGTTGTTGAGGAAGAAAAACTCCTGTGGCAAATATGGCCCAAGTGTTAAGGAGGATGAGTGGAATGCCTTCGTTCTTCTATGAAGTAAAAAAAAAGCTATTGTAAGTTTCGGTAAATCTATTAAGTATTGTATTAAATATAACAAAGCTTTTTGAAGTAATGATACTAACATTTATTTTTATGTAGGAACTTTGAGAACAAAATATGGAAAATGCATTGCAGAAGGAGTACATCCATCGTATGGGGGCCAAGACATTTGGTGAATGGAGGGTAACTTGGATCAAAGAGAAAATATACCCCATTTTTCTTGAAGGGTTATCCAACGAAACCGCTAACTCAACGATCACCACATTGGTGAGTCGTGCTAGCGATTTCATTTGTTCTCTCCATTCGTTTGATAAGGAATCCGGAAAATGGATCATCAAGGAACCGGAAACCAAAAAAACGGTTGATAAACTTGTAAGCTAACTATAACCTTGTATGTTTTATAAAGCTTTTGCGTAATTATCATTTTAAAAAAAATCATTAACTGTATGTGTGTTACCTTTTTGTTTTTGCTACATCTTGAGTACACTACAGAAGTTGTTCAACGCAAGTTGGTCCCAACTGTAGAGAAAGATCCTTTCACCCTGGATTTGGGAAAGCCCTACCATCCAGGATGGGTAGTAGGTTCGGGGGGGGGGGGCATTGCTAGGATGGGAAAAGGTAATGGGTTCAGAATACTCAAAATCAGGAAGATCTCGATCAAGTGTTAACTCACCGGGTGACTTGGATGCCAAGGCAACATCAATTACGGAACAAGTCCGCAATGACTTTGTAGGTGAATTTAATGCTTGGGCGAAGCAAATGAATTTACCCTTGCCTTTCCCCTCGACTACACCGGCTGACTCAAGTAGTCACCCACAAGGACAAGGAGAACATGAGGGACATGGAGACGATGAGAGAAATGAGGTAGTTTCCAATCTCTTAGTTTTGGCATATTGAGTTACGTGAGATCTATGGTGGCATTGTTGATTAACTATTGCAGGTCGGTACTCCTACACATGCGGACTCAAGGGCGCTAGAGCATCCAACAATCCATGAATTTCCAGATTTACAGGTGATTAACGTAGTTGATTTCGTTACTTGATCAATTGTGTAGGAAACGAAATAGGTCATTCGATAAGAAATGTAGAAATTGGGCAAAGTAGAGGTCATATAGGCCATATTTGGGCCATTTTGAGTAAAATTTTTCTTAAAACTCATTGAAATTCACTTTTAATGTGATTTCAAACCTAAGGCACCTAAAACTAGGTAACCTAGAAATGTTAGGAGAAAGGAAAAGGTCATTTTATAAGAAATGTAGAAAATGGGCAAATTTGAAGTCATATAGGCTATATTTGGGTCATTTTGAGTAAAATGGGTCTTAAAACTCAATAAAATGCACTTTTAATAGCCACCTAAATAAAAGGTAACATAGAAATGTTAAGATAAAGGAATAGGTCATTTGATTAGAAATGTAGAAAATGGGAAAAGAGGCCTTATTTTAGGCTATTTTGACCTATGTAAACTTGTAAATGCATGACTATATGACTTACTTGTATAACATAATTAATTAATTAGCTCTAACATAATATTATATTTGTTTCATGTTTTGCAAGGTACAAAAGGAAGGTCCGTTGACAAGAAAGGAACTTAGTGAAGTTCGAGACATGTTGGCGTCTTTCATCACCTTTAATTTGTAAATGTTATTTCTATTTGAATTTATATTTTGTTAACATTTTAACTACATTATTATCTAATTAGTACTATTTTTATATGTATATGTATATGAAAATTTTTATGTATGTATATATGTATTGTTCTTATTTCAACTTAGAAATTATTTTTATTATTAATTATATAATTAATAAGTAATTATATAATTAATTAGTAAATACGGAAGACTTCATATTAGTGCAGATTGATTATTAGTGCAGGAATTATTGGAAAAAAAATACATATATTATTGCCACCGGTTCGGTTCAAATCGGTCGCAATTAGGCTTGAACTGAAAAAAAATTTGCTGCATAGTTTATTGCCATCGATTCGGTTCAAACCGGTGGCAATTAGGTTTTGAACTGGTGGATTTTTTCGAAGTTATTGCCACCCCTCAATAAACCAGCGTTTCAAAACCGGTGGCCCTATGGGGGTATGAACCGGTGGCTTTGTGTGATTTTCTACTAGTGGCACACGCACAAAATCATTGGGCTACGTTTTGCATTTGAAGCCGTTTTTAATTATTTTAATTAATTTCGTTTATTTTAATTAAAATTTTTGGAGGCTAGGCCTCGGTTATTGAGCAGCATTGGCAAAATTTATATTGACAAATTTTGTGTTCTACCGGCTTAATTAATTGGATTAATTAAGATGGATGCAGAATTTAGTGGGAGCTTCAATTATTAATTACGTCAATTGCATAATCGGTTAAACAACTTTGACTAGTTTTAATTAGGCGTGTTAATCAGATTAACCACCTAGATTAGTTACTAGTGTTGGCGTGTGTTTTATGCATTGTTACTTGTTTATCGTTGTAAATTTCATGGGCCATTCACATATAGTGAATGGATGAATGGAATGTATATTCTCTCACAGGTTTTATGAAATGGAAACTAGTGGGACCCGATAAGGATAGAAAATACGGACTACGTGCCGTGATGTATATTTGTAAATCTAAATACATTCTGCGTACCGTTGAGTATTTGTGTACTTTAATATTTTGATTAATCCTAATTGTAGATACTAGTAGTTGCATAATTTTGGTTAAGTCTCGAAGACGAAGGTTCTTGGAAGACGAAGCCTTGAAATTGCAAGAGAAGACCTGTTGAAGACTTAAAGAATTCAAGGGGTCATGATAGTTGCCAATATGAATCTTATACTTATGCTTTATATATTTATGCTTGTGCTTATATATGGATGATTTGTTAGATGCATGTTTATGTTTTCATTATGTTGAGATTATTAATTAAGTTCACTTAAATCAACCAACATAGAAAACCTAGGTCCCTAATAATATTGAGTAAAACTTGCCTTTCCAAAACAACACTTGCACACTGAATGAGGGTGATGGTGGGCTACGCCAAAGCGAGGTACCATAACTACTCCAAGGAACGTAAGGCACACCGGGTGTGCATGTTGGTTTTGGTTGTACTCAACGATATGAGTGATGGAGTCCGTACATGTCGTGGAAAAAGAGATATATCGTCATGACGCATTAGATGCGACGATTATCTAACCAATAGTGGATTGGAGCCATTAGCAAAGAATTTCTTACCTTGGGGTATCAAGTGGTAGGACAAGACAAAGCATGCCCAATTACTCGTTGATCTCTTGGATCTTGGAATCGCCTTATTCTCGCCAAATAGAGACAATTTTATGTGTGAATAAGACGTTTAATAAGATTGAAGTTTGCATGAATGCTCTTTAATTTCAAACTTATTATATTCTTGATAAATGGTTATACTTTGCACTTATATTTATAGTATTCTAAATCAAATAATATTGTTTTCATGATTGGTAAAGGAAATCTTTGAGGATAGTTCTCAAAGAAAGGAAAAACATTTTTAAAATACAATTCTCATAAATGACTTTTACAACAAAGTCCGAAAGGACGGTTGGACATCGTGTGTTCAAAATACTAGGTAGTTTTGATAAATCATGAAGTATTGAGTTGCAAACTCTAATTGTCAATATTTGACAACAATCGTATCTTTTTGCTTCATACATAAATGAGTAGGACTCATTGATGTAGTAATTAAAGTGTGAATTGAAAGAAAAGATAGAACTTTGTCTTACGGCGCACTAGGTGCCTGATTATGCCTAACAAAGTGTAAAAGTCAAGGCACTTACAGAAATGGTTCTTAAAAAAAGGTTATGAGGTATTGTACATAAAGAAATATAGGGAACAAGGAACGAAGAAAAGGAATAAGATTCCATTTCAACCCATCAGTTCATGTTATTGTAGTTAACTTAGCAATTCGTTATCTTCACAAGTATCGGATACTTCTTGAGTGTTCCACTTTGAAAGTGACCTCAAACTATTGAAGTTAAGCTAAGTTATTGACTTACTAGCTTAGAACGAAGCAATGGGACCTACATAAGTTGTTAGGTCGTATGCTATGTTTAAAGACCTTTTAAGCAAAAGGCTGGAACAAGTAATGGTTATTATTATGTTTTTGACAAGGGAATAAACGCGTCGTCAATTATCTATACCTAGATCAAATACAATTTATACAACCTAAACAAACCTAATACGAGTATAAAGCAAGCATAGGGGTCGAACCACAGAGAACGGTAAACACCACCAAATGTTATCGACAATTAAGCTAGTCCGGAATAGGAGATAAATAAACTAAAGTGTAAAGATGCTAAAACAAGAAATAAAACATTAAGGCACCAAGGGAAATGGGTAGGTGAAGTTGACGCTTGACCATACAATAACAAAGTAGCATATCAATGGTAAACTAAACATGCATGAATACCGAAGTAAAGGGTCTAATCTAGCCACCTTCCGGGGTCAATTGGCTTCTCCTAACATAACCTCTATATTTCCACATTAGAACCATATACTAGGAGGTACTATTAAATAACAATCGATAGTAATGAATCTCAACTAAGTCAACTTCCGTTACTTGTTAGTAAAGACTCATCTTTGATCAACTAACAATGTGCACTTGCAAGAAAGACCAAAGAATATCAAGCATGCAATGACTTTAATCACCATTAACATAACCCCAACATTAAAAGCATGAACAATTAGCAACTACACCATCCCCACACCCTTGGTTAGGTGACTACTCACAAATCATATTGAAAACAATATCAATCATCAAATCAATAAGCATCAACATGATTAATAAGCAAAAAAGAAAAATAAAAGCAAATAAGCAAAATAAAAAACAAAGGTAAATAGAAAGAGTAAGAGATTGCTCATTAATTGAAGATGAAGGTCTACAAAGGATTGAACAAGCTCCTTCTTAAAAATCCAAGTTCATTAATGAAGAAAACCACACTTTCTCTCTCTACCAATGAAGACTAATCCTAACCTAACCTAAAACTAATTAGAGAGAAGAATAGATAGTTATTGAATGTCTCCCCTAATTACCCCCAAAATTGGGTATTTATACTAACTTAATAAAACTAGGGAAAAATAGAAAAAGAAAATAAAAATAAAATAAATTAAAAGGAAAAGTAAAAAAATCAGAAACTAAAATAAAAATAAAATAAAAGAAAGAAAATAAGAAAAGGGAAAAGAAAAAGAAAAATAAAAATAAAAGAAAAAGAAAAATAAAAATAAAAGTAAAATAAACCCACCAATCCCCCACCAAAAACCTTCAGCTCCCTTTTCTTCTTCTTCGAAATTGGCTGCTTTAAAATGGGGGAATGATCCCATGTTTTACATCTCACCAAATCAAACTAACAACCATCATCATCAAATCACTACCGCTCATCATCATTGAAAATCGGCACCAAGAAAACACCACCGTTCGATCCTCATTAAAAGCCATGTGCATAGCTCGTGAAATGGTTCGGTCGAACCATGGGTTAGTGCGGCCGAACTACGGGGTTGGTTCGGTCGAACCATGGGTATGTTCGACCACTCCTCTTCGAATAACAAAACCCACAAAGTTTCTTACTCGAAGTTCGGCCGAACATCTCAATGGGTTTGCTCGAACCCAAATGAACTTGCATTTCTCTCTGATTTGGGGCTGTTGCTGTGCGAATTGGTGACGATGCGGCGCAATTGTTGCTGTAATTGATGCTGGTGGTGGCTGCTCTGTTGCGCGGCTGCTGTAATTGGTTGAGGGAGGTTGATTGCGGTGGTCGGAGTCGTGGTTTGGTGAGGTTGCTGCTGTTCGAATTGGAACAGGGGAGGCATGGTTGGTTGTTTTTGTTGTTGTTACGGTGGTGGAAATGAGGGAGCAGGGAGCTGTTGCGAGGTGAGGGTGGAAATGGTGGGTGATGGTGGTAACAACGGCTGGCTGGGTTGGTTGAGTCGATTTGTGGCTATGGTCGTGTGCGGAATGGCTGTAAATTGGGTGGTTACGGTGGTCGTTGGTGGTCAGGTGCGTGGATTGGGTGCGTGAGAGAGCAGCGGTGTGGCTGATTGTGGTGGTAGGAGGCAGCAGTGGATTGGCTGGGTTGTTGTTGTGGTTTGGTTTTGGTGGACGTTTGGTAGCTTTTGTGTTGCGTGAGGGAGGCATCAGGGGAAAGGTTGGTGTGGTTGACGTTAAGAAAGAGATGGGGTGAAGGATAGGAGGCAGCAGCTTGGGTTGGCTCAAGTTTTGCGCCTCGAACCTTGGACCTCCGAACACGAACATGACCTTGAAACCCGGGACACCTATAACCAAAAACACGAGGGTATTACTAAGAGATAAAATAAAATAAAGGTAAAATAAAATAAGATAAATAATACTAAACTAATAAAAATTAAATAAAACTATACAAGTAAAGAAAGTGAAATAAAATAGACTCAAAACCAATTAAAATAAATAAAAGTAAATTAGAAAACTATCAAGGAAAAATAAAGAACGAAATATAACAAATTAAAAGCAAATAAAATACGAAAATAAACTAAAAACTACAAAAAGAACTAAAACACGACAAAATTACCAAAATAAACTAGAAACTTTATTAAAGAGAAAACAAGAGAAAGAAAGGAAAATAAGATAAAATAAACGCGAAAAAGACTCTAAAACTACTCCTTAGGAGTGACATAAATGTCACTCATCAAATTCCCCCAAGCTAAACCTTTGCTCGTCCTCGAGCAAAGCTAAGGCAAAAGAGAACAAGATGGAATTATTTAAGGCAAAAGAAACAAAATAGAAACAAAGAGAAAGAATGTACACTAACTCACTGTCGTAGGAATCACGGATGCATTTAGCATATGCATCAAGCCCTTTAAACCCCTATGTCGCCAAAGAGGACGAGTAAGCTCTCGTGAGGGTTTCCTAAGAGGTTACCCCACAACTATCGACAAAAACCAAGGCAAGGCAACAAAGGAAAAAGGAAAACTAACATGAAGAGAGAAAGCAAAACACAAGTTCGTATACAGACAAGAGATAAGGACAAGTACTAATGGATGCAAACCTTTCTAAATGGACAAATGAATGCACGTTCCAAGTTGTCAATGGTTGATTGAAACATAACACATGCTAAGCATAGAAAACTACTTAGGACTCAATCCACCCTAGCCCTAACCAATCGGGCCACGTTCTCTCCACTAGCTTCAAATCAACCCTTAAACTAGCTTCTCAAGATTCCACGAAGGAACCGGAAAAAGATAAAGAAATGAAAAACTTTGAGAAGGTAATCCCGACGTCTCAACTATGCATACTCTTTCCTTAGGTTTGAAGTCTATCTCCCTCTACCATTCTTTTGACCTAACCCACTAGAGTCCAAGGGTCTTTTTATTGGTTGTAACGTAGGGCTAAGGGTTTAGGCGGGGTAAAAATTTATAATTTGGTTATAATTCCTAAGTGAAGCAAAAAGTGCGGCCGACACTCAAAAATAACTCAAGAATTCACTAAATATTAAGCAAAAATACCACTAATGCCATTCCCCCAAGCTTATTCAACACAAACACACAATATTTCCCCCCAAGCTTGAACAAAGCATTGTCCTCAATGCTTAAACTAGGGAAGAAAACGAAACCATCGAAAATATTTTTGTTTTTTTGGTTCTCTTTCATTTTTTTTTCTTTTTTTTTTATTTTTTTCTTTTTTTTTTTTACTTTATTCATTGTCCTTGCCTTTTTAACTTTGGACGGCTTTTTCTTGAAACTTCACTTGATTTTCATAAATTTGCATCATTCTTTACAAGCTCAACTCTAACCAAATCTCAAAGTGCTTCTTGTTTATGATCAACAACTCAAAACTCAAACCTCACATGCCAATGCTTCACTATCTAAAAGGGTTGGTAAACATAGGCCATTAGGTTTGTAACATGGTTTAAACAAAAGCGGGAAACATAAGCTCAAATTGGTTAGCAAGTTGGTTTATGCAAAATACAAAATCAAATTTGTAACAAAACAAAAAGAAGATAAAGAAAAAAAAATGAGAAAAAAGTGCCCTTTTCCTCCCCTAGAGTGCTTCGGTCACGATCTTGGGAGCTATAAGTCAAAACAAGGATCAAGACATGCATAGCTAAGGATCCAAATGCGCCACACAACAAAGTGATGAAGGCTAGAACAATGTTACCTCACACGGGATTATAACTAAGCAAATACCAACTAAGGGTGCCAAATCCACTATAGAGAGCAACACCATCTTACCACATACCCGCGAACTAGGGCTTCATGGATTCCTAAAAGTTCTTAACCCGGCTACCTTAGCATGTAATATCCTAGAGTCAACCAATGACGCTCTAAAATCGTGCACGCATTAACCACTTAGGAAGAAAGGCATTCAAGAGTAAACAAATCCAAAAGATATAATGTCCAATTAAGAACAAACAAAACATAATTTTGCTAAACTTGCCTTGAAGTAAACAAAAATCTTTTTGGATTTTCCAAAAGCATGAAAAACATGGAAATGCATATACTCACGTGCATGGCATATATGAATCAACATCCCACAAAACATGATAGAATACCCTCCCCCAAGCTTGAATGAAACCAAGCTTTCAAATCATAAACAATGAAACCAAGGAGGGGAATACAAGGAAAAATTAATCCAACATTACCAACACATGATCTTCAAGTCACAATAAGTAAGAGAGAGAGGGAAAAGAAGGATATTATCGGATATGGGATAAATGCAAAATCACACAAAAAACCGAAATAACCTCATATGAGCCATAATCTCTACAAATAAGGCTTGAATTCCACATGATAGGTAAGTTGAGGCACATTTCCTTGATTCTTGATCATCACCAATGCGCAAGAGTATATCAAGTTGTGTACCTAGCAAGGAACACAAACACGTCCATGTGAGAAAATCTAATCTAAAAACAAAAGAAAATGAAAGCAATAAAACACGGGTTACTTCCCGCAAAGGCTTGTTTAACGTCCAAGCGAGACCGGTCTAGGAAATAATAATTCAACGCACGCAAGAGTTTGTCAAATGCACTACTACACATTTCATGGGGGTGTAAATAGGCAAATGACGGAATAAGAAAGTGCAACAAAATCATTGCACGCAAGTGAAGAGGGAGATGCCAAAAGAAAGAAGAAGTAGAAGAAGGAAAAGAATAGTGGAAAGAAAAGGAAAAAGGCAAATCCTCATCACGTAATTTTTGGTTGACAAAATTCCTCTCTTCCTCAATGATGATGGAATGAGGGACATGAAAATTATCCATAGAGGGCGGCTTCCCAATAGGTTGTTTGAGATAGGAAGGGAGAGAAGGAGGGTAAGGAAGGATGTGGTCGAACCTTAGAGAAAAAGGGGTATGAGAAACGGGAAAAGGGGTAGCTACTCCCTCACCACAAGGTCTCACATCGCCAATGAGGGCATGAAAATCAATCATAGCATCCTCAAATGAAGGGCACTCACGATCTACACCTCCCTCAAGCTCAAAAACTCCAAGGGAGTCAACCTTATCCTCCTTTTCACCACAATAGACAACCTTTCCTTCAACTATCTTAAAACCCAAGGTCCCAAAATCGTGCATAAATGGAGGTAGATTCATCTCAAACTCATCTAAGTCCCAAGAAGCGTTCTCGATGAAATCATCCAATAATCTATAAGTCCTCATATGACTCTCGAAAAATATGTGGGACATTACCTCAAAAGAGTCTATATACTCATAAATTGAAGGGTCACAAACATACACTTGATACTCATCAAGATGGGAAGAAGGATTAGGATTTTTAAAATCAACACTCTTTTCATTTTCAACTCCTTCACCATCACTCGAATGCTCTCTAATGGGATCCTCACTAATATGGGGAAGAGAAGAAGAAGGAAGGGCATTTTCTTGAGAGTTGGCTAGTTGGAGAATTTGGCTCTCAAGCATCTTCATTCTAGCTTCCGTCTCCCTATTCTCAACTTCCCTCATCTCGTTATACTTCTCCATCATCTCCATTATCTTCATTATCTTCTCTTCCTTCAAACTTTCCATAGAATTACCCTCATAAAAGGACTCATTAGAAGCATAAGGGAAATCATTTGAAGCCATGTAAGAACAAGAAGATGAGGAGGAAGGATCATTCACATTATAAACATGAGCATCATCATATTGGGGAGAGGGAGCATAATCAAGCAAATGAGATTCATCATCAACAATAGGAGATAGAGAGTTGAAATCACTTGTACTAGGTTCACAAATAGGATCACAAGACAAATCATGGGGATGCATGCCACTAATAAAACTATTATCACATTGAGAATCAAAATTAGCAACATTACATGCCCTATTGCGTACTTCCTTAGCAAACCGTACAAAAAAGCTCCAAGCACTATGAACCGATAATGCTTGAAATTCGCCATTAAACCTACTTTCAACTTCATATCTCGTTTGTTCATTCATGCCATAGTAACAAATCTCACAAGATTCACAAGGATTACAACCATTATAGTTAAAAAACCCCACAAGTCTATGGAAGTAGACATAAAAAGGCTCATCATCATATTGAGGAAAAAAAATGTGTCATTTTTCAAAAACAAAACAAAGAGAACAAAAACAAATCAAAAGAAAATATATACAATGGACTAGTCTCAATAAGATAACATAACGGTAATGGAAGCCGTTCCCCGGCAACGGCGCCAATTTGACAAGGGAATAAACGCGTCGTCAATTGTCTATCACTAGATCAAATACAATTTATACAACCTAAACAAACCTAATACGAGTATGAGGCAAGCATATGGGTCGAACCACAGAGAACGGTAAACACCACCAAATGTTATCGACAATTAAGCTAGTCCGGAATAGGAGATAAATAAACTAAAGTCTAAAGATGCTAAAACAAGAAATAAAACATTAAGGCACCAAGGGAAATGGGTAGGTGAAGTTGACGCTTGACCATACAATAACAAAGTAGCATATCAATGGTAAACTAAACATGCATGAATACCGAAGTAAAGGGTCCAATCTAGCCGCCTTCCGGGGTCAATTGGCTTCTCCTAACATAGCCTCTATGTTTCCACATTAGAACCATATACTAGGAGGTACTATTAAATAACAATCGATAGTAATGAATCTCAACTAAGTCAATTTCCGTTACTTGTTAGTAAAGACTCATCTTTGATCAACTAACAATGTATACTTGCAAGAAAGACCAAATAATATCAAGCATGCAAAGACTTTAATCACCATTAACATAACCCCAACATTAAAAGCATGAACAATTAGCAACTACACCATCCCCACACCCTTGGTTAGGTGACTACTCACAAATCATATTGAAAACAATATCAATCATCAAATCAATAAGCATCAACATGAATAATAAGCAAAGAAGAAAAATAAAAGCAAATAAGCAAAATCAAAAACAAAGGTAAAGAGAAAGAGTAAGAGATTGCTCATTAATTGAAGATGAAGGTCTACAAAGGATTGAACAAGATCCTTCTTCAAAATCAAAGTTCATTAATGAAGAAAACCACACTTTCTCTCTCTACCAATGAAGACTAATCCTAACCTAACCTAAAACTAATTAGAGAGAAGAATAGATAGTTATTGAATGTCTCCCCTAATTACCCCCAAAATTGGGTATTTATACTAACTTAATAAAACTAGGGAAAAGTAGAAAAAGAAAAGAAAAATAAAATAAATTAAAAGGAAAAGTAAAAAAATCAGAAACTAAAATAAAAATAAAATAAAAGAAAGAAAATAAGAAAAGGGAAAAGAAAAAGAAATAAAAAAATAAAAGAAAAAGAAAAATAAAAATAAAAGTAAAATAAACCCACCAATCCCCCACCAAAAACCTTCAGCTCCATTTTCTTCTTCTTCGAAATTGGCTGCTCTAAAATGGGGGAATGATCCCATGTTTTGCATCTCACCAAATCAAACTAACAACCATCATCATCAAATCACTACCGCTCATCATCATTGAAAATCGGCACCAAGAAAACACCACCGTTCGATCCTCATTAAAAGCCATGTGCATAGCTCGTGAAATGGTTCGGTCGAACCATAGGTTGGTGCGGCCGAACTACGGGGTTGGTTCGGTCGAACCAGGGGTATGTTCGACCAATCCTCTTCGAATAACAAAACCCACAAAGTCTCTGACTCGAAGTTCGGCCGAACATCTCAATGGGTTTACTCGAACCCAAATGAACTTGCATTTCTCTCTGATTTGGGGTTGTTGCTGTGCGAATTGTTGACGATGCGGCACAATTGTTGCTGTAATTAATGCTGTTGGTGGCTGCTCTGTTGCGCGGCTGCTGTAATTGGTTGAGGGAGGTTGATTGCGGTGGTCGGAGTCGTGGTTTGGTGAGGTTGCTGCTGTTTGAATTGGAACAGGGGTGGCATGGGTGGTTGTTTTTGTTGTTGTTACGGTGGTGGAAATGAGGGAGCAGGGAGCTGTTGCGAGGTGAGGGTGGAAATGGTGGGTGATGGTGGTAACAACGGCTGGCTGGGTTGGTTGAGTCGATTGGTGGCTATGGTCGTGTGCGAAATGGTTGTAAATTGGGTGGCTACGGTGGTCGTTGGTGGTCAGGTGCGTGGATTGGGTGCATGAGAGAGCAGCGGTGTGGCTGATTGTGGTGGAAGGAGGCAGCAGTGGATAGGCTGGGTTGTTGTTGTGGTTTGGTTTTGGTGGACGTTTGGTAGCTGTTGTGTTGCGTGAGGGAGGCGTCAGGGGAAAGGTTGGTGCGGTGGAGGTTAAGAAAGAGATGGGGTGAAGGATAGGAGGCAGCAGCTTGGGTTGGCTCAAGTTTTGCGCCCCGAACCTTGGACCTCCGAACACGAACATGACCTTGAAACCCGGGACACCTACAACCAAAAACACGAGGGTATTACTAAGAGATAAAATAAAATAAAATAAAATAAAGGTAAAATAAAGTAAAATAAAATAAGATAAATAACACTAAACTAATAAAAATTAAATAAAACTATACAAGTAAAGAAAGTGAAATAAAATAGACTCAAAACCAATTATAATAAATAAAATTAAATTAGAAAACTATCAAGGAAAAATAAAGAACGAAATATAACAAATCAAAAGCAAATAAAATACGAAAATAAACTAAAAACTACGAAAAGAACTAAAACACGACAAAATTACCAAAATAAACTAGAAACTTTATTAAAGAGAAAACAAGAGAAAGAAAGGAAAATAAGATAAAATAAACGCGAAAAAGACTCTAAAACTACTCCTTAGGAGTGACATAAATGTCACTCATCAAATTCCCCCAAGCTAAACCTTTGCTTGTCCTCAAGCAAAGCTAAGGCAAAAGAGAACAAGATGGAATTATTTAAGGCAAAAGAAACAAAATAGAAACAAAGAGAAAGAATGTACACTAACTCACTGTCGTAGGAATCACGGATGCATTTAGCGTATGCATCAAGCCCTTTAAACCCCTAT
The DNA here is from genome assembly GCF_948465745.1 of Chenopodium album. NCBI lineage: Eukaryota > Viridiplantae > Streptophyta > Magnoliopsida > Caryophyllales > Amaranthaceae > Chenopodium > Chenopodium album. The sequence goes on from NC_137834.1 coordinate 32,298,714, forward strand.
GTCGCCAAAGAGGACGAGTAAGCTCTCGTGAGGGTTTCCTAAGAGGTTACCCCACAACTATCGACAAAAACAAAGGCAAGGCAACAAAGGAAAAAGGAAAACTAACACGAAGAGAGAAAGCAAAACACAAGTTCGTATACGGACAAGAGATAAGGACAAGTATTAATGGATGCAAACCATTCTAAATGGACAAATGAATGCACGTTCCAAGATGTCAATGGTTGATTGAAACATAACACATGCTAAGCATAGAAAACTACTTAGGACTCAATCCACCCTAGCCCCAACCAATCGGGCCACGTTCTCTCCACTAGCTTCAAATCAACCCTTAAACTAGCTTCTCAAGATTCCACGAAGGAACCGGAAAAAGATAAAGAAATGAAAAAGTTTGAGAAGGTAATCCCAACGTCTCAACTATGCATACTCTTTCCATAGGTTTGAAGTCTATCTCCCTCTACCGTTCTTTTAACCTAACCCACTAGAGTCCAAGGGTCTTTTTATTGGTTGTAACGTAGGGCTAAGGGTTTAGGCGGGGTAAAAATTTAAAATTTGGTGATAATTCCTAAGTGAAGAAAAAAGTGTGGCCGACACTCAAAAATAACTCAAGAATTCACTAAATATCAAGAAAAAATACCACTAATGCCATTCCCCCAAGCTTATTCAACACAAACACACAATATTCCAAATGGCGCCAATTTGACAAGGGAATAAACGCGTCATCAATTGTCTATCCCTAGATCAAATACAATTTATACAATCTAAACAAACCTAATACGAGTATAAGGCAAGCATAGGGGTCGAACCACAGAGAACGGTAAACACCACCAAATGTTATCGACAATTAAGCTAGTCCGAAATAGGAGATAAATAAACTAAAGTCTAAAGATGCTAAAACAAGAAATAAAACATTAAGGCGCCAAGGGAAATGGGTAGGTGAAGTTGACGCTTGACCATACAATAACAAAGTATCATATCAATGGTAAACTAAACATGCATGAATACCGAAGTAAAGGGTCCAATCTAGCCCTTTCCGGGGTCAATTGGCTTCTCCTAACATAGCCTCTATGTTTCCACATTAGAACCATATACTAGGAGGTACTATTAAATAACAATCGATAGTAATGAATCTCAACTAAGTCAACTTCCGTTACTTGTTAGTAAAGACTCATCTTTGATCAGCTAACAATGTGCACTTGCAAGAAAGACCAAAGAATATCAAGCATGCAAAGACTTTAATCACCATTAACTTAACCCCAACATTAAAAGCATGAACAATTAGCAACTACACCATCCCCACACCCTTGGCTAGGTGACTACTCACAAATCATATTGAAAACAATATCAATCATCAAATCAATAAGCATCAACATGATTAATATGAAAAGAAGAAAAATAAAAGCAAATAAGCAAAATAAAAAACAAAGGTAAAGAGAAAGAGTAAGTGATTGCTCATTAATTGAAGATGAAGGTCTACAAAGGATTGAACAAGCTCCTTCTTCAAAATCCAAGTTCATTAATGAAGAAAACCACACTTTCTCTCTCTACCAATGAAGACTAATCCTAACCTAACCTAAAACTAATTAGAGAGAAGAATAGATAGTTATTGAATGTCTCCCCTAATTACCCCCAAAATTGGGTATTTATACTAACTTAATAAAACTAGGGAAAAATAGAAAAAGAAAAGAAAAATAAAATACATTAAAAGGAAAAGTAAAAAAATCAGAAACTAAAATAAAAATAAAATAAAAGAAAGAAAATAAGAAAAGGGAAAAGAAAAAGAAAATAAAAATAAAAGAAAAAGAAAAATAAAAATAAAAGTAAAATAAACCCACCAATCCCCCACCAAAAACCTTCAGCTCCCTTTTCTTCTTCTTCGAAATTGGCTGCTTTAAAATGGGGGAATGATCCCATGTTTTGCATCTCACCAAATCAAACTAACAACCATCATCATCAAATCACTACCGCTCATCATCATTGAAAATCGGCACCAAGAAAACACCACCGTTCGATCCTCATTAAAAGCCATGTGCATAGCTCGTGAAATGGTTCGGTCGAACCATGGGTTGGTGCGGCCGAACTACGGGGTTGGTTCGGTCGAACCATGGGTATGTTCGACCACTCCTCTTCGAATAACAAAACCCACAAAGTCTCTGACTCGAAGTTCGGCCGAACATCTCAATGGGTTTGCTCGTACCAAAATGAACTTGCATTTCTCTCTAATTGGGGCTGTTGCTGTGCGAATTGGTGACGATGCGGCGCAATTGTTGCTGTAATTGATGCTGGTGGTGGCTGCTCTGTTGCGCGGCTACTGTAATTGGTTGAGGGAGGTTGATTGCGGTGGTCCGAGTCGTGGTTTGGTGAGGTTGCTGTTGTTCGAATTGAAACAGGGGAGGCATGGCTGGTTGTTTTTGTTGTTGTTACGGTGGTGGAAATGAGGGAGCAGGGAGCAGTTGCGAGGTGAGAGTGGAAATGGTGTGTGGTGGTGGTAACAACGGCTGGCTGGGTCGGTTGAGTCGATTGGTTGCTATGGTCGTGTGCGGAATGGCTGTAAATTGGGTGGCTACGGTGGTCGTTGGTGGTCAGGTGCGTGGATTGGGTGCATGAGAGAGCAGCGGTGTGGCTTATTGTGGTGGAAGGAGGCAGCAGTTGATAGGCTGGGTTGTTGTTGTGGTTTTGTTTTGGTGGACGTTTGGTAGCTTTTGTGTTGCGTGAGGGAGGCGTCAGGGGAAAGGTTGGTGCGGTGGAGGTTAAGAAAGAGATGGGGTGAAGGATAGGAGGCAGCAGCTTGGGTTGGCTCAAGTTTTGCGCCTCGAACCTTGGACCTCCGAACACGAACATGACCTTGAAACCCGGGACACCTACAACAAGAAACACGAGGGTATTACTTAGAGATAAAATAAAATAAAATAAAATAAAGGTAAAATAAAGTAAAATAAAATAAGATAAATAACACTAAACTAATAAAAATTAAATAAAACTATACAAGTAAAGAAAGTGAAATAAAATAGACTCAAAACCAATTAAAATAAATAAAAGTAAATTAGAGAACTATCAAGGAAAAATAAAGAACGAAATTTAACAAATCAAAAGCAAATAAAATATGAAAATAAACTAAAAACTACGAAAAGAACTAAAACACGACAAAATTACCAAAATAAACTAGAAACTTTATTAAAGAGAAAGCAAGAGAAAGAAAGGAAAATAAGATAAAATAAACGCGAAAAAAACTCTAAAACTACTCCTTAGGAGTGACATAAATGTCACTCATCAGTTCTATAATCAGCAAAGGATCCGTTTACACACAGAAAGACTCACATTCAAAGTAAAAGCAATAGTTGCGAATTTATTTAAATGACATGGTTATCCAAGCGTTGAGTCAAGAAATTCTTGGTTATAAACAAACACTTCCTTAACATAATAAACTCACTAAGTTCAAGTCATGGGCTTGATTTGCGTTCCGAACATCTTTAGCAATATCACATCGACAAGAACGTACTTAAGGCGCTATTAGATAGGCTCTTGATAGTTGCTCGATTTTGAATCATTCTAAGACAAGCAAATCTTACTTGTTGAAACCGACAAAGGAGAGAGCTATTGTTCTTGGTATAGACAATTGACTCCGGAAGCTAAAGAGGATTCAATTACTTCAACGTTTCACAAAAGATTTTGAAAGAATATGGCTATATTCATCAAATGTGAACAAACTTGACCTGAGTAGCTCAAGAGTCAAGTGAAGTACATAATCGACTTGGAAAGATATCAAAACATCTAGATTAGATAGAGCGATGTTTGATTGAGCCAAGCGTGACCATCTCAAAGCTATGAATGGAAATTATACATAAACAACTTCACAAAAAACATGGTATGTCCTCATGGAGACCTCGATGTCATTTGAAAATGACTCGAACAATGACGGTTCACAAACCTTCCCATAAAGTTCTTACAGATTTGCACAAATGACTAATGTTACACTAAACAAAATGTCGAAGTTAAGAAAGGACGCCATATTTAGTTATGGATAAAAATAACTTCTAAACGTTTTTCAAGTATTTGTCTAAGGTTCTTAGTCTCAGTGGTAGTTCACCGGCTTAATGAAAGCTAGGTGGCTCAGTGAGAGCTGAATGGTTGAATAAAGACTAAGATAGCTCAAGTGGGAGCTAACTGTTTGTTTCACAACAAACTTCTAACCAAAGACAATATACATGTCTCTTTGTAAGTAATCGAGGGTTAGATAGGTCGTTAAGCTACTACCCTAATCAAATTAGAAATTTATAATACCTAAACTTACACTAAACTAGTTAGTGGCAAGTAAAGGGTCAAACCACAAAGACTAAGTGTATCAGTTTGTGCAAATTAGACTAGTAGGAAAGGTTGTGAGATAGAGAGAGATTAAACCAAACACTACTAAGAGCAAATAACTAAAACTAGGGAAAGTGGAATCCAATTACATCAATGCATTCAACAACATCATACAATTAGATGAAAATAACCTCAATTAGGAACATCAACACATTTAACTCACTCTCGCACAATTAATAATGTTAATTATCCTACTAAACTAATTCACTATCGTGCAACTAGCCTAGCAAAGGTATGGAAGAATTTAGGGCTCTCAACCAACTCACTCTCGCACAATTGATTGAAAGCACAATTAAGAGCATAGAATCGATTAGCTAGAAAGATTCCAATCCATAAAATCATCATCCATACACAATAATCAAGAAACCATTTCATACTAATCACAATCAATCATTCGATTCATTAATATAACCTTCATCCAATTCCCTAGAATAAGACCTAAGCTAGCATAATGAAGATAGACATGGAAAACAAGGTAAAATAAGAATAAAAACAAGACTAAACAAACAAACTAATTAATCTACTCAAATCAACAAACAAAAAGCAAAAACTAAGAATTAAGCAAAGCAATAAAGATGAGAGAAAGTTAGAAAATGCTCATTGAATAGATGAGAAGAAGTTCCACAAAGTTGCTTTTTCAACCTCTCAAAAACTCTATTGAAATCCAAGCTTTCTCTCTCTAAAACTACTCCTAAACTAGAGAGAGAAAATCCTAATCTAACCCTAAGAGAGAGAAGCTCTCCTAAAACTAGGGAAAAATATCTAAAAAAAATGATGTTCTCCCGTACAAAAACAAGGCTCGCAAATATAAAGGAATTCGCGAAAAAGCTGAACAAGGGATCGCTATGCGCCCTCGCACAAATCTGTGCGCCCGCGTAATGTAGTTGCGCGCCCGCGCATTTGTGGGTTGTGCGGCTTGTGCTTGGGTGTGTGCGCCCGTGCTGCTGGTTGCGCGCCCGCGCGGTATGTTTGTGCGCCCCCGCATATGTTGCGCGCAGGCCGCGCAAAACTTTCTGCCTCGATTCTACAATTTCGCCTCTTTTGCGCGGGTTCTGACAGGGCTGCGCGCCCACATAATCCAGCCGCGCGCCCGTGCACATTGTGCGCGCTCTTGCACCTTGCTTTCTTCGATTCTTCTCTCGTGCTTACTTGGATTCTTCTATGCAATCCAAGACTTCAAATACCTAAGCACAAACACCAAGGGAAGCAATAAGGTATAGGGAACGGTGCAAACACGCAATGAAGGCAAGCATTCAAGAATATACGCGATTTCATTAAAAAAAAGACATCGAGACATGTATGCACGCATTATTTGAACAAAACAACTACAAAACACCTCAAGACAAGCTATAACAAAGCATAAACACTACCCTAAGCATGACATAAATGTCACTTATCAAACTAAATACTTAAAATATAAACATAGAAAATAAGAGAAACTTAAATAAATTAACAAAAGAAGCTAAAAACTATTAAAAACTACTAAAATACATAAAATAGTGATCAAATAAGGAAAATAAGAAAAAAAAGTGAAATAAAGCGTAAAACTAGGGAAATTATTAGAAACTAAACCAAAAAATAAGCATAAAAATACCCTAAAAGTGACATAAAAGGTACTTATCAGTAAGCATTCAAGTGAGACTAGAGGCATTACCTCCACAACCTAATTGAGAATATAAAGTTTGTTGCTCTAAGTGGTGTCTTTCTGGAAAATAACACGTTTCCAAAATGACAAGTGGGAGGAAAATGAACTCGATCACCATCAAGCTTAGCAACAAACTAGAACAGAAAATCACATAAGTCCTTAAAAGGACTTCGTGAGAATGCTTTACAAGTGCCTTAAAAGAGAATTCATTACTCACAAAACATCAGAAATTTTGGAGTAAGATCAACATAATAAAAGGGATTTGGAAGCTCCTTGAAACTCAATGTTTAATGCAATTGCCCCGTATAGGTATAGAATTCACCAAAGGCTTGGATTGAATCCTATAAATTTCTATTGAATTAGAAATAAACCTAAAACTTACAAGCATACTATTTACTATTAGATAGTAAAGGAATAATGTATTGTAAGATAGCTATGAAAAATCCAAATTCCGAATAATGGTTAAAGGCCATGAAAATCAGAAACAGACCCCATGTTTTGAAAATCATGTTTGAAACTTGATTATTTTGCATGAAAGGTGAAAGACCCATTGATTGCAAATAAGTTTTCAACTAGAAAATTAACAAATGTGGAAATGTATATGCATACATAGCTAGATTGTTTGAAAAGGATATAATTAAATTCACGGAGTTGATTTTAACACAAACCCATTCACCAATCGGAATGCTTAAGTCTTTTCGTGATTGATCTAGAAAAATTGAACATATGACATACGGCAAAATAGATACCAAAACCGCCTTCCCAAAATAGGATTTTGGAAGTGACTATTATGGAATAGTCTAAAGGTTTTGAAAATCTAAATAATGCTAGATTTGAAGGCAAGCTCAAGGAATCCATCATGGAATTAAAGGAAGCATTGCATATAGCAATTGGAACATGTTTTCTCATAAAGTTAATAAGAGGAATAGCTTCTGGAGAAACATTGAAATTCTAATGAATAAGAAGTTTAGCGGGAGCAAAAGTAAAGGTCAAATGAGAAGTTTACAAACTCTATTGTGAAACAACTATCAAATGCTAAATGTTTAGATTTGAAAGTATTTTGACAATGGACCAAGCTAAAGGCGATACTTAGTATACATATTGGGAATTAAGTTCTATGGTATAAAGTTAATTAAATGTTTAAACGAGTAATGGAATTTACCATATTAAACATGAAGGAATTTGAAAGGCTTTTGACCCATATGTATAAAACTAAGTAAATGTTTAAACTAAATAAAAGTAAGGCTAAATTCTAAGTCAAACAAGAAAGACTCGAATATGAGACTTTCAACCATATCACATAGCGAACAATTTAGCAAAGACTTAGTGAAACTAAATGAGCTAAAATGTAAAATTGATGGGATAAAGATTTAGAACCATTCTATAATTAAATGCATCATGTAAAGCTATGATATGGAATCGTTACACAACTTAACTTGCTTAGAGCATGTGAAGTACGTATATAGTACCAATCAACTTGAATCTAAGCATTAGATTATAGTCAAGAACATCCAAAACACATGGGTGAGTTAGAGGATGAGTTCTTGACGCGTGGAAACAAATATAATTTGAGCATTGATGATGCAAGCATAAACCTTAAATAAGGATGAAATCCTTAATATGGAAGTCATTTGTAAGCATGAGGTAAGAAGCGTCGTGGCTTGAGAAATGGTAACATGGATGTGCATCCATGTATAATGTGCGGAAATTTAAGGTAAATTTCTATGATCACAAGTGATTAGGGTATTCCAAATTATTGTGAGCCGTTGGGAGTGAAACCCAAGCAAGGCATCCTCAAGAAGTCTACTAAAGTATATGATGAGAATATTGTTTCCTAAAAAAGAAATAATAAGGAAAATGTTAAATGAAATGTTTGTTGTTGAACGTTGATGATTGTAGGTTGTCAAGATTAAGGTCACAAATCATGAAAAATGAGTGGCAGCCATTGCTTGGACAACAAATCCTAGATCACATGTAATCCATTAACACTCTTAAAATTTTATCATCTTATTATGGAAATGGTGGATAATCAAAATGCTAAGTTTTGCAAAGTAATTATAACTAAACTTATGCAATAAGTGAACGACAACATTCACAAATTGCGTGAAAGAAATCAAGCGTATTGGATATGGGTGTGTTTTCTATAAATGTTTTTTAAAGAGTACTACTCTTAAAACATTTGGGAAAACCATTTATCATAAGATAAAACATTGTGAAGTTTTATAGTGGAATAAAATTTTTCTAAATATTCCACAAAACTATTTAATTGTGGTTTAGAATTAAATAATGAGTCCATTCGATTTTAAAGAATATTTAAAATAGGGTATCAAGACAATGTCTTGGATAAAGAAACACTATTAAGTGAACATTGAATATTTTAATCGAAAATTATCCCTAATCAAGGTTATTTATATGGTGGACGATTAATGACCAATAGAGATTAGTGTGTAGTATGATTTATAGCACCATTTCTTGTGCTATGAGGACATAAATCATTTGCACATGTATTGATTTAGAACCATACTGGATCGACCGATGAGAATTCTTTAAAATATTCAAAATCGTCATAAGTATATTTCTCATTATTGCTATTGGAACTCTTTTCCTAGACCATGAGTATTGTGAGGTCACTTGTTTGAGTACTAGTCCGTTTTTTGTATCGGTCAAACGTCTGCCATAATTAGGGATTATAACGACGGCTATCAGGCGGCTAGGTCCTCTTAGTAACAGAAGCTACATTTCAAGACTGGGAATGTCCCCCTACTAATAATAGGGAACCCGTCTTGTTGTTTACATGGCCTCTCGAAGAGCGAGACGTTGAAAATGAATGGTTGTGCTCAAATGGATTTTAGAAATCATCTGCTTATTGACAGTCAAGCTTGGATTTTGAGAAACACATTTGGACATAACAGGGATGACGAATAATCTTACCCTGTAGTTCATTAAGAGACTTAGAAAAGGGGCTATACACTGAAAGCTCACTTGTCCGGAAGGACAAGTGGGAGATTGAAAGGAATGGTGTCCTTCGAACAAGTTTATTATTCTGATAGTGGGTTCAGAATTATTAGAAAGCTAATATATTCAGTAAGGTCAAGTGATTGGAATGCCTAGGTGGAGGCTGCTTCCGATTAGTAATATCAATGTATAAATAATATTACAGCTTAATCTTGACTAAACCCTTCGGGTCACACCCAAGTAATGAACGAACCGACACGATGAATTAATTCGGAAGAATTAATGAGTCCCCCGAGTAACAAATACTTAGAAGTCGGAAATTCGAGCTTGGAGCGTCATAATCGAGCGTCGGAGAATCTGAAATCTCGAGCCAAAATTTAGGATTTGGTGAGACAGGAAAATACTTCAAGTAACAAGTAAAATCCTAGCTACGCAAAAGGCTAGGAAAGCGCGCCAAGTAGGAGCGTGCCACGTGGCAACACACGTGGAAAAACGCCACGTGGAAGCACGCATGGCAGCCGCCACGTTGGCAGCCACATAGTGGCATCCACCGAGTGGCAGCATGGCACGTGGCAGCGCCTCACGTTGGAAGCGTACCTCGTTGGCAACGCACCACGGTGGCAGCGCATGTGGCAAGGGTCGTGGACCTGGGTGATGGGTCATGGACACGGGCCAAAAGAAAGTTGCCAACCAAACCCAACTAGGGTCTCAAGGTTGGGTGACACATGGTTAGTTAACAATGCATGTGAAATGCCTTGGGGACCAAGTGAGAAAGTGGTCCTCACCTAACCATGTGACACTTGTTACTTACTCCTTGGTTTATTTAACTAAGGGTTGAATTCATCAATCTTTCCATGTGGAATGTTTTTGTGAAAAAGTCCCATATTGAAAGATGAGTGGAATTCACAAACTATCCTTCCTTATAAATATCCAAAGCATGGCTTGAGAATTCTTTGCTTGAGTAGGAGTTCAATAGGGCATTGCATTTGCAAAAACCCTTAAACTCATATAATACTCGAGTTTTGGTCGGGCCTCGCTAACCTCGAGGCAGCAGACCTAAAAGTTGGAAGTCGTTTTTGCGGATGGATTTCGGAAATCCACAAAACAAAACATGATTCAGAACAATGAAATCAAATAATAACTAGATGAACTAATAAGATTAATAAAAATAATTAACAATAAAGCAAATAAATAAAGATAAAAGAAAGGATTAGAGATTATTAAAGAGAGAATTAATGAATGATGAAAGCTTGAAGTATTGCATGATTGAAGATTAAACTTGACCAAAGTTGAATATAATAAAGGAAACTTGAGTAATAATCCACTTTCTCTCTCTAAGATTAGGGCTAAATGTTGATAAGATAAAAGATGATTACAAAATTGAATAAGGGGCTATTTAAATGCATCACAAAGGACGAAAACAAAACATCAAGGAGAGCCCTCTAGCACGCAGCCACACATTCTCTAATCTTGGTACGAATTTGCTTAACCCAGCAACCCGCGCCCGCGGCTGAAAGTAGGAGTGAACTCTTTCAGGGCGCGGCACGGCATCTCCGAGTTCCTGGTCAATTTTCAACAAAAAGTGTCGCGCCCACGATCCTTGGCTCCGCGCCCGCGGCTCCACCATGGCCAAAACACCCTCCTTGAACATCTCATTTTTCCTCCATAGCTAAACATGCATCCATAGGTTCATCCTAAAGGGCCAACATCCTACAAAACAACGAAGAAAGACTAAGAAGACCAAAGGAAGAGGGCAAAAAGGAAAGGAAACATGAGAAGGGCTAAGAAAAAACAAAAGTAGGGTAAAATGCTTAGAAAAGGCCCAAACAAGTGCAAATGAGGGGAGAATCCATAGAGAAAAAGTATAAAAGAGTGGCATAAATGCCGCTCATCAAAATCCCGCACACTTGCCTCTTGCTTGACCTTAAGCAAGGAAAAATAAAACAAAGAGACAAACACAACAAGAATAGCATGACAAGGTTTTAGAAAAACCAATAAAGCCTCAAGGTAGCAAATGCTCCATTTATACCCAAACGTAGAGACATGCATCAAAGAATACTTACCTTTCTCAATTCAAAGAGGGGAAACACGTTCTAAGATGCTCAAGGTTGAAAGAGACAAACCTAAGTTAAGCATAGAGAACTAATTATTTCATTCTCCACCCTAGCCCCAACCAAGACGGTCCACGTTCTCTCCACTAGCTTCAAATCATCCCTTAGTTAGCTCCTCATGATTCCTCGAGGGAACCGGAAAAGAAATTTTATGTGGAATCATAAGGTCATCCCGACATCTCAACTATGCGCACTCTGTCCATAGGGTTGAAATCTATCTCTCTCCACTGGTCTTTGACCTCGCTCCTCTAAAGTCCAAGGGTCTTAACTAGGGTTGTAATGTCATAGCTAATTGTTATGGTTGGGAATCAATTTGAAAATTTTGGTGGCAAATCCTAAGTGAACCAAAAGAGTGGCCATTTCTTAAGAACAACCTAAGAATTGAGCCTAAACTCAAACTACAACCTTTAATACAAATCTCACAACATTACTCCATCCCTTTTCATCATTTTTTTACCACTTCACTTTGTTTTCTTGAATTGCATCTTTCTTCTCAAGCCTTTTTGCATATTCTTTTCATGTTCAACTTTTAAAACTATACTTGAACCAATTTACACATCTTTTTTGCTCATATCCAACACTCTCAAAACTCAAACATCACAAGCCAATGCTTCACTAATTAGAAGGGTCGGTAGGACATAGGACGATAGGTTTGTAATATGGTTAAGTCAATAAAGGGGAATAAGGCTCAAATTGGTTAGCAAGTAAGTTGATGCAAAAATGAAAACCAAATTTATAACAAAACATAAGGAAAACAAAGAAAAATGAGAACTGCCCTTTTCCTCCTCTAGAGTTGCTTGGTCACGATCTTGGGAGCTAGAGTCCAACACAAGGATTAAGATACGCATAGTCAAGGATCCTAAATGCCGCTCAACAAGATTGATGAAGGCTTGAACAATATTAGACCTCACAAAGGGTGAGAAGTAAGAAAATACCAACTAAAGGGAATCCTATCCACTTTAGAGAGCAACACCATCTTACCATTTTCCCGTGAACTAGGGGTTCAAACGTCCTCAAAAGTCCTAAACCGTTCTTCCTTAGCTTAAAATGTGTCTAACTCAAACCTAAGAATTTTCAAACCGTGTAAACCCTCATTAACTAGGAAGATAAGCATTCAAAGACACATCATCATGAGAGGCATACCAGTCCAAATTAATGAGCAAATTCCAAATTAAAAATCATTTCAACTTGTCATAGTCATGCTTGTCACACAAAAAAGGGGAAAACAAAAAAAAAAGAAAGTGCAAAATGTCAAAAAGGTTCTCAAACGAGGCATAATAATCCAAATAAATCCCAATCCTCATACAAGTGTTCGTTCGATAACAACATCAATGATCCCAGGTTCCATAGAACCAAAAGAAAACATCCTTGAACCATTCAACTTCTTCCTGAGCTAAACCTAAACTAAGCACTCAAAGAAAGAGTAAAGAGAGAAAAAGAAAGATCTCACCCAAATGTCTCTTAAAGAAAAATAGAGCAACCAAACCATTTACCAAAACGCCAAATCTCCAAATGTTACTTCCATCGTTCTTCAAAGCTACAAAAAGGAGAGAAAGAAAAACCAAAAACAAACACTTGATAAAGGAAAAATCGCGTTGTTAGACAACTACACCTAAATCAAATACAATTTATAACACTCGACTTATCCTAATACAAGTATATGGCAAGAAGAGGGATCGAACCACAGGGAGAAACACATAAACACCACATTCATCACTAGACTTTTAGCTATCTCATGACAAAGAACAGGAATGACTAAGAGATTAAACTAAAGGTAAAACGAGTTAAAATCAATATAACTAAACACCAAGGGAAATGGGTAGATGTAGATGCCACTTGATCATACAATAACATAAAAGAAAATCAATAGTGAACTAAACATGCATGAATATCGAAATAAGGTCCAATCTAACCGCCTTCCGGGGTTAATCGGTTTCTCCTAACATATAGCCTCTATGTTTCCAAACTAGAACCATATATTGGGAAGTGCAATCAAAGAACAATCTATAGTAATGAACCTTAACTAAGTCAACTTCCGTTCCTTGTTAGCAAATATTCACCTTTAATTAACCCACAATGTGCACTTGCAAGAAGATCATAGAATATAAAGCATGCAAAGATTTTTAATCACAATTCACTTAATCCCAATATTATAAGCATGAACAATTAGCAACTACACCATCCCCACACCCTTGGCTAAGTGACTTCTGACAAATCATGTTGAAAACAATATCAATCACCAAATCAATAAGCATCAACATGATTATTAAGCAAAGAAGAAAAATCAAAGTAAATAAATAAAATTAAATGCAAAGGTAAAGAGAAAGAGTAAGAGATTGCTCATTAATTAAATTTGAAGATCTACAAAAGATTAAACAAGCTTCTTCTTCAAAATCCAAGTTCATCAATGAAGAAATCCAAACTTTTTCTCTCTACCAAATGAAGACTAATAGTGTTTCTCTCTCTAGATTAAGCTAAAAATGCAGAAAGTTAAAACTAAGTTAATCTAAATAACATCAAAAAGTTCTAAAATGAAACTTATATAGTCCGTACACAGCTAGTTGAAGTAGGGGAGTGGTCCGAACGAACATTGGGAAGGTTTGACCAGACTACAGGGTAGGTTCAGCCGAACCATGGGTAGGTTCGGTCAAACTCCTCTGAATCTGGTCTGGTCGAACTTCTGAGGTTCGACCACTCCTACAAAATCACCAAAATGCAACTTGTCTCTGCCTTGACGTTCGGCTGGACAATGGAGCAGGTTCAGCCACACCCTGGTTCGAACACACCTTCAGGAGGTTCGGCCGAACCTCTCCTTTACCTTGCTTATCTTCAGCTTTCCTTGAACTTTAGCTTTCTCCTTTTAAACACCCTGGTTCCTACAAAGAATTAGCATGGAAATCAAAGTAAAGAGTAGGAAAAAAGGGCAAAATCTAGGAAAGAAGATGCATAAAGGGAAATGGAACTAAGTGCAAAGAAAAGGATGCAAACAAGCCGCAAATGTGGGAAAGTTACCATTAAAATGAACCGTAACCATGGCATAAATGCCACTCATCAACTTCCCCCATACTTGCCTTTTGCTAGTCCTCGAGCAAGGGATACCAAAACAATAAGAAAGTCACAACAAACATAACATAACAAGGGTTAAGTAAAACAACTTAAGCACTTAGGTAGAAAATGCTCCATTTGAACTCGAACGAAAAGACATGCACCAAAGAATACTCACCTTTCTTAATTCAATGAGGGAAAACACGTTATAAGATGCTCGCGGTTGAAAGAGACAAACCTAAGCTAAGCATAGAGAACTAATGACTTCACTTTCCGCCCTAGCCCCAACCAAGACGGTTCACGTTCTCTCCACTAGTTTAAAGTCATCCCTTACCTAGCTCCTCATGATTCCTCAAGGGAACCAGAAAAAAATATTTTAATGTGGAATCATAAGGTCATCCCGACATCTCAACTATGCATACTCTCTCCATAAGGTTGAAATCTATCTCCCTCCACCGATCTTGGACCGCGCTCTTTCAAGTCCAAGGGTCTTAAATAGGGTTGTAATGTCATGGCTAGGGGTTAAGGTTGGGAATCAATTTAAAAATTTTGATGGCAAATCCTAAGTGAAGCAAAAGAGTGGCCATCTCTCAAGAACAACCTATGAATTGAACCTAATCTCAAATTACAACCTTCAATACAAACCTCACAACATTAATTCATCCTTCTTCATTTGTTTCATTCTTTTTTCATCATTTTTTTTTTTGTTTTCATTTCATTTTTTTAATCTTTTTTTTTATTTTTTTTTAATGTTTTCATTTCATTTTTTCATCATTTTTTTTCTTTTCCCTTTTTTATTTTTTTTTCTTTTTTAACTTCACTTGGTTTTCATGTGTTGCAACCTTCTTTACAAACTTTTTGCATATTCTTTTCATAACCAACTTTCAAAACCTTACTTGAACCGATTTACACAACTTTAATTTCTTGCTCTAAACCAACACTCACAAACTCGAACCTCACAAGCCAATGCTTCACTAACTACAAGGGTCGATAGAACATAGGCTGATAGGTTTTTAATATGGCTAAGTTAAGAAAGGGAAATAAGGCTCAAATTGATTAGCAAGTAGGTGGACGGAAATATGAAAACTAAATTTGTAACAAAATATAAAGAAAATAAAGAAAAATGAGAAGAAATGCCCTTTTCCTCCTCTAGAGTTGGTTGTTCATGATCTCGAGAGCTAGATACCAACACAATGATTAAGACATGCATATATAAGGATCCAAAATGCCGCTTACAAGAATGATGAAGGCTAGAACAAATGACGCTCACATGTGTAGACACCTAAAAATGTCTCCCCAAAACCAAACTCGATGATGAACAACCTTTCACTGCCATTATTGGTCGGGTTGAGTATTTAATCTTGGAGTGCTTAAATCCATGTTCATTCCCAATACATTTCATAAACCAACCCAATTCCTAGCCCATTTCCCCAAAATATAACTTATTTTCCTCTTTTCGTGCCTTTAAACCCAAAATAATTCATTTCGTGTTCTTTTTATAAAATCGTTTAATCCAGTTTATTTTGGTCCATAATATGGGTCAAATGATTGAATAGTTGGATGGGGATTTAAAAGAGCTTTCAAACGATATATTCTAAGCCCAAATCCGAGTTATAACGAATAAGTTATGGCCAAAATATTAAACTGAGCCCAAACCGAACCTAAACCCACCTTGCCTACGACCCAATGATCATGTAGAGGGTAAAAATTATTTAATCCCATTCCTAAAAGAATTAGAATTAATTAGAAGCTTCTATAAGTTTGGAACCCATTACCAAACTAAACACAAGGTACACTAATGACTTGAGGCGCCTTTGGAACCCATTCATTCCCCATTTACCATTCTATCACATATCCATTTTTTCATCAACAACTTTGAGCCTCGTCTAACGTTTGGCCTTCATTTTTTCAACCCACATTCACTCAACCATGGGATTGGAAGATGTGCAAAAAGCAAATAAAAAAAAAGCAGCAAAGCAAAAATAAAACAATATATAAAGGCAAGTGTTCCAATGTCTTTGATACGAACACATCTCGAATTGCGTCTCTTATCGAGTGCTTGGTATCCCCCTGAGAAACATGAATGCTAAGTGAGTGATGGACCGCATGATCTGAGATTGCCTACATTGATTCAAAAGAATGAAAAAAAAAATTTAAATTAAACTTGCAAAATTCAAAATTTTCAAATTCACAATTACACATTTTGGGGATTCTCTTGGGTCTTGAGCCTTTCACTCCTTTCTTCCTTAAACCATCAGCTTAACCACATTACAACCCTTGAAAGACCTCTTTGAGGTGTACACAAACTTGTGCAAAGTTCGGTTAGAGCTACGTTCGGCCTAATTCCTAACGGATACGTAGGCAACCTAACATCGAGGTGCGGCCACATTCATATTCATATCCACGCATGATCGAGTCAAAGAATATACAATGCTTACCCCTACCCATCTAGAGCTAGAATTGGGGGCTTGAACCCTCATCATTTAGCCTACCTAGCCTAAAGATTCATCATCTTTGACTATTCTCACATCTCTTTCCATCGCCATAACCCTTGCAGCCAGCCTTAGTATCACTATCACACACTTCACTCACACTCACACATCCATATCCATATCAGTCATCCTTCTCTTTAAGAGCCCTTTATCATGAAGTCTTGTTTTAACACTGTGCATGTTTCATCATATTTAAGACAACATTCATTAGAAGAAACATTGTATACTTGCTTAGCTTCCTAACCTGAGCAATATTCATTGTTTCATGTATCGCATAATATGCTGAGAAACATTTACATATAAATGATTTTTAATCATACAAAGAATATCGTGCTTAGCTCCTTGACCTATGCAACGTTCATTATGCAATAATCACTTCATCTGTATACGTGCTTAGCTTCGAGACCTAAGTGACGTTCAAGATCGTTTCTTTACACCATAAATGATGCTTAGCTCCAAGACCTAAGTTAATTCATCTATCGTGTCACATGATGTAATTGTCCTTAGCCTCCTGGCCTAAGGACATGCATCATGCATACATTACTTTCAAGAAAAGCAATTCAATCCATGCGATTCATTTGGTCTTGCTCAACGAGGAAGTTCAAAACTTCTTTCCTTTTTTAGCGTCTATTCTTTTGGGGAAGTTTAAAAAAAAATCAAAATTTTCTCATCGAGGGAAGTTCGAAAATAAAAGTTCATTTATCACATCTTTCTTTTTCGGGAGAAAGTCGATACCCTCCACTCATGACAAAAATTGATGGAAATTTTTTGCTTTTGCATCTTTGTTTGCTTGTGTCTGCACACACACATACACACACACACACTCACAAGTCGTACACATGTCATGTCACATCAAGTCAAACTTGGTCAAGTCAGTTGTTCAAGTCAATCACATATATACGAGTCCCTTGGCAAATTTAATTTTGCAGGTCTCATCTACAGCCCACGTCCGGGGACAAGCGGACCATCTACATCCCACGTCCGGGGAAAAGTGGATCATCTACAGCCCACGTCCGGGGAAAGCGGACCATCTATAGCCCACGTCCGGGGACAAGCGGACCATTTACAGCACACGTTCGGGGACAAGCGAACCATCTACAACCCACGTCCGGGGACAAGCGGACCATTTACAGCCCACGTTCGGGGACAAGCGAACTAACTATAGCCCACGTCCGGGGACAAGCGGACTATCTACAGCCCACGTTCGGGGACAATCGAACCACCATCATTTCATGACGCAAGGTCTCGATACACAGAGACTTGCAATCTCATCATCTGTCGACTTTCCTCAAGCATGGAAAGCATTATCGGTGGATTTATTCAAGCATAGAAAAACACCAAAATCATATGTCGACTTTCCTCAAGCAAGGAAAGTGTCATCCGGTAGGTTTCTTCAGGCTTAGAAAGCTACCAAACTCATCTGTCGGCTTTCCTCAAGCATGGAAAGCATTTCAACAAACGTCATCCGGTGGATTCCTTCAAGCATAGGAAGTTACCAAACTCATTTGTCACCGATACAATGGTTTCAGATAAGCGTTCTATCCCTTTACTCTTTTATCTGTGGAATTAACATTTTCTACAAGTATCGGCGTATACAAAGTAATTTAGGATCGCAGAACGTCTTAAATAATTCTCCGTCCCTATCGAATATTTTGACTATCGTTTTCGAAACTGACGTTTCTACAAACTCAGTCAAAGTGGGGGCTTCTGTAGACACCTAAAAATGTCTCCCCAAAACCAAACTCGATGATGAACAACCTTTCACTGCCATTATTGGTCGGGTTGAGTATTTAATCTTGGAGTGCTTAAATCCATATTCATTCCCAATATATTTCATAAACCAACCCAATTCCTAGCTCATTTCCCCAAAATATAACTTATTTTCCTCTTTTCGTGCCTTTAAACCCAAAATAATTCATTTCGTGTCCTTTAAAATCATTCATTTCGTGTCCTTTTTATAAAAACGTTTAATCCAGTTTTTTTAGGTCCATAATATGTGTCCAATGATTAAATAGTTGGATGGGGATTTAAAATAGCTTTTCAACGATATATTATAAGCCCAAATCCGAGTTATAAAGAATAAGTTATGGCCAAAATATTAAACTGAGCCTAAACCAAACCTAAACCACCTTGCCTACGACCCAATGATCATGTGGAGGGTCCAAATTATTTAATCCCATTCCTAAAAAAATTAGGATTAATTAGAAGCTTCTATAATTTTCTTAAAGATCTTAATTATCGTTTTTGAAAACATAAGATTAAAGAATTTGAAATTGAATAAAACTTTTCTTTTTGAAAATCCTAATTTTATCCAAATTGAAAGACGTTCAAAGATAGACAGATATTATTTTAGTGCCTCATAGTTTTTATCCAAATTATATATGGTTGGATAGCCCTTGAAATTATCTTTCCAATGATATTTTATAATATCAATTCTGAGCTATAAAATATTTTAATATGATTCTATTGGGTTAGAAAGTAGACTTCAAGAGCTTTCCAACTATATCTTATTTATCTTATTCCAATTTCTGGATCAATAGATATGATAAAAACAAAAACCGCAAAAACTTCTGTCTATCGAGTTTTATTCCGATTTAATTCGGATCTTATCTTAATTCTTCAACCCCTCTTTTTTCTCTATAAATACAGGTCATATCACCCCTTTTTCAAGAATCAACAAGCTTGATCATCAAATCCTTCTCTCTTCCTCTCTTTTACACCAAAATTCTTCTCTCTCTCTCTCTCTCTCTCTCATATTCTAAGCCTTAAACCTATATTCATAATTACACCATTCTTCCCTTAAGCACTCCAAGGAGTCTATACTAAACCCGAGGTTCCGTCCTTAAACCAAGGCGTGAAAGGTATAAATAACTGAGGGTTTGGACCAAATCAAATATATATTAATTTAATTTAATTTTCATTTGCTTTATATTTTTTATTGAAGTTACTAACAGGTTATTCACGATGTAGCAATTTAAAAGAACGCGCAGAATGTGAGTAATTAATTAATTTAATTACTCTTATTTTATTTTATATTGCTAGTATCATGATTAGATTATTTTATATTTGATTTGACTAACAAATTATTGTTGAATTGCTTCCAATATTAATGTTTATTCTATTATTATTTATCGATCACTATATTGCATGTTTAAAGGGAATATGTAATTGGAAATCACGCCTAATAAGATAATTTGGACAACCGGTTTAGGTTCCTTTTTAATCTTGTTGTTAATTCAAGTGATCACAATATTTTAGAACTATGTGTTGCATTAATATTAAACCAATTTAGCTTAATAATAGTTTGGAGCAAATTGAATTTTTGTTTGCATGCCTTTGAGATCGCAGGAATCATTTTTCACAATAAGAATCGAGTAGAGGCCAATACGGGCGAATGTGACTCCATGACTCACTTCGTACCATCATCCCCGATCCTCCTTTTGTGGTTCCGAACCATATGGAGTTAGTAATCTCATGGATTATGAATGGGGTGTAACCTTCACGGTTCAATCGTTGTTGCCTATCGTTGTCCCTTATTCGTGGTTGCCTTTTATGATCCGTGAACGGTTTACAAGTTCCTTAAAAACTTGTTAGCGCCTCCCTACTTTCCTTGTCTCTAATCGTATTATGTCAATTCCCACTTCCTATGAGTGCCAAGCATATTCACACAGGCTTTAATGTAGGCGCACTTCGAGCGACGCCTACAACATGGGATAAGAAATAAGTAAATACTAACTAGAGGGAATCCTATCCATTATAGAGAGCAACTCTATCTTATTACTTTCCCGTGAACTAGGGGTTCAAATGTCCTGAAAAGTTCTAAACTGGGCTACCTTAGCTTACAATGTGTCTACCCTAAGCATTCTCAAACCGTGCAAACCCTCATCAACTAAGAAGATAAGCATTCAAAGACACGTCACCATGAAAGGCACACAAGTCCAAATGAATGAGCAAATTCAAAATCAAAAATCATTTCAACTTGTCATAGTCATGCTCGTCACAAAAAAAAAAGGAAAACAAAACAGAACAAAAAAAGGAAGAAATTGAAAAGGTTCACAAACGAGGCATATAATCAAAGTAAAACCCAATCGTCATACAAGTGATCGTTGATAACAACATCAACGATCCCAGGTTCCTTTGAACCAAAATCAAGCAACCTCGAACCATTCAACTTCTTCTTAAGCTAATCCTAGACTAAGCACTCAAAGAAAGAGAAAATAAAAGAGAGGAAAGGTCTCACTAAACGCCGCTTGAAATGGAAGACAAGATAATATATACAATCTCACCAAGGGAGCTCATGTTGCTCTTTAACTTCCTTCGTCTCCGCTTTCAAGCTTCAAGAAAAGTGAGCCAAAACAAAAGAAACTATGACAAAACAAAAAAAAGTAAAAAATCAAAGAAAAAGACTAAAGTTATATATAAAAAGAAAAAAAATAAATAAAAAGTTATCTACAAAGTTTGGATTAAGGGAATTTGAATTGTCGGGAATTATGGATTTTTCCTTCAGAGCATCTTCGCCTACACAACACTCAAGAATCATAGAAAATCATCAAAAATAAACAAAAATCATCATAAAAACATCATCATAACATCACCATCATCACCATCACATCATCATCATCATCACATCACCATCATCATCACAACATCATCATCATCATCATCACAACATCATCAACTACAACAAGGCCACTATCCTCAATAGTCCTCCTCATGTACAATCTACTACCCTACCACACTACCCTCCTATGTACAGTTCAACCAACCAAAAGGAACATCCTCCCCCAAACTAGTCTTTTGCACGTCTCGAGCAAAATTTAAAAGTTAGAAGTTCTGGGGGGGGAGGAAGGGAACCCTCATCATGGGTTCCTATCTCCTTGCCTTCTAGGTTGAGGGGGGTTATCAAAATCAAACCCGGGAGTCTCCATAAACGGGTGGAAGGGTTGGTTGAAATGCTCATAAGGTTACCCATGGCCACCCCAACAACCATCGAAAGGATTTGGGGTTGATGTGGAAGCCGGATCATAAGCCGGATCACACCCACCTAAGCAATATGGGTTGTATGGTGGGTTGCCAATACGTTGGGAAGGGTCGATGTTACCTTCCCAATAGGGGTAGTCATTTGGGGTGGGGTTATTGGGGTCATAGGGCCCCCAATGGTTAACCGGACCCTCTTGAAGAGGGTGGTAGGGATATTTAACAATAGGGCGCTTGAATGCCCGCTTGCACAAGATTATCATAATTCATCCTTCCGTAGTACCCCCATTGTTCAATAGAAGCTTTGTTATAACGTCGAATATCCTTGTGGGTACTACGGACGACATTCAAATCAAAAGGAGGAAAGGAAGACGAGGAAGATGACTCACCTCCCCCGCTCAAGGGGGCAACAGTTTGCTTCAAGTGGTGGACCGGTGGAGGATGAGGAATTGCACCCTAGGCTTGGGTTGTTTTCAATTCATCGGGGATGTGCTGCCGAGGGATCTTCCATTTTAGAGGACTGAAGTGGTCCACCGTAGTGAGAGAGGGGTCCGGAAGGACACACCATTCTACTTCTTTATCCACTAAGAGGATAAACTTGCGCTTGCTTGTGGTGTAGTTGATGAAGCGGTTGTGACGAAGAGCACTAATGGAGAGAGAATAGGGAGGAAACTCGTCGGTGACTTCCTCTCGGGTTTGCTGCACAAAGGGGAGCATTTCTATTTGTTCCTTGTAGGCTCCATTATTCAAGGAAAGGGAAATTATAGTGATCATGTCCCCCGTAAAAATATCGTCACCAAGACGGTTGTCCCGAGTATCCAAAAGCCTTTTGATGAAGGTAGAGGAGCATTGGACTTTGAGGCGTTGAGGATTGTCGGCCAAAAATAGGCAAGCTACCTCGTCCTTAACCATTGAGCCGAGGTTTGCCTTGAAGAAGACGTCATATTGGAAAAGCCAAGCAAAGTATCTCATGGCTATATGGATGATGTTGTTGACCTTAGAGGCGTTAGTTAGGAAACTATCCCTGGTGGATATGCACCTCCACCACTCTTACTCGTTGTAAGGGATGCGGTGAGAGGACATCATCTCGCATGGATGATCTAGCCCGGTCGCATGCCAATGGAAGATCTCGTTTAGATCACTCTCGGTTAGGGAATGATCCTCATTGAACATGCGAAAGTGTATCACAAGTTGAGGTTCCTCGTCGTTAAATTCCGGCTTTATGACTTCCTTGCGGAGAGAGACAACGAATTCCAAATTTACTCGCTCATAGGTGTGAGCGTGGAGGTTGATGAAGTCACCCCATCCAAAATTTTGTGCTAACCGGACTACCTCATCAAAGATACCGAGCTTTTGCAACGTTGTAGGACAAAAGAACCTTTTTGATCGGATGGGACGACTGATGAGGGTTTTGTAGACGTCCTAAAAATGCTCATTCGGAGCAATTATGCTATGATCATTTATGTCGGGAGGGGGCGGGAAATTCGTTGATGAAGATTCACCCACTCTCTTCCTCTTTGACTTGCTATTACCAAGTACAACGATTCTACAAAATTACCAAGAGCTATCATTAGGACAATTTGATAAGAGATGACATAAGAAGCTAGCCACGGTAAAAGTGTATGCATGAAAATAGTTGCCTTGAGTTGTGAAATAGATGTAGAAGATAACAACAATACAATTCAAGGCAATAATGGACACATTTAAACCGAGGCATAAGCAAGAAATCCTATAACATTCATATGTATGTCTTAACAAAGTCTAGGTGAAATTTGGCATGATGTCCCCAAATTACGTGATAATCATTCACCAAACCATCAAAATGAAACCAAAAACAACAAGAATCAATCTCCAACAACATCAAACTCATGAATTTCTCAATCATCAAATGGTAGCGTGAACACCCTAATATGAAATCAACATATTTACGCAAAAACATTGAGATCAAATAAAAACAAGGTACACATGCATAATCATCATAAAAACATGTTCTCCTATCAATTAACAATCAATTGAAACAATTAAATCCAAAGAACCACATGAATCAAACAAGCTATTACCAACAATTTCAAGAATACCACAATTCATATTTAAACATGAAAAACATGGTAAAACTATGAGAAATTGAAGAAATGAACTTGAAAAAGGTAGGAAAACCATACCACAGTTGATTGTAAGTAAGTAGAAACCCACAAACACCAAAGCACTCAAACCCTAGAAATTGGGGAAAATATGAAAGATTGAATTTTTGTGTGGAATTTTTGGTGGAGATTGTAGAAATAAGTGAGTAAAAGAGAAGAATGGAGTGATTTTAATGGAGATGGAAGGTTGTATGAGGGGTTGCAATGGAGTTAAGAGTGAGAAGGAGGAGAATAGAGAGAGGGAGGCCGAATTGAAGTGAGGAAACCGTGAATAAAACAGTAGGATTTTTTTATTAAAACCCGTCAAAGGTTCGGTCGAACCATTGAAATAGTTCGGCCGAACTTCCTTAAGGTTCGGTCGAACCTGTTCCCGAACTGCAATTTCAGAGAATTGGCAGAATGTTGCCAGTTTTTTAGTGCAGAATAGCAGCGGCCGAACTGCATGGAGGTTTGGCCGGACCTCTTTCAAGGTTCGACCGAACCTTCATGGAGTTCGGTCAAACTTCCCTAAAACTCTCAAAACCTACAGTTTGCAGTTTTAATTTTGTTCTAGCACAAGAGTGGCCGAACCATTGCATGGTTCAGTTGAACTCCCCTCAAAATTCCAAAATTTTGACAAAATAAATTTTTCCCAACACACACTAAAACACCATACTATCATGCTAATGCAAAGCATACGAAAAATTCCAACACAATCAAAACTCAAAAATCAAACATCCAAAATTGTAGATAGAAAAATAACAAAGCATCAAGAAAAGAAGAGAGTAGAAAAGGGTTAGAGACTCGAGTTGCCTCCCGAAAGCGCTTTTGGTTTACGTCTTTAGCTTGACGTTCCTTGAATTAATCAACGAGGGTCAAATTGATGATGCATATCAAGAAGAGTCACATAAATTGGTTCATCACTTGGGAATCCTTCGAAGTAGGGCTTGAACCGGTGACCGTTCACTTTGAATGGAGTATGCCCGTCTTGGGAAATCTCATAAGCGCCATATGGGAACACCTCCGTGATAATGTACGGCCCACTCCACCTTGACCTAAGCTTGCTCGGGAAACGCTACAAGAAGGAGTTGAATAGGAGGACTTTTTGGCCTTTGACAAATTCCTTCTTAAAAATTTGAGCATCGTGCCAAGCCTTAATTTGTGCCTTGTACATGCTTGCGCTATCGTAAGCATTCATCCTCAACTCCTCTAACTCATGTAGCTCGAGAAGCCTTTGTTCACCCGCACTATGGAGGTCAAAGTTGATTTGCTTAATAGCCTAATGGGTTCGATGGTCCATCTCTACGGGCAAGTAACAATTTTTCCCATAAACAAGCTTATAGGGAGTGGTCCCTATTGAAGTTTTGAAGGCGGTCCTATACGCCCATAAAGAGTCGATGAGTTTAGAAAACCAATCCTTCCTTGTTCTAGCAACCGTCTTCTTCAAGGTCACTTTGAGCTCCCTATTGGTGATCTCCGCTTGACCACTCGTTTGAGGGTGGTAAGCAAGCCCCCGCTTATGAGACCTCCATATCTATCCAGAAGTCGAACGAAGGTGTGGTGCTTGAAATGTGACCCCCATCACTAATTATGGCTCTTGGAACACCAAATCTTGGGAAAATCACCTTCTTGAAAAGATTAACTACTACCTTAGAATCATTCGTAGGGGAAGCCACGGCCTCCGCCTACTTAGAGACATAGTAAACAACAACCAAAATATACTTTTTCCCATGTGAAGAAATAAAGGGGCCCATGAAATCTATAGCCCACACATCAAAAACTTCAAGCTCAAGGATAGGGTTTTGTGTCATTTCATCCCTCCTAGAAATATTCCCCATCCGTTGACATCTATCACAAGTCTTAACAAATATCCAAGCATCCTTGAATAGGGAAGGCCAAAAGAGCATAGATTGTAAAACCTTTGAGGCGGTCTTTTGAGCACTCATATGCCCACTTCAAGGAGAAGAGTGGAACATATGGAGAACAATTTGAACCTCGTCGTTGGGGACGCATCTCCTTAACAAACCATCGACCCCTCTCTTCAATAAAATAGGATCATCCCAAATGTATCTCTTGGCCTCATGCTTGAGTCTACGACGCTGTTGTATGTGAAATTCGGAGGTACGACACTACAAGCCAAATAATTCACAATATCCACATACCATGGCTCCGACTTCACCTCAAGGACATAAAACACATCATCCCTTAGAGAGTCCTTTATTGGAAAAACATCATCTTGAAACCTTGCACCGCCCAACCTTGAAAGGTGATCCGCCACCACATTCTCGGCTCCCTTACTGTCTCTCATCTCATAATAGAAGTCTTGGAGAACTAAAACCCATCTCAACAATCTTGGTTTAGCTTCCTTCTTTCCTATCAAATATTTGAGAGCCAAGTGGTTGGTATACACAATTGTCCTAGAACTAATGAGCTGGGTTCTAAAATTATCAAATGAATGAATAACCGCTAAGAACTCCTTCTCGGTACTTGTGTAGTTTTGTTGGGAATCATTGAAAGTTTTAGACAAATAGTGTATGACATGAAGTTTCCCATCCTTTCGGTACCCAAGAACCGATCCCAAAGCCTCGTCGCTTGCATCGCACATCAGTTCAAATGGAAGAGACCAATCCGGACCTTGGACAATAGGAGTGGTGCAAAGTGCTTCTTTCAACCTACTAAAAGACTTTTGACAAGCATCATCAAACACAAACTCTTTATCTTGTTGCAATAGGGATGTAAAATATTCCCGTGACACGGGATTTTATCCCGTCTGACGGGAGAAGTTCCCGTGTCACGGAAATAAAAAATAAAAATAAAATAAAAAATCTGACGTGGCACGGGATTGGTTGCCGCAACACGGGACTGTCCACCGTGTCACGGCACAGTCCACCGTGGCACGGTGGACCTGTTAAAAAAAAAAACATGTAAAATGTTCCCGTGACACGGGATTTTATCCCGTCTGACGGGAGAAGTTCCCGTGTCACGGCAAATTTCCACCGTGACACGGTGGAATTTTCCAAAAAAAAAATAAAGCGTCAGTCAAGTCTTCCGTGTTAATTTGATCCTCGCATCAGTCATTTTGGTTATTGTTCACATGTCTAACCATACGATCATACCACGAGTCTTATAACATCACTTAGTCACTCACGAGTCAAGTATAGTCTACACACTTTCTTTATGTTCCGACTCGAGTCGTGCACCAGGTCGTTTATGATCGTATATTAGGTTCATGCACCCTTTTTCGTCATAATAAAAAATGAGTGGAGTTTTCTCACCTGTTTTCAAATGTCTATTTTTTTCCTTCCTTTCCTATCTTGAGCAATGAGTCAAACAATTAAGTGAATTATTTTATTTCACAGTACTTGGTCAAGGAACAAGGATAGATCAATACGGTTCGAGCCATTACCGCAACAATCTCTCAGATCTAATAGGCGTTCAAAGAGAACTTTGTCATCTCCGTTACTCATCACTTTTCAATGGCCACTAAAGAAGACATTGAGTACATCAACAAATCCATTGAGGCCCTGTCTTCCATGATGCAAACCCTTACCCCTAGGGTCACTACCGTGGAACAAAACAAGGTCACTGTTTCCACCCTTGACAAACTAAAGGAACAAATGAGTAAGATCTCTAAGGATTTCACTTATGTGGAACGGCCTCCCACTCCTTTGGATGTGAAGGATAGACTCCCTGAAAAGTTCTCCACTGCTGATATACCAAAGTTCAAGCCTACTGACAATCCAATATTCCATTTGAAGGCGTTCTCTACAACCATGGCTCTTAAGGGATTGGACGTAACACTCTTCCCTACGGTGTTCCCTCTCTCCTTAGAACATGCTTGCCAACAATGGTTTTATTCCTTAGATGCCAAGCATACTGCGACTTGGCAAGATGTCACCGAAAGTTTCATGAATCGTTACAAGTGTAACATTCAAACTAAAACTTCTGAACGTGAACTCTCCATTCTCAAACAGAAAGAGAATGAAGGCTTCACCGCTTACCTGAAGAGGTGGAGGGAAACAACTTCACTCTTGGTAGATCCCCCCAAAGAAAGAGAGATGGTTCGCCTCTTTATTAAAAATCTGACTCATAAATATAAGGAACATCTCAAATTTCTTCCAGTGAACACTTTCAAAGCTTTAGACGACATCGGCATCAATATCGAGGATGAGCTAATAAAAACTGCTGGTAGTAACAATAATAACACTTGGAAAAACAAGAAGAACGACCATCTTTCTTCTTCGTCTTCTAAGCATGAAAATACTACCAACAATATAAGCCAAGTTGAGCTTAATGAAGTGTTAGTTCTTGATACTCCATTGCCCAAGAAGAAAAGAACTTACACTCCTTTAGGAATGACTTATGATGCGGCCTTTGATCGCCTTTACAGTTAAGGCTTGATCACACCTATTGGGCCATTTCCAGAGCCAAAACCTGAAGAAAGGAGCGCCAAATGCAATCCCAATGCCCATTACAAGTACCATCAAGGAAGGGGCCACACTACGGAGCAATGTTGGAATGGATGCAAATAAACTTCCTGTCCCTCCAGGCGGCAAGAAGTAATGAATACAAGGCACACAGATCCTTCGTGCAAGATTTCATGCTTTTTTTTATTCTTTTGTTTCAACCCTCTCCCCCAATAAGTCTAGCATAGGTTCCCGTTATCCATGTGTACTATCTATGTGTCATATTTCTTACCTTTTCAATCAATGAGCATTCCTTTCCTTTGCAATCAATCATGAATTCATTTGCAAAATAAAAAAAAATAAAATATAAAAAAATAATCAATTACCGAACTAAACCCAAGGTACACCAATGACTTGAGGCACCTTTGCAACCATGTCATTCCCTGTTAACCGTTCAATCACATTCCATTTCTTCATCAACCATTTTGAGCCTCGTCTAACGTTTGGCATTCATTTCTTCAACCCACATTCACTTAACCCTGGGATTGAAATATGTGTAATTGTATAACATTCAAAAAGCAAGTAAAAAAAAAAAAGAAAGCAACTAAGCAACAATAAAACAATGTCTAAAGGCAAGTGTTCCAATGTCTTTAATATGAACACGTCTCAAATTGCGTCTCTCATCGACTGCTCGGTACCGTGCCTGAGAAACATGAATGCTAAGTGAGTGATGGACCGCATGATCTGAGATTGCCTACATTGATTTAAAAGAATGAAAAAAAAAGTTCAAAGAAAAAAAAAAAAATTTATATGTTGAAAATAAACTTGCAAAATTCAAAATTTTCAAATACATAATTGCATATCTTGGGGATTCTCTCGGGTCTTGAGCCTTTTACCCCTTTCTTCCTTAAACCATCAACTTAACCACATTACAACCCTTGAAAGACCTCTTTGAGGTGTACATAAACTTGTGCAAAGTTCGGTTAGAGCTACGTTCGGCCTGATTCCTAACGGATACGTAGGCAACCTCACATCAAGGTGCGGCCACATTCATATTCATATCTATGCATGATCGAATCAAAGAATATCCAGTGCTTATCCCTACCCATTTAGAGCTAGACTTTGGGGCTTGAACCCAATCACATTAGCTTACCCAGCCTAAAGAGTCATCATCTTTAACTCTTCTCACATCTCTTTCCATCGCTATAACCCTTGCAGCCAGCCTTAGTATCACATTCACACACTTCACTCACACATCCATATCCATCATCCTTCCCTTTAAGAGCCCTTTATCATGAAATCTTGTTTCAACACTGTGCATGTTTCATCATATTTAAAAACAACATTCAGTAGAAGAAATATTGTATACTTGCTTAGCTTCCTGACCTGAGCAATATTTCATGCATCGCATAATGTGCTGAGAAACATTTATATATCACTGATGTTTAATCATACAAAGCATATCGTGCTTAGCTCCTTGACCTAAGTAACGTTCATTATGCAATAATCACTATACGTGCTTAGCTTCCAGACCTAAGTGACGTTCAAAATCGCTTCTTTACACCATATATGATGCTTAGCTCCATGACTTAAGTTCATTCATCTATCGTGTCACATGATGTAATTGTCCTTAGCCTCCTGGCCTAAGAACATGCATCATGCATACATTATTTTCAGGACAAGCAATTCAATCCATACGATTCATTTCGTCTTGCTCAAGGAGGAAGTTTAAAACTTCTTTCCTCTTTCATTATTTTATTTTGGGGAAGTTCAAAAACTCTTTCCAAGTTTTCATCGAAGGAAGTTCGAAAATAAAAGTTCAGTTTTCACATCTTTCTTTTTCGGGAGAAAGTCGGTACCCTCCACTCATGACAAAAATTGACGGAAAATTTTTGCTTTTGCATCTTCGTTTGCTTGTGTCTGCACACACACATATACACACACACACACACTCACAAGTCATACACATGCCATGTCACATCAAGTCAAACTTGGTAAAGTTAGTGGTCAAGTCAATCACAGTATGTACGAGTCCATTGGCAAATTTATTTTCGCAGGTCTTATCTACAGCCCACGTCAGGGGACAAACGGACCATTTACAGCCCACGTCCGGGGACAAGCGAACCATCTACAGCCCACGTCCAGGGACAAGCAGACAACCATCATTTCATGGCGCAAGGTTCTCGATACACAGAGACTTGCAATCTCATCATCTTTCGACTTTCCTCAAGCATGGAAAGTATTATTTGGTGGATTTTTCTTCATGTATAGAAAACCGCCAAATCGGCTTTCCTCAAGCATGGAAGGTATTATCGGTGGAATTCTTGAAGCATAGAATGACACCATATTCATCAGTCGGCTTTCCTCAGGCTTGGATAGCGTTATTGGTGGATTTTTCTTCAAGTATAGAAAACCGCCAAGTCGGCTTTCCTCAGGCTTGGAAAGCGTTATCGGTGGATTTTTCTTCAAGTATAGAAAACCGCCAAGTCGGCTTTCCTCTGGCTTGGAAAGCGTTATCGGTGGATTTTTCTTCAAGTATAGAAAACCACCAAATTCCTTTGTCGGCTTTCCTCAAGCATGGAAGGCATTATTGGTGAAATTATTCAAGCATAGAATGACACCAAATTCGTTCATCGACTTTCCTCAGGCATGGAAAGTATTATCCGGTAGCTTTCTTCGGGCTTAAAAAGCTACCAAACTCTTCAGTCGGCTTTCCTCAAGCATGGAAAGCATTTCAACAAACGTCATCCGGTGGATTCCTTCAAGCATAGGAAAATACCAAACTCATTTGTCACCGATACACTGGTGTCAGATACATATTTTATCCCTTTACTCCTTTTATCTGCAGAACTAACATTTTTCTGCAGGTATCGGCGTATACAAAGTGATTTAGGATCGCAGAACGTCTTAAATCATTCTCCGTCCCTATCGGCTACTTTGACTATCGTTTTCGAAACTGACGTTTCTATAAACTCAGTCAGAGTGGGGGCTTCTGTAGACACCTAAAAATGTCTCCCCAAAACCAAACCCGATGATAAATAACCTTTCACCGCCACTATTGGTCGGGTTTAGTATTTAATCCTGAGAGTGCTTAAAAAATCGTATTTTATTAAATTCATACTTTTGAACGGTCCATGTATTAGTCTTGATGTTTGGTAAAAGCATAGTTTTAATTTCAGCCCAAGCTTATTAATTAATTTTAAGCCCAAACCTTTTTTATTTTATTGTTTTATCATTTATTTTTGGCCCAAACCTTTTATTTATTTTTATTTAATTATTTTCTTATTTTAGCCCGAATAATAAAAGTCAGAAAAAGCCCGAAATTATCAATCGGCACTTAAAAAGCCGAAAGAAATTAGGGTTAAAAATGAATTTAGACGGAAAATGGACTGAAAAATTCCCGCGCCACGGCAGACTGCCACCGTGTCACGAGAATGCTTCCCGTCTGACGGTGGGACTTCCCATGACACGGGAGGTCTGCCATGACACGGGACATTTCGTGTCCTTTCCGCGTAAACCCTTAACGTGTTTTTCATCCCGTTTTCTAAAAGTTTCCCGCGTCACTCCAAAACTGTACCGTGTCACGGGAAAGTGTACCATCTGACGGTAGAGCTTCCCGTGTCACAGTACACTCTGACCGTGTCACGGGATACTTTTTTAGGGTTTTTATCATTTTAGGGTTCCGTGTGCTCCCTCAGCACATTTTCCCTATAAATACCCCCTCATTTTTTATGTACGGGGCACGGAGTAATTCTCTAATTTTATTTTCTCTCTTCTATGCTTTAGCCTAAACACTAGCCTACCCTTTTTACTTTAAAATTCCTTCTTCAAGCACTCAAAGGAGTCCATATTTTACTCGAGGTTCTGTCCTAAACCAAGGCGTGAAAGGTAGAATTGTTTGAGGGTTTGGCCCCAAAATCAACTTTATTTAATTTAATTTAATTTAAATATTGTTTATTTATTTCCTTGAAGTTACTAACTCGTTTATTATTTTGTAGTTGCAAACAAACAGAATCAAAGTAAGAGTCATGCTCCTTTTATTTTTATTATTTTTCTAACGATTTTATGTTGTTGGGATTGTGATTAAATTGGTTTTAATATTAATGTTATTCTATTATTGATCACCTTATTGCATGTTAAAGGGAATATGTAATTGAAAATCACGCCTAATAAGATAATTTGGACTTGAAGTGATCACAATATTTTAGAATTATGTGTGCATTAATATTAAACCAATTTAGTTAAATAATAGTTTGGAGCGAATTGAATTATTGTTTGTATGCCTTTGAGATCACAGGAATGCTTTTTAATATAAGAATTGAGTAGAGGCCAATACGGGCGAATGTGACTCCATGACTCACTTCGTACCATCATCCCCGATCCTCCTTTCGTGGTTCCGAACCATATGGAGTTAGTAATCTCATGGATTATGAATGGGGTGTAACCTTCACGGGTCAATCGTTGTTGCCTATCGTTGTCCCTTATTTCGTTGCCTTTTTATGATCCGTGAACGGTTTACAAGTTCCTTAAAAACTTGTTGGCGGCTCCCTACTTTCCTTGTCCCTAATCGTATTATGTCAATTCCTACTTCCTATGAGTGCCAAGCATATTCACCACATGCTTTTAACGTAGGCGCACTTCGAGAAACGCCTACAGAGAGGCTTAGAAATCAATGAAAAATCTTTTATAAAGCGCCGATAGAACCCGGCATGGCCGAGAAAAGATCTCACATCCCTCACACTGGTGGGAGGAGGAAGTTTCTCAATGACCTCCACCTTGGCTCTATCTACCTCAATGCCGACATGGGAAATTTTGTGCCCAAGAACAATTCCACTTTCCACCATAAAGTGGCACTTTTCCCTATTCAACATGAGGTTGGCTCTATCACATCTTTCTTAGCAACAAGATAAATTGGATAGACAATCTTCATAGGTGGCTCCTCCAACGGAGAAGTCATCTATGAAGACTTCTATCTCATCCTCAATCATATCACTAAAAAATTGACATCATGCAACGTTGGAATGTTGCGGGGGCATTACAAATTCCGAAAGGCATCCTACGATACACATAAGTACCGTAGGGGCATGTGAAAGTCGTCTTCTCTTGATCCTTGGGGTCAATGGGGATTTGGAAAAATCCCGAGTAACCATAAAGGAAACAATAGAAGGAATTCTTTATTTGTAAGCCTTTCCAACATTTGATCAATGAACGGTACTGGAAAATGATCTTAGCATGTACTTGTGTTAAGTTGGCGATAGTCAATACACATGCGCCAACCGGTAACAAGCCTAGTAGGCACTAGATGATCATGATCATTTTTCACTACCGTCATGCCCCCTTTCTTAGGCACAGCTTGTATGGGAGATACCCAATCACTATAAGAAATTGGGTAGATAATTCCTGCATCAAGAAGCTTAGCCACTTCATTCCGCACAACCTCTTGCATGGAAGGGTTAAGCTTTCATTGCCTTTGTCTAACGGGTTTGGCATCTCCCTCTAGATCAATTTTTGTGCATGCATTAAGATGGATATATACCTTTGATATCATCAATGGTATAACCCAAAGCTTTCTTGTGTTTTCTCAAAACATTGATTAGGAGGGAGGTTTGCTCCTCCGTTCGGTTATAATTGACTATCATGGGGAAAGACTCATCGGAACCAAGAAATGCATACCTCAAGCCCAAAGGTAGAGGTTTCAAGTCTACCTTTGGTGCTCCCTTACCATTGGGGCTCTCTTCTCTTTCTTTAACTTGAAAGAGGTCATGAATGTAAGGAGCCTCCTCTTCCATGCTCGCATCCTTGCACTCCCTCTTTATTTCCTGAAGCAAATCCTATTAGAATTGTATGTCTTCTTTTTTATTACCTATCTTGGATTCATTCAACAACACACTTTCGAGATGATCATTAGTAGCATGCAAGTGGGAGCGAGAAAATTCATTAAGCACGGTATCAAGAACATCTACTCTAAAGCATTCACCACTTGTGGAGGGTTGTTGCATGACACTATTAAAATCAAATTCAATGGAATCATTGTCAATTTTCAAGGATATCTTACCCTCCTTCACATTGATGATAGCTTTAGAAGTAGCTAGAAATGGTATACCAAAACTTATAGGAATCCTCTTGTCCTCATCCATCTCTAGCACATAGAAATCCACGAGGAATGTGAACTTTCCTACCCTAAGGTGAATGTCCTCAACCTTTCCCATGGGGAACTTAATGGAACGGTCCGCTAGTTGGAGAGTAATGTTAGTGAGGGAGAGGGTTCCTACACTAAGCTTTTGGTAGACGGAATAGGGCATGAGACTCATACTTGCTCCTAAATCACACAAGGCTTTATTAAACTCAATGCCATTAATAGAAAAAGGGATGGAGAAGTTACCCAGATCTTTCAATTTGGTAGGAAGTTTGTTGGATAGAGTTGCAATACAATTGGCGGTCAAGCTCACCGTTTCACACTCCCTTCTCCCACACAAAAGGTCTTTCAAGAATTTGGAATAGTGGGGCATTTGCTTCATAGCATCAACAAAAAGGAACGAAAACATGCAAATTATTAATGACTTCCAATAACATCCCAAATTGGGAATCAAGTTTAGCTCTCACAAATAATTGTGGAAAGGGTAGCTTCTCCTCTCTAGGTTAGCGATTTAAGGGCAAGGGGGTGGCTTCTTTTTCCTTTGGCACCTCAACATCTTTTTCCTTCTCAACACTCAATGGCTCATTGGTTCTCTCACCCTCATTCTCTAACTCCACCTCCTCTTCGGGTTATTCCTCAACTAAAGGGTCACTCCCTACTACCTTCCCAATCCTAGTTGTCACGGCATGCAAAGGTTTTGGGTTGACTCCTTGACTTGGAATGGTAGAAGAAGAAGAATAAGAAGAAGAAGATGATGATGATGATGAATTAGATGCAAGTTGAGCAATTTTGGTTTCAAGCTTTTTCATGTGAGCATTAGTTTGCTTTTTATCTTTTTCATGCATTTTCATTATAGCATCTAACTTAGCCAACACGGGATCATTTGGAGGGGCTTCAAGTTGAAGAGGTTGTTGGGGTGGAGGAAGTTGAGGTTGATGGAAACCTGGAGGCCTATTAGTTTGGGCATAGTTAGAGACATATTGACCCCTATTGCCTCTAATGCCTTAGTTAGGAACATTGCTTTGTTGATTATTTCCCATGTTACCTTGATCACCAAATTTTTTATTTTGATGGTCATGGTATCGGGAATTAGGTTGTTGGTTTTTATTACCTTACCCCCTTTGGTTAGAGTAGCCACTTCCATTGAAATTGGAAAGGCCACCGCCACCATGGTATTGGTTATCATAACCACCACCACCTTGGTTCCAACCAAGGTTTCCACCTTGATTCTAATTCCCCATTTGATTGGAGTTTGGCCACAAGTTCCCTACATTCCCCATTATAGGAGCAAAATTCATAGCATTAACATGTTCCACATTATCATCATGTACATGTTCATGGGGAAGGGGTTGAACTTCACAAGAATAAACACAATGGGAGGTATCATGATCATAGGTTTCGCAATTAGAACAAAACATGCATCCTTGGGGAATTGTATTGTAAGAAGAGGTGGAAGAAGTGGTCATACCATTGCCTCCCTTAGTTGAAGGGGAGGTATTGCCATGAGGATTGGACCTTTCTTTCATCAATTCGTCCATTTGCTTGGTCATTTTGGAGATTTGAGTAGAGAGGTTTTTGATTGCGTTGGCTTGCTCCAATGCATAAACACCCCTACTAGAAGTAGCATCCCTTTCTCCTTCGTACCAATCATCATAGTGCTTTGCGGCCTCCTCTATAATACACTCCACTTCATCCTCTCCTTTGTTCATGATTGGACCGCCGGCCACGGCGTCTACGCTTGTTCTTCCTTGAGGTGTGAGACCTCCATAGAAAGTGTGAATAAGTTGATACTTGGGTATCCCATGGTGTGGGCATTGACTTTGAAGTTCTTTGTATCGTTCCCATGCCGCACTTAGAGACTCACCACTCTTTCGGCTAAAACCTTGGATCGAAGACCGAGCCTCGGCGGTCTTCCTATGGTTATAGAACCTCCTCAAAAAGTCGTAGTCACTTGGTCCCATGTTGTGAGAGAATTAGGGGGCACCTCCTTCTCTAGCCACTCTAGTCCTCTCCCAATTAGAGAAAATGGAAACATCTTGAGGCAAATATATTTTTGAATCACTCCATTGACCTTTACTGTGTCACAATATTTCTCGAACTCTTTTAATTGTTCATGAGCACTCTCAAATTTCCCACCCGAGAATTGTTTCCTCTCTATCAACGCAATCAAATTGGGCTTGATTTCGAAATTGTTGGCTTGAGTAGTAGGAGTTAAGATCCCACTTTGTGCTCTAAAGGCTTCGAGAGCCCCAAGACGACACAAAGGTGTATTCTCTCCCATTTTAGGACCTTCTTCACTCTCGAACTTATAGGTTGAGAAAGGGTTGATTTCCGGACTCGATGATGAGTTAGGGCTATCTAATTCTTCACTTGAGGGTGAAGAGGGTGGAGTATCTTCTAATTCTCTTACTCCTCTCGTCGGGGTGTGAGAATTTCTACTCCTTGCTCTTGATTCTTTTCGAAGTAGAGACAAAGACCTCTCTAGCTCTGGATCGATGGGAATCAAAGACCTTGAGCGGGTTCTTCCTCTGTTCATACCACAAAGCTAAGAAGAACGTAATCACTTACAATTAACAAAAGTAGCAAACACTAACAAATAAAAGCCGAGATAGTCTCAAACAAGCAATGAAATAGCAATGGAAGTCATCTCCCCGGCAACGACGCCAATTTGATAAAGGAATAATCGCGTTGTTAGACAACTACACCTAAATAAAATACAATTTATAACACTCGACTTATCCTAATACAAGTACATGACAAGAAGAGGGATCGAACCACAGGGAGAAGCACATAAACAACACATTAATCACTAGACTATAAGCTATCTCGGGACAAATAACAGGAATAAATAAAAGATTAAACTAAAGGTAAAACGAGTTAAAATCTATATAACTAAACACCAAGGGAAATGGGTAGATGTAGATGCTGCTTGATCATGCAATAACATAAAATCAAATCAATAGTGAACTAAACATGCATGAATATCAAAATAAGGTCTAATCTAATCGCCTTCCGGGGTTAATCGGTTTCTCCTAACATAGCC
The DNA here is from genome assembly GCF_948465745.1 of Chenopodium album. Lineage (NCBI taxonomy): Eukaryota > Viridiplantae > Streptophyta > Magnoliopsida > Caryophyllales > Amaranthaceae > Chenopodium > Chenopodium album. Next base: position 32,336,003 of record NC_137834.1, read on the forward strand.
TCTATGTTTCCACACTAGAACCATATATTGGGAGGTGTAATCAAAGAACAATCTATAGTAATGAACCTTAACTAAGTCAACTTCCGTTCCTTGTTAGCAAAGATTCACCTTTAATCAACCAACAATGTGCACTTGCAAGAAGGTCAAAGAATATCAAGCATGCAATGATTTTTAATCACAATTAACTTAATCCCAATATGATAAGCATGAACAATTAGCAACTACACCATCCCCACACCCTTAGATAAGTGACTACACACAAATCATGTTGAAAATAATCTCAATCACCAAATCAATAAGCATTAACATGATTAATAAGCAAAGAAGGAAAATCAAAGTGAACAAATAAAATTAAATGCAAAGGTAAAGACAAAGAGTAAGAGATTGCTCATTAATTGAAGTTGAAGATCTATAAAAGATTAAACAAGCTTCTTCTTTAAAATCCAAGTTCATCAATGAAGAAATCAACACTTTCTCTCTCTACCAAATGAAGACTAATACTGTTTCTCTCTCCAGATTAAGCTAAAAATGCAGAAAATTAAAACTAAGTTAATCTAAATTACATCAAAACGTTCTAAAATTGGACTTATATATAGTCCGTACACAGCTAGCTGAAGTAGGGGAGTGGTCCGACCGAACACTGGGAAGGTTCGGCTGGATTAAAGGGTAGGTTCGGCCAAACCACATGTATGTTTGGTCGAACTCCCTTGATCCTGGTCTGGTCGGACAATGGAGCAGGTTCGGCCACACCTTGGTGCGACCGCACCTTCAGGGGGTTCGGCCGAACCTCTCCTTAACCTTGCTTATCGTCATCTTTCCTTCAACTTTAGCTTCCTCCTCTTGAAGACCCCGGTTCCTACAAAGAATAAGCATGGAAATCAAAGTAAAGTGTAGAAAAAGGGCAAAATCTAAGAAAAAAGATGCATAAAGGGAAATGGAACTAAGTGCAAAGAAAAGGATGCAAACAAGCCGCAAATGTGGGAAAATGACCATAAAAATGAACCTTAACCGTGGCATAAATGCCACTCATCAATACTAAACAAAGAAAAAGGGTTAGCAAAACGGGAAAATAATACAAAAAGCTAACAAACTTAGTCCATGGACATAACCGACCACCTACATCACAATAAAAGACATCATCATTATCATCATCTCATCATCATCAAAGACACTGACCAACAAGAACAAGCTTAAAACAATCCAAAAGCTAACCAACCCGACGTATAACAACAATACCCAACATAAGCTTCTGAAAAGTTCCCATGAGTCCTTGGTTCCTTCCCCTACACTAACTCAAAACTACTCCCTTTTGATTCGAACACCCCCACACACTAGATAAGAGCATCGTCCTTGATGCTTCACATGCAAATAAAAAATAAGGGAGGGACCAAAAAGGGGGGGGGGGAGGAAACATGCAAACCAAGGGGGGAACTAGTTTCCACTAGGGCTGGCATCATCGTAATCCTAAGGGGAGCCATAGGGCTCCCACCCTCTGGTGTAGCTGGGGGCCACCCATTATGACCTTTGTAATGGTCAAGTTGGGAAGGGGTTAACTGGTTAAAGGGCTCGGGTTACATACAAGGAGCGGGGTGATCAGGGTGAACGTAGGGGTAGTTTGGGTCACCCTTATAGTCACTCCCACCCGAGACCCGGTAATCATAGTGAACGGACTCGTTAGGAAACTCACGCCTAGGAACGTCGGGGTTCTTGACACCCAAACAATAGGGGTACGTAGGGAGGTTGTCACCGCCCCATGAAGGCACGAGCCCTTGTTGGGCTGATTTATAAGGGTAGTGGACCGGAGGAGTGACCTCTCCCCTACGTACACTGAAATCATAAAGAGCGTTAGTTTGAAAAGCATTATGTTGGTAAGACGCAAACATACCTTGCATGCAAAGTTGCATGCTCTCCATTTGAGCTCTCATGCTTGCCATGTCTTGTTGAAAATCGGGTTGTTTTTGTTGTTTCCGTCTTCTTCTTCCATTTTGTTGTTGTTGTTGTTCTTCTTCTTCTTCCACTTCATCCTCTTCTTCTCCTTCCATCCCAATCTCCTTATCCTCTTCATGCACCTTATTCAAATTCACCACAATGTTATCGGGAAGGATACCCGAGTCCCTCCGCACCCACCAAGGGTGATCTCCCTCCCTTATGTGGGAGGTGAACTCCGGCTTTGGGAGGAAGCAATGATGCTCGCGGGATACAAGGAGACGCCAAATCCCGTCGACCCTAGGGATCCCTTTGATGAATTGCATTGTTTTAAGTTGCCGCTCATTAAACAATATATCACTCTCGTCACCGTTCCCAACAATGGTGCATCAGCACAACTTCTCCGCATGTCCACACCTTATAACCAACCGAGTGACCATAGACCCACAATTGATCTCCCCTGTCTTGATCCCCGACACGATGGATTCGATGCATTGGATGAAGATATATCCCAAGTTTACTCTACACCCAAGATCCGGCTTAGTTGCAAGCTAAAGAATTCAGATCACTTCTAGTGTTATCTTCCCCAAATCTTGAATGTTGAAAACCATGTACCCAAGAATACTATGGAGTAATCTAAGGACCAGGTGCATGATCTCACTTGCCATGGAGTACTTAGCATCGAAGTTGTTTTTTCTGGAGATCCGTTACCACCATAGTCGGGGGTTGTAGTCTGGACGTTCCACATATTCTGGGAGGAGAATGTCAGCATTGGGGTTAAGGCCGAGATATTCATTGAATTTGTGAAGGGACATGGTTTTTTTTAGTTGAAAAGTTGGAAAGAAACGGAGATATCGTTATTTCCGGAAGTGTGCTTTTCAAATGAAGCATGAAACTCCAAGGTAGGTTCCCAGCACGTATTGTAGGCCTTGGAGACAAAAGTGTTCAGCCTTAGATTTATGAAAAAGAACCAACAATCTTCATTTATGCCTAGCTTGGTTGTTGTGGGTTGATGGTAGTGTTTAGTGGGGAGGATTTTTCTTGATTATAGGGCATCGAATTTTGATTTGTAGTTTCTATTTGAGAATTTGGTTGGAGGCAAAGCTGGTGGTGGTTCCACATTTTGAGGGGGTTGGAAGGATGAACCTCGTGGCTCCTTTCCACTCTTCCTCTTCTTAGAACTTCTTCCAACCTCCATCTTTACTTCTCAACAAACAACACATGCAACTCCTCAATCAAGTTCAACAAATCCACCCACAAATTACACAAAGCAACCACAACAAGCAATATACTCCTCAAATTCCAAACAACACAAATTAACCAAGAACACCACAAGAATTTCCAATAAATAACTTCACAACAACAATCAACCAAAAGTTAGAGCAAAACTAAGAACAAAATTAATCAAATCAAGCATGAAAAATCACCAAACAAAAATAACAAGAATTAACCATGAAAAACATCCAAAAATTGCTTAAAAATTCAATAATCTAAAAGGGAGTAGATTATACCAACTATGAAGCCAAGAATCAACTCCAACTAGCCTCAAAGAACAAGAAATCCAATGGTGCTTCAAGGAGTAATAATGATGGAGCTTCGAGAATTCTCGGATTTTTTATGATAGAGGTTGAAAATTGTTGATGAATTTGTTTTTACATGAAGAAATATTGAAGAAATTGAGATGAGAATGAGGGATTTCGATGAATTTTGGGTAGTTAGGGTTGAGGGTATGCGGGTTTTAAGAGAGAGAATAAGAAAAAGAGGAGTGAATAGGCAAAATGAAGGGGAAAGAGGCCCCGATACAACATTTGAAACCCCGCATGCCGCGCCCTTAGACGCTGGGCATCTCCAGGTTCCTTATCCTTCCTTTGCCGCGCCCGTGGCCTCCTGGAGTGGGCTCTCCCTGGGCGCGGCTTCACATTTTCATTTGCACCTTGATTTTGTCCTTCTTCCTCTTTCAACTAAAACTTAGCTCTATTAAAACCATCATATGGCTTATAATCCCCACTCATACATGTGCTAAGGGGACAATTACCTACAAAGAAAAACAAAAAGCCATAATATAAAAATTACAAACAAAATCAACCAAAAAGAATAATAAAGAAAAGAGGAGTAAAAAACTCGAGTTGCCTCCCGAGAAGCGCTTCTTTGTGAAGTTACTAGCTTGACCATGAGAACAATTCATCAAGGGGGAGGCTTAGGATCCAAAGGATCAATAATTAGTCATTCAATGAGACCAACTTCTTCCTTGCAAAAGTAGTGCTTCAAACTATGATCATTGACCATAAACTTGTTACCATCTGCATCTAACTCAAAGGAACCATAAGGAGTAGTCTTCGATACCATATAAGGACCCGACCACTTGGACTTGAGTTTACCCGGAAACAAGAGAAGCCTTGAGTTGAAAAGAAAAACCTTATCTCCAACCTTAAAACTCTTGTTTCATTTATGTTGGTCATGCCACTTTTTGGTCTTCTCCTTATACAATCTTGAGCTCTCATAAGCATCATTTCTAAGCTCTTCAAGTTCATTGAGCTAAAGCAATCTCTTCTCACCGGCCAAAGAAAATCCATATTGATTTCCTTGATGGCCCACCAAGCCTTGTATTCTAACTCAACCGTCAAGTTACAAGCCTTCCCGTAGACCAACCCATAAAGAGTCGTGCCTATTGGAGTCTCATATGCCGTCCTAACAACCCATAGTGTGTCATCGAGCTTGAGAGACTAATCTTTCCTTGATTTTTTCACCATCCTTTCAAGTAGATTCTTAATTTCATGATTTAAGACCTCCACTTGTCCTTGAGTTTGATGGTGGTATGGTAATCCAACCTTGTAATGAATGCCATATCTCTTGAGAAGAGCTTCAAATTGCGTTTTGGCAAAATGGGAGCCTCCATCACTAATAAATCTAGGAAAGATGATCTTCTTTAAAAGCTTAAGCACAACCCTTTGATCATTGGTAGGAGAGGGTATGGCTTAAATCCATTTTGTCATATAATCAACCTCTACCAAGATATATAGATTTCCACAAGAAGAAACGAAAGGCCCCATAAAGTCCACCCCCTAAACATCGAAGGGCTCAACTTCCAAGACACTTTGTTGAGGCATTTCATCCCATTTAGTTATGCCACCACTACTTTTGCACCTATCACATTGTGAAACAAACTTTTGAGCATCCTTATGCATCATTGGCCACCACAATAGAAATTGAGAAATTTTTGCCACCGTCTTATCAACACCTCCATGTCCTCCACATGGTAGTGAATGACAATGCTCAAGAACTCCTTTGATTTCATGATCTGGAAAACATTTTTTAAAAAGGCCATCTCAACATTGTTTGAACAAGTACGGGTCATTCCTAAAGTACCTCCTCACTTCCTAGAAAAAACCTCTTCTTTTGTTGAGAAAAAAACTCTGGGGGAATGATTCCATAAACAAGATAATTGGCTATGAATGCATACCAAGGGCTAAATGTTGAAGCCATAGCCATGAGAGTTTCAAATCCTGTCTCATCATTGATTGAAACATCACTTTTGTTCTCAAAAGGTAGCCTAGATAAATGATCCGCAACATAACTCTCCGCTCCCTTTTTGTCCCTCAATTCCATGTGAAAATCTTAAAGAGAGAGAACCCAACAGATAAGGCGAGGCTTTGCTTCCTTCTTAGTCATGAGATATCGCACCATAATATGATCCATGCACACAAGCACCATAGAGAAAATAAGATAGGACCTAAACATATCAAAGGCAAACACAACTGCTAGAATTTCCTTCTTCGTTGTTCTATAGTTCTTTTGAGCTTCATCAAGAGTCCTACTTGCAGAGTAGATGACACATGATTTTCCTTCTTTCATTTTCCCAAGCACGGCACCCACTGCAAAATCACTCGCATCGCACATTAGCTTAAAAGGAATGCTCCAATCTGGAGCTTGCACAATGGGACGGGAGATGAGAGCTTCCTTGAGCTTATGAAATGCCTCAAGGACAGCCTCATTGAAGTTAAAAGCAACATCCTTTTCGAGTAATTCGGTCAAAGGTTTGGTGATTGACGAAAAATCTTTGATAAACTCCGGTAGAAACCGGCATGCTAAAGAAAAGCTCGTACTCCCGTGAAAGAAATAGGAGGGGACAATTTCTCAATCAACGAAACTTTAGCCGGATCAACTTCAATGCCATTTTTTGAAACTTTATGCACTAGTGGAAAAAATCTCATTCGTAATAGGCTATTTGTAACGGGCAAAATAGTGTCCGTTACGAATACTTATTTATTCGTAACGGGAAAAATAATGTCCGTTACGAATACATATGTATTCGTAGCGGACAAATCAGTGCCCGTTACGATTAAATAAGTATTCGTAACGGACACTATTTTGCCCGTTGTGAATACTATATTACACGTAACAGGCGTATTGTGCCCGATACAAATGCCCAAACTTGGCCCAACTGATGAGAGGAGCCCAATACTTGGCTTTTTAGGGTTTCATAGCCGTCATTCACCTCTCTCTCTCTCTCATCAGTCCCTCACTGCCTCTCTCTCTCCTCTCCTCTCCTCCCCGTCATTCACCTCTTTCTCTCATTTCAAACTCAGGCCCTCTCTCCTCTCCTCCATCAATCTTCCCCTTAACAACAAGTGAAGATCTCTAAACCTAACCACTAATGAACAATTCTTAGATTATTTAGGATATCTTTGCCGAAAACTTCAACCATTTTAGATCGTGAGGTAAGAAATCCTTCAATTGTTGTTTCCTTTCTTGAATTGATTTCTGGGCATCTAATTGTTTAAATTCTTGAATTTGTTCTTGTGAAATCTAATTTGCTTTATTTTTTTCTACATGCATTTTGTATTTGATGCATTTTTGGCATTTATATGGTTCGATTATCCTTTGTACGTCTAAACGAATAATAAATCTAAAAAAAAATATATGTTCTTCAGTTGAAACGAGTAATACATGCAAATAGTAATGAATATAGTTCGTCTTTGTCGATTAATACCTGATTACCGATTTTTTTTTGTAATTTTTTTTGTTTATAGAGAGAATTAAGAAACCTGATATGGCAAGTTGATTAATTCTAGGGTTCTTCAAGTTCTTTCCCGAAATCGATCAATTTATCCCTAATTCATTCATTTTTAGTGGTAATTTATGGGTTGTTGGTATATAATCTCCGTTAATCTGTTTATTGAAGTGAGACTTTGGGTTTTGGTTGTTGATTCTCTATGCAAGGTTCTTTCTTTCTACATTCTTTGGTGTTTTAATCTACAATTGGTGAATGTTGGTGATTTGTTGATGTTTTCTACCTGATAAGGTTACATGCGCTCAGAAATTTTTGTATACTGCAGTGGCCTCTTCATGTTAGGTTTTGTTTTACGCAACCTCTGCAATGCTTGCATTCTTACTAATTTCGAATTACTTGGTTTATTACATACGAGAGATGCTTCTAAGGAACCTACACGGGCCATGGGTTTGTTAAAATCGTCTAAATTCAAGGTTGATACTTTAGCTTTGTTCGTTTCCTTTTTTTGTAAGCTGAATGCTGTGTTTTTGATTTCGTGATATGGAGACAATTATACCTCCAGTTGATGTTTGTTTTTACAATTTGTGATTAGGTTTATGATTATTTGGTTGAGAGTGCTGCTTGTGATCAGACTAGAGAAAGTATCAATGATCTTATAGAGAAATTTAAAGAGTATCAGCTACCTAACGCTGAGTTGATAAACATCATTAACAATCACCCCTCTTCTGCAATCGAATTGGCTCCGGTACTATTCTGTTGAATATCTTTTCTTAATTTTGTGTTTAAATCTTCTACATTCTATCATTGTAATTGTTTTTGCATAAATCTTCCATGTCCTTTGCTAGGCTAGTACTCTGTTAATGAGTGTTTGCAATTGGTGAATGTTGGTGATTTTTAGTTGATATTTTCTACCTGATAAGGTTGTATGCGCTCAGAAATTTTTGTATATTGCAATGGCCTCTTCATGTTAGGTTTTGTTTTACGCAACCTTGCTACCAATAGGAAGTGTATCTTGTAGTAAATGTACATAATCTAATAAATGCTTAGATTTAGGATAGAATCATTTGCAAGTATGGAGTATAAGATACTGAAATGTAAGCTCAACATAGATGCATCTTAGGATAGACCTCAAACATAATGATGTTTAGTTTTCCTATAGTCTACTGCTAATATTCACATGCACTTCAAACTTTGACTCATTCCCATTCAGATGAACTGTTGATGAATTGAAGGAAGATTATAAAGGTCACGCATGGAAGATATTTATATTTCACTTAATGTACCCATAACAATAATTTCTCTTTTCAAATTTAACTTAGAGAAATTACTGAATGTGCCTAGAATAGTAATTTCTCTTTTCAAATGAGCTGTGAATGAATGAGGAAAGACTAATTTATGAGGTTGTGGCATTTTTATGTCCTTTGATGATTTATGCTTTCAAACCTGGGTCTCATGTTGTTCCTTTCTCCGAGGAGATTGGACTTTGATAGAGGAGGAAATGAGGAAGTCGGTGAAAGCAATGCAGACTCTGAGGACCTGTCTTTGATCAGAAAACAGCTTCTTCAGATAGAGAGACATCAATCTGATATGATTGTTCTCATCCAGTAGTTGCATACTCTTTCTTTATTCCATTGTTAATAAGAACTGGCTTCTTTTATCTTTTTGTGTTGATTTACACCCGAAAAACAAACAGCTATAATAATATGAGTGAGAGTAGTGAAAAAAGATCATTGTAGTTTTTGCAATTTTAATTTGAAGATTGATAACTGACATCAACCTTTTGCTTTGCAATATTTAGAGATTTATGGGTAATTCTCAAAGTGGGATTGGCTCTTTGGAGAATAGAGTATCTGGCATCGAGAGCGCATTGAATGAGATCTAACATGATTTAGTTGTACAAAGATGAAAAATTGCCAACAATGACTTAGCAGGAAGCACTTCCTGTCCTAGTACAGAATTCCTGATTCCGAAATTCTGGAGAAGAATAGAAGGAAGGTCGTCCTCAATTCCAAAGTCATCCTATTCAGGAAGTATGTCTAGTAGTCTCAAAGCTGCTTCACAGATGGATGGTTTTAAGCACCACGAGCAGAACGAAGGCTTTTACCTGCAACCATGGGGAAGTGTCAAAGGTTTAGGCCAAACTGCCTAGAAAGGAAGAAATTACAGTCCTAGAAGCTTTGATTCAGCTTCCACTGCTGCTTGTTTTAATTCACTGGTTTGAGGAGCATAGACTACAAGTAAATTTAATTCGCTTTCTACCCAATTAGTATGCAATTTTGTCAATTCTTTCGCCTTGGCTATCATATCTCTTGCTGTAGTTAGTTGACACAGGCATTTAGCATTTCATATATGCTTCTTAATTTATTCATTACTTTTTAATGAGTCACTCGCTATGTGGTAGTAGGTAGACATCAAAATTGACTCATAATTGGTAAAAACCCATACCTTACATGATACGGAGTATTACATAATATGATATAAGATTCGAAATTGACCTGATTTGTCCTGAGGCAATATTGGCAATGCCCGCAAATATGGCCCAACCCAAGATTACATAAACAGACCTGATGCGCCGAACAACCCTTTATCCATTTCTAGTTGATATACAGTTTGTTTTTCATTCTACAACCTGCTGAATGTTTAATGATCATTGTTATAGAAATGATTTTACACCAACTTTCTGTTTCTACTTTTCCATCATAGGATCTTTTTCTTACTTTTCTTGACAGTGAATCCTCTTGTTATAATATTATGCCTTTTCCCCTCCTTTCTTCTCGTAGTATAGTAAGATTAATTACATTGATTCAATATGGACACCAAATGTGTCAAATAACAAATAGCACTTGAATTATTGAGTATGCTAGAATTTTGGAATATTCATATCTATGTCAGTCAAGCCATTAAATCTGACCAATATTGAATATATTACAGGTGGGATGGGATTTTGTTGCTGACTTAATCGTTGATTTTATCTAATTGATAGTATGGGCCCTTTAAACTGTCGGTCCTTCCCTATTTATGTCTATCTTTTACTATTTCGAAATCAATGCTAAAGTTTAGGGAAAAAAGTTTTATAGAGTAATAAGTTGTGAATATAACGGCTAATAAATTCAAGGATTGTGAATACATGAATGAATACTAATCATTGGATACGAGTATTTTTTTGCTATTCAATTCCGTTTGATAATAAACTGGTCATGAGTATTATAAAGTATAAAGATGAATTTTCTTTTGATGTTTTCCAGGTTAATGAAGTTCTTGAAGATCGTAGTCAAGTTGAAACTATTTGAATGCTACTTTTGTTGGTGTTTATAATGGGTAAGCCTCCAAATATGCAATTAATTTAGCTTAGCGAGTTTGTTTTTTTGTACATGTTATTGAATAAATTGGATTTTTAACATTATCATTATACCAGAGGGAGAAAGATGGTGGGTGGATGTGGGTTTGGAGACATGAAGGAGACACAAGAGATGATCGATTTTCTTTTGCTCTATTTTTTTAGTTTTTTTTTTCTTTCTTTTTTTTTGACAAAAGAAGCAGCTAAAAAGTCCATGGCAAACAGCAAATATGAGTATGTTAAGTCCTTTGAAGTACAAAATTATGCTGCCCACTCTGATGGTTGTTGTCATTGATGGCTGGAATATTCGAAGGTTCTCTGAAGCTCATAAATTTAAGAAGCCTCATGATAAAAAAGCCTTGGAGTTGATGAGTTCATGTGTAAATGCTGTCATGGAGGAATAAGCTAACATAATATTTTCATATGGATATAGCGATGAATTTAGTTTTGTATTAAAAAAGGAGTCCAAATTTTACAAGAGAGGTGAAAAGTTTGTGGTTGAATCTACATTCAGATGTTAGTACCTGGGATTCACAAATTTCCTTGTTGACATACTGATGTTTTACTTGCTGTTTCATATTGCTTTATTTTCCCCTTTTATTATGAACTACTGAGCCCAGTTTAGTTTTAGTTATTAGGCGATAATAAATGTAATTTTATTGATGATTGTATAAATATAAAATTCTTTGTTTTATCTCAATTAATTAATAAAATAACTGTGCTATAATTTTTATGCAAGCTAGCTAATCCAGCACAACATGTGCTGGATTTTTTTTTTAATTGGGGTACACACTATTTGTAACGGGCAGTTGAAATTCCCGTTACGAATAAGTCGTTATTTTTAACGGGCTCTTGAAATGTCCGTTACGAATAACGGGTTATTTGTAATGGGCACTTTAAATGTCCATTACGAATACCGGGGTATTCGTAACGGGCACTTGAAATGTCCGTTACATATAACCCGTTATTCGTAACGGACATTTCAAGTGCCCGTTACGAATAACCCATTATTCGTAACGGACACTGCCCGTTACAAATAACACTAGCTATCCGTAACGGTGGCATACGTAACGCCCGCTGCCCGTTACGAATAGGCCTTTTTTACCCATTACGGATAGCTATTTTTCCACTAGTGATGGACGAGGACAATACCCTCCTCAACCATGAAGTAGCAGTTTTCCCAATTTAAAACCAAACTCGTCTGTTGAAACCTTTTCAGAACTTTTTCAAGGTTAAAAAGACAAGTGTCAAAAGACGAGTCACCAACACTAAAATCATCCATGAAAACTTAAATTTCTTTTTCAAGGATTTTGGAGAAAATGGAGGTCATGCATCTTTGAAAGGTAGAAGGAGCATTGCATAAGCCGAATGGCATTCTTCAGTATGCAAATGTCCCATATAAACATGTGAAAGTAGTTTTCTCTTCATCGCTTGGATGGATAGGGATTTGGAAGAATCCGAAGTACCCATCCAAGACACAAAAGATCATAGATGATGACCAGTTTAGTAATTTAGCCATAACTTCCTCATTATTCATCGGAATTGGGCTTATAATATATCGTTGGAAAGCTCTTATTAAGCCCTATCCAACTACACTATTATTGGACCCTTTCAATGGACAAAATCTAACTAGATTTGCTATTTTTATAAAACAGGTTTTCAATAACAAAGAGAAAGAAGATAATTAAAAACTAACCGCAACAATAGACTTTCCACACTTTCACTTCATTTGATTATGCTTCGACGTGAAAGGTACTCATCACCCGGTTTTGTTTTGGGATATACAAATGGGTGTCTACAGAAGCCCCCACTTTGACTGAGTTTGGAGAAACGCAAGTTTCGAAAACAAAAGTCAAAGTATCGATAGGGATGGAGAATGATTCAGAACGTTCTGCGATCCTAACTCATTCTTGTAACATTGATACTTGCAAAATAGCATTAATTTAAAATAGATAAGAGAGTTAACAAACGCGTATCTTGCACCATCGAGCACATGTCTCTGGGGTAACTTATTTGTTGCATTTGCTGTTGGGAGAACCTTCCACAAGCTAGGTAACGCCATCTTGCTTCTTTGATGTTCAATCATCTCTGAATAATGGAGGTTTTTTTTTATATGTCCACGTATCTCTAACACAAAGAGCTTCGATGATATGCCCACGCGTCCATGAGCAAAGAGCTTCAATGATATGTCCACGCGTCCATGAGCAAAGAGCTTTGATGATATGTCCATGCATCTCTGGACAAAGTGCGTCTTTTTGTTTGACGATTGTCCTCAAGCTAGTAACTGCCTCCAATTCTGCTGTGATAGTCTTCTACAAGCTAGAGAACCCTATCGAAGATTGCTTCGCCTTAAACAATCTTCTAGCGCTTTGTGATCATCTTCAGCAAGCTAGGGAACATGATCGAAGATTGCTTTGCCTGAAGCCATCCTCATTTGTTGCGATAATACTCTGATGAGTATCACCAAAGACCAACGCCTTTTGATCCTATAAAGTTCACTTGAACTTTGCTTTTGGTATGCCAGTGCGTCAGCGCTTTTGCTGTTGTGAACCAGTATGTCGGTGCTCATGTTGTTTTTGAACCAGTATGTCGGTATGTAGGGAATATTTCAAGCATTATCCCTAGATTGAACCCCATTGTGATCATACACTAAAGTATGGTGGCGTCCAAAGGGAAAGAAGATAGAGCAAAAGAGTCACCAACAAGTTTTAGGAATTTGTAAACTGTTCACGAGGTGAAGGTTACACACCTTAACGATCCAGGAAATCGTCAACTCCAATAGGTCTGGAACCAAGACTGGTAGTTCGGGGATGAAGGTACAAATCCAACCTAAAAGAGATTGAACCTGCCCTAATAATAGGCCTCTACTTTATTCTGATCGTATTCATGTGCGTTTTCTAACTAACATGCAATCAATAGGTTTAACCCTAAACCTGTTTAATCTATGTTAATTGAATATTCATGCACAAATAAAACTATTCTTGGCGATCACTTGAATTATAATAAAATTAACCCTAAACAAGATTATTAATTATCTTATTAAGCGTGATTACAAGTACCGATTCCCTTTAAACATGCATAAAAGGCATGATCAAGCAATAACAATAAATATAATCAAGCAACATAATAATAATCATAACAATAATTATAATCAAAATAATAATAATAATCATCTTAAAGCATAATAATAGCAAACTCCTAGGTATGATAATAAAAAGATTAATAACAAACCCTAGCATGTCACTAAACATACAAAAATCAAAGCTTTAACCCTAACATGATACTAACATGCTATTCGGAAAGAAATAAAAGGCATCGCAGAAATCAACAATTGTCATATTTGATATTAGAAATTATAGTTGTTACCCTAAACGTGATACTTGGACTCCTCGTACCTCTTTCTAATAAAAAAATACACGCGTTAGTAACTTCGAGGAAAATAATAAAACAAACAATTAAATAATTGAAATAAACATTTGGGACCAAACCCTCATAAAAAAAAACTTTCACGTCTAGGGCGAAGGTAACTTCGAACTTGGCTAGGTGTTTTTCAATCTTGTGAATGCGGAATTTTGTATGAGAAAGCTAGAGAGAGAGAAGAAATCATGAAAACTAGAGAGAATAAGAAAAATAATTGTTGTTGATGATTGAAAATGAAGGTTTTTTGAGGCTAATTATAGAGAAAATTAGCTGGATGGATAGAAAAACAAATCATAGTTTAAAAGATAATAAAAAAGGTTTAGCGCAAGCACACGTCTCTGAGGCTAACCAATTTGTTGCTGCATTTTATGTTGTTGTGACAACCCTCTAAAAGCGAGGGAACGCCATCCTGCTATTTGTTTTGACGATCTTCTACAAGCTAGAGAATACCGCCTGAAGACTGCTACGCCTGTAACCGCCTCCAATTCCGCCGTGATAGACTTCTGCAAGCTAGAGAACCCCATCGAAGATTGCTTCACTTAAAATGACCTTCTGCTTTGTGACCATCTTCCGCAAGCCAGGGAACACGATCAAAGATAACTTCGCTTGAAATCACCTCTAGTTGTTTGTGACCACTCTCCGCAAGCTAGGGAACGATGTCGAAGATATCCTCGCCTGAAGCTATCCTCATTTGTTGCGATAATATTCAGAGGAAAATTACCAAAGACCCACGCTTGACGATCTTTTGCTTTTGCTTTGTCTGTACGTCGGCGCTTTTGCTGCTTTTGAACCTGTACATTGGTGCTTTCTGAATTGTGAACCAGTATGTCGGTGCCTTTACTGTATGAACGAGTATGTCGGTGCCTTTGCTGTATAAACCATTATGTCGGTACTTTGCGATGAGCCAATGCTTAGGCGCTTTAAGGTAAGTGAGACGATCATTCATCAGGTCGATCACTTTATGCAACTGTAATCAAGCCAATTACTAAATCTTGTCAAATTTCTTATAGGGGAAAACTGGCGTACCAAGGAACCCAAAATCGCTGTAAGAGGTTGAAATAACCATTTTGAGTGGCTGAGCATTCTGTCGCCATTGAAATTCTATTGGCGCTAGAAATTTAGCTTTAGCACAAGGCGCTGGAACTAGCGCTAGGCGCTAAACCCTATCGTTAGGCGCTAAAGCCCATTTCTTGGCGCTAGAGTTGGGATTTTCGTATATACCCCTCCTCTTCGTCATTTCTGCTGCTGCTGCTCGTTTTTGTTCAAAAATCGCCGCTGAGCTTCAATTCACTCGTTCTTGCTCGTTTCTCAACCAAATTCGCTCAAATTTGTTGCAAACCAAAGATTCTTTCATCTTCTTTCCCGATCTATGTATGTTTTCTCCAAACTCACTCCGGTTTTGATGAATTTTGCACATGTTTATTCACAAATTTCTTGAAAATTCAAAACATATAATGCTTAATTCATTTTGTTTGTCAGATTTTATGCCATGAAATTGCTTGATTACGTTTATTTATTTCCTTGGGAGTAATTTAAGACTTGCTTGACTCAATTTGGTTAATAAACGAACAAATCAACATTGTTGGACCTCTTAAGGTTGGGAATACAATGTGGCTTGTTCTAAACGTTTTTACTAACAATTCTTGTCCAATTTGTCACAATAATTACCATAGTATTGCAAGAAATTGTTTAGATGCTTGAAAAATGTCGTGTATGCTCAAATTAAAATTGTGCTCTGTTTAAGTACTATGTACTGTTTGTTTTGCGAACATAGTATCATGCGGCTAGGCGAACCTTAGATACTATAGAACCTTAATTTATGATGATTTTGCACAATATAGTATGGCTAGATAGCGAGGTTCGGGTTCATGGTTCTGAGACACACGACGGGAGAATGAGTCCGTAGAGGAGGACGTTGACCCGTCCACTTCTCTTGGTCCCCTCCCTGAGTGGGATGAGCGGACTCTGTACTTCTCCCCCGTCCACCACATCTCTGAGAGGGTGCGACGTGGGTTTAAGGCTGGTAGGACGCGCTACCACGGCTCAGGCTGCGATACCTTGGGCCACCTATACAAGATGCACATCGGCATCGATGGAGAGGTGAGACTTCTATGGGAGTCTTGCGGGTTGACTACGCTGTTCAAGACCTCAGAGGCCATGATTGTCTCTAACGGGGGTCACCGCGTGGCTCGCGCCTTGGTGGAGTTCTTTTGTGTCACCACAAACACTTTTCACTTCCCTTGGGGCAAGATGATGGTCACCCCAACGGACTTTAGTCTCATTACGGGACTGGAGTTTAGTTCTACTGCGTTGCCATTCGACAACGACATAAGTGTCTTCTCACCTGAGGTCGAGGAGCTTTTGGGTCCGATTGCTGTTCGGGTGCGTGCTAGGGTAGAGTAGACTCAGTTTAGCGCAAAGGGAATTCGCCGAACGAATCTGGTGGCAGCTTTCGAGGATAATAGGACCACCCAAGAGCAGCGGGTGCGCATCTTTGCGTTTATCTTGCTGTCAGGTACGTTTTCCCCTAACAAGGGTAGTAGAGTGCTGCTTTACTACCTACCTGCGGTCCGTGATCTTCACCTGATCGGGACCTATGACTGGGCCAGCTTGGCCTATGCTGACTTTGTCCGAGCATTGCGAGACTCGTGTCGACACCAGTCCTTCACGGGGAACGTTGCTCAAGCCAGCTTTTGAAGAGTAGTAGAGGTATACTTTATCTCACATAGTTTAGCTCTAAAGTTTGGTAAACACTTGCTGATATTTTTTGCCATTTGTAGATAGTGTTCTATGAATACTTTCCTTCTGTTGTGCCGGCGAGACCGTCGCCACGCGGGTTTACTGTGAGCGCGTGTTGGGGAGACCGCCGCGCTGGAATCTCTACTGCTTATGTCAGAGATCAGATCATCATGGTATGGTTCTTTGTATAGTTGAACACTTTCGTATTACCTTTGATAGATTCTTATCTTATATGCATTCCTCGCAGGAGCCTGACGTGCAGTACTGGCCGTTGACCGGCTTGGTTGTCCCTGGGTTAGTTTCACAGTACACCTCTAAGCGTCGCTACTTCTTAGGGATGTATGAAGCGATTGCATATCTTGGAGAAAGGGTTGCTATTCAGCATTCCTCAGAAACTTTCGTCGTTCCTGCTCCCTTGCCGCGTCATATGTTCAATGGCGCGATGCTGGTGAGCATGTAAGAGAGGGCTGGCTCCCCTTGGCGATCTCATGCGATCCCTGGGCGGTGTTGTGAGGAGGAGCTGTTGCCGCTGTTAGCTCCAGCCCCTATTCTGGCTGAGGAGGTTGCGGTATGATTTTTATCTTTTACCTTTTGTTTAGTAGCCCCCAAGTGATATTTTACTGACTTTGATTTGCTTTCGTCAGGCTGGACATACTTAGTTTGTGCCACCTTGTATGACAATCCATTACCAGAGGACATAAGGGCCGATCGAGGAGATGATTCCTCCGGCTCCTGAGGGCTAGCGCTTCGTAGAGCGGTCGATTCCTCATCACCAGAATCGGGTAAGCTTTATTTATTTGCAATTTTGTTCATGTATGTTATGCATTGTTATTGACTTTATTTCTTTGACAGTTATCGTGCGAGGTGGTCACAGCGATGGCACGGTGTATAGATGCCTTCCGGAGCCAGCTCGTTCGGATGAGGAATGTAGCTACGTGTCGTCGCGACGACGCCGTTCAGGAGGTAGCCTTCTTTCTTATTTTCTGCATTGTTATGTCTATTTTGATTGTTTCTGACTTGATTTCTTTTTGCAGTTTCGGCCCATTCCTTCTCGTACCCGGACGAGACCTGAGGTCCGGAGAGACTCGGCGAGGTCTAGCTCGAGACGTCGTCGTACTGGCTCTTGCGGTCGGGGTGGTCGTTCTGAGGCTGCTTAGACCGTGGCGGTGGAGGGCTCGGGTTCTTCATCTTAGGGTGCACGTGCTAAGCCGGTAGGCCAAGGAGAGGCTACCTCGGCTCTTTGAGGTTATGGGATGTACGAGGTCAGCACGTCATCACAGCAGCCTCCGCAGCCTCAGCCTCAGCCTCAGGGTGATTTTGGGTGGGCAGGTCCCGTGCCTGAATTTTCCACCTCCCGAGGAGACTGGAGCTGGAGGAGAGGTTACTCCTCGTACTGCGCAGTTTTATGATATGATGGGCGTCTCTCATCATCTGCGTCCTCAGGCGCCGTAGTTTATGTCTGTGTTTTTTTATTTTTGACTTGTATAGAACTTTTCCTTTATTAGACTCATTTATACTTGTATGTACATATTACTATGGGTTTATTTATTTTTGCATATTCTCATTTTTATGTTCATATTTGTGTGTGCAAAGAATTGTGATAATTAATAATTTTACGTAAAAATTCCGTCATTTTGTTATTGATGGAGGGTATCCGACATTCTCCCCTAAAAAAGAAAATGAAAAATAAAAATATAGGACTTACAAAAAACTTAAAATTAAATCTAGATAAAATCCAAAAGAAATAATTAATGTAATTAATATATTTAATTAAAAGGGTATAAAAAGGATAAAAAATCGTAAAGCCATTGTTTAGACTCGAATCAGCTAGAAAAACGCGGTTTTAAAAAAGCTCGATTGATAAGTCACGTCAGCATCACCTGGCGCCACGCGTTTTGCGTTGGCGCCAGATGCTACTGCTTAGCGCTTGGCGCCAAGCTCTGGCGCTAGGCGCCAGACTCTAGCAGCTGGCGCTGATGAGCGCTGACTCCAAATCCTTCCCGGATTGAATATGGGCCGATGTTGTGTATAAATAGCCCCGTGATCAGCCAATTTTCTTCATTATTTCAGTAGATTAAATATAGTCTTAGCTTTTGAGAAAATAGATAATCATGTCTTTAATCACTAAGAGTTTTACCAACTTAACTCATGAATGGTGTCGGTCTCTAACTGCCAAGGAGAGAAAAGAATTAGACTTTTTTCATATGGGGGTATTTACGGTGTCAAGGGGGTAGATCTTGATATAGACTTCATTCATACCGCCTTAGAATATTGGGATGTGGATAGTCATTGTTTTAGACTAGGGTGTGATGAATTTAGCTTTTTGCCGGAGGAATTCAGTGCTATCTTAGGCTTCGCTGCATTGGATATTTCAGTAATCCTTAGAATAACTGAATATTATTATAAGGATTTTAACCGCTTCTTTAATTTAAAAGACAAAGATCTAACAAATATAATAGATGGTAGGATAATTAATTTGAAAGAATTTGCACGCAACTATTTTGATAGACCTGATTATGAGTCTTTTCATGTTTATAGAAGAAGGGCTTTTCTCTTTTGCATGCTTAACTAATATCTTCTCAGTAGTGGTAGAACTAATGAGGGTCAAGAAATTATATCAACTACTTTGGAGCATATTGAATTTAGGAGAAATCTAATGCCATTAATTGTTGGAGAGACTATGCTTACTCTTGATGAATTGAAGAGAAATTCAAAAGCACCTTTTCGGAGCTCTCCAATTTTATTACAGGTAGAAACGCTTCTCTAAGATGGGGCACCATGAATGGAAGAAAGTCTTTGCCTCTTGCAACTTTGCCATCAAGTGGATCATCCGTTTGTAGAAAATAGAGGAGATGGTTAGTGTCAACAAACAACCCTTCTGTCGTCTTCCAAGCTTGACCAAGATGACTTTTTATTATCCCTGCAGGGTAAAATAAAAAAGACAATACAACCTACTTCAAACAATTCCTTCTGGGGATCTTCGTCGTCCCTATGAATTCCCTATTTCTTAAGAAGTAGAAAAAATTTGATGCTTATTGGAGAGCTAGACCTTTATGGGAAGTGATTACCCAAAAGGTTCCTCCTTCCTTGCCCAATGATGTGAAGAAGTGGCTTCTCAAGAAACCATCAAAGGACATGAAGAAAAAATCAGAGAAAAACTGATATGAAGAGTCATCTAGGTGACAAAGTGATTCCTGTTAAGGAATGTTTGGGTGAAAAAGTTGAATTCAAAACACCTGCAATGCCTAAGAAGAAAAGCTCTAAAAAGGATAAAGGGAAAAGAAAAGCTGGCACTTCAGAGAAGAAGGCTTGGGTAGAGAAGAAACATGGAGTCCTAGCTAAGGGAGAAACTATTTACTCCAAAATTTAATGTAGGTCCTCTAAAGGATGCCTACTAGCTAAAGTCATGGATGATGAAGAGGATGCAGACAAAAATTGGAAGAGAGCAAAGAAAGAGAAGAAAGATTGAAGCATTGCTTAACTTTCAATTATTAGACTTATTATTAAGTTTAAAGTTAATTTGTTTTATTAAGCTTTATTTAAATTCCATCAATAATGTAATTTGTTAGTTTATTTTATTAATGAAATTTCAGCTTTTTAATTAAATCATCTCCTCTAAATTTAATTTATTAAAGCAATGAAAACAGAAAATTTAATTTTCCAGAAATTTTTTCGAGTACGGAAGTCGAATTTTTTTCGAAAATCACCTAAATATTCGCAGGTGCTCTCAGAAATATGGCGCCGCTTTTTTATGACTGGCGCCAGCTGCAGCAGTCTGGCGTCAAACGACAGACACTGTCGTCTGGCGCTAGAGTTAATCGGCTGGCGACGGAACTTATCTGTGACGCCGATAGTCCGTCGAATTTTTATGGAATTTATCTTTAAATCTGGGATGCGAGGTTTGCAAAAAGTAAAGTGGCCTCACCCGTAAAGTGTTGCCTACGTGTCCTTTCTTAAGGAATCAGGCAAAACGTAATTATGGGTTGTACTTTTTAAGTTGGTCAAGATTTGTCGTGTTCGAGAACTCATTGCCATCCATATCAGTTAATTTTGCTGCACCTCCTGGTAGGATTGTTTTGGTAATATAGGGTCTAGACCAATTAGGCCTAAATTTACCCCTTGGATCTAAAACATTCTTCCTTAATGCTTTTAACACCAAGTCTCCTACTTTGATGTTTCTTGTCTTGACCTTCTTATTAAAATGCCTAGCCATATGAATTTTATAGCATTGAGTATTATGTAGAGCTTCTAGTCATTTTTCATCAAGTAGAATGAGCTCCTCATATCTCGCCCTAGTCCATTCAACTTCATCGAGTTTACTTTCTAATGCTATGCGTAGAGATGGTATCTCTAACTCTACAGGTTGTACGACATCCATTCCATAACCCAAGGAGAATGGCGTATTCCCTGTTGATGTGCAAATTGACGTGCGATAACCTTACAGAGCGAAATGGAGTTTGTCAGGACAATCCATGTAATTTTCTGTCCTTTTCTCGATGATAGTCTTTAGATTTTTATTAGTCGCTTTAACTGCTCCGTTTGCTTGAGGTGTATAAGGAGAAGAATGATGGTGTTGAATGCCATATTTTTGTAACAATTCTTCACACTCAGCTTGAAAGTGAGTTCAATTGTCATTAATCATTTCTTGTGGGACTTCATATCGACAAATAATGTTTCTTTCAATAAAGAGTGCTACTTGTTTTGCGGTGAGTTTAGCATATGATTGTGCTTCGACCCACTTTGTGAAGTAATCAATTGCTAGTAGGATGTATTCATAACCTCCTGTCCCTGGAGGAGTAATTTTACTAATAATGTCAATTCCCCATGTATAGAATGGCCATGGTGAAGTGTAGGTGTAGAGTAGAGATGGAATATGTTGTAAATTGGCATAAATTTGGCACTTAGGGTATCTTTTTACGTATTGATGACAATCCCTATTCATGGTAGTCCAATATTATCCTTCTCGCATTATTTTTTGGACTAGCATTTTGCCTTTTACGTCACTAGTGGAAAAATTGTCATTTGTAACACCCTATTTGTAACGGGCATGATAAAATCCGTTACAAAAAGAGTAATTGTAACGGGCAAAATATTTGATCGTTACGGAAAAACTTATTCGTAACGGGCAAACAAATGTCCGTTACGAACAATTAATAATTGTAACGGGCAAATAAATGTTCGTTACGAATAGTTAATTGTAACGGACAAATATAAAGCCCGTTACAACTAAATAACTCTCTAGGGTTAAATGTTAGATTTGTTCCCACTTCCCCAGCCGCATTTCTTCCTCACTCCTCTTCTCTTTCTCTCTCCTCATACCACTCTCTCTTTCCGCATCTCTCTTCTTCCTCACTCATCTGCTCTTTCCCTCTCCTCAAATCACTCACCCTCTCTACTCAAACAAGAAATTGTCAATAGCTAAAACTCACGAGTGATTTGCTCAAGAAGATTAGGGAGATCGAGGACGATGAGACGTTGTCTGAGCCTGAAAAGGTGAAGAAGCGTCATCAACTTCTAGGTAGGGTTAGATCCGGGGCAAGCATCGATTGCCCACAACCACCGTCGCCTCCGTCGTCAATTTGAACCAAATACAACAACAACAACAAACTTGAATCAATTATTGATTCAAAAATCAGAAATTTGATGATAGGGTTTATGGGTTCTTTAGCTTTGCTTTTGGTCCAATTATTCAGGTTAAATGCCTTGATTTTTTTGGGTTTAATTTATGTAATATTGTTCGAAAAATTACTCAATTTTTACTCACGGTCCACTCTTCAAATCTTATTATTTTAGGGTTAGAGTTTTCTAAATATACCCAGTTGCTTCGGTTGGCGTTAATTTAAAATCATTTGCAAAATGCGACCAAGATCTTATCACCGGCATCACTCGCCTCCGGCAGAAATAGTCACGTTAAAATCCAGTACGTTTTTTTGTTTCTCACTTCTATTTTAATTTCTGTATATTATCATTTTGTTTGGCCTTGTTAATTTCTCAAATTTGATGCTGCAATGTTGTAAAATGCTGAATTTGATCTTGTTTCCAGCTTATTATATGCTTATTTACATTTTTTTTTTTAATTATTGATTTGATAGTGTCAAATTTGATCTTAATTACTTGACTTGCTTTAGTTTCTGCCAATTTTACTCAGCAATTATCATTTTAGCCAGTACAATTTGATCTTTATTTGAAGTTTTATGGAATATATGTTTTTTTTTTGTTTTTCTTTTGAAATTTGATTAACTGATCTTAATAAGTATAAAGTTCACTATGATGTACATATGTTCTTTACAGAGTATGTGTTCCCTTGGGGGCTAACTCCATTTTTATTTGTATTGCCATTTGGAGTTTTTGAACAATTGAAACCCATATATGCACTTGGGTACTATTCCACATTGAGAAAAAGAGCAAAGTACCATTTTCCACTTCTAGGAAGTCACTTTATTTGTTGCCAATTGGCTTTAAGGCGAAGCCTCACTTAGTCTTATCCTAGATTTTTGCAAATTATGATTACATATTTCATCTTGTTGCTATTAGATAATACTCGATTTCTTTATGTGACACTAGTTATGTTTTAGTTGCATTTGTATGTGTTGTCATTCACTGGCCCCTGAGGAGATCATGGATTGGACACTAAAATGAGTGTTTTGCCAGACAGATGATTTTGATTCTGATGTGCATTTTCTTCTCCAGTCTTTTGAAAATTTCTTTACTTGTCTACCTTTTTTTAGGTACAAAGACGTATTGCACAAAATTGTGAGGCTGCTCGCAAAAGTCGTATGCGGAAAAAGGTGGGAAGAGAAGTGTTACAAATTTAACGAGTTGTGGTACTTGTTTTCTACTGATCTAATTCTTCTTGGAACTTTGTTATTTATAAGTCTATATTCAGCAATTAGAGTTCAGCCATTCAAAATTGATGCAAATGGAGCAAGAGCTTAAGCGAGTGAGATAACATGTATGATGATAATTGACATAATTCTTATTGCCCTTCTAATCTATTATAGACGTGTTTCCTAAAGACTGCATCTTTAATCAAAATGCTAAACACATCCTTGAATGGTTGATTCAAGGATACGCTTGTAAGCAATGGTATTGATCCGCTTCCTTTCTCTTCCACTATAATTCAGGTTTGCCTTCCAATATGTCTGCTTCTAGCATTCTTCTACTTAAAATTTCTGTCTTTTGATAAACTGCTAATTAAATTAGTTGTTTGTGTAATATATAGCTGCAAATTAAGTCATTATTTTAAAAATACACGTATTGCTCATTCAATCATTTAAAAAATAAAAAATAAAAAAACTGCTAAGTGGAGTAAGGTTTAATAAATTAAAACAGACCAGTCAAGAGTCTTTTGAATAATAACCTTCTTATTTATTGGTTTTATTGGTGTTGTTGGGATATGTTTATGCAAGACTGTTATGCATCTTCTAGTGTTCCTTTCCAAGTTTCGAGTGTATCTTTTTCTATGGGGATTAAATTCTCCTATTGCTATAATTTTTATGCAAATAAGATTTATGTATGGGATTTCTGGGGAAGGGAGAAGGTCCATCCGTCCATGTGACTTAGACAGACAGAGCACAGGGTCATTGAAGCTTTGAGTTGAACCTTTGGGATTGGTGGTAGCATTTTGAGCTCTATGGAGTTTTGTTTTTTTTTTAATAGTTTAAAAATGATGAATACACACAGCTATGGATTGTTGCATTATACTATAATGTCATCGGGTTTGATTCAATAATTTTTAATTTTAAATTCGAGTCAATTCAACGTTGTTTTAGCACCAGATTGAAGGTTTTATACTACCTATGAAGTCATGCTGGGAAATTTTGTGTGCATATCCCAGAGTGTTCCACTGTAGTTACTAGTTAGATAATGATGCAGCTACTCTTTTACGGATTGTCAATGAGCTATCTTCTGACCTTCAGATGTTCCATAGTAGTTAGTTGTTTCAGCTATTGCATCTTCTAGGGATTGTCAATACACTATCTTCTAACCTGTACAGAACTTGAACCAGACCTTTATAATATTTTTACTTTAGAGTCTGATGTATTAGTGAATAATAGTGTGGTTGGATTAGTGGATTACTATGTAAAGGCCGTTCTAGCTATATAAGAAACCCTTGATTCAATTGTCCTTAGCAGTTAGACATGCAAGGACAACCACATAGCCTATTTGGGAACATTGGTGCTCATATAGCACCTGTAAAGTGTAAATGGGTGTATTAGAGGCGTGGCTTGAAATTCTTATGTAATCATGGAGGATGTAGAAAAGGCTTTAGTGGTCAATACCTGTTAACATGGCTCAAGTATTCTTATATACTCCTATTTTCAATAGTGGTGAAGTATCTGATTCTGATGTGTGTTAGTAATTCACACGCTATAGTTATGGACGTTTCTTACATTTTGGAGCTTTTGAGAGATTTGCTCTGGCATTTTTCTTTCTGATTTTCATGTGTTTCACTATGTCAAGTTTTTTATTGTGACAGACTTCGCAACGTAAGTTACATGTGCCTGACATATATACTAATGTTTAGCGGCTTGACCGCTGTTAGCTAATCTAATAGTGTTCTGTTGTTTTGTGCATGTTTATTCACTTTCTATTTTAAATTTTCTTCCCTTGATTATCGCAATCTGTAGTCCACGTGACAGAACTATAAACTTAATACTAAACGTAAGAGGCTTTCGATCTTATCTATTTTTGTTACCCTTTCAAGTTATAACAGTCCTAGAAGAAGTGTTTTAGTTTCTATCCTAGGTCTTTTACTCTTTTAAGAGGAATGCCACTAGAGCTTTGGCTGTAGCAAAAATTAACACTGCTGCATTTATTGAAAGAATATGACTGACGTGATTTCCGATTTCAGTCACTTGTGGGCTTGTAGCGAGTTAGAGACTCATTTGGTGCCTGGAATTATTGCATTCAAGCTAGCTTTCTGTCGATTCTAATCATTTTGTATTTTACTGAGGTCGGAGTTTCTGGTTCATCTTATGCTATGATTTTCTCATGTTGCACTCACCTTTCTCTATCTTCACAAATTGGATCTTCAATTTTGGTTAGTGCAAGGAAACTCTATCCACCCTATGAACATCTATATTGACTATATATATGAAACTATTTAAGTGCTTTGCTGTTTTTTGCAGATTGAACTGATTCTGTCAGTATTGTCAGTTGTTCTCAAGTTCATTTCCGAAGGAATGATGTGGAATGGCAAGGACCAATTTATTAATCAATTCTCCATATTCAGTGGTACAGAGTACGAGTAGTCCTTTAATTTATTTACGTAGCTGTGTTGTATTATAAAGTCTTAACTTCAATACAACATAACTGACCCTCTCTCGCGGTATTCTATTCAGGTGTGTATCACAGCGAGGGAGTTGATTGACTACTCTTAAGGTCTTCTCGCCTCTCTAGTGTGGTCAATGAGGGCTAGAGACCCCCACAATTCTTTTTAACGAGGAAGATTTTTGGAAGATTGTTATTTCCTAAGGCTTAATTAGGGCATTTTGGTACTGATTGTAATGGGGGAATTTTGGTACTGATTGTAATGGTTATTGAGGGGTTCTGGCACTATTAGAGATGTTTGTCATTAAAATGCTTTTTTTTTTTTAAAGGATCTTTGTTTTAGTTTTAGTTTTAGTTATTAGGAAATAATTAAAGCACCTTTTGCTGATTATATATTACTTGTTATATATATATGTACATATATATATATATATGTAATTATTGTGCAAGCTAGCTGTCCAGCATGTGCTGGATTTTTTTTAATTGATCCTCACAATATTCGTAACGGGCACGTGAACATAAATGCCCGTTACGAATAATGGGTTATTCGTAACGGGCTTTTTTGGAGCCCGTTATGAATAACCTATTATTCGTAACGGACGGTGCCCGTTACGAATAAGAAAGGCCATCCGTAACGGCCACATACATAACGGCCACTGCCCGTTACGGATGGGCAGTTTTTGCCCGTTACGGATGGCCTTTTTTCCACTAGTGCGTGAGTTCCACAAATGCCTTCGTGGACTATCATCATTGTTCTTTGAGCATCTTTTTTCCTACACATAAGAGAGCTCGGCCCTTAGGTACCCTTTTATGCAACTCGTTGTCTATGAGTACGTATTGGGAAGCCAAGAGTCTCAATGCTCGTTTTGCTCTTTTGTCAGCATGAGGAGGGTATTCTCCTTTGGTGACATAATTAAGTATATCTGTATACCACGATTCTTCTTCTTCTTCTTCATCTTGGTTCACTTCATCATCTTCTATAGCTTGAATATAAGCCGGTTTATGCCTTTTTTCTATCGTTAGAGGTATTTGCTCAATTTCCGTAGGAATCCTAACAGTTGAGGCTAGTCTTGCCAAGGAATCAGCATATTGCTTTTCCTCTCTAGGTAGATATGTGTATTCTACCTTCTCTAACTGATTAGTGAGATTTTCAAGAAAAGTTTGGTAAGAGGCTAGACTTTCGCTCCTTACTTTCCATCTATTAAAAATCTGGTTGATGATCAACGAAGAGTCCCCGCATATTCGTAATTTCTTCACTCCCAATGCTAAAGCTATTTGAAGGCCTATAACACATGCTTCGTATTCAGCAGCGTTGTTGGTAATGTCGAAATCTAGCTTTATGGAGATTGGAACATGCTTTTCTTTAGGTTATACTAGTAATACTCCAACGCCGCATCCATTTTGGTTTGAGGCTCCATCGAAGTATAAGGTCCAAGTGTCGTCTTCTGTGACCATCAAGTCTTCATCTGGAAATTCATTGTCGTGTATTGGCATTGGATCTTCTATTGGAAAGTCCGCTAGAAAATCTGAGACCACAGATTCTTTGATAGCTTTTTGAGGCATGAATCTTACATCAAACTGGGCTAAGTTGACTATCCATCTTGATATGGGCCCATTGAGTGTAGATTTTGCGAATAAATACTTGAGTGGATCCATTCGGGAAACCACAAAGACTGTATGCACGAGCATGTAATGTCTTAACTTAGTTGTGGCCCACACCAATGCAAGGCACAATTTCTCAAGTGGTGTATAGCGTACTTCATACTCGAGCATCTTTTTACTTAGATAGTAGATTTCATTTTCTTTACCTTCTACTTCTTGTGCAAGCATGGCTCCCATTGTTTCTTTGGTGACTGTTAAGTACAACCTAAGAGGTATTCTTGGAAGTGCTGGTGCTAATATGGGAGGATTTGTGAGATAGATTTTGATCTTTTCAAAGGCTTTTTGACACTCATCATCCCATATTACTGGTACATTCTTTTTAAGCATCTTGAATATTGGTTCACATAGTGTTGTCAATTTTTATATGAACCTACTTATGTATTGCACCCAGCCAATAAATCCTCGAATTTGCTTCTCGGTTTTGGGCGGTGGCATTGTCATGATTGCCTTGATCTTGGTTGGGTCTATCTCTATTCCTCTAAAGCTTATGAAATAACCCAAAATTTTTCCTGAGGTGACTCCAAAATCACACTTGGATGGGTTCAACCACATGTTGTATTTCCTTAGCCTTTCAAAGAATTTTCTCAAGGCTACTTGATGGACTGGGCGATCTTTTGACTTCACAATCATATCGTCCACATATACTTCTACTTCTTTGTGCATCATGTCATGGAGTAAGGCAGTTGCTGCTCGTTGGTCAGTAGCACCCTCGTTTTTTAACCCGAATGGCATTACCGTGTAGCAGCAAGTACCTCATGGTGTTATGAAGGTTGTTTTCTCCATGTCTTCTTCTTCCACTAGAATTTGATTGTATCCCGCGTATCCATCCATGAACGAGATAAGTGCATGATTCACTGTATTATCTACCAAAATATCGATGTGTGATAAAGGGAAGTTTTCCTTTGGACTTACCTTATTTAGATCTCGATAGTCGACACACATTCTTACCCTACCATCCTTTTTTGGAACTGGGACAACGTTGGGCACCCATTCGTGGTATTCGGATACCCTGATAAAACCTGCAGTTATTTGTTTTTGCACTTCTTCTTTTATTATAAGAGCTACGTCGGGTTTCATTCGACGCAACTTTTGTTTTACAGGTTTCATTCCTGGAATTAGCGGTATAGTGTGTTGAGCTATTTCTCTGTTAATACCTGGCATATCTTCCTATGACCAAGAAAATACATTGATAAATTCTTTAAGTAGATTGATTAAATATGTTCTTTCTTGTTCATTAAGTGTTAATCCGGTTTTAACTTCTCTTTTAATGGTTGAATAATTTGAGATATCAGCCGTCTCAGTTTCCTCGATTATCGGTGTTTTCTTTTCAAGTGTTTCCATTGCTTTAATAATTTCTTTGTCATTTTCATTGTTAGTTAAGCAATGCTCTATTATTGAACTCAGAAATCATTACATCAAAAAGAGAGATGTCCTCAGGGACTTGATTGCTAACTATGCTATGGGAAGAGATAGAGGAAGGGGGTGCTACAACTAAGGACTTAGATGAATCTACAAGAAAAGACTCTAACTCTGACTCTGACTCAGACGATTCTTCGAACATAGCAATCTAGGAAATTCATAGCACTCCTTGTGGATAGGAGTTGGGATTTCATCTAGAAAATAACAATCTAGGAAAATTTCGAATCTCGGTTGCCTTATGCCATTTACAACAAAAGGTTCGGGAAATTCATAGCACGGATAGTCCTCTCCTTCTTTTATGAATTGTCCATTGAGAGTAAGAGGATACTAATCCATTGGGATTGCTTTCTTTTGGATGCGAGCGTTCCTACGCGCCTTAGACTTTTCCTGGGCTCGCTTTAGATCTTTCCGAGTCGGTTCGAAACCAAGTCCGGAAGTGTCTAACTTTGGGAGGCCATGTAATTCCAGCGATTTTGCTATTCCTTTCTTCTTTCATAGATTCATTCCAGGAAAACGCCCTTGTTTGTTTAGAATAGCGTTTACTGTCATAATGTCCTTTCACCTCCTCGATTAAGGAGACCACTTCATTAAAGCCCCACAAGTCTACATCGTCTTCATCGTGCTCCACATTAATGATTGAATTTTCTATAGCTTTAATTCTCATGGGTGAAGCATCGATCGTGATAAGAATTCCTCCAACTATTGTCTTTACCTGTTGGTGGAGAGATGAAGGGACGACCTTTAGGTCATGAAGCCAAGGGCGTCCTAACAATAAGTTGTATGAAGCTTTGATATTTACCACTTGAAATGTAGTAGCGTGTTCTATTGCTCCCGCCGTTAAATTCATGGTAATCTCTCCAAGAGATTGACGACGAGTGTTGTCATAAGCTCTTATTCCTTGTGTTGACGGGGTTAACTCTTCATCCCTTATGCCTAGCATCCTCGCAGTTCTGAGTGGACAGACATTAATTGCCAATCCATTGTCTACAAGAGTCATAGGGACGTTCATTCTCTTGCAAACTACTGTGAGGTTTAGTGCCTTATAATGCTTGTCACCTTCTCGAGGTAAATCCTTGTCAGAAAAGGTGATCAAGTTGATTGGACTAGGGGGATCACTCGTAAGGAAGTTAGTCAACCCCTCAAGAGTGGTGTCAGAGTATATCCCAATCTTATCCAAGGCATTCATAACTGGCAACCTATGTTCTCGAGATGTTGCCAGAAGTTTCCATACGTTCATCTCAACCTTAGTTTTCTTGAATTGTTTGACAATATCATTGTCTTCTATGAAAGGTTTGGAATATGCCGCGTAGTTGGCATAGGTCGTGTTGAAACGGGAGGTTGCATTCTCCCTGATCTTGTGAGGACGTCTATAGATAAATCCTCTTCATCCCAAATATCGCTTATTGGGTATATGACTGAAAGTGGAGGTTCTTCCATATCCTTTAGATAGGCGTCTTCATCATCGCTATTCCAAACCCCATTGATACTAATGTCTTCTTCTTGTGGAATTTAGACTAGCTTTTTATCATCAATCGTTTTCTGAATTAAATCTTTAAATTTAAAACAGTTTTCAATAGTATGACTCACTGATTGATGGTAGTGACAGTAAAACCCATCTGTCCATTTTAGCGATTCAAATGGTCTCGGTTCGAGAGGTTTTATCTTGCCACTCTCGGAGAACATTTTGAACATTTTAGTGTAGGAAGTCCCAATTAGAGTATAGAGTTTATTACTCTTCTTGGGTCTGTCAATTACTTGTAGAGAAAAGGGTTTCGTCTTCGTGGATAGCATGAATTTCTTCAATAGGTTTTCTTTGCGAATTCGAGACCTTCACGTAGCAAGCTTGATCTCTCCCACATGGACCCTATAAGCATCCGTACATCCTCCTTGCTTGCTGGTTCAGGAAAGTCATCCATGGCATCGAAAAATATCTCCTCCTCTTCTTCGATAGCATGAGTTTCTTCAATAGGTTTGATGAGAGATGAGGGATCAACCTCGTTTTTTTCATCAGAGATGGCCAAGGAATGAGCGAGAGGTGCATTGTCAATGCTTGGCTTCATACTAGCAGGAGGTAACGACAGTTTGTTGTTATTAATTAAATCTTGGATAGCTTCTTTAAGATTCCAACAATTTTCAGTATAATGGCCCCTACCTTGGTGATATTTGCAATGTACATTGGGGTTACAGTTAGTTGTCCTCTTCTCGACTGATGGGTCCCCAAATGGTCCAATTGGAGTTATAAGACCTTTTGCATTTAGTCGGTCAAATGCGGTGTCATAACTTATACCTATAGAAGTAAAGTTCCTCCTAAATGGTATCTTTTGTCCTTGGTTATTCATAGCAAGGACTTCACTTAAATTAAAGGTGCCAACATTGTTTGAGTGGGTGGTTTTGGAAGAAGAAGGATTGTCGTTTTTCTTGCCTTTCCAGTCACTATTGGAGTTACTGTTACCAGCTTTCAGCTTAGCCAGGTCGTCTTCAATATTAATTCTAACGTCATAGACGGCCTTGAAGGTATGGATATTATTTTGGTACTTGAGATGCTTGGAGTACTTCTCTTGAAGGTTCTTGATGAACAACCTCACATATTATTTCTCGCTTGGTACTTCAATCATCTTAGCAGAGGTTTCTCTCCATTTGTTGAAGAAAGAAGTGAAACCTTCATTATCCTTCTGCTTGAGAATTTCAAGTTCCCTACAGTCAGTTTCAACTTGAATGTTGCACTTGAACCTATCAATGAAAGCGTTTACTTTTGACTCCCAAGTAGAGGTTCTTTCTTCCTCAAGAGAGAAGAACCATTGTTGGCAAATGGTTTCAAGAGATTGAGAAAACAAAGAGGGAAACACCTTCTTGTCAATACCCTTAATACTCATTATTATTTCGAACGCTCTTAGATGAAAGTAAGGGTTGTTAGTCGCTTTGAATTTCGGGATGTCGTTGGCATTGAACTTCTGCGGAAGAAGATACTTGTCCACCATGACCCCTTCTGAGCTAATGCCTTGAAACTTGTAGTCACTAGACAACTTGCTCAAACTTTCTTGCATGAGGTCCATCTGTTGTTGCTTCACAGGATCATCGATTTTGAGGGTTAAAACCTTTAACGCCTCAGTCACAGTAATCAATTGGTTCCTGAACTCATTAATTTCCTCTTGAGTTGCCATTATCTTATTAGCTTTCTTTTTTCGAGGGATTGGTTTGTCGAAAAGTTGAACTTGAATAAAAAGGTTGTCTTTGATCAGACGCCCTTCCTTTGTTGACCACGCGCTGTAAATTAAACCATTTTTGTTTTAATGACTTGACTCAAATTGACTTTCACTTTACGAGTTTAGAGAAAGAAAAAAAGCAAAAATAAGGTGTATATTTTTGGGAATTAAGTATAGGGTTCAAACAAGTTATTTAATTGGTGGATTAATATCCGACATACCCCCCTTAAAAATGAAGGAAAAAACACACATACATGACTCTGTTAGACATGGTCAAAGTGTGCATACATATTAGTGTGTGATTTACATGATGAGTGCAAATGACATGCTTTGACTCTTGTGTAAGACCATGGGACTTAGTGCCTAGACTCGATTGAAGACTTGACATGGTATTATTATAAGTAAAAATTAACCGAATCTATTAGCAAACTGTTCAATTAGACACAAGTGAGTTAGCAAACTCGAGCAATAAACCGAACTGTCGAAAAAAAGATAGGATTGGCGTCTCCCTTTGCGGTATAGCGCCAGACGACAGGACTGTTTCCAGGCGCTACGCTCCATAGAGTGGCGCTGCAGTCTAAATCTCGGCGCCATTGCTGGAACGTCGATCTGGGATTGCTTTTGGTATTACTACTTTAAAGGGTATGCCTAAAGTCGTACTACGTCAACTCTGATTAAATTATTAAACTTTAATTACTCTAATTAATTAATTAATTATTTACGCAAAGTTCTTTTAGTCATTAATAATTTTATTTAGTCTTAACACAAGTCAAACAAACGGTTAGGAAAAACACATAGAGTATGCAAAAAAAAAAAAAATTGCACAATTAGTCAAGTACGCACAATATGATGCAATGAGTTTGCAACCTAACCATGGCTCTAGTTCTCTAAAGTTCGGGATATGGGTTAGTCAAAGAGGGTCCATGGTTTATTGTCCGAATGCACCGCGCGGAAGCCTAACCGTGAAGGGTTGGCGCGAGTGGATGGGACACCGCGAATTTAAACAAAAACACGTTTTCCATGGTTTGGTGAATTCAACATTCTCGGATGTACCCATTGTTGCACAGAGCGTTAAATCAGGTAGATGGAGAATGAATTCCCAGAGGATTATGTCCATAAGTAGAACACATATGGGTTTCATACAAGTGAGAAAAACTCAATCTGGATGTAGGATCGAGCAAACAGTGCTAAAAACTGGTCGAAATTAGAACGCATATTTCTGACTCGGTATTGGAAGAACTTGGCGCTAACTAACAAAGGCCGGCGCCAACAATTTGGCTTTGGCGCCTGGCAACAAAAGCTGTCGCATGGCGCTAGAGTCAAATCCTCGGCGCTAGACTCTGTCTTCTGACGCTAGTTCCCACACGCCTCAACAGCTTTCTGTGCTCGATAAAATTTTCCTGTTTCGCGCAGCATTATTTCGGTCCTATTTGTGAAAGATATTCCTCAAATATCCTACGTGTAAAAATCCTATGTTTTCACTCATTACGGATGGTCTTTCCCATGAGATCTTTTTTATGCATATGATAATAATGTAAATTAAAATTACGCACATGAAATACTTTTTGAGTCTCATCTACTCATTCTAAATAATTGCCGAAATAATTTTCAGGAATTAAAATATAAATCCTCCCCAGCAGAGTCGCCAAATACTATAGGGAATATTTCAAGCATTATCCCTAGCTTGAACCCCACTGTGACATACACTAAAGTACGGTGGCGTCCAAAGGGAAAGAAAATAGAGCAAATGAGTCGCCAACAAGTTTTCGGAACTTGTAAACCGTTCACGAGGTGAAGGTTACACCCCTTAACGATCTAGGAGATTGTCAACTCCAATAGGTCTGGAACCAAGACTGGTAGTTCGGGGATGAAGGTACAAATCCAACCTAAAAGTGCTTGAACTTGCCCTAATAATAGGCCTCTACTTTATTCTGATTGTATTCATGTGCGCTTTTTGACTAACATGCAATCAATAAGTTTAACCCT
Organism: Chenopodium album; assembly: GCF_948465745.1. Taxonomy (NCBI): domain Eukaryota; kingdom Viridiplantae; phylum Streptophyta; class Magnoliopsida; order Caryophyllales; family Amaranthaceae; genus Chenopodium; species Chenopodium album. Next base: position 32,369,979 of record NC_137834.1, read on the forward strand.
AAACCTGTTTAATCTATGTTGGTTGAATATTAATGCACAAATAAAAATATTATTGGCGATCACTTGAATTATAATCAAATTAACCATAAAAAAGAATATTAATTATCTTATTAAGCATGATTACAAGTACTGATTCCTTTTAAACATGCATAAAAGGCTTGATCAAGTAATAACAATAAATATAATCAAGCAACATAATAATAATCATAACAATAATCATAATCAAGATAATAATAATTATCATAATAATAATCATGTTAAAGCAGAATAATAGCAAAATTCTAGGCATGATACTAACAAGATTAATAATAAACCCCAGCATGTCACTAAACATACAAAAATCAAAGCTTTAACCCTAACATGATACTACCATGCGATTAGGAAAGAAATAAAAGGCATCGCAAAAATCAACAATTGTCATATTTGATATTAGAAATTATAGTTGTTACCCTAAACATGATACTAGGAATATCAAAACGCCCTAACATGACACTAGGAATCAACATAACGATCTAGACATGATTTATATATCATAATATCAATAAATCAATCAAAGCACTTACTTGGATGCCTCGTACCTCTTTCTAATAACAAAATACACGCGTTAGTAACTTCAACGAAAATAATAAAACAAACAATTATATAATTTAAATAAAGATTTGCGACCAAACCCTCAGAAATTAAAACCTTTCACGTCTAGGGCGAAGGCAATTTCGAAGTTGGCTAGGTGTTTCTAAATTTTGTGAATGCGGAATTTTGTATGAGAAAAGCTAGAGAGAGAGAAGAAATCTTGAAAACTAGAGAGAATAAGAAAAATAATTGTTGTTGATGATTGAAAACGAAGGTTTTAAGATGCTATTTATAGAGAAAATCAGCCGGATGGATAGAAAAACAAATCAGAGTTTCGAAGAGAATAATACAGGTTTAGCGCCAGGCGCTAAGGCTAGCGCCGGGAGCTAAGCATTAGCGCTAGGCGCTAAGGCTAGCGCCAGGCGCTAATCCCTGTCGTCAAGCGCTAGTAATTTCCTCAAAAACAGCGGGGCAAAATTTAGCGGGTAATCCCAATCTTAGTTTTGATAAAATTTAGCCGTACAGAGGAGCAAAATCGTATTTTCCTCAAAAATACTTCTTTTATTCTGATTAAAACTCTAAAATGTCAACCAAAGTCAATTTATCAATGCTAATTGAATTAGGAATGAAAAGAACCTTCTAGAAGAATCTAGAAGACTAAAATCAATTCTAATTGCATTAGAAATGATAAAACAATATTAGGCCCTCCTCTAGATCACTAGGCCGCATATAAATATCAAACCGGGCCCAGTTTAGTAATTTGGCCTTAACTTCGTCATTATTCATCGGAATTGGGCTTATAATATATCGCTGGAAAGCTCTTTTCACGCCCCATCCAACTATACCATTATTGGACCCTTGCCATGGACCAAACAAAACATGATTGGTTATTTTCTGCAACACTAGACTTTCCACACTTTCACTTCATTCGATTATGATTCGACATGAAAGGTATTCATCACTGGGTTTGGTTTAGGGGAGACACAAATGGTTGTCTACACGGTGCCTTTGTTGTTTATGAACCATTATATCGGTGCCTTTGCGGTGAGCAAATGTTTAGGCGCTTTAAGCTAAGTGAGACAATCATTTATCAGGTCAATCACTTAATTCGATAGTAATCGAGCCGTTAACTAAATCATGTTAAATTTCTTAGAAGGGCTAACTGGCGTACCAAGGAACCCAAAATTGCTGTATGAGGTTGAAATAATCATTCTGAGAGGCTTCGCATTCTGTCGCCGCTGCAACATCACTGGCGCCACGATTTCTCCCTGTCGCTTGGCGCTGCACTCTGTCGCTTGATGATAGAGCCCTCATGCGACGCTGCTATCGGGATTTTTGCATAAATCCCCTTTCATCCACATTTTGCTGCTACTGCTTTTGTTCATTCGAGTTCGCCGCGAATAAATTCGAATTACTCATTCTTGCTCGTTTCTCAACCAAATTTGCACAAATTTGTTGCAAATCAAAGCTTTGTTCATCTAGTTTGCTGATCTATGTAAGTTTTTTCCTAACTCACTTGAATTTTAGTGAATTTTGCACATATTCATTCACGAATTGCTTGAAAATTGGAAACTTATTTTGCTTAATTTTCTTTGTTTATCTAATTTTATGCCATGAAATTACTTGAATATGTTTATACATTGCCGTGGGAGCATTTTGAGACTTATTTAACTCAATTTGGTGAAGAAACGAACCATTCACCATTGTTGAACCTCATAAGGTCGGGAAAACAATGTGGCTCGTTCTTGACGTTTTTGCTACCAATTCTTGTCCAATTTGTCACAATAATTATCATAACATTACAAGAAATTGTTCAATTGCTTGAAAAATGCCATATATGCTTGAATTGAAGTTGTGCTTTGTTTTAGAACTACGTACTCTATTTTTTGCGAACATTGTATCATGCGGCTAGGCAAACCTTAGATACCATTTAGCCTTAATTTCTTGTATAATTTGCACAATGTAGTATGGCTAGACAGTGAGGTTCCGATTCCCGGTCCCGAGACACAAGACGGGAGTATGAGCCCGTTCAGGAGGACGCTGATCCGTCTACCTCTCTCGGTCCCTTCCATGAGTGGGAAGAGCGGACGTTGTTCTTTGCCCCCGAGCACCACATTTCTGAGAGGGTGCGTCGTGGATTGTTAGTTGAAGGACCCGCAGCCATGGCTCGGGCAATGACACCTTGGGCAAGCTGTACAACAAGTATTTCAACGGCGATGAGGGGTTGCGCCTTCTTTGGGAGTCTTGTGGGCTGACTGCCTATTTTTGGGCTGCGCAGGCCATGTACTCGTTCGACGCGAGCCATCACGTGGTTCGCGCTTTGGTGGAGTTCTTCTGGGACACCACCATCACTTTTCACTTTCCTTGGGGTGAGATGACTATCACCCCAGCCGACTTCTGTCTCATCTCGGGATTGGAGTTTCGCTCGACCGCGTTGCCGTTCGACAGCTCCATCAGTGTTTTCTCTCCTGTGGTCGATGAGTTATTGGGTCCGATAGCTGTTTGGGCCCGTGCTGAGGTGGAGCCATCACAATTTAGCTACAGGTTTATTCGCTGGTCACCTCTGGCGATGGCTTTTGAGGACGATGCGACCACCCGAGAGTAGGAGGTGCACATCTTTGCACTAATTTTGCTGTCAGGGACATTTTCGCCTAAACAGGGTAGCCGGGTGCTGCTTTACTACCTTCATGCTCTCCGCGATTTTTAGCTTATCGAGACCTACGATTGGGCCAGCTTGGCCTATGCTGACTTTGTGCGAGGATTGCAAGACTCCTGTCGACATAGGTCTTTCACAGGAGACATCGCTCTCTCTAGCTTTTGGAGAGTCGTAGAGGTATACTTTATCTCATAAAGTTATCTCATAACACTTATTAGCACCTGTTGATATCTTTTTATCTTTGTAGATCTGTATCTACGAGTACTTTCCTTCGCTTGCGCCAACGAGACCATCTACACGCTAGCTCCCTGTTGGCGCCAGTTTGGGAGGTCGCTTCAGTAACTAGGCGACTACTGCACGTGTCTGAGAGCTGATCCTCTCGGTATGTTCTTTTTGCATAGTTGACATATTTGTATCGCTTTTGGTAGAGCTTTATCTTATAGACATTCTTTAAAGGAGTCTGATGTATTATACCGGCCATGGGGCAGTTTGGTTATTCCTGCGCTGGCTGCGCATTACACTGCTGAGCGTCGCTACTTTCAGGGGTTGTATGAGGAGGCGGTGTACCTAGGAGAGAGAGTTTCTATTCAGCTCTCCTTAGAGATTTTTGTCTTCCCTGCTCCACCGCCATGCCACATGTTTCATGACGCGGTGTTGCTGAACTTGTCGGAGAGTTCTCCTGCTGGTACCCCTTGGCTATCTCACGCTAGCTCGGGGAGATGCTACGAGGAGGATCTGCTGCCATTGTAAGCTTCGGCCACTACTTTGTCTTAGGAGGCGGCGGTATGATTTTCATCTTTTATCTTTTTTGCTAAGTAGCCCCAAATGGTATTTTATTCTCTATGATTTGCTTTTTTCCAAACCGAGCCTACTGAGTTCGTTTCCAGTCGTATGTCCATCCACTATCAGGGGAAATACGAGCCTGTTGAGGAGATGATCCCTCCAGCTCTCGATGATCATTGTCTTGTAGAGCGATCTATCCCTCGCCACCAGACAAGGGTGAGTTATTTATTTGCTATTTGTTTATATCTTTCTTGTATTGTTATTGACTTTATTTCAGACATTTCTCGCGCGAGGTGGTTACGGCGATGGCGAGGTGCATAGATGCCTTTCGGAGCCAGCTAGTGTAGATGAGGAACGTGGCTTCCTGTTGTCGCGACGACACTGTTCAGAAGGTAGCTTTTTCTCTTTATTAATGCATTGTTTATATTTCTATTTTCTTTGCCTCTGACTTGAATTCTTTTTGCAGGGACAACCTATTCCTTCCTGTACTCGGATGAGACCTAAGGCTCGAAGAGAGCCAGATAGGTCTAGCTTGAGGTGTCGCCGCACTACTTCCCGTGGTCGGGGTGGCCGATATGATGTGGTAAAGGGCTTGGGCTCAACATCTGAAAGTGCACAGGCTGTGCCGATGGGCCTAGGAGAGGCGACATCAGGTCCGGTAGGTGGTGAGACGTACGAGGTAAGTTCGTCACCGCAGTAGCCTTCGTAGCCTTAGCCTCTGCTGATTCATCATTAGGGCGACCCTTAATGGACTAGTCCTGAGTTGAGTTTCCCTCCTCTTGGTGAGACCGGAGCTGGTGGGGAGCATACTCCTCGATCTGCGCAGTTCTTTTGATATGATGAACATTCCTCATCATCTGCGTCCTCCAGCGTCGTAGTTAAACCTGTTTATTTATTTTGACTTTTATAGGACTTTGCCTGACCAACTCATTTATTAAAAACATATGTTAGACATATTTTGTATATGTAAACTATTATTTATTATAACTGTATTACCTTTGCATTTAATTTTCATTTTTATGTGCATATGTGTGTGTGCAAAAAAAAAAAAATTGTGATTATTTTTGTGCAAAAATTTCCATCATTTTTAGTACTAATGGAGGGTATACGACATTATCCCCAAAAAAGAAAAAAGGAAAAATAAATAGGACTTAAAACAAAACTAAATTTAATTAAGTTTGAATAAATCCAAAAAGAAAAGAGAAGGAAGATATATTAAATTAATACATATGGGGTATTTGAACAAAGGGCGAAATTGTAAAGTCATTGTACGAATTCGAATCATAGCCAGAAAAACGCGGTTTGCATAACACGTTGAGGAAGAGCTGAAGCACCGCGTGTCGCCACGCGTTTTGCGCAGCCGCCGAGCACCTAACGCATGTGTGTAGATTACACTGAACCTGGACATGGCATGTCCAAATTATAGTTACCCGCTTCTAAAGATCGACAACCTAGTCGACTCTACAACCGGGCATGCCTTGATGAGTTTTATGGATGCCTACTCAGGTTTCCACTTGATACCCCTACGGAAAAAACATCAAGAGAAGACGGCCTTCGTTATTGATTAGGGGTTATTATGTTATATTATGATGTTGTTTGGCCTAAAGAATGTGCCGGCTATTTTCAAACGGATCATTAATACAAGCTTCATTAATTGAATTGGGAGGAAAATAGGGGCATACATTGATGACATGAAAGTCAAATCCAATCTATAAACGAATCACCAAGCTGATCTCCGAGAAACATTCACCACACTCACGCGGCATAAGGGTCATGTTAAATCCTTAGAAATGTAATTTTTGTGTTGAGTCTGGGAAGTTTCTCGGTTTCCTTATTGATCAAAGGGGGATAGAGTCTAACCCCGAAAAGATATAGGCAGTGATTGACATGAAGTCACCTCGCACTGTTAAGGAAGTTCAGAAGCTTACCTATTTCCTAGCGGCATTGGAAAGATTTCTCAATTGTTCAGATGACAAATGCCTTTATTTCATCTAAACAATAAAAAAGAAGACTGGATTTGAATTAGGGGCTGATGTTGAGGCGCCTTTCAAAAATTGAAAGAACACTTACACTCTTTGCCAAGGCTTTTTAACCCTGTGCCCAAAGAGACACTTTACATGTACTTAGCCGTCTCAGATCATGGTCTTAGTGCCATTCTCCTTACTTAGAGAGACGAAATTAAGTTCCCATTCAATATCATTAGCCATGTGCTCCCCCATTGATGAAAATTTTGGCTTCTCCCTTTACATGGTAGTTATAAAGTTGAAACCTTACTTCTTGGCACATCTAGTTATGGTCTACATAGACCAACCTATTAAGCGTCCAATGACAACTTTAGAGTCATCCGGTAGAATGCTCAAGTGGACTATTGAAATATAAAGTCTTGAAATCACTTACAAACCAATAAAGGCAAGGAAGGGTCAAGCATTTGCCGACTTTATTGTCAAAATGACAAGGCCGGTTGCTCCGGCCAATCCTTATCAGACATTATTCAAGCAAAGAAAGAAACAAGATAACCAAAGAGGATGAGAATATACACAAACTTACTTTCTTAGGAATCACAATCAATTTTAGCAGCCAAAGACAAGCCATTTAAACCCCTAGATCGCTCTAGAAAATGAGTGATTGATCGGGGTTACATAGGTCGTTAAACTACTACCCTAATCAAATTAATCATTTATATTCCTAAACTACCCTAATACAAGTATAGGGGCATGTAAAGGGTCGTACCAATAAGGAAGCTCACTCATTCAACATCAATATTCACTAATGCAAGAGTAAAAAAAGGGAATGTTTTGTTGGTTTTTGAATAAAGAGCACCTAAACTACAAATAAGCAAAGATAATAATGATTAAAATCAAGAGAGAACGACGCTGGGATACAGGTGTCAAACATGATTAGAAAAAGGGGAACAATAATGGTTGTCATGATGAATATGCCAAAGAACACAAGATTCTACCTAAACAATTCATTCTCATGCAATAGTCTAGGCAAATCAATGAAAAAGGTCTATACTAATTAGGATCATTCTCATGCATCCAATTAGTTACAATCAAACCAAGAGTTTAAAGAAGCACAATCCATAAAACTCCACTTTAATAACTCATTCTCAGGCAATCATTAAATTAGAGATGATCTTAATCTAGTTAAAATCACTTTCGTGCATTTTAACTAGAAAAATCAAATAAAGTGCTACAATAATCTCAAGCTATCAAAAATCATGTCTTTCATCAATTTATGGCATGAGTTTAATCCAACCATCATCATTCATCCAATATCAACACATATTTTCCACCCCCTTCCCCTATCTAAGAAATTAGCCCAGAGAAGGGAGATTAAACATAATATCAAAACTAGAAAGAAACTCAAGAAACATAAAACAAAACATGAATAAGAACAATGAAATCAAATAATAACTAGATGAACTTATAAGATTAATAAAAATAATCAACAATAAAGCAAATAAACAAAGCTAAATGAAAGGATTAGATATTACTAAAGAGAAAATTAATGAAAGATGAAAGCTTGAAGTATTGCTTGATTGAAGATTAAACTTGACCAAAGTTGAATATAATAAAGGAAACTTGAGTAATAATCCACTTTCTCTCTCTAAGATTAGGGCTAAATGTTGATAAGATAAAAGATGATTACAAACTATAATAAGGGGCTATTTATATGCATCACAAAATATGAAAATAAAACATCAAGGAGAGCCCTCTAGCATGCAGCCCGCGCCTGAAATTAGGAGGGGCCTTTCCTCAATAGGAGAGGCCGCGGTCTGGAATAAGGGGAAAAGAAAGTTCTTTGACACGCCGCGCCCGCGGCTCCAGGTGCCGTACCCGCGGGTCAAGGAGGATAGACCTCTTTCAGGGCGCAGCATGACATCTCCGAGTTCCTGGTCGTTTCTCAGCATAAAGTGTCGTGCCCGCAGCCCTTGGCTCTGCACCCGCGGATCCTCCATGGCCAAAACACCTCCTTGAACATCTCATTTCCCTTCCATAGCTCGACATGCATCCATAGGTTCATCCAAAAGGGGCCAACATCCAACAAAACAACGAAGAAAGACTAAGAAGACCAAAGGAAAAGAGGAAAAAGGAAAGGAAACACGAGAAGGGATAAGAGAAAACAAAACTAGGGTAAAATTCTTAGAAAAGGCTCAAACAAGTGAAAATGAGGGGAGAATCCTTAGAGAAAAAGTATAAAAGAGTGACATAAAGGCCACTCATCAAAATCCCCGCACTTGCCTCTTGCTTAACCTCAAGCAAGGAAAAATAAAACAAAGAGAAAAACACAACAAGCATAGCATGACAAGGTTTTAGAAAAACCAATCAAGCCTCAAGGTAGGAAATGCTCCATTTGGACTCAAACGTAGAGACATGCATCAAAGAATACTTACCTTTCTCAATTCAAAGAGGGGAAACACGTTCTAAGATGCTCAAGGTTGAAAGAGACAAACCTAAGCTAAGCATACAAAACTAATTATTTCATTCTCTGCCCTAGCCCCAACCGAGACAGTCCGCGTTCTCTCCTCTAGCTTCAAATAATCCCTTAGTTAGCTCCTCATGATTCCTCAAGGGAACCAAAAAAAGAAATTTTATGTGGAATCATAAGGTCATCCCGACATCTCAACTATGCGCACTCTCTCCATAGGGTTGAAATCTATATCCCTCCACCGGTCTTTGACCTCGCTCCTCTAAAGTCCAAGGGTCTTAACTAGGGTTGTAATGTCATGGCTAATTGTTAAGGTTGGGAATCAATTTGAAAATTTTAGTGGTAAATCCTAAGTGAACCAAAAGAGTGGCCATTTCTCAAGAACAACCTATGAATTGAACCTAAACTCAAACTACAACCTTTAATACAAATCTCACAACATTACTCCATCCCTTTTCATCATTTTTTTTACTTCACTTTGTTTTCTTGAATTGCATCTTTCTTCTCAAGCCTTTTTGCGTATTCTTTTCATGTTCAACTTTTAAAACTATACTTTAACCAATTTACACATCTTTCTTGCTCATATCCAACACTCTCAAAACTCAAACCTCACAAGCCGATAGGTTTGTAATATGGTTAAGTCAATAAATATAAAGGTCGGTAGGACATAGGCCGATAGGTTTGTAATATGGTTAAGTCAATAAAGGGAAATAAGTCTCAAATTGGTTAGCAAGTAAGTTGATGCAAAAATGAAAACCAAATTTGTAACAAAACATAAGGAAAACAAAGAAAAATGAGAAGTGCCCTTTTCCTCCTCATGAGTTGCTGGGTCACGATCTTGGGAGCTAGAGGCCAACACAAGGATTAAGATACGCATAGTCAAGGATTCTAAATGCCACTTAACAAGATTGATGAAGGTTTGAACAATATTAGACCTCACAAGGGGTGGAAAGTAAGCAAATACCAACTAAAGGGAATCCTATCCACTATAGAGAGCAACACCATCTTACCACTTTCTCGTGAACTAGGGGTTCAAACGTCCTCAAAAGTTCTAAACCATGCTACCTTAGCTTAAATTGTGTCTAACTCAACCCTAAGCATTCTCAAACTGTGTAAACCCTCATCAACTAGGAAGATAAGCATTCAATGACACATCATCATGAGAGGCATACCAATCCAAATGAATGAGCAAATTCCAAATATAAAATCATTTCAACTTGTCATAGTCATGCTTGTCACACAAAAAAGGGAAAAACAAAATAAAAGAAAGAGGAAAAAGTAAAAAAGGTTCACAAACGAGGCATAATAATCTAATTAAATCCCAATCGTCATACAAGTGTTCGTTCGATAATAACATCAACGATCCTAGGTTCCATAGAACCAAAAGCAAACATCCTTGAACCATTCAACTTCTTCCTAAGCTAAACCTAAACTAAGCACTCAAAGAAAGAGTAAAGAGGGAAAAAGAAAGATCTCACCCTAATGACTCTTAAAGAAAAATAAAGCAACCAAACCATTTACCAAAACGCCAAATCTCCAAATGTTGCTTCCATCGTTCTTCAAAGCTACAAAAAGGAGAGAAAGAAATAGCCAAAACAAACACTAAACAAAGAAAAAGGGTTAGCAAAACGGGAAAGAAAAACAAAAAGGTAACAAACTTGGTCCATGGACATAACCGACTACCTACATCACAATAAAAGACATCATCATCATCATCTCATCATCATCAAAGACACTGACCAACAACAACAAGCTTAAAACAATCCAAAAGCTAACGAACCCGACGCATAACAACAATACCCAACATAAGCTTCTCAAACGTTCCCACGAGTCCTTGGTGCCTTCCCCCACACTTACTCAAAACTACTCCCTTTTGATTCAAACACCCCCCCCCCACACTAGATAAGAGCATCGTCCTCGATTCTTCACATGCAAATAAAAACATAAGGGAGGGAACAAAAAGGGGGGGAACATGCAAACCAAGGGGGGAACTAGTGGCCACTAGGGCCAGCACCATCATAATCCCAAGGGGAGCAATAGGGCTCCCACCCTCTGCTGTAATCGGGGGGCCACCCATAATGACCTTTGTAAAGGTCAAGTTGGGAAGGGGTAAACTAGTCAAAGGGCTCGGGTTACACACAAGGAGCGGGGTGATCGGGGTGAACGTAGGGGTAGTTTGGGTTACTCCCACCCGAGACCCGGTAATTATAGTGATCGGACTCGTCACGAAACTCACGCCTAGGCACGTCGGGGTTCTCGACACTGGACCAATAGGGGTACGTAGGGAGGTTGTCACCACCCCATGGAGTTACAAGCTCCTGTTGGGCCGGTTCATAATAGTAGTTGACCGGAGGAGTGACCTCTCCCCTACGTAAACTCTAATCATAAAGGGAGTTAGTTTGACCAAGTTGCATGCTCTCCATTTGAGCTCTCATGCTTTCTATGTCTTGTTGAAAATCGGGTTGTTGTTGTTGTTGTTGTTGTTGTTGTCGTCTTCTTCTTCCATGTTGTTGTTGTTCTTCAACTTCATCCTCTTCTTCTCCTTCCATCTCAATCTCCTCATCCTCCTCATGCACCTCATCCAAATTCACCACAATGTTATCAGGAAGGACACCCGAGTCCCTCCGTACCCACAAAGGGTGATCTCCCTCTCTTGTGTGGGAGGTGAACTCCGGCTTTAGGAGGAAGCAATGATGCTCACAAGATACAAGGATACGGTAAATCCCGTCGACCTTGGGGACCCCTTTATTGAATTGCATTGTTTTAAGTTGCCGCTCATCAAACAATATATCACTCTAGTCACCCTTCCCAACAATGGTGCCTGAGCACAACTTCTCCTCATGTCCACACCTTATAACAAACTGATTGACCATAGCCCCACAATGGATCTCTCCTTTCTTGGTCCCTGACACGATGGCTTCGATGCATTGGATGAAGATATATCCCAAGTTTACTTTATGCCCAAGATCCGTCTTAGATGCAAGCTAAAGAATTCGGATCTCTTCTGGTGTTATCTTCCCCAAATCTTGTTTGTTGAAAACCATGTACTCAAGAATACTATGGAGTAATCTAAGGGCTGGGTGCATGATCTCACTTTCCAATGAGTACTTAGCATCGAAGTTATATTTTCTGGAGATCCGTTTCCACCATAGTCGGGGGTTGTAGTCTAGAAGTTCCACATATTTTGGGAGGAGACTGTCGGCATTGGCATTAAGGCCGAGTTATTCATTGAATTTGTGACGGGACATGGTTTCCTTATTTTTAAGAGTTCGAAAGACACGGAGATATCGTTATTTCCGGAAGTGTGCTTTTCAAATAAGGCAAGAAAATCCAAGGTAGGTTCCCGATACGTGTTGTAGGCCTTGGAGACAAAAGTGTTTAGCCTCATATTGTTGAAAAAGAACAAACAATCTTCATCTATGCCTTGCTTGGTTGTTGTGGGTTGATGATAGTGTTTAGTGGGGAGGATTTTTCTTCATTGAAGGGCACCGAATTTTTCTTTGTAGTTTTTATTTGAGAATTTAGTTGGAAGCAAAGGTGGTGGTGGTTCCACATTTTGAGAGGGTTAGGAGGATAAACCTAGTGGCTCCTTTCAACTCTTCCTTTTCTTAGAACTTGTTCCAACCTCCATCTTTATTTCTCAACAAATAACACTTAACTCCTCAGTCAAGTTCAATAAATTCACCCACAAATTACACAAAGCAACCACAACAAGCAATATACTCCTCAAACTCCAAACAACACAAATGAACCAAGAACACCACAAGAATTTCCAATAAACAACTTCACAACAACAATCAACCAAAAGTTACAGCAAAACTAACAACAAAATTCATCAAATCAAGCATGAAAAATACCAAACAAAACTAACAAGAATTAACCATGAAAAACATCCAACAATTGCTTAAAAATTAAATAAAACTAGAAGGGAGTAGATTATACCAACTATGAAGCCAAGAATCAACTCCAACTAGCCTCAAAGAACAATAACGCTAATGGTGCTTCAAGGAGTAACAATGGTGGAGCTTCGAGAATTTTTGGATTTTTTATGATGGAGGTTGGAAATTGTTGATGAGTTTGTTGTTTTATGAAGAAAAATTGAATAAATTGAGATTAGAATGAGGGATTTTTATGAATTTTTGGTAGTTAGGGTTGAGGGTATGGGGGTTTTTAGATAGAGAATGAGAAAAAGAGGAGTGAGTAGGCTAAATGAAGGGAAAAGAGGCTTCGATTCAGCATTTGAAACCCCGCAGGCCGCGCCCGTAGGTCTTCATGCCACGCCTTCTCCAGGGGCGCGGCTGGGCATCTCCAGGTTACTGATCATTTTTTGGTTAAAGAGCCGCGCCCTCTATTTCCTTTGCCGCGCCCGCGGCCTCCTTGAGAGGGCTCTCCCTATGCGCGGCTTCACACTTTCATTTGCGCCTTTATTTTTGTCCTTCTTCCTCTTTCAAATCAAACTTAGCTCTATCAAAACCATCATATGGCCTCCAATCCCAACTCATGCATGTGCCAAGGGGTTAAGAACCTACAAAAAAAAACGAAAAGCCATAAGATAAAAATTATAAACAAAACCTACCAAAAAGAATAATAAAGAAAAGAGGAGTCATAAACTCGAGTTTCTTCCCGAGAAGCGCTTCTTTATGAGGTTACTAGCTTGACCATGAGAAAAATTCATCAAGGAGGAGGCTTAGGATCCATATGATCAAGCATTAGACATTCAATGAGACCAACTTCTTCCTTGCAAAAGTAGTGCTTCAAACGATGACCATTGACCATAAACTTGTTACCATCTGCATCTAACTCAAAGGAACCATAAGGAGTAGTCTTCGATACCACAAAAGGACCCGACCACTTGGACTTGATTTTACCCAGAAACAAACGAAGCCTTAAGTTGAAAAGAAAAACCTTATCTCCAACCTTAAAGCTCTTGTTTCGTATATGTTGGTCATGCCTCTTTTTGGTCTTCTCCTTATACAATCTTCAGCTCTCACAAGCATCATTTCTAAGCTCTTCAAGTTCATTGAGCTAAAGTAATCTCTTCTCACCGGCCAAAGAAATCCATATTGATTTCCTTGATGGCCCACCAAGCCTTGTATTTTAACTCAACCGACAAGTGACAAGCCATCCCGTAGACAAACCTATAAGGGGTCGTGCTGATTGTAGTCCTATATGCCATCCTAAGAGCCTATAATGTGTAATCAAGCTTGAGAGACCAATCTTTCTTTGATTTTTTAACAATCCTTTCAAGTAGATTCTTGATTTCATGATTCGAGACCTCCACTTGTCCTTGAGTTTGATGGTGGTAAGGTAATCCAACCCTGTGATGAACGCCATATCTCTTGAGAAGAGCTTCAAATTGCTTTTTGACGAAATGGGAGACTCCATCACTAATTAACACCCTTGGAACCCCAAATCTAGGAAAGATGATCTTCTTTAATAGCTTAAGCACAACCCTTTGATCATTGGTAGGAAAGGATATGGCTTTAATCCATTTTGTCACATAATCAACCGCTACCAAGATATATAGATTTCCAGAAGAAGAAACGAAAGGCCCCATAAAGTCCACCCCCAAACATCGAAGGGATCAACTTCCAAGACACTTTGTTGAGGCATTTCATCCCTTTTGGTTATGCCACCACTTCTTTGACACCTATCACACTGTGAAACGAACTTGTGAGCATCCTTATGCATCATTAGCCACCACAATAGAGATTGAGAAATTTTTGCCACCGTCGTATCAACACCTCCATGTCCTCCACATGGTAGTGAATGGAAATGCTCAAGAACTCCTTCGATTTCATGATCCGGAACACATTTTCGAAAAAGGCCATCTCCACATTGTTTGAACAAGTATGGGTCATTCCAAAAGTACCTCCTCACTTCCTTGAAAAACCACTTCTTTTGTTGAGAAGAAAACTCCAAGGGAATGACTCCACAAGCAAGATAATTGGCGATGTATGCATACCAAGGGCTATATGTCGAAGCCATAGTCATGAGATTTTCAAATATTATCTCATCATTTATTGGTACATCACTTTTGTTTTCAAAAGTTATCCTAGACAAATGATCCGCAACATAATTCTCCGATCTCTTTTTGTCCCTCAATTCCATGTGAAAATTTTGAAGATGGAGAACCCAACGGATAAAGCGAGGCTTTGCTTCCTTCTTAGTCATGAGAAATCGCACCACAATATGATCCATGTACCTAATCACCTTAGAGAAAATAATATAGGACCTAAACTTATCAAAGGCAAACCCAACCTCTAGCATTTCCTTCTTCGTTGTTGTATAGTTCTTTTGAGCCAAAGAAAAGCTCGTACTCCCATGAAATAATTAGGAGGGGGCAATTTCTCAATCACCGAAACTTTTGCCGGATCAACTTCAATGCAATTTTTTGATACTTTATGGACGAGGAAAATACCCTCCTAGACCATGAAGTGGCACTTTTCCCAATTTAAAACCAAACTCGTCTGTTAAAACCTTTTCAAAACTTTTTCACAGTTAAAAAGACAAGTGTCAAAGACGAGCCACCAACACTAAAATCATCCATGAAAACTTAAATTTCTTTTTCAAGCATTTCGGAGAAAATGAAGGTCATGCATATTTAAAACGTAGAAGGAGCATTTCATAAGCCGAATGGCATTCTTCAGTATGCAAATGTCCCATATGGACAAGTGAAAGTAGTTTTCTCTTGATCGCTTTGATGGATAGGGATTTGGAAGAATCCAGAGTACCCATCTAAGAAACAAAAGAAAGCATGGTGAGAGAGTCTCTCAAGATTTTGGTCCATGAATGGGAGAGGAAAATGATATTTCTTGGTGTTTTTGTTCAACCTCCTATAATCAATACACATTCTCCATCCGGACATCGTCCGGGTGGAGATTTCCTCTCCTCCTTCACCCTTAATTATGGTCATCCCACCTTTTTTTTGGAACCACTTGAACCGGGCTAACACACTTGCCATCGAAGATAGCATAGGTGATGTCCGCCTCACGTAGTTTCAAAATTTCTTTCTTGACAACCTCTTGGAGGTTGGGTTTCAACCTCCTTTGAGGTCCAATGGAAGTGGAAAGATCATCTTCAAGATGAATACAATGCATGCATAAAAAAGGGTGTAGGGAATATTTCAAACATTACCCCAAACTTGAACCCCACTATGATCATACACTTAAGCATGATGGCGTCCAAAGGGAAGGAAGCTAGAGCAAAAGTTTCTCCAACAAGTTTTTGGAACTTGTAAACAGTTCACGGGGTGAAGGTTACACCCCTTAACGATCCATGAGATCGTTAACTCTAATAGGTCTGGAACCATGACTGGAAGTTCGGGGATGAAGGTGCAAATCCAATCTAAAATAGAAAGAACCTGCCCTAATAATAGGTCTCTACTTTACTCTTCTCATATTAATGTGCGCTTTCTGACTAACATGATATCATTAGGTTTACCCTAAACTTGTTTATCTATGTTTGTTGAATTTAATGCACAAACAAATCTATTATTGGCGATCATCACATTAACCCTAAACAAGATTATTAATTATCATACTAAGCGTGATTACAAGTACCAATTCCCTTTAAACATGCGTAAAAAGTGTGATCAAGCAATAACAATAAATAATATCAAGCAACATAATAATCCAAAAAATTATAATCACAATAACAATCATAATAATCATAATTATCATAATCATGTTATAGCATAATAATAGCAAGATCCTAGGCATGATACTAACAAGATAATAACAAACCCTAGCATGTCACTAAACAATAAACATAAAAGCTTTAATCCTAACATGATACTAACATTATATTAAGAAAGACAATTGGAAGCATCATAGAAATCATAATTGATATAAGCAACTCACCCTAAATATCATACTAAGAAAAGCATCCTAACATGATACTAGGAAAAACAACCTAAAGATGATTTCTATATCAAAATATCAATAAAAGAATTAAAGTACTTACTTGGATGCCTCGTACCTCTTTCTTTAATGTCTAGGGCGAAGGCAATTTCGAACTTGGCTAGGTGTGTCTTGATCTTGTGAATGCGGAATTTTGTTTATGAAAAGGTTGGTCTAGAAAAGAGAGAGAAAGTATCAAGATTTTCTTGATGAGAAATGGTGATAAAAAACAGATATTTTAGGAGGCTATTTATAATGAAATTCAGCCGGAATATGATAAAAAAGAATCAGAATTTAGAAAAGAATAAAACACGACGTTTTCGCCACACAAGCCTCTATTGAAAGGCGACAGCCTGTGGTGCGGCGCTTCAGACAGTTTTTTCACACGTTTTCGTATTTTGATATAATTTAAGCGTACGAGGGGTAAAATTGTAATTTCCTTTAAAACACTTCTTTTATTCAAAATAAAACTCTTAAAACTCAATGATCAATGCTAATCACATTAGGATTCAAAAGAACCTTCTAGAAGATTCTAGAAGACCATAAAAAATCCTAATTGCATTAGGAATGATAAATCATAATAGGGCCTACTCTAGATCATTGGGCCGCATATATAATCAAACTGGGCCTAGTTTAGTAATTTAGCCATAACTTCCTCATTATTCATTGAAATTAGGCTTATAATATATTGTTGGAAAGCTCTTTTTGAGCCCTATACAACTACACTATTGTTGGACCCTTACCGTGGACCAAACTAAAATAGATTGGCTCTTTTCATAAAACAGGTTTTCAAAAACAAAGAGATAGAGGAGAATTAAAAACTAACCGCAACACTAGACTTTCCACACTTTCAATTCATTCGATTATGATTCGACGTGAAAGGAACTCATCACCGGGTTTGGTTTTGGGGAGACACAAATGGGTGTCTACAAAAGCCCCCACTTTGACTGAGTTTGGAAAAAAGCAAGTTTCAAAAACAAAAGTCAAAGTATCGATAGGGATGGAGAATGATTCAGAACGTTCTGCGATCCTAGCTCATTCTTGTAACGTTGATATCTGTAAACTAGCATTAATTTAAAACAGATAAGAGAGTTAAGAAACGTGTATCTTGCACCATCGAGAACACGTCTCTGGGTTAACCAATTTTTTGCATTTGATGTTGCGACAACCTTCCACAAGCTAGGTAACACCATCTTGCTGCTTTGATGTTCACTCGTCACTGAACAATGGATCTTTTTTTGATATGTCCACACGTCTCTCAACAAAGAGCTTCGATAATATGCCCATGCGTCTCTTAGCAAAGAGCTTCGATGATATGTCCATGTGTCTCTGGAAAAAGAGCTTCTTTTTGTTTACGATTTTATTCAAGCTAGGGGATACAGCCTGAAAACTGCTACGCTTGTAACTGCCTCCAATTCTCCTGTGATAGTCTTCTACAAGCTAGAGAACCCTATGAAAGATTGCTTCGCTTGAAACAATCTTCTAGTGCTTTGTGACCATCTTCTGCAAGCCAGGGAACATGATCAAAGATTGCTTCGCCTTAAGCCATCCTCATTTGTTGCGATAAAACTCTGAAGAATATCACCAAAGACCAACGCTTGTCGATCCTTTAAAGTTCACTTGAACTTTGCTTTTGCTATGCTAGTGCATCAGCACTTTTGCTGTTGTGAACCATTATGTCGGTGCTCATGTTGTTTGTGAATTAGTATGTCGGTGCCTTTGCTATTTGTGAACCATTATATCGGTGCCTTTGCGGTGAGCAAATGTTTAGGCGCTTTAAGCTAAGTGAGACCATCATTTATCAGGTCGATCACTTAATATGATAGTAATCGAGCCAATTACTAAATCATGTCAAATTGCTTAGAGGGGCTAACTGGCGTACAAGGAACCCAAAATTGTTGTACGAGGTTGAAATAATCATTCTGAGAGGCTTCACATTTTGTCGCCGCTGCAACGTCACTGGCGCCGCGATTTCTCCCTGTCGCTTGGCGACAGAGTTGTCGTGCAACGCTACTGTCGGGATTTTCACACAAATCCCCTTTCTTCCACATTTTGCTGCTACTGCTTTTGTTCATTCGAATTCGCCGCAAAAAACATTGAATTACTTTTTCTCGCTCGTTTCTCAACCAAATTCACTCAAATTTGTTACAAATAAAAGCTTTGTTCATCTAGGTAGCTAATCTATGTAAGTTTTTTCCCAACACACTAAAATTTTAGTGAATGATTCACATATTCGTGCACGAATTGCTTGAAAATTGGAAACTTATAGTGTTGAATTTGCTTTGTTTGTCAAATTTTATGCCATGAAATTGCTTGAATATGTTTATACATTGCCTTGGGAGCATTTTGAGACTTATTTGACTCAATTTTGTGAAGAGATGAACGATTCACCATTGTTGAACCTCTTAAGGTCGGGAAAACAATGTGGCTCGTTCTGGACGTTTTTGCTAGCGATTCTTGTCCAATTTGTCACAATAATTATCATAACGTTGCATGAAATTGTTTGATTGCTTGAAAAATGCCATATATGCTTGAATTGAAGTTGTGCTCTATTTTAGTACTACTTACTCTATTTTTTTCGAACATAGTAACATGGGATAGGCGAACCTTAGATACCATAGAGCTTTAATTTCTTTTCAAATTTGCACAATGTAGTATGGCTAGACAGAGAGGTTCCGGTTCCCGGTCCCGAGACACACGACGGGAGCACGAGCCCGTTCAGGAGGACGCTGATCCGTCCACCTCTCTCGGTCCCATCCCCGAGTGGGACGAGCTGATGTTGTTCGTCTTTGCCCCCGAGCACCACATTTCTGAGAGGTTGTGTCGTGGGATTGTTAGTGGTAGGATGCGCAGCCATGGCTCGGGCAATGACACCCTGGGAAAGTTGTACGGCAAGTACTTCAACGGTGCTGACTGCCCTTTTCTGGGCTACGCAGTCCATGTACTCGTTCGACGCGAGCCATCATGTGGTTTGCGCTTTGGTGGAGTTCTTCAGGGACACCACCAACACTTTTCACTTTCCTTGGGGTGAGATGACTTTCACCTCGGCCGACTTCATTCTCATCTCGAGACTAGAGTTTCGCTCGACCGCGTTGTCGTTCGACAGCTCCATCAGTGTTTTCTCTCCTGTGGTCGATGAGTTATTGGGTCCGATTGCTGTTTGGGCCCGTGTTGAGGTTGAGCCATCACGATTTAGCTACAGGTGCATTATCCGGTCCACTCTAGCATTGGATATTTCAGTAATCCTTAGAATAACTGAATATTATTATAAGGATTTTAACCGCTTCTTTAATTTAAAAGACAAAGATCTAACAAATATAATAGATGGTAGGATAATTAATTTGAAAGAATTTGCACGCAACTATTTTGATAGACCTGATTATGAGTCTTTTCATGTTTATAGAAGAAGGGCTTTTCTCTTTTACATGCTTAACTAATATCTTCTCAGTAGTGGTAGAACTAATGAGGGTCAAGAAATTATATCAACTACTTTGGAGCATATTGAATTTAGGAGAAATCTAATGCCATTAATTGTTGGAGAGACTATGCTTACTCTTGATGAATTGAAGAGAAATTCAAAAGCACCTTTTCGGGGCTCTCCAATTTTATTACAGGTAGAAACGCTTCTCTAAGATGGGGCACCATGAATGGAAGAAAGTCTTTGCCTCTTGCAACTTTGCCATCAAGTGGATCATCCGTTTGTAGAAAATAGAGGAGATGGTTAGTGTCAACAAACAACCCTTCTGTCGTCTTCCAAGCTTGACCAAGATGACTTTTTATTATCCCTGCAGGGTAAAATAAAAAAGACAATACAACCTACTTCAAACAATTCCTTCTGGGGATCTTCGTCGTCCCTATGAATTCCCTATTTCTTAAGAAGTAGAAAAAATTTGATGCTTATTGGAGAGCTAGACCTTTATGGGAAGTGATTACCCAAAAGGTTCCTCCTTCCTTGCCCAATGATGTGAAGAAGTGGCTTCTCAAGAAACCATCAAAGGACATGAAGAAAAAATCAGAGAAAAACTGATGTGAAGAGTCATCTAGGTGACAAAGTGATTCCTGTTAAGGAATGCTTGGGTGAAAAAGTTGAATTCAAAACACCTGCAATGCCTAAGAAGAAAAGCTCTACAAAGGATAAAGGGAAAAGAAAAGCTGGCACTTCAGAGAAGAAGGCTTGGGTAGAGAAGAAACATGGAGTCCTAGCTAAGGGAGAAACTATTTACTCCAAAATTTAATGTAGGTCCTCTAAAGGATGCCTACTAGCTAAAGTCATGGATGATGAAGAGGATGCAGACAAAAATTGGAAGAGAGCAAAGAAAGAGAAGAAAGATTGAAGCATTGCTTAACTTTCAATTATTAGACTTATTATTAAGTTTAAAGTTAATTTGTTTTATTAAGCTTTATTTAAATTCCATCAATAATGTAATTTGTTAGTTTATTTTATTAATGAAATTTCAGCTTTTTAATTAAATCATCTCCTCTAAATTTAATTTATTAAAGCAATGAAAACAGAAAATTTAATTTTCCAGAAATTTTTTCGAGTACGGAAGTCGAATTTTTTTCGAAAATCACCTAAATATTCGCAGGTGCTCTCAGAAATATGGCGCCGCTTTTTTATGACTGGCGCCAGCTGCAGCAGTCTGGCGTCAAACGACAGACACTGTCGTCTGGCGCTAGAGTTAATCGGCTGGCGACGGAACTTATCTGTGACGCCGATAGTCCGTCGAATTTTTATGGAATTTATCTTTAAATCTGGGATGCGAGGTTTGCAAAAAGTAAAGTGGCCTCACCCGTAAAGTGTTGCCTACGTGTCCTTTCTTAAGGAATCAGGCAAAACATAATTATGGGTTGTACTTTTTAAGTTGGTCAAGATTTGTCGTGTTCGAGAACTCATTGCCATCCATATCTGTTAATTTTGCTGCACCTCCTGGTAGGGTTGTTTTGGTAATATAGGGTCTAGACCAATTAGGCCTAAATTTACCCCTTGGATCTAAAACATTCTTCCTTAATGCTTTTAACACCAAGTCTCCTACTTTGATGTTTCTTGTCTTGACCTTCTTATTAAAATGCCTAGCCATATGAATTTTATAGCATTGAGTATTATGTAGAGCTTCTAGTCATTTTTCATCAAGTAGAATTAGCTCCTCATATCTCGCCCTAGTCCATTCAACTTCATCGAGTTTACTTTCTAATGCTATGCGTAGAGATGGTATCTCTAACTCTACAGGTTGTACGACATCCATTCCATAACCCAAGGAGAATGGCGTATTCCCTGTTGATGTGCAAATTGACGTGCGATAACCCTACAGAGCGAAATGGAGTTTGTCAGGACAATCCATGTAATTTTCTGTCCTTTTCTCGATGATAGTCTTTAGATTTTTATTAGTCGCTTTAACTGCTCCGTTTGCTTGAGGTGTATAAGGAGAAGAATGATGGTGTTGAATGCCATATTTTTGTAACAATTCTTCACACTCAGCTTGAAAGTGAGTTCAATTGTCATTAATCATTTCTTGTGGGACTTCATATCGACAAATAATGTTTCTTTCAATAAAGAGTGCTACTTGTTTTGCGGTGAGTTTAGCATATGATTGTGCTTCGACCCACTTTGTGAAGTAATCAATTGCTAGTAGGATGTATTCATAACCTCCTGTCCCTGGAGGAGTAATTTTACTAATAATGTCAATTCCCCATGTATAGAATGGCCATGGTGAAGTGTAGGTGTAGAGTAGAGATGGAACATGTTGTAAATTGGCATAAATTTGGCACTTAGGGTATCTTTTTACGTATTGATGACAATCCCTATTCATGGTAGTCCAATATTATCCTTCTCGCATTATTTTTTGGACTAGCATTTTGCCTTTTACGTCACTAGTGGAAAAATTGTCATTTGTAACACCCTATTTGTAACGGGCATGATAAAATCCGTTACAAAAAGAGTAATTGTAACGGGCAAAATATTTGATCGTTACGGAAAAACTTATTCGTAACGGGCAAACAAATGTCCGTTACGAACAATTAATAATTGTAACGGGCAAATAAATGTTCGTTACGAATAGTTAATTGTAACGGACAAATATAAAGCCCGTTACAACTAAATAACTCTCTAGGGTTAAATGTTAGATTTGTTCCCACTTCCCCAGCCGCATTTCTTCCTCACTCCTCTTCTCTTTCTCTCTCCTCATACCACTCTCTCTTTCCGCATCTCTCTTCTTCCTCACTCATCTGCTCTTTCTCTCTCCTCAAATCACTCACCCTCTCTACTCAAACAAGAAATTGTCAATAGCTAAAACTCACGAGTGATTTGCTCAAGAAGATTAGGGAGATCGAGGACGATGAGACGTTGTCTGAGCCTGAAAAGGTGAAGAAGCGTCATCAACTTCTAGGTAGGGTTAGATCCGGGGCAAGCATCGATTGCCCACAACCACCGTCGCCTCCGTCGTCAATTTGAACCAAATACAACAACAACAACAAACTTGAATCAATTATTGATTCAAAAATCAGAAATTTGATGATAGGGTTTATGGGTTCTTTAGCTTTGCTTTTGGTCCAATTATTCAGGTTAAATGCCTTGATTTTTTTGGGTTTAATTTATGTAATATTGTTCGAAAAATTACTCAATTTTTACTCACGGTCCACTCTTCAAATCTTATTATTTTAGGGTTAGAGTTTTCTAAATATACCCAGTTGCTTCGGTTGGCGTTAATTTAAAATCATTTGCAAAATGCGACCAAGATCTTATTACCGGCATCACTCGCCTCCGGCAGAAATAGTCACGTTAAAATCCAGTACGTTTTTTTGTTTCTCACTTCTATTTTAATTTCTGTATATTATCATTTTGTTTGGCCTTGTTAATTTCTCAAATTTGATGCTGCAATGTTGTAAAATGCTGAATTTGATCTTGTTTCCAGCTTATTATATGCTTATTTACATTTTTTTTTTTAATTATTGATTTGATAGTGTCAAATTTGATCTTAATTACTTGACTTGCTTTAGTTTCTGCCAATTTTACTCAGCAATTATCATTTTAGCCAGTACAATTTGATCTTTATTTGAAGTTTTATGGAATATATGTTTTTTTTTTTGTTTTTCTTTTGAAATTTGATTAACTGATCTTAATAAGTATAAAGTTCACTATGATGTACATATGTTCTTTACAGAGTATGTGTTCCCTTGGGGGCTAACTCCATTTTTATTTGTATTGCCATTTGGAGTTTTTGAACAATTGAAACCCATATATGCACTTGGGTACTATTCCACATTGAGAAAAAGAGCAAAGTACCATTTTCCACTTCTAGGAAGTCACTTTATTTGTTGCCAATTGGCTTTAAGGCGAAGCCTCACTTAGTCTTATCCTAGATTTTTGCAAATTATGATTACATATTTCATCTTGTTGCTATTAGATAATACTCGATTTCTTTATGTGACACTAGTTATGTTTTAGTTGCATTTGTATGTGTTGTCATTCACTGGCCCCTGAGGAGATCATGGATTGGACACTAAAATGAGTGTTTTGCCAGACAGATGATTTTGATTCTGATGTGCATTTTCTTCTCCAGTCTTTTGAAAATTTCTTTACTTGTCTACCTTTTTTTAGGTACAAAGACGTATTGCACAAAATTGTGAGGCTGCTCGCAAAAGTCGTATGCGGAAAAAGGTGGGAAGAGAAGTGTTACAAATTTAACGAGTTGTGGTACTTGTTTTCTACTGATCTAATTCTTCTTGGAACTTTGTTATTTATAAGTCTATATTCAGCAATTAGAGTTCAGCCATTCAAAATTGATGCAAATGGAGCAAGAGCTTAAGCGAGTGAGATAACATGTATGATGATAATTGACATAATTCTTATTGCCCTTCTAATCTATTATAGACGTGTTTCCTAAAGACTGCATCTTTAATCAAAATGCTAAACACATCCTTGAATGGTTGATTCAAGGATACGCTTGTAAGCAATGGTATTGATCCGCTTCCTTTCTCTTCCACTATAATTCAGGTTTGCCTTCCAATATGTCTGCTTCTAGCATTCTTCTACTTAAAATTTCTGTCTTTTGATAAACTGCTAATTAAATTAGTTGTTTGTGTAATATATAGCTGCAAATTAAGTCATTATTTTAAAAATACACGTATTGCTCATTCAATCATTTAAAAAATAAAAAATAAAAAAACTGCTAAGTGGAGTAAGGTTTAATAAATTAAAACAGACCAGTCAAGAGTCTTTTGAATAATAACCTTCTTATTTATTGGTTTTATTGGTGTTGTTGGGATATGTTTATGCAAGACTGTTATGCATCTTCTAGTGTTCCTTTCCAAGTTTCGAGTGTATCTTTTTCTATGGGGATTAAATTCTCCTATTGCTATAATTTTTATGCAAATAAGATTTATGTATGGGATTTCTGGGGAAGGGAGAAGGTCCATCCGTCCATGTGACTTAGACAGACAGAGCACAGGGTCATTGAAGCTTTGAGTTGAACCTTTGGGATTGGTGGTAGCATTTTGAGCTCTATGGAGTTTTGTTTTTTTTTTAATAGTTTAAAAATGATGAATACACACAGCTATGGATTGTTGCATTATACTATAATGTCATCGGGTTTGATTCAATAATTTTTAATTTTAAATTCGAGTCAATTCAACGTTGTTTTAGCACCAGATTGAAGGTTTTATACTACCTATGAAGTCATGCTGGGAAATTTTGTGTGCATATCCCAGAGTGTTCCACTGTAGTTACTAGTTAGATAATGATGCAGCTACTCTTTTACGGATTGTCAATGAGCTATCTTCTGACCTTCAGATGTTCCATAGTAGTTAGTTGTTTCAGCTATTGCATCTTCTAGGGATTGTCAATACACTATCTTCTAACCTGTACAGAACTTGAACCAGACCTTTATAATATTTTTACTTTAGAGTCTGATGTATTAGTGAATAATAGTGTGGTTGGATTAGTGGATTACTATGTAAAGGCCGTTCTAGCTATATAAGAAACCCTTGATTCAATTGTCCTTAGCAGTTAGACATGCAAGGACAACCACATAGCCTATTTGGGAACATTGGTGCTCATATAGCACCTGTAAAGTGTAAATGGGTGTATTAGAGGCGTGGCTTGAAATTCTTATGTAATCATGGAGGATGTAGAAAAGGCTTTAGTGGTCAATACCTGTTAACATGGCTCAAGTATTCTTATATACTCCTATTTTCAATAGTGGTGAAGTATCTGATTCTGATGTGTGTTAGTAATTCACACGCTATAGTTATGGACGTTTCTTACATTTTGGAGCTTTTGAGAGATTTGCTCTGGCATTTTTCTTTCTGATTTTCATGTGTTTCACTATGTCAAGTTTTTTATTGTGACAGACTTCGCAACGTAAGTTACATGTGCCTGACATATATACTAATGTTTAGCGGCTTGACCGCTGTTAGCTAATCTAATAGTGTTCTGTTGTTTTGTGCATGTTTATTCACTTTCTATTTTAAATTTTCTTCCCTTGATTATCGCAATCTGTAGTCCACGTGACAGAACTATAAACTTAATACTAAACGTAAGAGGCTTTCGATCTTATCTATTTTTGTTACCCTTTCAAGTTATAACAGTCCTAGAAGAAGTGTTTTAGTTTCTATCCTAGGTCTTTTACTCTTTTAAGAGGAATGCCACTAGAGCTTTGGCTGTAGAAAAAATTAACACTGCTGCATTTATTGAAAGAATATGACTGACGTGATTTCCGATTTCAGTCACTTGTGGGCTTGTAGCGAGTTAGAGACTCATTTGGTGCCTGGAATTATTGCATTCAAGCTAGCTTTCTGTCGATTCTAATCATTTTGTATTTTACTGAGGTCGGAGTTTCTGGTTCATCTTATGCTATGATTTTCTCATGTTGCACTCACCTTTCTCTATCTTCACAAATTGGATCTTCAATTTTGGTTAGTGCAAGGAAACTCTATCCACCCTATGAACATCTATATTGACTATATATATGAAACTATTTAAGTGCTTTGCTGTTTTTTGCAGATTGAACTGATTCTGTCAGTATTGTCAGTTGTTCTCAAGTTCATTTCCGAAGGAATGATGTGGAATGGCAAGGACCAATTTACTAATCAATTCTCCATATTCAGTGGTACAGAGTACGAGTAGTCCTTTAATTTATTTACGTAGCTGTGTTGTATTATAAAGTCTTAACTTCAATACAACATAACTGACCCTCTCTCGCGGTATTCTATTCAGGTGTGTATCACAGCGAGGGAGTTGATTGACTACTCTTAAGGTCTTCTCGCCTCTCTAGTGTGGTCAATGAGGGCTAGAGACCCCCACAATTCTTTTTAACGAGGAAGATTTTTGGAAGATTGTTATTTCCTAAGGCTTAATTAGGGCATTTTGGTACTGATTGTAATGGGGGAATTTTGGTACTGATTGTAATGGTTATTGAGGGGTTCTGGCACTATTAGAGATGTTTGTCATTAAAATGCTTTTTTTTTTTTTAAAGGATCTTTGTTTTAGTTTTAGTTTTAGTTATTAGGAAATAATTAAAGCACCTTTTGCTGATTATATATTACTTGTTATATATATATGTATGTATATATATATATGTACATATATATATATATATATATATATATATATGTAATTATTGTGCAAGCTAGCTGTCCAGCATGTGCTGGATTTTTTTTAATTGATCCTCACAATATTCGTAACGGGCACCTGAACATAAATGCCCGTTACGAATAATGGGTTATTCGTAACGGGCTTTTTTGGAGCCCGTTATGAATAACCTATTATTCGTAACGGACGGTGCCCGTTACGAATAAGAAAGGCCATCCGTAACGGCCACATACATAACGGCCACTGCCCGTTACGGATGGGCAGTTTTTGCCCGTTACGGATGGCCTTTTTTCCACTAGTGCGTGAGTTCCACAAATGCCTTCGTGGACTATCATCATTGTTCTTTGAGCATCTTTTTTCCTACACATAAGAGAGCTCGGCCCTTAGGTACCCTTTTATGCAACTCGTTGTCTATGAGTACGTATTGGGAAGCCAAGAGTCTCAATGATCGTTTTGCTCTTTTGTCAGCATGAGGAGGGTATTCTCCTTTGGTGACATAATTAAGTATATCTGTATACCACGATTCTTCTTCTTCTTCTTCATCTTGGTTCACTTCATCATCTTCTATAGCTTGAATATAAGCCGGTTTATGCCTTTTTTCTATCGTTAGAGGTATTTGCTCAATTTCCGTAGGAATCCTAACAGTTGAGGCTAGTCTTGCCAAGGAATCAGCATATTGCTTTTCCTCTCTAGGTAGATATGTGTATTCTACCTTCTCTAACTGATTAGTGAGATTTTCAAGAAAAGTTTGGTAAGAGGCTAGACTTTCGCTCCTTACTTTCCATCTATTAAAAATCTGGTTGATGATCAACGAAGAGTCCCCGCATATTCGTAATTTCTTCACTCCCAATGCTAAAGCTATTTGAAGGCCTATAACACATGCTTCGTATTCAGCAGCGTTGTTGGTAATGTCGAAATCTAGCTTTATGGAGATTGGAACATGCTTTTCTTTAGGTTATACTAGTAATACTCCAACGCCGCATCCATTTTGGTTTGAGGCTCCATCGAAGTATAAGGTCCAAGTGTCGTCTTCTGTGACCATCAAGTCTTCATCTGGAAATTCATTGTCATGTATTGGCATTGGATCTTCTATTGGAAAGTCCGCTAGAAAATCTGAGACCACAGATTCTTTGATAGCTTTTTGAGGCATGAATCTTACATCAAACTGGGCTAAGTTGACTATCCATCTTGATATGGTCCCATTGAGTGTAGATTTCGCGAATAAATACTTGAGTGGATCCATTCGGGAAACCACAAAGACTGTATGCACGAGCATGTAATGTCTTAACTTAGTTGTGGCCCACACCAATGCAAGGCACAATTTCTCAAGTGGTGTATAGCGTACTTCATACTCGAGCATCTTTTTACTTAGATAGTAGATTTCATTTTCTTTACCTTCTACTTCTTGTGCAAGCATGGCTCCCATTGTTTCTTCGGTGACTGTTAAGTACAACCTAAGAGGTATTCTTGGAAGTGCTGGTGCTAATATGGGAGGATTTGTGAGATAGATTTTGATCTTTTCAAAGGCTTTTTGACACTCATCATCCCATATTACTGGTACATTCTTTTTAAGCATCTTGAATATTGGTTCACATAGTGTTGTCAATTTTTATATGAACCTACTTATGTATTGCACCCAGCCAATAAATCCTCGAATTTGCTTCTCGGTTTTGGGCGGTGGCATTGTCATGATTGCCTTGATCTTGGTTGGGTCTATCTCTATTCCTCTAAAGCTTATGAAATAACCCAAAATTTTTCCTGAGGTGACTCCAAAATCACACTTGGATGGGTTCAACCACATGTTGTATTTCCTTAGCCTTTCAAAGAATTTTCTCAAGGCTACTTGATGGACTGGGCGATCTTTTGACTTCACAATCATATCGTCCACATGTACTTCTACTTCTTTGTGCATCATGTCATGGAGTAAGGCAGTTGCTGCTCGTTGGTCAGTAGCACCCTCGTTTTTTAACCCGAATGGCATTACCGTGTAGCAGCAAGTACCCCATGGTGTTATGAAGGTTGTTTTCTCCATGTCTTCTTCTTCCACTAGAATTTGATTGTATCCCGCGTATCCATCCATGAACGAGAGAAGTGCATGATTCACTGTATTATCTACCAAAATATCGATGTGTGATAAAGGGAAGTTTTCCTTTGGACTTACCTTATTTAGATCTCGATAGTCGACACACATTCTTACCCTACCATCCTTTTTCGGAACTGGGACAACGTTGGGCACCCATTCGTGGTATTCGGATACCCTGATAAAACCTGCAGTTATTTGTTTTTGCACTTCTTCTTTTATTATAAGAGCTACGTCGGGTTTCATTCGACGCAACTTTTGTTTTACAGGTTTCATTCCTGGAATTAGCGGTATAGTGTGTTGAGCTATTTCTCTGTTAATACCTGGCATATCTTCCTATGACCAAGAAAATACATTGATAAATTCTTTAAGTAGATTGATTAAATATGTTCTTTCTTGTTCATTAAGTGTTAATCCGGTTTTAACTTCTCTTTTAATGGTTGAATAATTTGAGATATCAGCCGTCTCAGTTTCCTCGATTATCGGTGTTTTCTTTTCAAGTGTTTCCATTGCTTTAATAATTTCTTTGTCATTTTCATTGTTAGTTAAGCAATGCTCTATTATTGAACTCAGAAATCATTACATCAAAAAGAGAGATGTCCTCAGGGACTTGATTGCTAACTATGCTATGGGAAGAGATAGAGGAAGGGGGTGCTACAACTAAGGACTTAGATGAATCTACAGGAAAAGACTCTAACTCTGACTCTGACTCAGACGATTCTTCGAACATAGAAATCTAGGAAATTCATAGCACTCCTTGTGGATAGGAGTTGGGATTTCATCTAGAAAATAACAATCTAGGAAAATTTCGAATCTCGGTTGCCTTATGCCATTTACAACAAAAGGTTCGGGAAATTCATAGCACGGATAGTCCTCTCCTTCTTTTATGAATTGTCCATTGAGAGTAAGAGGATACTAATCCATTGGGATTGCTTTCTTTTGGATGCGAGCGTTCCTACGCGCCTTAGACTTTTCCTGGGCTCGCTTTAGATCTTTCCGAGTCGGTTCGAAACCAAGTCCGGAAGTGTCTAACTTTGGGAGGCCATGTAATTCCAGCGATTTTGCTATTCCTTTCTTCTTTCATAGATTCATTCCAGGAAAACGCCCTTGTTTGTTTAGAATAGCGTTTACTGTCATAATGTCCTTTCACCTCCTCGATTAAGGAGACCACTTCATTAAAGCCCCACAAGTCTACATCGTCTTCATCGTGCTCCACATTAATGATTGAATTTTCTATAGCTTTAATTCTCATGGGTGAAGCATCGATCGTGATAAGAATTCCTCCAACTATTGTCTTTACCTGTTGGTGGAGAGATGAAGGGACGACCTTTAGGTCATGAAGCCAAGGGCGTCCTAACAATAAGTTGTATGAAGCTTTGATATTTACCACTTGAAATGTAGTAGCGTGTTCTATTGCTCCCGCCGTTAAATTCATGGTAATCTCTCCAAGAGATTGACGACGAGTGTTGTCATAAGCTCTTATTCCTTGTGTTGACGGGGTTAACTCTTCATCCCTTATGCCTAGCATCCTCGCAGTTCTGAGTGGACAGACATTAATTGCCAATCCATTGTCTACAAGAGTCATAGGGACGTTCATTCTCTTGCAAACTACTGTGAGGTTTAGTGCCTTATAATGCTTGTCACCTTCTCGAGGTAAATCCTTGTCAGAAAAGGTGATCAAGTTGATTGGACTAGGGGGATCACTCGTAAGGAAGTTAGTCAACCCCTCAAGAGTGGTGTCAGAGTATATCCCAATCTTATCCAAGGCATTCATAACTGGCAACCTATGTTCTCGAGATGTTGCCAGAAGTTTCCATACGTTCATCTCAACCTTAGTTTTCTTGAATTGTTTGACAATATCATTGTCTTCTATGAAAGGTTTGGAATATGCCGCGTAGTTGGCATAGGTCGTGTTGAAACGGGAGGTTGCATTCTCCCTGATCTTGTGAGGACGTCTATAGATAAATCCTCTTCATCCCAAATATCGCTTATTGGGTATATGACTGAAAGTGGAGGTTCTTCCATATCCTTTAGATAGGCGTCTTCATCATCGCTATTCCAAACCCCATTGATACTAATGTCTTCTTCTTGTGGAATTTAGACTAGCTTTTTATCATCAATCGTTTTCTGAATTAAATCTTTAAATTTAAAACAGTTTTCAATAGTATGACTCACTGATTGATGGTAGTGACAGTAAAACCCATCTGTCCATTTTAGCGATTCAAATGGTCTCGGTTCGAGAGGTTTTATCTTGCCACTCTCGGAGAACATTTTGAACATTTTAGTGTAGGAAGTCCCAATTAGAGTATAGAGTTTATTACTCTTCTTGGGTCTGTCAATTACTTGTAGAGAAAAGGGTTTCGTCTTCGTGGATAGCATGAATTTCTTCAATAGGTTTTCTTTGCGAATTCGAGACCTTCACGTAGCAAGCTTGATCTCTCCCACATGGACCCTATAAGCATCCGTACATCCTCCTTGCTTGCTGGTTCAGGAAAGTCATCCATGGCATCGAAAAATATCTCCTCCTCTTCTTCGATAGCATGAGTTTCTTCAATAGGTTTGATGAGAGATGAGGGATCAACCTCGTTTTTTTCATCAGAGATGGCCAAGGAATGAGCGAGAGGTGCATTGTCAATGCTTGGCTTCATACTAGCAGGAGGTAACGACAGTTTGTTGTTATTAATTAAATCTTGGATAGCTTCTTTAAGATTCCAACAATTTTCAGTATAATGGCCCCTACCTTGGTGATATTTGCAATGTACATTGGGGTTACAGTTAGTTGTCCTCTTCTCGACTGATGGGTCCCCAAATGGTCCAATTGGAGTTATAAGACCTTTTGCATTTAGTCGGTCAAATGCGGTGTCATAACTTATACCTATAGAAGTAAAGTTCCTCCTAAATGGTATCTTTTGTCCTTGGTTATTCATAGCAAGGACTTCACTTAAATTAAAGGTGCCAACATTGTTTGAGTGGGTGGTTTTGGAAGAAGAAGGATTGTCGTTTTTCTTGCCTTTCCAGTCACTATTGGAGTTACTGTTACCAGCTTTCAGCTTAGCCAGGTCGTCTTCAATATTAATTCTAACGTCATAGACGGCCTTGAAGGTATGGATATTATTTTGGTACTTGAGATGCTTGGAGTACTTCTCTTGAAGGTTCTTGATGAACAACCTCACATATTATTTCTCGCTTGGTACTTCAATCATCTTAGCAGAGGTTTCTCTCCATTTGTTGAAGAAAGAAGTGAAACCTTCATTATCCTTCTGCTTGAGAATTTCAAGTTCCCTACAGTCAGTTTCAACTTGAATGTTGCACTTGAACCTATCAATGAAAGCGTTTACTTTTGACTCCCAAGTAGAGGTTCTTTCTTCCTCAAGAGAGAAGAACCATTGTTGGCAAATGGTTTCAAGAGATTGAGAAAACAAAGAGGGAAACACCTTCTTGTCAATACCCTTAATACTCATTATTATTTCGAACGCTCTTAGATGAAAGTAAGGGTTGTTAGTCGCTTTGAATTTCGGGATGTCGTTGGCATTGAACTTCTGCGGAAGAAGATACTTGTCCACCATGACCCCTTCTGAGCTAATGCCTTGAAACTTGTAGTCACTAGACAACTTGCTCAAACTTTCTTGCATGAGGTCCATCTGTTGTTGCTTCACAGGATCATCGATTTTGAGGGTTAAAACCTTTAACGCCTCAGTCACAGTAATCAATTGGTTCCTGAACTCATTAATTTCCTCTTGAGTTGCCATTATCTTATTAGCTTTCTTTTTTCGAGGGATTGGTTTGTCGAAAAGTTGAACTTGAATAAAAAGGTTGTCTTTGATCAGACGCCCTTCCTTTGTTGACCACGCGCTGTAAATTAAACCATTTTTGTTTTAATGACTTGACTCAAATTGACTTTCACTTTACGAGTTTAGAGAAAGAAAAAAAGCAAAAATAAGGTGTATATTTTTGGGAATTAAGTATAGGGTTCAAACAAGTTATTTAATTGGTGGATTAATATCCGACATACCCCCCTTAAAAATGAAGGAAAAAACACACATACATGACTCTGTTAGACATGGTCAAAGTGTGCATACATATTAGTGTGTGATTTACATGATGAGTGCAAATGACATGCTTTGACTCTTGTGTAAGACCATGGGACTTAGTGCCTAGACTCGATTGAAGACTTGACATGGTATTATTATAAGTAAAAATTAACCGAATCTATTAGCAAACTGTTCAATTAGACACAAGTGAGTTAGCAAACTCGAGCAATAAACCGAACTGTCGAAAAAAAGATAGGATTGGCGTCTCCCTTTGCGGTATAGCGCCAGACGACAGGACTGTTTCCAGGCGCTACGCTCCATAGAGTGGCGCTGCAGTCTAAATCTCGGCGCCATTGCTGGAACGTCGATCTGGGATTGCTTTTGGTATTACTACTTTAAAGGGTATGCCTAAAGTCGTACTACGTCAACTCTGATTAAATTATTAAACTTTAATTACTCTAATTAATTAATTAATTATTTACGCAAAGTTCTTTTAGTCATTAATAATTTTATTTAGTCTTAACACAAGTCAAACAAACGGTTAGGAAAAACACATAGAGTATGCAAAAAAAAAAAAAAATTGCACAATTAGTCAAGTACGCACAATATGATGCAATGAGTTTGCAACCTAACCATGGCTCTAGTTCTCTAAAGTTCGGGATATGGGTTAGTCAAAGAGGGTCCATGGTTTATTGTCCGAATGCACCGCGCGGAAGCCTAACCGTGAAGGGTTGGCGCGAGTGGATGGGACACCGCGAATTTAAACAAAAACACGTTTTCCATGGTTTGGTGAATTCAACATTCTCGGATGTACCCATTGTTGCACAGAGCGTTAAATCAGGTAGATGGAGAATGAATTCCCAGAGGATTATGTCCATAAGTAGAACACATATGGGTTTCATACAAGTGAGAAAAACTCAATCTGGATGTAGGATCGAGCAAACAGTGCTAAAAACTGGTCGAAATTAGAACGCATATTTCTGACTCGGTATTGGAAGAACTTGGCGCTAACTAACAGAGGCCGGCGCCAACAATTTGGCTTTGGCGCCTGGCAACAAAAGCTGTCGCATGGCGCTAGAGTCAAATCCTCGGCGCTAGACTCTGTCTTCTGACGCTAGTTCCCACACGCCTCAACAGCTTTCTGTGCTCGATAAAATTTTCCTGTTTCGCGCAGCATTATTTCGGTCCTATTTGTGAAAGATATTCCTCAAATATCCTACGTGTAAAAATCCTATGTTTTCACTCATTACGGATGGTCTTTCCCATGAGATCTTTTTTATGCATATGATAATAATGTAAATTAAAATTACGCACATGAAATACTTTTTGAGTCTCATCTACTCATTCTAAATAATTGCCGAAATAATTTTCAGGAATTAAAATATAAATCCTCCCCAGCAGAGTCGCCAAATACTATAGGGAATATTTCAAGCATTATCCCTAGCTTGAACCCCACTGTGACATACACTAAAGTACGGTGGCGTCCAAAGGGAAAGAAAATAGAGCAAATGAGTCGCCAACAAGTTTTCGGAACTTGTAAACCGTTCACGAGGTGAAGGTTACACCCCTTAACGATCTAGGAGATTGTCAACTCCAATAGGTCTGGAACCAAGACTGGTAGTTCGGGGATGAAGGTACAAATCCAACCTAAAAGTGCTTGAACTTGCCCTAATAATAGGCCTCTACTTTATTCTGATTGTATTCATGTGCGCTTTTTGACTAACATGCAATCAATAAGTTTAACCCTAAACCTGTTTAATCTATGTTGGTTGAATATTAATGCACAAATAAAAATATTATTGGCGATCACTTGAATTATAATCAAATTAACCATAAAAAAGAATATTAATTATCTTATTAAGCATGATTACAAGTACTGATTCCTTTTAAACATGCATAAAAGGCTTGATCAAGTAATAACAATAAATATAATCAAGCAACATAATAATAATCATAACAATAATCATAATCAAGATAATAATAATTATCATAATAATAATCATGTTAAAGCAGAATAATAGCAAAATTCTAGGCATGATACTAACAAGATTAATAATAAACCCCAGCATGTCACTAAACATACAAAAATCAAAGCTTTAACCCTAACATGATACTACCATGCGATTAGGAAAGAAATAAAAGGCATCGCAAAAATCAACAATTGTCATATTTGATATTAGAAATTATAGTTGTTACCCTAAACATGATACTAGGAATATCAAAACGCCCTAACATGACACTAGGAATCAACATAACGATCTAGACATGATTTATATATCATAATATCAATAAATCAATCAAAGCACTTACTTGGATGCCTCGTACCTCTTTCTAATAACAAAATACACGCGTTAGTAACTTCAACGAAAATAATAAAACAAACAATTATATAATTTAAATAAATATTTGCGACCAAACCCTCAGAAATTAAAACCTTTCACGTCTAGGGCGAAGGCAATTTCGAAGTTGGCTAGGTGTTTCTAAATTTTGTGAATGCGGAATTTTGTATGAGAAAAGCTAGAGAGAGAGAAGAAATCTTGAAAACTAGAGAGAATAAGAAAAATAATTGTTGTTGATGATTGAAAACGAAGGTTTTAAGATGCTATTTATAGAGAAAATCAGCCGGATGGATAGAAAAACAAATCAGAGTTTCGAAGAGAATAAAACAGGTTTAGCGCCAGGCGCTAAGGCTAGCGCCGGGAGCTAAGCATTAGCGCTAGGCGCTAAGGCTAGCGCCAGGCGCTAATCCCTGTCGTCAAGCGCTAGTAATTTCCTCAAAAACAGCGGGGCAAAATTTAGCGGGTAATCCCAATCTTAGTTTTGATAAAATTTAGCCGTACAGAGGAGCAAAATCGTATTTTCCTCAAAAATACTTCTTTTATTCTGATTAAAACTCTAAAATGTCAACCAAAGTCAATTTATCAATGCTAATTGAATTAGGAATGAAAAGAACCTTCTAGAAGAATCTAGAAGACTAAAATCAATTCTAATTGCATTAGAAATGATAAAACAATATTAGGCCCTCCTCTAGATCACTAGGCCGCATATAAATATCAAACCGGGCCCAGTTTAGTAATTTGGCCTTAACTTCGTCATTATTCATCGGAATTGGGCTTATAATATATCGCTGGAAAGCTCTTTTCACGCCCCATCCAACTATACCATTATTGGACCCTTGCCATGGACCAAACAAAACATGATTGGTTATTTTCTGCAACACTAGACTTTCCACACTTTCACTTCATTCGATTATGATTCGACATGAAAGGTATTCATCACTGGGTTTGGTTTAGGGGAGACACAAATGGTTGTCTACACGGTGCCTTTGTTGTTTATGAACCATTATATCGGTGCCTTTGCGGTGAGCAAATGTTTAGGCGCTTTAAGCTAAGTGAGACAATCATTTATCAGGTCAATCACTTAATTCGATAGTAATCGAGCCGTTAACTAAATCATGTTAAATTTCTTAGAAGGGCTAACTGGCGTACCAAGGAACCCAAAATTGCTGTATGAGGTTGAAATAATCATTCTGAGAGGCTTCGCATTCTGTCGCCGCTGCAACATCACTGGCGCCACGATTTCTCCCTGTCGCTTGGCGCTGCACTCTGTCGCTTGATGATAGAGCCCTCATGCGACGCTACTATCGGGATTTTTGCATAAATCCCCTTTCATCCACATTTTGCTGCTACTGCTTTTGTTCATTCGAGTTCGCCGCGAATAAATTCGAATTACTCATTCTTGCTCGTTTCTCAACCAAATTTGCACAAATTTGTTGCAAATCAAAGCTTTGTTCATCTAGTTTGCTGATCTATGTAAGTTTTTTCCTAACTCACTTGAATTTTAGTGAATTTTGCACATATTCATTCACGAATTGCTTGAAAATTGGAAACTTATTTTGCTTAATTTTCTTTTTTTATCTAATTTTATGCCATGAAATTACTTGAATATGTTTATACATTGCCGTGGGAGCATTTTGAGACTTATTTAACTCAATTTGGTGAAGAAACGAACCATTCACCATTGTTGAACCTCATAAGGTCGGGAAAACAATGTGGCTCGTTCTTGACGTTTTTGCTACCAATTCTTGTCCAATTTGTCACAATAATTATCATAACATTACAAGAAATTGTTCAATTGCTTGAAAAATGCCATATATGCTTGAATTGAAGTTGTGCTTTGTTTTAGAACTACGTACTCTATTTTTTGCGAACATTGTATCATGCGGCTAGGCAAACCTTAGATACCATTTAGCCTTAATTTCTTGTATAATTTGCACAATGTAGTATGGCTAGACAGTGAGGTTCCGATTCCCGGTCCCGAGACACAAGACGGGAGTATGAGCCCGTTCAGGAGGACGCTGATCCGTCTACCTCTCTCGGTCCCTTCCATGAGTGGGAAGAGCGGACGTTGTTCTTTGCCCCCGAGCACCACATTTCTGAGAGGGTGCGTCGTGGATTGTTAGTTGAAGGACCCGCAGCCATGGCTCGGGCAATGACACCTTGGGCAAGCTGTACAACAAGTATTTCAACGGCGATGAGGGGTTGCGCCTTCTTTGGGAGTCTTGTGGGCTGACTGCCTATTTTTGGGCTGCGCAGGCCATGTACTCGTTCGACGCGAGCCATCACGTGGTTCGCGCTTTGGTGGAGTTCTTCTGGGACACCATGATAAGTGACTTTTATGCCACTTTTTAGGGTGTTTATTGAGTCGTTTTTCGGCTTATTTTTCCAATAATTTAACCCTTTTTGTCCTTTATTTCTTTATTTACTTATTCTTGTCTTTTATCTTGATTTCGAGTATTTAAGTGGTTTTTAATAGTTTTTAGCTTATTTTCTTAATTTATTTAATTTATCTTCTTTGTTTTTATTTTGATCTCCATGCTTTGGTTTTGTAGGAATTATGCGCCGAAAGAAAGAGGATATCAAGAAGCCAAGTTATCTGTTGTGCGCGGGGTGCTGTGCGGCTTATGCGCGGGCGCACATGTGAGGCTGTGCGGGTGCGCAGCCCTGTCAGAACCCGCACAGCCAGACTGAAGAAACAGAGCAAAACCAGAGAGTTTGCGCGACCCTATGCGCGACCGCTGTGCGGGCGCACACACCTTTGCGCGGGCGCGCATGACTCATGTGCGGGTGCGCTTATTTTCCCCGTACCCACAAAGTTGCGGCCGCACACTACGATGAGAGGGCGCACACACATTGTGTGCGGGCGCACAGGACTCATGTGCGGGCGCGCACGACTGGGTTTACGATTTATTTGCGCCTTGTTGTCCAAGTCTCTTTCTTTTGTGTGGAGCCACATATATATAGACAGGACTCTTTGTAAAAAAGGGGGGGATCTATTATGCTATTTTCTTAGTTAGTTTAGGAGAGCTTCTCTCTCTTAGGGTTAGATTAGGAGTTTCTCTCTCTAGTTTAGGAGTAGTTTAGAGAGAGAAAGCTTGGATTTTTCATGGAGTTTTTGGGATTTTGAAGAAGCAAATTTGTGGATTTTCCCTCTCATAAATTCAATGAGTCTTCCTAACTTTCTCTCACCTTTATTGCTTTCATTTATTATTGTTTTTGCTTATTTATTTGTTTATTTGAGTAGATTAATTAGTTTAGTGGTTGATTCTTGCTTTTATTATTATTTTACCTTGTTTTCCATATTTTTGTTCATTATGTTAGTTTAGGTTTTGTTCTAGGGAAATGGATGAAGGTTATGTTAATTAATTTAATGATTGATTGTGGTTAGTATGAAATTGTTTCTTGATTATTGTGTATGGATGATGCTTTTATGGATTAGAATCTTTCTAGCTAATTGATTCTATGCTTTTAATTGTGTTTTCAATCAATTGTGCGAAAGTGAGTTGTTTGAGAACCCTAAATTCCTCCATATCTTTGCTAGGCTAGTTGCACGAGAGTGAATTAGTCTAGTAGGATTATTAACATGTTTAATTGCGCGAGAGTGAGTTAAATGTGTAAATCGTCCTAATTGAGGTCATTTTCATCTAATTGTTTGATGTTGTTGAATGCATTAATTTAATTGGATTCCACTTTCCCTAGTTTTAGTTATTTGCTCTTAGTAGTGTTTAATTGAACCTCTCTTACCTCACAAGCTTTCCTAGTAGTCTAATTAGCATAGATTGATACACTTAGTCCTTTTGGGTTCGACCCTTTACTTACCCCTATACTCGTATTAGGGTAGTTTAGGTATTATAAATTGTTAATTTGATTAGGGTTAGTAGACTAACGACACTATTCTAACCTCGATCAAATTTTGGCGCCGTTGCCGGGGACTAAGGCGTTCATTAGTTTGTGTTGATTAGATTAGCTAGGTTCTTGTATATAATTTGATTTGTGTTTGCTTTTCTTTGTTTGATATTTGTATAAAAATGGCATGCTTATCTTTTCCTCAATTTGATGGTGAACCCTTTTATGCTTACTTTGAAAGACTAGATGGTTTTCTTAGTTACCATGGGTGTTCTCTTAATGATGCTTGTGATATAGCTTATTGGGGCATGAATGAGTATACTAGGGGAATGGTTGAGGACATGAATAATGGTAGATTTTGTCATTTGTCTATGCATGATGCGTGGGATTTCTTCACATGGCTTGCTAAGGATTCTTTAGATAGAGAATCTCATGTTTCTTACTTTGATTCTCAATGCCAAGATTCTTTTAATTTTTGCATGAATTCTCTTGATACTTCTTATGTGCATAGTGATAATCCAAGTATGCAAATTGACACATTTCCCCCTTATGCTCATTTTGATGAGGTTTGTGCTAATTTTGATGATGTGCAATTTGACTTTGATCATGAACCTCAACCCAATAACATTGAAGCCCAAATTCTTTCTCAAATGCAATATCTCACCCAACAACTCCAAGAGCTTCAAGAGGAACAAAAATTGAGAGAAGTGAGGCTTGCCCAAGTGATGAGTGCTTTGGTTGATGTAAATGGATGTGAGGCACCTCACTTGGAGTGTGAGAGTGTTTTTGAGAATGATGTGGGCCAAGGACGTGAAGTTGAGGGGAGATTTTCTTGTGATGAGGGGATTTTTGAGGATTTTGATCCTTTTCATTCCCCATTTGAGCTTGAATGCCATCCTTCCCCTTATTTACCCCCTTTGAGATCTTCCCTTGGTGAGGATGTGAGTGAGCCATCTTCAATTTTGAATGAGGGATTTCATGAGGATGATGATGATGAGTTTGAGCAATCAAGAGAGATTGAAAGTCCCTTGAGTGATGGTGGAAGAGTTGTGAATGAAGAAAATATCGATTTTGAGGTTTCCAACCCCCTTCCCCATCTTGATGAGTCTACCTTGCATGTTTGTGACCCTTCTATCCATGAGTCTTTGGACTCATTTGAGGTTATGGCTAGTATGTTCATTGAAGGTGTAACAAATCATCATAGCCTCTTGAAAGAGTTCATTGGCAATGCTTCATGGGAAAGGGATGAATTTGAGAGAAACCTTTATCCTTTCATGCATGGTTTAGAGACTCTAGGCTTTGAGGATCTTGAGGGAGTTGTTGTTCATCGTTGTGATAGAGAGGAGGATGAGGTTGTTTCTATTGGAGAGTTTTTGTTTGAGGGAGATGTGAGTCATGAGTGTTCTTTTGAGGATTCTATGATTGATTTTCATGCCCTCGTTGATGATGTGAGGCTTTGTGAGACCATTGTTTCTCCTCCCCTTCCTCATGTCCCTTTCTCAAGGAAATTTGACCACATCTCCTACTATCCCACGTTCCTCCCTTCTTTTGTCAAAGAGCCTATTGAGGACCCTCTCTTGTTTGATGAGACTTTTCCTTTTCATCCTCCTATTATTGAGGAAATGGGTGATTGTGCCACCCAAAAAGATTTTGAGGAGGTTTTGCCTTTTTATTCTTTTCCTTATTTTTCTTCTTCTTTCTCTTCTTATTTTCTTGATTTTTCTTTTGATTTTTCTTCTTTCTTTTGGCATCTTCCTCCTCATTTACGTGCAATAATCTTGTTGCACGTCCTCCTCTCGTCATTTGCCTACTTGTTATCATATGAGATGTGTAGTAGTGCATTTGATAAGCTCTTGCGTTCGTTGCAATATTATTTACTAGAGCGGTCTCGCTTGGACGTTAAACAAGCCTTTCTCGGGAAGTAACCCGAGGCTTTTATTGCTTTCATTTTCTTTTCTTTTTAGATTAGATTTTCTCTCATGGAAATGTTTGTGTGTCCTTTTGCTAGGTAAATGACTTGATATACACTAATGCATTGGTTTGAATCAAGAATCAAGGAAGTTTGATGCCTATTTTTGCTAGCATATGGAAATCGAGATTCAATTCAAGAGGAAATCGGCTTTGAAAGGTTAAATTGGTTCATTTGCGGGAAGTTACACCCACCAATATCCGGTAACATCTTTCTTAGCTCTTTCTCTAATGGTTGGTAACTCGTTGGACATGTGTTGGTTTGTTGGGTTGATTTCTTTCTTTTCCCCTCCCATGTTTTATGTGGTTTATGTTTGAGTATATTGTCTCATTCAAGCTTGGGGGAGGGTATCCTATCATGTTTGGTGGGATGTTGATTCGTTTATGCCATGCACTTGAGTATATGCATTTTCATGTCTTTTCTTATATTTTGAAAATTCTAAAAAGATTTTTGTGTACTTTCAAGGTAATTTTGGCAAAATGTTTTTTGTTTGTTCTTATATTGGACATTTTGTTTTGGGACTTGAATCCTTGAATGTTTTTCTTCCTAAGTGGTAAATGTATGCACGGTTTGAGAGTGTCATTGGTTGACTCTAGGATACTATATGCTAAGGTAGCCGGTTTAAGAACTTTTAGGGGTCCATGAAGCCTTAGTTCACGGGAATGTGGTAAGATGGAGTTGCTCTCTATAGTGGATTTGAAACCCTTGGTTGGTATTTGTTTGGTTATAATCCCTTGTGAGCTTCATTTGTTCTAGCCTTCATCACCTTGTTGAGCGGCTATTTAGGATCCTTGACTATGCATGTCTTAATCCTTGTTTTGACCTCTAGCTCCCAAGATCGCGACCGGGCCTCTCTAGGGGAGGAAAAGGGCACCTTTTCTCTTTTTTCTTTATCTTCTTTTTATTTTGTTACAAATTTGATTTTCTATTTTGCATCAACCTACTTATTAACCAATTTGAGCCTAATGTTTCCCGCTCTTGTTTAAACCGCATTACAAACCCAATGGCCTATGTTTACCAACCCTTTTAGTTAGTGAAGCATAGGCATGTGAGGTTTGAGTGTTGAGAGTGTTGATCATGAGCAAGAAAACTTTGTGAATTGGTTTAAGTACGGTATTTGAAAGTTGAGCTTGAAAAGAATATGCAAAAAGTTCGAGAAGAAAGATGCAATTCAAGAAAATCAAATGAAGTTTCAAGAAAAAGCCGTCCATGGTTAGAAAAAGGCAAGGACACATAAAAAAAATAAAAAGAAACAAATAAACACAAATAATATA
Organism: Chenopodium album; assembly: GCF_948465745.1. Taxonomy (NCBI): domain Eukaryota; kingdom Viridiplantae; phylum Streptophyta; class Magnoliopsida; order Caryophyllales; family Amaranthaceae; genus Chenopodium; species Chenopodium album. The sequence goes on from NC_137834.1 coordinate 32,412,444, forward strand.
TTTTAGTTTGGTTTCGTTTTCTTCCCTTGTTTAAGCATTGAGGACAATGCTTCGTTCAAGCTTGGGGGGGAGCGTTCCTTCATTTTTTTTGTATATTTTGTGTGTTAGTGTTGAGTAAACTTGTGGGAGATGGCATTATTGGTATTTTTGTTTGATATTTTGCGATTTCTTGAGTTTGTTTTTGAGAGTAGGCCACTCTTTTGCTTCACTTAGGAAATATCACCAAAATTTTCAAATTTTTACCCTGCCTTAACCATTAGCCTTACGTTACAACCTAATAAAAGTCCCTTAGACTTTAGTGGGGTTAGGTCAAAGAACGGTGGAGGGAGATAGATTTCAAACCTATGGAGAGAATATGCATAGTTGAGATGTCGGGATTACCTTCTCAAAGTTTTTCATTTCTTTATCTTTTTCCGATTCCTTCGTGGAATCATGAGAAGCTAGCTTAAGGGCTGATTTGAAGCTAGTGGAGAGAACGCGGCCCGATTGGTTGGGGCTAGGGTGGATTGAGTCCTCATTAGTTCTCTATGCTTAGCATATGATATGTTTCAATCAACCATTGACATCTTGGAACGTGCATACATTTGTCTATTTAGAAAGGTTTGCATCCATCGGTGTTTGTTCCAATCTCTTGTCCAAATATAAACTTGTGTTTTTCTTTCTCGTTTTATGTTTCTTTTTCTTTTCTTTTTATTGCCTTGCCTTGGTTTTTATTTAGAGTTGTGGGTTAAACTCTTAGGACACCCTCACGAGAGCACACTCGTCCTCTAGGGCGATCTAGGGGTTTAAAGGGCTTGTCATTAGTTGCTAAAAGTGACCTTGATTCCTACGAAAGTGAGTTAGTGTACATTCTTGTCTCCTTAAGTGTTCTAGCTTTGCTTGAATAAATCATTCTCCTTCTTTCGTGTTTCATGTTAATTTGCTCGAGGACGAGCAAAAGGTTAGCTTGGGGGAGTTTGATAAGTGACTTTTATGCCACTTTTTAGGGTGTTTATTGAGTCGTTTTTCGGCTTATTTTTCCAATAATTTAACCCTTTTTGTCCTTTATTTCTTTATTTACTTATTCTTGTCTTTTATCTTGATTTCGAGTATTTAAGTGGTTTTTAATAGTTTTTAGCTTATTTTCTTAATTTATTTAATTTATCTTCTTTGTTTTTATTTTGATCTCCATGCTTTGGTTTTGTAGGAATTATGCGCCGAAAGAAAGAGGATATCAAGAAGCCAAGTTATCTGTTGTGCGCGGGGTGCTGTGCGGCTTATGCGCGGGCGCACATGTGAGGCTGTGCGGGCGCGCAGCCCTGTCAGAACCCGCACAGCCAGACTGAAGAAACAGAGCAAAACCAGAGAGTTTGCGCGACCCTATGCGCGACCGCTGTGCGGGCGCACACACCTTTGCGCGGGCGCGCATGACTCATGTGCGGGCGCGCTTATTTTCCCCGTACCCACAAAGTTGCGGCCGCACACTACGATGAGAGGGCGCACACACATTGTGTGCGGGCGCACAGGACTCATGTGCGGGCGCGCACGACTGGGTTTACGATTTATTTGCGCCTTGTTGTCCAAGTCTCTTTCTTTTGTGTGGAGCCACATATATATAGACGGGACTCTTTGTAAAAAAGGGGGGATCTATTATGCTATTTTCTTAGTTAGTTTAGGAGAGCTTCTCTCTCTTAGGGTTAGATTAGGAGTTTCTCTCTCTAGTTTAGGAGTAGTTTAGAGAGAGAAAGCTTGGATTTTTCATGGAGTTTTTGGGATTTTGAAGAAGCAAATTTGTGGATTTTCCCTCTCATAAATTCAATGAGTCTTCCTAACTTTCTCTCACCTTTATTGCTTTCATTTATTATTGTTTTTGCTTATTTATTTGTTTATTTGAGTAGATTAATTAGTTTAGTGGTTGATTCTTGCTTTTATTATTATTTTACCTTGTTTTCCATATTTTTGTTCATTATGTTAGTTTAGGTTTTGTTCTAGGGAAATGGATGAAGGTTATGTTAATTAATTTAATGATTGATTGTGGTTAGTATGAAATTGTTTCTTGATTATTGTGTATGGATGATGCTTTTATGGATTAGAATCTTTCTAGCTAATTGATTCTATGCTTTTAATTGTGTTTTCAATCAATTGTGCGAAAGTGAGTTGTTTGAGAACCCTAAATTCCTCCATATCTTTGCTAGGCTAGTTGCACGAGAGTGAATTAGTCTAGTAGGATTATTAACATGTTTAATTGCGCGAGAGTGAGTTAAATGTGTAAATCGTCCTAATTGAGGTCATTTTCATCTAATTGTTTGATGTTGTTGAATGCATTAATTTAATTGGATTCCACTTTCCCTAGTTTTAGTTATTTGCTCTTAGTAGTGTTTAATTGAACCTCTCTTACCTCACAAGCTTTCCTAGTAGTCTAATTAGCATAGATTGATACACTTAGTCCTTTTGGGTTCGACCCTTTACTTACCCCTATACTCGTATTAGGGTAGTTTAGGTATTATAAATTGTTAATTTGATTAGGGTTAGTAGACTAACGACACTATTCTAACCTCGATCACACCACCATCACTTTTCACTTTCCTTGGGGTGAGATGACTATCACCCCAGCCGACTTCTGTCTCATCTCGGGATTGGAGTTTCGCTCGACCGCGTTGCCGTTCGACAGCTCCATCAGTGTTTTCTCTCCTGTTGTCGATGAGTTGTTGGGTCCGATAGCTGTTTGGGCCCGTGCTGAGGTGGAGCCATCACAATTTAGCTACAGGTTTATTCGCTGGTCACCTCTGGCGATGGCTTTTGAGGACGATGCGACCACCCGAGAGTAGGAGGTGCACATCTTTGCACTAATTTTGCTGTCAGGGACATTTTCGCCTAAACAGGGTAGCCGGGTGCTGCTTTACTACCTTCATGCTCTCCGCGATTTTTAGCTTATCGAGACCTACGATTGGGCCAGCTTGGCCTATGCTGACTTTGTGCGAGGATTGCAAGACTCCTGTCGACATAGGTCTTTCACAGGAGACATCGCTCTCTCTAGCTTTTGGAGAGTCGTAGAGGTATACTTTATCTCATAAAAGTTATCTCATAACACTTATTAGCACCTGTTGATATCTTTTTATCTTTGTAGATCTGTATCTACGAGTACTTTCCTTCGCTTGCGCCAACGAGACCATCTACACGCTAGCTCCCTGTTGGCGCCAGTTTGGGAGGTCGCTTCAGTAACTAGGCGACTACTGCACGTGTCTGAGAGCTGATCCTCTCGGTATGTTCTTTTTGCATAGTTGACATATTTGTATCGCTTTTGGTAGAGCTTTATCTTATAGACATTCTTTAAAGGAGTCTGATGTATTATACCGGCCATGGGGCAGTTTGGTTATTCCTGCGCTGGCTGCGCATTACACTGCTGAGCGTCGCTACTTTCAGGGGTTGTATGAGGAGGCGGTGTACCTAGGAGAGAGAGTTTCTATTCAGCTCTCCTTAGAGATTTTTGTCTTCCCTGCTCCACCGCCATGCCACATGTTTCATGACGCGATGTTGCTGAACTTGTCGGAGAGTTCTCCTGCTGGTACCCCTTGGCTATCTCACGCTAGCTCGGGGAGATGCTACGAGGAGGATCTGCTGCCATTGTAAGCTTCGGCCACTACTTTGTCTTAGGAGGCGGCGGTATGATTTTCATCTTTTATCTTTTTTGCTAAGTAGCCCCAAATGGTATTTTATTCTCTATGATTTGCTTTTTTCCAAACCGAGCCTACTGAGTTCGTTTCCAGTCGTATGTCCATCCACTATCAGGGGAAATACGAGCCTGTTGAGGAGATGATCCCTCCAGCTCTCGATGATCATTGTCTTGTAGAGCGATCTATCCCTCGCCACCAGACAAGGGTGAGTTATTTATTTGCTATTTGTTTATATCTTTCTTGTATTGTTATTGACTTTATTTCAGACATTTCTCGCCCGAGGTGGTTACGGCGATGGCGAGGTGCATAGATGCCTTTCGGAGCCAGCTAGTGTAGATGAGGAACGTGGCTTCCTGTTGTCGCGACGACACTGTTCAGAAGGTAGCTTTTTCTCTTTATTAATGCATTGTTTATATTTCTATTTTCTTTGCCTCTGACTTGAATTTTTTTTGCAGGGACAACCTATTCCTTCCTGTACTCGGATGAGACCTAAGGCTCGAAGAGAGCCAGATAGGTCTAGCTTGAGGTGTCGCCGCACTACTTCCCGTGGTCGGGGTGGCCGATATGATGTGGTGGAGGGCTTGGGCTCAACATCTGAAAGTGCACAGGCTGTGCCGATGGGCCTAGGAGAGGCGACATCAGGTCCGGTAGGTGGTGAGACGTACGAGGTAAGTTCGTCACCGCAGTAGCCTTTGTAGCCTTAGCCTCTGCTGATTCATCATTAGGGCGACCCTTAATGGACTAGTCCTGAGTTGAGTTTCCCTCCTCTTGGTGAGACCGGAGCTGGTGGGGAGCATACTCCTCGATCTGCGCAGTTCTTTTGATATGATGAACATTCCTCATCATCTGCGTCCTCCAGCGTCGTAGTTAAACCTGTTTATTTATTTTGACTTTTATAGGACTTTGCCTGACCAACTCATTTATTAAAAACATATGTTAGACATATTTTGTATATGTAAACTATTATTTATTATAACTGTATTACCTTTGCATTTAATTTTCATTTTTATGTGCATATGTGTGTGTGCAAAAAAAAAAAAATTGTGATTATTTTTGTGCAAAAATTTCCATCATTTTTAGTACTAATGGAGGGTATACGACATTATCCCCAAAAAAGAAAAAAGGAAAAATAAATAGGACTTAAAACAAAACTAAATTTAGTTAAGTTTGAATAAATCCAAAAAGAAAAGAGAAGGAAGATATATTAAATTAATACATATGGGGTATTTGAACAAAGGGCGAAATTGTAAAGTCATTGTACGAATTCGAATCATAGCCAGAAAAACGCGGTTTGCATAACACGTTGAGGAAGAGCTGAAGCACCGCGTGTCGCCACGCGTTTTGCGCAGCCGCCGAGCACCTAACGCATGTGTGTAGATTACACTGAACCTGGACATGGCATGTCCAAATTATAGTTACCCGCTTCTAAAGATCGACAACCTAGTCGACTCTACAACCGGGCATGCCTTGATGAGTTTTATGGATGCCTACTCAGGTTTCCACTTGATACCCCTACGGAAAAAACATCAAGAGAAGACGGCCTTCGTTATTGATTAGGGGTTATTATGTTATATTATGATGTTGTTTGGCCTAAAGAATGTGCCGGCTATTTTCAAACGGATCATTAATACAAGCTTCATTAATTGAATTGGGAGGAAAATAGGGGCATACATTGATGACATGAAAGTCAAATCCAATCTATAAACGAATCACCAAGCTGATCTCCGAGAAACATTCACCACACTCACGCGGCATAAGGGTCATGTTAAATCCTTAGAAATGTAATTTTTGTGTTGAGTCTGGGAAGTTTCTCGGTTTCCTTATTGATCAAAGGGGGATAGAGTCTAACCCCGAAAAGATATAGGCAGTGATTGACATGAAGTCACCTCGCACTGTTAAGGAAGTTCAGAAGCTTACCTATTTCCTAGCGGCATTGGAAAGATTTCTCAATTGTTCAGATGACAAATGCCTTTATTTCATCTAAACAATAAAAAAGAAGACTGGATTTGAATTAGGGGCTGATGTTGAGGCGCCTTTCAAAAATTGAAAGAACACTTACACTCTTTGCCAAGGCTTTTTAACCCTGTGCCCAAAGAGACACTTTACATGTACTTAGCCGTCTCAGATCATGGTCTTAGTGCCATTCTCCTTACTTAGAGAGACGAAATTAAGTTCCCATTCAATATCATTAGCCATGTGCTCCCCCATTGATGAAAATTTTGGCTTCTCCCTTTACATGGTAGTTATAAAGTTGAAACCTTACTTCTTGGCACATCTAGTTATGGTCTACATAGACCAACCTATTAAGCGTCCAATGACAACTTTAGAGTCATCCGGTAGAATGCTCAAGTGGACTATTGAAATATAAAGTCTTGAAATCACTTACAAACCAATAAAGGCAAGGAAGGGTCAAGCATTTGCCGACTTTATTGTCAAAATGACAAGGCCGGTTGCTCCGGCCAATCCTTATCAGACATTATTCAAGCAAAGAAAGAAACAAGATAACCAAAGAGGATGAGAATATACACAAACTTACTTTCTTAGGAATCACAATCAATTTTAGCAGCCAAAGACAAGCCATTTAAACCCCTAGATCGCTCTAGAAAATGAGTGATTGATCGGGGTTACATAGGTCGTTAAACTACTACCCTAATCAAATTAATCATTTATATTCCTAAACTACCCTAATACAAGTATAGGGGCATTTAAAGGGTCGTACCAATAAGGAAGCTCACTCATTCAACATCAATATTCACTAATGCAAGAGTAAAAAAAGGGAATGTTTTGTTGGTTTTTGAATAAAGAGCACCTAAACTACAAATAAGCAAAGATAATAATGATTAAAATCAAGAGAGAACGACGCTGGGATACAGGTGTCAAACATGATTAGAAAAAGGGGAACAATAATGGTTGTCATGATGAATATGCCAAAGAACACAAGATTCTACCTAAACAATTCATTCTCATGCAATAGTCTAGGCAAATCAATGAAAAAGGTCTATACTAATTAGGATCATTCTCATGCATCCAATTAGTTACAATCAAACCAAGAGTTTAAAGAAGCACAATCCATAAAACTCCACTTTAATAACTCATTCTCAGGCAATCATTAAATTAGAGATGATCTTAATCTAGTTAAAATCACTTTCGTGCATTTTAACTAGAAAAATCAAATAAAGTGCTACAATAATCTCAAGCTATCAAAAATCATGTCTTTCATCAATTTATGGCATGAGTTTAATCCAACCATCATCATTCATCCAATATCAACACATATTTTCCACCCCCTTCCCCTATCTAAGAAATTAGCCTAGAGAAGGGAGATTAAACATAATATCAAAACTAGAAAGAAACTCAAGAAACATAAAACAAAACATGAATAAGAACAATGAAATCAAATAATAACTAGATGAACTTATAAGATTAATAAAAATAATCAACAATAAAGCAAATAAACAAAGCTAAATGAAAGGATTAGATATTACTAAAGAGAAAATTAATGAAAGATGAAAGCTTGAAGTATTGCTTGATTGAAGATTAAACTTGACCAAAGTTGAATATAATAAAGGAAACTTGAGTAATAATCCACTTTCTCTCTCTAAGATTAGGGCTAAATGTTGATAAGATAAAAGATGATTACAAACTATAATAAGGGGCTATTTATATGCATCACAAAATATGAAAATAAAACATCAAGGAGAGCCCTCTAGCATGCAGCCCGCGCCTGAAATTAGGAGGGGCCTTTCCTCAATAGGAGAGGCCGCGGTCTGGAATAAGGGGAAAAGAAAGTTCTTTGACACGCCGCGCCCGCGGCTCCAGGTGCCGTACCCGCGGGTCAAGGAGGATAGACCTCTTTCAGGGCGCAGCATGACATCTCCGAGTTCCTGGTCGTTTCTCAGCATAAAGTGTCGTGCCCGCAGCCCTTGGCTCTGCACCCGCGGATCCTCCATGGTCAAAACACCTCCTTGAACATCTCATTTCCCTTCCATAGCTCGACATGCATCCATAGGTTCATCCAAAAGGGGCCAACATCCAACAAAACAACGAAGAAAGACTAAGAAGACCAAAGGAAAAGAGGAAAAAGGAAAGGAAACACGAGAAGGGATAAGAGAAAACAAAACTAGGGTAAAATTCTTAGAAAAGGCTCAAACAAGTGAAAATGAGGGGAGAATCCTTAGAGAAAAAGTATAAAAGAGTGACATAAAGGCCACTCATCAAAATCCCCGCACTTGCCTCTTGCTTAACCTCAAGCAAGGAAAAATAAAACAAAGAGAAAAACACAACAAGCATAGCATGACAAGGTTTTAGAAAAACCAATCAAGCCTCAAGGTAGGAAATGCTCCATTTGGACTCAAACGTAGAGACATGCATCAAAGAATACTTACCTTTCTCAATTCAAAGAGGGGAAACACGTTCTAAGATGCTCAAGGTTGAAAGAGACAAACCTAAGCTAAGCATACAAAACTAATTATTTCATTCTCTGCCCTAGCCCCAACCGAGACAGTCCGCGTTCTCTCCTCTAGCTTCAAATAATCCCTTAGTTAGCTCCTCATGATTCCTCAAGGGAACCAAAAAAAGAAATTTTATGTGGAATCATAAGGTCATCCCGACATCTCAACTATGCGCACTCTCTCCATAGGGTTGAAATATATATCCCTCCACCGGTCTTTGACCTCGCTCCTCTAAAGTCCAAGGGTCTTAACTAGGGTTGTAATGTCATGGCTAATTGTTAAGGTTGGGAATCAATTTGAAAATTTTAGTGGTAAATCCTAAGTGAACCAAAAGAGTGGCCATTTCTCAAGAACAACCTATGAATTGAACCTAAACTCAAACTACAACCTTAAATACAAATCTCACAACATTACTCCATCCCTTTTCATCATTTTTTTTACTTCACTTTGTTTTCTTGAATTGCATCTTTCTTCTCAAGCCTTTTTGCGTATTCTTTTCATGTTCAACTTTTAAAACTATACTTTAACCAATTTACACATCTTTCTTGCTCATATCCAACACTCTCAAAACTCAAACCTCACAAGCCGATAGGTTTGTAATATGGTTAAGTCAATAAATATAAAGGTCGGTAGGACATAGGCCGATAGGTTTGTAATATGGTTAAGTCAATAAAGGGAAATAAGTCTCAAATTGGTTAGCAAGTAAGTTGATGCAAAAATGAAAACCAAATTTGTAACAAAACATAAGGAAAACAAAGAAAAATGAGAAGTGCCCTTTTCCTCCTCATGAGTTGCTGGGTCACGATCTTGGGAGCTAGAGGCCAACACAAGGATTAAGATACGCATAGTCAAGGATTCTAAATGCCACTTAACAAGATTGATGAAGGTTTGAACAATATTAGACCTCACAAGGGGTGGAAAGTAAGCAAATACCAACTAAAGGGAATCCTATCCACTATAGAGAGCAACACCATCTTACCACTTTCTCGTGAACTAGGGGTTCAAACGTCCTCAAAAGTTCTAAACCATGCTACCTTAGCTTAAATTGTGTCTAACTCAACCCTAAGCATTCTCAAACTGTGTAAACCCTCATCAACTAGGAAGATAAGCATTCAATGACACATCATCATGAGAGGCATACCAATCCAAATGAATGAGCAAATTCCAAATATAAAATCATTTCAACTTGTCATAGTCATGCTTGTCACACAAAAAAGGGAAAAACAAAATAAAAGAAAGAGGAAAAAGTAAAAAAGGTTCACAAACGAGGCATAATAATCTAATTAAATCCCAATCGTCATACAAGTGTTCGTTCGATAATAACATCAACGATCCCAGGTTCCATAGAACCAAAAGCAAACATCCTTGAACCATTCAACTTCTTCCTAAGCTAAACCTAAACTAAGCACTCAAAGAAAGAGTAAAGAGGGAAAAAGAAAGATCTCACCCTAATGACTCTTAAAGAAAAATAAAGCAACCAAACCATTTACCAAAACGCCAAATCTCCAAATGTTGCTTCCATCGTTCTTCAAAGCTACAAAAAGGAGAGAAAGAAATAGCCAAAACAAACACTAAACAAAGAAAAAGGGTTAGCAAAACGGGAAAGAAAAACAAAAAGGTAACAAACTTGGTCCATGGACATAACCGACTACCTACATCACAATAAAAGACATCATCATCATCATCTCATCATCATCAAAGACACTGACCAACAACAACAAGCTTAAAACAATCCAAAAGCTAACGAACCCGACGCATAACAACAATACCCAACATAAGCTTCTCAAACGTTCCCACGAGTCCTTGGTGCCTTCCCCCACACTTACTCAAAACTACTCCCTTTTGATTCAAACACCCCCCCCACACTAGATAAGAGCATCGTCCTCGATTCTTCACATGCAAATAAAAACATAAGGGAGGGAACAAAAAGGGGGGGAACATGCAAACCAAGGGGGGAACTAGTGGCCACTAGGGCCAGCACCATCATAATCCCAAGGGGAGCAATAGGGCTCCCACCCTCTGCTGTAATCGGGGGGCCACCCATAATGACCTTTGTAAAGGTCAAGTTGGGAAGGGGTAAACTAGTCAAAGGGCTCGGGTTACACACAAGGAGCGGGGTGATCGGGGTGAACGTAGGGGTAGTTTGGGTTACTCCCACCCGAGACCCGGTAATTATAGTGATCGGACTCGTCACGAAACTCACGCCTAGGCACGTCGGGGTTCTCGACACTGGACCAATAGGGGTACGTAGGGAGGTTGTCACCACCCCATGGAGTTACAAGCTCCTGTTGGGCCGGTTCATAATAGTAGTTGACCGGAGGAGTGACCTCTCCCCTACGTAAACTCTAATCATAAAGGAAGTTAGTTTGACCAAGTTGCATGCTCTCCATTTGAGCTCTCATGCTTTCTATGTCTTGTTGAAAATCGGGTTGTTGTTGTTGTTGTTGTTGTTGTCGTCTTCTTCTTCCATGTTGTTGTTGTTCTTCAACTTCATCCTCTTCTTCTCCTTCCATCTCAATCTCCTCATCCTCCTCATGCACCTCATCCAAATTCACCACAATGTTATCGGGAAGGACACCCGAGTCCCTCCGTACCCACAAAGGGTGATCTCCCTCTCTTGTGTGGGAGGTGAACTCCGGCTTTAGGAGGAAGCAATGATGCTCACAAGATACAAGGATACGGTAAATCCCGTCGACCTTGGGGACCCCTTTATTGAATTGCATTGTTTTAAGTTGCCGCTCATCAAACAATATATCACTCTAGTCACCCTTCCCAACAATGGTGCCTGAGCACAACTTCTCCTCATGTCCACACCTTATAACAAACTGATTGACCATAGCCCCACAATGGATCTCTCCTTTCTTGGTCCCCGACACGATGGCTTCGATGCATTGGATGAAGATATATCCCAAGTTTACTTTATGCCCAAGATCCGTCTTAGATGCAAGCTAAAGAATTCGGATCTCTTCTGGTGTTATCTTCCCCAAATCTTGTTTGTTGAAAACCATGTACTCAAGAATACTATGGAGTAATCTAAGGGCTGGGTGCATGATCTCACTTTCCAATGAGTACTTAGCATCGAAGTTATATTTTCTGGAGATCCATTTCCACCATAGTCGGGGGTTGTAGTCTAGAAGTTCCACATATTTTGGGAGGAGACTGTCGGCATTGGCATTAAGGCCGAGTTATTCATTGAATTTGTGACGGGACATGGTTTCCTTATTTTTAAGAGTTCGAAAGACACGGAGATATCGTTATTTCCGGAAGTGTGCTTTTCAAATAAGGCAAGAAAATCCAAGGTAGGTTCCCGATACGTGTTGTAGGCCTTGGAGACAAAAGTGTTTAGCCTCATATTGTTGAAAAAGAACAAACAATCTTCATCTATGCCTTGCTTGGTTGTTGTGGGTTGATGATAGTGTTTAGTGGGGAGGATTTTTCTTAATTGAAGGGCACCGAATTTTTCTTTGTAGTTTTTATTTGAGAATTTAGTTGGAAGCAAAGGTGGTGGTGGTTCCACATTTTGAGAGGGTTAGGAGGATAAACCTAGTGGCTCCTTTCAACTCTTCCTTTTCTTAGAACTTGTTCCAACCTCCATCTTTATTTCTCAACAAATAACACTTAACTCCTCAGTCAAGTTCAATAAATTCACCCACAAATTACACAAAGCAACCACAACAAGCAATATACTCCTCAAACTCCAAACAACACAAATGAACCAAGAACACCACAAGAATTTCCAATAAACAACTTCACAACAACAATCAACCAAAAGTTACAGCAAAACTAACAACAAAATTCATCAAATCAAGCATGAAAAATACCAAACAAAACTAACAAGAATTAACCATGAAAAACATCCAACAATTGCTTAAAAATTAAATAAAACTAGAAGGGAGTAGATTATACCAACTATGAAGCCAAGAATCAACTCCAACTAGCCTCAAAGAACAATAACGCTAATGGTGCTTCAAGGAGTAACAATGGTGGAGCTTCGAGAATTTTTGGATTTTTTATGATGGAGGTTGGAAATTGTTGATGAGTTTGTTGTTTTATGAAGAAAAATTGAATAAATTGAGATTAGAATGAGGGATTTTTATGAATTTTTGGTAGTTAGGGTTGAGGGTATGGGGGTTTTTAGATAGAGAATGAGAAAAAGAGGAGTGAGTAGGCTAAATGAAGGGAAAAGAGGCTTCGATTCAGCATTTGAAACCCCGCAGGCCGCGCCCGTAGGTCTTCATGCCGCGCCTTCTCCAGGGGCGCGGCTGGGCATCTCCAGGTTACTGATCATTTTTTGGTTAAAGAGCCGCGCCCTCTATTTCCTTTGCCGCGCCCGCGGCCTCCTTGAGAGGGCTCTCCCTATGCGCGGCTTCACACTTTCATTTGCGCCTTTATTTTTGTCCTTCTTCCTCTTTCAAATCAAACTTAGCTCTATCAAAACCATCATATGGCCTCCAATCCCAACTCATGCATGTGCCAAGGGGTTAAGAACCTAAAAAAAAAACGAAAAGCCATAAGATAAAAATTATAAACAAAACCTACCAAAAAGAATAATAAAGAAAAGAGGAGTCATAAACTCGAGTTTCTTCCCGAGAAGCGCTTCTTTATGAGGTTACTAGCTTGACCATGAGAAAAATTCATCAAGGAGGAGGCTTAGGATCCATATGATCAAGCATTAGACATTCAATGAGACCAACTTCTTCCTTGCAAAAGTAGTGCTTCAAACGATGACCATTGACCATAAACTTGTTACCATCTGCATCTAACTCAAAGGAACCATAAGGAGTAGTCTTCGATACCACAAAAGGACCCGACCACTTGGACTTGATTTTACCCAGAAACAAACGACGCCTTAAGTTGAAAAGAAAAACCTTATCTCCAACCTTAAAGCTCTTGTTTCGTATATGTTGGTCATGCCTCTTTTTGGTCTTCTCCTTATACAATCTTCAGCTCTCACAAGCATCATTTCTAAGCTCTTCAAGTTCATTGAGCTAAAGTAATCTCTTCTCACCGGCCAAAGAAATCCATATTGATTTCCTTGATGGCCCACCAAGCCTTGTATTTTAACTCAACCGACAAGTGACAAGCCATCCCGTAGACGAACCTATAAGGGGTCGTGCTGATTGTAGTCCTATATGCCATCCTAAGAGCCTATAATGTGTAATCAAGCTTGAGAGACCAATCTTTCTTTGATTTTTTAACAATCCTTTCAAGTAGATTCTTGATTTCATGATTCGAGACCTCCACTTGTCCTTGAGTTTGATGGTGGTAAGGTAATCCAACCCTGTGATGAACGCCGTATCTCTTGAGAAGAGCTTCAAATTGCTTTTTGACGAAATGGGAGACTCCATCACTAATTAACACCCTTGGAACCCCAAATCTAGGAAAGATGATCTTCTTTAATAGCTTAAGCACAACCCTTTGATCATTGGTAGGAAAGGATATGGCTTTAATCCATTTTGTCACATAATCAACCGCTACCAAGATATATAGATTTCCAGAAGAAGAAACGAAAGGCCCCATAAAGTCCACCCCCAAACATCGAAGGGATCAACTTCCAAGACACTTTGTTGAGGCATTTCATCCCTTTTGGTTATGCCACCACTTCTTTGACACCTATCACACTGTGAAACGAACTTGTGAGCATCCTTATGCATCATTAGCCACCACAATAGAGATTGAGAAATTTTTGCCACCGTCGTATCAACACCTCCATGTCCTCCACATGGTAGTGAATGGAAATGCTCAAGAACTCCTTCGATTTCATGATCCGGAACACATTTTCGAAAAAGGCCATCTCCACATTGTTTGAACAAGTATGGGTCATTCCAAAAGTACCTCCTCACTTCCTTGAAAAACCTCTTCTTTTGTTGAGAAGAAAACTCCAAGGGAATGACTCCACAAGCAAGATAATTGACGATGTATGCATACCAAGGGCTATATGTCGAAGCCATAGTCATGAGATTTTCAAATATTATCTCATCATTTATTGGTACATCACTTTTGTTTTCAAAAGTTATCCTAGACAAATGATCCGCAACATAATTCTCCGATCTCTTTTTGTCCCTCAATTCCATGTGAAAATTTTGAAGATGGAGAACCCAACGGATAAAGCGAGGCTTTGCTTCCTTCTTAGTCATGAGAAATCGCACCACAATATGATCCATGTACCTAATCACCTTAGAGAAAATAATATAGGACCTAAACTTATCAAAGGCAAACCCAACCTCTAGCATTTCCTTCTTCGTTGTTGTATAGTTCTTTTGAGCCAAAGAAAAGCTCGTACTCCCATGAAATAATTAGGAGGGGGCAATTTCTCAATCACCGAAACTTTTGCCGGATCAACTTCAATGCAATTTTTTGATACTTTATGGACGAGGAAAATACCCTCCTAGACCATGAAGTGGCACATTTCCCAATTTAAAACCAAACTCGTCTGTTAAAACCTTTTCAAAACTTTTTCACAGTTAAAAAGACAAGTGTCAAAGACGAGCCACCAACACTAAAATCATCCATGAAAACTTAAATTTCTTTTTCAAGCATTTCGGAGAAAATGAAGGTCATGCATATTTAAAACGTAGAAGGAGCATTTCATAAGCCGAATGGCATTCTTCAGTATGCAAATGTCCCATATGGACAAGTGAAAGTAGTTTTCTCTTGATCGCTTTGATGGATAGGGATTTGGAAGAATCCAGAGTACCCATCTAAGAAACAAAAGAAAGCATGGTGAGAGAGTCTCTCAAGATTTTGGTCCATGAATGGGAGAGGAAAAGGATATTTCTTGGTGTTTTTGTTCAACCTCCTATAATCAATACACATTCTCCATCCGGACATCGTCCGGGTGGAGATTTCCTCTCCTCCTTCACCCTTAATTATGGTCATCCCACCTTTTTTTTGGAACCACTTGAACCGGGCTAACACACTTGCCATCGAAGATAGCATAGGTGATGTCCGCCTCACGTAGTTTCAAAATTTCTTTCTTGACAACCTCTTGGAGGTTGGGTTTCAACCTCCTTTGAGGTCCAATGGAAGTGGAAAGATCATCTTCAAGATGAATACAATGCATGCATAAAAAAGGGTGTAGGGAATATTTCAAACATTACCCCAAACTTGAACCCCACTATGATCATACACTTAAGCATGATGGCGTCCAAAGGGAAGGAAGCTAGAGCAAAAGTTTCTCCAACAAGTTTTTGGAACTTGTAAACAGTTCACGGGGTGAAGGTTACACCCCTTAACGATCCATGAGATCGTTAACTCTAATAGGTCTGGAACCATGACTGGAAGTTCGGGGATGAAGGTGCAAATCCAATCTAAAATAGAAAGAACCTGCCCTAATAATAGGTCTCTACTTTACTCTTCTCATATTAATGTGCGCTTTCTGACTAACATGATATCATTAGGTTTACCCTAAACTTGTTTATCTATGTTTGTTGAATTTAATGCACAAACAAATCTATTATTGGCGATCATCACATTAACCCTAAACAAGATTATTAATTATCATACTAAGCGTGATTACAAGTACCAATTCCCTTTAAACATGCGTAAAAAGTGTGATCAAGCAATAACAATAAATAATATCAAGCAACATAATAATCCAAAAAATTATAATCACAATAACAATCATAATAATCATAATTATCATAATCATGTTATAGCATAATAATAGCAAGATCCTAGGCATGATACTAACAAGATTAATAACAAACCCTAGCATGTCACTAAACAATAAACATAAAAGCTTTAATCCTAACATGATACTAACATTATATTAAGAAAGACAATTGGAAGCATCATAGA
Organism: Chenopodium album; assembly: GCF_948465745.1. Classification (NCBI taxonomy): domain Eukaryota; kingdom Viridiplantae; phylum Streptophyta; class Magnoliopsida; order Caryophyllales; family Amaranthaceae; genus Chenopodium; species Chenopodium album. The sequence continues at coordinate 32,428,348 of NC_137834.1, forward strand.
AATCATAATTGATATAAGCAACTCACCCTAAATATCATACTAAGAAAAGCATCCTAACATGATACTAGGAAAAACAACCTAAAGATGATTTCTATATCAAAATATCAATAAAAGAATTAAAGTACTTACTTGGATGCCTCGTACCTCTTTCTTTAATGTCTAGGGCGAAGGCAATTTCGAACTTGGCTAGGTGTGTCTTGATCTTGTGAATGCGGAATTTTGTTTATGAAAAGGTTGGTCTAGAAAAGAGAGAGAAAGTATCAAGATTTTCTTGATGAGAAATGGTGATAAAAAACAGATATTTTAGGAGGCTATTTATAATGAAATTCAGCCGGAATATGATAAAAAAGAATCAGAATTTAGAAAAGAATAAAACACGACGTTTTCGCCACACAAGCCTCTATTGAAAGGCGACAGCCTGTGGTGCGGCGCTTCAGACAGTTTTTTCACACGTTTTCGTATTTTGATATAATTTAAGCGTACGAGGGGTAAAATTGTAATTTCCTTTAAAACACTTCTTTTATTCAAAATAAAACTCTTAAAACTCAATGATCAATGCTAATCACATTAGGATTCAAAAGAACCTTCTAGAAGATTCTAGAAGACCATAAAAAATCCTAATTGCATTAGGAATGATAAATCATAATAGGGCCTACTCTAGATCATTGGGCCGCATATATAAATCAAACTGGGCCTAGTTTAGTAATTTAGCCATAACTTCCTCATTATTCATTGAAATTAGGCTTATAATATATCGTTGGAAAGCTCTTTTTGAGCCCTATACGACTACACTATTGTTGGACCCTTACCGTGGACCAAACTAAAATAGATTGGCTCTTTTCATAAAACAGGTTTTCAAAAACAAAGAGATAGAGGAGAATTAAAAACTAACCGCAACACTAGACTTTCCACACTTTCAATTCATTCGATTATGATTCGACGTGAAAGGAACTCATCACCGGGTTTGGTTTTGGGGAGACACAAATGGGTGTCTACAAAAGCCCCCACTTTGACTGAGTTTGGAAAAAAGCAAGTTTCAAAAACAAAAGTCAAAGTATCGATAGGGATGGAGAATGATTCAGAACGTTCTGCGATCCTAGCTCATTCTTGTAACGTTGATATCTGTAAACTAGCATTAATTTAAAACAGATAAGAGAGTTAAGAAACGTGTATCTTGCACCATCGAGAACACGTCTCTGGGTTAACCAATTTTTTGCATTTGATGTTGCGACAACCTTCCACAAGCTAGGTAACACCATCTTGCTGCTTTGATGTTCACTCGTCACTGAACAATGGATCTTTTTTTGATATGTCCACACGTCTCTCAACAAAGAGCTTCGATAATATGCCCATGCGTCTCTTAGCAAAGAGCTTCGATGATATGTCCATGTGTCTCTGGAAAAAGAGCTTCTTTTTGTTTACGATTTTATTCAAGCTAGGGGATACAGCCTGAAAACTGCTACGCTTGTAACTGCCTCCAATTCTCCTGTGATAGTCTTCTACAAGCTAGAGAACCCTATGAAAGATTGCTTCGCTTGAAACAATCTTCTAGCGCTTTGTGACCATCTTCTGCAAGCCAGGGAACATGATCAAAGATTGCTTCGCCTTAAGCCATCCTCATTTGTTGCGATAAAACTCTGAAGAATATCACCAAAGACCAACGCTTGTCGATCCTTTAAAGTTCACTTGAACTTTGCTTTTGCTATGCTAGTGCATCAGCACTTTTGCTGTTGTGAACCATTATGTCGGTGCTCATGTTGTTTGTGAATTAGTATGTCGGTGCCTTTGCTATTTGTGAACCATTATATCGGTGCCTTTGCGGTGAGCAAATGTTTAGGCGCTTTAAGCTAAGTGAGACCATCATTTATCAGGTCGATCACTTAATATGATAGTAATCGAGCCAATTACTAAATCATGTCAAATTGCTTAGAGGGGCTAACTGGCGTACAAGGAACCCAAAATTGTTGTACGAGGTTGAAATAATCATTCTGAGAGGCTTCACATTCTGTCGCCGCTGCAACGTCACTGGCGCCGCGATTTCTCCCTGTCGCTTGGCGACAGTGTTGTCGTGCAACGCTACTGTCGGGATTTTCACACAAATCCCCTTTCTTCCACATTTTGCTGCTACTGCTTTTGTTCATTCGAATTCGCCGCAAAAAACATTGAATTACTCTTTCTCGCTCGTTTCTCAACCAAATTCACTCAAATTTGTTACAAATAAAAGCTTTGTTCATCTAGGTAGCTAATCTATGTAAGTTTTTTCCTAACACACTAAAATTTTAGTGAATTATTCACATATTCGTGCACGAATTGCTTGAAAATTGGAAACTTATAGTGTTGAATTTGCTTTGTTTGTCAAATTTTATGCCATGAAATTGCTTGAATATGTTTATACATTGCCTTGGGAGCATTTTGAGACTTATTTGACTCAATTTTGTGAAGAGATGAACGATTCACCATTGTTGAACCTCTTAAGGTCGGGAAAACAATGTGGCTCGTTCTGGACGTTTTTGCTAGCGATTCTTGTCCAATTTGTCACAATAATTATCATAACGTTGCATGAAATTGTTTGATTGCTTGAAAAATGCCATATATGCTTGAATTGAAGTTGTGCTCTATTTTAGTACTACTTACTCTATTTTTTTCGAACATAGTAACATGGGATAGGCGAACCTTAGATACCATAGAGCTTTAATTTCTTTTCAAATTTGCACAATGTAGTATGGCTAGACAGAGAGGTTCCGGTTCCCGGTCCCGAGACACACGACGGGAGCACGAGCCCGTTCAGGAGGACGCTGATCCGTCCACTTCTCTCGGTCCCATCCCCGAGTGGGACGAGCTGATGTTGTTCGTCTTTGCCCCCGAGCACCACATTTCTGAGAGGTTGTGTCGTGGGATTGTTAGTGGTAGGATGCGCAGCCATGGCTCGGGCAATGACACCCTGGGAAAGTTGTACGGCAAGTACTTCAACGGTGCTGACTGCCCTTTTCTGGGCTACGCAGTCCATGTACTCGTTCGACGCGAGCCATCATGTGGTTTGCGCTTTGGTGGAGTTCTTCAGGGACACCACCAACACTTTTCACTTTCCTTGGGGTGAGATGACTTTCACCTCGGCCGACTTCATTCTCATCTCGAGACTAGAGTTTCGCTCGACCGCGTTGTCGTTCGACAGCTCCATCAGTGTTTTCTCTCCTGTGGTCGATGAGTTATTGGGTCCGATTGCTGTTTGGGCCCGTGTTGAGGTTGAGCCATCACGATTTAGCTACAGGTGCATTATCCGGTCCACTCTAGCGATGGATTTTGAGGACGATGCAACCACGCGAGAGTAGTGGGTGCGCATCTTTGCACTTATTTTACTGTCAGGGACATTTTCCCCTGACAAGAGTAGTCGGATGCTGCTTTACTACCTTCCTTCTCTCTGCGATCTTCAGCTTATCGGGACCTACGATTGGGCCATCTTGGCCTATACTGACTTTCTGCGAGGATTGCGAGACTCTTGTCGACATAGGTCTTTCGCAGGAGACATCTCTCTCTCTCTCTAGCTTTTGGAGAGTCGTAGAGGTATACTTTATCTCTTAAAAGTTAGCTTTAAACTCTTTTTAGAACCTGTTGATATATTTTGATCTTTGTAAATCTGGTTCTACGAGTACTTTCCTTCGCTTGCGCCGACGAGACCATCTCCACGCGAGCTCCCTATAGGCGCCTGTTGGGGAGGTCGCTGTAGTAACTAGGAAACTACTGCACGTGTCCGAGAGCTGATCCTCTCGGTACGTTCTTTTTGCATAGTTGACATATTTGTATTGCTTTTGGTAGAGCTTTATCTTATAAACATTCTTTGCATTAGCCTGATGTTTTATACCGGCCATGGGGCAGTTTAGTTATTCTGGCACTAGCTGCGCAGTACACTGCTGAGCGTCGCTACTTTCAGTGGTCGTATGAGGCGGCGGTGTACTTAGGAGAGAGAGTTGCTATTCAGCACTCCTCAGAGATTTTCGTCTTCCCTGCTCCTCCGCCACGCCACATGTTTTATGACGCGATGTTGCTCAACTTGTCGGAGAGGTCGACTAATGGTACCCTTGGCGATCTCACGCTAGCTCGGGGCGATGCTACGAGGAGGATCAGCTGCCGTTGTCAGCTCCGGCCCCTGTTTTGTCTGAGGAGGCGGCGGTATGATTTTCATCTTTGATCTTTTTTGCTAAGTAGCACCCAAATGGTATTTTATTCTATTTGGTTTGCTTTTTTCTAGACCGAGCCTACTGAGTTCGTTCCCACTCATATGTCCATCAACTAGCAGGGGACATACGGGCCTATTGAGGAGATGATCCCTCCGGCTCCTGAGGATCCGCGTTTTGTTGAGCGATCTATCCCTTGCCACCAGACTCGGGTGAGTTATTTATTTGCTATTTGTTTATATTTGCCTTGTATTGTTACTGACTTTATTTCTTAGACAGCTCTCGCGCGAGGTGGTTATGGCAATGGCGAGTTGCATAGACACCTTTTGGAGTAAGCTAGTGCGGATGAGGAATGTGGCTTCCTGTTGTCGCGACGACACTATTCGGGAGGTAGCTTTTCCTCTATTTTCTTTGCCTCTGACTTGAATTCTTTTTCCAGGGACATTCTATTCCTTCCCGTACTCGGATGAGACCTGAGACTCGGAGAGAGCCAGATAGGTCTAGCTCGAGGCGTCACCGCAATACTTCCGGTGGTCGGGGTGGCCGATCTGATGCTTCTCAGACCGAGGCGGTGTAGGGCTCGGGCTCATCATTTGAGAGTGCACAAGCTGGGCCGATGGGCTAGGGAGAGGCGACATTAGGTCCGGTAGGTGGTGGGACATACAAGGCCGGCTCGTCGTCGCAGCAGCCTCCGCAGCCTCAGCCTTTGCTGATTCATTACTAGGGCGACCTTGGATGGACTAGTCCTGAGTTTAGTTTCCCTTCTCCTAATGAGACCAGAGCTGGTGGGGAGCATACACCTCGATGTGGGCAGTTCTTTGATATGATGAGCATTCCTCATCATATGTGTCCTTCAGCGCCGTAGTTGTACCTGTGTTTATTTATTTTGACTTATATAGGACTTTGCTTGACCGACTCATTTATTAGACACATTTGTAAGACATATTTTGTATATGCAAACTATTATTTAATATAACTGTATTAACTTTGCATTTAATTTTCATTTTATGTGCATATGTGTGTGTGCAAAACAAAAATGGTGATTAATTTTGTGTAAAAATTTCCATCATTTTTAGTAATAATGGAGGTTATACGACTTTCTCCCCCAAAAAGAAACAATGAAAAATAAATCAGACTTAAAAAAAACCTAAATTTATTTAAGTTTGAATAAATCCAAAAAGAAAATAGAAGGAAGATATATTAAATTAATATATATGGGGTATTTGAACAAAGGGCGAAATTGTAGAGCAATTGTACGAATTCGAATCATAGCGAGAAAAACGCGGTTTGCATAGCACGTTGAGGAAGCGCTGCAGCACCGCTTGTCGCCACGCGTTTTGCGCTGTGGCCGAGCGCTGTTGTTGTCGCCTAGCTTCAGAGTATGTTGTCAGGCGACAGGCTTGTTGTTTGGCGTTGTAGTGTGCTGCCTCTGAATCCTTTTCGGAGTCCAACCGCATCGATTTTGTAAATAAATAGCTCCCTAATTTGCCGATTTTCTGTGTAATTCAAACAGATTAATTATAATCTTATTTTCTCAAAAAATAATCATGTCTTTAGTTACTAAGAGTTTTAACAATTTCACTCGTAAATGGTGTCGGTCTTTAACTGCTAAATAAAGAAAAGAACTCAACTTTTTTAACATGGGAGGTATTTATGGTGTTAAGGGGTAGATCTTGACATATATTTTATTCATATCACCTTAGACTATTGGGACACAAATACACATCGCTTTAGACTATGGTGTGATGAAATTAGCCCTTTACCGGAAGAATTTGGTGCCATCTTAGGCTTCCCTTAATTAGATCATGCGGTAATCCCTAGAGTAAATGAATATTATTATAAAGATTTTGAGCACTTATTAAATTTAAGAGACAAAGATGTAACAAATATTGTAGATGGTAGCGTAGTTAATCTAACAGAATTTGCACGCAACTAATTTGATAGAACATATTCTGAATCTTTTCATGTTTATAGAAGAAGGGCTTTTCGCTTATGCATGCTTAACCAATATCTTCTCAATAATCTTAGAACTAATGAGGGTTAAGCAATTATATTAACTGTTTTGGATCAAATTGAATTTAGAAGAAATACAATGCCATTAATTGTTGGAGAGACTATGATTAGTCTTGATGAATTAAAGAAAAATCCAAAAGCACATTTTCGTGGCTCTCTAATTTTATTACAGGTAGAAAAAAAATAATTTTTAATTACAGAAATCAAAAACATATTTTTGTATAGTCCTCCTGGAGGGACTAGAATTAATTAGTCCTCCTGACAATATTGAAAAATATACTCCAAATTGTTATGTAAGGCGAAAGAAACGTTTCCCTAAGATGGGGCACCATGAGTGGAATAAAGTCTTTGCTTCTTCAAACTTTGCTATCAAGTGGGTCGTCCCATGGTGGAAAATTGAGACGATTGTTGGTGTCAACAAGCAACCCTTCTACCTTCTTCCAAGCTTAACCAAGATGACTTTTTATTATCCCTGCAGGGTAAAAAGGCAGTACGATCTACTTCAAACAATTTCTTCTAGGGATCTCCGTCGTCCTTATGAGTTCCCTGTTTCGCAAGAAGTAGAGAAATTTGACACATATTGGAGTGCTAGGCCTTTTATGGGAAGTGATTACCCAAAAGGTTCCTCCTTCCTTGACCAATGATGTGAAGAGATGGCTTCTTAATAAGCCTACAAAGGACATGAAGAAAAATCAGAGTAGAACCAATGTGAAGAATCGTTTAGGTGAAAAAGTGATTCCTTTTAAGGAACGCTTAGGTGAATAGATTGAATTCAAAACACCTGTGATGCCTAAGAATAAAGACACTACAAAGGATAAAGGGAAAAGAAAAGCGAAACTTTAGAAAAGATGGTTTGGGTAGAAAAGAAACATGGAGTCCTAGCTAAGGTTGAAACAATTTACTATAAAATTGAATGTAATTCCTCTAAAGGATGCCTACTAGCTAATGTCATGGACAAGTAAGAAGATGCAGATAAAAATTGGAAAAGGGCAAAGAAAGAGAACAAAGATTGAAGCATTGCTTAACTTTTAATTTACTAGACTAATTTAAATTTAAAGTTAATTTGTTTATTAAGCTTTCATTTAAATTCCATCAATAATGTAATTATTATTTTTTTATTAATGAAATTTCAGCTTTTTAATTAAATCAACTTCTTTAAATTTAATTTATTAAAGCGATGAAAACAAATTATACTATTTTATTTTCCTGAAATTTTATCGAGTACGAAACTCGAAAATTTTCCAAAAAGCACCGAAATTTGCCCAGATATTCCCAGAAAAAACACCGCCGTTGATTTGCAGTTGTCGCCAGGCGTTGCTGTCTTTCGCCGATCGACAGGTCTATCGCTTTGCGCTGCAGTCTTTCGGCCGGCGACAAACTTCTTTATGTGGCGCTGCTGTTCCGTCGAATTCCTTTTTACTTCTAGGTTCTGAGGTTTGCGAAAATTAAAGTGGCTGCACCCTGTAAAGGGTTGCCTACGTATCCTTTCTTTAGGAATCAGGCTAAACGTAGCTTTCTTGAGTGTCCTACTCAAGTAATTATGTGTAGTAATTTTTTAGGTTTGTCAAGGTTCGTCATGTTTGAGAACTCATTGACATCCATGTCAGTTAGTTTTGCTGCACCTCCTGATAAGATAGTTTTGACGATATATGGTCCGGACCAATTAGGCCTAAACTTACCTATTGGGTCCAAAATATTTTTCCTTAATGCTTTTAATACCAAGTCTCCTACTTTGATGTTTCTTGTCTTGACCTTCTTATTAAAGTGCCTAGCCATACGGGTTTGATAGCATTGGGTATGATGTAGAGCTTCTAGTCGCTTTTCATCAAGTAGAATTAGCTTTTCATACCTTGCTCTAGTCCATTCGACTTCATCGAGTTTACTTTTAGTGCAATGCTAGAGACGGTATTTCTAGCTCTACAGGTTGTACGAAATCCAATCCATAAACCAAAGAGAATGGCGTACTCCCTGTTGATGTGCAAATTGACGTGCGATAACCCCAAAGTGCGAAATGGAGTTTTTCAAGCCAATCCTTGTAATTTTCTGTCATTTTCTCGATAATAGTCTTTAGGTCCATTTGCTCCCCCTATACAAAAATATGGTATTCAACACCATCATTCTCCCTCGTATATATTCGTGACCTCCTGTCCCAGGAGGGGTAATTTTACCGATAATATCAATTCCTCAATGTAGAGAATGGTCATGGTGAAGTGTAGGTGTAAAGTAGATATGGAGGAACATGTTGTAAGTTGGCATAAATTTTGCACTTAGGGCATCTTTTTACATATTGATAACAATATCTATTAGTGGTAGTCTAATAGTATCCTTCTCGCATTATCTTTTGGACTAGCATTTTGCCATTAACATGGGTTCCACAAATGCCTTAATAGACTATCCTCATAGCTCTTTGGGCATCCTTTTTTCCTACACATAAGAGAGCTCGACCATTAGGTACCCTTTGATGTCACTCGTTGTCTATGAGTACGTATTGGGAAGCCAAGAGTCTTAATGCTCGTTTTGCTCTTTTGTCAGCATGAGGAGGATATTCTCCTTTGGTGACGTAATTAAGTATATCCGTATACCACGATTCTTCTTCTTCAACATCTTGGACCACTTCATCATCTTCTATGGCTTGAATATAAGCCGATTTATGACTTTTCTCTATGGTTAAAGGCATTTGCTTAATTTCCGTAGGAATCCTTACAATTGAGGCTAGTCTTGCCAAGGCATCAACAAATTGGTTTTCCTCTCTAGGTAGATAGGTGTATTCTACCTTTTCCAGCTGGTTGGTGAGAGTTTCTAGATAAGTTCGGTAAGGGGCTAGACTTTCACTCCTTACTTTCCATCTTTTGGAAATTTGGTTGATGATAAATGAAGAGTATCCGAATATTCACAATTTCTTCACTCCCAATGCCAAAGTTGTTTCAAGGCCTACCACGCATGCTTCATATTCGGCAGCGTTGTTGGTAACGTTGAAATCTAGCTTTATAGAGATTTGAACGTGTTCTTCTTTAGGTGATACTAATAGTACTCCAACGCCACATCCCTTTTGGTTGAGGCTCCATCGAAGTATAAAGTCCAAGTATCATCTTCTGTGACCATCAAGTCTTTCTCTAGAAATTCATTGTCATATACTGGCGTCGAATATTCTATTGGGAAATTCGCTAGAAAGTCTGAGACCACAGATCCTTTGATAGCCTTTTGAGGCATGAATCTTACATCAAACTGGGCTAAATTGACTATCCACCATGATATGCGCCCATTGAGTGTAGACTTTTCGAATAGATACTTAAGTGGATCCATTTGAGAAACTACAAAGACTGTATGCACGAGCATATAGTGTCTTAGCTTGGTTGTGGCCCACGCCAATGCGAGGCACAATTTCTCAAGCGGTGTGTAGCGTACTTCATACTCGAGCATCTTTTTTCTTGGATAGTAGATTTCCTTTTCTTTATCTTCTACTTCTTGTGCTATAATAGCCCCCATTTTCTCCTTAGTGAATGTCAAGTACAACCTAAGAGGGATCCCTGGAAGCAGTGGTGCTAATACGCGAGGATTTGCGAGATAGGATTTGATCTTTACAACGGCTTTTTGACACTCATCATCCCATATTACTGGCACATTCTTTTTGAGCTTCTTGAATATTGGTTCACATACCGTTGTTAGTTTCGATATGAACCTACTTATATATTGCAACCGGCTAATAAATCCTCGAATTTGTTTCTCGGTTTTGAACGGTGGACAAACATGATCTCTTTGATCTTGGTTGGGTCTATCTCTATTCCTCTAGAGCTTATGACATATCCCAAGAGCTTGCCTGAGGTGACTCCAAAAGCACACTTAGATGGATTCAACCTCATGTTGTATTTTCTTAGCCTTTCGAAGAATTTTCTTAAGGCTACTTGATGTCCTAGGCGATCTTTTGATTTCATAATCTTATCGTCTACATACACTTCAACCTCTTTGTGCATCATGTCATGCAGTAGGGCAGTTGCTTCTCATTGGTAAGTAGCACCCGCGTTTTTCAACCTGAATGGCATTACCGTGTAACAAAAACTAACCCAAGGTGTTATGAATGTTATTTTCTCCATATCTTATTCTGCCATGAGAATATAATTGTACCCAGCGTATCCATCCATAAATAAGACAAGCGCATGATTTGTTGTATTATCTACTAGAATATCGATGTGTGGTAAAGGGAAGTCGTCCTTTAAACTTGCCTTATTTAAATCTCGATAGTCGACACACATTTTTCCCCTTCCATCCATATTTGGAACTGGGACCACATTTGCTACCCATTCGGGGTGTTTGGATACCCTAATAAAACCTACAGTTATTTGTTTCTGAACTACTTCTTTTATTTTAACAGCTACGTCAGATTTCATTCGATGCAGCTTTTGTTTTACAGGTTTCATTCCTGGAATTAGTGGTATATTGTGGTGAGTTTTTTCTCTATCAACGCCTGGCATATCTTCATATGACCAAGCGAATACATCAATAAATTCTTTGAGTAGATTAATTAAATCGGTTATTTCTTGTTCATTAAGAGTTAATCCGATTTTAACTTGTATTTTAATGGTTGAATCATTTGAGATATCAACCGTTTCAGTATCCTCAATTATCGGTGTTTTCTTTTCAAGTGTTTCCATTGCTTTAATTATTTCTTTGTCATTTTCATTGTTAGTTAAGCAATGCTCGTCATCATGGGTTAATGAAAAACACGAGGAGTAAGAGGAAGAAGACATATTATTAAATTCTAAAATCATTACATCAAAAAGAGAAATGTCCTCAGGGACTTGATTGCTGACTATCCTAGTAGTAGAAATAGAATAGTTAGAAATAGGGGGTGCTATAGCCAAAGACTTGGAAGACTCTACAGGAAAAGACTCAGACTTAGACTCTGACGACTCTTCAAACATTGGTCCTTGCCCTGTTGTTATTGAGATTTTTCTTCTACTCAGAGTAGTCATCTTGACCATCTTGCGCCATCCTTGCACTAAACCCTCCGCTGGAGTGATGAGCTTCGAAGGGTAAAAGTTCTCGCTTTATAGGACTGTTTGGATGACTGAGGAATTATCCTCTACATATTTCGGCTCAACTTTTTCAAGCCCAAAGAGTATTCCAATGACATTAAAGTCAAATCATGTGGGTGCTTTCTCCATGTGAATAGGAGTTGGGATCTCATCTAGAAAGTAGCAATCCAGAAAGATTTCGAACCCAGGTTGCCTTATTCCATTTACAACAAAAGGTTCGGAAAATTCATAACATGGATAATCCTCTCCTTCTCTTATGAACTGTCCATTGAGAGTAAGAAGACACTAGTCCATTGGGATTGCATTCTTTTGGGTGCGAGCGTTCCTACGCGCCTTAGACCTTTCCTGGGCTCTCTTAAGATCTTTCCGAGTCGGTTAGAAACCAAGTCTGAAAGTATCTAACTTAGGGAGGCTAGGTATGACATTTGTTTCGATATCTCCTTTTTCTTTCCTAGGGTCATTCCGGGAAAGTGTCCTTGTCTTTTGAGAATAGCATTTACCGTCATATTGGAGTGGGGGTTATGACAAAGAGGGGTCCTTTCATCCTCCTCAATTAAGGAGACATCTTCATTAAAGCCCCACAAGTCTTCATCATGCATCCTCATCGTGCTCCACATTAATGATCGGATTTTCGACAGCTTTAATCCTCATAGGTGAAGCACCGATTGTAATAGGGATCCCTCCAACTATAGCTTTTACCTGTTGGTGAAGAGATGAAGGGACGGTCTTAAGGTCGTGAAGCCAAGGGCGTCCCAACAATAGGTTAAATGAAGCCTTAATATCTATCACTTGGAAGGTAGTGGCATGTTCTATTACTCCCGCCGTTACAATCATAGTGATTTTTCCAAGAGCTTAGCAACGAGTATTGTCGTATGCTCTTATTCCTTGAGTTAATGGGGTTAAGTGTCCATCTCTTATGCCTAACATCCTCGCATTTCTGAGTGGACAGACATTAATTGTCGGTCCATTATCTACAAGAGTCATTGGGATGTTCATCCTCTTGCAGACTACTGTGAGGTTTAAAGCCTTGTAATGCTTGTCACCTTATTGAGGTAAATCTTTGTAAGAAAAGGTTATCAAGTTGATAGGACTAGGGAGATCACTCGTAAGGAAGTTAGACAACCCATTAGGAGTGGTATCGGAATCTATCCCTATCCATGGCATTCATTACTGCCAACCTATGTTCTCGAGATGTAGCTAGAATTTTCCATACGTTCATTGCGACCTTGGTCTTCTTGAATTATTTGACAATATCATTGTCCTTTATAATAGGTATGCGAACTCTTTGCACCGTAGGAATAAGTTGTGTAGAGATGGGAGGTTGCATTCTCCCAGATCTTGTGAGGACGTCTATGGGTGAACCATCTTCATCCAAAATATCATTTATTGTATATGACATTGAAAGTGGAGGTTCTTCCATGTCCTTAAGTTAGACGTCTTCATCATTGCGGTCCCAAACTCCATTAATGCTTATATCTTGTTCTTGTGGGATTTGAACTACTTTCTTGTCATCAATCATCTTCCGAATTAAATCTTTGAGTTTAAAACAATTTTCAATGGTATGTCCCCCTGTTAGATGGTATGGACATTAGAACCTATCTGTTCTCTTTAGTGATTCAAATGGTCTCGGTTCGAGAGGTTTGACCTTACCATTCTCGGAGAGCATTTTGAACATTTTAGCATAGGAAGTCGCAATTGGAGTGTAAGTTTATTACTCTTCTTGGGTGTGTCAATTACTTGGAGAGGTAATGATTTCTTCTTCATAGGTGGAACTTTAGCACACTTTCTTTGAAGCTTTAATCCTTGTTTCATCGCTAATTCAATAGCTTCACGTAATAAGTCTATTCCCTCCCACATTTACCATATAAGAATCCGTACTTCTTCCTTGGTTGCAAGCTCTTGTTCAGATGGGAAATCATCCATGGCATTGAAAAAGGTTTCCTCCTCTTCTTCGATAGCATGAATTTCTTCAACAAGTTTGATGAGAGATGAGGGATCAACAAGGTTTTCCTCATCAGATATAGCCAAGGAATCGGAGAGAGGTGCATTGTTAATACTTGGCTTCTTGCTTGCAGGGGCAATGGTAGTTTATTCACTACTACAAAAAAAGCCAAAGAGACCGGTCCAAAACAGTCAAAAAGACTGCTTTAGAGGCGGTCTCTAGCTAAGCGGTTTTTTGGCAAAGAGACTGCCTTGATAAAAGTGGTCTATAGAATGAAAAAACTAAGACCGCTTATTGCTGAAAGGCGGTCTCTAGAATGAGATAACTAAGACCGATTATTAATGTTAGGCGGTCTCTTTTTTTGGGAAACTGAGACCGCCTATTGAACTTAGGCAGTCTCTTTTATTGAAAAAGAGAGACCCCTTACCTAACTTCACAGGTCTCTTGGTGTCTTTTTTTTTAAAAAAAAAAATAAAGCTAATTTTATTTGATTTTTAAATCGCAAATTATGTTTTACATTTCCTAAAAAAAAAACTAATTGATTTTATACATGTAATATTTTATACATGGTATAGAGTACAAAATTATACGAAATCCCTAATTACATATGTAAAAAAAAAAATATTAATCCTATAAAATACTTTGGCATCGTGAACTTAAGTCTTCAACAACTCTCTTGTAAATCTTTGTCTTTAGCTTCGAACATGAATTGATCCATATGATTATAAGCTGCAATTAACATATAAGAATTAGCTTAACCCAAAAAAAAAATTGTAGATAACAACTAACTCCATCACAGGAAAAAAAAAATTCTAGAATTTTAAAAGCAAATTAAAAAAACCCAGAATTTAAAAGACGAAGTACCCTCAAAAAACTACCCTACCCCAATTTAATTGATAAAAGCATTTACAACCTGATAAAAATAAAATAAAAGGCATGATGAACAGATTTTTTTTCTAAGAAAATTACAACAAATTCACTGAAATCAATCCTCTTTTTCTAATGAGATAAATGAAATAAATTGTGAATTGAGATCTGACTTTCACTTTCAAAATAATCTGTCGTTTGGTAGTTTAAAAGAACCTTTCAAGAGAAGATCTAGTAATCTATTGTGATTTTGAGATCTATTTCCACCTAATTTAAAGATTGTAAATGACAAGATAACCTGGTGCGATAGATGAAGATTTGGTGAAACAATCAAAACAAACTCAAAAAAATAATGCATATATAGAGAAAAAAAATTAGTTCGATTTAATAATTAATCTCCAAAATTTACAACAATTCACCAAATACATTACAAAATCAAAATTCAGGAAAATTAAACCACAAATATCAAATCGATAATCAACGAACTCATTCAAAAAATAATTATACAAAAATAAGATCAGATGAAGAGGGGGGGAGAGAAAGAGGGGCAAACCTTTGACCCAAAGAATGAGTATCGAGTGTTCAAAGAAGGGGAATGACGAGATGATTGCAGACATTGCCGTCACGAGACAATCGGTTATAAGGGATGTATGCGGCGGAAGTGTTGACGGAGCTAAGATGAGGAGAGAGAATGGGTGAAGGAGTGTGAGTAATGGAAGTGCAAAGGTTAGATGTGGTTGCAAGACTTGCATCAAAATATAAAGGGTGAGAATCAGGTGAAAGAAGGTGGAGGCTGGAAGCAAGCTAGGGTTTTAATTAAAGAAGGAGAGGAATGCGTGTTGGGGTAAAAGGGGTTAAATAGAAAATGATAAAGTGTATACATATATTTCCCTCAAAAAAAATTAAAATAAAGTGTATACATATATAGTGTGAAAGCGTGAAAAAATAGCAAGAGACCGCCTAACTTAAACAGGCGGTCTAAGGTGTTAGTCCAGAGACCGCCTAACTTAAATAGGCGGTCTAAGGTGTAAGGTCTAGAGACCACTTTTTTAAGAACACAGGTCTCTCCATTTTAAAATTAAAAATAAAAAAACTCAAGAGAGACCGGTTATCTTTAGCAAAGAGTCTTTATTAGTTTTCACTTTCCTAAGGTATTATCAAAGAGACCCGTTATTTGTAATATTAGGTCTCTTGTAAAAAAGAGACCGGTTATCTAATGAAAGGGTCTCTTATGTTAGGTCTCTTTCGCCATTTTGTTATCAATCAAATCTTAGATAGCTTCCTTAAGCTTCTAACAATTCTAAGGGAGATGACCCCTACCTTGGTGATATTTGCAGTGTGGATTAGAGTTCCAGTTAGTTATCCTCTTTTCAACTGGTGGGTCCCCAAATGGTCCAATAGGAGTTATAAGACCTTTTGCATTTAGTCGATCGAATGCGGTGTCATAACTCATACCAATAGGAGTGAAGTTACTCATAAATGGTTTCTTTTGTCCTTGGTTGTTCATAGGAAGGACTTCACTCAAATTAAAGGTGCTAACATTTTTTGAGTGGGTGGTCTTGGAAGAAGGATTTTCATTCTTCTTGCCTTTCTAGCCACTGTTTGGGTTATTGTTAGCAACTTTTTGTTTAGCAAGGTCTTCTTCAATGTTAATCCCAATATCATAGACGACCTTGAAGGTATGAAGGTTGTTTTGATACTTAAGATGCTTGGAGTACTTTTCTTAGAAGTTCTTGAAAAACAACCTCACAGATTCTTTTTTACTCGATACTTCAATCATCCTACCAGAGGTTTCTCTCCATTTATTGAAGAAAGAAGTGAAACCTTCATTCTCTTTTTTCTTCAGTATTTCAAGTTCCCTATGATTTGCCTTGAATTTTCTCTTTGTCAAGGGAGAAGAACCATTGTTGGCAAACGGTCTCAAGAGATATGAAAAATAAAGAATGACATACTTTTTTATCAATACCCTTAATATTCATTATTGTTTCAAAAGCTATTAAATGAAAGTAAGGGTTATCATTTGCCTTGAATTTTTGGGATGTCGTTGGCATTGAACTTCTGTGGAAGAAGCTCCTTGTCCACCGAGACCCCTTGTGAGCTTATGCCCTGGAACATGTAATCATCGGATATCTTGCTCAAGCTCTCTTGCATGAGCTCCAGTTGTTGTTGCTTCACAGGGTCATTAATTTTTAGGGTTAAGGTCTTTCGCAGTTCAGTAACACCAGCCATTTGCTTCGTGAGCTCATTAACTTCTTCTTGACTCGCCATTATCTTCTTAGCATTCCTTTTCCAACTGATTGGTTTGTCAAAAATCTGTACTTGAACGATAAGGTTGTCTCTGATCAAATGCCCTTCCTTTCTTGACAATGCGCTGTAAATTAAACCATTTTTTTTATTTGAATGACTTGACTCAAATTGACTTTGACTTTAGGGGTTTATAAAGAAAAAGAAAAAAGAAAAAATAGGGTGTATATTTTTGGGAATCAAGTATAGGGGTTCAAACAAGTGGTTTAATTGGAGGATTAATATCCGACTTACCCCCCAAAAAAATGACGGAAAACACGCGCATACAAGACTCTCTAGACATGGTCAAAGTGAATATACAAATAAGTGTGTGCTTTATTTGTGAATGCAAGTGACATGCGTTGACTCTTGTGTAAGACCATGGGACTTAGTGGCTAAACTCAATAAAGGACTAAACAAGGGTACTGTTATTAACAAAATAATCGGACTGATTAGCAAACTGTTTAATTAGACTCGTCGTGATGACTCGAGCAAAATCCTAAACTGTCGCCAAAGCAACAAGACTGTCGCCGCACACTGTAGTGCAGCACCAGACGACAGTGTTGTCGTTCGGCGTTGCACAGCAGCGTGTGGCGCTACAGCCTAAATTTTTGCATCGTTAATGAAGCATCAATCTGGGACTGCTTTCAGTATTTTTACTCTACGGGACAGACCTAAAGTCGTACTAAGTCAATTCTGATTAATTTATTAGACTTTAATTACTTAAATTAATTAATTAATTAATTAGGAAAAGTCCTTTTAGTCATTAATTTATTTTTTTAAGGCTTAAACACAAGTCAAACAAACGGTTAGGAAAACACATAGAGTATGCATCACAAATAATGCACAATTAGTCAAGTAGGCACTATATGATGCAATGAGTTTGCAACCTAACCATGGCTCTAGTTCTCTAAAGTTCGGGATATGGGTTAGTAAAAGAAGGTCCATGGTTATGGTTCCAGATGCACCGCGCGAAAGCCTTGCCTTTGGAAGGGTTAGCGCGAGTGGATGGGACCCCGCGAGTTAAACTCGCTTCCATGGTTTGGTGAATTCAACATTCTCAGATGTACCCTTTGTTGCTCAGAGCGTTCAATCAGGTAGATGGACCATGAATTCCTAGAAGGTTGTGTCCATATGTAGAACACATATGGGTTTCAGAAAAGTGAGAAAAACGCAATTAGGTAAAAGAATCGAGACAACAGTGCTAGAACTGGTCGAAATTAAAACTCATATTTTTGGCTTGATATTGGATGAACGCAGCGTTAGCCAACAGGGACTGTCACCACGATATAGCCCTGTCGCCTAGCGACAGAATTGTAGCTCGGCGACAGAGCCATATCATCGGCGATAGGCTCTGTTTTCTAAACGCCAGTTCCTACATGCCTCAGCAGCTTTCTGTGTTCATAAAATTTTCTAGTTTTCGCAGCATTATTTCGGTTCAAGTTGTGAAAGATATTCCTCAAATTTCCTACGTGTAAAAATCCTATATTTTTTACTCATTACGGATGGTCTTTCTAATGAGATCCTTTTTTATGCATATGACAAAAATTTTAATCAAAATAACGCACATGAAATACTTAGAACTTTTCGAGTGTCATCCACTCATTCTAAATAATTGCCAAAATAAATTTTAGGAATTAAAATAGAAATCCTCCCAGTGGAGTCAAAAAAAACTTTAGGGAATATTTCAAGCATTACCCCTAACTTGAACCCCACTGTGATCATACACTTAAGCATGGTGGCGTCCAAAGGGAAGGAAGCTAGAGAAAAAGAGTCGCCAACAAGTTTTTGGAACTTGTAAATCATTCACGGGGTGAAGGTTACACCCCTTAACGATCCATGAGATTGTTAACTCCAATAGTTTTAGAACCATGACTGGAAGCTCGGGGATGAAGGTACAAATCCAATCTAAAATAGAAAGAACCTGCCCGAATAATAGGCCTCTACTTTATTCTTCTCGTATTCATGTGCACTTTCTGACTAACATGCAATCATTAGGTTTACCCTAAACCTGTTTATCTATGTTGGTTGAATTTAATGCACAAACAAATCTATTATTGGCGATCACTTGAATTATAATCATATAAACCCTAAACAAGATTACTAATTATCTTATTAAGCGTGATTACAATAACGATAAATATAATCAAGCAACATAATAATAATCATAACAATAATCATAATCAAAATAATAATAATTATCATAATAATAATCATGTTAAAGCATAATAATAGCAAGATCCTAGGCATGATACTAAAAATATTAATAACAAACCCTAGCATGTCACTAAGCAATAAAGATCAAAGATTTAACCCTAACATGATACTAACATGATATTAAGAAAGACAATAGGAAGCATCATAGAAATCATAATTGATATAAGCAAATCACCCTATATAACATACTAAGAAAAGCATCATAACATGATACTAGGAAAAACATCCTAAACATGATTTCTATATCAAAATATCAATAAAAAAATTTAAGCACTTACTTGGATGCCTCGTACCTCTTTCTTTCACGTCTAGGGCGAAGGCAACTTTGAACTTGGCAAGGTGTGTCTAAATCTTGTGAATGCGGAATTTTGTTTCTGAAAAAGGTTGGTTTAGAAAAGAGAGAGAAAGTATTAAGAATTTCTTGATGAGAGTTGGTGATAACAAAACGGTTATTTTAGGAGGCTATTTATAACAAAAATAAGCCGGAATATGATAAAAAAGAATCAGAGTTTTGAAAAGAATAAAACACGACAACATGACGCTGTCGCCACACAAGACTCTGTTGTCGAGCGACAGACGTGTCGCCGCAGCGACCGGCCTGTTGCCAGGTGACAACCTGTGGTGCGGCGCTGCAGACAGTTTTTTCACACGTTTTCTTATTTTGATAAAATTTAAGCGTACGAGGGTTAAAACTGTAATTTCCTTTATAACACTTCCTTTATTCTAAATAAAACTCTTAAAACTCAATTATCAATGTTAATCATATTAGGAATCAAAAGAACCTTCTAGAAGATTCTAGAAGACCATAACCAATCCTAATTGCATTAGGAATGATAAATCATTATAGGCCCTCCTCTAGAACATTGTGCCATATATTTAAATCAAACCGGACCCAGTTTAGTAATTTGGCCATAACTTCCTCATTATTCATCGGAATTGGGCTTATAATATATCGTTGGAAAGCTCTTTTCGAGCCCAATCCAACTACACTATTATTGGACCCTTGCCATGGACCAAACTAAGCTGGAATGGCTATTTTCATAAAATAGGGTTTTAAAAACAAAGAGAAAGAAGACAATTAAAAACTAACCGCAACACTAGACTTTCCATAGTTTCACTTCATTCGATTATGATTCGACGTTAAAGGTACTAATCACCGGGTTTGGTTTTTGGGAGACACAAATGGGTGTCTACAAAGGGCTAATACCCTTGATATCATCAATGATATACTCTATCACATCCTTATATTTTCTCAAAACATCAAGTAGTTTTTCCAAATTAAGACCATCTAGGGTAGCATTGACTATAATAGGGTATTTTCCCTCTTTATTAAGATAAGCATATTTTAAAGAAGGAGGAAGGGGTTTGAGTTCTACCTTGGGAGGAGGCTTAGAACTCTCCTCCAATTTCTCCTCCTTGGACTCAAGCTTGATCTTAACTTGTTGTTGAACCTCCTCCTTTGAGGAATCCTCCATTGCCATGACTAATTCTCTTGCCTCTTGAGAGTGGAACTCTTCCTTGCATTTAAGAGATTCTACCATTGGATCTTGCGACTTCATCATGACCCTCCTCAAGCAATCTAACTCCTCATTCACAACATCAACTCTATATCATTTTTTAACCATGGGGGTCTTCAGCAACTTAGAAAACTCAAACACAATCTTCTCATTGGCCATCTCACATGTGATGGTGTTGTTCTATCAATTGATGACCGCCCCCAAAGTTTTAAGAGCTTCACGTCCTAAGATCAAAGGAGTGTTAACATCTTCCTCCATATCCATCACTACAAAGTCACAAGGCACGTAAATGTGTCCCACTTGAATTGGAACATTCTCAAGCTCTACACAAGGTAATTTCACCGGCCGATCGGCCAACTGAATTGTCTTCCTTGTAGGGATATTCTCTATATTGAGTTATTGAGCAATGAGATAGAGGGATTAAACTAATACTTACTCCAAGACCGGCTAAGGCGCCCTTAGCTTCCATGTTCCCGATTTTCATCGGCAAAGTGAAGCTTCCCGCCTCTTTTTCCTTCTTAGGCATCTTATGTTGGACAAGAGAACTCACTTGATGTGGAAGGGTGACAAGTTTATCATTGAGATTCCTCTTGTTGGTGAGAATATCATTGAGGAACTTGGAGTAAGATGGCATTTGTGTCACAACTTCAATGAAAGGGAGGTTGATGTGCAAATTCTTCATCACACTAAGGAATTTTGCAAAAATGTCATTCAACTTCCTCTCCTCAAGTCGACCGGGATAAGGAACCGGTCCATCATGATTCCTAGCCTCACTAGGAAATGAAGTTGTCTTCTCATTGTAAACCTTCTTCGTCTGCGAACCTCCTTCTATCTCATCAACTTTTTCTTTCTCACCTCTCTTGTCCGCATTCACACTCTCTTCTCCTCCATTATTTTCCTCATTACTCCCCTCATTTTGCCCTTCATAGGAAGTTCCCGACCTCAATGTAATCGCCTTGCATGTATCGGGTTTTGTGTTATGAGAAGGGTTAGGTTGTGGTTGTCCGGGTAGAGTAGATGGTGAATTGAAAGGAGTTCTCTCGGCCAATTGATCTAGTTGTGAATCAACCATCTTGTTGTGAGCTCTTATTTCTTGGGTTTGTTGCCCAAAAGTTTTCATTTGTGCATAC
The DNA here is from genome assembly GCF_948465745.1 of Chenopodium album. Classification (NCBI taxonomy): domain Eukaryota; kingdom Viridiplantae; phylum Streptophyta; class Magnoliopsida; order Caryophyllales; family Amaranthaceae; genus Chenopodium; species Chenopodium album. Next base: position 32,449,522 of record NC_137834.1, read on the forward strand.
ATGGCTTGAAGGAGTTGAGTTTTTGTTAGCTCCACTTAAGGTGCTTGTTCTTGATTTCTGTGAGGCACTTGGGTTTGATTGTTGTATTGGTTGTTCCTTGGGTAGCTTCCTCTTGGGTTTTGGTGTTGAGATGGAAGTGGACTTAAGTATTGAGGGTTAGAATTTTAGGAAGGTTGAGCTTAAAGGTTCCATTGTTGAGGTTGAGATGCAAACCCGGGTGGTGGTTGTCTCCAAGCTATTCCACCGCCACTTCCTCTAAATCCTTCTTGCCTTGTATTGTATGCCGCTACATGCTCGGGGCTCAAACCTCCACAATAAGATGTATCATGGTTCGTTCCTCCGCAATTTTGACAAGAGAAAGAGTTTACTTGAGAGGAGCTTGCTCCACCGCTAGCACTTACACTCACACTCGTGTTCAACTTGGAAAGTCCTTGTATTAGTTGATAAATTTGATGTTGAAATTGATCAACCTTCTCCTATTCGTAAATCCCACCTCTCTTTGGACCATTCCTTCTTCGACCCCCCCCCCCCCAAGAGTAGTTCTTTGCTACCTCTTCTATTGTTGCTTGAACATGATTTTAAGGGATTTTGATTAATTGACCACCCGCCCCCGTATCCAAGTTGGCTCTTAACATGGGCTCCAATCCGTCGTAGAAAAACCGCATGAGCAACCCTTGATTGTACTCATGGTAATGACACGCTTGCACCAACTCTTTGAATCTCTCCTAAGCTTAACCAAAACATTCATTAGCTTCTTTCTCAAATGACGCGATCTTCTTTCTCATTTCATGGGTCATCTCCTCGGAGATAAATCCTTTCAAGAACGCCTTTACCACCTCCCTCCATGTTGTGAGAGAGTTAGGCTTTACTTGCTTTAGCCATTTCTTTGCTCTTCCAGTGAGAGATTGCCGGAAGAGATGCATACGAATGTAGTCTTGGCTCACTTCATTGGTTTGCATCATCGCGCACAACTCAAGGAATCGGTCCAAATGTTTAATGGGGTTCTCATTTTCACTTTTGGAAAATTTCTCCGATTGGACCATTCTAGCTTATTGGGGATGGATTAAGAAGTTGGTTTCCGTGACGGGTATCAAAATCCCTCCCGTTACCTCATAATCTTTCGGATTTCCGAACTTACGAAATAAAACATCATCTTCTTGTCCCGCCATTGATCCGCTTTGCGAACTTGAAGAGTGAGAATCACTCTCACTATCAACTATAGCACCAAGACCTCTTCCCTCTTCTTGATAAAGCCTACGGACTTGTCTCAAAGTTCGGTCGATCTCGTGGTCAATTTGATGTGTGGGTGGTCCTTGAGACCTTCTAAGCATTCACCAAAGCTAAGAAAACAATTAACAATGACAAGGATGATAAAAAAAACAAAACAAAAAGAAAAGCAAGTAAAATGACTCTAACAAAAGCAAAAGTAGACGCTAAACAAGCCGCCTCCCCAGCAACGGCGCCAAAATTTTATCGGGGTGAGATAGGTCGTTAAACTACTACCCTAATCAAATTAATCATTTAAATTCCTAAACTACCCTAATACAAGGATAAGGGCATTTAAAGGGTCGAACCACTAAAGAAGCTCACTCATTCAACATCAATATTCACTAATGCAAGAGTAAAAAAAGGGAATGTTTTTGTTGGTTTTTGAATAAAGAGCACTAAAACTATAAATAAGCAAAGATAATGATGATTAAAATTAAGAAAGAACGAATCTAGGGATACGAGGGTGTCAAACATGATTAGAAAGAGGGGAACAATAATGGTTATCATGATGAACATGCCAAAGAACACAAGATTCTACCTAAACAATTCATTCTCATGCAATAGTCTAGGCAAATCAATGAAAAAGGTCTATACTAATTAGGATTTTTCTCATGCATCAAATTAGTTTCAATCAAATCAAGAGAATAATGAAGCACAATCCATAAAACTCCACTTTAATAACCCATTCTCATGCAATCATTAAAATAGAAATGATCTTAATCTAGTTCAAATCACTTTCGTGCATTTAAACTAGAAAACATCAAATAAAGTGCTACAATAATCTCAAGTTATCAAAAATCATGTCATTCATCAATTTATGGCATGAGTTCAATCCAACCATCATTATTCATCCAATATCAACACATATTTTCTACCCCTTTCCCCTAGCTCAGAAATTAGCCTAGAGAAGGGAGATTAAACATAATATCAAAATTAGAAATAAACTCAAGAAACACAAAACAAAACATGATTAAGAACAATGAAATCAAGTAACAACTAGATGAACTAATAAGATTAATGAAAATAAGCAACAATAAAGCAAATAATAAAGTTAAAAGAAAAGATTAGAGATTACTAAAGAGAGGATTAATGAAATATAAAAGCTTGAAGTATTGCTTGATTGAAGATTAAACTCGACCAAAGACGAATACAGTAAAGGAAACTTGAGTAATAATCCACAATCTCTCTCTAAGATTGGGGCTAAATGTTGATAAGATAAAAGATGATTACAAACTTGAATAAGGGGCTATTTATATGCATCACAAAAGACAAAAATAAAACATCAAGGAGAGCACACTAGCACGCAGCCGCGCCTTCTCTAATCTGGGTACGGAGTTGCTTAACCCAACAACCCGCGTCCGTGGCATCTGACCCCGCGCGTACGGCTGAAAGTAGGAGAGGCCTCTACTTAGCAGGAGAGGTCGCGTTCTAGAAACAAGGGAAAAGAAAGTGGCTCGACAAGTCGTGTCCAGGGCTTCAGGCGCCACGCCCGCGGGTCTAGGAGGAGAGACCTATTCCAGGGCGCAGCACGACATCTCCGAGTTCCTGGTCATTTTTCAGCAAAAAGTGTCGCGCCCGTGGCCCTTGGCTCTGCTCCCGCGAATCTTGCATGGCCAAAACACCCTCCTTGAACATCTCATTTCCCTTCCATAGCTCAACATGCATCCATACGTTCATCCAAAAGGTCCAACATCCTACAAAACAACGAAGATACACTAAGAAGACCAAAGGAAAAGGGCAAAAAATAAAAGAAACACGAGAAGGGATAAGAGAAAACAAAACTAGGGTAAAATGAATAGAAGAGGCACAAACAAGTGCAAATGAGGGGAGAATCATTAGAGAAAAAGGATAAAAGAGTGGCATAAATGCCACTCATCAGTGATGCTCTCGTAAGGGTTTCCTAAGAGATTGACCCATTACTCTTAAAGTAAAACGAGGCAAAGCGCAAAAATGAGAAAAGAGGAAGTTAAAACAAAAAGGAAGAAAAATGCTTTCACAATGGACCTTTGAAAGTTGACAAAACACAAGAAAATACTATACTTTCTAAACAAACAAGGGTAAGCACATTCCAAGATATCTAAGGTTGATAGGAACATAATGCATGCTAAGCATAGAGAACTAGAGACTTCATCCTCCCCCCTAGTCCCCTCCAAGACGGTCCTCGTTCTCCCCATAGGCTTCAAATTACCCCTTAGCTAGCTCCTCGTGATTCCTCGAAGGAGACGGAAAAAGATTCATTTTGAGGAATTAAAGGGTTATCCCGACATCTCGACCATGCACTCTCTCTCCAAAAGCGTTGAAAACTATTTCCCTCCACCGAGTAAATGACCTAAAATCTCTAAAGTCCATTGGTATTTTATTATGGTTGTAATGGTATGGCTGAGGGTAAAGGCGGGAAAAAATTGAAAATCAAGCGGCAAATCCTAAGTTAAGAAAAAGAGGGTCAACTCTCAAAAACACACTTAAGAAGTCACCAAATGAAAACAAAAATACCGATTAATACCATCTTCCCCAAGCTTATTCAACAATACTACACAATATATACAAGAACGAAGTAACGTTCCCCCGCCCCCGAAGCTTGAACAAAGCATTGTCCTCATAGGGAAAGAAACGAAACCAACTAGAAACATTTTGAGATTATTTTTCTCTTTTTTAATTTCATTTTTCAAAATTTTCATTTTTTATGATGCACAAAATTTGCACTTAATTCCTATCCTTGCCTTTTTTCACTACGGCTGGCTTTTTCTTTCAATCATCTTAATTTTTTTTATCATGAAATTAAACAACATATGATTTCCTTATAACACAACTTGCATGTGAAACTTTCTTGTAAATACAATACATCACAACTTTCAAAGTCTCAAAGAAAACCATCCTTCAAATTGCTTATGTTCATATACAATCAAAACAAAAACTCAAACCTCACAAGACAATGCTTCAATACCTAAGAGGGTCAATAAACATAGGTTATAAGGCTTGTTATGCTGTATAAACAAGAACAGGAAATAGGAAGCTTAATATGAATCTCAAGAAGGTATATGGAAAATAAAAAATCAAATATGTAACTAAATAAAAAGAAAACAAATGAAAATGAGAATAGGTGGCCATATCCTTCCCTAAAGATGCTCGGTCACAGTCTTATGAGCTAAAAGAAAACGCAAGGATCAAGATATGCATAGTGGAGGATCCAAATTGCGATACAACAAGAATGATGAAGGCTAGAACAAAGTGAACCTCACAAGGAACGATTAAAAATAGCAAAAACCAACCAAAGGGCTTCAAATCCACCCATAGGGAGCAACTCAATCTTACCATTTTCCCGTGGATTAAGGGTTTAAACGTCCTCTAAAGTTCTTAACTAGGCTACCTTAGCATGCGCTATGTTAGGAATAACCAAGGATATTCTCAAACCGTGCGAACCATTGCCATTTAGGAAGGATAATATCTCAAAATGCAAGTCCAAATTGTACCAAGTCCAAAGCAAAGGCAAAAACAAGAAGAAACTAGAGCTTTGCCTCAAAATGAATTTTTTTTTTTTATTTTTGTTTTCAAGAATTTTTGTTTTTTTTATTTTTTTGTATAATTTTGAAAATAACAATTGTCAAAAAAAACAAATATAAAGAGAAAAAGAAAAGGAGAAAACAAAAACAAAAGAAAAAAGAAAAGGAAAATAGAAGATAAAGAAAAGGCAATGGAAAAGAGAAAGAAATAAAAGAAGGAAAATGAAAAAGGAAAAGAAAAACACAAGGAAGCAAGCCAAAACACATAATATCCCAATCGAAAAATAAATGGTCATTTAGCTACAGCGCCAATGACCCTAAACACACTAAGGTGTTAATAGCAAGCAACCTTGAACTGTTCAACTTTTCCTAATCTAAGCCTAAACTATGTACACACACTAGTACATAACTAACCTCAAGTAACACCCAAAAAGTGTTACATAAAGTGGTAAAAGTGTTATTATAGACAATAGGTAACACTTTAGTGGGTGATACATCCGCCCATGTTACCTAAGGTCTTATGTAACACTTTGGGTAACGTATGGTAACACTATTAAAAATGTTACTATAAACATTCTGATGTAACACTTTTTTATATTATTGGTATCATTTTTTAAGTGTTACTTTTTATTTCTTATGTAACACTTACTTATCTTTAGTATTATTTTTCAATCTTAGGGTAACACTTTATCCGATATTGTGTATCACTCTTGCAAACACATGTAACACCTTTTTTATTATTAGGTAACATTTTTGAATCATCTTTTTACATGTAGTAACACTTTATTCAATCTTATGTATTATAATAATAATAATAATAATAATAATAATAATAATAATAATAATAATAATAATAATAATAATAATAATAATAATAATAAAATGATTTAACATTGATTATAACTTATTATAATTACTATATTTACATTTGTATAAATACATCCAGGGGCATCGCCCCTCTCCTTCACCCAAAAAAAAAAACATTAGTATATATACAAATACACAAGTATACTCTTTTTTTACAATAGTAAAATTAGGAATCTTAAACACAAGGGGCTATTATGCCCTGCCTTGTCGCAACTTGCACCCTTGCTCTATCGACTTTTATACATAGAGCAAAAGTCTAATTTATAGGCCTCATCTTTTATATCCTTGACATTATTCGGATTTCACAGTAGTAGGAATGGCAAAAGCTATGCAAAATGCATTATTATTCCAGTAGTCCAAGCAAACCAAACCTGACATGTAATTACATAAGAAGGGATTAAAAATCAACACTATTCATGAAAAGCAAAATGTTATCACACTATTAAGAAGAATAAGAAGTAAAAAATGGGCAACACTAGTTCTATCTTACTAAAGAAACAATAAAGAAAAATAAACATCAGAGTTGTTTTACGAGGACTAAAAAATCATATCATCATCTATAAGAAAGCACCACCATGCTTATGCAATTTATACATCAATTAATCTACAAGCATACTTGCTAAAGTAAGGTCTGATAAATCATGCTTTCAGATAGCAAAAGAGAAATATGTTTAACTAATGGTGTTGAATTACTTTTTTCAATAAACCTATGCCTTTTAAATTTAGCTTTTTCAATTTATAGAACTGTAATCCTCATATTTAGTAGTGACTAAGAAATTAGACTACTAAAAAACACTATGATGACTCCATGTAGTTTCTTATAGAAGTAATAAAATCCAATCATCCAACTGAAAATGTCTTAGTGTTACACTATTACCTGTGACATTTGACCCGATTTTATAACACTACCTCCGGTCCAAATTACTCGCAACTTTGGAGTATTATTTGTGAGATATAAAATATTCCAAAGTTGCGAGTAATTTGGACCGGAGGTAGTAAAAGTATTCTAATACAAAGTAAATTATACTCATTATAGAAATCTATTCAACTAATAATGTGTTGTATTAAATTATTACTTGTGAAATTAAACCCCATGCCATTACAAAACACACAAACATGATTGATGTTGTGGATTGTGAGTGATACAAAGAAACTAATCACAAATATTTATCCAAGCTAATGCGTACAATGATTAGTTCAAGATTGAACCTAATTCCCCCCTTTTTCCACAAGTTGAGAAATCAAAATATATACTCACAACCTATGTATGTAAAATCATAAAAGAAAATCTCAAAATAAGCTATGCATAATTGAACTCTATCCTCTTTTCCCTAACAAAACCAAATAAAAAAAATATAGTTCCAAAAAACAAATCACATAAATATGAAAATCAAATATATCAAAAGAAAAATCTAGATTTTTAATAAGAAACAAACCTTTATTGAATCGAAGGCCAATGCAATTTGATCGAAGCTTATGATTAACATCTGTCGCCATTATCAAGAACTCACATGACTACAAGAGGAAATGAAGCAAAGTGAAAGTACAGTATTAGTCTGAAATTAGGCTGAAATTGATCATCAATAATTAAAACCTATAGCTGAAATTTATCAAAACCATTGTATGTTTCACCTATCTGTATGTAAAAATTGAAACCATATATCATGTACGTAAAATGTGTCAAAGTTTAATATTAAAAAAATATTAATTATGCACAAATTGGAGTAGAGAGAAATTACCCCTAATTTCACAAAGACAATGTCTTATCTGCAATTTCGAGTACAATAGGATTTATAGGATAAATATAACAAATTTTATAAAGAATATTAATCATACAAACTCAATTAATTAACCATAAACCAAGATTTTGGACTGGAAATTTGATGATATAAAAAAAGTATAGTACGATTACCTGCAAGTAAAATTGGGGGAAAAGAGGGCATCTTTGATTAATCTGCGGGAAAATATCTAGCAAATTGCGGCCATTGGAGGAAATTAAGATCGAGATGAAGAAGACAAAACTAGACTGCTAAAGGAGTGAAAAAAGGAAACGGGAGAGAGAATTTGTGGTCAGCGGTGGTTATGGTTGTCGCTGCGGCTGCGGTAGGGCGTATGCACCTTCATCTTCGAGGAGAAGGAGAACAACTATTTGAGATCGAGAATAAGATGAGATATAATGGAAAAAAGAATAATAATTAAAAAGAATAAAAGACAAAAAGAAAGTAAAGGGTTAGAACTATTAAAAAAAAATAAAGGGTTAGAAGAATAAAAATAAAATAAATAAATAAAAAAAAAACCTGATAAGAAAAAAAGGATTGAGCAGAAATAAATGCATAAGTGTTACAATCAAGTGCTACCTAATATTCATGTGTTACAACAAAGTGTTACATTATATTAAAGTGTTACATTAAATGTTACTTAATACCATAATGTTACAAAAGTGTTACGTAAAAATTAAACAATCTTGAACTTTTTAAGGTATTACCAATAGGTGTTACTTAAACCCAATTTTGTAGTAGTGAGAAAAAATAAAGTAAAAGAGGAAAAATAGAAAGGTCTCACCAAATGATCTTTAAAAGAAAGAACAATCACGACAACATGAAATTCGTTACCAAATTACATCCGTCGAATGCTCCAATCAAGGACCTATAAGGTGAGAGATAAAGAAAAAGAAGGAAAAATATCTACAAAAAGAATGTTGATAACTTAATTAGGCAATAAAGCTAAACTATGTCGGAGAAATTGGACACAAGGGATTAGGGAATGTGGGATAGTAGCAAAATTATCAAGATGTAACACAACAACCAAGCGAACAACCAACAATATCAGGAAGCAAAGCAGATAATCAATTATCACGAAGCCAACATCAACAACGCAAAACAACAGAGAAGCATGAGACAACAACCATCAACAAAAGTGAACCATAAAAGCAAGAGTGAACCATAAAAGCAAAGGGGAAAAATTGAAGCGCAACGATATCAAACATATAATACCCCTAAGCTTGAAATGAACTAACCCCCAATCCCAAATCCTAATAGTAATTAGGCATAAAGAACACATCATAAAAAAACAAACAACTCAACCTACCCTCCCTCCTAGCTCTATCCACCTCGAAAAAGTGAGACCAATCATCTAAGATTGGCTCGCCTGACTGGCCCCACCTACCAAATGTCTCAGGCTTTGGGAAGGGCAAAGGGTTTGAAGGGTCATAAGTAAAATCTCATCCACCGGGGCTCTTATAATCATAAGTGGCCTAGGTGGTGCACACATTAGCACTAGAGGGAATATTAGGACCTTTCTAGTAAGGGTAGCAAATAGAAGGTCCTAATGTAGGGTCATAAGGTTCCCATTGAGGGATATGTCCTTGTTGGACTAGTAGGTAAGGGTAGTTCAAGTACGGTTCGATCACCCCCCCCCCTCCTAAAATCAAAATCAGACACTTGACGAGCATGAAAATCATAACCAAGAGCAAAATCTTGCCCTAAAGGCATAGAAGACAAAACATTAGCAATTGAACCAATCTTGGCATGAGAAGTAGGCAACTCAAGTAAAAAAAGAAGAAGAAGAAGGGATAGGTGTACCTCCTCGCTCAACCGGGGGCAAAGCTTGAAAATCTGCCAAAGGTGCGTCATCGAAATTGGCTCGTGAATGATTTGTCTTACGCCAAAGAGAAAGATCAACTTTGCATTTCGGAGGTCTTCAAGTAAGAGTATTCTTTTTTGTCCTTCAATTAGTGGCCTCCTTGCTTGGAATCACAAACAAATCCTTACCATGAGAGACATTCCATATGAAAAGATCCGGCCTCCTTGTGCGCTCAAGAAACTTTTGATTGACAAGTGCATAGATATTGAGGTAGTGCGAAGGACTCTTCTCACGAGGATCAATAATGGGCGGAAGTTCACAAAGAAAGGTATTATAGGAGTCATCTAAGCAAAGAGCAAGAATAGAGACCTGCCCCCGAGTTCAATGCTCCCCGAAAGCGAAACACCGTCTCTAACGTCAAGAAAGGGACTTATCAAGTGTTGAGTGAAGTCGACTATCTTAAGTTCTCCTAGCTCATGGTCGGCCATCCATAGCCAACATAACTCCTCTCAAGATATATCACCCAAAGAATCTTTTGAGAAAAGAGCATAAGCAATTGAAATATCGCATGGCAAGATGTATAATGCATGCGGCTTTCAAAGTATTAGGCTCATACTTTCCTTGATTGGAGATGCATCGCCCCATCTTAGCTCATCATATTCATGATCATCACTCATATTTTCATTAGCCGGGTATACAAGGTGGTCTTCATCCACGATGGTAGGAAATAAAAATAAGCACCAAGTTGAGATTCCGAGATTCGATGATCATTGTTAAATAGTTGGAACGTCAATGTCCTTGAAGAATCACCACTATTTTCTCTTATCACCTCAAGAGACGAAAGAAATTAGAATGTCAACTGAGCATAGGTGGGCCAATTTAGGTCCAAGAATTCCAAATGTCAAAAATTCTTAGCATCTTTATCAGTCCCTAGCATTGTCTTTTTTGCTTGATCATAAAAATGAGTTGAATTTAGCTTCCTCTTTATCAATTGGATGAATCTATCCTAATGGAGTTATTTTGAAAATTCAGTGCCATATGTTAGACCCACCTCGGGAGGAGGAGGGACAACATGCAGGGATTAGGTTTCTCTTGTGCGAGCCCTTTTCTTGCGACGAATAGGAGCCATCTACAAGAAGAAAGGTCAAGCATAAGCAATTCATCATTGTAGGGAATAATTTCAAGCGTTAAATCCCACTAGCTTGAACCCCACTGTGATCATACACTAAAGTACGGTGGCGTCCAAAAGGGAAGAAGATAGAGCAAAAGAGTCGCCAACAAGTTTTTTAGGAACTTGTAAACCGTTCACGAGGTGAAGGTTACACCCCTTAATGATCCAAGAGATCGTCAACTCCATAAGGTCTTGAACCAAATAAGGGTTCGGGGATGAAGGTACAAATCCAACCTAAAAGAGATTGAACCTGCCCTAATAATAGGCCTCTACTTTATTCTGATCGTATTCATGTGCGCTTTCTAATTAACATACAATCAATAGGTTTAACCTTAAACCTGTTTATCTATGTTGGTTGAATTTAATTAATGCACAAATAAATCATTATTGGCAATCACTTGAAATTATAATCATATTAACCCTAAACAAAATTATTAATTATCTTATTAAGCATGATTACAAGTACAAATTCCCTTTAAACATGCATAAAAGGCGATCAAGCAATAACAATAAAATATAATCATCAAGCAACATAATAAATAATATGATGAATAATAATTATAAATAAAATAATCATCATCAAAATAATAATAATAATAATATTCATAATCATAATCATCATAAATTACAACAATTATAATCATAATCATAATCATGTTAATATTAAAGCATAATAATAGCAAGATCCTAGGCATGATACTAACAAGATTAATAACAAACCCTAGCATGTCACTAAGCAATAAAAATCAAATCTTTAGCCCTAACATGATACTAACATGAATAAATATTAGGAAGAACATAGGAAGCATCGCAGGAATCATAATAAGCATATTTGATATTAAAATTACCCTAGACATGATACTAGGAATATCATAATAACAATGTAAACATGATTTCTACATCATAATATCGATAAAATCAATTAAAGTACTTACTTTGATGCTTCGTACCTCTTTCTAATAACAAAATACACACGTTAGTAACTTCAAGGAAAATAATAATCAAACAATTAAATTAAATAATTAAAAGAGAGATTTGAGACCAAACCCTCAGAAATTAAAACCTTTCACGTCTAGGGCGAAGGCAACTTCGAATATGGCTAGGTGTTTCTAGATGTTGTGAATGCGGAATTTTGTATGAGAAAGCAAAGTAAGAAAGAATTGAAAGAATGCTAATTAAAACTGATTGTAGAACTTGTGAATGATTAGAGAGAATAGGTGATGATTGATCGAATGAATGTAGATGATGAATAAATGAATGAAATCAATTGGTCAATGAAAACGGAGTTTTTAATAAGATATTTATAGAGAAAATCAGCCAAAAAGATAAAGTAAACAAAACAGAGTCTGACGCTCAGAAAACAGAGTTGGCGCCAACCCTGGCTAGCTGGCGCAAGGAACCAGCACTAGCGCCAGGCGCCAAGGCCTGGGGTTAGGTGCCAAGCTTGATACCAACGCGTTTTCAAAAATCCGATAAGTTTACCGTACTGGAGGATAAAATCATATAATTTCTTTGAAAATGCTATTTGATTTTAATTAAAACTCTGAAAAGTCAACAAAAGTCAATTTATCAATGCTAATTGAATTAGGAATGAAAAAAACCTTCTAAAAGAATCTAGAAGACTAAAACCATTCCTAATTGCATTAGGAATGATAAATCATATTAGGCCCTCCCCTAGATCATTGGGCCGCACATAAAGCTCAAACCGGGCCCAGTTTGGTAAATTGGTCATAACTTCCTCAATATTCATCGGAATTGGGCTTATAATATATCGTTGGAAAGGTCTTTGCAAGCCCCATCCAACTACACTACTATTGGACCCATATCATGGACCAACCAAACTGGATTGGCTGTTTTCTTAAAAATAAGTTTTCAAAAATAGAGAGAAGAGAAAAGAAATTAAAACTTTCCGCAACACTAGACTTTCCACACTTTCGTTTCATTCGATAATGATTCGACGTGAAAGGTACTCATCACTGGGTTTGGTTTTGGAGAGACTCAAATGGGTGTCTACAGAAGCCCCCACTTTGACCGAGTTTGGAGAAACGCAAGTTTCGAAAACAAAAGTCAAAGTAGCGATATGGACGGAGAATGATTCAGAACGTTCTGCGATCCTAAATCAATCTTGCAACGCCGATACCTACAAATCTAGCGTTAGTTAAACAGATAAAAAAGTTAAGAAAACGCGTATCTTGCACCGTTGAGCACACGTCTCTAAAAGTAACTGATTGCTGCTGTATCCTTGTTTTGATGACCTTCTGCAAGCTAGAGAATGCCATCCCGCTTGAAAACCGCTACGCCTGTAACTGCTTCCAAATTAGAAGATTTCTTCGCCTGAAACGATCCTCCTCTGCATTGATAATATTCCACATCCTAGGGAATACCATCGAAGATTATTTCTCTTGAAACAATATCCATCTGCATTATGACCATCTTCCATGCCTGAGGGAATATGATCGGAGACAACTTCGCCCGAAATTACCTCCAGTTGTTTGTGACAACTCTCCGCAAGCTAGGGAACGCTGTCGAAGATATCTTCTCTTGAAGTCACCTTCATTTGATGCGATAATTTTCCAAAGGAAATTACCGAAGATCTCCGCTTGTCAATCTTTTAAAAGTTCGCCTGAACTTTGCTCCCGCTATGCCTGTACGTCGGCGCTTCCGTTGCTTTGAACCTGTATGTCGGTGCTCTTTTTCTCTTGAACCTATACGTCGGTGCCTTTCGTTAATGAGCCAATGCTTAGGCGCTTTAAGCTAAGTGAGGCGATCTCTTATCAGGTCGATCACTTTATGTAATAAAGTCGATTGCTAAATCATGTCAAATTGCTTAGAGGGGCTAACTAGCATACCAAGGAACCCAAAAATATGTTGCAGAAGGTTAGCTCAAGCTCATCAGGTGGCTGGATGCTTTGGCGTCGCTGAAAAACCATCAGCGCCACCTTATTAGCATTAGCGCCAGGCGCTGACATTGGCGCCAGGCGCCAAGCCAGATTTGTGACGCCAATGCATAGGGCCTGGCGCCAGCACGGGGATTTCCTTAAATACCCCCTTCCTCTTCATTTCGCTGCTTTGTTCATCGCAAAACTGCTCGAAAGAAGTCCGAAACTTCAATTGCTCATTACTTGCTCGTTTCTCAACCGAATTCGCTCAAATTTGTTGCAAATTAAAGCTCTTTTCATCTATTTTCCTGATCTATGTAAGTTTTCTTCAAACTCACATCAGTTTTTATGTATTTTTTGCATGTTTATTCACGAATTTCATGAAAATTCGAAATTTATAATGCTCAATTTGCTTTGTTTGTCAAGTTTTATGCCATGAAATTGCTTGATTATGTTTGTATATTGCCTTGGGAGTAATTTGAGACTTGTTTGACTCAATTTAGTGAAGAAATGAGCAATTTGCCATTGTTGGATCTCTTAAGGTCGTGAAGAACAATGTGACTTGTTCTTGATGTTTTTGCTAGCAATTCTTGTTCAATTTTTCACAATAATCACTATAGTGTTGCAAGAAATTGTTTGATTGCTTGAAAAATGCAGTCATGCTCAATTTGAATTTGTGCTCTATTTTAGTACTACGTACTCTGTTTTTTGCGAACATAGTATCATGTGGCTAGGCGAACCTTAGATACTATAGAACCTTAATTTATGATAATTTTGCATAATGTAGCATGGCTAGACAGCGAGGCTCGGGTTCACGGTCCCGAAACACTAGACGGGAGCATAAGCCCATAGAGGATGACATCACGCCTTCCACTTCGCCTGGTCGGCTTCCGGAGTGGGATGAGCGGACCCTGTTCTTCGCCCCTATCCACCACATTTCTGAGAGGGTAAGACAAGGCATTGCGCCCGGGAGGACACGACATCACAGCTCTGGCTGTGATGGTTTGGGCGATTTGTACAGGATGTACATCGCCAGGGATCTTGAGACGAGACTCCTATGGGAGTCTTGCGGGCTAGATACTCTATTCGAGACCTCTGAGGCTATGGTCGCCTCCAGCGGGGGTCATCACGTAGTGCGCGCTTTGGTGGAGTTCTTCTGGGACACCACCAACACCTTCCATTTCCCCTGGGGCGAGATGATGGTCAACCCTACGAACTTCAGTCTCATCACAGGACTGGAGTTCACTTCTGTGCCACTGCCGTTTGACAGTGGAATCGACGTCTTCTCTTTGGAGGTCGAGGAGCTGTTCGGGCCGATCGTTATTCGGGCCCGAGCTGAGGTCGAGACGACTCAGTTTAGTGCTAGAGGAATTCGCCGCTCGACGCTGGCAGCGGCTCTTGATGACGATGCGACCACCCGAGAGCAGCGGGTGCGCATCTTTGTGCTGATGTTGTTGTCAGGGACATTCTCCCCTGACAAGGGTAGTAGAGCGTTGCTTTACTGTTGTCCGTGATCTTCACCGGATCGGGACTTATGACTAGGCCAGCTTGGCCTATGCTGACTTTGTTCGTGCGCTGAGGGACTCGTGTCGCCACCGGTCCTTTGGGACGAACGTTGCTTTGTCTGCCTTTTGGAAGGTCGTAGAGGTAAACATTTATTCCCTATAAGGTTTAGCTCTGCATATTAGTTAGCATTTACTCACACTTTTAGCTCTTTGTAGATCTGGTTCTACGAGTACTTTCCTTCCGTTGCGCCGGCGAGACCATCGCCGCGGGGATTTCCAGTGAGTGTCTCTTGGGGCGGTCACCATGTGGACATGTCCACTACACATGTCCGGAACCGGATCATCTTAGTACGACTTTTTTGTTTATCTTGCTCTTCCGCGGTGTTTTAGACATATTCTTGCCAGATCATTGACTTCTTCTTGAGTTGCCATTATAACCCTAGCTTTCCTCTTGCGAGGTTTGTCGAAAAGTTGGACTTGTACGAATTGGTTATCTTTGATTAATCGTCCTTCCTTTCTTGACCACGCGCTGTAAATTAAACCATTTTGTGTTTAATTACTTGACCCGAATCATCTTGACTTTATGGTTTATTTTAAGGGAAAAAAGAAAAAAGGGTGCGTATTTTTGGCAAAAATAATGTACATATTTTATTTTAGGGAACTAAGTATTATTATTTTTTTATATTGGAGGATTAATATCCGACTTACCCCCTAAAAAAAATGACGGAAAAACGCGCACACAAGACTCACTTAATCATGGTCAAAGTATGTGTATTGGTGTGTGCGTTGAGTGTAAGTGACATGCTTGGACTCTTGTTTAAGACCATGGGACTTAGTGCCTAAACTCGATCATTGATTCAATTAAATATTATTGACAGCAAAATTAACCGAATTAAACAGAAGACTGATTAATTAGACCCTAGGTGATGACTCGAGCGACCAATAATCCGAACTGTCGGCCAAGCGACAGGATCGGCGTCACACTGTGGAGCTTGGCGCCAGGCGACAGAACTGTCGTCAGGCACTACACTCCATAATGTGGCGCTACAGCTCAGACCTTGGCGCCAATATTGGAGCTTCGGTCTGGGACTTTTTTCGGTGTTATTAGTCAACTGGGGTATGCCTAAAGTCGTACTAGGTCAATTCTGATTAAAATATTAGACTTTATTGACTCAAATTAATTAATTAATTAATTAATTAGGCAAAGTTCTTTAAGTCATTAACTGATTTAGTCTCAACACAAGTCAACAAATGATTAAGAGAAACATAGAGTAAATATGCACAACAAATAATGCACAATTAGTCAAGTAGGCACAATATGATGCAATGAGTTTGCAACCTAACCATGGCTCTAGTTCTCTAAAGTTCGGGATATGGTTTAGTCAAAAAGGGTCCATGGTTAATTGTCAGGATGCACCGCGCGGAAGCCTAATCGTGAAGGGTTGGCGCGAGTGGATGGGACACCGCGAGTTTTAGAAAAAACTTGCTTCCATGGTTTGGTGAATTCAACATCTCGGATGTACCCTTTGTTGCACGGAGCGTTCAATCGGGTAGATGGAGCATGAATTCCCAGAGGGTTATGTCCATATGTAGAACACATATGGGTTTCAGAAAAGTGAGAAAAAATTCAATCAGGAAGTAGGATCGAGCAAACAATACGAAAAACCGGTCGAAATTAGAACACATATCTCTGGCTCAGTATTGGGGGAAATTGGCGCCAGCAAACAGAGACTGGCGCCATTTTTTAACTGTAGCGCCTGGCGCCAATGCTGGCGTCTGGCGCTACGGCTAAAAGTCTTGCGCCAAGATCTGGCCCCTGACGCTACTTCCCACATGCCTTAGCAGCTTTCTATGCTCGATAAAATTTTCCAGTTTCGCGCGGTGTTATTTCGGTCCTAGTTGTGAAAGACGTTTCTAAAATTTTCTACGTGTAAAATCCTATGTTTTTAACTCATTATGGATGGTCTTTCCAATGAGATCTTTTTTATGCATATGACAATAATGTTAATCAAAATTACGCTCATGAAATACTTAGAACTTTTCGAGTCTCATCCACTCATTCTAAATCATTGCCGAAACAAATTCAGGAATTAAAATAGAAATCCTCCCCAGTGGAGTCGCCAAAAACTGTAGGGAATAAATTGCAAGCTTTTAAATCCCACTAGCTTAAACCCCACTGTGATCATACACTAAAGTACGGTGGCGTCCAAAAGGGAAGAAGATAGAGCAAAAGAGTCGCCAAAAAGTTTTTTAGGAACTTGTAAACCGTTTACGAGGTGAAGGTTACACCCCTTAACGATCCAAGAGATCGTCAACTCCATGAGGTGTTGAACCAAATAAGGGTTCGGGGATGAAGGTACAAATCCAACCTAAAAGAGATTGAACCTGCCCTAATAATAGGCATCTACTTTATTCTGATCGTATTCATGTGCGCTTTCTAATTAACATACAATCAATAGGTTTAACCCTAAACCTGTTTATCTATGTTTGTTGAATTTAATTAATGCACAAATAAATCATTATTGGCGATCACTTGAAATTATAATCATATTAACACTAAACAAGATTATTAATTATCTTATTAAGCATGATTACAAGTACAAATTCCCTTTAAACATGCATAAAAGGCGATCAAGCAATAACAATAAAATATAATCATCAAGCAACATAATAAATAATATGATGAATAATAATTATAAAAAAAAACAATCATCACCAAAATAATAATAATAATAATATTCATAATCATAATCATTATAAATTACAACAATTATAATCATAATCATAATTATGTTAATATTAAAGCATAATAATAGCAAGATCCTAGGCATGATACTAACAAGATTAATAACAAACCCTAGCATGTCACTAAGCAATAAAAATCAAATCTTTAGCCCTAACATGATACTAACATGAATAAATATTAGGAAGAACATAGGAAGCATCGCAGGAATCATAATAAGCATATTTGATATTAAAATTACCCTAGACATGATACTAGGAATATCATAATAACAATGTAAACATGATTTCTACATCATAATATCAATAAAATCAATTAAAGTACTTACTTTGATGCTTCGTACCTCTTTCTAATAACAAAATACACACGTTAGTAACTTCAAGGAAAATAATAATCAAACAATTAAATTAAATAATTGAAAGAGAGATTTGGGACCAAACCCTCAGAAATTAAAATCTTTCACGTCTAGGGCGAAGGCAACTTCGAATATGGCTAGGTGTTTCTAGATCTTGTGAATGCGGAATTTTGTATGAGAAAGCAAAGTAAGAAAGAATTGAAAGAATGCTAATTAAAACTAATTGTAGAACTTGTGAATGATTAGAGAGAATAGGTGATGATTGATCATGAATGAATGTAGATGATGAATGAATGAACTCAATTTTTAAATGAAAACGGAGTTTTTAATACGATATTTATAGAGAGAATCAGCCAAAAAGATAAATTAGACAAAATAAAGTCTGACGCTCAGAAAACAGAGCTGGCACCAACCCTGGCTAGCTGGCGCCAGGCCTGGTTCTAGGCGCCAAGGCCTGGGGTTAAGCGCCAAGCCTGATACCAACGCGTTTTCGAAAATCCGATAAGTTTACCGTACTGGAGGATAAAATGCTATTTGATTTTAATTAAAACTCTGAAAAGTCAACAAAAGTCAATTTATCAATGTTAATTGAATTAGGAATGAAAAGAACTTTCTAGAAGAATCTAGAAGACTAAAACCATTCCTAATTGGATTAGGAATGATAAATCATATTAGGCCTTCCCCTAGATCATTGGGCCGCAGATAAAGCTCAAACCGGACCCAGTTTGGTAAATTGGCCATAACTTCCTCAACATTCATCGGAATTGGGCTTATAATATATCGTTGGAAAGGTCTTTGCCAGCCCCATCCAACTACACTACTATTGGACCCATATCATGAACCAACCAAACTGGATTGGATGTTTTCTTAAAAATAAGTTTTTAAAAACAGAGAGAAGAGAAAAGAAATTAAAACTTTCCGCAACACTAGACTTTCCACACCTTCGTTTCATTCGATTATGATTCGATGTGAAAGGTACTCATCACTGGGTTTGGTTTTGGGGAGACACAAACAGGTGTCTACAATCATGAATTTGGTTCAAACACACAAGTGCATAAGAAGTAATATCAGGTCATCACCAAATTATCATAGAGAATTGCTTGAGAAATGATAAGTGACTTTTATGTCACTTTTAGGGTGTTTATTGAGTCATTTTCCGGCTTATTTTCCAATAATTTAGTTCTTTTTGTTCTTTTTTCTATTATTTGCTTAATTTCATCTTTTATCTTTATTTTATGTATTTTAGTAGTTTTGAATAGTTTTTAGCTTATTTTTTTAATTTATTTAATTTCTCTTATTTTCTATGTTTATATTTTAAGTTTTTAGTTCTTGTTATATAATAAGTTCCTAGTTTCTCACATTTTCTTATTTGTTTTAATTTAGTCATTTATTTTGTTTTACTAATTTTAGTTTATTTTTACTTCGCTTTATTTTATTATATTTTGTTCTATCCTCGTGTCGGTTTTTGGTTGTAGGTGTGTTCGGGTTACTTAGTTCTATTTTATTTTAATTTGATGAGTGACATTTATGTCACTCTTAGGGAGTAGTCTTAGAGTCATTTTCGTGTTTATTTTCCCTTATCTTCCTTTTATTTTCTTATTTTCTTTTTAATAAAGTTTCTAGTTTATTTCTTAGTTTTAGTATATTTTAATTTAATTTCTTTATTTATTTATTTTCTAGTTTATTTTCATATTTTATTTGCTTTCGATTTATTTTATTTCGTTACTTTTCTTTGTTACTTTCATAGTTTTAATTAGTTTTTAGTTTATTTTATTTACTTGTATAGTTTTATGTCTTTGTTCGTTTTGTTTTATTTCTCTTATTTCTATTTTACATTTATTTATTTATTTTTATTAGTTTAGTGTTACTTCTCTTTTTCTATTTTATTTTATTTATTTCTCTTTTATTTATTTTATTTTATTTGACTCGGTTTCACACTTTTATCCTCGGATTTGTTTGTGTGTAGGCTCGAGTTCAAGGTCCAAGTCAAAGCTTTTCAATTGTCAACCCCATAACAGCCACCATCACAATCCCCTGCTCAACAGCCACCACAATCAACCACACCAGCCGCAACAACAACACAGCCACACCGCTGCTCCACCTCTTCTACACACCAAACAACCACCAGAGTAGCTTAGCTGCTCCCTCAATTCACCAAAACACTACGCACACTAGCTCACAGCCACCTCCAGCCAGCAATCCGTCAATAACAACAACAACAACTCAATCCACCTCACGCTACCACCTGCGAGCCTCCACCATCAACCACCCATCAATTCGACTCCACCAGCCACCTTAACCTAATCGCACCACCTCAACTCAGCGCACCCAAACTACCTAAACCACCAACACCACCGCAACAACCAATTCCCCTGCTCCCTCACTTCACGCAACAACAACAACCACCCAAATCACCACCAACACCCCGCAACTCCAATCAATCACCACGCAGCCACATAAACCGCACCTGACCTCAAACTCACCACCCACATCTCAGCAACAACAAAACCAAGAAACCTCCACTCCCAACCAAATTCCACCACCGCAATAGCAACAACTCCAACCAGCCATGCTTCCCAGCCGCAACTCACATCAACCGCAACCTCGTACATCAGCCCGCAGCACCTGTTGCGCCTCCCTTTTCGCCACCAAAACCAGCAGCCAAGTAGTAACCCCTCTCCATTCACCACTGCTACACAACCACCAATTCGCACAAGCAAAAAGCCCTAAGAATTGCAGCAACAGAGCAGCCCGCAACTTATACCCACAAGCCTTTAACGGGGGTGCACAGCCCTGTCAGAAGGCGCACACAATTGGAGTCTAAAAACAGAATGATACAGTAGCATTTGGGGGTAATTAAAGGGAATCCATTATTTCCATTTTCTTAATTAGTTTAGGAGAGCTTCTCTCTTTTAGGGTTAGATTAGATAATTTTTAGTGAGAGAAAATAGATTATGGCTCAATTTTCTTCCAAGATTCAATTTTTCTCAAGTTTAAGTTTCAATCAAGCAAGAATTCAAGTTTTCATCTTTCATTAATCCTTTCATTAGTAATCTCTTCTCCTTTCCTTTAGTTTTATTTATTTGTTTTATTGTTTTTTATTCTTGTTAATCTTATTAGTTCATCTAGTTGTTATTGATTTCATTGATTTTAAATATGTTTTGTTTTGAGTTTCTTGAGTTTATTTCTAGTTTTGATATTGTGTTTAATCTCCCTTCTCTAGGCTAAACTTTTGATTAGGGGAAGGGGGTGGAAGATATGATTTGATATTGGATGAATGATGATGGTTGGATTGAACTTATGCCATATATTGATGAAAGACATGATTTTTATTAGCTTGGGATTATTGTTGCACTCTATTTGATGTTTTCTAGTTTAAATGCATGAAAGTGATTTGAACTAGATTAGGATCACCCCTATTTTAATGATTGCATGAGAATGAGTTATTAAAGTGGAGTTTTTATGGATTGTGCTTCTTTATTCTCTTTATTTTATTGTAACTAATAGGATGCATGAGAATGATCCTTATTAGTGTAGACCTCTTTCATTGATTTGCCTAGACTATTGCATGAGAATGAATTGTTTAGGTAGAATCTTGTGTTCTTTGGCATATGTTTCATGATAATCACCATTATTCTCCTCCTTCTAATCATATTGGACACCCCCGTATCCCTAGCGTCATTTTCTATTAATTTTAATCACTATTTTCTTGCTTATTTGTAGTTTTAGTGTTCTTACTCAACAAAACCAACAAAAATAATCCCCTTTTCACTCTTGCATTAGTGATATTTGATGTTGAATTAGCGTGCTTTCCTAGTGGTTCGACCCTTTACTTGCCACTAACTAGTTTAGTGTAGGTTTAGGTATTATAAATGATTAATTTGGTTAGGGTGGTAGCTTAACGACTTATCTAACCCGCGATCAAGAAATTTAAGCCAAAAGATAACCCCAAAATAAATGAATCAAGAATTTGTCACAAAGAACTAATGCCATGACTGTAGTAGCAACATAGAAATATCCAATTAGAATTAAGAAGTGACTAACATCAATCAATAGCAAAAGTTTATTATGAAAGCACAGATTCATAAACATCATAAGTAAAATTAACCAAGACATACATTGAATAAGCAAGGAAACAAAGCTACCATGAAAAATACACATAAAAGAGAAAGAATATCGACTAACAATGGTGATGTCAAGAATTCAAGCAAATTAAACAATTTCATCAAGAAATAGCTTAAAATTATCATCAAATAACATCTATCATACAATACAAAATTGAAGCAAAAAGAACTAGCAATGGAGTTCTACCATTAAAGCGCAATCAAGGGTTTCAAGCTTCAAATGAGAAAGAAGATGAATAGAAATGGAGAAATCATACCTCAACGATGCTTTAAAACACTTAAAAATGGAAGAATTAAAGGGAATCAGCTAATTAGAACACAAAATTCCAAGCTCCAAGTTCAAATTTAACAACCCCAAAATTTCAAAAATTTGGACCAAAAAAATTAAAAATTTGATTCGAAAAATCTGTAATTTCGTGAGTTTAGATTGGTATTTAGTTGTTGTAATTTGTTGTAAGATGTAATAAAATGATGAAAAGAGAAACAAATTCAAAAATAAATGTGAAATGAGATAAATGAAGAGAGAGGGAGTGAACTCGTGGAGAGAGAAGGTGAAATGAGGGGGTGTTGTTATGTTCGAACAAAAGGGGGGTCAAAGGGGCTGCCTTGGCTGTGCGCATGCGCAGACCCTCTCATGCGCGCGCATAGCCAAGCATCAAGGGGGAGGTGCGCGCAAGGGTGGTGGTGTGTGCAATGGTGTGTGCACTTGAGTGTGGTGTGTGCAAGGTTGTGCGGTGCTCTCATCAACGCGCTCGAGCGTAAAGCTCGAGTGATGCCCACGAGAAGGATAGACCAAAAATCAAAAAATTCATCAAAGAGAACTTGTTCATGATTAAAGTCCACAAGAGCGCATCCATGACAGTGCCTCTGTACTTCAATCTCATCTTCACTTTAACTAAATTCCAACCTCTTGAAACCTTCAAATGACACAAAAATTGTCGGAAGTCTAAATCCAATAAATCCCAAGGTATCTAAAATCAAGAAAACAATGAATATTAGAAAGTTTCCCAAAAATATAAAAGAAATAAAAGAACGAAAAATTAAAAGAAAGGGTTAGAAAAACGGGTTGCCTCCCGGGAAGCGCTTGTTTAATGTCATAACTAAACGTTCTCCACTTATCACGGTGGTTTGTAAAGAATCATTTTATGAACTAGTCCAACGCAAGCACCATCAAAGTACTTCTTGAGCCGATAGCGATTGACCTTTGGAGCAAAACCGGGTGGGGGACCCCTTTGAACATTATTTTGAATACTTCCCCTATTTTGATTTTTCCAATTGCTCCTATTTTGATTTTTACCATTACCATGGTTTTGATTACAATAATTTTGGTTTTGATTTTGGCCACTATAACCTTGGTTTTTATAGTTACCCCGAGAGTTTTGGTTCCTAGATTGAAAGATTTTTCCAAGTACGGTTCGATCACCCCCCTCCTAAATTGATATGGTTGTTGTAATTCATATCCCATTGACCCCCTTTAGTTTTCAAACCTTGAATAATTATTATTTCACAGATAGTTCACATGTTCATTCACATTCCCATCTTGATCATCACAAACATCCATACATGCATGAGGGCAATTAGAAGCATCATGATCATATGAACAATATACATCACAAAACAAGCAACCACTAGGCATGTTATTAGAAGAGGGAGGAAGTCGAGAGTTAGAAGACATACCTCTCACTTTAAATCGGGAGGGTAGATTCGAAACTTGGGAGCCATACCTTTCAAACTTTGCCTTGATAGCAGACACTTCATTCCCCAAGTTTGTCATTTGTGAGGACAAGTTGTTTATGGCATTAAGATGATCAACCAAACACACCGAAGAGCTATTTTTGCTAGTTGCTTTCACATTCTTGCCAATCTTTAAAGCACCTCACTACATCTTCAATGATGTCTACCACTTCCTTCTTTGTTCTTTTCATAATGGGATCTCAAACTCCTCCATCAAGACACGATATCCCTTGAGGACTTAGGCCACCATAGAAGACTTGAATAATTTTTTAGGTAGGAATTATGTGGTTAGGACACTCTCTTTGATACTCCTTGTATCTCTCCATTGCTTCATAAAGGCTTTCCCTAGGCTTTTGCTTAAAACCTTGAATCAAAGCTCTAGCCTTTGCCGTTTATTGTGTGAATAAAATTGGGATAGAAATTCCTTGGTCACTTCGTTCTATGTCCTAAGAATTTGGTTTGAATTCCTTGTATAACCATTCCAAAGCACACCCTCTAAGAGAAAAGGGAAAAAGCTTGAGGCGGATGAATTCTTAAAGAATTCCATTCACTTTGATAGTGTTGCAATATTTTTCGAATTGTTTGAGATGGTTTAGTGGGGTTTCATGTTTGGCCCCACTAAATTGTCGCCTCTCTATCAAAGTGGTCATTGTCGGCCTTATTTCGAAGTCATTTGCTGGTGTTGTAGGTGGAGCAATCCCACTTTTAAACCTATGTGCACCCGAAGTCCCCAATTCCTAATGCAACTCTCAGATTTTTTTCCCATACTTGCTTATTCTTCTTGTTGGGCTCTTCTTCACTTGGAAGGCTAGAACTCAAAGAACGTCTATCAACTCTTATCCTTGTAATTTTTCTCTTAATTTCAGGATCAAGTGGAACTAGAGAACGGCCACGTGCTCTACGCATACAATCTCAAAAGACACAATTAGTAGCACGGCTACAAATGTAACCAAAAAGAGAAAAATCGTTTTGTATTTTACAATTAAATGAAATAGACTCGACAACTATAGCAAAGCACCAATGTCGTTCCCCGGCAATGACGCCATTTGGATGTGTTGTAATCTAGGTCGTTAAAATCTAAAGCACCACCAATCAAACAATTAAGAAAATCAAATTTATTCCTAGTATAGGACAAGTCCGAGTCGAACCACAAGGAATGACAGGGAGAATGCTACATCCTATGGTCAAGCAACTTCAAAGATTGAGAGGTAAATTAAGGTGTAACTTAGGTTTCAATAACCTAAACAATCAATAAAATCAATATGATCAACACTAGGGATTAAGGTTCCACATGCGAGCTCGATGATTATGCCAAAAATCTATGACGAACTCAATTTATTTAAACGTTGCAATGGACAAACAATAGTTGTAATTAATAGAATTCAAGAGCTATCTCCTTTATATCATTCTTGGGTTCACTATGAATGAGTAACAAGGAAAATCACAATCAAATTCAACCAATTAAAGCAATTCTCAAATCAAGGGTTCATGTCATTGAAATTTGCTATGCAATCTAGATTAATTATCAAGATTGATCACTCCTAATCAAATTAATCACATTCACAACTATGTCAACCAATTTAATTGCAACAATTCAATCAACAAAGAATCATCAACTAGCAAAGATCTTCAATCAAGCATGTTTCCCCTTCTCCCTATCTACTAATCTACTTAAAAAACATAATGAAATTGAAAAACAAAGCAAATTGAATAGCTAAATATCATCATTTTAAGCTTTATAAAAAAAAGAAGATCAAATCAAACAAATTCTCAAACAAAAGAATAACAATCAAATCAAACATTCAAGAATTAACAAGAGAATCAAGCAAAAAGTAAATTCAAGGGAAGAAATTCTCACAAATTTAAAGGAGTTTATAGGTACTATTAAGCTGAAAATCATGAATCATATTCAATCAAGCACCTAATCCCAAGATTGCATGCATAAGACACAAGAGACATAATCATACCTTTTAAGCATGAATTCCTCGTAGCAATTAATTGACAAATCAAGGAAAGAATAAAGCCCTAAGCGTTGCTCCTCTACTTAGTCCACGAGCTTCGAACGAGCCGTCCACCAATACTAGATTTGTCGGGTGATTAAAGAAAAACCATGATCACCAACTTCAATGGACTAACCAACCACCATGAACCACCACAATCGGGCGCAAGGGAGGAGGAGAGAGCCGTGAGATAGAGAGAGATTTGAGTGGCTTGGTCTCGTGTTTGTTAACTCGGGTTTTGATTTTACAAATCAATTGAATTGCTTACTACATGCAAACCCTAGGCACCAAGTCTATTTATAATCATATTATAATTAAACTAAGGTTAGGAAGCCCAAAACCCTCTCACCTTACTCCATATGGCCATCCACTATAGAGGATGAGGCCCATCATGGGTCTTGATCACGGGTTAGATAGGTCGTTAAGCTACTACCCTAATCAAATTAATCATTTATAATACCTAAACCTACACTAAACTAGTTAGTGGCAAGTAAAGGGTCGAACCACTAGGGAAGCACACTAATTCAACATCGATAATCACTAATGCAAGAGTAAAAAGGGGATTGTTTTTGTTGGTTTTGTTGAGTAAGAACACTAAAACTACAAATAAGCAAGAAAATGATGATTAAAATCAAGGGAAAAAGACGCTAGGGATACGGGGGTGTCCAATATGATTAGAAAGAGGGGAATAATGGTGATTATCATGAAACACATGCCAAAGAACACAAGATTCTACCTAAACAATTCATTCTCATGCAATAGTCTAGGCAAATCAGTGAAAGAGGTCTACACTAATAAGGATCATTCTCATGCATCCTATTAGTTACAATCAAATCAAGAGAATAAAGAAGCACAATCCATAAAAACTCCACTTTAATAACTCATTCTCATGCAATCATTAAAATAGAGATGATCTCAATCTAGTTCAAATCACTTTCATGCATTTAAACTAGAAAACATCAAATAGAGTGCAACAATAATCTCAAGCTATTAAAAATGATGTCTTTTATCAATTTATGGCATAATTTCAATCCAACCATCATCATTCATCCAATATCAACTCATACCTTCCACCCCCTTCCCCTAGCTAAAAGATTAGCCTAGAGAAGGGAGATTAAACATAAAAAACTAAACAAAAGTAAAGAGGCAAAATAAACAAGGTAGAATATGAAAATGAAACTAACAAGAACAAATGAGCAAGTAATAAATCAACAAAACAAAAGGCAAACTAAATGAAAGCAATAAACTAGAGTAAAGAGATAGGAAGAAAAGATTACTAAATGAAGACTTGAATTAACAAAGCTTGAAGAAGATCCATGAGCAACAATGAAGAAAATCACAATCTAACCCTAAGAGAGAGAAAATTAAGAGAGAGAAAACTAATCCTAATATAAGGGAAATTAATTGCCAAGATAATATTAACCCCCAAAATGGGTATTTATATTACAAGTTAAATAAAAGAAAATTAAAAAGAAAAGAGAAATAAATAAAAAGAAAAAGGAAAATAGAAAAAGAAAATAAAATAAATAAATAAAATAAAACCCATTATCCCCAAAAATAAATAAGACCCCAACTCCTTCTCTTCGATGATGCTCCTCAATTTTCAATCACAACCGCCATCCACCATCATCAATCATCACCGTCGGTTGCAATCATCAGCATTAAGCTTGAAATTTGACCGTTCGATATTAATGAGCACCTCCATTCACGTGCAAATCACGTGAGAATTAACAAAGATAAGACCCACAACGGAGCAGCCGATTCGAACCATAGAGCGCTCGCTCTATAGGGTATCGAAATCTGGGGCTGATTTGGAGTTTGCGGCTGGGCTGCGGTGGCTCTGATTGGAGGCGCTGCTGTGTCGGCTATAATTGGTGGCTGACGATGGTTCTGGGTGGTGGTGATTGGAGGTGGTTTGGTGGTGTATTGGTTGTTGGATGAGGGGAATTGGTGTCAGTTGGTGCTCGGTTTGAGTGGCTGAAGATGGTGCGCGAAGGTAGTTTTAGGTGTTTGGTTGATGGATGAGTTGGTGGTTTAATTGGTGAGTGGTAGAGTGCGTGGGTGAATTGTTGATGTGGGCTGGTAGCAGGGCTGATTGGAGTTGCGGGTCACGGGATTGTGGTGGCTGTGTACGGCTGCTCTGCTGCTGCTGTTATTTGTGTTGGGTGGATGTGGTTGAGATGGTGGTGCGCTGGTGAATGTGGTTTGCGTGAGGTTGGAGTACAAGGGCAGCGTTGCTGCTGTAATTGGGATTGTTGCTGGCGGTTTTTGCGGCTGTGGAGGCTGAGATTGGTGGTGGTTGTGGGGTTGCGTGAGGTGGATGAAATGGGTGAGCTGATGGTGTGTGTTTGTTGCTGTTGGTGTTGTGGAAAGCAGGGGAGCAGGGGAGTGTGAGGTGGAGAATGCGTGGAGTAGGGGAGATGGTGAGCAAATGGGTGTGGTGTAGGATTAGGAGATGGTGGGGTGAAGGTTAAGAGGTGGGCAGCAACTTGGCATTTGGCAAGGGAGTGAGGGAGTTTGACTTTTCTCGTTAGAACGTTTGACCTTGGACTTTCGAATATGACTTTGATTATAACCAAGCCTCGACCCGAACGTTCCTACAAACAAAACCAAACACGAGGGTAATCGGAAATAAAATAAAATAAATTAAAATAAAATGCTAAACTAAAATAAAATAAGAAAAAGAGATAAGCTAGAAATTATTAACTAAAGATACGAAAATAAACTAAAAACTATCAAAAACTACAAAAATACTCAAAATAAAGATTAAAGACAAGAATAAGAAAATAGAGGACAAAATGAGCACAAAATTATTGGAAAATAAGCCAGAAAACGACTCAATAAACACCTTAAAAGTGACATAAAAGTCAATTATCAGGTCTCGTCCTCTCGTGCTCGATCTAGGCCCTTTATGTGACCTTATAGAATCCGTCCAATTGGAATTAGGGCTACTTTTCTAGCCCTAAGATCGTTATTACGTCTAGCTATGATAAAACGACGACCTAAATGTCTGAACTTAATTATCTCCATTATTTGATTCATTTATATATCTAGTAATTGCACACAACGAAGATATAAATCCTTCAATCTCCAACTTGTCTTAGACAAATGTGCAATATTCAAATTCCTTAAGTCAATATGTGTTGATTTGATAATATGATTGCATCACATGTCGAGATTATATTAATATACAAATTGTTTCTTTGAAATCTTAGTTAGAATTACAAAACCAAATGATTACTATGTAATGCATTTGAACGCGGCCACGTATTTTCTGAATTCTCCCTCTTCAACCGGCCATGACACATTCCCTAATTTAATAGGTAGACTCAATCAAATCTAGTTAAAACAAGGCTACCACTCAACTTTTGCAATAACCAGGAAACACCCTTTATAATATCTAGTTACGGGTAGATGTTTGAGCGTACCACAGTCATAACATCCATTGAATGAAATCAATGTTCTACTCATGTCAAAGGAATCCCCTAATATATACGAAAGCTCTTTACTTGAACTTCAAAGTGGGTCATTAGTTCGATCATGCATCATTTATGCATATCCAAGTGATTTACCGAGCATCACTATTCCCCTATAGCCCATAAAACTGCGCTATCCAACCAATCTTACATGATAGTTGTAAGGAGGGGGTTCCCATCGTAAGGGGTCCTCTCCTTAAATGCCCATAACCCTTTAAAGCCTAGGACTTTACACTTGTTAGAATGTAGTAGGCTTTGAATTCCTGACTGTTTGGGGGACCTTGAATTAGAATTCATTCTATCATTACGCTTTTTTGTAAGAAACAAGTAAGGAGTCGCCAATGAGTTTTAAGAAAAACTCATAAACCTCATTCATGCCTTTCTTCCATGTGGAGTTCATGGAATAATTAGCACGAATCATAAGTTTACCCATGCCCTATTTGGTCTATAAACCAGAAATGAGTTCGAGAGCGAGGGTACTAAAATAACGTTCCCTTTTGAGGGGAATCGTTATCCTAGCCCTAGTGCGGCCTCTACTAGCTCTTCCTTTTTTACAATTTCATCACCAAACAATATATGCAACGCGATACCTAAAACTATGTTAGTTGATTTGATTTACACATATTAATTCACGTAGGAATTACATTGTATTGTCGTTATTCTTATTAAATCAAATTCGTGAATAGGACAAGAAAATAAATAATATTCTCCTTGGATTAAGTGATCAACCAACAATTATTTAATTCAATTCTAATCTTTATTTAACGCAAGATACTATGTGGAATTGATTAATTAATTATTTTAAAGGTGATCAAACAACACTAATTAATTAAGTTTCTTTTAAACAAAAAAAATAAATGTGATTTAACTAAGTGGTCAGGAATTTACCACTTCTCTTTGCTAAATCTCCGTTAAGAATACTTATGGACTCATTCTTGTTGGGGAACCTCCACCGTAGTAACAAAAGATCAAAAGGGGTGAGTGTTTAGGACAAGAGGGGCTAGGTTGCACAAATTTCGCCAGAGTTTTTGGGTTATTTTCTTTGTTTATTTAAGCCTCGGTTTAAGCTCTTATTTATAGGGAATGATTAGGTTTAGGGTTACGAGCATTCTTCCGCAGCAAGTGTAACGCGCAACAGGATGAGTTGCGCGCAGCATCCAAGCGCAAGTGATTAAGTTGCGCTGCTATGGGCAGCGGAACTAATTGTCTTGCGCGCGACATTATGGTAAGATTCTATTTTATATTTTCCGTATAATTTTGAATCTTCCGCAGCGCAACTCAGGAGGTTGCGCTGGGTGTCGCGTGCAACTGAATTAGTTAATTAAGCACGCACTAAAATTTAATTTAGGCGCTTCTAAATCCGTCATTATTGGGTTTTAAGCACGAGCTTAAGCTTAATTATGATCGGATTTAGTTAATTAGACCTTTTTTTTTGCCTATATCTTTAATTTAGGCTAGTCTTTTGTGTTTTGTGGCTTAACCAGTTCTCCATAAGTATTCTTCACTTTGATCCAACACGAAGATGGTTTTATTAATCGTAGTCATTGCACTTCCCGTCGGGACAGGAGGCCAAAAGTAGATGTCTAAAGTTATCCCCCACTTTGATCGAGTCTAGAATACACGATGATCAAAGTAATCAAGGACATAAATCCAAGACTCATTCTGCAGGTTCTCTAAGGATAGGAAATCTTTCAGTAATGTTTAAGGATGTCGAAACAATTCTTGGTTCACTAAGTGTTTGAAATAAGTAGCTATTAAGGCTAGAAAACGTTTTTCCTAATCTTAACGCGCTAAACAATCTAGATTGATCCTTTGCAATTGTAGAACGCTTTTACAAGTAAAGGTGCTCTGGGTTATGTCAAGTCATGATAAGAGATCGGTTTTAAAAGTATAAAAGGGGAAGATTTCCTCTCAATCGTGTCATTGTTAGTTTAAAGTCCCTCAATATGTCATTAAAACTTTAGCCTGACTTTAACAAAGTAAAAAAGATGAAAGGGATTTTCAGTATTCGATTCGAAATTGTCCGGTATTCGAGCCGGATGTCCACAAGATAGAAATACATGTCTCAGGACTGGAGGCATATATCCAAATCCAGTGAGAGGGAAAAAAGTCAACAACTCTCTCAGCAGTTTTGTCCACAAGATGAGTACACGTGTATCAAGACTGGGGGCACGTGACTACATAGGCACGACATCGTCTCGTCGCTTGTTTATACAGGGGATGATTCGATACCCTAATTGTCCGGTAAGTTAGTAAGTGCACTAACTACCGTATTTGCTCCCATTCAAGAAGTGTTTGTTCCTGATGCTTCGGCGCGCCTGTCGACTCGTGAGCTAACACCTACAATAATTCTCTACTTTTTAGTTCCGAGAGGTAGATCTCGCAAAGCTTGGGCTGAAGTGAAATTTTACAATTTTGCGTCGTATGATACGCCATTTGCATTTTTACGCTGCATGAAAACGCCTTCCTTTTTTCTTCGGACGTGAAAAAAGAAGAAAACTCAGACATTTGTAACGTCAGTACAGTAAAATGACAAACCTGTCTATGGGTGCTTTTACGTAAAGCACCATTACGGAACGTCTTACGGCGCTCTTACAAAAAACGTTCAAAACGTATGCTTGGGGAAGGCACAAAGCACGGTGTGTATGCAAGAATGATGCAAAAAACAAACAAAGAAGAAAACAAACTACATTATGCAAAGCAATTTAAAAAGATTTTGATAATTTGCGCGCCATTACGTCTAATCACGAGCAAAACCGTTAAAAAATTATCAAACAGATCAAAATCAAGATTCTAGTCATTTTAGTGACCAATATCCGCGCACAACTCAGTGGGTTGCGCTGGCCAGGCGCGCGAATCGTTCTGAGTTGCACTGGTATGTCACGCGCAATAGATTCAGTTACGCGTGACATTTATGTCAGTAAAATTAAATCACTGAGCGCAATTTTTATTTCGCTCTTTCTTTCTCCTTCCTTCGCCATTTTCGCCCCTTTATCTCTCTAGGAAGCTCGGATTTTGTTGTTTTTCAAGGCTAAAGGAAGTAGATCTCGATCCTTATTCATATTTTCCATAATCTAATTTAAGTTTTTGTTATTTTTCATTTTATTTAGGCTTAATTGGGACAATTTTTGAACCGTTGAACCCTAAATTTCGAATTTGGGGGTTTTGATTCGGTCCATATTCTTGAAATTGTTTGTTCCACGTTGTTATGCTATGTTTAAGGAGTGTTTTGCAACAAATTTCATGAAAAATGGTTAAGTATTGAACCTTGTATGAGCATTTCTTTGTTCAACTTCATTCTTGCTCTTTTCTTCGAATTTTGCATGATTTTATTGCTTTTTCTTTCTCATTTTGGTTATAATTGTTGATTATGAAGTAGATTATATTGATGGAACAAATATTACTTTCATAATTCATTTTCACGAATTTTCAATTGTTGGAAAATGGCGCGAAACATACTCTTAGCTTATTCTTGCCATGTTCAAACTTCAAAATTGTTTGGTAAACGATAACCATGTTTATATTACTTTAGGTGTCGCTCGAAGTGCGCCTACGTGAAAGCATGTGGTGAATATGCTTGGCAGTCATAGGAAGTGGGACTTGACATATACGATTGGGGACAAGGAAAGTAGGGAGCCGCCAACAAGTTTTTAAGGAACTTGTAAACCGTTCACGGATCATAAAAGGCAACCACGATTCAGGGACAACAATAGGCAACAACGATTGACCCGTGACGGTTACACCCCATTCATAATCAATGAGATTGCTAACTCCATATGGTTTGGAACCACGAAATGAGGATCGGGGATGATGGTACGAAGTGAGTCATGGAGTCACATTCGCCCGTATTAGCCTCTAATGGATTCTTATTGTGAAAAGTGATTCTTGCGATCTCAAAGGCATGCAAACAAAGATTCAATTTGCTCCAATCTATTATTATGCTAAAATGGTTGAATATTAATGCAACACATAATTCTAAAATATTGTGATCACTTGATTAAACAACAAGATTAAAAAGGATCCTAAACCGGTTGTCCAAATTATCTTATTAGGCGTGATTTTCAATTACATATTCCCTTTAAACATGTAATATGGTGATCATAAAAATAATAGAATAAACATTAATATTGGAAGAAATTTAAAAATTATAGCGTTAGTCAAATTAAATATAAAATAACCTAATCATGATACTAGCAATAAGAAAATAAAATAAGAGTAATTAAATTAACTAATTACTCACATTCCGCGCGTTCCTTTAAATTGCTACATTATGAATTAATTGTTAGTAACTTCAATAAAATATATAAAGAAAATGAAAATTAAATTAAATAAATGTAGATTTGATTTGGTCCAAACCCTCAGTTAATTATAACTTTCACGCCTTGGTTAAAGTAAAGAACTTCGAATATTGTATGGACTCCATAGAGTGCTTAAGGGAAGAATGGTGAGAGGATAGGGTGGCTAGTGTTTAGGCTAAAGAGAGAGAAGAGAATTATTTGATGATCAATATTGTTGATGATCGAAAAAGGGGAGATATGACCTCTATTTATAGAGAAAAAAAGAAGTGACGAAGAATTAAGATAAGATCCGAATTAAATCGGAATAAAACTCGATAGACTGCAGTTTTTTTGGTTTTTGTTTTTATCATATCTTTTGATCCAGAAATCGGAATTAGATTAATAAGATATCGTTTGAAAGATATTAAAGTCTACTTTCTATCCCAATTAGAATCAGATTAAAATATTTTTTAGAATAAAAGATATGGTCGAAATAGTGAGACGGTGTCAGTTTTGGATATAGTTTGACATTTTATTCATATCTTTTCCGTTATAGCTCGGAATTGATATTATAATATATCATTGGAAAGATAATTTCAAAAGCTATCCAAACATAAAAAATTTGGATAATAACTGTGAGGCAGGAAAATAATTTCTGTCTCTATCTTTGAATGTCTTTCAATTCGAATAAAATTAGGACTTTCAAAAAAGGAGTTTTATTCAATTTCAAACTCTTTAATCTTATCTTTTAAAAAAGGATAATTAAGATATTTTAGAAACTTATAAAAGTTTCTAATTAATCCTAATTGTTTTAGGAATGGGGTTAAATAATTTGGACCCTCCACGTGATCATTGAGTTGTAGGTAAGGTGGGCTTAGGTTCGGTTTGGGCTCGGCTTAATATTTTGGCCATAACTTATTCGTTATAACTTGGATTTAGGCTTATAATATATCATTGGAAATATCTTTTAAAGCCCCATCCAACTATTCAATTATTGGACCCAGATTATGGACCAAAATAAACTGGATTAAACGTTTTTATAAAAAAAGGACACGAAATGAATGATTTAGAAGGACACAAAATGAATTATTTTGGTTTTAAAGGCACGAAAAGAGGAAAATAAGTTATGGTTTGGGGAAATGGGATAGGAGTTGGGTTGGTTTATGAAATGGAAATATGGATTTAGGCAATCCAAGATTAAATACTCAACCCGACCAATAATGGCGGTGAAAGGTTGTTCATCATCGAGTTTGGTTTTGGGGAGAAATTTTTAGGTGTCTACAAAAGGCCCCACTTTGACTGAGTTTGTGAAAAAATTAATTTCGCAAACGAAAGTTAAAGTAGTCGATGGGGACGGAGAATTATTTAAGACGTTCTACGATCCTAAATCACGCTGTATACGTCGATACTTGTAGAAAAATGGTAATTCCAAAGATAAAAGAGTAAAAGGATAGAATACGTATCTGACACCAGTGTATCGGTGACAAATGAGTTTGGCAACTTCCTCTGCTTGAAGGACTCCACTGGATGACATTCGTTGAAACGCTTTCCATGCCTGAGGAAAGCCGACTGATGAATTTGGTAGGTTTCTAAGCTTGAAGAAATCTATCGGATGATACTTTCCATGCTTGAGGAAAGTCGACATATGAATTTAGCGGTTTTCAATAC
The DNA here is from genome assembly GCF_948465745.1 of Chenopodium album. NCBI lineage: Eukaryota > Viridiplantae > Streptophyta > Magnoliopsida > Caryophyllales > Amaranthaceae > Chenopodium > Chenopodium album. The sequence continues at coordinate 32,484,672 of NC_137834.1, forward strand.
TTGAAGAAATCCACCGGATAATACTTTCCATGCTTGAGGAAAGTCGACAGATGATTTTGGCAGCTTTCTATGCTTGAAGAAATCCAATGGATAATACATTCCATGCTTGAGGAAAGTCGACAAATGATGAGATTGTAAGTCTCTGTGTATCGAGAACCTTGCGTCATGAAATAAAGGTGGTTTGATTGTCCCCGAACGTGGGCTGTAGTTGGTTCGCTTGTCCCCATGCGTGGGATGTAGTTGGTCCGCTTATCCCCGGACGTGGGATGTAGATGGTTCGCTTGTCCCTGAACGTGGGCTGTAAATGGTCCGCTTGTCCCCAGACGTGGGCTGTAGATGGTCCGCTTGTCCCCGGACGTGGGCTATAGATGGTCCGCTTGTCCCCGAACGTGGGCTGTAGATGGTCCGCTTGTCCCCGAACGTGGGCTGTAGATGGTTCACTTGTCCCCGAACGTGGGCTATAGATGGTCCGCTTGTCCCCGCACGTGGGCTGTAGATGGTCCGCTTGTCCCCGGACGTGGGGCTGTAGATGGTCCGCTTGTCCCCGGACGCGGGCTGTAGATTGTCCGCCTGTCCCCGGACGTGGGCTATAAATGGTTCGCTTGTCCCCATACGTGGGTTGTAGATGATTCGCTTGTCCCAGACGTGGGCTATAGATGGTCCGTTTGTCCCCGGATGTGGGCTGTAGATGGTCCGCTTGTCCCCGGACGTGGGCTGTAGATGATCCGCTTTTCCCCGGACAACGGTTGTAGATGATCTGCTTGTCCCCAGACGTGGGCTATAGATGGTCCGATTATCCCCGGATGTGGGCTGTAGATGGTCAGCTTGTCCCCGGACGTGGGCTGTAAATGGTCCGCTTATCCCCGGACGTGGGCTGTAGATGATCCGCTTGTCCCCGGACGTGGGCTATAGATGGTCTGCTTGTCCCCGGACGTGGGCTATAGATGGTCCGCTTGTCCCCGGACGTGGGCTGTAATTGAGTCCTGCAAAATAAAATTTGCCAAGGGACTCGTATAGACTATGATTGACTTGACCAAGCTTTGACTTGACACGAGATGACATGTGTATAGCTTGTTGTTGTGTGGATATAGTTTGATTTGAATGTATGAGCAAACACAAGCAATCAACAATGCAAAAAGCAAAAATTTTCCGTCATTTTTGTCACGAGACGAGTTGAGGGTACCGACTTTCTTCCAAAAAAGAAAGGCGTGAAAATGAAATTTTATTTTCGAACTTCCCTTGATAAAAATTTTAAAAAAGTTTTTGAAATTCCCCAAAAAAAAAATAATGAAAAAGGGAAGAAGTTTTGAACTTCCTCCTTGAGCAAGACGAAATGAATCATATAGATTGAATTGCTTGTCCTGAAAATAATGTATGCATGATGCATGTTCTTAGGCCAGGAGGCCAAGGACAATTACATCATGTGACACGATAGATGAATGAACTTAGGTCATGGAGCTAAGCATCATATATGGTGTAAAGAAACGATCTTGAACGTCACTTAGGTCTTGAAGCGAAGCACGTATATAGATGAAATGATTATTGCATAATGAATGTTGCTTAGGTTAAGGAGCTAAGAACGATAGCTTTGTATGATTACAAATCATTGATATATAAATGTTGCTCAACACATTATGCGATGCATGAAACAATGAACATTGCTCAGGTCAGGAAGCTAAGCAAGTATACAATGTTTCTTTTAATGAATGTTGTCTTGAAAGATGATGAAGCATGAAATGTAGGGAAACAAGATTTCACGATAAAGGGTTCCTAAGGGAAGGATGATATGGCAATGTATGTGTGAGTAAAGTGTGTGAATATGATACTAAGGCTGGCTGCAAAGGTTATGGTGATGGAAATATATGTGTGAAGAGTCAAAGATGATGACTCTTTAGGCAGGGTAAGCTAATGTGATGTGGGTTCAAGCCCCCAAGTCTAGATATAAATGGGTAGGGATATAGAGATAAGCATTGGATATTCTTTGAATCGATCATGCATAGAAATGAATATGAATGTGGTCGCACCTCAATGTGAGGTTGCCTACGTATCCTTTAGGAATCAGGCCGAACGTAACTCTAACCGAACTTTGCATAAGTGTATGTACACCTCAAAGAGGTCTTTCAAGGGTTTTAATATGGTTAAGTTGATGGTTTAAAGAAGAAAAGGTTACAAGGCACCAGACCGGAGAGAATCCCCAAGATGTGTAATTGTGAATTTGAAAATTTTGAATTTTGCAAGATTATTTTAATCAATTTTTTTTTCATTCTTTTGAATCAATGTGAGCAATCTCAGATCATGTGGTCCATCACTCACTTAGAATTCATGTTTCTCAGGCACAGTACCAAGCACTCAATGAGAGACGCAATTTGAGACGTGTTCATATCAAAGACATTGGAACACTTACCCTTAGACATTGTTTTATTTTTGCTTTGCTACTTTTTTTTTTTTACTTGCTTTTTGAATGTTATACAATTACACATCTTCCAATCCCTGGGTTAGGTGAATGTGGGTTGAAGAAATGAAGGCCAAACGTTAGACGAGGTTCAAAGTGGTTGATGAAGAAATGGATATTTGATTGAAAATGGTTTAAGGGGAATGACAAGGTTGCAAAGGTGCCTCAAGTCATCGGTGTACCTTGCGTTCAGTTCGGTAATTGAATTTTTTTTTTATTTTTTTATTTTTTTTTTGAGAATGAGTGAATGAAAAATGCTATGATCGATATGTAAAGGAAATTTGCTCATTTTATTAATGGAAAAGGTGAACGAAATACATGAGACATATAAAAATTTGAAATGGAAAACCTATGCTAGACATGAATAGGGGAATGGAGATGAATGACAAAAAGAAATCATGAAATCTTCCACAAAGGATCTACTGTGCGCCTTGTGTTCATTACTTCTTGTCGCCTGGAGGGACAGGAAGTTTGTTTGCATCCACCAAGTCTTGAATGACGTCCTTCAAATTCCAACATTGCTCCGTAGTGTGGCCCCTTCCTTGATGGTACCTGCAATGGGCATTGGGATTCCATTTGGCGCTCCTTTCATCAGGTTTTGGCTCTGGAAATGGCCCAATAGGTGTGATCAAGACTTGATTGTAAAGGCGATCAATGGCCGCATCATAAGTCATTCCCAAAGAAGTGTAAGTTCTTTTCTTTTTGGGAAATGAAGCATCAAGAGCTAACACTTCATTGAGATAAACTTGGCTTATATTGTTTTCGTGCTTAGAAGACGAAGAAGAACGATGTTTGTTCTTCTTGTTTTTCCAAGTGTTATTATTGTTACTACCGGCAGTCTTTATTAGATCATCCTCGATATTGAAGCCAATGTCATATACAGCTTCAAAAGTGTTCAAAGGAAGAAATTTGAGATGTTACTTGTACTTGTGAGTCAAATTTTGGATGAAGAGGCGAATCATCTCTTTTTCTTTGGGAGGATCTACCAAGAGTGTAGTTGTTTCCCTCCACCTGTTCAGATAAGCGGTGAAGCCTTCATTCTCTTTCTTTTTAAGAATGGAGAGTTCACGTTCAAAAGTTCTAGCTTGAATGTTACACTTGTAACGATTCATGAAACTTTCGGCGACATCTTGCCAAGTCGAAGTACGCTTGGCATCTAGGGAATAGAACCATTGTTGGCAAGCATGTTCTAAGGAGAGAGGGAACACCGTAGGGAAAAATGTTACGTCCAATCCCTTAAGAGCCATAGTAGTAGAGAACGCCTTCAAATGGAATATTGGATTGTCAGTAGGCTTGAACTTTGGAATATAAGCAATGGAGAACTTTTCAGGTAGTCTGTCCTTCACATCCAAAGGAGTGGGAGGCCGTTCCACATAGGTGAAATCCTCAAAAATCTTGCTCATTTGCTCTTTGATCTTGTCCATTGCAGCCGCAGTAACATTGTTTTGCTCTACTGTGTTGAATCTGGTAGTGAGTGCTTGCAACATGGTAGACATTGTTTTAATGGTCTTGTTAATGCTCTCAATATCTTCCTTAGTGGCCATTGGGACAAATTGAAAGTATTTTGAAGGTGATGAGTGATGTGAAGATGGTGAAGTTCTCTTCTAAGAGGTTGATGCAGTAATGATTCGAACCGTACCAATCTACCCCTGCTCCTTGACCAAGTACTGTGAAATAAAATCAATTCACTTAATTGTTTGACTCATTGATCAAGATAGGAAAGGAAGAAGAAAATAGACATTTGAAAACAGGTGAGAAAACTCCACTCATTCCTATCACGACGAAAAACGACGCATGCATGGTCCTAGTATACGATCATAAACAATATAGTGCATTACTCGAAGACAAAGTGTGTGCAATGACTCAACATGTGAGATTAGGTGAGTTTATTAAGACTCGTGGTATGATCACATGGCTAGACATGAGGATGTTGTGAAAAACAAAGGACCCAATGACCAAATAGCACGGAAGACTAAAAGAAAAACTAACTTGATTAATTTTGTCCAATTTTAACGTTTATGCTAGTTACTAGGTGAAAACGGTCCATTGGTAATCATTAGTCATAAATACGATCAACAACAATCAAATAAAAAAAACACATGTTAAGGTTAGCACAAAAAAATCACAAGAAACTAGGAAGAGGACTAGAATTCTAGAAGAGTTGGGACTCATGGGTATAAAAAAATAAAAAAATAAAAACAAAAATCTATAATCCTATGTTATACGAGTTGACACGGATTAAAGGACTTGTCTAAGACTAGCTTCACAAAAAAAGTTAAAAATAAAATAAATAAGAAAATTAACTCTAGAAAGACACCTAAATTGGACAGGCTGTAGTATGTCGGTTATAAATTTTTTATATGTGACTCTGATTGAGACGAAACTAACGCTAAATGAAAGATAAAACCCGGGGCTACAGATCCATAGGTGGCACGACACGTAACTCTTTGTAGAACTCCGGCGATGACCAAAACAAGTTGACTCTTGTGCAGTATACGGGAATTAAAATCCGGGTGACTCAAAAATTAAAAAAAAAATCTATGGCTCGACTCTAATAATAAAAAAAGGGGTTTGATAAGAGAAAAAAAATAATTAAAAAAAGGTCAACAAAAAAATCCACACATAAGCATATCGTCACGCATGATGCAATAAAGTTCGCAACCTAAAGTCAAGTTCTATGTTCGACAACGATCAAGCTTTTGGGTGTCAAAGGTTACCATGGTTAAGAGTTTGGACACGTTAGCAAGTCAGCCTCCCTTGAGGGTGTATGCCAACGGGCGGCTCCGCGAGTTCGTGATGAAATCGAACTCGACTCCATGGTTTGGGTGGATTTAAAAAACTCGGATGAACCCTTATTGTCATGAACGTTTTCGGGTTGATAGAGCATAAACCCCCCGGGCTAGCCACATACGTAGAACACGTACTATTGTGGCAAAATAGGTAACCTAAAAAGTATATGCATATGTAATAATGTCAATTAAATCGCAGGAATACGATTCAAGAATCTTTCAAGTCTCATCCACTCATCTTAATTAAATACCGATCACTCAAATCGATAAATAACAAAGAATCCTCCCCAGTGGAGTTGACAAATTGTAGGCGTCGCTCGAAGTGCGCCTACGTGAAAGCATGTGGTGAATATTCTTGGCACTCATAGGAAGTGGGACTTGACATATACGATTAGGGACAAGGAAAGTAGGGAACCGCTAACAAGTTTTTAAGAAACTTGTAAACCGTTCACGGATCATAAAAGGGAACCACGATTAAGGGACAACGATAGGCAACAACGATTGACCCGTGAAGGTTACACTCCATTCATAATCCATGAGATTACTAACTCCATATTGTTCGGAACCACGAAAGGAGGATCGGGGATGATGGTACGAAGTGAAACATGGAGTCACATTCGCCTGTATTAGCCTTTACTCAATTCTTATTGTGAAAAGTGATTCTTGCGATCTCAAAGGCATGCAAACAACGATTCAATTTGCTCCAATCTATTATTATGCTAAAATGGTTGAATATTAATGCAACACATAACTCTAAAATATTGTGATCACTTGATTAAACAACAAGACTAAAAAGGATCCTAAACCTGTTGTCCAAATTATCTTATTAGGCGTGATTTTCAATTACATATTCCCTTTAAACATGTAATATGGTGATCATAAAAATAATAGAATAAACATTAATATTGGAAGAAATTTAAAAATGATAGAGTTAGTCAAATTAAATATAAAATAACCTAATCATGATACTAGCAATAAGAAAATAAAATAAGAGTAATTAAATTAACTAATTACTCACATTCCGCGCGTTCCTTTAAATTGCTACATCATGAATAAATTGTTAGTAACTTCAATAAAAAAAATATAAAGCAAATGAAAATTAAATTAAATAAATGAAGATTTGATTTGGTCCAAACCCTCAGTTAATTATAACTTTCACGCCTTGGTTAAAGTAAAGAACTTCGAATATTGTATGGACTCCTTGGAGTGCTTAAGGGAAGAATGGTGAAAGAATAGGGTGGATAGTGTTTAGGCTAAAGAGAGAGAAGAGAATTATTTGATGATCAATCTTGTTGATGATCTAAAAAGGGGTGATATGACCTCTATTTATAGAGTAAAAAAAAAGGGTCGAAGAATTAAGATAAGATCTGAATTAAATCGGAATAAAACTCGATAGACTGCAGTTTTTTTGTTTTTTGTTTTTATCATATCTTTTGATCCATAAATTTGAATAAGATGAATAAGATATCGTTAGAAAGATCTTGAAGTCTACTTTCTAACCCAATTAGAATCAGATTAAAATATTTTGTAGAATAAAATATATGGCCGAAATAGTGAGATGGTAGCAGTTTTGGATAGAGTTTGACATTTTACTCATATCTTTTCCGTTATAGTTCGGAATTGATATTATAATATATCATTGGAAAGATAATTTCAAAATCTATCCAAACATAAAAAATTTGGATAAAAGTTGTTAGGAACGAAAATAATATCTTTCTATCATTGAATGTCTTTTAATTCGAATAAAATTAGGACTTTCAAAAAAGGAGTTTTATTCAATTTCAAACTCTTTAATCTTATCTTTTCAAAAAGGATAATTAAGATCTTTTAGAAACTTATAAAAGTTTCTAATTAATCCTAATTGGTTTAGGAATGGGGTTAAATAATTGGGACCCTCCACATGATCATTGGGTCGTAGGTAAGGTGGGCTTAGGTTCGGTTTGGGCTTGGCTTAATATTTTGGCCATAACTTATTCGTTATAACTCAGATTTGGGCTTATAATATATCGTTGGAAAGCTCTTTTAAATCCCCATCCAATTATTCAATCATTTGACCCAGATTATGGACCAAAGTAAATTAGATTAAACGTTTTTATAAAAAAGGACACGAAATGAATGATTTTAAAGGACACGAAATGAATTATTTTGGGTTTAAAGGCACGAAAAGAGGAAAATAAGTTATGGTTTGGGGAAATGGGATAGTATTTGGGTTGGTTTATGAAATGGAAATATGGATATAAGCACTCCAAGATTAAATACTTAACCCGACCAATAATGGCAGTGAAAGGTTGTTCTTCATCGGGTTTGGTTTTGGGGAGACATTTTTAGGTGTCTACAATTACTGTTATTCGTCTAGCTGTAGTTGATTCTTTGATATTTTTGAAATACAATCCCTTGAATACTTAGTTGAAACTGGTATAGGATGGCTTTTGTGGGTGTCAGAAGCCCTTATTTACTAAGTTTAACATCAGGTATAGTAGCCCCCAAGTATGGGTGGCATTTGATTTTCGTGTTTTGCCCACGGCTGTTGAAATGGGTCTAGAATACGTACATTAGTTTAGTTTAGGAAATAAAGTAAACTAATTAAAGAGACTTTATCAATCATATCATGGACTCACCTCCATTTGTCGATGCTGAGGAGATCTTAGGTGGTTCAGACTAGGCGGTTCGCCCCTGGAAGAGGGTGACCCATCCTCGAGAGGAGGTTCGAGAGCGACGCGTCGCAGCCGATCGACGTCGCTAGGAGGATGTGGTTTGGGAGGCTCATCCCAACTGGGAACCTAGGGTACTTACATGGGACCTAGAGCATCATGTCTCGATTAGAGGGTGGCGCGGCATCGTGAGTTCTTTGCGCCTTTGTCTCTTTCTTTTTTCTTTTGTTTCTTCTACTTTTTAAACCATAACCGTTTTTTTATTTTTTTATTTAGAGTTAGCCTAGCATGCGTTTACATGGCTCTGGTGACCTGCGAGCCCGTTTTGAGAGTTTGCCCGAGGTGGCAAAGGAGATTGTAGCACTTTCCGGGATTGAGTCCCAACTGGCGGCTCTTCGGGATTTATTAAGGTAGCCTGCATCGTCAGCTTTCCTCCGTGGATTGCTGGAGTTTTGGTGGGATTCCACCAACACATTACAATTTACATGGGAAGAGATGACGGTTACCCCTCTAATTTCTCTTTGATTACGAGTTTTCCTTTCGGAGGCGAGCCTGTAGTCATAGAGTTCGTTAAGGGGTCAGACGAGAGACTACGCGACCTTGTGGGGGGACCGTCTTTCGTCGGCCCTTCACGTGTACGTGCAGTCTTGTCCATACACGGGTCTTGCCGAAGAGTTGTCGGCAGACGAGCTTAATCGACAATGTACACCTGAGCAACTGGCTCGGATATACATTGCTCACGTTCTTTCCGTCACTATCTTGAGTTATTGAGGAGAGCGTTTCGCCATTGGGTTACTTATTTGCCTTTGTGATTTGGGGCAAGTCGGTGACCTGAGTTCGGCGGAGGTGTCGTATAACCGTATGCTTACAGCAATGGACAAGACGACCCGTGTGATGGATTCCGCAGCAGCTACTTTGGTGCCTCGGATATCCCTTACATGGCATGGTCGTATCCTTGAGGTACGTGTTTTAAACTTCTTTTGGTTATTAATTTTGCTTTTTTCCTTTAGGCTTATCTTTTCTCGGTTTCAGGCTTGGGGATACTTGTACCTGTCTTTCTTAGCCCCCAAGGTTCTTTAGGCTTATCTTTTCTCGGTTATTAAGAAGAGACGAGCCACTTTTGCCGACGACTTTTGCCAGAGGATCCTTTCGGCGACTCGTGCGTTGGTGAGTATTCCAAATACGTGTGCATTCTTTGATTCATTTATTTTCTGACGATTTATCACGTGGTTGTGTTTTATAGATCGATCTCCATCCTGGGAGTTTGATCGTCGGAGTCCCTGAAGCTATCCGGTCTGGCATGGATCGTCGGAGTTTTTAGGCGAGTGTATTATCTGGCAGCTTTCGTTTGAGGAGCCTTTGGTTCCTACGGATCCTCCGATCCGGATGATACGTCCGGACTTACTGTCTACCGAGGATCGAGCTCAGGCGATCTTTGGTTATCCAGCGGAGCAGCTGGTGCTGCCGGAGGTTTCTTATCCGGCTTTTATAGCATCCAGGCAGACTCCTTTTCCGGCTTTTATTCCGGTTAGTACTTTAACTCTCTCTTTTCCTTGTTTCTATTTATTTTTCGGAACTTTGACCCTTTTATCATTTTTTTGTCATGTATATTTTAGCGGGTCGAGCTAGGTGGTTGGGTGCCTCCTACAGCGGAGAACACGTATACCGATGCTGTCGAATCAGTATTTCATGAGACCCTTCCAGCAGCGAAGGATGATGAGGGGATATCGTTTGTACCTGAGACAGTTGAGTCGGTATGTCTTTTGTGTATATGTACTTAAACATTTCTATTTTTTTTTCATATACATTTGTTTACTAACTGTTGCGGGAAACCGTTAACGGCATGGTGAGGACTTTACGTGCTTTCTGAGCTGCTTATCGAAGAGCCCTCGTGACTTTATCATGCCGTGATCATCGGATTATCGCGGTAAGTTTTATTTTTTTTCTTTTCAACGAAGTTATTACATTACATATATTAATCTTCGTTTTGAATTTTGCAGGATGTGCAGCAACCGTCTAGTAGTCGCCGAGCACCTTGATTCCTCTTGTACACATATTGTTATTTATTTTAGGAAACAGATGTATATATATATATATATATATATATATATATATATATATATATATATATATATATATATATATATATATATATATATATATATATATATATATATATATATATATATATATATATATATATATATATATATATATATATATATATATATATATATATATATATATATATATATATTTTTTTTTTTTTTTCTTTTTGCATTGTTGTACATATGAAACATTTGTATATATGTCATCATTATTATATTTTTTTGTTTCCATGTGCACATTATTATTATTTTTATTATTAAAAGCAAAAAAATTTCGAGGGAGGGAAAGGGATCCCGACTTACCCCCCTCGAAATAATAACAAAAACTTGAAAAAGAAGGAAGGCGAAAAGGAAGAAAAAAGAGAAAAAAGAAAAATAAGAAAATAAAAAAAGAAAATAAGGAAGTAGGAAAAAAAATAAAAGAAAATAAAAAGAAAATAAGAAACCAGAAAAATAATAATTAAAAAATAAGAAAATAAGAAAGTATGAAAATAATAAAATAAGAAAATAAGAAAGTAGGCAAGAAAAGGGACATAAAGAGTTAAAAGGCAAGCGTATGATTCGTCTTAAGATTTCGTGAAGATTCCGTCATTATGTGAGCCAAAATACGGAAATAAATCCTACTCACAGGCTGCGACAGGGGAGACGTGCGCAACTGCGTGAGTTGCACGCGGCTGTCGCGCGCATGTGAATTGGTTGCGCGCGGATGTTGAGCGCAACACATGAGTTGCGCGCGCCACCTTTTGGTGAACTTTCCTTTAAACCGAATTTCCCGAAAATTTGCCCCTATTTGGTCTATTTAAACGTGGTTTCATGTAGGCTTTTGATCATCTCGCATTCATTCGCTTAATAATATAAGAAACTAAAAAGAATTTATCACTCTAAATTCTCATTCTCTCTCTCTCTTTTTTTTTTTTTTTTTTTTTTTGAACAATGGTGAAGACCTTTTAACAACGTTTGAAGCAATGAGTCACTTCCCTTTCAACCAAGGACAAACTAGCTTTCAAAGTTTACCACCTAGACCCTCTATTGAATTATATGCAACTAGTGGTTAACTTTTATTTTCTTCATGCTGCAGTCATTGGGACTCTAACCACCATCTTTTCTTGTTTAAAGGGGACGAAATTGTCCCCCTTTCCGATGAGTTTGAGGCCTTGCTAGGTTTCCCTACAAATATTATCCCTGTGACTTATTCACCTACCTTGTTGGATCCCAAACCTATATTCCAAAGATTTTCTGGCTTGTTCGACAATGATATGACCAACTTTGGAACTGAAGAAGGTGTGAACTTGATTCAATTTATTGAACATTTTGTCGCCCCTCGTGACAACATGACTAAACAACGCTTTAAAATTCGTGCTTTATGTTATTGTCTTGTTTTTAATTGTTTACGTAGGACAGGCAAAGAATACGGAGATTATTCCATGGTGTCCATAGTAGAGCAAATAGAGGGATGTCATTAACTCGCTCCTTTGGCTTTGGTGGAAACCATTCTATGTTTGAATCGCCTTAGAGGAGACCCTAATGAAAAAGGTTTCACGGGAAGTCCACTCCTATTACATGTACGTTTTTTTTTTCGTTGTTTATTAGCGCAAGTTACAAAGTTGCGCTGGCATGACCAGCGCAATCTTCTTCGCTGCGCGCGGATGGCACGCGCAACTGGTTTTGTTGCGTGCGCCACCTACTTGTGTAAAAAATCGCAAACTATTTTTTTTTTTTCAGATTTGGCTCATGGAGCGCTTGAAATTGTTGACCAGCAACAAAACCTTGAGGCAAATGGAGTAAGGGCATTCCCTTGACGTCGGATCCTTTATAAGCATAAGAACGAAGAGGAATGGATGTCGTTTTTCTATGATAGGGTTCCTAACATACGCTTTGTGATTCCTTAGTGGAACATAAACAAAATGATTTGGAATATTCTGAATTTCCCTTACATTTGGCTTTTAGGCCTATCTAGTACTACTTATATTTTTCCTTGCAGTGTAATGAGACAATACGGGATGAAAAAAATTATTCCCCCGCAAGATTGTGATGCCCCTAAAGATGTGACTTTTAAACCCGAGCAAATCTTTTGTTGGATGGAGTGTTGGTCAAGTCTTCTTGGATGGGTAATACAAAATCCTACTGCGAGTATTGCATTATCTTCCTTTTATAAATCTTGGATGAATGCGGCGGATAAAGGTGAATTAAACAAGGCTCGATCTCAATATCAAGCCATCACGGCTCGCAATCAACCTTTGATGCATTCGGCCACCACTACTCCTCTTAGTGGCCAAAACAAAGGGGTGAGAAGAAAATTAGACTTCTCATCTCCTAAGGCGCGTTCGAAGGAAATAAAAAGGAAAGCTCCCTCCAAACCCGCGCAACGAGGTATGATAATTAAGGAACCTTCGCAATAAACTCGGAAAAAGGCTATAGCGAAAGCTTCAGAAAAGGGAAAGAAGGTTGAAAAGACCCCAATTCCCAAATTGAAGAACAATGTATGTGTTAAGAAAAAGAGCGTAGGAGAAAGCTTTAAGGCTTCTGAAAATACTGCGATGGAAACTACTCCTCCATCGTCCGTGACAATTGAGGACATAGTAAAAGCTTAGAGTGTTACACAGTTTCACTATTACTTTTAAATTGAATAAAGTGTAATCACTACTATGTTTTTTTTTTTTTACAATCTAATTCAACAATGTCACTCTTTTCTTTGAAATTTAAATAAAATAAAATGAGCTTTATATTTTTATATTTTGATATGACCGAATCATAAAGATTGCCTACGTATTCGCATTACGAAATCAGGTCTTTGCGTAGTTCTAATGTGTTTTTTTTTTATTATGTATTTTTTTAATTTTTCTTTAATCTCTTAGGTAGAAATTAAACGAAAAATTGATCAAAACTTGTTTAAAAAGAATTAAATCAAAGTTTAATTTTATTTTCTGAGTATATGTTATATTTAAGAAACACCCTCTATTCGCCGCAAGTAGAAATCGTAACTTCATTCAAACGTAAAAAAAATCGGGTTCGCAGTTCGTCATCAGGTGGCGCGCTCAACATCTGTAGTTGCGCGAGCCTGCCGCGCGCAACAAAATCTGTTGCGCGTAACATCCACGCGCAACTAATTCTGTTTCGCGCGACAACTGTGCTACGAATGTCTCGAATTTTTTTTTAAAAAATTCTGTATTATTACGCCCCCAAGTGTGAAGATTTTTTCGTGATGTTCGAAAAAATTTGAACGCTTAAAACGATTTATTATTTCTAAATTACCCCCCCCCCCAAGTGTTATGTATTTTACCGTGTTATTCGGTAAAATGCATAACACTTAGAATCATTCACTTGAATGCTAATTAAAATTTGTTGTATGAGTGAACGAGTTTATCCAGATTTCATATGTAATATTTCTTAAGTCGATCAATGTTTATTAATTGACGAATTTCATCTCCTCCGATATCCATGAATTTGACGGCTCCTCCTTATAGTATTTTAATAACGAGGTAGGGACCTATCCAATTAGGTTTGAATTTCCCTCTTGGATTGGTTGGTGAACCCCTAACCTCCTTTAGTACAAAGTCACCTTCTTTTATATTTCTAGGTTTGACTCTTTTATTGAAATGACGCGCAATGCGCCTTTGGTAGACTTGTACATGATGTAAAGCTCTTAATCGTCGTTCATCGAGGAATAAAATCTCTTCATACCTCGCTCTTACCCATTCAGCTTCCGGTAGCTTACTTTCAAGTACGATGCGTTTGGATGGTATTTCCAGCTCGACTGGTTGAAATTCGTCTATTCCGCAAACTAAGGAGTATGGAGTTACTCCTATTGATGTTCGTATAGACGTTCTATAACCCCATAATGCAAAGTGTAGGTAATTCGGCCGGTCTTTATAATTTTCTGCCATTTTCTTAAAGATGACTGTTATATTTTTATTTGTCGACTCTACAGCTCCATTCATTTGAGGTCTGTATGGGGATGAGTGATGATGTATTCCTTTATAACGAGTTAAGAGGGTCTTGACTTCAGCTTTGAATTGAGATCCCTGATCACTAATTAGTTCATGTGGAACTCTATATCTACAAAATATGTTTCGTTTGATAAACTTTGCGACATGTTTAGAAGTGATATTCACGTAAGAAGCAGCCTCAATCCACTTAGTTAAGTAGTCGATTGCTACTAATACGTACTCGTTCCCTCCTGCTCCTATTGGAGAGATTTTTCCAATTATGTAAATTCCCCAAGTTAAAAAAGGCCAAGGGGAAGTGAGATTGTATAGTTTGGATGGTGGAAGGTGTTGTAAATTAGGGAACATTTGGCACTCTGGACATTTTTTAACGTATTGTATGCAATCATGTTCCATAGTGGACCAATAGTACCCTTGTCGTGAAATTATTTTGGAAAGCATTTTATCATTCATGTGAGGTCCATAAACACCTTTGTGAGTATTTTCCATAAGGCGTGTGGCTTCCGATAGGTCTATACACAATAAACTTTGACCATTAGGTCCTTTTTTGCATAATTGACCATTTATAGACCATATTGGGTTGCAAGTGTTTGTAAGGCTCGTTTGTTTTTCGATGAAGTATTTTCGGGATATGTGCCATGGGTAATATATTGGAGGATATGATTATACCAGGGAGTGTCTTCTTTGATGTCATTTATTTCCTCTATTGCGTTGCAATATGCTGGTTCTTCTCTTCTATCAACGCATAATGGCATCATATTTAAGTGATCTGGAATGTTGATCATTGAGGCCAATTTTGCTAGCGCATCGGCAAATTGTTTGTCATCCCTTGGGAGATATTTAAAATCAATATGTTTAGAATGCTCGATGAGTTGCTCTAGGTGTGCTTGGTATAATTTCATTGTGGAGTTCTTTATTTTGCATTTTTTTTAGTATATGATTTATAATCAAACTGGAGTCTCCATATACCTCTAATTTTTGCACACCTATGCTAGCTGCTGCTTCTAATCCAATAATGCACGTTTCACATTCTGCGGCATTATTAGTAACCTTAAAGTATAGTTTAACAGAGATTGGAGTATGTGCTCCCTCTGGACTTATGAGTAACACTCCTACGCCACATCCTTTTTGATTGGACGCACTGTCAAAGTATAGTACCCATTTGTCATCTTATGTCATGAGAGTCTCTTCATCCGGAAGATGAGTAGTTTCTACCCAACTTGTTTGAATTGGATGTTGTGCCAGAATGTTAGAAATTACTTTTCCATTAATTTATTTTTCAGGAATATATTTTAACTCAAATTTGGCCAACATCACCAACCACTTAGATATCCTTCCTTGTATGGGTGGTTGTTCAAACAAATATTTTATCGAATTTTGTTCAGAAATCACATGAGTAGTGTGTGGTAACATATAATGTCGTAATTTTTTGGTTGCCCTCACTAATGTTAGGCTTGTCTTTTCTAAGGTGCTATATTT
Organism: Chenopodium album; assembly: GCF_948465745.1. Classification (NCBI taxonomy): domain Eukaryota; kingdom Viridiplantae; phylum Streptophyta; class Magnoliopsida; order Caryophyllales; family Amaranthaceae; genus Chenopodium; species Chenopodium album. Next base: position 32,500,095 of record NC_137834.1, read on the forward strand.
TGTTTCATACTGGATGAATTTTTAACTTATGTAATATATTGCACGCTCGACTTTTTCTACCTCTTGTGCTAACATGGCACCTGTGGCTGTGTCTGCAACTGTAATGTATATCCTAAGAGGTAGTTTGGGTACTGGTGGTGCTAAAATTGGTGGACTTTTGAGATAATATTTGATTTTCTCAAAGGCCTTTTGGCATTGATCGTTCCATTCATGTTTCTCCTTTTTTTCAATTTTTTAAATATTGGCTCACAAGTCATAGTCAATTTGTTGATTAATCGACTAATGTATTGTAGTTTGCCAAGAAATCCCCTAATTTCTTTTTTTGTTTAAGGGGGAGGCATGTCAACAATTGCCTTTATTTTAGAGGGATCGATCTCGATTCCACGTGTGCTTACTACGTATCCGAGTAACTTGCTAGAAGTTACCTCGAAGGCGCATTTTTGTGGATTCAATCGCATTTTGTATTCTTTTATGCGAGTGAAAAATTTGCGTAAAGTTTTTATATTTCCCATTCTATCTTTGAACTTCACGATCATATCATCCACATACAGTGCTATTTTTTTATGCATAATATCATGCAAGAGAGTCGTAGCCGTTTTTTGTTACGTAGCTCTTGCATTTTTTAAACCGAATGGCGTGACTGTGTAGCAATACGTACCCCAAGGGAGAATAAAGCATGTCTTTTCTTCGTCTTCTTTTTCCATTAAAATTTGGTTGTAACCTGCGTATCCATCCATAAAGGATAACATCGCATGTTCAGCCGTGTTCTCTACCAATATATCAATATGTGGTAGAGGAAAATCGTCTTTAGGGATAGCTTTATTAAGGTCCCTAAAGTTGACACACATGCGAACTCGTCCATCCTTTTTAGGGACTGGGACGATGTTCGCTACCCATTCTGGGTAATTACATCCGCGAATAAAACCTGCATCTAACTGTTTTTGTACTTCTTCTTTTACTTTTAATGCGAAATCAGGTTTCATTCGTCGAAGTTTTTGTTTTACTTGTTTAGAGGTAGGGTTCAAGGGAATGGTATGTTCCGCAATTTCCCTATCTATTCCAGGCATGTCCTTGTATGACCAAGCAAACACATCTTCGAATTCTTTGAGCGCTGATATGAGGGTCGATCGCTCTTCTGGATTTAGAGTTAAGCCAATTTTGACATCTTTTTTATTTTTCGTTAGTTCCTATAATAACTATTTCAGTTTCTTCAACGATAGGGTTCTTTTGTTCTCGTTCATTCATTAGTTCAACCAATTTATTAATGTTATCATCTTCATTAGATTGACTGTTATAGCATTCGAAAGATTCAAAAGAAGGCATATACTCGGAAATAGAGCACATATTATTAAAATCAAAAGAGAATACATCAAGAGAAGAATCCTTTTTGGGATCTTCGTCCTTAGAACTAGAAAATAAAGACTTAGTAATGGCCACAAGGCCTAGATTTTTAGCTTCCCTAGAGTCTATAATAGATTCATCGTCCGATTCTTCAAACATCTTCCCTTCGCATGTGACGATTTTCAACTTATCGCCTTTGTGATTGGTCCATTTGAAAGATTTCCTCCATCCATGCTCAAAAGTTTCATTTGAAAGGGTGATCAACGAGGTTGGGTCAAAAGCTTCATCTTGAATGGCGTTTTGATTGGTCATTGTGGCGACATGATTTTGCTCTATTCCAAATAGCAAGTTAAATGCTTGCCCATCATAGAACCCTAGAGTTGGGTGTTTTGATTTAACGATACTAAGATCGTCATCCAAGAAGTAAAAATCATGAAATATTTCAAATCCAGGCTTCTTGATTCCTTCCAGAACTAAGGGTTCTAGAAAGTCGTAGTATGTGTAATCTTCTCCCTGCCTAATGAATTTCCCATTAATGGTTTGTTGATAGGATAGGAGTAAAGTGATTATCCCTTTCTTATTATTGTCTCTACGTGCTTTGTTTTTTGCATCGTGAGACTCCAATTCTCCTTTGGTTGGTTTATATCCCAATCCAAAGGAGAAGCTTTTCTTTGGAATAGAAAGTAGGAGAGATTTCTTCATTCCTATTCCCAAAGGCATCCCAGGAAAGTAACTATTCTTAAGTAAGATGTTGTTTACTATCCGAGTGGAATATAGATCAAGCTTGAATGGTTCTTCAAAGTCTTCTTCCGATCCATTTCAATTGTGTAGATTGGCTCCGTGGCGAATCCCCACATGTCCTCTTCATCATTATCATGGTTTATTTCTAAGAGTGATTGATCATTTATTGCTATTTTGAGTGGAGAAGCATGTATAGTCATAGGAAGCCCTTAATAGTTCAACCTAATCATTAGATGAAGTGAGGATGATATTGCACCAAGCTCATGTATCCAAGGAAGTCCAAGTAAAAGGTTGAATGTAGGTTTTATGTCCATAAAATGGAATTCAACCATCTATTGAATTGGGCTTGTTGTAATTGGTAGCTTAACAGTTCCACACACCGATCTTCTCAAATTTTCATAGGCCTTAATGCTTTGTGTTGTTGATTGAAAATCTTCTTCTGGATTTAGGCCTAAGTATTTTTCTGTTTGTAATGGGAATACGTTTACATCTTACCCATTGTCTACCAAAGTTAGAGGGATATTGTATCCCTTGCATCCCACAGTTAAGTATAATGCATTTTTGTGGGTATCGTCCCACAGTTAAGTATAATGGGAATACTTTTGAAGGAAAATCATCATTAGTGAAAATGATTGATTTGTCGGATTTCTCGCTAGTAAGCAAGCTAACGAGATCCTGAGGGGTTATGTCTGTGCTTACAGACAATGTCGTTAGAGCGTTCATGAGAGAATTCCTAAATTCTTTAGAAGTACTTAGGAGTTCCCAAATGCTAACATTCGCCTTGGATTGGCGAAGTTGTTTGACCAATAGATCTTCCACCTCAAGTGGAGGTGGTATTAGATTTTGTACTTGACCTTGTGTTTGATTTTGTGTGGTCGAAGATCCATTTTGTTGTGGTGCTTTGTAGACTCGCCCAGAACGAGTTAAATGATCTATCTCATTTGGGTTACTTGTAGGACTCACAAACCAACTTTCTTCTGGAGGCTTTGGATGTGCCTCTGTTTCAAGATGTTCCGTGAGTTATGCTTAATGCCATTGTTCATCCAAGGAGAGATTCGATAAATCTTGCGACTTCCCCAAGAAATGATCCCAATCAAGCGCTCCATTTGTTTCATTTTGTAAACAAGATGGAGGTGGGACAGAGGCATACTTAGAGACATATAAGTCTTGAAAGTCGTCGTCCCATAGTCAACATACTTCGTTAGTTTCCCTTATGAGTATTGAGGATAGAGGTTCTCCTATAGGTGTGATATAGTCCAAAGGATTGAACAAATCACTTCGCATATGGTCCTCATCTATGTGAAACACCCCTAAGGGGGATGCATTATTGTTAGGTTTAGGCGTGGGAATTCTCCCATCGTCTACTAAATCTTGTATTTTGTGCTTTAAGACATGGCAACGTTTAGTATCATGTCCAACGCCTCTATGATAAGCACAATATGCATTACCATCCCATTGAGGTAATCTTCTTTCTAGTGGAGTGGGTGGTATTGGCCCTGTTGGCGCAAGTAAGCCTTTTTCATTTAATTTTTCAAACAATTCTTTATAGCTTACAGGAAATGGAGTAAATTTCTTTCTTTTGTCCTTCTTTTTCTAGGATCATCATATCGATTTGTGTTATTATATTGTGTGAAAGTCGCAAATACGTCAATAAAGGATGATGCATTATCATTCCCCTTCTTGTAGTTATTCTTAGGTTGATGATGATGATGAGGTTGACAAGGGAAAACTAGGTTGTTATCTAATCTTCCCTCGGTCAAACTAAATTTATAAACACTTAACAAACCTAAATACGAATATAGAGGTAAGTCAAGGGTCGAACCCAAAGGAACGGGAATGTTCGAGCACTTTCAATTATTGCGCCTAAGCTAGGTCGAAGACGAAGGTAAGAGAGAATAAAAACAACTAACAAAACAAGTAACCAAGGAAATAAAACACTAAGAACGGGGATCAACAAGTAATCATGTCAATTGCAACAACTTGGGAAGAGCATGCCAATCAAAGGTTGTGAAGACTAATGATAAGAGCAATCAATTGGAATCAAAGAGCTATCTTCTTATTGTTGAGCTAGGGTTCACTATGAATAACAAATCAAGAGAATCACAATCAAAACCAATCGATAATTGCAATTCCTAAATCAATTGTTCGTGTCATTAGCAATTACAATGCAATCTAGCATAATTCTCAAGGCCTAATCGAATTACACAAATGAAAACCTTCATTAATCACTTTAATATCAACAATCAATCAACACAATTTCCAAATTAATCACAATTAATCAATCATACAAGTTTCACCCAATTCATAGCCAACAACTACTCAAATATCATCATGTATCAACAATCAACTAAAGGAATTAAGAATCAACAATACATTAAGAACAATTACACTAATTAAGCATCAAACATCAACATTAAACCAAACAAACATGAAATTAAACAAAGCAATACGGTGAGATAGAGTTAAGAATGCTCATTGATAATAGAGAAGATCTTCAACACAATTGTCACCCTTGTACCTTCAATCTCTCAATCACCATTGAAATCCTTCACTTTCTCTCTCTAAAACTACTCCTAATCTGGAGAGCGGAACTCCTAATCTAAGCTAATCCACCTTATAGGAGAGAGAAACTATCCTAAACTAAAGTATTTCATGAATGAAGAATAAAGAAGGTCGTACACTATATACAAAAAAGGAGGAAATAAATGAAATCGCAAGTAAAACCCAGAAATTTGCGCCCGCAGTGAAATCAGCCGCACCAGAGGGGCTAGGCCTGCGCCCAGCCCTCTCGAAGTTCCTGGTCGAAAATGGGCAGAAATAGGTTGCAGCAGCCACGCGCCCGCGGGTACTGTAGCCCGCGCCCGTTGCAGATTTGCAGGGTCAACTTTGGAAGGCTGTAACTCACAATATATGAATTGTATGAAGGCGTGCAACATATCATTGGAAATATCTTTATTTCTAGTTTCCAACCCAACTTGAATCACCTCAATCCGATTTGTAGAACTCGAGATATGGCTGAAACAATGCACAAATGTCCTTTTTGATACTTTGCAAACCTTTGTTTTCCTTTGTTTCTAACTCAAATTCATTTCAGAAAAATGCATATTGATCCTAGTGGATGTTATTTTCAATTCCCATGCATATAGCCCGCGACGTACCTACAAAACAAGACAAAGAAACAGAGAAGCGAGAGAAATAGCCGTGAAATGGATAAAATGATAAGAAAACCATTAAAAGCACGCATTTCTCTAAACTAACACAAAAACACGCAAATTGAGCATTATTTTCTAAAAACAAGACATAAACGACTAAAAACAAGCATAGAAATATAACAAAAACATACCTTAAAGGTGCCATAAATGACATGGATCAAAGGTTTGTTTGCTTTTTCTTTAGCAAGATCATCTTCAGTCCTAGTAGCCACAGAATAGACCTTTTGAAAAGTTTCTAAACCAAAGTAACGTAGATGTTTGTTGTACTTTTCAGGACAGTTGTCAATGAATTTTTGTACAAACTCGAGTTCAGGCGGCCTTTGGGCAAGGTAGGGCCGCCTTTTCTCGCCATCTACCATAGAAAGCAAGGAAACCTTCATCGTCGCCTTGCTTAAGCATCTCGAGTTCACGTAAAGTTGACTGAAACTCTACGTTACTCTCATATTGGGTAATGAAAGCCGAAACTACATTTTCCTATGTTGCCTTAAATTTCTGATCCAGCCCATAGTACCACTCTCTCGCGGTTGGGTCTAGGGATAAAGGGAAAGTCAAAGTATGTAGCTTAGGATCAACTCCCTTCATAGTGCCAGTAAAACACATTAAATGATTTTGTAGATTATTGGTCACCTTAAATATTGGCAAATCTGTAGCTATGAACTTTTCCGGTACAGCAAGTCCTGGGGGAGGAGCAAACTTTTCTGCGTCAAAGTAATTGTTCCCCATTATAGAACGAAGAACTAGCTTCTCCAACGACTTTTCTTTGATGGATAATTGTTCCATATTTTCTTGCGAGGCTAAGGTTTCAGCATTTTTCTTTTCAGCCTTTTCCATTTTCTTAATTCTTCTCTCCTTGGCCTCTTGAGCCTTTTCCTCTCTCAGATGAATAATTTGTTTTTGAAGTTCTTCAATGGTTGGCATTGTTGTTGGACTAGGATTGGTTGTCGAAGAAAAGTGGTTTGAAAGGGGTAGATCCTTTTGTGGTAAACGTAGAATGCAAGTGCCTAGGAGTCCTCTTTCCCAAGCTTGGAAACCGGACCTAAAAGAGTACGAAAGGATAAGTAAATCGATACGCTTGTTTAAAAAGGGAGGAAAAAAAAAAGAAAGGACGCAAAATATATTCAAACGGATAACATCGCTGTTAACAATTCTTCAATGAAGATATCGTTCGGACGAGTCAATCTGTTTTTTGAGAAATCAAAATTGACTCGTTAAGTGGGCACGCGAAAGAAACTCAGTTGCGCGAGGCTATCGCGTAAAACGGAATCTCTTGTGCTGGGAGGGGTCGCGTAACTCACTGAGTTGCGCGTGCCAACTGCTCGTAGGATTTTTTTTTTTTAATTCGAGCGTTTTTTTTTATGTGAATTTTTTTTTTGCTATCCTTTGAATATGACTCTAAATCACAAAAACACAACTTCGTAATTGGGAAACTAGACCAAACTAAAAAGAAAGAAAAAGACTATCCTAACACGTTGCATATAGTCACATAATCACATAAGCATGCCATAAGTCAAGATTCACGCAATGCCATTCTGAGGTCAAAAATTGCTTGGGTGTCCAAAGGTACCATATCTTAAGAAACGATGCACAAATCAATCACTCAACGTGTTGACTCATGGCATCATCCTCCCAACATTTTGTTGGCAATATGGGTGGGATGATTGTTATTGATTTTGGGATAGAATCCTAGTGTTGGCGACCCCTAGTCAATGAGCCAATCGCTAATGGTTTAAGTGTGCTATGCTTATGCATGATGCAATGTTGCTTGTTTGGTTTTTACTCTTGTGCAAAAGGAAGATATTATGCGTTCAAGTCTCGCTCTCTAACTAGAGATTATCCAAGTTAATTCTCGTTACAATCCATACGCAACCTACTGTTGGAAACCATGGACAATAACTACGAATTAATCATATAACCTCTAAGTCCCTAGTGGAGTCGCCATTGTAAGGAAGGGGTTCCCATCGTAAGGGGTCCTCTCCTTAAATTCCCATGGCCCTTTAAAGCCTAGGACTTTACACTTGTTAGGGTGTAGTCACTACACCAAAAACTAGATTAGAGATTGCAAAGTATAGAACGATTACAAAAGGTAGGTGTTCTACAGAAGAATATAGAACGTGTTTGTATAAGAGACGTTCTGTATATTAATACATATAGAATGGTTAACATAGTTAACCGTTCTCTATTTCTTTTTACTCAAATATTTAAAAATATATTTAATTATTACAGATGATATAGAACGGTCATCTAGACAACCGTTTTTATTGTATTAATTAATTGTTTTTTTTTAAATTAGGAGGGAAAAAATTTAGGAGTAATAATTTACCCGAATTCATTTTCACTTTTACATTCATGTTGAATACCTTTAAAAAAATAAAGTACTGTATTGTTAACCCTAGCACGATTGCCGCTCCATCCTCTTTCTTTACTCTTAACTTTTCAACCGTCGCTCTATTCTTTCACTCTCATCCCTCCCATAGATTTCCTTTTCTCTCTAGATCAAGTTTAGAGTTCCTTCCTCCATTAATTTGATCCTAACTGATTTGTCATTAATAAAGAAAGAGAAGCTTTAACCTTAGAGATGCTTGACAACAACGAGCCAAGATTTATAATTATAAGCTTTTCCTTTTGAATAATTTCAAAGCTATATCAAAAAAACGAAGTCAATAAGATCCAATAATTTCAAGGTAAATCATTCTTCTTTTATTTCGTTTAATTTAGTTTCAATTTAGTTTGCAGGTCTTGTTATTATCGATGTATTCCATATCTTATGATGGCGATTTTTATTGTTTGATTTTCCTTGATTCTTAATTAGATCTTAATTTTGATGCTATTTTGAAAATATATTCCTCATAATCTTAGAGTTATAAATTTTTCTTTCATTTATTTTTTTCATTCTCTGTTGTTCGATTTGGAAGAATTTTTTAATAGTCTAGGAGATTTGTTTAATTGCAGGACATGCATGTCTTGTGAATTCGAAATTTACATGTAAATTTCATGTTAACGCAGATTATTTATAAAGAATATCATGTATTGCATACAAGTATATGATTTGTTGTCGGTCGATCAGCATCATTGAAAGAAAAAGAGATCCTTTGTAGCAAATTTTTTTTATTTGATATCTTGTTATTCCTTTTTCATTTTCAATTGAGTTGTATGAAAATATTATCAATTTTAACAATAAGTTTTGATTACTTTGGTGGCTGTTATTTTCATTTGACTTCTACGTATTTACTTTGAGTAAGTTTTTCAATTTGCAATTAGCTGCCTAATATATCTCGCAAATGAATTTTTTTTTTAAAAAAAACATTTTAATAAAAAAAGGAGGAATAGAGAACTGTTGGCATACCAAACCGTTCTCTTTGGTATAGAAAAAAGAAACGGTTAAGTATTATGACCGTTGTTTTTTCCTTCATATTTTCTAATTTTAGGCTTGGAATAGAGGACGGTGATCATACAAAACCGTTCTCTATAATTGAGTATACAAAACGCCTATTCAAACTGTTCTTTATACTTTATACATCGCTTAGTAGAAGAATGGTCCTGAGACGTTCTATAAAGCCTATTTAAACCGTTATCTAAATAATTTTTTGTAGTAGTGAGTAGGATTTGAATTCCTGACTGTTTGGGGACCTTGAATTAGAATTGATTCTATCATTACGCTTTTTTGTAAGAAACAAGTAGGGAGTCGCCAATGAGTTTTAGGAAAAACTCATAAACCTCATTCATGCCTTTCTTCCATGTGGAGTTCATGGAATAATTAGCACGAATCATAAGTTTACTCTTGCCCAAATTGGTCTATAAACCATAAATGAGTTCGGGAGCGAGGGTACTAAAATAACGTTCCCTTTAGAGGGGAATCGTTATCCTAGCCCTAGTGCGGCCTCTACTAGCTCCTCCTTTTTTACAATTTCATCACCAAACAATACATGCAACGCGATAACTAAAACTATGTTAGTTGATTTAATTTACACATTTTAATTCACGTAGGAATTACATCGTAATGTTGTTATTCTTATTTAATCAAATTCGTGAAAAGCACAAGAAAATAAACAATATTCGCCTTGGCTTAAGTGATCAACCAACAATTATTTAATTCAATTCTAATCTTTATTTAACACAAGATACTATCTGGAATTGATTAATTAATTATTTTAAAGGTGATCAAACAACACTAATTAATTAATTAAGGTTCTTTTAAACAAGAAAATAAATGTGATTTAACTAAGTACTCGGGAATTTACCACTTCTCTTTGCTAAATCTCTGTTTAGAATACTTATGGACTCTTTCTTGTTGGGGAACCTCCACCGCAGTAACAAAATATCAAAAGGGGTGAGTGTTTAGGACAAGAGGGGCTAGGTTGCACAAGTTCACAAGTATTTTGCAAGAGTTTTTGGGTTATTTTCATTGTCTGTTTAAGCCTCAGTTTAAGCTCTTTTTATAGCTAATGATTAGGTTTAGGGTTACGAGCATTCTGCCGCGGCAGGGTCCGAATGCTAGGGGCAAAAATGTCCAAGCATAGGTGGCTAGCAAGCGCACCAAGCCGAGCCTAGCATGGCTGGCTAGGTGCGTGCTAGCGCACCGTGCTAGCAGCCACGCACAGCAGCAGCTAGCAGCCGCGTGCACGTGGTGCGTGCAGCAGCTAGCTGCCACAAGCTAGGCGTGCTAGCAGCGCACGCACTAGCAGCCACGCACAGCAGCAAGCCCGCACCAAGTGCGTGGCTTGCGCGCACAGCAGCAGCCCGCATCTTGGTGCGGGGCTGGGCTTGGGCTGGGCTCGTGGCTGGGCCATAGGGCCGGTCACTATGGGGAAGCTTGAGGAATATGGGAGCCAGTGGGTAAGGACATGTGGCACAAGGAGAGTATTAAGTGGGGAGCAAGTATGGTCCCCTACTCTCCATGTGGTCCTCACCAACCCATTTCACATGGTAATGCCACTTGTATATTTATTATTAGTTTGCAATTTTAATTTAATTTAGCTATAAATTAATTTGTGGAATTTCATGATCCCACATTGATGGGATAGAAATTCCCACTCATACTTTCCTCTATTAATACCAACCTTGGGATTTGGGGTAAAGTGCTTGAGTGGGTGTTAGAAAGAGCATTCCATAATATGGGAAAAGCTCTTAAACTCCATTAACACTTGGGTTTTGGTCGGACCTTGCTAACTCCAAGGTAGCGGACCTAAAAAGTCGTGTTCGTCCTTTGTGGGTGGATATCGTTGGAGGCAAGGCATTTGCGGTGCTCAAGGCTTTCAAGTAAGAGCCCGTTTTTAGAGGGCGAAGCTCGCTTCAAGGGTATGATTCGTTCTTCCTTTTTCTTGTGTTTATTTATTTATGCTTTATGGTTTTATTAATTACGAGTGGTTCCTTGGGTCAGGGTTGTTTTCGCGGTGAGTTGGACTCACCAAACCCCAACAGCGGTATCAGAGCCCCGCTCGTTTATTTTTATAATCATGTTTTTCAAGGTCTATTTTGGATTATTTTTCTGGTTTAAGTTGCTAATTAGATTAGTAGCTCGGTTTTATTTATTTTAATCCCGTTTTTAATGTCGAATTTGGCCCAGAATCCAGATTTTCGCCCAAAAATAGTGAATTTTGGGTGGAAAAGGTGTTCTGGAAAGGTTTTTACCCCTTTGGGACTGTGATTTTAGCCAAATTCAGACCAGAAATGCTTTTTCGAGGGATTATTTCGTTTTTGACGAAAAATTTTAAGTCTTTTCTAACCTTGAAATTAATGGCATAACTTGATGATTATGTGGTTGATTATTTGCATTATTTTCAGCTTTTTAAAGTCCCCTTAAAGCACACATACTTGGTAGTATTTGATGCTTAAAGGTTGATTTATTTTCACATAATTGCAAACTAATTGCTTTTTAGTGTGAAAATTTTTGTTTTGAGGCTTCCTAAGTGTTAAAGATTCAATCTTTAGTTGTGATAAGTGATTGAAACTTTAAGAACCACTAAATTCCATGTTATTTTGTATTAAACTTTGTTGTTTTAATCTTTTTGAGTTGATTGGAAAATAAAGTTTCAATTTTTGTGATAGAAATTTGGTTATCCTCATGTTGGAAGATATAATTTTCAAGGATTCACAAAATTTAGATGTTGGAATTTTCATTTGAACATTAAAGTTCGTATTTTTCCAACTTCCCCTTACTTTCTCAAATTCTCAAGTTTAATTTTAATTGATTAAATTAAAAGTGAGAAATTGCCTCAACTTTGTTATTGCACCAAGCTAAACCAATTTAATTAAGAATGGTTCTTGGAATTATTTTGGTTATTTGCACTTTGAAATTTTATTAAGTTTGACTTGTTTAAAATTTTTATTTTTTTGCTCATTAAGTTAGTTCTAAAATTAATTTAGAATTAATTAATTATGTCTCGCGAAATGGAATCAAATCCCGAGGCCATGGCACGCAAAACGAGGCAAAGAACCACCCTTGGCTAGCCAGGCTGCATAGCAGCCCGCATGTGGCTGCCAAGGTGGCTGCCCCGCCTTGCGTAGGGCCACACGCGCGGCAGTAGCACACGGCCGCAGCAGCCATGCACCAGCAGCCATGGCTATGCGTGCGCGTGCGTGCGGCAGTGGCAGCAGCCCATGGCTGCTTTCCGTGGGCCGTGTGTGCGGAGTTTTTTGTGTGTGCATATGCTTGATGCGGTGAGGTGAATAGCCGTAGTATGCTTGGTTTGCATGAGCCGCGATTATTCGAGTTTCCTTGGCAAAACGCTTAAAGCGAAAGCCACTTGAAATGCGGATGGCTTAATATTGCTTATTTTGTCGTTTTATTTATTTTAATTAATTTTGTTAATTTTAATTAAAATTTTGGGAGGCTAGGCCTCGTTTTGAGCGGCATTGGCAAAATTTTATTTTGACAAGTTTGGGTGCTACCGACTTAATTAATTGGATTAATTAAGGGAAATGCGGAATTTAGTGGGAGCTTCAATTAATTAATAACGTCAAATTACATAATCGGTTAAACAACTTTGACTTGTTTTAATTAGGCGTGTTAATCGGATTAACCACCTAGATTAGTTACTAGTGCGCGCGTTGTTTAAATGCATTTTACTTGTTTGATATTGTAAATTTGATGGGTCATTCACAAATAGTGAATGGATGAATGGGATATATATTCTCTCTCACAGGTTTTATGAAATGGCAACTAGTGGGACCCGATTAGGATAGAAAATACGGACTACGTGCCGTTATGTATTTTTGTAAATCTAAATACGGTCTACGCACCGTTAAGTATTTTTGTACCTTAATATTTATATTATTCCTAGTCGTAGACACTAGTATTTGCATAGTTTGGTTAAGTCTTGAAGACGGCGTATCTTCGAAGACAAAGCCTTGAATTGCAAATGAAGACCTTTTGAAGATTTGAAGAATTCAAGGGGTCATGCTAGTTGCCAATATGCATCTATAATTTCTCTTTATATTTTATGCTTGTATACATGTGAATTATTCGTTAGATGCATGTTTAGGTTTTCTTTATGTTGCGATGATTAGTTAAGTTCACTTAAATCAACCAACATAGAAATCCTAGGTCCCTAATAATATTGAGTCAAACTTGCCTTTCCAAAACAACACTTACCAACCAAACGAGGGTGATGGTAGGCTACGCCAAAGCGAGGTGCCATCACTTCTCCAAGGCTCATAAGGCACACCGGGTGTGCACGTTGGTTTTGGTTTAACTCATCAGTATGAGTGAGGAGTCCTCACATATCGTGGCAAAAGAGATACATCATCAAAGATGCATTAGAAGCGACGATTGTCTAACAAAGAGTGGCTTAGAGCCATTAGCAAGGCAATTCTTACCCTAGAGGATTGAGTGTTAAGACAAGCCAAAGCATGCTTAACCACTCTTTGTTTCTTCGGATCTTGGAATCGCCTTATTTTAACAAAATAAGGACAATTTTACGTGTAAATAAGACGTTAAATAAGTATTGAAAATTTGCATGAATAAAATTCAATCTTATTTAAGTAATTTTGAATGGTTTTTCATTAAAATTCTTTCAATTGTAGAATCATGTCTTCAACCTCAAACAACCAGTTTTCATTACGCTCAATTCTCGACAAGGAGAAGTTGAGTGGTACCAATTTCCTTGATTGGCAAAGGAATTTGCGCATCGTTCTTATGCAAGAACAGAAAGAGTATGTCCTTGATGAGGAAATGCCCGAGGCTCCTAATGAGGAGGTAACTCAAGCAGCCGTTAACCAATGGCAAGTAGCCGATCGAGATGTCAAGTGCGTAATGCTAGCCACTATATCTCCTGAACTTCAGAAAACCTTCTTCGAGAAGGAATCGGCCTATAAGATCATTTCTGAGTTACAAAATATGTTTCAAGAACAGGCTCGAACTGAAAGGTTTGAAACCCACAGGCAGATCCTTGAGACTAAGCTCAAGAAAGGAGAGCTAGTCAGCCCACATGTGCTCAAAATGATCGTATTATTTGAGAACATGGGAAGGCTTGATGCGGGGTATTCAACTGAAATGGCTATTGACATCATTCTCCATTCCCTTCACAAAGGCTATGACCAGTTCAAGATGAACTACAACGTGCATAGCATAGAGAAAACCCTCACCGAGCTTCATGGGATGTTGAAGCAAGCTGAGCAGACGCTCAAGGATGAGGGAAGGCATGATATGCTAATGATTAAGAAAGGCAAGCCATTCAAAAGGGCGGGCAAAAAGAAGAAGGGCTTCAAGGGGAAAGGTAAGAAGAACTTTCCGCCTAAGCCGAAAGCTACAAAAGACAATAAGGAGAAAAAGGTAGCATCTTCTAAGTCTGATTCCGAATGCTTCTATTGTAATAAGAAGGGACATTGGAAGAGAGACTGCCTCAAATTCAAGGAAGATAAGAAGAACGGAACCGTTGCTTCTACATCAGGTATTTACGTTATAGACTTTAACTTCACTAGCTCGGCTTCATGGGTATTAGATACTGGATGTGGCTCACACCTTTGTTCCGATTCACAGGCACTAAGGAACACTAGGAGGCTAGTGAAGGGAGAGATCGAGCTCCGGGTAGGAAATGGAGCAAGGATTGGTTCTATATCCGTAGGATCTCTTAGTTTGTCTTTGCCCACGGGGCTAGTTTTGGAACTTGACAATGTTTATTGTGTTCCCAACATTACCAAAAACATCATTTCAATTTCGGCGTTGGACCCCAAAGGTTTTGAATTTCGAGTTAAGGACAAATCATGTTCATTTTATCTCGATAATGTTTTATATGGTACGACACATTCAGAAAATGGTCTTTATGTGTTATCTCTAGACAAAGAAATTTATAACGTTAATAATCCTGCAAAGAAAGCTAAAACTACACCGTCTAGTCAAAATTACTTGTGGCATTGTTGTCTTGGCCACACTAACATCAAACGCATCAAGAAGCTTCTTCAAGAAGGTATTCTTGACTCATTTGATTTAGAATCCTTTGAGAATTGCGAAGGATGTTTATTAGGCAAGATGATAAAGCAACCATTTTCCAAGTTGGGAGAAAGGGCCGGTGACTTGTTGGGACTAATACACACCGATGTATGTGGGCCAATGAGTACACCCGCAAGGAGTGGTTATCGGTATTTCATAACCTTCACGGACGACTATAGTAGATATGGTTATGTCTATCTAATGTCGCACAAATCTGAATCGTTTGATAAATTCAAGGAATTTCAAAATGAAGTTGAAAATTAACTCGGCAAGAAAATCAAAGCGCTTCGATCGGATCGAGGTGGCGAATATTTGAGCCAAGAATTCGATGACCATCTGAAAGAACATGGAATACTTTCAGAGTTGACACCTCCGGGAACTCCTCAATGGAATGGAGTATCTGAAAGGAGGAATCGAACCCTGTTAGACATGGTCCGATCGACTATGGGTCTTAGTGAACTTCCAATCTCTTTATGGTGACATGCACTTTTAACTGCGGCACTTACACTGAATCGTGCTCCGTCAAAGGCAGTGGAAAAGACTCCATATGAATTATGGACAAATAAACCTCCAAGGTTGTCTTTTCTCAAGATTTGGGGATGCGAAGCATATGTCAAGAAACTCATTTCTGACAAACTTCATCCGAAATCTGACAAGGTTTACTTTGTGGGTTATCCAAAAGAAACCAAAGGGTATTACTTCTACAACAAATCCGAGAACAAAGTGTTTGTTACTCGTGATGGTGTCTTTTTGGAGAAAGAGCATCTCTCCAAAATGACAAGTGGGAGGAAAATCAAACTCGACGAAGTTCGAGAGGACGAGCAACAAGGACAAGTTGACAATCAAAGTGTTCACGAAGCATCTGTTGACATTGGTCAAAGTCATAATATGCAAAGTCAAACCGACAATGCAAATGCTCAGTCCATTACCCTACGTAGGTCAACTCGGCCAAGATCTCAACCTGACAGATATCTCGGTGTTGTATTAACCGAAGATCAGGACATCCTAGTAGTGGATGGAGATGAACCGGCAACCTACAATCAAGCTATGACGAGCCCCGACTCTGCAAAATGGCAAGAGGCCAAGAAATCCGAAATGGACTCCATGTTTGAAAATCAAGTATTGGACTTTGCTGGATGAAAACCGACAAAGATGGAAATGTATTCATTTACAAAGCAAAGCTGGTAGCAAAAGGTTACAGGAAAATTCACGGCGTTGATAATGATGAAACCTTTTCTCCAGTAGCTATGCTTAAGTCCGTTCAAATTCTTCTAGCGATTGCTGCGTATTACAATTATGAAATATGGCAGATGGACGTCAAAACCTCCTTCCTCAATGGAATTTTGGAAGAAACTGTGTACATGACACAACCTGAAGGTTTTGTCGACCAGAACAATCCTAAGAAGGTATGCAAGCTGAAGAAGTCCATTTATGGATTAAAGCAAGCAAGCAGAAGTTGGAAACTGCGATTTGATGAAGCCATCAGTAAGTTTGGTTTTATCAAGAATCCAGATGAGTCTTGTGTTTACAAGAAGGTCAGTGGGAGTGACATTGCCTTCCTAGTCTTATATGTCGATGACATTTTGCTCATTGGAAATAGCATTCCGTTGTTAGAGTCTGTAAAGGCTTGGCTCGGGAAATGTTATTCAATGAAAGACTTGGGAGAGGCTCAGTACATACTAGGCATCAAGATCTATAGGGATAAATCAAAGAGGATGATTGGAATGAGTCAAAGTACTTACATCGATAAGGTACTAGCTCGATTCCAAATGAAAGGAGCCAAGAGGGGGCACCTACCCATGTCACATGGCATAACCTTAAGCAAGAAGCAGTGTCCAAAGACACCTGATGAGCGAGAAAGGATGAGTCGTATTCCATATGCTTCGCTTATTGGATCGATCATGTATGCCATGATATGTACTAGGCCGGATGTATCGTATGCCTTGAGTGCTACGAGCCGATACCAATCAGACCCAGGAGAGGCGCATTGGACTGCGACCAAGAATATTCTGACGTACCTGAAAAGGAACAAGGATAAATTCCTGGTCTATAGGGGTAAAGATGAATTGGTTGTTGAGGGATACACCGACGCAAGCTTCCAGACAGACAGAGACGACTCCAAGTCACAATCCGGATACATATTCTGTCTCAATGGAGGAGCGTTTAGTTGGAAGAGTGAAAAGCAAAGCACAACCGCAGATTCTACAACTAAAGCCGAGTACTTGGCAGCGTCTGAGGCAGCCAAGGAGGCAGTTTGGATTCACAAGTTCATTGATGAACTTGGTGTTGTACCCTCCATCAAGGGTCCAATAGACCTCCATTGTGACAACAATGGAGCTATTGCTCAGGCTAGAGAGCCACGAGAACATCAGAAGGTCAAACATGTCAAGAGGCGATTTCACATGATTCGAGAATAGAAGACAGAGGGTGAAATCAGAATTTGCAAAGTGGGAACGGATGACAATGTAGCCGATCCACTTACTAAACCCTTGTCTCAAGTGAAGCACAACAAACACATTGAGGAAATGGGAATCAAGCATGTCGCGAACTGGCTTTGACTTCCATATTATAGTGTTTTAATTAAATTTTGGACAATGTTAATGTAAAGCACTATGAAGAACCATTCAGTTTTTGGAGTAATTAAAATTTTTCATGCAATTTAATTCACTCCGTCTCTATTTAATTGTGGTTTAGAATTCAATAATGAGTCCATTCAATTTTAATAAATATTCAAAATAGGGTATCAAGTCAATGGCTTGGATAAAGAAACACCTATTAAGTGAACATTGAATATTTTAATCAAAAATTATCCCTAATCAAGGTCATATTTTCTGTGGACGATTAATGACCATTAGAGATTAGTGTGTAGTATGATTTATAGCACCGTTTCTTGTGCTATGAGGATATAAATCAATTGCACAGGTATTGGCTTAGAACCATACTGGATTGACCTATAAGAATACTTTAAGAGATTTAAAATCGTCATAAGTATTTTTCTCATTATTACTATCGGAACTCTTTTCCTTGACCATGAGTAGTGGGAGGTCTCTTTTTTGAGTACTAGTCCGCTTTGGTATCCGCCAAACGTCTGCCGTAACTGGGGATTATAACGACAGATATCGGGCGGCTAGGTCCTCTTATTAAGAGAAGCTACATTACAAGACTGCAAATGTCCCCCTACTAACAATAGGGAACATGTCTTGTTGTTACAAGGCCTCTCGAAGAGCGAGACTGCAAAAATGCATGGTCGTGCTTAGATGGATTTTAGAAATCATCTGCTTATTGACAGTCAAACTCGGATTTCGAGAAACACTTTTGGACGTAATAGAGATGACGAGTAATCTTACTCTGTAGTTCATGAACGGACAAGAAGAGACATAGGAAAGGGGCTATACACTAAATACACACTTGTCCAAAAGGACAAGTGGGAGATTGAAAGGAATGGTGTCCTTCGAACAAGTGTATTATTCAGATAGCGGGTTCAGAATTATTAGAAAGCTAATATATTCAGTAAGGTCAAGTGATAGGAATGCCTGGGTGGAGGCCGCTTCCGATCAGTAATATTAATATAATTAATATTACAGCTTATTCTTGACTTAACCCTTCGGGTCACACCCAAGCAAAATATACGAACCGACTCGACGAATTAATTCGGAAGAAATTAATTCGTCGCCCGAGTGTTAAATATTTATACGTCGCTAATACAGGCTTAGAGCGTCGAAACCGATCGTCGGAAGTCGAGTCAAAAATAATAAAAAGGCGAGACGCGCAAAATAATAATAAATCGACCATATTCCCAAAATACCCCTAGCATCCGAATGCCCCGAGCATCCGAATGCTAGGGGAAAAAATGTCCAAGCATAGGTGGCTAGCAAGCGCACCAAGCCGAGCCTAGCATGGCTGGCTAGGTGCGTGCTAGCACACCGTGCTACCAGCCACGCACAGCAGCAGCTAGCAGCCGCTTGCACGTGGTGCGTGCAGCAGCTAGCTGCCGCAAGCTAGGCGTGCTAGCAGCGCACGCACTAGCAGCCACGCACAGCAGCAAGCCCGCACCAAGTGCGTAGCTTGCGCGCATAGCAGCAGCCCGCATCTTGGTGCGGGGCTGGGCTCGTGGCTGGGCACATGGCTGGGCCATAGGGTCGGTCACTATGGGGAAGCTTGAGGAATATGGGAGCCAGTGGGTAAGGACATGTGGCACAAGGAGAGTATTAAGTGGGGAGCAAGTATGGTCCCCTACTCTCCATGTGGTCCTCACCAACCCATTTCACATGGTAAAGCCACTTGTAGATTTATTATTAGTTTGCAATTTTAATTTAATTTAGCTTTAAATTAATTTGTGGAATTTCATGATCCCACATTGATGGGATAGAAATTCCCACTCATACTTTCCTCTATAAAAACCAACCTTGGGATTTGGAGTAAAGTGCTTGAGTGGGAGTTAGAAAGAGCATTCCATATTTTGGGAAAAGCTCTTAAACTCCATTAACACTTGGGTTTTGGTCGGACCTTGCTAACTCCAAGGTAGCGGACCTAAAAATTCGTGGTCGTCCTTTGTGGGTGGATACCGTTGGAGGCACGGCATTTGCGGTGCTCAAGGCTTTCAAGTAAGAGCCCGTTTTGAGAGGGCGAAGCTCGCTTTAAGGGTATGATTCGTTCTTCCTATTTCTTGTGTTTATTTATTTATGCTTTATGGTTTTATGAATTACGAGTGGTTCCTTGGGTCGGGGTTGTTTCCGCGGTGAGTCGGACTCACCAAAACCCAACAGTGCTACCATGTGGGCTGCCACGTGGCACGCTCTTATTTGGCACGCTTCCCAAGCCTTTAGCGCGGCTAGGGTTTTACTTGTTACTTGAAGCATTTTCCCGTCTCGCTAAATCCTAAATTTTGGCTCGACATTTTATATTTGGTTCCGACGCTCGGTTTCGACGCTCCAAGCTCGAATTTAGACGTCTAAATATTAATTACTCGGTCGATTCATTAATTACTTCCGAAATAATTCGTCGCTTTGGCTCGTTAGTTGCTTAGGTGTGACCCAAAGGGTTATGTCAAGATTAAGCTGTAATATTTATTATGCATTAATATTACTGATCGGAAGACGCTTCCACCCAGGAAGTCCGATCACTTGACCTCACTGAAAAATTAACTTTCTAATAATTCCGAATCCCCTGTCGAAATAATACACTTGTTCGAAGGACACAATTCCTTTCATCACCAAACCCCAACATCACTCACTAATTAAGGATTGTTGGGTATCTAATTAGAAAATCAATCTCAATATTACTAGGACCTAGATTCATTATGTTGTGATTATTTAGTGAACTCTAGCGCATCATCAATCAACTTAAATAAAATCTAAAATGCATAATCTACTAATGTAATAAAACATGACATAGTATGGCCCCTTAGTCCAAAGAGAACTAGAAATGAAAAGCTCTCACTTGAATCATCATGGATCTACATCCACCTTGCTCCTTTGGGCCTTCACTTCATGGGCTTCTTTGGACTAACAATATTGAAAACCGACAAGCCACCCTGGTTGGCTAGCCAAAGCTAGCCACAGTGGTTGGCTGCTATGATAGCAACCACTGCTGCAAGGGCAACAACTTCCGTTAGGCTATAGGCCACCATGAGCGGCCAACCTTGGCTAGCCACGGTGGATGACTGCTTTGCAGCAGCCACTACCGTGCTATGGCATCAACAGCAACCCTGGCATGGCTGTGATAGCAGCTGTGCAACTCTTGCACACAGCTGTCCAGCCACCTCCCGGACCTCCTGCCCTCCCTCCCTCCCTCATGGACCACCACCTGGTCTGCAGCCGCCGTGGCTGCGCCACCCAGCCACGGCTGCCAACCTTAAAAATGATTTTTTTTTGTGTTTTAATTTAATTAAAATAACTTTGATTATAATTAAATTAAATCAGTCCATAATATAAAATTAAATCATCATTCAACTTTAAAATTAGAGATTATCATAAAATTAATCCCCATTTAATTCTAACTCTTAAAATTAAATCAATGATCATACACAAAACATTTTTATGTAAAATCAATCCGAATAAAATTATGAAACATAAAAAAATACGAATCAAATTAAAAATCAAACCTAAAATCATATTATAGGGCTATTAATTTTTGAAAAATTCAAAATCAGGGTTAGGGGTTTGAAAATTTCAACATTTTAGGGCTAGATTTCGGTCCTCTTCATGGCTTTTTGAGCATAATTAAATTGCATTTAATCAATTCCAAAAGTTTAATCACATTAAGTATAACAATTGAACCATAATTAAATTTTTTCTCCCTCTTAATTGATTATAAAATTAACATGGAATTCAAATTAATGGAATTAATATGATCAAAGGCAAATTAATACCACTGTAGGAGTTTATAGGTACTATTAAGCGGAAAATCATGAATCATATTCAATCAAGCACCTATTCCCAAGATCTCATGCATAACACACAAGACACATAATCATACCTTTGAAACGTGAATTCCACCTAGCAATTGATTGACAAACCAAGGAGAAAATAGAGCCCTAAGCATTACTCCTCTACTTATTCCACGAGTTTCAAACGAGTCGTCCACCAACACTAGATTGATCAAGTGCTTGAGGAAAACCGCGATCACCATCTTTTATGGACTAATTGACAACCACAAACCACCACTACCACGAACCACCACAACCGGCGCAAGAGAGGAGGAGAGAACCGTGCGATATAGATAGATTTGAGGGGCTTGGTCTCGTGTTTGGTAACTCGGGTTTTGATCTTACAAATCAATTGAATTGCTTACTACATGTAAACCCTAGGCACCAAGTCTACTTATAATAATATTTCAATTAGACTAGGGTTCAGGAAGCCCAAAACCCTCTCACCTTACTCCATATGGTCGGCCATTATAGAGGATGAGACCCATCATAGGCCTCGTCCTCTCGTTCTCGATCTAGGCCCTTTGTGTGACCTTATAGGATCTGTCTAATTGGGATTAGGGCTATTTTACTAGCCCATAGATCGTTAGTACCTCTAGCTATGATAAAATGATGACCCAAATGTCCAAAGTTAATTATATCCATAATTTGATCCATTTATATATCTAGTAATTGCACACGATTATGTGTACTTCAAATTACTTTATTTGTACTTCAAATTACTTCATTAACTTGGACATTTGGGTCATCATTTTATCATAAAATGAAATGAAACTAAACTAAAATAACAAATTAAGAAATAAAATCATGAAAAACCCATAAAAGTAATCGAAAAACTTAAATGAGTTATTAAGACGGAATATTGAAGAAAACTAAGAAAATTAATTGAAAATAAAGCATGAAAATATAGAAAAAGAAACTAAAAACTATTCTATTGAGCTCCATAAATGACGCTCATCAGTAGAACAAGTCAAAACATATATAATATGAAACACTTAACATTTGTAACAATAATACGATCCTCCATAATACAACTAAATCGATGATACATAATGAAAGCTATGCATTTAGTTGATAGTTATGTAAATTATTGACTTAATTGTTTACATAATAATACTTAATGAAACTATCTATACAATTGAAAGTAATTTGAAACAAATTTCAATAATTTTTTTTAAAAAAAAAAAAAAAACCTATATCTTACATGCTAATTCCAATAAATTATATTTCATAATACTATAAGTGCAAGCACAAAATATTTATATCTAATACAAATATATTTATTTAGTATTTCACTATTGGCATCCTAATTTGGATTAACAAAGCGGTGGGCGCGCATCGCGTGCGTGAAAAAACACTAGTTGAATAAAAGAGGAGAAAATAAATGGAGTGTAGAGGATTGTAATAAGTGAGTCACGTGAATATTATAAAAAAAAAACATATAAAATATAAAAAAAAATCCTGTTTTCCGATGAATTATTAGTTTTAGGGTACAATTTCAGTTTTTCGTTTTCATTTATGTTGTTATGTGTTTAGGGAAAAAATTACCCCAGCACATGGAACAATCTGTGGTGACACGTGGCTCAATCAGAAGGAAACATGTGTCACTATAGGAAGAAGCCACGTATGCAACCCTATTTAAGAGCACCTGAATAAGAGAGAAAAAGGGCCTCCTTACATCGAGAGGCCCAAATCCTGAGAAAGCCGCAAAGCGGCACTTCCAAATGACACGTCTCCCTACCTGGTTCCGCCGCTAATCAGAAAACGTCATTCTAGGGTACAAACCCTAAAATGCTCAGATACCCACCCCTATAAATACCCAAATCATTATGATGGAAGGTGTGGATTAAGACAGCATTTAATAGAGCACAAAAAAGCTCAACTTCTCTCTACTCTCTCTCTCTACCCTTTCCAATTTTAGGTTACTAACTTAAACGTCGGAGGCGAATATTTCGTCACCGGAATATTTGGGCTTGGCAGGTGTCCGAGTCTACTTGTCAGAAGAACGCGACCAGAGTCCGAGGGATTCACAAAATCACTCGAAACATCTGGCGTTGTATGTAGGGACTCTCGTCCATTATGGAAGTAGATGGTCATACACAAAAACGGGTCCTGCTCCTGGTGAGAACGGACATGAAGAGGATATAGCTGTAACAATCAATTATAGTGACCCTCTGATCGCCTCATTTCTTTAGGCCGAGTTACTACTGGTTCACTTAAGATTGCCTTTAGCAAGCTCCGAAAGGAGCTTTAGGGTAAGATGCCTTCTTCCTCTAGGCAGTTGTCTAGGAAGGGAGGAAAGGGCACTCAGAAGAAGACCCAAAGCAAGGCAACGAACGCCGAAGATGTTGAAAATACCCTTTTCAAACGGCCTGGAAGATCTCCTAGGGTACCACAGACAAATCTGTCTAGGTTCCTGGAGAAAACACAGTCACCTGGGGGGCAGGTAAGAAACCCTTGTAGGGAAGAGCCTGAGTCGTCTCGACACTAGAAAGACGCAAGGGAATACATTTGGCACAAACAACGGGAATGAGTAGCCTAATTGAACACTGCCTCTACTCCCACCATGCTAGAAGAATTCTCACACCCCTCTCTTTCCAAACATACCATCTCAGCCAAGACTAGCAGAAGCCAAGCTCACCATACTCAATATCCTATTCCAGTTGCTCAATTGTTTTAATATCAGATCCCCTAGAATCTTAATGCATTTTTTCCGCCTAACCCTCCTGTCTTCGGACAGTACGGGCAATATGGCCAGCCATTCTACCAAGCAGCTTACTTGGCCAGACCGTCTACACAGCTTCGGCCAATTGATTAGAGAATGCGTTTGTTAAATTATGGTGATAAGTACGTAGCCTCAGTTTTCTTAGGAATTTCTTAACTCCCCTCAACCAACAAATGTTTAGAGTGTACTTGTGTGCGCCTATGATGGTACAAGCAATCTAGAAGAGAACGTTACTTCTCATACAACATTCCCCCAAGGAAGACCAGCTTGAACCTAGCAACAATCGTACAAGGAAATTATAAAGGATTGCATTTTTACGTCTAGAGGTTCAATCAAGAAAAAGCCAAAATTCATAACTTGCCGGATGAAATGGCCTATTTAGAATTTCTCCGGGGGTTAAGGCATAATGGTTTGTAGTTTAATTTAGTCAAGAAAAAGATTCGGAGATACACAGGCGTACTGCGGGAGGCCAAAGCCTACATTGAGGCATCTAACTTTTGTTCGCTTACCAAAGCAGAAAAGCCGGCCAAAGGGGATGAGAAGAAGAAACCTTCTCAGCAAGACTCCGCTGAAAAGAAAAAAGAAGGAAACAAGTGGAAGGAAGTCTTGGTGGCTGCCACCCAGTAGCCAAAATCAAAGAAGGTCAAAACGTACGAATCGTTGTACGAGTTCAACAAGGATTGTTATTCAATCCTAATGGAAATCAAAGATAAATTTGAGTTCGAGAAACCGCAACTACTAAGAAGATCGGCCCAGTACCGCAACAAGAACAAATATTGTCATTACCACAAGGACATGGGACATGATACCGATGAATGCATTAACCTGAAGAGATTGCTAGATAAACTGGCCGAAAAGGGCGTGTTGAATTTGTACATATCGAAATCAAAATTCACGTACACTAAGATAGACAACAAATCCAAGAAGAAAAAGCAAGTTGACAAGGAAGATGATGAAAACAGCACTGACTCTGGTTTTGTGGCTGTTATATCATGCGGCTTTGCCGCAGGCGGCCCTACCATGAAGGGAATTAAGCAGGACGCTTGGAAGCTGGGGAATGTTATGCACGCTAAGGGGGTGAAGGACGAGCCTTTCCCGGAAGTGATGGTCTGCGAGGCAGACTGAGGCGAGATAAGAGCCCCTCACAATAACCCCATGGTATTCATTATGAAGGGGGCCAATATGAAGGCTGGTCGGGTGCTAGTTAATACGGACAACTCATTCGACATAATCAGCCTAGGATGTTTGAAAATTTAGAAGTTTCTAGAAGATGCCTTCCAGGTTATCCCCTATCCGCTTGCTGGGTTTGGTGGGAGTATAATACACCTAGTAAGACGAATTAATTTAATCGTCCATTTTTGAAAAAAAAGGGAGAAGGAAGGGACATGGTCTTCCGCTTCTTGGTAGTTGTAGAGCTTATAGGTTAAAATACCATTATCGACCGTCCGACTTTAACAGCAGCCAAAGCAGTAATCGTACCCCACTTAATGCTAATGAAGTTTGAGAGGACGGACGGAAAAATTGGTATCATTCATGGTAATAAAAAAATGGCTAATTGAAATTCAATCAATTAGCTATGAAGCCAACAGCTAAAGGACGACAACAATCGTCCGAGCCAAATTCCAAAGAAGGGTTACACCAAACACAAGACGTCGGCCAGAAGAACATCAAGAAAAAGCATGCATAGCAGCAAATGATCGTCAGCCGGCCAGAAGAGTTAAGGCCGCAACCGACTGGCAATCAAACGGACATAGTGCTTGATCCACATCAACCTGATCGAACAG
Source organism: Chenopodium album (assembly GCF_948465745.1). Lineage (NCBI taxonomy): Eukaryota > Viridiplantae > Streptophyta > Magnoliopsida > Caryophyllales > Amaranthaceae > Chenopodium > Chenopodium album. The sequence continues at coordinate 32,525,752 of NC_137834.1, forward strand.
TCAAGGTGGGCACTATGGCCATGGGCTTGATAGAAGACAACTCAATAAAGCTGTTAAGAGAATTCAAGGATGTTTTTGCACTTAAGGTTCATGAGATGTCGGACATAGATCAAAGTCTAGTCGTCCACAAGTTGGCAGTAAATCAATTGATGAAGCTTGTTTGACAAAAAAAGAGAAATCGTGGAAAAAAAAAGGAATCAGGCCACCGTAGCAGAAGTTAAGAAGCTGTTGGACACCGGTTTCATTCGACAATGCTACTACCCTGATTGGGTAGAAAATGTAGTTTTGGTGAAGAAGCCGAATGGAACATGGAGAATGTGCGTAGACAACACTGACCTTAACAAGGCGTTTCTTAAAGTTAGCATTCCGTTGCCTTAAATTAACCGAATGGTCAATTGAACGGCCCAACATGCCCTGATGAGCTTTAAGGATGCATACTCTAGATTTCACCAGATCCCCTTGTGGGAAGAAGAACAAAAGAAAACCGCATTAGTGAATGAGCAGGGTCTGTACTGCTATAAAGTAATGTCATTCGGCCTTAATAATGCCCCTGCCACTTTTTAGAGACTTGTCAATACTGTGTTTAGAGATCAAATCGGCCGGACCATGGAGGCATACATTGATGACATGATTGTCAAATAAAAGTTGTCGACCAACCATCTTAATGATCTTCGAGAAATGATCACCAAACTCAGGCAACATAAGATGATGTTAAATCCAAAGAAATGCGTCTTTGGTGTTAAGTCTGAAGTTTCTCAGATTTCTAATTGATAAACGTGACATCGAGGCCAGGGGATAAGTGTCGATATGTTTGAGTGGACTAATGAGGCCAAAGAAGCCTTTATGCAATTAAAAAACCATCTACATACACTTCCTCTGCTCGTCATCCCGCTCAAAGATGAGAACTTATACATGTACCTTGTTATTTTAGATCATTTTATAAGTGTCGTCTTCCTTGCAGAAAGGGACGGCCATTAAATCTCTGTGTACTTTATCAGCCATGTCTTGCACAATTCTGAGCTGAGGTATCCACCTAGTGAAAAATTTGGGTAAGCATTGTTCAAGGCGTCAAAAAAGCTAAGCCATACTATGTTGCCCATTCAATAGTGGTCTACACGGACCAACAATTGAAGAAGCCGTTCACAACATTGGAGGACATTGGCCGAATGCTTAAGTTGACCTTGGAATTAAGAGGTTTTAACATAACGTTAGAGCCTAGGAAAGCAACTAAGGGGCAGGCCTTTGCTGATTTTTTAGCTGAAATGGACCGACCAGATTTACAACCGGTAAAAGATCAGAATTGGAAGGTTTTTGTGGATGGAAGCGTGGCAAGGGAATAAACGCGTCGTCAATTGTCTATCCCTAGATCAAATACAATTTATACAACCTATACAAACCTAATACGAGTATAAGGCAAGCATAGGGGTCGAACCACAGAGAACGGATAAACACCATCAAATGTTATCGACAATTAAGCTAGTCCGGAATAGGAGATAAATAAACTAAAGTCTAAGGATGCTAAAACAAGAAATAAAACATTAAGGGAAATGGTTTAGGTATAACATTCACTTGAACATAAACAAAGGCATACAGATTGAATTAATTATGAACTAAACATGCATGAATATCGAAATAAAGGGTCCAATCTAGCCGCCTTCCGGGGTCAATTGGCTTCTCCTAACATAGCCTCTATGTTTCCATATTAGAACCATATACTATGAGGTACTATTAAATAAAAATCGATAGTAATGAACCTTAAATAAGTCAACTTCCGTTCCTTGTTAGCAAAGATTCACCTTTAATCACCCAACAATGTGCACTTGTAAGAAGATTAAAGAATATCAAGCATATAAAGACTTTAATCACAAATAAATCAATTCTAAACCCTAGAACATGCTCAAGATCCAACTACACCACAACCATCCCCTTAATGGGGAAATTACTCACTAATCATGCTAATATCAAGATTAATTAACAAACAATCAAGAATAAACATGATTAACAAGCAATACCAACAACTAAAATAATAATCAAAATAAAGCAAATAAAAAAAGAGGAGAGAGAGTTAGAGATTCTCATTGATTGAATATGAAAATCTACAAACAAGATAGTCAATCTTCTTCTTCAATATCCAAGCTCAACAATGGTGAAACCCTCACTTTCTCTCTCTAAATTATCCTAATCCTAACCTAAACCTAGAGAGAGAAGCTCTCCTAAAAATAATTAGAGAGTAGAATAGATGGTTATTGTCTAATTGTTTTAATTACCCCCAAAATTGGGTATTTATACTAAGCTAGCCAAAGTAAGAAAAATAAAAGAAGGAAATAAAATAAAGAAAGAAAAGGAAAATAAAAAAGAAATAAAGTAAAACTAAAGAAAGAAATAAGAAAAGGGAAAGGAAAAAAGAAATAAAAATAAAAGAAAAAGGAGAAATAAATCCCAAAATTCCTAAAAACATCAGCCTTCCTCAAGCTTCTTCTTCGATATCAATTGGCTGCTCTAAACTCCATTAAGCGCATCACCATCACCGCCGTTCATCAACCATCAATGGCTATCCTCGCTTCGACCTTCAATATCAACCGTTCGGTCTGATTAAACATCATGTGCGAGTCTCGTAAAATGGTTCGATCGAACCGATGGTTGGTTCGACCGAACTACGGGGTTGGTTCAGCCGAACCATGGGTGTGTTCGACCACTCCTCTTCGAATAACAAAACCTCCAAAGTTTCTGACTCTTTTGACATTTTTTAACATTTCTATCAAACTCCTATGCGGTTTGCCCGAACTTGATTGAAATCAAAATTTACTATGACATTTGCTTAAATGAGGGGCCGAATTGCAGTAGGTGTGGAGATTGGTGGTGGTTGGAGAATTGGAGTTGCGGGCTGCTCTGGTTTTGCTGTTGCGGGATGGTTGGTGTGAGGTATGTTGCGGGGTGTTGGTTGCGTGGGAGTGGAATTGAGGTGCTAGTGTTGTTGTGTTTGTTGTTGTTGGTGTTGCAAGTGGTTTGTGATGGTTGGTAGATGCGGTGAAGGGTTGTTGTGCGCGGTGGCCAGAAATTGCGCGGCTGCTAGGTGGCAGGCGTGAGGTTGAAATTGATGGTTTGTGGCTGATTTTGGTGGAAGGAGGCAGCAGCGGTGTGGCTGGGTTGGTAATTGGTGGTTGCGTGGGGGAGCAGGGGAAAGGTTGGTGGTTGTGAATTGTTTGGTGGTTGATTGTGGGTGAAGGTGGTAACAGCGGCTATGAGGTGGAGTTGATTGGTGGCTGCGCGAGGTTTTGGTGGGCTGTTGTGTGCGTGGGGGAGGTTGGTGTGAGGGATGTGGCTGCGGTGGTGTTGGTGGGCTGTTGTGTGGTTGCGGGGGTGAAATTGGTGGTGTTTGGTGGTAGATTTGAGGTGGTGGTGGCTGAAATTAAGGGGTTGTTCTGGTGTTGTTGTGCGGTGGTGAAAGGGGAAAGGTGGCATTTGACTCAAATTTAAACTCGAACTCACTTGACACGAAACCCGAACACCTACACAAAAAACCGAGAAAGGATTGGGACAAAGAAAAAAAGAATAAAATAAAATGAAAAAATAAAGGACGAAATAAAACAACACCAAGACAAATAAAATAAAATAAATAAAATAGAAATAAATAAAATGAAATAGAAAATAAGAGAAATAAAACTAAACTAATAAAAATAAAACAAAAACTATACAAGCAAATAAAGTAAAATAAAATACAAAAATAAACTAAAATTAATAAAATAAAGAAAATAAACTAAGATGCTCCAAAATTACCAAAATAAACTAGAAACTTTATTAAAGAGAAAACAAAAGAATAAAAGGAAAATAAGGGAAAATAAACACGAAAATAGCTCTAAAACTACTCCCTAAGAGTGACATAAATATCACTCATCAAAGCGCTACATCGATCGGATGTGGTGCTGGTATTATTTGTGAGTCTCCTTTTTTATGCTTATGTCAATAATGTCAATCCAAATTACGCACATGAAATACTTAGAACTTTTCGAGTCTCATCCACTCATTCTAAATTATTGCCAAAATAAATTTCAGGATTTAAAATTGAAATCCTCCCCAGCGGAGTCGCAAAAAAATTGTATGGAATATTTCAAGCATTACCCCAAATTTGAACCCGATTGTGATCATACACTTGAGCATGGTAGCGTCCAAAGGGAAGGAAGCTAGAGCAAAAGAGTCACGAACAAGTTTTAGGAACTTGTAAACCGTTCACAGGGTGAAGGTTACACCCCTTAACGATCCAAGAGATCGTTAACTCCAATTGGTATGGAACCATGACTAGTACTCGGGGATGAAGGTACAAATCCAATCTAAAAGAGAAAGAACATGCTCTAATAATAGGCCTCTACTTTAATCTTCTCGTATACATGTGTGCTTTCTAACTAACATGCAATCATTAGGTTTACCCTAAACCTGTTTATCTATATTGGTTGAATATTAATGCACAAATAAAACTATTATTGACAATCACTTGAATTATAATCATGTTATCCCAAACAAGATTATTAATTATCTTATTAAGCGTGATACAAATTCCCTTTAAACATGCAGAAAAGGTGTGATCAAGCAATAACAATAATAAGCAACATAATAATAATCATAATCATATCAATGCTAAAGCATAATAATAGCAAGATCCTAGGCATGATACTAACAAGATGAATAACAAACCCTAACATGTAACTAAATAATAAAAATAAAAGCTTTAGCCCTAACATGATACTAACAATATATTAGTAAAGAAAATAGGAAGCATCATAAAAATCATAATTGATTTAAGAAACTTATTAATTACCCTAAACATGATACTAGGAATCAAAATAATAATTTAAGCATGATTTCTATATCACAATATCAGTTAAACAATTAAATTACTTACTTGGATGTCTCGTATCTCTTTCTAATACCAAAATACACACGATTATAACTTCAAGGAAAATAATAAAATTAAATAATTAAATTAAATAATTGAAATAGATATTTGGGACCAAACCCTCAGAAAAATCAAACCTTTCACCCGAAGGCAACTTCGAACTTGGCTAGATGTTTCTAGTGCTAATGTATGAGGAATTGTGTTTGTAATAGGCTAGGCCAAACAGAGGGAGAGATAATAAGCTTTAGCTTAGAGAGAGAGAAGAACTAGAGAATTCTTGTTATTGAAAAACAGAGGTATAGGGACCCTATTTATAAGAAAATAGTCAAATAAAAACGAATCGGAGTTCGAAAAGGAATAAAACACTCTTCTGCAGCCAACGACAGGGCTCGTCGCCAGGTGGCGAAACTGTAGTTTGGCGATGTAGAAGGTTTCCAACGCGAAATCTACTTTTTGATAAAATCAATTCGTAAAATCCGTACGAAGGGTAAAATCGTAATTTCATATAAAACACTTCTTTTATTCCAAATAAAACTCATAAAACATAATTATCAATCATAATCCCATTAGGATTCAAAAGAACCTTCTAGAAGATTCTAGAAGACTATAATCAATCCTAATTGCAATAGGAATGATAATTCATAATAGGCCCTCCTCTAGATCATTGGGTCGCATATAAGAATCAAACCGGGTCCAGTTTAGTATTTTGGCCATAACTTCCTCATTATTCATCAGAATTGGGCTTATAATATATCGTTGGAAAGCTCTCTTTGAGCCTAATCCTACTTAATTATTATTGTACCCTTGTCATGGACCAAACTATACTGGATTGGATATTTTCATTGAATAGAGTAGGTTTTCGAAAACAGAAAGAAAGATTTTTTAATAAAAACTAACCACGACATTAGACTTTCCACACTTTCACTTCATTCGATTATGATTCGGCGTGAAAGGTATTCATCATCGGGTTTTGTTTTGGGGAGACACAATTGGGTGTCTACAGAAGCCTCCACTTTGAATGAGTTTGGAAAAAATGCAAGTTTCGGAAACAAAAGTCAAAGTAGCGATAGGGACGGAGAATGATTCAAAACGTTCTGCGATCCTAAAACATTCTTGTAATGCTGATACCTTCAAACTAGCATTAATTTAAAACAGATAAGAGAGTTAATAAACGTGTATCTGGCACCGTCGAGCACACGTCTCTAGAGGTAACCAATTTGTTGTGACGATCTTCCTCAAGCTAGGGGATACCGCTTGAAGACTGCTACGCTTGTAACGACCTCCAATTTCCGCTGTAATAGTATTTTGCAAGCCAGAGAATACTATCGAAGATTGCTTCGCTTGAAACGATCTTCTACTGCCTTGTGACCATCTTCCGCAAGCCAGGGAACATGATCGAAGATAACTTCGCTTGAATTCACATCTAGTTATTTGTGACAACCCTCACAAGCTAGGGAACGCTGTCGAAGACATCTTCGCTTGAAGTCATCCTCAGTTATTCGTGACAACCCACCGCAAGCTAGGGAACGCTGTCAAAGATATCTTCGTTTGAAGTCATCCTTATTTGTTGTGATAATATTCCGAAAAAATTATCGAAGACCAACGCTTTTTAACCCTTAAAGCTCGCTTGAATTTTTGCTGAAATTTCCGCAGTGCCAATAAGTCGGCACATTTTGCTGCTTGTGAACCATTACGTCGGTGCTTTCTGCTGCTTGTGAACCATTATGTCGGTGCCTCTGATAAGCAAATGCTTAGGCGCTTTTAGTGGAGTGAGACGATCAGTTATCAGGTCGATCACTTTCTGTGATTATAATCGAGTCGATCACTAAATCATGTCAAATTTCTTATAGGGCTAACTGGCGTACCAAGGAACTCGAACTGCTGCATGAGGCCCTTATAACCATATTACGGGGCCACACATTCTATCGCTGCACCAGCGCCTGCTGGAAAACGCTGTCGCCACACATTCTGCTTGTCTCTAGACGACAGGCTTATTGCCAGGCGACAATTTCGTCGTCTGGCGCTGCAATTGGGATTTTTGCATAAACCCGTTTCCTTATGCTGCCGCTGTTCATTGCCCGGTTTCACTCCGAACCTTTAACTTGCTTGTTTCCTTTCTATCAAATCTACTTAAATTAAAGCTCTTCGTCTCTAATTTGTAAGTTTTGCTTAACCCCCTCTTATCCTTAGAAGAATCTCATGCATCTAAATTCGCAGTTTTTTCAAAAAAATCTAGGAATATTCTTACTTGTTTGATCTTTGGATTGTACCTGCATTTATATTTTGGACTATAGGACTTTGCTCATCTTTGTAATTATCTTAGGGTTGACCTAAGGCTCAATTAAGACTTAATGTATTTTTAACACACATGACTTGTCATGACTCAACTCAAAATGTTTTGACACACATAACTTAAGGTGTAACCTGCCTAAATCATGACTCACTATGTGTGACTCGTGTGTGCAAAGTGATGACTCACGGCTCAATGTGTGCATGACCTGAAAAACAAATATTTCCGCCATTTTCGTGGGAGGGTACCGACTTTCTCCTGGAATTAAAGTAAATGTTTGAGAGTGCATGATGAATAACTTAGCCAAGTATATGTGTTTGATGCTGTCTCTCAAGGTGCAAGGGTTAATTCATCCTAGGCTATCCTAGTTTACTCAATAATGAAAGTATGTAGGTAGCTTAGGCACGGAGGCTAAGCAATTCATACTTCGTGATGCGATAACGATTACAAGTGATGAGTTATTTTGATATGACAAGGCATGCTTCAACGTTGTGTTAAGATTTCATGACAAAGGGTTCCTAAGGAAAGTATATTTGGTCATGTATCTGTGATGTGTGTGATAGTGACACTAAAGTTAGGCCGCAAGGGCTAAGTGTGAAAAAAATATATAAAAAAGAGTCAAATGGTGGTGACTCTTAGGTTGGGTTGGCTAATAATGTAAGGATCAAGCCCCCAAGTCTAGCTCTAAATGGATAAGGTTGAGCACAAGAAATTCCTTGATATGATCAATTATGAAAGCAAATATGAATACATTTTTACTACAACCGCACCTTGATGTGAGGTTGCCTACGTATCCTTTAAGAATCAGGCTAAACGTAGCTCTAGCCGAACCTCGCACAAGTGTGTGTATACCTCAAATAGGTCTTTTGAAGGGTTGTAACGTGGTTAGGCTAAAGGTTTGAAGAAAAAGGGGATAAAGGCTCAAGACCGACCCTAGATAAGCCCCCCAAGGTGTGAAACCTTGCTTTAGAAATCATTATATTTTTATGCTTGAGGCTTTTAAACTCTTTTTTAGCTCTCTTTTCTTTTTTTCGTTGATATTTTTCTCTCTCTTTTGCTTTTACATTTATTTTATTTTTATAAATGTGGGAAATCCTGATCATGTGGTATATCACTCACTTGGCATTCATGTTTCTCAGGCACGGTATCGAGCACTCGATAAGAGACGCAATCTGAGACGTGTTCTTATCAAAGATATTTTCATATCAGAGACATTGGAACACTTGCCCTTTTATACACTTTTATTTATTTTTATTGCTTTTTTATTTATTTTGATCTTTTGAAATCACTCAAGCTTTATAAAATTGCATAAGTTGCACACTGTCCCATCCCAAGGTTAGTTAGATGTGGGTTGAAGAAAGAAAGGTTTATCGTTAGACAAGGCTCAAAAAGGTTTATCAAAAAAGGATTGTATATTTGAAGGGTGAAAGATGATATGATGTGGCTACAAGGGGTGCCTCAAATCATTGATATACCTTGTGCTTAGTTCGACATGAATTTTATTTTTTCATGCAATGTAATGCAATGATCACATGCAAGAAAATAAATGCTCATTTTATTAAAAAGGAAAAAGAAGAAACCTATAAAGTATATCTAAGAAAAATAAAAGGTGTCTATGCTAGACTTATGGGGGAAAGGAAAAGAAGAAACAGAAAAGAGATCACGAAATCTTGTCGTTGAATCTTGCCACTTGTCCTTTACCTTATCATCACTTGGTGTTCTTGCAGGTTGGAGGTATTGGAAGCCTGTTATTGTCGATCAAATATTAGATTGCTTCCTTTAGCTTCTAACAGCCCTTGGTAGTATGACCCCTACCTTGATGGTACTTGCAGTGTACATTTGGGTTCCAACTAGGCAATCTCTTCTCAAGTGGGGGATCTTGAATGAGTCCAATGGGAGTAATGAGTCCCTTGGCATGGAGTTGATCGAAAGCAGCATCGTAGCTAATTTCAATAGGGGCGAAACCCTTTCCTAGTTGCTTTCTAAGTCCTCGATTATCCATGGCTAATATTTTATCAAGGTCGAAAGTACAACACCGTTAATAGAGTAGGTGTTTTCGGAAGAAGAAGGATAGTCGTTCTTCTTTCCTTTCCAGCAATTGTTGTTATTGTTACTAATCTTTGCCTTCTTGTTGCTTGGAGGGACATGGAGGAGACTTGAGTCAATGAGGTCTTGAATGCAATCTTTGATGATGAAATGTCCTTCGGTAGTGTGATCATGGCCTCTATGGAGTTGATAATGAGAACGTTGTTCGATAACCATTATCCAATCTCTTAATCCTTCTATTGCACCCATAAGCGTGACAACGGTATTTCGTAATTCCTGAACGTCCTCTTCCAGGCTTGACAAGTTTTCACTATATTACTTAAGAAAATTTCTTTTTCGCCGGCCATTATTACAACCCTTTTTGTTTTATAAAAAAATGTGATGCTTTATCAAAAGTGTTGTCTTGGTTAAATGCTTCTTCTCTCCTCGATCAAGTGCTGAGGAAAAGGAAGTTAGGAGTAAGTTTTCTTTTTTTATTATTTATTTTGACTTAAGCTCCATTCAACATGGAAGAGAATGTGGAAGAGAATGGGAATAGATTGGATCCCCCCACTCGAATGACAAAAAATGACTCATGCATGAACCTAAGACATGGTCATGGTGACATATACAAAGTGTGTGCTAAGACTAGTGAGTGTAGGTGACATGTTAAGACTTGTGTATGACCATGAGACTAAGTGCTTAGACTCAATTAAGGACTAAATAAGGTTACTTCCCTTAACAAAATGATCAAACTTATTAATAAACTGTTTAATTAGATTTGTCGTGATGACTCGAGTAAAGAACTGAACTGTCGCCGCACTCTGCAGTGCAGACCAAGACGACATAATTTTCGCACGGCGTTGCACAATGGCATTTGGCGCCACAACCCAAACATTTGTGTCATTACAAGAACATCGATCTGGGACTGTTTCCAGTATTTTTACTCTATAGGGACAGGCCTAAAGTCGTACTGAGTCAGTTTGATTAATTTATTAGACTATAATTACTCTAATTAATTAATTAATTAATTAAGCAAAGTCCTTTTTAGTCATTAATTAGTTTATTTATACTTAATCACAAGTCAAACAAACAGTTAGGAAAAACACATAGAGTATGCACAGCAAATAATGCACAAGTAGTCAAGTAGGCACAATATGATGCAATGAGTTTTCAACCTAACCATGGCTCTAGTTCTCTAAAGTTCAAGATATGGTTTAGTCAAAGAGGGTCCATGGTTATGAGTCTAGATGTACCGCGAGGAAGCCTTACCTTTGGAAGGGTTGGCGCGTGTGGATGGGACCCCGCGAGTTAAACTCGCTTCCATGGTTTGGTGAATTCAACATTCTCTGATGAATTCCCAGAGGGTTATGTCTATATGTAGAACACATATGGGTTTCAGAAAAGAGATAAAACTCAATCAGGAAGTAGAATCGAGCCAAAAGTGCTGGAACCAGTCAAAACAAGAAGGCAAAGTTCTGGCTCGGTAATGGAAGAACTTGGCGCCGAACAATAGAGTCAGTCACCAGAAAATAGCTCTGTCGCCAGGCGACAAAATTGTCTCCATGTTGTAGACGCTAGTTCCTACATGCCTCAAAGCTTTCTGTGTTCTTAGAATTTTCTAGTTTTCGCAGTATTATTTCGATTCTAGTTGTGAAAGATATTCCTCAAATTTCCTACGCGTAAAAATCCTATGTTTTTTACTCATTACAGATGGTCTTTCCAGTGAGAATTTTTATGTTTATGCCAATAATTTCAATCAAAATTACGCACATGAAATACTAAGAACTTTTCGAGTCTCATCCACTCATTCTAAATTACGCACATGAAATACTAAGAACTTTTCGAGTCTCATCCACTCATTCTAAATCCTCCCCAGCGGAGTCGCCAAAAAACTGTATGGAATATTTCAGGCACTACCCCAAACTAGAACCCCACTGTGATTATACACTTAAGCATGGTGGCGTCCAAAGGGAAGGAAGCTAGAGCAAAAGAGTCGCCAACAAATTTTAGGAACTTGTAAGCCGTTCACAGGGTGAAGGTTACACCCCTTAACGATCAAGGAGATCGTTAGCTCCAATTGGTCTGGAACCATGACTGGTGTTCAGGGATGAAGGTACAAATCCAATCTAAAAGGGAAAGAACCTGCGCTAATAATAGGCCTCTACTTTATTCTTCTCGTATTCATGTGCGCTTTCTGACTAACATGCAATCATTAGGTTTACCCTAAACCTGTTTATCTATGTCAGTTGAATACTAATGCACAAATAAAACTATTATTGTCGATCCCTTGAATTATAATCATATATTAGCCCTAAACAAGATTATTAATTATCTTATTAAGCGTGATACAAATTCCCTTTAAACATGCATAAAAAGCGTGATCAAGCAATAACAATAATAAGCAACATAATAATAATCATAATCATATCAATGCTAAAGCATAAAAATAGCAAGATCCTAGGCATGATACTAACAAGAATAATAAAAAAAAAAAAAACCCTAACATGTCACTAAACAATAAATATCAAAGCTTTATCCCTAACATGATACTAACATGATATTAGGAAAGAAAATAAGAAGCATCATAGAAATTATAATTTATTTAAGAAACTTATTCATTACCCTAAACATGATACTAGGAATCAAAATAATAATCTAAGCATGATTTCTATATCATAATATCAATTAAACAATTAAATTACTTACATGGATGTCTCGTATCTCTTTCTAATAACAAAATACACACGTTAGTAACTTCAAGGAAATTAATAAAATTTAAGAATTAAATTAAATAGTTGAAATAGAGATTTGGGATCAAACCCTCAGAAATATCAAACCTTTCACGTCTAGGGCGAAGGCAACTTCGAACTTGGCTAGGTGTTTCTAGTGCTAATGTATGAGACGAAACTGTCATTTGGCGATGCAGAAGGTTTTCCACGCGTTTTCAACGCGGAATCTACTTTTTGATAAAATCAAGTCATAAAATCCGTAAGAAGGGTAAAATCGTAATTTCATATAAAACACGTCCTTTATTCCAAATAAAACTCATAAAACATAACTATCAATCCTAATCTCATTAGGATTCAAAAGAACTTTCTAGAAGACTATAATCAATCCTAATTGCATTAGGAATGATAATTCATAATAGGCCCTCTTCTAGATCATTGGGCCGCATATAAGAATCAAACCGGGCCCAGTTTAGTATTCTGGCCATAACTTCCTCATTATTCATCGGAATTAGCCTTATAATATATCGTTGGAAAGCTCTTTTCGAGCCCAATCCAACTACACCATTATTTTACCCTTGTCATGGACCAAACTAAAATGGATTGGCTTTTCATAAAATAGAGTAGGATTTCGAAAACAGAAAGAAAGATTTTTTAATAAAAACTAACAACAACATTAGACTTTCCACACTTTCACTTCATTCGATTATGATTCGGTGCAAAAGGTATTCAACACCGGGTTTGGTTTTTGGGAGACACAATTGGGTGTTTACACGGGGTAACAAAAATTGATGCTACTTCTAAATCCTAGTTGATAGTCAGTCAGGTGAGTGGTGACTACGAGGCCAGGAAGCCGGTCATGATGAAGTATCTTCAATTCAGTGTAGGGTTTTAAGTTCTTTAATGCGGAATTTCACAAATCATATTCGTTTGCACCTAAACAATATCTACAAGCATAACACATAAAGAATCACATAATCCATACCTTTAACGCGTGATTTCCACAAGCAATTGACTAACAATTAGGGAGATAATAGAGGCCAAGAGTTGCTCCTCTACTTAGTCCACGGGATAGAATTGAATTTCCACTACTGCTAGGTAGTTGGGCACGAACAATTCGAGCTACCTTCTACGGAGAGGGGAGGAGAATACCGACCACGAACACCACCACACCAACACCGTAAACCACCTTGCACAAGAAGGTTGTACCCTTGTACGGATGGGATGAAGAGAGTAAGGAGAGAGATTGCATGAGGCTAGGGTTTGGTTGCTTGGAAGTCTATTCTCAATTAACTGCTCAAGTGTGTTATATCAAACCCTAGGCAAGGCCTCTATTTATACATCATATTTATAATTAGAGTCCAAACCAAGCCCACAACACTCTCTCTTTACAACCAATATAGTCGGCAACTCCATGAGGCCTAATATTGGGCTTCTTTCTTTTGTTCAATCCAACACCCTTTTGTGTGACCTTATAGGATCCATTCTATTGGGATTTGGACTATTTGACTAGACCAAATACGGTTGATCACGTCTAGGAACAGATAATGACGAAACAAACGAACGAACTTAATTATCTCCATAATTTGATCCATTATATATCTAGTAATTGCACACGACGAAGACATATATCCTTCAATCTCCTACTTGTTTGAGACAAGTGTGCAATATTCAAATTCCTTAAGGCAATATGTGTCGATTTAATAATATAATTGCATCACATGTCGAGATCATATTAATCTGCAAATCTTTTCTTGAAATCTGAGTTAGAATTACAAAACAAATGATTATTGAGTAATACATTTGAGCGCGGCCACGCATTTACTGAATTCTCCCTCTTCAAGTCGCGATGAAACATTCTTCATTATTACCATGTAGACTCAATCCAATCTTCTGGCAACCAAAGCTCCTACTCAACTATTAGAGTAACCAGGAAACATCCTTTATACTCTCTAGTTACGGGTAGACGTTTGAAAGTACCACAGTTACACTAGTGGAAAAATTGTCATTCGTAACAGGCTATTCGTAACGGGCAAAGCTATGCCCGTTACATTAAATATATCCGTAATGGTCAAAATAGGACTTCGTTACAAATATATAATATTCGTAACGGGCAAAATACTGCCCGTTACAAATATATAATATTCGTAACGGGCAAAATATTGCCCGTTATAAATACTATATTATTCTTAACAGGCATAAAGTGCCCGTCACAAATAATTTAGTCCAACTGATGGAGAGGAGCCCATAGCCCATAGCCCATTTACTACTCGTATTAGGGTTTCACTCTTTAGCCGTCAATTCTTACCCTCCCCCCTCTTTATCTTCTCACCTCTTTCATTTCCCTTAATTTTCAATATTTTACTCACTCAATCTCTCTTTGCCGCCGTCCCTAAGTCTCCCTTTGCCGCCGTCACTCAGTCTCCCTTATTTTTCTATCTAAATTCCTCAATTTTTTCGTTGCTTTACTCTTATATTAGTTTTGTGATTTCATGGGTAATAGGTTTTGTGGGTTTGTGAGGGTGGTGTTCATGGCCAGATCTGGGTTTCTGGCTTCGTGGGTGTGAATTACGTCGTGGAATCTGGGTTCCCGGTGGGGGGATGGTTGTTGGGCACTATGCTTTACTGTGGCAAATTTACTCTTTAATGGCGCCTCTTCCTTCCCCAAACACTACTTGCCTTCCTCTATCAGCATATTCAGGTTATTTCAACCATTTTTTTAATTAATTTTAGTCTGAATTTAACTATTTCTCAATTTTTAAAACATTTTCTAATTGTAATTATTTAAGCGTTTCTTTGTATGTTTTTGCATTTTTTTTTCTGGTAATTGAGGAATTATTTGCTTTGAATATGTTATGTTTGTCAATTATCTGCATTTTTATGTGTTCTTAAGCACGGATTTTTGGCTTTTTTTTTCATTGATTTTGGGATTTTGTGGTGTTTGAGATACTATCTGCTTTGGTCTAGAAGTTTCTCACCTAAATTTAGGATATGCATATTGGGTATTATGATTCTGTTATATGTTTCATTTTTCACTCAATTTCTTTGTTATCTTTTTATCTGAATTTTCGTCCTCTCAAAACTTATCTTGAATTTTTTTGTTTGTTATTTTTGTGTTATTTCGTCTTTATTTAGTGAGTATTGGTTTTGATGCTTATTTTAGAATTTTGAATTTTTTCTTGATTTTTTGGATTATCATGAACAAATTGTAAGATATTTTTGGCTGATGTTTTGTTTTATAACTCTTATTTTTAGTAGAATAAAGCTAAACTTTATGTGAAAAAAGTAAGATATTTTCTAGTTGTGAATTGGGATTTTAAGTTTTAAAATATGCTAATTAATGTTCTTTCAATGTGTTAGTTTCAATTTATATCTGTAAATATATAGTTTTCAATTGGGATTTTCTCCTTCGTTTCAATTCAAGTTTAAAAATATGCTTATTAATCTTGTTAGTTTCAATTTATATACTGTACATATATACTCTGTATCAATTATAAAAAAAAAAATTCAATATTACAGTATGGATTATTCTCCTTCTTATAACTTGGGAATTGTCATTGCTTCTACTTGCAAAGTTTTATCTTATTGTTTGATATAGGAATTATCCTTGCTTTTGATAATATCCAATTTAAAGTTATTCTCCAAGATTAACATTCATGTTTATCTCCTCTCACAAATTGCTCTATTTGTTTTTGTGCCACATTATTAAAAAGCTTTTATTACTTGAAACATACAGAGTAGAAGAAAGAGATTGAATTGTGAGATAAAATATGGTTGGATCTTCTCGTAAATTAATACACGCTTATGGTTTTAGGGGTTCTGGTCTCCTTGTGATTAGAGTTTGATTTTTTGTTTAGTGATCATCGTTTGTGGTAAATGGTATTGATTGTGAAATTGCTTGTTTAGTATGATTCCTCACAAGACAAAGAGGGGAGCTGCATCATTGACAAGGTTGAAGGTTTATGAGGGAGTTCCCCCACCTTATGACAAAATAAAGAGGGTTGTTGTTCCCGACACTCTCAAGTGAGTTGGATCATTCTTAATTTTGTTGATTACAGTTTCAAATTTGATTTTGTTGTGACATTTTGCCTCTAAGTATTAACAGTGTCTCATGTTGGGTTAATTCAGGGTGTTGAGGCTTCACAAGGGTCACAAATACTGCTTGCTTGGCCGTCTATCAATGGAAGTCAGTTGGAACCACTACGACACCATCAGGGTAAGCATATTTTTTATTAGCTTTTGTCGTTGTTTATCTTTACTTATTTGCTTGTTTAACCTCATTTAAATTGTTTTTTTTTTTTTGGCTCATGTTTAGTTACTTATCATGTTATAATTGTGGTGCTTTATTATACTTGGTTGATACATAGACTTCAACTAGTTTCTATTGTGGACTACATTCATTACTTTATAATAGTCCTATTATGATCTAAAAATGTAGGTGTATGTTTGACTTTTACCGAGGCTCTCTAGGTTTGAATGAGTTTCCCCTTCAAGTACTTTCCTTGGTAAGAGCTGCCAGCTCTGGTTTGCATCTAGTGGTTTGACTTCATATGAAAAAGAAATTCTTTGTTGTACATCTGCTTGTGGCACTCGACTGGTTATGAATTCATCAGTTTTCAAAAGCCAAATTTTTTTTATTTTCGTAACTACGTTTTTAGCAAAGGGAGTAGTGAATTTTTCTGGGACAAACCAATAGGGTGATGAAATTTTGATTTCATTATTTCCTTATGTGCATTCATAAATCATAATCTAGCCTACAACTCAATGTACTTGTTGATCTAGCTTTAAAAGGCGTAATATTGAGAACCTTGACCTATACTAGTATTCTAGTAATATGTGTAATGAACTGCAACCATGGAAGAATTATAAAGACAAATTTTTTTTCTTTTTTTTGTATTTGATTGTAATCTCTTGCATTTTGGATTGTTCTTATTCTTCTAGTTACTGTTTCTTTGTTTATCATTTAGTCATTTATATTGACTATTGCTTAATTTACCAGAACAAGATAACAACTACTAATCAGTCAAGTTCAAGCATTGCCATTCTTTTATTTGTCAGGCTTTTCCTAAACTTTTTGCCAATTAGATATACCACGATTTCAGCAAGCTAATTAGTTGAATATTATACATTTATTTGATGTTGGAAATATGCAGCAAGGAAATCGAATACAAACTTTCAAGGCATACCTACAATATATGTTACCTAATAGATATTTAATTCTTTTTCAGGAATTGCAATGAATGGAGTCTTGTGCAATTTATTGGCTATTAACTTAGATGACGAGTTGAAGACTTATAAGAGAAAAGTAGACTTTCTCACTGCTGTTGAATCAGATAACCTCATAGTCTTGAAGAATGCAGAGATACATCCAGGAAAAAGGCCTGAAGTGGAGCAATGAAGCAATGGTATGGTAAAGGTGTCATTGAGTCATAACAAAATCGAGAAGATTCCAAGTGGTATGGCATCTTTGACCCCAGAACTTACTATGCTAATGCTCAATAATAATCCTCTAACAAGGATCCATGAATCATTCTTTATGAACATGCGAGCCCAAGTAATAATCGATTTTATTTCCCGTTCATTGCTTGATATATGTTGTATGAATGATGGTTTTGAAGTGGGTTTTTGATTGAATATTTGGTAGGTGGTAAAGTTGTGGAGACTACTATAAACAGGAGGACTAGCAATGGAGTTGGTAATAGATCAAGTAGGTCGACCAGATCGGAAGATGAAGTGTAAACTGATGCTGTCACAGAATTTGAGATCAAAGTTGCACTAACTTGAAAAATTGGTGGAAGATGTAAATGATTTAACATTAATTTAGTGGAAAATCATTTAAATCTCTTATTGCCATTGAGATTTTCTTTTGCTTTGTTTTTTTTTAGTTTTAGTTATAAGATGATAATAAATGTATTTTTTTTTATTATTGTATAAATATGAAGTACTATTTTTATCTCAGTTAATTAATAAAATAATTGTGCTATAATTATTATGCAAGCTAACTAATCCAGCACAGCATGTGCTGGATTTTTTTTTAAATTGGGGTAAAACTATTTGTAACGGGTAGATATCATGCCCGTTACAAATAACCTTGTTATTCGTAACTGGCAGTTGAAAAGCCCGTTAAAAATAACGGGTTATTTGTAACGGGCACTTGAAATGTCCTTTACTAATGACGGGTTATTCGTAACGGGCATTTCAACTGCCCGTTATTCGTAACGGACACTGCCCGTTACAACTAACACTTGCTATCCGTAACGGTGGCATACGTAACGCCCGTTGCCCGTTACGGATATGACTTTTTTGCTCGTTACGGATAGCTATTTTTCCACTAGTGTTAAACAAATCATTGAATGAAATCAATGTTCCACTCATGTCAAAGGAATCCACTAAAATATCCGGAAGTTCTATACTTGAACTTCAAAGTAGGTCACTAGTTCAATCATACATCATTCATGCATATCCATATGATTAACCGAGCATCACTATGCCCCTATAGCCCATGAAACTGCGTTATACAATCAATCTTACATGCTAGACCATTTATTGAAATCATTAATGTCCACTTTAATGATTTTTAACTAGGAATTTAAATAATGTATGAATTTAGTTCACCTGTGGTGTTTCATTCACCAGGTCATCAACCTGATGAGCCTATCAATACATAATTATTTTGGACATTTTATTTAATATCAAAATCCGTAATTAAATAAGATTGAAACTTTGTTTCAATTGATAAACATAATTCTGCAAGTTAATGTATTACTTATGTAATATGTTTTCTTAAAACATAAACAACTTAAATTACATAACTTACTTCAATCCAAGAACCTTAATATGACTCTCATACCTTGGTTATGGAAGGGGTTTGGTAAGTATAATTCATGATACATTCTCATAAATATGAATTTTTAAACTTCTAAATTTCATAATAATATTCATCTCCATACACCAAGAACTTTCTTTCATCATTTTACTAGAAAAAAATAAAGAAATTTCTAATTGTATTCCAACGTTACATTGGATTTCGATTGAAATCTATCATCACTTGTTCTTAAAACATATGAATCAAAATAGACGAGTATAGACTATGACATGAATGATGCATCCTTCAAAAAATGCATAAGGGACATTACTCAAAACATTAATTTCATCAACCTTTCTCAAAGTATTGAATCTTTAAGCAATGTGTCATGTTATATGGGATTGAAACTCTTTTCAATATAATGCTGAATCTCATAAGAACCTTATCAATAAAAGCTTCTTAATTAAACTCAGACATCCTTCGAGACCTATCTTTATACATCTTGACGCCCAACTGTACTCACCTTCCTCTTCAAGGTTTTTCATACAAAATGCATTACCCATTAATTGACTCTTCAAGCAATGAATAATTGCTTTTTATACTAGACCAAGAAGACTTCATAGCTCCCACTAAACATCTTGTATACATAACATCTTCATTTTATGAGAACATCAAACAATTTTGATTAACTCACAAAATTAAGAATACTAACTCCATGATGCTTTCTTTGATCCTTTAAGATTATTAGATTTTCAAAACTATTCTGATTGTATCGTATACAAATCATCTTTCATGAACAATTTCAAGAAAGTGTTTTGAAATCCGTCAACCAAATCTCATATAGTAGAAATCACTAAAATATCTTTAATAGATATTGGCAACATGACTAATTAATGCAAAGATTTCATCGTAGTCATAGTAATATTATGAACTTGTTGAATCCTTTAACAAGTCTCTGCTTTGGTTAGAAAACATTTTTCTTCCTTGTCTATTTTGCTTATATTGGGTCTCACCCAATTAGGAAAATTAATCAAGTGTCATACACATGGTTACAGATTTAGAATCTTTTTAAGATTTCCATGGTTTTTAAACCACTTGGAGTTGAAACTTGTCAAATGATCTTTATTACTTGCATAATCATCATGTTCCAAAATAAATATTTTAGAACTCTTAGTCAATACGAAATTATATTTCTTTGGCTATGTTTTATATATGTTATTCATCATTGTGGATTTTTGATCGAGGGTTAAATAGGTCATTAAACTACTACCCTAATCAAATTAATCATTTATAATACCTAAACTTACACCAAACTAGTTAGTGGCAAGTAAAGGGTCGAACAACTAGGGAAGCACACTAATTCAACATCAATATTCTTTAATGCAAGAGGAAAAAGGGGATCGTTTTTGTTGGTTTTTGAGTAAAGAGCACTAAAACTGCAAATAAGCAAAGAAGATGATGTTTAAAATCAAGGGAGAATGATGCTAGGGATACGGGGGTGTCAAATATGATTAGAAAGAGGGGAATAATAATGATTATCATGAAAAACATGCAAAAAAACACAAGATTCTACCTAAACAATTCATTCTCATGCAAAAGTCTAGGCAAATCAATGTAAAAGAGTCTATGCAAATAAGGATCATTCTCATCCATCCTATTAGTTACAATCAAATCAAGAGAATAAAGAACCACAATCCATAAAACTCAACTTTAATAACTCATTCTCATGCAATCATTAAAATAGAGATGATCTTAATCTAGTTCAAATCACTTTCATGCAGTTAAACTAGAAAACATCAAATAAAGTGTAACAATAATCTTAAGCTATCAAAAATCATGTCTTTCATCAATTTATGGCATGAGTTCAATCCAACCACCATCATTCATCTAATATCAACACATATTTTCCACCCCCTTCCCCTAGCTAAGAAATTAGCCTAGAGAAGGGAGAATAAACATAATATAAAAACTAGAAATAAACTCAAGAAACTCAAAACAAAACATGATTAAGAACAATTATGCGCGCCCGTGCAGTGGCAATGTGCGCCCTCTCACAATCTTGCGCGGCCGCAACTTTGAGGGTACGGGGAAACGAGGCCCTTGCATGTGCGCCCGCGCATCAGGTCGCGCGCCCGCACGAAGACCGCACCGTATGGCGCGCAATTTCTCTAGTTTGGCTCTGTTTCTTGAGCTTAGCTGCGCGGGTTCTGACAGGGCTGCGCACCCGCACAGCCAAGGATGCGCGTCCACGTAGTTGCCGCGAACTATGTCGCGCAAACTCTCTGGTTTGGCTCTGTTTCTTGAGCTTTGCTGCGCGGTGTTTAGGCAAATCTCAACTAGGACATCTAAGAATTTGCTAGGTTTTGAGGGGTAATAACAATCATTCCACCAATAATATATAAAGCAATTTAGAACGATAACAAGGCAGTAAATAACCAATAAATAAGCAATAAGTATTCAATAAGAACAAAAAGACGAGTTTAGAGACACAATACTGAGTAAGGACAAGCTTCCTTGTTCAACAGGGATGCAGATCTGTAGACAAAAGTAGAATAACTTGTTTATATTGAAATATCAGTGAGCGTACATGAGTGTTACAGTGTCTGACTTTTCCTATTTATACATAGGAACTCCTAGGGTTACATAGATATTGAAAATATATTCAAAGTGTGGGAGATCTCTTTAATTTATTCCATTCCTTGTTCTATAGGTGTATTTTGGCAAGTATCTTCTTGATTGATATTCTTGATCTCGCTTTCCTTGCTTGTTTCAATCAAGCCACTTTGTCTGATTTGTTGTACTTCTTGATCATGGAGTGGTGCCCTAAATATATTGGGTCGTATATTAATACGGGCCCAACAATTGTCCTTAATTTTTATTTTCAAGTATTGAAGGTGAAAATTACCTAAAGAAGTCGTTGAAGGATTTTCGAATTTTTAGAAGTTATTTCAATAGTTAACAAAAATAAGGAATGTGGTGGCAATTTTAAGGCAATTTTGTCGGTAATCGTGAAGGGCAGTTTATTTCTCCTGCCAATATTTATTCAGTGTGCAGGCTCACGTCTAGTTACTTTACTCTTTGCCCCAATTTCGAATTTCCACAGGTATTTTCTCTCTCTTCTGTTCTTCTCTGTTTCTTTACTTCTTTGCTTCTCTTGTGTTTTTGTGATGGGCGACACTGTGAGAGTAGTGTTTACTGGGGTTGATGAGGGTGTGAAGAAGCCGACTTTGGTTGCGCAAAATGTCTTCCCTGCTAAGGATGTTTATCCTTCAACAGTGACAAAGGAGGAGGTTTAGAAGATTGCCGCTGTTGCGCGATTTCCTAATGGAGTGGTGGTGAAAATCCCGTCTTCTAGGGAAAGTGCTGACTGGACTGCCCCTGGTTGGGTGTGCTTCTTTGAGTATCCCTTTGTGATTGGGCATACCTTCCCTTTCTCCCCCCTTGTTCGTCAATATCTGTCTAGGGTTAGGGTTTCACCTTGTCAGTTGTTTCCCCAAACTTGGAGGGTCTTGAGAATTCTTGATTTGTTGAGTGCGAAATTGGGTATAGAACTTGATGTGAGGGATTTATGTTATCCTTACACTATTAGGACCAGTGGTAAGGGTCGGGTTGGTCTCCGTTTGAAGGATGGTGTTGGCCCTTTGGTGACCGACTTGGAGAAGGCGTTTGACAAGAAGTGGTATCACAAGTATTTCTTTGTGAGGATTGATTCGTTGGGTGATGATTGTGATTTTTTTATTGACACTGTTGAGGTTGAAGGTATTCTATTTTCTTGTTTTTCTGTGTCTTGCTTTCCTTCTTTGTTGATTTAGGCTTATTTGCTTGATGGTTGCAGTGAGTAAGTTGAAGCAACGCTCTCAATCTCCATCTTTGGTTGATAAACTATACGAGTTGAGTGCGGACGAGAGATCTTTCATCAAATTGACACAGCCCGAGGCAGTTACCCAGATAGAGTCTCTGGACGATTCTGATTCTGAACGGAAGGTTGCCCCTGCTATGTCTCAAGGTTTGTTTTCCTTTTTGTTGTCCCTACACATTGCTGTTATGTTGATCCTGTTTGTAAATCTGCTTGTGGTATTTCAATTTCGTTTTTTGTGTTGTTGTTATAAATTCGGTTGGCCTCCTGTTTGCTTTCCCTTTTGGGTTAATTATACCCTATTAAGTTTGTTGTCCCTTGTTAGTTGAGACGATTAATACAAGAGGGGGGGTGAATTGTATCGAGTTCCTAATGACTATTTTTTGCGGATTAATAAGCAATGCATATAGGAACTTGCTAGCACACACAAATTTTACGAAGAAACCTTCCAGGGCCCAACTGGAAGTAAAACCACGACCCTGCCTTAGGGATTTCAAACACACAAACTTCACTATAATAGGGCAAACACCAAGTTACAACCTATTAGACACGGACCTTTAGTTTCACAAGATCCTCACTGGACTTGCTACTTGATAGGACCCTATCCTACCCAACCTAAGCACCACACTCAGATTCACTCGTACCACCAAAGTACTACACGTACTGCCAAAGTACAAAACTCTCAGCCTCACAAAGAAGCTTACAAAACTGTGTGTAAAATAAACAATAAACTCACCCAAATAACCCAACCCAATACAAGTGTACGACACCTAGTATGATAGGTAAGCAATGCACGAAATCCGAATCTAATATGACAATATAGAAGCTTGGTAAACTTACTCAATTATAGCACAATGATTTCTTCACGCATAAACTCACAAAAACCTAAAACCATATTGCTCTCTACTATTTATACAAGTAACACTCGTATAGAAAGTAGGTTTTTTAAAAGATAAATAAGTTGACTTAACTTATCTTTAAAACATGGTTTTATGTAAATCAAGTGAATAAATACTATTCCGGAAAATAAAGATAAAAAGATATTTTGTTAAAAAGAATTATCTTTTTAACAACCCGATTTAAAGGAAATAAAACTTTTTAGAAAATCTTTTCCTAAAATCTATCTTTTATTACTTTCCGTATTATTTTATTTACCAAGCCAACTTGTCACGCCTCTAATAAATTTCGTGCAATAACCTACTTAACATATTAACAATAATCTAGAAGATAAAAACCTTAACTAAAATAATTGTTGCGCCGCACCTTTGTTCACGTAGATTACTTGAGCTCCAAGCTTATTAAGTTCCACCAAAGAACTTAAGCTTGTTGTCTTCAAGTTCCTGTTAGGGAACGTTACTGTTAGGGAACTCAGTTCTTGTTAGAGAACTCTTTTTCTAATTTGTTTAACTTCTTTAATAAAGATCTCTTTATGTCTTCTTAGTTCCAGCTACTTCTTCCATCACCATGATCAACTTCACCTAAACTAATCAAACACTTGAAAACCTTTATTAGTCGAGTTTGCTTTAGTTTAAGTTCCTCATCATCAAAACCTTTATGCTTCAACAATTTCCCCCTTTTTGATGATGACAAACTTAAGCAAACTCTAGAAACAAGTTAAACAAAATAGAAGGTCGTATTTTTGTGTTTTTGGTTTATTGACTGAAAGTAAACACACACTGAAATAAAAACAAAAACAAAAAGAACAAAAATAAACAAAGTAAACTAAACAAAAATAAAACTAAACTACTATAGCATCATATCAGAGAAATTTGTGATACTTTCTCAACTGGAACCCAAAACAACTTCAGCATCCAAGTTTGCTTCTTCTTTTCCCCCTTTTGGCATTAACAAAAAGTCTTGCTTTTTCACGTTTATTAAGCATCAAGCCACAACCCCACAAGTAATTCATCGAGTGTGGGAAACTGAAGGCAGCGCTGCTAACTTCCCTTGAGTTAGTTCCACTTTCCTGCATAAGCATTCATAATATACACATACACACATGTATAGGCAGCTCCAAAAGCATTCATTAAAAAACTGAAATATTAACATCCCGCTGAACAACTTTTTACAAACCAAAATAAATTGTTCAAGCATTAAAAACATAAACTGAAAATGTTCATGACTGCAAAAGAAACTAGGATAGGCTAGAAAGGTTAAGGCTTATAACAGGTTAGGTTTGGAGAAGATCCATAATCTGTTTACTGTCCTCTCTTTGTTGTGCAATCAGGGCTTCAATTTTGTCTTCAAGACCCTGAGTTTCTCCTGGAACTCATCTTGTTGCTTCTTCAGAATCTTGTCCTGTTCCTGGATCAGCTTTTTCAGCACTTTCAGCTCTTTGTTCTGATCCTGCAAAGTCTTCTCCAGCTACTGCACATGACTCTTTGCAGCAGCTTCTTTCACCTGTCTCTTAATCAGATCCATTCTGTCTGCCAGTTCTGCAACTTGCCCCACAAGCACTCCCTCATCAGTATCCTGTTCCAATGGTTTCTCCATACTGGTTTGAGGAATAGTACTTGTTGATAGCCTCCTGCTTTTCCTAACAGGTTGCTCCACCACTTCTTTTTCCTTTCTTTTTCCTGTTCTCTTTTCTTTCTTCTGCTGTTCCTTTTCCAACTTCTGTATTTTCCCTTGCACCACCTCTAGACTAAGACCAGCCAGTGTTTCTCCATTGATTACATTTTCTGGCTTCTCATCCAAACCACCATACTTCCTTTTTAACACTACACCCATACTTTCAAAGATAGTAGACAAAATAGCTACTTATCCAACTTTTTTCTTTCAAGGAGCACAATGTGCTAAGTGTTGATTCATTAAGGAGGGAAAATTAACCTTTATTTTCCTAGAAATGCAGAAAATTACTGCCATATCCATTAAACATGCTTCTCCTTTCTTAGCAGTTCTAGGTAGAATTGTTTTCTTAACAAGGTTAAACAACAATTTGTTCATAGGACTTGGATCATTGTGATTCATGATGTTCTTCCCCCTTTTTCCTCCTAAAGCTTCAACTATATCCCCACTCAGATAATTATCCACTTTCACACTAGCTTTTCCTTTAATGTATGTTTCATATCCCTCAGTAGGAGTTTTCAAGATTTTACCCAGAGTTTCAACATCAAGTTCAATTTTAATACCATCAACTTCACTAGTAATTACCCCCAATTTTGCTTTAAAATTTTGACAAAATTCAGTCATTGCAATTGGATACATGAAATTATCTTAGGCTTTAGTCAACATATATTCCCACCCCTGGAATTTAATTAAATCAAGAAATTCTAGGAACTTAGCTTGTCTACACCAATTCAAATCAATTCTGTGACCCACTACATACCTCCCTGCTTGTGACTCAAGTTCAGCTTGATCAGCGATCTCCTCTTCTTCTTCCTTCTCCGATTCCTCTTTATCAGAATTTTCTATCTTCTCAGCGAAATCCTCAACTTCCTTAATGTGCTCTTCAACCGTCTTCCTCTGTCCTTGCTTCTCTTTCCATTCTTTCAATTTTTCGATCACTTGCTCATAGGTTAGGTTTTCGATTTCAGCGGATTTTGGATTTTGCATGCTGTCTGAAAGAGGGGGTATTGATTGTGTTTCGGTGAAGGTGACAATTGAAAGTGAACTTACTTCTTCCTGGTCAGAGTGATGATTATTTTGAGAATTTTCGGAAGAGGCAATTGAGGTGATTATGGCCATAGTTATCTTCTTGAGGGTTTTAGGAAGGTTGTAGAAATTTTTCACTGAGGTGTAAATTTGATTTGACAGTGATGATGTAAGGTGGATGAAGATGCCTTTTATATTTAATGAGGCGATGTAAAGACGTTAAGGAGTTTACTGAGCAGTCATTAATTAAACACGTTCAATTAATTTTCCAAAATCAATTTGGCAGGATGAATTTACCAAAATTCTTTTCTTTCCAAATTCATTTAATTTTCAAAAAAAAACTTTCTGAAAATAAAACACGCAATTGGAACACGCTTTCTACACATATGCAATGTACATTACTACTAGCAAATTTAATTAAGCGTTTAATGAACTAACCTCTAGTGATCAACAACGGTGACACTTCAGCTATGTTTAGCACACCAAGATTGTGCTAAATGCTCTTTTTGCTCTATTTACATTATTTTCGACTTTGCCATATCTTGGAACTTCAGAAGCAATCAATTCAGCTTGATCATCCCAAGTTCCAGTCTCAATTTCTCAAATCTTTCTCTATTCAAGGGTTTGGTCAAAATATCTGCAAGTTGATATTCAATATTACAAAATTCCAATTTAATATTCCCTTGCTCCACATTATCTTTTAGAAAGTGATGCCTAATGTGGATGTGTTTTACCTTAAAGTGCTGAACTGGATCCTTAGAAATACATATAGCACTTGTGTTATCACAGTAAATAGGCACACATTCAAAAATAAGACCAAAATCTCTAACCTGTTGCTTTATCCAGAGTACTTGTGAACAACATGTTGCTGCTGCTACTGCCACATACTCAGCTTCAGCTGTAGATAATGCAACTGTGTTTTGCTTCTTGAAACCCTAAGAAACTAAACAAGGTCCTAAAACATGTACAATACCTGAAGTGCTTTTTCTATTAACCAAATCACCTGCATAGTCAGCATCAGTATAGTCATTTAAATCAAATGAGTCACTTCTAGGATAGAAGAGACACAAGTCATCATTTCCTTTCAAGTATTTAAGGATTCTCTTTACTGCTTTCAGGTGAGACTCCTTTGGATTTGCTTGGAACCTGGCACACAAACCTACACTGAAAGATATGTCAGGTCTACTAGCTGTTAGGTAAAGTAGAGATCCTATCATACCTCGATACATAGGTTGATCAACACAAGTTCCGATTGGATCTTCATCCAATCTAGTTGCTAAGCCCATTGGAGTATCATTGGTCTTAGCATTTTCAAGCTTGTATTTCTTGATCAGTTCCTTGATGTACTTTTGTTGATGGATCATGATTCCTCCTTCGGTTTGCTTGATTTGCAATCCGAGGAAGAAATTTAATTCTTCCATCATACTCATTTCAAACTCTCCACTCATAAGGTCATACTAGTACATAACTAACCTTAAGTAACACCCAAAAGTGTTACATAAAGTGGTAAAAGTGTTATTATAGACAATAGGTAACACTTTAGTGGGTGATACATCCGCCCATGTTATCTAAGGTCTTATGTAACACTTTGGGTAATGTATGCTAACACTTTTAAAAGGGATACTATAAACTCTCTTATGTAACACTTTTTTATATTAATAGTGTCATTTTTAAAGTGTTACCTTTTATTTCTTATGTAACACTTACAAATATTGAGTAACATTTTTCAATCCTATAGTAACACATTATCAGACATTGTATATCACTTTTGTGAACTAATGTAACACCTTATTGATTATTAGGTAACACTTTTCAATTATCTTTAAAATACAGTATCACTATATTAGACATATTTATCACTTTGGGGCAAACTAATGTAACACCTTGTTAATTAATAGGTAGCATTTATTATTATTATTTCCAACTACTACTGATTCTATGATATATTAAAATATTTAACTTTTTTATTTTATTAAATATCTAAAAATAATATAAACATGTACAACAACCATGAAAGTGAAATTAACAAATACAATAAATAATAATTTGAATTGATATAATTTCATACTTTCTTAACAAACTTGGTAAAAATCAATAAACACCCTTTTTTTTTGTTTGGCTAAACATTCTAATAATTTGAAAAAAAAAAAAGAAAGAAAAGTCAACTTCGGTCTTTTGACTGCCGAATTCCAAAACAACCACCAGCATAGTTGCAAACTAATAGTAGTAGTAATACCGGACACCAACAGCTAGCAGCAACAACATATAACAATAGCAACAGATAGCAGTATAGCAGTAGTAAGTCCAGTAAATGCAATAACAGCGATAGCAATCAGCGATAATAGTGACAGCATCAGAAGCCGCATTAGTTACAGCAGACAACTCCTTGCTTTAGACAAGGCATCCTTGTTGAGAAGCTCATGTTGTGAGTATTTTAGCTGGATACCAATCAGAATAATATATTGGCTCAAAATAGACGAGGAAATCCATTGTTATTTTACAATGCCAATAGTCCCATAGAACCCTTGCTGAAATCCTACTTCTTTTCACACCTTATTTTGTCATACCATTCAATCTCCCTACTAGAAGAAAAAAAAATTAAAAAAATTAAAAAAAAATTACTACAAAAAAAAAATTACTACACTAAATTACTCAATGGAGGCAATAGAGTATTAAAAAATTTATTTAGCTTATTTGATGACAATTCGATATATGCGTAAATGACAAAGGAGATCACAACCTATGTCTCAAACATAAGAACTTGATCATGAATACAATGCAAATGAGAACTAAGAGTAGACTTTAATATACTTTCAACAAGTTACATGCATTTAGGAAGGTTTCATGGCATCATAAGAGCCATGCTAATGTCAAAAATAGCCATGGCATTCGGCCCGTACCTAATATCACATTGTCAGGCTACAAATGATTAAATTATGCAATCCTTATTATCTATAGTAATAATAGAACCAAATCCATATCCAATCCTAACTAAAGACATAACTTTACTAAACTACCTGCATCCAATCACACAGTCTATGTCACTTCAAATAATGTATTCCAGGAAGGCCACATTCAATTAACACCCTAATCTGAAAGATGAAGTCTTCAGTTTCTTAAAATGATTATTAGGCAGACACGCAAACATAAAAAAAATGAGTAGGTATAACAATTTAAACTAAAACTTGTTGGATATGAAGTGTCTAAATATATTAGTCATAGACTGGGCATTTTTAGCTCAAGAAGGCACATATACATCTCCAATCCTGTTTACTAAACAAATTGCATTTTGTTTAAAAGAAATAAATCACAGTGCTAAGCTTTTATACCTATGATAAATATCAAATTATAATTTCAACAATTAAATTACCAAGACCAAAAGCACACAAGCAAGAGCATGATTCATGCATGTAGTTCAGCTTCCAGGAAACGGTGTCCATAAAAATACTTCTCATTTTGGAAAATAATGGACAGACTACAAGTCTAATAATCCTTCATCATGTGGCTACAATATCTATATGACACACAAGAAATTCAACTTAATATTATGCCAATTAAAGTTGGTTATCCAGAAAACATACACAATTTGATTGTAGTGCCCAAATCTAGTTCAATTCGAGAAACATACTACAATTACCACTTAATCTACGTTGAGAAGTTTCTAATCATTCTAGTTAGGTGACGGGATTTAAAGTGCTAAAATTTCATTTATTATAAAACCCATTAGAAAAATTAAAATGGAGCTAATAATAAAAAAACTCAAACTACTAACTAAGATTGAAAGTTATTGGAAATTATTTCAGCTCTTTAATTAGCTAATTAAATCGAATTAGCTTGAATGCAAATCAAAATGAATTTATCACAAAGTATAACTTATACTTTGAATTTAGTGTACTTAAACGTACCACTACAACTCCAATTAGTAATAAAAAATTCACCATCAAACAATAAGATTCGAAAAAATCAGCAGAACAAAATCCAACTAAAAATTACAAATATCCCAAAACAAACATAAGAAAGACATCAAACCTCTATAAGCATCACCATTACCGCCTCGACGTCGTCGTCGCAACCACCAGGGACAATCAATAACTTCTGTAGTGCTGTTTAAATGGAGTATGAGTAGTGAGAAGAAAATTTGAGAAGAAAATTTGAGAAGAGAATTATCAATTTGTCACATCGCACACCTTGAAAACAGTAATCCATTCGAATCTACTCATATATATAGATCAATTCTCTAAAACTAAGATGAAACCCTAACTAGATCCTTCTTTTTACCAAGATTTTTAAGAAGTTTGACAAAGATTTAAGCAAAAAATGAACCATGACGTTGCTTTTCTCGACCTCCGTTTGTACCCTCGATATCTGCCATTAGAACGGTGGCCAAAACCCTACGCAGCGGCCTACTCCCACTAATATAGTAGAAACCCTTGACATACATCAGGCGCCCTTGCACTGGTGGCCGGCAGCCAGTTACAATTAACGAGGAAGAAAGAGGAGGGGCGGCGACTTGGCGTAACCTTGAACGGCATGGAGAGGAGAACGAGGGAGAGCTTTAGAGGGAACAACATTGTACAAGTATTAAGGAGGTTAGAGAGTGATCCGAAGTTTTTTTTTTTTTAAGTGTAATAAAAATAAGGTAACACATCATAAATTCTTAATGTTACCATAAAATTTTACCTAAATAAAAAGTGTTACTTTGTATTGTTACTTATGTTAAAAGTGTTACATTAAGTGTTACATTCTAAAAAAATGTTACCAAAGTGCTACTTATTTATCTAACAATTTTTCAATTCATAAAGTGTTACCAACACGTGTTACGTAAACTCAATTATGTACTAGTTTCAGCAAAATACTTGCACAAAGATTCGTTAGTTGCACCAAATAAAATATCATCTACATAAATCTGTACAACTAGGATATCAGTTCCATTTGACTTCAAAAACAAATTTTTATCAATTTTGCCTCGTTTAAAATCATTTTTCAAAAGGAACTTTGAAAACCTTTCATACCATGCTTTAGGAGCTTGCTTCAACCCATAAAGAGCTTTGTCAAGCTTATAGACATGGTTTGGGAACTCCTGACTTTCAAATCCAGGAGGTTGTTCCACATAGACTTCTTTATTTAGAAATCCATTTAAAAATACACATTTAACATCCATCTGAAACAACGTGAATCCCATATAAGCAGCGAAAGCAACAAGTAAACGAATAGCCTCTAACCTGGCCACTGGAGCAAATGTTTCTTCATAGTCTATTCCTTCTTGCTGATTGAAACCTTGTACAACAAGTCTTGCTTTATTTCTGACAATAATACCATGCTCATCCAACTTGTTCCTAAACACCCACTTTAAGCCTATAGTCTTCTTATTCCTGGGTCTAGGTTCCAGATGCCAAACTTTATTCTTTCAAACTCATTTAGTTCAGCTTGCATAGCATTAATCCAGTCTGCGTCAAATAAAGCTTCAACAAAGTTCTTAGGTTCCATAGAAGAAAGGAATGCATAGAATGCACAGAAGTTTCTAAGCTGAGATCTAGCTTGAGTTCCTTTTGAGATATCACTCATAATTGCATCTACAGGATGAGACTTCTGATATTTCCATCGCTTAGGTGTAAAGTCCTTGACTGGATACAATCTTTCCTGATCATTGTTGACTGGTTCTTCTGTAGGAACTCGTTCTTGAGTCTCAGTTGGAACTTCTACAGGATCTCCCTCATTCTAATTTAGATTATGTTCTTGAGGGGGAGTTCCTGGTGCATTCTCCATTTCTTGACCTTCATTTGCTTCAGGATTCGTTTGCTCTGCAACTTCAACTTGCTGCTTCTGCAATGATGTTGATTCTTCATCTGGATCTGTCTTGCGTACAAGTCCAA
This sequence comes from Chenopodium album, assembly GCF_948465745.1. NCBI lineage: Eukaryota > Viridiplantae > Streptophyta > Magnoliopsida > Caryophyllales > Amaranthaceae > Chenopodium > Chenopodium album. The sequence continues at coordinate 32,557,815 of NC_137834.1, forward strand.
TTTTAAAATCATCATCACAATCCTGTACATCATTCAATTGTTCAGTTTCATCAAATATAATATGTACAGATTCCTCAACACACATTGTCCTTTTGTTATAAACTCTATATGCTTTACTATTAGAGGCATATCCTAAGAATACAGCCTCATCACTACGTTCATCAAACTTTCCTAGATTCCTTTTACCATTGTTATGAACAAAACATTTACAACCAAAAGATCTAAAGTAAGAAATATTAGGCCTTCTCCCTTTGATCAGCTCATAAGGAGTTTTGTTGGTGATGGCTCTAAGTGATACTCTATTCAGAATATAACATGCTGTATTCACTGCTTCTGCCCAGAAGTTCCTAGGCAGACAACTTGAGATCAGCATTGTTCTAGCCATGTCTTCAAGGCTTCTGTTCTTGCGTTCCACCACTCCATTTTGTTGTGGAGTTCTTAGGGCATAGAAGTTGTGGTCCATTCCGTGCTCAGTGCAAAAGTCATCAAATTCTGAATTTTCAAATTCAGTTCCATGGTCTGATCTGAGGTGAATCAATGGATTACCTGTTCTTCTCTGTTCTTTCTTTACAAAAGCTACAAATTCATCTAACGTTTCATCTTTACTAACAAGAAAGAAAACCCAAGTAAACCTTGAAAAATCATCAACAATAACCATACATATCTCTTACCACTTCTGCTTTGGATTCTCATAGGACCACATAGATCCATATGAATGAGTTCCAAAGGTCATTTGGTACTTACCATCTTCTTGGACTTAAAAGAAATTCGAGTTTGTTTACCTCTAACACAAGCATCACACACTTTATCATACAAAAACTTAATGCAAGGAAGTCCTTCTACTAGTTCCTTAGATCTCAATTTATCAAGTAAAGTAAAGCTTGCATGGCCAAATCTCTTGTGCCATAATAGAGGATCATCCTCAATGAAACTAAGACATGTTAGACTGTTGTTAGGAACCTCGTTAAGATCCACAACATATGTGTTCCCTTTACGAGTTCCTTCTAAAATAATGTTCCCAGTTTCATTGTGAATGATTCTACACTTATTGGAAGTAAAGCTTACAGAGTTACCTTTATCACAAAATTGTGAGATACTTAACAAGTTGTGCTTGAGACCCTCGACCAAAAATACATTATCAATAGCATGGGAACTTGACCTTCCTACTTTGCCAATCGCAACTATATCTCCTGTCATGTTATTACCAAAGGTCACAGTTCCCCCATAGTAGGCATCTAGTGAGAGAAATCTAGATTTGTCTCCAGTCATGTGCTTAGAACAACCACTGTCGAGGTACCAATTGTTGTTCCCCCTCACTGGAATCTGCATAAGAAATCAAACGTTAGTTCCAGGAACCCAGGTTTCCTGGGGTTCCTGTGTAACAGCAGCAGGTTCAACATTCTTCTTGATCCAAATCTGTTCTACATGATTTTCGTTTTCTATGTACTCTTTTATTTCATAGGACACTTAACCTGTTTGTGTCCAGTTTTGCCACAGAAATAACAAACAATACTACTAGGCAGGTCAACATACTTCCTTTCCTTTTGGAACTTCTTTTTGAAACCCAAACCTTCTGTTCTCTTGGTTTGGGCTTTAGTGATCCAATCTGGAACTCTGTAGTCTATAGGTTGTTTACCTTTCCTGGATTTCTCAAGTTCCCCCTCAAGTCTTGCCCTATCCGCTTTTATATCTTCCAAATCAGATTTTAGTTTTTCGAAATTCGGATATTGAGCAATTGGAGGAACTTCAGAATCAGGAGTTTCAAGACAGAGTTTCATCAAGGATAGTTCCACATTTAACATTATATTATCATGTTTCAACCTGTCTATAGTTTCTTTCAAATAATTATTTTCATCAAACAGATTAAAGAATCTATATTGAATATCAAATTTCATATTATCGACCCACTCACTGTTTTCTTTATAAGTTACCAAAGCTTCATCACTTTGTTGTTTAGCTCTGTGCAATTCTTTCAATTCTTCTTGAATTTCTAAAACAGCAAATATTAAGTTTTCTTTAGAGAAATGTCTAAGTTCTTTTTGAGAAAACCATACCTCAGATTCTAGTTCCTTCAGTTTTGCCTTTTCATCAGTTTTTGTCATCAAGCATAGATGTGCAGTTTCTTCTGACGGTTGATCTTCCTCTTCCTCTGAATTTGAATTTCCCCAAGAAGCTAGCATGGCTTTCTTCACATTGTCCTTGGTGAAGTAAGGCTTATAGACTCTTGACTCTTTGGATTGCTCCTTGCCCTTTGTCTTTACTTTCTCACCGTCTGGTGGAGGACAATCTTTGATGAAGTGATCTTTAGACCCACATTTGAAACAAGTTGTGTTTCTGGAACTTGCATACTTCTTGTTCCTATCAAACTTCTTGTAGTTCATTATCCTTTTGAACTTTTTAACTAGAATTGCCATTTCTTCCTCATCAGCTTCCGATTCCTCTGAGTCTTGAGCCTTAAGAGCAAGACTCTTGTTCTTAGAACTTTCAGAGTTGGAACTCAGGTGAAGTTCATGAGTCATCAATGATCCAGCTAGTTGTTCCATGTTAAACTTCGTGAAGTCCTTGGCTTCTTGCATGGCAGTAACCTTGGATCTCCATCGTTCATCTTATGGTAGGCTCCTTAAGATCTTCCTAGCATGTTCATCAATAGGAATGTGTCTTCCAAGGGAGTTCAATTCATTAATAATATCATTGAACCTAGTAAACATTTCCTCTATAGATTCCTTTTATTGCATTTCAAACCTTTCATATCTAGACATCAATAAATCATTTTTAGAACGTTTTACCTCATTGGTACCTTCATGAGTTACCTCTAGTAGATCCCAAATCTGTTTAGCAGACTTGCATCCCATGATACGATTATGTTCATGAGGTCCAAGTCCACTGTGCAAATACTTTATAGCTAAAGCATTTAATTCAAGTTTCTGATAATCTTTCTTATCATAATCAGAAATAAGTTTAGGAACTACCTCGTTCTTGTCATTGGTTGCAGTTATTTCAAAATCACCAGTTTCAATAACACGCCAAACCTGGTAATTTTCAGCCTTGATAAAGATCTCCATCCTGTTCTTCCAGTAGGTGTAAAACTTACCATTGAACATGGGTGGACGTTGGGTGGAATACCCTTCTTCAAGTTTCTCCTTGTAATTCATCTCTCCAGGAACTTACTCAGCAAAGTTATCTGCTTACACGTGAGAACCTTGCTCTGATACCAATTGTTAGTTGAGACGATTAATACAAGAAGTGGGGTGAATTGTATCGAGTTCCTAATGACTACTTTTTGCGGATTAATAAACAATGCATATAGGAACTTGCTAGCACACACATATTTTACGAGGAAACCTTCCAGGGCCCAACTGGAAGTAAAATCTCGACCCTGCCTTAGGGATTTCAAACACACAAACTTCATTATAATAGGGCAAACACCAAGTTACAACCTATTAGACACGGACATTTAGTTTCACAAGATCCTCATTGGACTTGCTACTTGATAGGACTCTATCCTACCCAACCTAAGCACCACACTCAGATTCACTCGTACCACCAAAGTACTACACGTACTGCCAAAGTACAAAACTCTCAGCCTCACCAAGAAGCTTACAAAACTGTGTGTAAAATAAACAATAAACTCACCCAGATAACCCAACCCAATACAAGTGTACGACACCTAGTATGATAGGTAAGCAATGCACGAAATCCGAAACTAATATGACAAGTTAGAAGCTTGGTAAACTTACTCAATTATAGCCCAATGATTTCTTCAAGCATAAACTCACAAAAACCTAAAACCATATTGCTCTCTACCATTTATACAAGTAACACTCATATAGAAAGTAGGTTTTCTAAAAGATAAATAAGTTGACTTAACTTATCTTTAAAATACGGTTTTATGTAAATCAAGTGAATAAAATCTTTTCCGGAAAATAAAGATAAAAAGATAATTTGTTAAAAAGAATTATCTTTTTAACAACCCGATTTAAAGGAAATAAAACTTTTTAGAAAATCTTTTCCTAAAATCTATCTTTTATTACTTTCCGTATTATTTTATTTACCAAGCCAACTTGTCACGCCTCTAATAAATTTCGTGCAATAACCTACTTAACATATTAACAATAATCTAGAAGATAAAAACCTTAACTAAAATAATTGCTGCGCCGCGCCTTTGTTCACGTAGATTACTTGAGCTCCAAGCTTATTAAGTTCCTCCAAAGAACTTAAGCTTGTTGTCTTCAAGTTCCTGTTAGGGAACATTCCTGTTAGGGAACTCAGTTCTTGTTAGAGAACTATTTCTTGTTAGAGAACTCTTCTTCTAATTTGTTTAACTTCTTTGATAAAGATCTCTTTATGTCTTCTTAGTTCCAGCTACTTCTTCCATCACCATGATCAACTTCACCTAAACTAATCAAACACTTGAAAACCTTTATTAGTCGAGTTTGCTTTAGTTTAAGTTCCTCATCATCAAAACCTTTATGCTTCAACATCCCTGTACTTCTTATGCTTCTTATAGAGTCTGTTATGTTCCTTATAGATCTTGTTATACTCCATGCTGTATTCCCTTTTGAATTTGTCATGTTTCTTGTAGATACTTCAAGGTCGTTGAGGTCTCATCAATTGCTTAGTTCTTCCTCTATCTTGGGTCGCATTAGATCGCGAGCCTCTTTTAAGGGTTCAGAGGATGTCCCTGCTCCAGCTAATGTGAAGCCTCTAAGGAGTGCTCCTCCTCCACCCCCTCCTCGTACCAATTTTAAGAGGAAGCTTGAGATTCCTGCTGACGTTGATGTTGTTAACTCTTCTTATGATTCTCTGGCCCCCCATGTGAGTAATTTGCTCTTCCCAGCCTTCAAGGAGCGCCAATCCTCGCAGACTTTCGCTGACCTTTCTCAAGAGGCTGCCGCGCAGTCTTTCTTGGTATAGTATACCCCTAAATAAAAGAATCGGCAAAACAATTTTGAGTGTCCCTTTGTGTCCCCTAACCTTGTTGTGTGCTTTTGCAGAGCTTTCAGTCGTCCTTGGTGTGTTGAGCAAGGTGTCAGAGTTCACTCAGGCTTATGATGTTATGAAGAAGGAGAGTGATGCTCTTGTTGATAAGTATAAGGCTGCCACTGACGCTTTGAAGACTGAAATGACCAAGTACAAGCAGTGCCTTGCAGATTGGGATGGGCTGAAGAATACTCTGAAGGAAGCTGCAAACGACTCTCTTGATGCAGCTAGTTATTATTTTGGAAAGGCACGCTTGGAGATGATGGAGGATTATCAGCAAGGGAAGCATGGGACGTGGGATTATGCTTCTGAGAAGTCTGCCTTTGAGAAAACTTTTCCTGCAGGGATGCTGGTACATTGCTGTTAGGTTATGCTGATGAAGATGTTGACTCCCCCATGAACGAGGATGTCAAGGATGGTGCTGAGGATTCCAAGTCCGCTGCTGAAGAGAAGGTCCCTACTGATAACACTAGGGAGAATTAGTTTCAATGGTGTTGTGTCACCTGTTAGTTCTGAACAATATTTAAATTTCCTTGAAGAATGTTTGTTTTTACTGCCCTAGTGCAGTTGGCTATTTTATTTTGTTTTTGTGCTGCCTTGTTGCAGTTGGATGATTTGCTCATTTTGTTACTTTTCGCAACTAAGTAATCTTACTTCTTTTGCTATGTTGTGCTTGTGTTTCTTATTGTATCACAATTGTATTACAGTTGTAGTACAGATGTAATATTTCTTACATGTATGTGCTGCTAGTGTTTTCCTGCTTTGTGGGGATAATTGATTTGCTCCTTGCAGGGATAGATAGTCGTTGTCTTTTTGTGCTTTGTTGTACTTTGTATGGCAGTGTAGCTGTTTTTCCTTGCAAAATAGAATTGGGTGAGGGGTGGCCGTGGGTTTCCCCAACGGCCCTCCGATGCCAAAGTCAGTACTCGTAGTGAATATAAATTGAATTGGCAAAGTTTAGGTGAAGAAGAATACATGTCGTGCTGCCTTTGGCCGTTGGAGATTTTTGTTTTTTTTTTGTTTTTCTTCGTTTTTTTTTGTTGCTTTTTTGTTTTATTTTTTGTATTTTGTATTTTTGGAAAAAGAAAACGAAATTGAAATGATAACTACGTACCTTTGTTCTTCAGAAATGATAGAGTTTTAAATGTGATGCGTTCCAACTTCTTTGTACCATTTTTCCTTCTCCGCTCATGAGTCTGTAGGCTCCGTTGCCTACTACCTTGATGATTTCGTATGGTCTTCCCAGTTGGGCGCTAGCTCTCCTACATTTACTTCTCTGGTATTTTCGTACACCTTTTTGAGGACCCAATCTCCTAATTTGAAAACTTTCGCTCTGACATTCTTGTTGAAGGACCTTGCTACTTCTGTAGGCTGCCATCCTCATTCTTGCGTCTTCCCTTAATTCCTCTACCGTGTCTAGGTTGTGCATTAGTTCAACTTGGTTCCTTTCTTCTGTCATCAACCCGTACCTTGCTGTGGGGACTTCTACTTCTGTTGGGATTACTTCTTCGCATCCGTACACTAATGAAAAGGGGGTGTGACCTATGGTGCCTTTTGGAGTTGTTTTGTCTGCCCACAATATGTTGGGTATTTCATCTGCCCATTTCCCTTTTGCTCCTTCTAACCTTTTCTTCATGTTTCTTATTAGGACCTTATTGCTTGACTCTGCTTTTCCATTTGCTTGTGGGTATCTTGGTGTAGACATGATGAGGGAAATATTTCATTCTTTACAGAACTTTGTGGTTTTGTTGTTGATGAACTGGGACCCGTTGTCTGTAATGATCTCTGCTGGTACTCCAAATCTGCTTAGGATGTTCCTTTTGATAAATGAGATGACGTGCTTATCCTTGATTTCCTTGTAGGCTTCTGCTTTGAACCATTTTGAGAAGTAATCCGTCATTGCTAAGAAGTACCCTCTCTGTCTTGATGATGGAGGTAACTTTACTATCTCCATTCCCAACTTCATGAATGGCCAAGGTGTCAATGTTAGGTGCAACTCTTCAGATGGCATATGTGTTAAAGGTGCGTGTTTCTGGCATGCTAAGCACTTCTTGGAAAATTCTGCGGCGTCCTTTCTCATGCTAGGCCAGTAGTATCCCATCCTGAGTGCTCTGTTGGCCAGGTTTCTACCTCCTGAATGATTTCCACATTCACCACTGTGTAGGGACTGTAAGACCTGTTGCTCTTCTTCACTTTCTAAGCATCGTAAGAAGGGACCTGCTACAGACTTTTTGAAGAGTATGTTGTTGATTAGGCAATACTTTGAGGCCTTTAGGGCAAGTGCTTGGGTTGCCACTTTCCCTGCTGGTAATGTTTTGTCCAGGAGGTAGTCCTTGAGAGGTTTCGTCCAGCTGCTTTCTTCCTCCCCTGTAGGGTCTTTTTGGATTTCGTGGACATTCATAGTTGACTCCTTTTCTATAGCTGAAGAGAGTACGTGTACTAGGGGGATGGCTCCAAATTCTTCAGGGCTAATATTTGACCCCAAGTTTGCCATGGCGTCTGCTTCAGTGTTTAAGTTTCTGAGTACTTGGTCTATCTTGAACTCCTTAAATTCCTTAATGAGCTTTCTAGTGACTTCTAGGTAGGCTATCATCCTGGCATCCTTTGCTGTGTATTCCCCATTGATTTGATTTACCATGAGTAAGGAATCTGAGATTACCTCTAGATGTTGTATCTTCATATATCTTGCGACAGTTAACCCTGTGATTAGTGCTTCGTACTCGGCCTCATTGTTGGTGGCCTTGAAGTTACACCTTGTTGCTCGTGCTATTTTGTCTCCCTGTGGTGATGTTAGTACCACTCCCAAGCCTACACCGCGTATGTTTGCTGCGCCATCTGTATGGAGTGTCCATTTCTGTGTAGCCTTTGGCTCCTGTAAGGCCAATACCTCTTTCTGTGCTTCTTCCTCAAGGGTTGGGCTGAAGTCTGCTACAAAGTCTGCCAGAGCTTGTGACTTGATTGCGGTTCTGGGCTCATATTGTATATCGTACCTGCTCAGATGTAGGGCCCATTTCTCCATCCTCCCTGACATTTCTGGCTTTCTCATGATGGCCTTGATGGGGTAGTTGGTTCGTACTCGTATATAATGGCTTTCAAAGTATGGGCGTAGCTTTATTGAAGCAGTAACTAAAGCTAAAATGATTTTTTCTAAGGATGCGTACCTCGTTTCCGCACTGAGTAAGGTTTTGCTTACGTAGTAGATTGGGAATTGCTCTTTGTCTTCTTCTCTGGTGAGGACTGCGCTGATCGTCCCTTCAGATACCGCGAGGTACAATTGGAGTGGCTCCCCTTCTTTAGGTTTAGAGAGTATCAATGGGTTGGCTAAGTATTCCTTTAACTTCTAAAATGCTTCGTCGTGCTCTTGTTCCCATTTGAATTCCTTATTCTTCTTCAGGACTTCATAGAAGGCTCTGTTCTTGACTGAAGATTTCGAGATGAACCTGTTCAGTGCTGCAATTTTCCTTGTTAAGCTTTGTACCTCCTTCTTTAACTTTGGTCGTTCCAGATCCAGTATGGCTTTGACTTGGTCTAGGCTGGCTTCAATTCCTCTTTGCGTTACCATGTATCGTAGGAACTTTCCTGACTGAACTCCGAATGTGCACTTTGTAGGATTTAACTTCATGACGTACTGCTTCAAGACGACGAAGGCTTCTCTAAGGTCTTTGACATGATCGGCTGCCTTCTTGAATTTCACTACCATGCCGTCTATGTAGACCTCCATTGTGTTCCCGATCTGTTCCTCAAACATCTTGTTCACCAACCTTTGGTATGTCGCTCCTGCGTTCTTCAATCCAAAAGGCATTACCCTGTAGCAGTAGATTCCCTGACTAGTGATGAAAGCGGTTTTTTCCTAGTCATCTTTGTGCATTAGGATTTGATTGTACCCACTGTATGCGTCCATGAAGGATAGCAGCTCGTGCCCTACTGTTGCGTCTACCATGGCGTCTATGTGAGGTAATGAGAACGGATCCTTTGGGCAGGCCTTGTTGATATCTGTGAAGTCAATACAGATTCGCCATTTTCCGTTCTTCTTTTTAACAACCACTACGTTAGCAAGCCATTCTGGGTACTTTACTTCTCTAATTTTTCCTGTCTTCAACAGGTTTTGGATTTCCTCATTGAGGACCTTGTTCCTTTCTGGTGCAAATTTTCTTCCCTTCTGCTTTACTAGCGTATGCATTGGGTCTACGTTCATTTTGTGGGTGATCACATCTAGGGGGATGGCCTTCATGTCTTCGTGAGTCCAAGCGAATGCATCTTTTTCTTCCTCTAAGAATTCATAAATTTGCTGACGAAGTTCTGAATTCAATTCTGACCCTATTCTGACCTTCTGATCTGGGTGGTTGGGGTTTAGCTGGACTTCTGTGGCTTCTTGTTCTTCTGCTATACTCATCTTCTCTTGGCCCAGCTGACCCTCTGATTGCTATACTGAACCCTTCTCTGCAGATGTTGCTTTTAGGGCGATCTTGTAACATTCCTTAGCTTCCTTAAGGTCCCCTTTGATTTCCTGAATGCCCCATCTGGTAGGGAACTTAAAACCTTAATGATACGTGGAGAGGATGGCTCTTATCTCATGTATCCATGGTCTGCCTAGAATAATATTGTATGATGATAGAGTGTCGATCACTAGGAACTTGACTTGTAAATTGACCCCTTTTGCATAGGTGGCTAATGTGATCTCACCACTTGTCTTCTTGGTTTCCCCACTGAATCCTACTAGCATTGTTGACTTGTTGATGATGTTCTTTTCATCGATGTTCATGTGTTTCAAGGTATCAAGCATGATGATGTTTGCAGAGCTTCCATTGTCAACAAGGATTCGCTTGATCATACAGTTTCCAACTGGGAGCGAAATTACTAAGCCGTCATGATGGTCTTCCACTGCATCGCTCTCTTCGAACATGATGGGGATCTCCATTTTTTACCTTTCACTTCTGTCGGACTGATCCTTATTGCTTTATTTCGCATGCCGCTTCGCTACTGAGTATGTTAGGCCGCCTGATATGAAGCAGATGGTTATGAAGCAAATGGTTATGACAATTGGAGGAGGAGGTGGGGGGCCACCTTGTCTGGACTCTTTTTCCCTTCCTGAGGCTTTGGATCTGTCTAATAGGAGTTCTTTAAGATATCCTTTTTTCAACAGGTAGGCAACCTCCTTTCTGAGTGCAATGCATTCATCGATTGTATAGCCAATATCTGAATGGAAGTAGCACCATTTTGATGGATCCTTTTTCTCTCCAAGCCTGTCACTCTTTCTAGGCCACTACACGGTATCTCCCATCTTATTTAGGGTCCTAATTACTCCTGAAGGGTTAACATTGAAACAGTATTTGTGCAATTTAGGTGGGAGTTCAGGATCTTCCCTCCAATCTGAGAATTCTTCCTCGACAACATTGACTAATCCTTCATCAAAGTGGGAACGCTAATACGGTTTGAATCGATGGTCTCTCCTGGGAAAATTGTTGTTCCTTCTTTACTAGCGATCTGGCTCTGGGGTCTTTCTTGCGTAGACATCTTCTTCAAATCTAACTTGAGCCATAGCTTTGGCTTGCACATCCTCGAAGGTCGTACAGGGATATTTGGTCAGCTCTTTATAGATCTCACTATGGTCTAGCAACCCTCTTCTGAATGCTTCGATTGTTGTAGGAGCATCGCATTTGTGTATCCCAATCTTCTCCCCATTGAACCTGTTAAGATAGTCCCTCAAGGATTCTCCGTGTCTTTCCATAACACGGTACAGATCTGAGGATTGCTTCTCGATTTTTCTGCTACTAGCAAATTGAATCTTGAATAGATTCACCATTCCTGCAAAAGATCGAATTGTCCCATTATCTAAATTAATGAACCAAGTTAGGGGTGGACCTGATAACGTGGCTCCAAAGCCTTTGCACATGATGGCTTCTCTGATCTCTCTAGGGATTGAGCTCGTCATCTTCTTTTGCTTGAAAAGGGACACGTGCTCATCAGGGTCCGTTGTTCCATCATACATGGCCATGTTGGGCGTGCTGAACCTCTTAGGCACTTCTACCATGGCGATCTCTTCTGAGAAAGGAGACTCTATACAGCCATCCGCTTCTTCTTCCATGGGCTTTGGCACTCCAAGGATTTTGGCAATCTTAGCCTCAAATACCTTGAGGTACTCCTTAACCACCTTCTCTATTTTTCCCTGCTCAGTTCCTTCCTTTCTATCCATCTTGAGAGTTCCTGTATCCAGAGAATCTAGTTATAGGGGAATTTCCCTGCTGTTAGATCCTTTTTCCCCGTTAGGGATGTGGAAGGTTCTGGACATATCAAGCTGCATGGCTATACTTTCGGTACTTTTTCTAGTGTTAACCGTTTTGGATGCAACTGATTGTATTTGGCTACGGAGGGCTTCATTTTGTTTGGTTAAGCTAGTGAGTTTGGCTTCGGTTTGAACCTTTTGGGCCAACAATGTTTCGATTTGGCTTTTCTACTGGTCTAAGGTTTGACGGAATGCGTTCATTCCTTCATTAATTTCAGCAATGGTAAAGGGTACTGGCTATCCAATCATGGTGATTGTCTTGATTTTTGGTGAATTGGTAGGTTAATTGATTATCAGCCCCATAATGGGCACCAAATTGTTTAAGCAAATCTCAGCTAGGACATCTAAGAATTTGCTAGGTTTTGAGGGGTAATAACAATCATTCCACCAATAATATATAAAGCAATTTAGAACGATAACAAGGCAGAAAATAACCAATAAATAAGCAATAATTATTCAATAAGAACAAAAAGACGAGTTTAGAGACAGAATACTGAGTAAGGACAGGCTTCCTTGTTCAGCAGGGATGCAGATCCGTAGACAAAAGTAAAATAACTAGTTTATATTGAAATATCAGTGAGCGTACATGAGTGTTATAGTGTCTGACTTTTCCTATTTATACTTAGGAACTCCTAGGGTTACATAGATATTGAAAATATATTCAAAGTGTAGGAGATCTCTTTAATTTATTCCATTCCTTGTTCTGTAGGTGTATTTTTGGTAAGTATCTTCTTGATTGATATTCTTTATCTCGCTTTCCTTGCTTGTTTCAATCAAGCCGCTTTGTCTTATTTGATGTACTTCTTGATCATGGAGTGGTGCCCTAAATGTACTGGGTCGTATATTAATTCAGGCCCAACACGCGGGTTCTGACAGGGCTGCGCGCCCGCACAACCAAGGATGCGGGCCCGCGCAGTTGCCGCGTAGTAGTCGCGTAGAACAGCTTACTTAGCTCCTTGAAGTCCTCCCTCTTTCGGCATATGATACATACAAAACACAAGCATGGGAATCAAAATAAATAGTAGGCAAAAATCTAGGAAAAAGGAAGATAAAAGAAAAGGGAAAGGAGAAAACAAAACTAAGGTAAAATGCTTAGAAAAGGGACAAACAAGTGCAAATGAGGGGAGAATCCTTAGAGAAAAAAGGATAAAAGAGTGGCATAAATGCCACTCATCAAAATCCCCCACACTTGCCTCTTGCTTGTCCTCAAGAAAGGAAAACTAAAACAAAGAGACAAACACAATAAACATAACATGACAAGGTTTTAGAAAAACCAATCAAGCCTCAAGGTAGGAAATGCTCCATTTGGACTCAAACGAAGATAAATGCACCAAAGAATACTTGCCTTTCTCAATTCAAAGAGGGAAAACACGTTCTAAGATGCTCAAGGTTGAAAGAGACAAACCTAAGCTAAGCATAGAGAACTAATGATTTCATTCTCCTCCCTAGCCCCTACCAAGACGGTCCACGTTCTCTCCACTAGCTTCAATTCATCCCTTAGTTAGCTCCTCATGATTCCTCGAGGGAACCGGAAAAAGAAATTTAATGTGGAATCATAAGATCATCCCGACATCTCAACTATGAATACTCTCTCCATAGGGTTGAAATCTATCTCCCTCCACCGGTCTTTGGCCTCGCTCCTCTAAAATCCAAGGGTCTTAACTAGGGTTGTAATGTCATGGCTAAGAGTTAAGGTTGGGAATCAATTTGAAAATTTTGGTGGCAAATCCTAAGTGAAGCAAAAGAGTGGCCATCTCTCATGAACAACATAAGAATTGAACCTAAACTCAAACTACAACCTTCAATACAAACCTCACAACGTTACTTCATCCCTTTTCATCATTCATTCATTTTTCATCATTTTTTTTTTTTTTGAACTTCACTTGGTCTTCTTGAATAACATCTTTCTTCTCAAGCCTTTTTGCATATTCTTTTCATGTTCAACTTTCAAAACTATACTTGAACCAATTTACACATTTTTCTTGCTCATATCCAACAATCTCAAAACTCAAACATCACAAGCCAATGCTTCACTAACTACAAGGGTCGATAAGACATAGGCCGATAGGTTAGTAATATGGTAAAGTCAAGAAAGGGAAATAAGGCTCAAATTGGTTAGCAATTAAGTTGATGCAAAAGTGAAAACCAAATTTGTAACAAAACACAAGGAAAACAAAGAAAAATGAAAAACGCCCTTTTCCTCCTCTAAAGTTGCTTAGTCACGATCTCGAGAGCTAGAGGCCAACACAAGGATTAAGATACTTATATTCAAGGATCCTAAATGTCGTTCAACAAGAATGATGAAGGCTTGAACAATATTAGACCTCACAAGGGGTGGGAAGTAAGCAAATACCAACTAAAGGTAATCCTATCCACTATAGAGAGCAACACCATCTTACCACTTTCCCGTGAGCTATGGGTTCAAATGTCCTCAAAAGTTCTTAACCGAGCTACCTTAGCTTAAAATGTGTCTAACTCAACCCTAAGTATTCTCAAACTGATAAACTAGGAAGATAAGCATTCAAAGACACATCATCATGAGAGGCAAACCAATCCAAATGAATGAGCAAATTCCAAATCAAAAATCATTTCAACTTGTCATAGTCATACTTGTAACACAAAAAGGGGAAAACAAAACAAAAGAAAGAGGAAGAAATCAAAAAGGTTCACAAACGAGTCATATGATCCAATTAAATCTCAATCATCATACAAGTGATCGTTCGATAACAACATCAACGATCCCAGGTTCCACAGAACCAAAAGCAAACATCCTCGAACCAATCAACTTCTTCTTAAGCTAAACCTAAACTAAACACCCAAAGAAAAAGAAAATATAAGATAGGAAAGGTCTCACCAAACGCCACTTTAAATGGAAGATAAGATAAATCATACAATCTCACCAAGGGAGCTCGAGTTGCCCCTTAACTTCCTTCATCTCCATTTCCAATCTTGAAAAACGATCGAAAACAAAAGAAACTACTAAGATAAAACAAAAATAATAAAAAAAAGTTAATAATCAAAGAAGGAGACTAAAGCTATAAACAAAAGGAAGAAATAGAAATAAAAAGCTATCTACAAAGTTTGGATCAAGGAAAATTTGGATTATCGGGAGTTTGGATTTTCCTTCTTAGGAGCGTCATCATCTACACAAACACTCAAATTTTCATTGAAAACTCATTAGGAAGATCTCATCAAAATTGCCCTGAAACATCATCATCACAATCAAGAAAAACAATCAACATCAAATCATGCTAGAACCAACCGAACCATGCAAGCTCTACCACCTAAAATGGAGTCCCCCTCACACTAGCATGATGCTAAACCTTCCCCCGCACTACCAAAAAAAACATCCCTTTGTTTCTTACACCCCCCCAACCTCTAAAGCAATGCACCGTCCGCGGTGCGCCAAATAAAAACAATGAAAGGGAAAAAGGGGAGAAATAAAAAAGAGGGAGGTTAGTGGCCACTAGGGTCGGCTTTGTCATCATCCCCATCTTCCTTGGGGTCATAAGAGAACCTGTCCGGAGGAATTCCATGCGGGTCCCAACCACCGGTGAAATCCGGGGGCCAACCATAGTGACCTCGATAGAGGTCTTGTTGTCATTGAGGCAACGGGTCGAATGGGGCGGGAATTTGAAGCGGGGAAGGGTGGGAAGGGTCGACATAAGGTTAGTTGGGGTCACCCCTAAAATCACTCCCTCCTAGGGCACGATAATCGTACTCGGTTTCCGTCGGATAGTCTACCCGGGGAACGCCTTGGGAGGAGGGCCTTTGCCAATAGGGCCAAGTAGGCTACGATCCCTGCCATTGAGGGACCGGGCCTTGTTGAGGCAGCTAATAAGGGTAATTGACCGGGGTGGTGACCTCACCTCTATCCACGGCCGCACCGAAGAGAGCTTGACTTTGCATGAACATACCTTGTTGGTTCTCAATCAAGCTTTGCATGCCAAGTTGCATGCTCATCATTAGCTGCTCAAGGCTACTCATGCCTTGATGTTGTTGTTGTTGTTGTTGTTGTTGTTGTTGTTGTTGTTGTTGTTGTTATTGTTGTTGTTGTTGTGCCACCCAAGGCGGTGGGCAACACACCATTGTCTTGTGGAACTTTCCACACATTCCTAGTATTCCTCTCCAAAGATGTGCGGCTGGGATTAGGCAAGATGCAATGGTGTTCGCGCTCAACACACCAATCATGAAAATTGTTGGTATCGGCAGTTGCTTGGATGAACCTTGACCTTCTCATTTGCTGGATATCAATGACTAGATCCTTATTGGTCCCAACTTGAGTACAGGCGGGAAAGAAGCGTTCATACTTAAGCTTCTTAGCAATCCTAGTTATCATCCCACCATGAGCGATTTCACTCCTCTCTAGTTGCAACCCATAGAGTAAAGAGCTCTTCATGTGAGACCTTGCTCAAATCTTGCTTACTAAACACCGCATACCCCAAGATGCGGTGAAGGATACGGAGAGCAGGGTGGATGATTTGGCTTGCCGAATACCTTGTATTGAACTCATTGAAATCAATAATCGTTTGCCACCAACGGAATGGATCATACTCGGGGAAAAGGCTCAAGGATGGGGCAAGGAGATCTGCATCAGGGTTAAAGTCCAACAAGGCATTGAGATCACGAAGATTCATGGTATGTTGGTTGTTGAATAATTGGAAAGAAATTTAGAATTCATTATTCCCATATGGTTCTTTTTCGAAGGAGGCTAGGAATTCAAAAGTGAGTTTTTTGTATGTTCGATGATGGTGTTTAATGAACTCACTCATCCCAAGGTTGCCAAGGAGTGACCTTAGGTCTTCATCTATCCCAAAAGCCCTCATAGAACGTTGATCATAGTGCCTTGTGAGATTAAGCTTTCGGCTTTGAAGGTCATTGTAGAAAGTAGAATGGAGCTTGTTTAAGAATTTCGTTTGGGGGGGAACATTGGGTGCCTGGGTTTGAGCTTGGGCACTAGGCTCCTTGACTCCCAACCGGGGATTCTATCTACTCTTTCTTTTACTCATTGCAGCCTCAAGCAATACAAATATCTCAAAGAACACACCGACAACCAAACAAAGTAGGAACTCACTTCAAACTCAACCAAATTTGAACAACAACAACAACAACTAACCGAGCTTTAACAATCTGCAAAAGGTTAGTAGCAACAACTAACCACACAATAATAGCTCCAAGAACAATTAGGATCAACAACAATGCACACATTCACAACATATTATGATTAACAAGCAATTTTCATGTAAATAGTCGCATTATCATCAATACTAACAATAACACAAAATTACTCAAATAAGTTCCATGAAAATAGCTTCAAAATCAATAATGCCAACAACCATGTTCCACAGTCACAAAATATCACACTAAAATCCAACCAATCCTTAGCAAAGAAATCCAAAATCACATAAAACTCACTTAAGCTAAACCTTGCTTAATAACTCAAAACTTTGCATAAACTAGTGAAAATAAGCAATAAAGTAGCAAAATTTAGAGTTATACTACTAAGGAGAAGCTTGAACACCACCAAGAACACCCAAGACTACCACCTTCAACCAAGCTTGCACAACCATGAAAATGGAGGAAATTTGGGTATTTTAGAGAGAGAAAGTGGGTAAATTTGTGAGTAAAGTGAAAAAGTATGATGGATTTTATGGAAAATCAAGGGAATTTGTGAGTTATGGGTGAATTTGAAGGGTTAGGGTTTGAGTTTGTGAGGTGAGAGAAGAGAGCACGAAAATTTGGTTGGAGAAATGTGAGGGTGAAATGGGGAAGAGAAACTTTAGCCCCGATTTACCCAGCTCTGTGCGCCCACGCACGCACTCTGCACGCCCGCGCAGATACACGCGCACCCGCACACGGGTCGCGCAAAGTTTTTGCCTCAAATCTTCAATTTCGACCAATTGTGCGCCGGTTCTAACAGGGCTGCGCGCCCGCGCACAATTCCTTTACACGCCCGCACACAAGGCGCACAAAGATCGCGCAGTGCTGCCTTGAAATTCTTTCTTCTCTCATCTTCGACATGGAAAATGTCTTTACCCCTCATCATCCAAACACCTATCAACCAAAAAGGTAAAAATGAAATTCAAATGGAAATAAGAAGCTTGAAATCGGTATAAGAAGAAAAAAGAAGAGTAGAAAAGGGTTAGAAACTCGGGTTGCCTCTCGAGAAGCGCTTCTTTATGAGGTCACTAGCTTGACCATGAGAAAAGTTCATCAAGGGGGAGTCTTAGGATCCAAAGGATCAAGCATTAGACATTCAATGAGACCAACTTCTTCCTTGCAAAAGTAATGCTTCAAACGATGACCATTGACCATAAACTTATTACCATCCGCATCTAACTCAAAATAACCATAAGGAGTAGTCTTCAATATCACAAAAGGACACGACCACTTGGACTTGACTTTACCTGGAAACAAACGAAGCCTTTAGTTGAAAAGCAAAACCTTATATCCAACCTTAAAGCTCTTGTTTCGTATATGTTGGTCATGCCACTTTTTGGTCTTCTCCTTATACAATCTTGAGCTCTCATAAGCATCATCTCTAAGCTCTTCAAGTTTATTGAGCTTAAGCAATTTCTTCTCACCGGCCAATGATAAATCCATATTGAGTTTCTTTTATGGTCCACCAAGCCTTGTATTCTAACTCAACCGGCAAGTGACAAGCCTTTCCGTAGACCAACCTATAGGGGATCGTGCCAATTGGAGTCTTGTACGCCGTCTTAAGAGCCCATAGTGTGTCATTGAGCTTGAGAGACCAATTTTTCCTTGATTTGTTCACCATCCTTTCAAGTATATTCTTGATTTCACGATTCGAGACCTCCACTTGTCCTTGAGTTTGAGGGTGGTAAGTTAATCCAACCTTGTGATGAACTCCATATCTCTTGAGAAGAGCTTCAAATTGCTTTTTGGCAAAATGGGAGCCTCCATCTTTAATTACCACCCTTGGAACCCCAAACCTATAAAAATGATCTTCTTTAGAAGCTTAAGCACAACCTTGTGATCATTGGTAGGAGAGGGTATGAATTCAATCCATTTTGTCACAAAATCAACTGCTACCAAGATATATAGATTTCCACAAGAAGAAACGAAAGGCCCCATAAAGTCCACTCCCCAAACATCAAAGGGCTCAACTTCCAAGACACTTTGTTGAGGCATTTCATCCCTTTTGGTTATGCCACCACTTCTTTGACACCTATCACATTGTGAAACGAACTTATGGGCATCCTTATGCATCGTTGGCCACCACAATAGAGATTGAGAAATTTTTGCCACCGTCTTATCAACACCCCCATGTCCTCCACATGGTAGTGAATGGCAATGCTCAAGAACTCCTTTGATTTCATGATCTGGAACACATTTTTTAAAAAGGCCATCTCCACATTGTTTGTACAAGTATGGGTCATTCCAGAAGTACCTCCTCACTTCCTTGAAAAACCTCTTCTTTTGTTGAGAAGAAAACTCCGGGGGAATGACTCCACAAGCAAGATAATTGGTACATCCATTTTGAGAAGAAAACTTCGGGGGAATGACTGCATGTTGAAGCTAGATCCATGAGAGCTTCAAATCCTATCTCATCATTGATTGGTACATCACTTTTGTTCTCAAAAGATAGCCAAGACAAATGATCCGCAACGTAGTTCTCCGCTCCCTTTTTGTCCCTCATTTCCATGTGAAAATCTTGAAGAGAGAGAAACCAACGGATTAGGCGAGGCTTTGCTTCCTTCTTATTCATGAGATATCGCATCGCAATATGATCCATGTACACAATCACCTTAGAGCAAATAAGATAGGATCTAAACTTATCAAAGGCAAACACAACCGCTAGCATTTCCTTCTCTATTTTGTATAGTTCTTTTGAGCTTCATCAAGAGTCCTACTTGCATAGTAGATGACACATGATTTTCCTTCTTTCTTTTGTCCAAGCACGACACCCACTGCAAAATCACTCGTATCGCACATTAGCTCAAAAGGCAAGCTCCAATCCGGAGCTTGCACAGCGGGAGAGGATATGAGAGCTTCCTTGAGCTTACGAAATGCTTCAAGGAAAGCCTCATTGAAGTTAAAAGCAACATCCTTTTTGAGTAATTCTGTCAAAGGTTTGGCGATTGACGAAAAATCTTTGATAAATCTCCACTAGAAACCGGCATGCCCAAGAAAATCTCGTACTCCCGTGATAGAAGTAGGAGGGGGCGATTTCTCAATCACCAAAACTTTGGCCGGATCAACTTCAATGCCATTTTTTGAAACTTTATGGACGAGGACAATGCCCTCCTCGACCATGAAATGGCATTTTTCCCATTCAAAACCAAACTCGTCTCTTGACACCTTTTCAAAACTTTTTCAAGGTTAAAAAGACAAGTGTCAAAAGACGAGCCACCAACACTAAAATCATCCATGAAAACTTTAATTTCTTTTTCAAGCATTTCGGAGAAAATGGAGGTCATGCATCTTTGAAAGGTAGAAAGAGCATTGCATAAACCGAATGGCATTCTTCGGTATGCAAATTTCCCATATGGACATGTGAAAGTAGTTTTCTCTTGATCCCTTGGATGGATAGGGATTTAGAAGAATCCGGAATACCCATCCAAGAAACAAAGAAAGCATGGTGAGAGAGCCTCTCAAGCATTTGGTCCATGAATGGGAGAGGGAAATTATCTTTCTTGGTATTTTTGTTCAACCTCCTATAATCAATACACATTCTCCACCCGGTCACCGTCCGGGTGGAGATTTCCTCTCCTCCTTCACCCTTGATTATGGTCATCCCACCCTTTTTTGGAACCACATGAACCGGGCTAACCCACTTGCTATCGGAGATAGCATATATGATGCCCGCCTCACGTAGTTTCAAAATTTCTTTCTTGACAACTTGTTGGAGGTTGGGGTTCAACCTCCTTTGAGGTTCAATGGAGGGGGAATGATCATCTTCAAGATGAATACGATGCATGCATAAAGAAGGGCTAATACCCTTGACATCATCAATGCTATACCTTATCACATCCTTATATTTTCTCAAAACATCAAGTATTTTTTCCAAATTAAGACAATCTAGGGTAGCATTGACAATAATAGGGTATTTTCCCTCTTTATCAAGATAAGCATATTTCAAAGAAGGGGTAAGGGGCTTGAGTTTAGAACTCTCCTTCAGTTTCTCCTCCTTAGACTCAAGCTCGATCTAAACTTGTTGTTCAACCTTCTCCTTTGAGGATTCCTCCATTGCAATGACAAACACTTTTGCCTCTTGAGAGTGGAACTCTTCTTTGCATGTTAGAGCCTCTATCATTGGATCTTGAGGCCTCATCATGACCCTCCCCAAGCGATCTAGCTCCTCATTCACAACACCAACTCTATAGCATTTTTCAACCATGGGGGTCTTGAGCAACTTAGAAAACTCAAAGACAATCTTCTCATCGGCCACCTCACACGTGATGGTGTTGTTCTTGCAATTGATGACCGCCCCCAAAGTTTTAAGAGCTTCACGTCCCAAAATTAAAGGAGTGTTAACATCTTCCTCCTTATCCATCACTACAAAGTCACAAGGCACATAGATGTGTCCCACTTGAATTGGAACATCCTCAAGCTCTCCACAAGGTAATTTCACCGACCAAACGACCAATTGAATTGTCTTCCTTGTAGGGATCATCTCTATATTGAGTTTTTGAGCAATGGATAGAGGGATTAAACTAACACTTGCTCCAAGATCAGCTAAGGCGCCCCTAGCTTCCATGTTCCCGATTTTCACCGGCAAAGTGAAGCTTCCCGGGTCTTTTTCTTTCTTGGGAATCTTATGTTGGACAAGAGCACTCACTTGATGTGGAAGTGTGATAAGCTCATCAGTGAGCTTCCTCTTGTTGGTGAGAATATCTTTGAGGAACTTGGAGTAAGATGGCATTTTGTCACAAATTCAAGGAAAGGGAGGTTGATGTGCAAATTCTTCATCACACTAAGGAATTTTGCAAACTTGTCATTCAACTTCCTCTCCGCAAGCCAACCGAGAAAAGGAACCGGTCCATCAAGATTCCTAGCCTCACTAGGAATTGAAGTTGTCTTCTCATTTTCAAGCTTCTTCTCCTCCGAAACTCCTTCTATCTCATCAACTTTTTCTTTCTCACTTCTCTTGTTTTCATTCACACTCTCTTCTCCTCCCTTCTTTTCCTCACTATCCCCCTCATTTTGTCCTTCATAGGAAGTTCCTGACCTCAATGTAATCGCCTTGCATGTATCGGGTTTGAAGTTATGAGAAGGGTTAGGTTGTGGTTGTCCGGGTAGAGTAAATGGTGAATTGAAAGGAGTTCTCTCGGCCAATTGAGCTAGTTGTGAATCAACCGTCTTGTTGTGAGCTCTTATTTATTGCATTTGTTGCCCAAAGTTTGCATTTGTGCATGCATGGCTTGAAGGAGTTGAGTTTGTGTTAGCTCCGCTTGAAGTGCTTGTTCTTGATTCCTTTGAGGTGCTTAGGTTTGATTGTTGTATTGGTTGTTCCTTGGGTAGCTTCCTCTTGGGTTTTGGTGTTGAGATGGAGGTGGATTTTGATATTGAGGGTTGGAATTGTAGAAAGGTTGATCTTTTTGGTTCCATTGTTGAGGTTGAGATGCAAACCCGTGTGGTGGTTGTCTCCAAGCTACTCCACCGCCGCTTCCTCTAAATCCTTCTGGCCTTTTGTTGTATGCCGCTACATGCTCGGGGCTCAGACATCCATAATAAGATGTATCATGGTTCGTTCCTCCGCAATTTTGACAAGAGAAAGAGTTAATTCCTTTTGTTAGTTGATCAATTTGATGTTGCAATTGATCAACTTTCTCCAATTCGTAAATACCACCTTTCTTTGGAGCATTTCTTATTCGGCCCCCCAAGAGTAGTTCTTTGCTACCTCTTCTATTGTGGCTTCAACTTGATTTTGAGGGATTTTGATTAATTGACCACCCGCCCCCGCATCCAAGTTGGCTCTTGACATGAGCTCCAATCTGTCGTAGAAAAACTGCATGAGCAACCCTTGATTGTACTCATGGTCCTTGCACCAACTCTTTGAATTTCTCCTAAGCTTCACCATGACTTTCATTGGCTTCTTGCTCAAATGATGCGATTTTCCTTCTCATTTCGACAGTCTTCTCCTCGGAGATAAATCGCTTCAAGAATGCTTTTACCACCTCCCTCCATGTTGTGAGAGAGTTAGGCTTTACTTGCTTTATCCATTTCTTTGCTCGTCCGGTGAGAGATTGCCGGAAGATATGCATACGAATGTAGTCTTGGCTCACTTCATTGGTTTGCATCATTGCGCACAACTTAAGGAATAGGTCCAAATGTTCAATAGGGTCCTCACTTGCACTTCCGGAAAATTGCTCCGATTGGACCATTCTAGTATAATGAGGATGGATTGAGAAGTTGGTTTCCGTGACGGGTAGCAAAATTCCTCCCGTAAGCTCATAATTCTCCGGATTTCCGAACTCACGAAACAAAACAACATCTTCTTGTCCCGCCATTGATCCGTTTTGCAAACTTGAGGAGTAAGAACCACTCTCACTATTAACTATTGCACCAAAACATCTTCCCTCTTCTTAATAAAGCCTACGGACTTGTCTCAAAGTTCGGTCAATCTTATGATCAATTTGATGTGAGGGTGATCCTTGAGACCTCCTAAGCATTCACCAAAGCTAAGCAAACAATTAACAATGACAAGGATGATAAAACAAACAAAATAAAAAGAGAATCAAGTACAATGACTCTAACAAAAGCAAAAGTAGACACTAAACAAGCCGCTTCCCCGGCAACGACGCCAAAATTTGATCGAGGGTTAAATAGGTAGTTAAACTACTACCCTAATCAAATTAATCATTTATAATATCTAAACTTACACCAAACTAGTTAGTGGCAAGAAAAGGGTCGAACCACTGGGGAAGCACACTAATTCAACATCAATATTCACTAATGCAAGAGTAAAAAGGGGATTGTTTGTGTCGGTTTTTTAGTAAAGAGCACTAAAACTACAAATAAGCAAAGAAGATGATGTTTAAAATCAAGGGAGAATGACGCTGGGGATACGGGGGTGTCAAATATGATTAAAAAGAGGGAAATAATAATGATTATCATGAAATACATGCCAAAGAACACAAGATTCTACCTAAACAATTCATTCTCATTCAATAGTCTAGGCAAATCAATGAAAAAGGGTCTATGCTAATAAGGATCATTCTCATGCATCCTATTAGTTACAATCAAATCAAGAGAATAAAGAAGCACAATCCATAAAACTCCACTTTAATAACTCATTCTCATGCAATCATGAAAATAGAGATGATCTTAATCTAGTTCAAATCACTTTCATGCATTTAAACTAGAAAACATCAAATAAAGTGCAACAATAATCTCAAGCTATCAAAAATCATGTCTTTCATCAATTTATGGCATGAGTTCAATCCAACCATCATCATCCATCCAATATCAACACATATTTTCCACCCCCTTCCCCTAGCTAAGAAATTAGCCTAGAGAAGGGAGATTAAACATAATATCAAAACTAGAAATAAACTCAAGAAACTCAAAACAAAACTTGATTAAGAACAATGAAATCAATAATAACTAGATGAACTAATAAGATTAAAAAAAAATAAGCAACAATAAAGCAAATAAATAAAGCTAAAAGAAAGTATTAGAGATTACTAAAGAAAGGATTAATGAAAGATGAAAACTTGAAGTGTTGCTTGATTGAAGATTACACATGATCAAAGTTGAATACAATAAAGGAAACTTGAGTAATAATCCACTTTCTCTCTCTAGATTAAGCTAAAATTCTGAATTTAGAACTAAGTCAGTCTCTCTCCTAAGTGTCCGGACTATATATATGTGGCTCCCCGAAAGAAAGAAACTTAAGCAACAAGGCGCAAAGAAATCAGAAACCCAGCGGTGCGCGCCAGCACACAAATTCTACGCGCTCGCGCAGTAGCAATGCGCGCCCTCTCACAATATTGCACGGCCGCAACTTTGAGGGTACGAGAAAACGAGGCCCTTGCATGCGCGCTCGCACTGCAAAGCTGCGCGCCCGCGCGGCAAGTCGTGCGCCCGCACGGAGACCGCACAGGATGTAGCAAAACTCTCTGGTTTGGCTCTGTTTCTTGATCTTGGCTGCAAGGGTTCTTATAGGGATGCGCGCCCGCACATCCAAGGATACGCGCCCGCGCAGTATGTCGCGCAAAATCTCTGGTTTGGCTCTGTTTCTTGAGCTTGGCTTCGCGGGTTCGAACAGGGCTGCGCACCCGCACAGCTAAGGATTCTAGCCCGCGTAGTTGCCGCGCAGTAGTCGCGCAGAACATCTTACTTAGCTCCTTGAAGTCCTCCCTCTTTCGGCATATGATACCTACAAAACACAAGCATGGGAATCAAAATAAAGCGTAGGCAAAAATCTAGGAAAAAGAAAGATAAAAGAGAAGGGAAAGGAGAAAACAAAATTAAGGTAAAATGCTTAGAAAAGGGCCAAACAAGTGCAAATGAGGGGAGAATCCTTAGAGAAAAAAGGATGAAAGAGTGGCATAAATTCCACTCATCAATTTTATGCAACAATTAAAATTCATACAACAACTTTGTTTAGATTTCAATGAGAAACGACAATTGAGGGTGTGCACTTGGAATGTACTACCTTCAACACATGGTTATTAATCCCATTTAACTTAATGAGACCACGCGTTGTCATTTATAACATGAGGTGAGTCATGCTCATATTGTTGCTTTTATTCAATTATTTCTCGAATTTCTTCAAGATTTTTGAATTAATTTTTCTTAAACTCTTTCAAGACTCTCAAAATTTTCGAATTAGTTTATACTCCCACTTGCCTTTTGAAGAGGCATATTTAGCATAGGGTAAACCAACCATTGTTTGAACCATGTTTGTTTGTTACTTTTCTCGAACTCTTTTGAGATTTACACTACTCCCACTTAACCTTTTGGAAATGACATGTTTTTCATAAGGGCATCTACTTGAGCAACAAACATTTTGTGCTAAGTATGACTTGTGTTGTAGTACCTCATGCTTTGTATAGGAATCGAATGTGTATCAAACAATTTAATACAACTTTCATTCCTTGCTTTGTAAAAAGACTTTATAAGAACTTTTCTTATTCATATCACATATGAAGCCTTTGCTACATTTTGATTTGACATATGTAGTTTTTTTAGTTTTATAGATTAAAGTATATCCCTTGAATAATAGTTGGAAGATATGGTATTTTCATCCATTATCAAAATATATTTCATATAGATTGATAACTCCTTTTCATTAACACTTCATAAGGTTTTATTTCGGAGTTTGTTGTAAAAGATTTCACAACTCTTTGATGTTAAGGTCTTGGCTTGAATTCTCATTGTCACGATCATATCGCAATAAAATGAATATATATTGCCAAGTAAATATCTTGACTCAAACTTTCACGATTACAATCATTTTGTAATGTAATCACTATCTTGTCGAGTTGATTCTGAACTTCATACTGGACTTTTGAACTTTTCAAAACTTTTCACACTTATGCTTCAACTAAGCACTAGTGATCATATCACAAATAAAGTTTCATTGTCCGACTCTAGCCTTTCAACCTTTAGTTTTCTTACATCGATATGTATTCGACCTCGAGTTCGCATCATCATTTCTTTAAATGATGACTGTATCAAAATTTTCAAATTAGAATGAAGTTCACATATATCAATAGACTTAGAATCTAATGATATTGAAAGTCCATCCCTTTGGATCTTCCGCATGCAATGTTCATTTTCATACGAATCATTTGACATTTAGATACAATTTATATCATATCTACCATATAGAGTTTTTAAACCTATTTAGCAATTCAAAACACATTGACTCAATAAAGCATAGAATAACATTTACTCCATGTTTTTGAATCTTCGATGGTTAGTCATTACTAACATTGAATGTTATTTTGATTATGGCAAGAATAATTAACATTTACTTAATTCTAAGCCACAACTAGGTAAGGTGAAAATAAGCTTCTACTTGTAAAGTTGCAACTTTTGCTTCTAAACTTGTAGATTTTACTTGTGAAGTAGAAACATTTGCTTCTAAACTTGTAGATTTGTTTCTCCTTTAGCCATACTTCTTCTTTTAGTTCAACTACAGTCTCAATGAGCGTGAACTAAACATGATATCATATATCCAAGAAGTAGTAATTTGCTAAATAAATTTCAATAATATACTTCTTTAATTGGAACACTTCCATTCTTTAACCTTCCACCTGTATGAGGTTGTTTCTAATCAATTGGAATTGGTCTATTTAATTGGAAACATTTGATGTTCATAACAACTTTTAGCATGTAAATAGTTCTCGGTTTGAGAAGTAGCAACTTGTTTGCATTTCTTGGTTTATAACTTCTTAATGCAAACCTCACATATTCTTAAACCTTTTCTGTTTGAGCCACTTAGAACATTTCTCTTAGGTTCAAAATGATGTTTTTCTTAACTTTTAAGCTTTTTTTCATGATTTTGCTAAGTCTATTCATTCATTTTCATATTTGAGTTTAATCTACTATTAACTCTATATGAAATAAATGAAGAATAATGTCATTTGATCAACTTTTTATCATAAGGATTTCCAATCACTTTCTTATTTTCAATCATATTGAAGATAAGAGATTTTATTAGACTTCTATACTTGTCTTTTAGAAGGTTTTGTACCTCCCATCTCATTATAACCTTTGAAACAATTTTAAAAATGAAGATGATGTTGGAATTTTATTTAAACATTTTGAAGAAAACCAACTTAGGCATGTGACATGGGTTTCTAAAACTTGCTTTTAGAACCATCTTAGAAAAATTGGAATATAGGTATGGATTATCTTTTGATCTTTCGCTAACGTTTCCCAACATTATTTTCAATCGAAGAGATTATATAAATAATAAAATTAGAACGAAATATTGATGATTCTATTTTATACATATTTTTATTCCCCGTCCCTTGGTCATATTTGTGCTTATTTGAGCTCTGCGGAGCTATTTTTATTACTAATATACATTTTTTAGTGTTTTTGTAAAGTTGGTATTATTTTGTGGGAATTTGCAGATTTATGACAATTCTTGAGTTTATTAGCCACTACAAAGACATTTGAGTCGGATCATATTTTTATCCACTATTATCTTCCCAATACCGAGATGAAGAGATTTAATTCGATGATTAAGGGCTCGGTTTGTTTGGAGTACTAATTTTATTAGTCTAATACTTGGATATTAAGAAGAAGGAAATTGGGCCAATTTATATAAAATCACAAGCTACAGATCCGAGGATCAAAGCAGCCCAACACGTTGCCCAGTTGACTAGGCTTGATCAGATAGCACATTGCTGTGTTTGGTCCGTTATATTTTAATTGGGCTTAGATGTAAAAAGCCTGCGTATTGCGGATGTTAGACGCAGGCTTTACTTCTAGTGGGAATAGAAGTTGATGAGGAGTAAAACTCCTTATTCCTATCTTATTTTAAAGAAGGAGTTACGTAGGAGTTACGCAATAGGTAGTATTCTTGAGTTTTAGTCTTAATTGAGTTTTGTTTTATTATTAGTTTTTAGTTTTTAGTTTATTTTAGTATTTTCTTTTCTCTTTCTCTCTCTAACTTCTTCTTACTCTCTTTCTCGCTCAAACTTTTCTCTCTCTCTCCTCTTAATTAAACTCTTAGTATTACTATCTCTCTTATTTCTGTCTAAACTCTTTATTTTATGCAATTTTATATTTCTTTCTTTTGGTACTATCTCTTTTCTCCTTTATTACTTATTTTCTTTGCTTTGATCTTAATCATGTCTCCTTTAATGGCTTTGTTTAGTTTAGATTTAATTATATTTGAGTAGTTTTCTTTCTAGGGTTTGTGGGAATCCATAAATAATATGAAGGGATAATTTATGATTGTTTATTATCAATGCTAGATTAATTTTGTATTGATTGATTTAATGCTCTGTGACTAGATTAGGCCTGATCTTTTATGCATGAGTTTGACAATATTGATTCGAGATTCGAGAAATGAGAATTAATGTTTAGGTCTAGTTTCAATAGGCAGGTTAATTTATAAATGGTTAAGTCGAGATTCGAGAGATGAGATTTAATACCGGTAAATTAATTCTGTGATTGTAATACGTAGCGAAAGCCCTTTATGATCTGATTAATTTATGCATTGATGATTGATTGTTATGTTTTACCCTAAAATATTGTTTATTGGTGAACCTATGCCCTTGGTCTTTTATTCATTGATTTTCTCTATTTTTATTCTTCCCTACTTTTACTCTTAGTAGTTTAGTTATCCTTCAATTACAATATATTGGTTACTTAATAATTTAGATTGCTTTAATTAATTAGGAATAGAAAGACCAGTTTCCCTGTGGATTCGACCCTACTTCCCTATCTACAATAGTGAGAGGATTTAGGAATTACTTTTGATTAGGTGATACAACTTTAGCCTATCAAATATTACTTATAAATAAATGCAAAATCCAATTATGATTATCTTTGAAGTACCTAAATTAAATTTATAGGTTACTTTAACAATTTATTCATAATATGTGTCCCAATTGAAATACGTGATTCCAAGATCCTTTATTCGTGTAATAGTTGACCGGACTGAGGCCCTACCATCAAGCATTACATTTTCAAGGTGAGTAAACTCTTTACTAATTGCGATTCCTGCAACTCTTGGTTGAATAATTAACCATCTCATGCTTAATTATTACCCTTTGCTTCAAGGTTCTAAACGCTTTAGGTAACCTTGTTGAGCATAACCAATTAAATGCGTAGAACGTGATCTACCCCAAATTACCCAAGATAACAAGTGACACTCTGCTGAAACCGACCCATCACTCACAATCTAAGGATTGTTGGGTAACTAATTGGAAAAGCAATCTCAATATTACCAGGATTTAGATTTATTATGTTATGATTAATTTAGTGAACTCTAGCACAGCATCATAAACATCAATAAAATCTAACATGCATAAAATACTGAATGCATAAACAAGACATATCATGGCCCCTATTCCTAAGAAAACTAATAAAGTAAATGCTCCTACTTGAGCCTTCATGGATCTCATCCACCTCGCTCCTTTGGGCCTTCACTTCATGGGCTTCTTGGATTAACTGCAACCTGTAATTCTAGTCTATTCTATTTACTACTTAAACAAAATAAATAAAATTACAAATATACTTTATCGATTCGTAGCCCGTACTAAGATTACAAAAATACATCACGATGCGGATATCATATTTAGCAATCTACTAGACCATACTAGTCATTATATAACAACATAATATCATATATTATAAAATCGCCACATAATAAATCACTCATAATGCTTTCCTAAACTACAACATCGAATGTTCAAAATTAAGGAAACACGGTGCCTAAATATCTCATATTTAAATTACTGTAATTAGATAATATCATATATTATTCATGACCATCAATAAAATATCATATATTTTAAATTAGGCATGATATAGAATCAAATCTTAATTTAATCTAAAAAGATAAATCATATTTATCCTCAAAGATTCTCCTAAAAAAATTAGGAAATTCTGTCCTAAATACTAGCCAATCACAAAATTTAAATCAATTATATCCTAAAATAATTATGGGACAATCACATTATTTAAATCAATCTTTATCTTTTTGGGATATGCTCAAAATATCCTAACAAATCTTATCCAAAATTTACAACTTTAATTATAAAAAATCATCAAGGTTAACAAATTTAAACATGGATAATATCAAATTTAACAACTTTTAAAAGATTTGATTTTATTCAAATAAAAGATTTTATTTCAAAATAATTCTATTTTATCCCAAAATAAATCATATTTGTCTTGAAATATTTTTAAATAAAAATATTTTTTTTTAAAAAAAAAAAAAAAAACCTTTCACCAGCCACGGTGGTCCTACACCTAACGGTGTACGCTACCGAAGCGGTTGTGCAGCAGTGCCGCGCAACACTTTGCACGGTGTTGCTGCTGCTCTTTTGCTCTCAGACCTCTGCTGTCCCACCCTTGCCCTCCCTCTTGGACCACCACCGGCGGCAGCCATCGTGGCTGCGCCACTTAGCCGCAGTTGCCACCTGAAAACTTCAATCAAAATTTTGTTTTTTTTTTCAATTTTAATCAACAACTTTTGTTAAATAAAACTAAAGTGATCCATGATAAATTAAAACATAACTTTTATGCTAATTCATCAAATTAAAATTAAATTCACAATCTAATTTCAAATTCTAGGGTTCTTCATGAAAAATAATCCCCAATTTAATTTAACTTTTAAATTAAATCATTGATCATGCAAAATTCACAATTTATACATGAAATCAACTAGATTAAAATCATGAAGCATAAAACAATCGATATTATTCAAAAACCAAAACACAAAAACAAAATTTTAGGGTTTAGGGTTTCAAAAAATTCGAATCAAGGGCTAGGGGTTTCGAGATTTTCGAGCATAATATGGCAAAATTCGATCCATTCTAGGCTATTTTGAGCAAAATTAAATCACATTTAATAAAATTCCAAAAATTAATCTCCATTTTATATAAAGATTGAACCATAATTAAATTATTCTCCCTCTTAATTGAATTAAAATTTGTAGACTATAAAGATATATGATCAATATGCGTAAATGCAAGAGGCTAACTGATACCACTTTAGGGTTTTAGGTACTTTAATGCGGAATTTAATGAATCATATTCGTTCGCACCTAAACAGGATCTACAATCATAACACATAAAGAATGACATAATACATAGCTTTGACGCATGATTTTCACAAGCAATTGACTAAAAATCAGGGAGATAATAGAGTCCCAAGCGTTGCTCCTTTACTTAGTCCACGGGATAGGATTGAACCTCCACTACTGCTAGGTAGTTGGGCATGAACACTTCAAACCACCTTATACGGAGAGGGGAGGAGAATACCGACCACGAACACCACCACACCATCACCGTGCACCACCTTTCACAAGGAGGTCGTATGGTTGTACAGATGGGAGGAAGGGAGTAAGGAGAGAGATTGTGTTAGGCTAGAGTTTGGTTTCTTGCAAGTCTATTCTCAATTGATTGCTCAAGTGTGTTATATCAAAACCTAGGCAAGGCCTCTATTTATACATCATATGTATAATTAGAGTCCAAACCAAACCCACAATACTCTCCCTTTACAACCCATATTGTCGGCCACTCCATGAGGCCCAATAATGGGCTTCTTTCTTTTGTTTAATCCAACACCCTTTTGTGTGACATTATAGGATCTATTCTATTGGGCTTTGGACTATTTGAATAGCCCAAAGATCATTGGTCACGTCTAAAAACAGGTAATGATGACCAAAAATAACAAACTTAATTATACTTAATTACCTCAATAATTTGATCCATTAAATATCTAGTAATTGCACTTGACAAAGACATAAATTCTTAATTCATATGGTGAAAGATGAGGTCAATGATCTAGAACATTTCACCTTACAACAAGTTCCACGTTCAGAAAATAATCAAGCGGACGCACTCTCCAAGCTAGCATCCTTGGCATCATGTGATACTCCCAGATAGGTATTTTGGGAAGTAAAAGAAAAGAGGAGTATTGATGCTGAGCCCGTACAGATCATAGATCAAAGCTCCACTTGGATGGACGGGGTGATCTCTTATATGAAGGATGGGACACTCCAGGACGGTCCCAAGAAGAGTGGGCTGATGAAAAAGAGAGCAGCATAGTTCAGATGAAGAATGGGGAGCTATTCAAAAAAGCATTTGTTAAGCCGCACTTGAAGTGTATCACCCTAGAGAAAGGGCATGATGTGTTGGACGACCTCTACCATAGGCAATGTGGATCCCATATAGGCGGACGGGCCTTAGCAGAAAAGGCTACCTATTTGGGGTACTATTGGCTGACCTTAAAGTCAGATGCCATGAGAATGGTGAAAAAATGTGACAAGTGCCAGAGGTTTGCAACCCTTATTCACCAACTTGTAAATAGCTTGTCAGCCATAAGCAGTCCAATCCCCTTCGCAAAATGGGGCATGGACATCTTGGGGTTGTACACTCCTACGTCCGGGCAGAGGCAGTATGTGTTAGTAGCAGTAGACTACTTCACCAGATGGGTGGAAGCTGAGGCCATCCGAGGGATTCAATGGAAGGATGTGTCCACATTTATCTGGAAAATTTAATCACTCGTTATGGTGTGCTACAGTCAATGGTGTTCGACAATGGACCCATATTCAAAACGCCTCAACTCAAAAATTGGCTAAGTGACCAGGGCAGCACTCATTGTTTTTCCTCGGTCGGACGCCCACAAGGTAACAACCAAGTTGAGTCTTACAATAAGTTTATCTCTAATGGAATCAAGCACAAGCTTGAGAAAACTGGTAGCCTTTGGGCAGATGAGTTGGTGAACGTGTTGTGGACTATTTGAACCACAGCTAAGAGTTTAACAGGAGAGACCCCATTCTTTCTAGTCTACGGCACTGAAGTCGTGCTCCCAATTGAGATATACGATCCTAACTGTAGGAAATATTTCAAGCATCCCACACTTGAGCCCCACTGAAATCATACACTTAAGCATGGTGGCGTCCAAAGGGAAGGAAGCTAGAGCATAAGAGTCACCAACAAGTTTTAGGAACTTGTAAACCATTCACGTACAGGGTGAAGAATACACCCCTTCACGATCGATTAGATCGCTAACTCCATAGTGGTTTGGAACCATGACTGGATATTCTAGGATGAAAGTACAACTCCAACCTAAAAGAGATTGAACTTTCCCTAATAATAGGCCTCTACTTTATTCTTCTCGTGTTCATGTGCGCTTTCTAACTAACATACAATCAATATATTAATCCTAAACCTGTTGAATCTATGTTGGTTTAATATATATGCGCAAAACAAATCTATTATTGGCGATCACTTGAATTATAATCATACTAGCATAAACAAGATTATTAATTATCTTATTAAGCGTGATTACAAATACAAATTCCCTTTTATCCTGCAAGAGAGGGCGCGATCAAGCAATAACAAAAATAATATATCAAGCAACATAATAATAACAATCATCATCATAATAATATTCTCAAAGCATAATAATATTAGCAAGATCCTAGGCATGATACGAACAAGATTAATAACTAATCCTAGCATGTCACTAAACAATAATGATTAAAGCTTTATCCATAACATGATACTAACATGATAGAAGAAATAGGAAGCAACCTAAGCATGATACTAGAAATCAATAAAAGTATTCTAACATGATACTAGGAATTATAAAATTATAAACATGATTTCTATATCAAAAGAATAATTAAAGTAATTACTTACTTCGAAGCCTCGTACCTCTTTCTAATAACAAAAAGTAATTACTTACTTCGATGCCTCGTAGCTCTTTCTAATAACAAAATACGTGCATTAGTAACTTCAAGGAAAATATTAATAATTAATTTAAATAATTGAAATAGGGATTTGGGACCAAACCCTCAGAAATTATCAACCTTTCACGTCTAGGGCAAAGGCAACTTCGAGCTTGGCTAGGTTTGTCTAAAACTTGTGAATGAGGTATGATGTATTTTGAAAATGGCTAGGCTTAGAAAAAGAATATAGAGAGAATAACCTTTAGCTTAGAGAGAAAAGAGAGATGATTGGTGATTGTTGGTGAATAAAAACAGGGAAATACGAACCTATTTATGGAGAAATAAGTCCGGCAACAATAGAAAAGATTTAGAATTCAAATCGGAATAAAATTGGTTCTGTCGTAGAGTTGTCGCACCGACAAGGTCTGTTGCGAAACGATAGGGATCACGCATGGCGACAGGCTCTATCGTTTGGTGCTGGGATAGTTTTTTGCGGATTTTGTTTTTATCATATCTTTTGATCCAGAAGTCTAAATAAGTCATATAATATGTTGTTGGAAATATCTTGAATTTTTAATTTCCAAATCAATTAGAATCAGATTAAAATCATTTGTATAATAAAATATATGGCCGAAATAGTGAAAGGGTGTCTGTTTTGGATAGAGTTTTTCATATTCGTTATAGCTCGGAATTAATATTATAATATATTTCGAGTCTTTTTTGGATTTCCTGGGATACTGGTCACGCTCTGCTGGCAATGAGTCGGTCCCACCTGCAAAACAACGAATATTCCGATCAACGGAATATTCGCCTCCGACGATCAAGTCAGTGATCAGAACGGAAAAGGCTAGAGAGAGAAGTTGGAGCTATTTAATGCTCTGTTGTTTTTTAATTGTCTGAATCCCCCCTCATCATAAATGATTGGGGTATTTATAGGGGTGGGACTCGTGCCCCTTTCTAGGGTTTATACCCTAGATTTGCGTGACGTGATTGGCTGTGCAATCAGTGAGTGCCACGTGCTACTCTGGGGGCGCCGTTTTGCGGCTTTCATTGATATCTCTCGGGATTTGGGCCCTGACGTTATTAGGGCTTTCTGGCATATTGATTATTAAGGGAACAGATGCCCTTAACACATGGCATCTTCCCATGGTGACACGTGTCTCCCTATAACTGGGCCACGTGTCACTATGGGATTGGTCCACGGCCTTAAGGGCTCGTAATTAGGTGGCATCTTCCCGTGGTGACACGTGTCACCCTATAACTGGGCCACGTGTCATTATGGTATTGGTCCACGTATACGGGGTATTTTTACCCACAACATTTTCCCCTCAGAGGGGGTGGCTCGTACGCTTACAGGCCGACTCCTCTGACCTCAAGTAACCTTAGTGCGTACAGGGGTATTATGGTTTTGTCGGTTTTCCGTCCGCCTGGAAATTTTAGAACGAACGCCTGTCTATACAAATGGCGCGGGCGGAGATAGACCGTCTTTCTTTTGGGAGATGCGGTCGTCTTGCCACTGCAGAGAGAGCTTTAGCTTTGTCAACCTCCCTGGACGAAGATAGGCCGTCTTACTTTTGGGAGATGTGGCCGTCTTGCCACTGCGAAGAGAGCCTAATTTAACGGAGTTGCTCCTTGTCTCTCCAAATTCTAGGTCACATTTTTCAAATTGTAACCGTTCAGCTGTGTTAGGCGGGAAAGATGAATTTACTCTCTTGCCCTCATAACTTTTCCCTATATATACAAGGGTTTTGGCTTCATTTTGGTACTTTGGAACTTTACATTTTCTAGAGAGAAGTCAGAGCTTCTACAGAGAGAAAGTGCATTTTCTTTTGAATCTTCAAGGGCTCCGCCGTGCATTTGAGTTTTCCGGTGACATTCGTTGAATTTTCCGATCAATCTTCAAGGCTTCCAAGTTTTCAACACGTACAGAGGTAGGCCGCCTGTTTTTCTTTTCCTTGTCTTTTTAATTTCTTTGTTTATTTAAAAGCTGGCTCAACACTCGGCTTCGTCCGTTTCTCCTCATGAGGCCGGCCGTTCGCCTGGGACTGAGGAGTCTAGAGTGGACGGAGACGAGTTGTCTCCTTCATGGAGTGGGTCCATTTCTAGTGCGTACCAACTCACATCCACCCATTCTTCTCTGTCCCTGCAGTCGAACATGGCACGGACGATGCAAACGCACGATCGTCATGCGGCCAGAAATCCAGACGGAAGTCTGGTAAACCCTAGGCCTCCTTATGACCCAAACAATGTTAACGTTGAGACCCCTTCCACTACTCCTACGACCGCTTCCACGGGCACTCACTGCTCGGCCGTGGAAGTAACTTCCTCATTCGAGGAGCGTCAAAGAACTCAAGGCGCTTCTACAATGGGGGGAACGTCCGGGCAAACTCCGGGGTTGAGGTTCCCCCAATATGCCAGCTCGGTCATGGATGGGGTCGAGTTGCTACTCTGTGAGGGGCCTCCTTCTTCTTCTCGAGCGGACGCTGATGCGTCCGTCCCCACTCCCTCATAACTCTATCTCCGATATGGCAGGTCGGACAGACCGAGAACGGGGGTTTCAATTAATGAACCGTCCGACTTGCCCCCTCTTAGAGCTCCTCCTACTGGGAGTCAGGCGGCCGGTGCTAAAGATAAGGGCAAGCGGCCACTTCAAGACATTATCTCTCCCCGAGGCGGCCATAGTTCTAGGAGCCGCAGCTCAGCGGAGGCAGCCGACCTGGACAGAGTGCTGTCCTCCGAGTTTGGGAGCGCTCCTCAGCGAGAAGAGGATGAAGCTGAGAATGTGGCCGAGGGTGGAGCGGCGGCCGCAGAGGGTGAAGAGGCGGCCGAGGAGGATGTCGCCAATATTGACAACTTCAAGGATCCGTACGCCTGCACGGTGGGTAGCACAACCTTGGGCTACCTGAACTATAAATTTGAGGAATACAAGGCATTCCTCCACCTTAGGGAGGGATTTGAGATCCAGCCTCCAAGGAAGTCCCGCGCTTTGGCCGCTTGGGAAGAAGAGAGGCCGCGCCAAAGATCCTTCAGTGTCTACAAGGCGGCCTTGGACATTGGACTGCGCTTCCCCCTCCATCCTTTCGTCCGCACCGTCTTGGACGAGTATGACATTGCCCTCTTCCAGCTGATGCCAAACAGCTTGTTGAATATTTTTGGGTACTTAGTGACGTGCATCTGCAAAGGCTTCAAGCCGGACTTTGCAGTTTTCTGTGAGATGCACTCACTGACTAAGCTGGACGCGGACACGGACGGCTGGCTCATCTTGAGCACCACTAGAGATTATATGATGGTGGTGGACTGCGTCTCTAAGTGGCGTGACTGGAAGCACCGATTCTACCGCGTCAAAACCAAGGACGTTGAATTTAACTTGCGGATTAATCGGTTCAATGCTGAGCCAATTCAACTTGGATGTGGGGACCTCAAGCCTGATAAGCCACCCATCCACCCCAGCCAGGAGTACCAGCTTGAATATTTCAAAGTCAAGCGGGTGAAAAGGAACGGCAAAACTGAGCGCGTTCCAAGTAACTGGGTCCCTTTATCCAGCTGGCTGTGGGATCCCACCTTTATGTCCGCCTATGGCCTGTACAAGAACCTGCCCCAAGGTGGACGCACGGACACATATTCTTACACTTACACAGGTTATTTGATATTGAAGAATTTTCTAACTCTTTTTCCTCTTTTCTTTCAGTTGAGGCGTACAAGATGCTGGACCAAGAGCAGAAAGGGGAGGTCAACATGTCCGAGATTGACTTGGCTCGGTACAAGGCTCGCCAGAGGCTGTACGAGCAAACTAAAGGAGTAAGTAAACCCATCTAGCTTTCTTCCCTTCGTC
This sequence comes from Chenopodium album, assembly GCF_948465745.1. Taxonomy (NCBI): domain Eukaryota; kingdom Viridiplantae; phylum Streptophyta; class Magnoliopsida; order Caryophyllales; family Amaranthaceae; genus Chenopodium; species Chenopodium album. The sequence goes on from NC_137834.1 coordinate 32,595,252, forward strand.
CGTGTATGTATTATGGAAGAGATCTTCTTCCTAACTTGGCTCGGCCTATTATATTATCTTGTTTTCTTTTACTAACTTTTGTCTCTACAGCTGGCCACTCCAACCCCACGGTCCAAACGGAAGCAGTCGTCCCCTGCGTCCAAGACGGATCAGGACGGTAAGGCGTCCAAACAAAGGAAGACGGTCGCATCCAAGACCACTTCCACTTCTGCGGCCAAGACGACGTCGCGGACTGTCTCTAGGCAGTCCAAAGGAGAACAACCCCGGCTGAGCGATAGTGGGGCCTCCAAGTCCATAGATCCGGCCGCCATGCCGGGTCATGTTGGGTCCGAGAAATCGGACAGTAGGGGTAAGTCGACCCCGGCAAAACCGACCGGGCCAGAAGTGACTCCGCCTGTCCAAAGAGTCAATGAATATGATTGGCTTGATGCTAGTCAGTCGGTCGGCGATCAGCCTGGCCGGACGGGGGAAGGGGATAACGAGCCTGTGCCGCCCCCGCCAGTCACTTTCAACCTTCCTACCCCTCCAAGCTTCTCTGACGGTCAGTCTAAGTAACTTTGGATCTTCTATTTTGTTCCTTCTTTTTTTTTTTTTATACTAAGCTTACATTAAACTCTTTGTGTCCGCCTACAGACATTGCAGAGGAGCTACAAATGAAGTTGCCCGGCCAGTCCCTTAATGGGGTGGACAGGAAGGCTATGCGGGAAGCCATGGCCCGGGCCGTCCCTGCTGAGCAGCGGGACAAACTGCGGGGGATACATGAGGGCTTCCTCGGCCCCATGATCAATTGCAGCGCTGAGGTAACTTTTCCCCTCAAATGCACTTAGTCAATTTTTCACTCTTACTTTACTAACACATTTACCCTGTTTTTCTTGTGCACAACTTTTCTTGCGGCTGAACGCCTTCCTTGAATGGAAAGAGAAAGAAAACGAAAAGCTGAAGCGCGCCTGGGAAAACATCCAGAAGGCCCAGGATGCTGTTACTGGGGAAGTGGCCGTCCAGCGCCAATATTTTGATACCCAAATCAATGCGTTGTCCGACAAGGCAACGCGGCAGGCGGAGGATCTGGTGAAACTGGGTAAGTCCCTCGAACAGGAGCCCTTAGCCAGGGACACAATGAGGCAGGAAAAGGATCAGGCCCTCCTGGACGGCCAACGCTGGAAGGAGGGATTTGAGGCTTCAGAGAAGCTCAGAACTGAGGTGTCCTTGGCCTAGAAGCATTTGAAAGAATCCCTGGACGAGGCGGACGCACTTAGGGCCGAGGTGGAGACCTTGAAGAAGTCTGTTGAGGACTTGACTCTCCAGCTGAAGCCGCCTCGGGCCCCTAGCGCAGACGAGGTCGTTCGCATTGAGCAAAACGCTGAGGATAGGCTGAAGAGTTTCTTCTTCGAAGCGTTCGAGCTCATGGTGGAAGATGGGGAGGCCGCCTATTTTCAAGAGCGCTTCACTAAGCGCCTAAACTTCGTCTGCCTCAGGGAAGAAGCTAAGAAGGCCGGACAGCCTTCTCCTGAGCTGGACGCCACACCAACAACCTCAGAGGATGAGGAAAATCAAGTGGCGGCCGGCCATGATGGTGAAGCGGAGAGCAAAGAGGTGCCATCTGAGGACGCCTCTCCTGCAGCTTCACAGGATCCCATCCCAGTCCATGATTCAGCTTCAACCCCGGCCGCCCCCTGACTTTCAGCTTTTTCTGCTTTTAAGCTCTATTTATGTATATTTTTCTTGACTTTTTCAACCGCCTTTTCGAGCGGTTTTTATGTAAGATATTTTACCGCCTTTTGAGCGGACCTTTTATTAATTTAGCTTCCAATTTTTGCTTCATACTTTGCACATTTTATACTTAACAAGTTTTTGCATGGTTTTTGCATTTTCGTACACGTACTTTTCACGTTTTTGTATCTTCGTACAATTGGGGGGTATGCCCCTTTATTCGGCGTTCGCCTAGTCCATACTTTGGGTGGTTTGATTGGCTTGGTAGAATTTATACTTTAGGTGGTATGACTTCTACCAAGTTAATCAAATCATAATAATGATTGCCCTTGGACTAGGTGGTACGCCGAATCAACACGTTAATTGGCCGTTCAATTGGCTTTATGTGAGTTTGTCCGTTGAAACTATCGCTTGGACGCACTTAGAAAATTCCAAATGTGATCTCAACCTAAAATTTTCATGTTCGGCTGGGCTGGAATGCCTAGGTATGCCCTTGCCCCATTATATGAGTTTCACATGGTACCTTACCTTTACCGTCCGCATTAATTAAGGGCAGACGCATTCATGTGACTTTTGGGATCAAGTTGCCCATTCTTATTTTATTTAATTTACTTTTGTTCTGCGACCGTGTTGCTATGTTGCAAGCAACCTACTTGCAACTTCCACGCGGCCTATCCGTATAAGTTATGACTGTGCAAATAAGCATAAATTAAATGGAAAAATAATTATAACAATGTTTGACTTTTTCATTAATTTGTCAAAATTACATTGTCGTGGCCGTACGGCTTACATTGCTCGGTCAACAGACCTAGCTGTATACACAGCTTTTGGCTAAGTAATTAAACATAATATTTCTTCAGATTGTCAGTGTTCCATGTACGTGGGATGGGTCGGCCGTTCATGGCTTCAAGACGGTAAGTCCCATCTCTGACCTCTTCCCTGACTCGATAAGGCCCTTCCCAATTTGGGGTCAGCTTGCCATCCTCATTAGCTCGCCCCACCGCCTCCATCTTCCTTAGGACCAGATCTCCCAATTTTATCGGCCGCTTTGACACTCGGCGATTGTATGCCCTTGTCATCCGAAGACGATAGATTTCGTGTCTAAGTGCCGCATTGCCCCTAGCTTCAGGAAGGAAGTCTAGAGCGGTCTTCATGGCTTCCCAATTGGCCGCTTCATCATATAGCATCACCCTAAGAGTGGGCTCATACATTTCAATTGGAAGGACCGCCTCAGCACCATAGACTAAGAAGAAGGGAGTTTATCCTGTGGAACTTTTGGTCGTGGTTCGTATGGACCACAGCACATTAACCAATTCGTCAGCCCATAAGCCGCCTGCTTTTTCAAGCTTGCGCTTAATTCCATTGGAGATCAATTTGTTGTATGCCTCTACCTGACCATTTGCTTGTGGGCGGCCGACTGAAGCAAAGCAATGAGCTATGCCTTGGTCTTCCAACCATTCTTTGAGTTGAGGCGTTTCGAACTGAGGTCCGTTGTCAAACACCATAGACTGAGGAACGCCAAAGCGTGTAATGATACTCTTCCATATGAAAGCTGAAACATCCGTCCATTTGATGCCCCGGACGGCCTCGGCCTCTACCCATTTTGTGAAGTAGTCTACTGCTACAAACACATACCGCCTCTGGCCGGACGCTGGTGTGTATGGTCCTAAAATGTCCATCCCCCATTTGGCAAAGGGGAGCGGACTACTGATGGCCGAAAGACTGTTGGCGGGTCGATGAATTAATGTTGTGAACCTCTGGCATTTTCACACTTCTTTACCATTTCCATTGCGTCCGACTTTAAGCTCGGCCAGTAGTAACCCAGGCGGGCAGCCTTTTCAGCCAAAGCTCGTCCTCCAATGTGAGAACCACACTGCCCCTGGTGAATATCATCCAAGACATCATACCCTCTCTCAGGAGTGATGCATTTTAGGTACGGCTTTACAAATGCCTTTTTGAACAACTCTCCTTGCTTAATTTCAAACCAAGCCGCTCTCTTTTTCATCAACCAGCTCTCTTTAGGATCGGCCGGGAGTAATCCGTCCTTAAGGTAAGATATGATCCCGTCCATCCAAGTGGAGCTTCTATCAATTACGTGTACTGGCTCAGCGTCAATACTCCTCTTCTCTTTTACTTCCCAAAACACTGACCTTGGAGTATCACATGATGCTGAGGATGCTAACATAGAGAGGGCGTCCGCCTGATGATTGGACAAACGAGGGACCTGCTGTAGGGTAAAACGATCTAGGCTCTCAGCCTCCTCTTTTACAATCTTCAAGTACTTTATCATGGCCGGCTCCCTCGCCTCGAAGTCTCCATTCACCTGGCCGACTACAAGTAGAGAGTCCGAGTATACGTCAATTTTTGTCGCTCCTGCCGCCTTACACATTCTTAGGCCGGCCAAGAGAGCTTCGTACTCGGCCTCATTATTAGAGGCTTGAAACTGGAATCTCAGGGCGTACTCAAACTTATCTCCTTCAGGAGACTGGCATATAACACCTGCACCGCAACTAGTGGCTGTCGCGATGCCATCCACGAACACTTTCCAGATTTGATCTCCGGCCGTCTGAAGATCCGGCCGAGTCATTTCAGCTAAAAATCAGCAAAGGCTTGCCCCTTGATTGCTTTTCTTGGCTCAAATGTAATATCCAAGCCTCTCATTTCCAAGGCCCATTTCAGCATACGGCCGCTTGCCTCTAGCGTTGTAAATGGCTTCTTCAAAGGTTGGTCTGTGTAGACCACAATTGAATGTGCCAAGAAGTATGGCCGCGGCTTTTTTGATGCCATGTACAATGCCAAGACAAATTTTTCAATGAGGGGATACCTTAGCTCAGCGTTATGTAGAACGTGGCTAATAAAGTAGACAGGGATCTGGCGGCTGTCCCGTTCAGCAAGTAGGACGGCACTTAAGGAGTGTTCAGAGATAGCAAGATAGATGAATAGCTTCTCGCTCTTAAGTGGACTGACAAGCCGAGGCAATGTATGTAAATGGCCTTTTAGCTATACGAATGCTTCCTCGGCCTCCTCTGTCCACTCAAACATGGCTTTCTTTTTTATGGTTTGAAAGAAATAGCAGCACTTATCCCCTGATCTTGACAGAAATCTACCAAGTGCGGCCAAACAGCCGGTCAATCTTTGGACTTCTTTAATTGTCCTTGGTGACTTCATGTCCATGACAGCTTGGATTTTTTCAGGGTTGGCCTCGATTCCACGTTGATCAATCAAAAATCCGAGAAATTTACCGGAATCAACACCAAAGACACATTTCTTTGGATTTAACATCATCTTATGTCGCCTGAGTTCGGTGAAAGTTTCTCGTAGATCTTTCAAATGGTCGGCCGGCTCTTTTGACTTGACAATCATGTCATCAATGTACGCCTCCATATTCCGGTCGAGCTGATCTCTGAAGAATGTGTTAACAAGTCGCTGAAAGGTAGCTGGGGCATTCTTAAGGCCGAATGGCATAACTTTGTAACAATACAACCCCTGCTCAGTCACGAACGCTGTTTTCTCCTGGTCTTTTTCCCATAACGGAATTTGATGGAATCCGGAGTATGCGTCCATAAAGCTCATCAGGGCATGCCCGGCCTTCGAATCAACCAGACGGTCGATTTTAGGCAGGGGAAAGCTATCCTTAGGGCATGCCTTGTTTAGATCGGTGTAATCTACGCACATTCTCCAAGTTCCATTCGGCTTCTTGACAAGGACCACATTGGCCACCCATTCTGGGTAATTGCATTGCCGAATGAAACCGGCGTCCAGATGCTTCTTGAATTCTTGTGCGGCCGCCTGATTCCTTTCTTCTCCATGATTCCTTTTCTTCTGACGGACAGGTTTAACGGCCGGATTCACAGCCAATTTGTGCACGGCCAGATCTGGACTTATACCTGGCATCTCACCGACATCAAATGCAAATACATCCTTGAACTCTCTCAATAATTGAATTAACTCATCCCCAAGCACACCCAAAGCTATAGTGCCCACACTGACCGTCCGACTTGGTTGATCGGGGTCAAGCACTATATCCTGGTGACTGCCGGCCGGCTGGGGGCGTAGCTCTTCTGGTCGTCCGACAGTCATTAGCTGCTATGCTTGCTCTATCTTGGTCGCCTTAGGCTTCTGGCCGACCTGGTGTGTTGGGAGTGAGGTTCCTTCTTCTTTTGGCTCAGACGATTTTGGTCCGCGCGCTGTAGGCTTAACCGCCAACTGATTGCATTCCTTAGCCATCTTCTGACTTCCTTGGATTGTACCTATTTTCCCGTCTGTCCTTTCAAACTTTAGCAGCATTAGGTGAGGCACAATGACTACTTTTGCTGCATTCAGTGTAGGACGGCCGAGTATGACATTATATCCAGTCAGTTCTTTCACGACCAAGAAGCGGACAACCATATCTCTTCCTTCCCCTTTTTGCCCGAATCGGACAGGTAAGTCTATCCGCCCCACTGGGTGAATGACATTCCCCCCAAATCTGACCAGCGGGTGAGTGATGTCCTGGAGAGCATCCTCTGGGAAGCTTAGATTCTTCAAGGCGACCAGGCTGATGATATCAGCCGCGCTACCCGTGTCTATCAATATTCGTCCGACCTTCAAATTGGTTATCTTCATAATGAATTCCATGGGATCATTATGCAAGGCTTTGACCTCCCCCCGATCGGGCTCACTGATGATTACTTCGGGGAAGGGTTCAGCCTTCACTGAATCCATCTGCATCACCTTTCCTAGGTTCCGGGCGTCCTACTTGATCCCTTTCATAGTGGGACTACCTGAGGCAAATCCTCCTGATATCACGGCTACAAAGCCTGAATCAGTGTTGTTGCCATCATCTTCTTTATCTTTGTTCTTATCATTCTTCTGTCTTTGCTCGGACGTGTTGTTTGTCCGCGTGTAGGTGAATTTGGACTTCATCACATATGAATTCAGCATGCCCTTCTCGGCTAGTTTGTCTAGCAGTCTCTTTAAGTTAATGCAATCGTTCGTGTCATGTCCCACATCCTTGTGGTAATGACAGTACTTGTTCTTGTTCCTATACTGAGTCGGGCCTCTCAGCGGCTGTGGCTTCTCAAACTCAAACTTATCCTTGATTTCCATCAAGATAGAATAACAATCCTTGTTGAATTCAAACTGAGGCTCGTACGCCTTGACCTTCTTGGATTTCTGTGGCTGGCCATCAGCCACCCAGACTTCCTTTCTCTTTTTTCCTTCTTTCTTTTGGCCGGCCGAGTCTTGCTGAGAAGGTTTCTTCTCTGCCCCCTTGGCCGGCGCTTCTGCTTCTGTGAGCGAACAAAAGTCCGCCGCCTCAATATAAGCTTCGGCTTCCCGCAGAACACCTGCGTATGTCCGAATCTTTTTCCTTACCAAGTCAAATTTAAAACCATTGTGCCTTAATCCCCGGAGAAATTCAGAGTAAGCCATTTCGTCCGGTAGATTATGAATTTGGGATTTTTCTTGGTTAAATCGCTAGACGTACGAGCGTAAGCCCTCATTTTTTTCTTGGACGATTGTCGCCAAGTTAAGGCTAGTCTTTCGAGGCGGTATGTTGTATAAAAAATTTCCCACGAACAGCAAACTAAGAGTAGTGAAATAATTGATACAACCGGCCGGCAAACTGTTGAACCAGTCCTGTATGTGCCTCACCTTTCAGAGTGGCCGGGAAACATTTGCACCAAGTAGCATCATCTACGCTTTGCAAGTACATCAGGTTCCTGTACGAGGTGATGTGCTCTTCTGGGTTGCCCGTGCCATCATAAGCTCCCACAAGTACACTCTTCACCTTTGGTGGCTGAGGGGCATTTAAGATATCTTGCGAAAACGGGGGCGGCTTATCTCCCAGAGTAAGTAGGCGCATCTGCCAATCGATGGGTTGCGGTTGCACGGACGGTCCAGCCAGATAGGGAGCTTGTCCGTACACCTTCCCATATGGCCCATATTGTCCGTATGCCTGGGGGTTTGGCTGCATCAAGCCATTGAACCCCTGATGTTGATATTGCAGTGATTGGGCAAGAATAGGAGTTGGAGCATGGAAGACTGGAATAGGAGTTGGGGTGCGAACTGCCTGACTTCCACTGGAGATGGCCGTGTTGGTATGCTGGGAAAGAGAATGATGTGAAAAATTGTCCGGCATAGTCGGGGTTGAGGCCGTGTCCGAGTAGGCTCCTTCCATCGTCTGGACGGCTCAGGCTCCTCTCTTCGAGGCTGCCTACCCCTCCCCCCAGCCGACTGCGTTTTAGCCAGCAAGTCAGAGAAATTAGTCCGCGGTACTCTCGGGGACCTTCCAGTCGGCCTTCGAAATGGAGTGTTTCCAGCGTCCGTTGCATGGACTGTTTTGCTGTGTGTCTTCCTTGGAGCCCTCTGTTCCTCTCTCCTGGGCGGCTGCCTAGAGGTAGAGGCTCCGTTTTCAATTTTTTTCTGAGTTTGTTAAGCGCGGCCTTAAGAGAGGCTGCGGTAACAGGAGGGTCATCAGCTTCTTCAAATGTGGCTATCAGAGGATCGCTAGTACGGATCGTAGGGATTAAATCCTCTACATGTCCATCCTCGCCTGGATTAGGTGTCTGACCGTCTATCGCCATAACGTACGAGTATCCCCACAGACGGCGCCAAATGTTTCGAGTCTTTTTTGGATTTCCTGGGATACTGGTCACGCTCTGCTGGCAATGAGTCGGTCCCACCTACAAAACAACGAATATTCCGATCAACGGAATATTCGCCTCCGACGATCAAGTCAGTGATCAGAACGGAAAAGGCTAGAGAGAGAAAGTAGAGAGAAGTTGGAGCTATTTAATACTCTGTTGTTTTTTAATTGTCTGAATCCCCCCTCATCATAAATGATTGGGGTATTTATAGGGGTGGGACTCGTGCCCCTTTCTAGGGTTTATACCCTAGATTTGTGTGACGTGATTGGCTGTGCAATCAGTGAGTGCCACGTGCTACTCTGGGGGCGCCGTTTTGCGGCTTTCATTGATATCTCTCGGGATTTGGGCCCTGACGTTATTAGGGATTTCTGGCATGTTGATTATTAAGGGAACAGATGCCCTTAACACATGGCATCTTCCCATGGTGACACGTGTCTCCCTATAACTAGGCCACGTGTCACTATGGGATTGGTCCACGGCCTTAAGGGCTCTGAATTAGGTGGCATCTTCCCGTGGTGACACGTGTCACCCTATAACTGGGTCACGTGTCATTATGGGATTGGTCCACGTATACGGGGTATTTTTACCCACAACATAATATATTATTGGAAAGATAATTTCAAGATATATCCAACCATATAAGATTTGGATAAAGATTATGAGGCACAAAATTAATATTTGAACATATTCCATTTCGCACAGAACAAGGACTCTCAAAAGAAAAGTTTTATTCAATTTCGAATTCTTTGATCTTATCTTTTAAAAAAGGATAATTAAGATTTTTTATAAACTTATAGAAGCTTATAATTAATCCTAATTAATTTAGGAATGGGATTAAACCTTTTGATCTTCCACATGATCATTGGGCCGTAGATAAAAATCCAATTTGAGCCCAGTTTAATATTTTTTGCCATAACTTCCTGATCATTATTCATCGAAATTAGGCTTATAATATATCGTTGGAAAAGTATTTTCAAGCCCCATCCAACTAAACCATTATTGGACCCTTGTCAAGGACCAATATAAATTGGACTAGCTATTTTCATAAATAGTGAAGATTTTTGAAAAAACAGAAAGAAAGTATTTTATTAAAACGACCGCATCACAAGACTTTTCAGACTTTCACCTCATTCAATAATTAAGCAACATGAAAGATTTTCATCTCTTGGTTTGGTTTTTGGGGAGACATAATTAGGTGTCTACACTACCCTTCGGGTAATGCTATATGATGAGTCAGCCAACTAGGAGGCTATGAAGACGGCCCTGGACTTTCTTCTAGAAGCCAGAAGCAATGCGGCACTGAGGCATGAAATTTATCGTCTTAAAATGACGCGGGCTTACAATCGCAAGGTGTATAAGCGTCCGCTAAAGATGAGGGATATTGTTTTGAGAAAAATGGAAGCGGTCGGCCGTGCTAATGAAGATGGAAAGTTAACCCCCAATTGGGAAGGGACATACTGATTCAATAAAGAAGTAAGGGATGGTACATACCGTCTTAAAGACTTAGATGGTCGTCCTATTCCTCGTACTTGGAATAAGGACAATCTATAAAAGTATTATATTTGAATCTAGTACTTAGCCAGAAAGTTGTATATAAAACTAGGTCTAGATGACCGAGCCTTGTAATTAAAGTCGTACGACCCCTTATCAAAATAATTTTGACAAAATTAATTAAAAGTTGAACATTTTTATTTAAATTCTTGCCATTTATTTATGATCACTTAAGCAGAAATACTAGATAAAAGTAATAAAGATGTTGTTTACAACATAATAGCTCGGCCCTTACAAGGGCACTATAGAATGGCCGAGTAGGTGTATAGATAGGGCATCCCTTAGTTATACAACTCGGCACAATGAATGAGAAGTCAATCAACCGATCCGACCTTAATATGGTCGAACGACTGAGCATTTGGAAGCCACAAAAATTGCCCAAGTTATTCACACCTAAACTGGGGCAAGGGCAAGCCTAGGCGTACAAGCCCAGCCAATATTAAGAAATTTCTAAGTTGAGATATTACTTGAAATTTCTTGAGTTACGTCCGAGCGATAGTATCAAAGGACAACTCAAACAAAGTTAGCTAAGCGGCTGTATACCAAATGCTGATTCGGTGATTCACTTAGCCCAAGGGCAGTCATTACTATGATATGATTAACTTACTAGTCGCCATACCCTTCTAGGTATAAAAACTACTAAGTTAATCAAAATCACCTGAAATATGGGCTAGGTAAACGCCAACTAAGGGGGCATACCCCTAGTGCTCGTACAGGCATATATAAAGCATTAATAAATCCGCTCAAAAAAAGGCGGCTGAAATCGAATTTATACAAAACCGCTCAAACAGGCGGCTAAATGTGAAATTGTTTGATGAAGTGAAGCAAAAAATCTAAGTACAAAAAGCTTAAAAACATGTTGCTGGACGACTTGAGCTCTTTACTCAACCGGCTTATCGTCATTAGCTTGCTCCTCCAGGGCCGGCTCATTCCTCGGCCGCCTCCCCTTCATGGGAAGGCTTGGATGAAGCGTTCGTTGCCTCCCCCTCCTCAGTTGGCTCAGCGTTTTCCTCCACCTCCTTCTCTTCATCATCATCATCATCGTCCTCCTCGTCCTCAAAATCGGACGAGGTAACTTTAAGTTCGGGAGAAGGTTGGTCGGCCTTCTCAATATCCTCTTTGACGCAAATGTACTCCAAGCGCTTGGTGAAGCGCTCCTGATGGTAGGCGGTCGTGCCTTCCTCGCTCATTAGCTGGAAGGCCTCGAAGAAATGATTCTTCAGTCTCTCCTCGACCTTGTGCTCAATTTGGACGATTTCCATTGCACTAGGCCGCCGAGGGGCCTTCACCTTCTCAGACAAATCGGCCACGGACTTGTTTAGCTCTTCTACCTAGAGCTTGAAGGAGGTCGCCTTGTCTTGGGCGGACTTGAGGGCCGTCTGGGACGAGGATAAGTCGGCCTTTAGCTTTTCAAGGACTTCAAAGCCCTCCTTCCACTGAGACGCATTTTGGATAGCCTCGTCCCGTTATTGTTGGGTCGTCTGCCTCACCAGCTCTTCCCTCTCAAGGGCCTTCCCTATTTTGACGATATTCTGCGTCTCCTTAGCTGCCTTGCTAGTCAAAGCATTGAGGGTCGTCTCGCAATAAAGCTTCAGGAGGGTCGTGTTTCTAGTGTTTGCATCCTCGTCCTTCCTGATTTAGGCCAAGGCCTTCTTGATTATCCCGTTCTCTTTGTCCTTCCATTCTTGGAAGGCAGAGAGCTGAGACAAAGGAAGAGCTGTAGGCGGATGAGTGAAAGTCAGTAAGTATGAAAAGTGGAAAATATACTAAGTAAAAATGAGAAGCAGACATAAAAGGTATGATTACCACGGCAGTGCAGTTGACCATGGGGCCAAGGAAGCCCTCATTTATTCCGTAGAATTTTTCTCGTTGCTCCTGAGGGACGGCCCGTAGCATGGCGTCCTTCATAACCTTCCGGTCCACGCCCACAAGTGAATGGCCTAGTGGTTTCATGTACATCTCCTCGGTAATTCACTACTACAAAAAGCGTGTTTTCTGGACGCTTTTTAAGCCTTTTATCGACGCTAAAAAGCGTCGAGAAAACGTGAGTCGAAAATTTTTAGGGACACAAAAAAGCGTCGAGAATATCCACGCTTTTTTGTGTCCTAACTAATATACGAAGCGTCACAAATATGTATTTCGCGCATTATCCCAAATGTATGTACTTTTTTAGCGACGCATTTACCAGTCCATATACTCAAATTTAGCGACGCTTTTTGTTGTCTTGCATTTATTTGTGTCAGCCTTTGGTATGGCGGGAAACTCTTTGAAATTTGAAAATGTGCAAATATGTAGACATTAAAAAGCGTCTAGAATTTTTTTAAGCTTTTTTTTCATTTTATTAAATTATTACCATCATACATACATACATTATAGTTATATAAATTTATCATATATTAGATTAATAACATAAAAATTAAAATAAACAAATATTCTATATAACTAGATTTAAAAAAATAAAAATACAATAATTAATCAACAATATATAATAAGAGTACGTAGTTAATTAATTACCAAATTTTTAAAAAGAAAACATCAACACAATTAATAAAATTAAAAAAAATGTCGTATATTAATATAGTAGCTTGTCCCTAAATAAATACATCACTAATATAAGACTAAAACCCAAATACATAGATGATGGCCTTTAGACGATATAATCGCTTGTCTTGACGCTCAAGTGTCCTGACCTATTCTCTTGTTGCACCTACATTGCCTTTTCCAATCTTCAAAAAAAAAAAACAAAAAAAACAAAGTATAAATTAGTACATTACACAATATAGGCTCAAGGTTCATAATCGACTTGAGACAATAACAAGGACATTATACTTTAATCTAGGCAATTAATTATGTACAATGCACATATATAAATCTGTAAAGTAGGCCTATAATTATTTAAGCTTTCTTGTTGTCCATTAGAAAGCTTAAGAGAGTTATTGTGAAATAGAAGAGTCTTAAGTTGTATACTATTGAGAAAGCCAATACTGCAAGCTCTAATCCTCGGCATTCGATTTCTGCAGTAAGCAACAAATGGAAAGCCCCTTCTATTGGTTTCTATAAGCTAAATTCTGATGTTGCTCGTTTTGCCAATGATGATATGACTGGTTTGGGTGGGGTGATTCGTGACTCAGTGGGTGAGGTTATGGCTGCTACTTGCTGGTGCATTAAGGGCTGTTATGAGGTGGATGTTGGGGAAGCTTTGGCAGCCAAGTATTGTCTCTCTATTGCAATCGAGGCTGGCCTGAATAGGATCACCTTGGAGACTGACTAGATGAAGCTGTACAAACATTTGTACAGCAGCTACTGTGAAAATTCGGCTTTTTACTGTGTTTCTATTAGTTCTAGTCTGTTTAGGGAGTAGAATCCCTTTGCTACTACTGTAAAAAAAAAAAAAAAAAAAAAAAAAAAAGATCCGGCAGCACAATCTTCCCACTAAACAATGCAGCGAATAGGTTGAGTTATCATCTCCACCGTAATATATAACACACATCTTAGTCTAGAGCATGAAGTATAGAATCAAAAGAAATATATGCAAAAAGATGCCAACAAATCAAGATCATAAGGGCCTATGACTAAGAATAATACCATCACCCCAGAGAGCTCACAAGGAAATAATACCAGAAGATAGAACTAAACTCCTAAATTAAAATCAGTTGTCATGTACAGTAAGCTAAGTAAAACAGTGAATAATACCATCACCCCAAGAACCTTTTTTTGTGCATCGGCCAACACTACAGCAGTGAAAGAATAAGGAGGCCAAAAAACTGAACTCAAAGAAATAAATAAGCTTCAAGGCATGCAACAGACAAACATTTATCCCAAAAAGGCTTCATGACCTTTAGGGAGAAATTTCAAATACCTCAGTTAATTGTCAAAAAAACTTGAAAAAATATCAGACATGCAACAGGGGAGCAGGGCAGACAAGGCTTATTAAGTTAGATTTAACATTAGATTTAAACATGATTTAAACAAGGGAGCAGGACAAACATTTATCCCAAAAAGGCTTCATTGACACAGCTGCATTAAGTTAGATTTAAAATTAGATTTAAACATGATGTGATTGGTGTTGAACGTAAGAGATAACTCCATTGAAGTGTAAGAAAAAACTAACCACCCCACCACATGTACATCTTTAGAAGTAAGCTTGCACTTTCAAAGAACTTGGAAAAATAGCACAATGCACATAGTGATTCTATAAATTTCATACTCAACCCATTTAAAGGAACATAATTAAATACCCAACTGTTAAAGGCGACTAAAACAATCCCACAACCCCTAGTAAACAAACTAACATATCCCGATAGACAATCGCAAACATCACTTCATCGTCCTAAATCGAGGAAGTTCCCACTAACAAACAATAAATCACTCTCACCTGTGTCAATGGAAAAACATCGAACATGAACAACAATTAAATACCAAGAGCTTCGTACACGTTAACGTCCTTAGAAAGCATGGTACGAAGCTTTTGCTAATCAAGCTTCGTACACGTTAGTATCCTTAGAAGCATGGTTTGCTTAGTTGCAGATTATGTAAACCAAAAACTTATGGTTGACAATATACATAAATATATACCTTATACTTATACAATTCAACCCTCTGCGACTTGAACAAAAGAAAAGGAAATTCAAGATGAGAAAAGACATTGCTCAAGCAACAAGAACTAGTAGAACAGAAATCTTGAAATTGATTTATGCATTTTAATTATTACAAAGAGAATATTAAAAAGTATGTGTAGCATAAATTGCAACTTAGTGGATTACTGGAATGTTTTTGTTCTAAATGAAGTATTTTTTCTGCAATGATACCATACTACTTCATTTATTCTAAGTCCAAAAAACATTAAAAAAAATATCATCAGCTTAAGCAATTGCAACTATTCTATTTGAAAATCTAATCACTAAGAATATTCAAGAATTTATACATCGCAAGTTATTACACACAACCTACGGTTAATATTGCAAATTGAACTAATAAATAATAAAATCCCAAAAGAAACATGATAATCAAATAAAACCATCATGAGGAACAGAGTGCAAACCTGAGAGGAAAATTGAATCAGGGGCTTATTGAAATTGGAATTTCAACATAAAGGATTAGATCTGATCGAAATTAGGGTCTCCTTTCATATAATTTAGCCAAAACCCCTACAAATTAAGAATTCAAAACAAAAAGCCATAACAATAATACAATTGAAACAAAATCAGAAATAAATTTGAAGAAAATACCTTTATTTCTTTCGGATTTTGAAGAAAATACCTTTATTTCTTTCTGATTTTTCTAGAATTTTATTTGAACAGTAGCACAAAATCGAACTCAATAATATGTATAAACAAACCCTAAAATATCAATTTCTCATGAATCAAATTTTCGTGAGATTATTGTAAAATAAACTCTATAAACAAGCTATAGGACTCAATTCGAAGAAAAAATGAATCCCAAAAGGAAAGGGTGTACCTCAATTTTATCGGCAACGAGAAGACGAAATCAAACACCATTTAAGGCCGGCGGGAAGAGAAAATTGGGAAAGCAAAATTATTGATGAGCGGTGCAAAGGGAACGACTTGAAGATCTGACATTGAAATCCATGATTTTCTTAATCACTTTGCAGAATTTCGTAAGAGGAAGGAGAGATGAATAGTTAGGGTTAAGATGTGACAGCTCAGAGAAGTGAAAAGGGTTTTCAAGTACTATGGGCGGTTTTATTATTTCCGAAATTTTGAAATCGTGGGTAGAGCAAATTAAACTCACGATCTTTGCACGTGTTGTTCTCGACGCTTATTTATGTCAAAAATCAATCTAGTCGTCGAGAAAACACGCACATTATATTTACCACCTGACGCCCTTGCCTAAGCGTCGAGGCTAAAGCGTTGAGAAAAGACTCATTTTGTAGTAGTGCTTCCTAATATAATTTAATACTAAAGTTTGTTTCAGTGTTTCACAAAAAGGTAAAGCTCCTAATTAGACAACACAAAGATCTAATATGTACAAGAAATGCAATTTATCGTAGTTCTGTTGTAAGGTAGAGTTTGCCGCCTGCACCTTTATGCCTCTAAATTAGGAAAATCTTCAGGAGTTGATGCAGCAGTGAGTGAGTACTCAATGTCGTTCTCAAGTAGTAATATTGATGACATGTCCGGCAAATAACACATACATACAAAAACATGCATTCAATTATTTATACTTATGAAAGAAATTGAAATAGTAATATAAATACAAACCGGACTTAACACTTTAAGGCAATACCTAGAAGCCATCCCCTTCTTTCAGAAAAAGGGTATTTAAGCATAAGAAACTAGCAATTTTTTTAAAAAAAAAAAAAAAAAATAGAAAGCATATCATCATCCAAGACAATTAAAGTGACATATATAGTATTCATTACAATAACTCAAAACTACATTAGAGAAATCTATCCAAAACAGTGCAAGTTGGGAGAAAAATAAATCCATAGCCTCAATTTACCCTTCAGCCACCCCACCTAAGCCTTGCATTTAAATAATGGTTTAGATATAACTTAAACATAATATTAGAATAGAATACAACTGAAGTGAAATATAAACTTGAAACATATCACTATATCAGGTCCCTTCACAAATTCTATGATAGTATTGGCAGCCTTCTCTTTGGCCTCACACAAAGTTTGTTTATCCTTTACAGAGCTGAAAGAAGAAATATTTAGCACCATAATTAAATGTTAAAAAAGGAATAAGACATTGTCACTCTTGAAACAACATTGCTACCCAAATGACATGGTTTGATTTCTCAAAAGTAATAAGTGTTTGATGATCAAAATAGTTGAGGTTTCGGTCTTTTAGATGTTTAAAGGGGTTTAATTTTTAATCTTGCATTGATTTTTAATTTTTGAAATAACAGTACATACTCAAGCTCTCTCACCGAAATACTTAGACAGAGCTTAATTCAGCATCATTTGCAAAGCTCCCTACCATAATAAAACAAAGCCTTGCAGATAATTATCAATGTGCAACATAATTTCACACACAAGAAAAGTTTTTAAATTGGTTTAGTCACATACTACTCATACCAATTTTCTCCATCTAAGTAAATCTAATTATTTAATTTTTTTGAAAAATTTATATTCTAAGTACTACTCCATAATACTTATATATACTTGTATGTAATTTCAGAGCAAATTCAACAATCCTTAAAAAAATAATAAAAATAAAATTAAATAAAAAATTACAACACCCTAATTAACCAGATCAGATATTAAGCAAAAATTAAAACAAAATGCCCAATTTGACACAAAAACCACAACAATTATAAAAGCAAAATATAGGAATAAAGAAAGGAGAAATTCTAACCTTAAGGATTCATTGTCCTGTAACTCAAGAATCTATCAAATAAAATAGCACAGCATAATAAGGACAACAATATTAGGAAACAATTAAGGGTTTTAAGCCATTTATATCTCCCCTCGGCCAGTCCTTGGGATTGTAGATCTTAAACAATACTAATTCATTTGCAATTTGCCAATTTGTATTAATTTAAAAAATTAAAAAAAAAAGAAGATAATATGAAATATTGTCGTACTACTGCTAGTTGCCAATTTGATAACATATTAACATTATAGGGGAATTGGGTGGTTTTTCCTCAAAAAGTGAAGACCAAATATGTAAAGGGAGGAAATACACTACCTCAACAACTAAGGAACGAATCTGAACCCCCAATTGCGAGTTTGAAATTCTAGAATAAGTAGTTAAAATTGTAAAAAAAAATTAAACTCATAAAGCTCAATACCTCTTTCTCGCATCTTGTGAATTTGTGAACTGTACAATCCAATTAGATCGAATATAGTAGCACAAAAAAAAACCATAAACTAAACCCACAAATCTCCGTGCTTCATGAATAAACCTTCTGTTATAATAAAATTCTCAAAATTGAAACTCTAAAAACAATTTAAAAAACTCAATTCAAAAAGAAAATTAGAAAAAAAAAAAAAAAAAAAAAAGATAAAAATACCTTAATATTTAGAATACCAAGGAATAAAATTTTTTGAATTGAGCATGAGTAATGCGAATTTCGCATCTCAATAGATACGAGCCAAGATGGAAAAAAACAAATCTAAATCCAAATTCCATGAGTTTCATAGCATTTTTGGTTAATTGGGTAAATGAGAAAGTTGAAATTTAAAACTGATGAGAATTAGGGTATCTAGAGCGACGGTTCTATTATTCTGAAAATGTAATGCAAAGATGCGGGCTATTGACACGTGCAGGGCAGGTGGTATATTCTCGACGCTTTTAACAATCGAAATTACTTTTGACTTAAATAAGCGTCGAGAAAACACGCGAACTATATTAAACTGCTGACGCCCTTTCACTGTGTCGAGCCCAAAGCGTCACTAATATCAATACGCATTTTGTAGTAGTGAATATCTGCACACGACCAAGAAAAAAGGTCAGAATGAACAAAATAAGATCAAAAAAGATAAGTTAAAAAACCATGACAAGACCCTTACCGTCCGAGAAAAATGGTAGGTTGGAAGGTTGAAAGCAGGAGGAGGAATGGGTTATGTCACCTCTCCGTCCTAGCGACCGAGTGCATCCTCGACCAGCTGAGAGGCAGCTGCCTGCCAATCAGACTTCTTTACTAACTCGACATGCAGAGTTGAGATGGGGCGGATCGTTTGTGCCGGGGCCGACTTACCCCCGTCGTCCATTCAGACATACTTTTCGTAGATCGACTATGCAGTTGGACCTACGGACTTGGTGACCCCACTACGTGTCAGCTGGGGTGGCTCTTCTTCGGACTGCTTTGGAACAGTCCGTGACTTTGTCTTGGCCGTCTGTTTTGAAAGCATCCCTTTAAGGCAGTGCTTTTACGGGACTTGGACGCCTTTTCTTCCTTTGAAGCAGTGGTTGGTTGCTTCCTCTTAGAACTTGGGGTAGGAGTGGCCAACTGAAAGAAAACAACACGAAGTTAGGAAGGGTTAAGATGGAGGGTCCGAGGACATGTGTAAAGAAAGTCCTTTACAGAGTTTCAAGACGGACGAAGGGCTAAAATGAAAATGTCCGAGGTAAAGCTGGAAGTAGGGGTGTGCATAAATGGACCTGGACCGGAAAATCGTCCGGGACCGGACCAGAATTAGATTGGACCGACCCGGACCGGTTGACTCCGGTCCGGTCTTCAGTCCTCACAAATTGAGGATTCCGGGTTTCCGGTCCGATCCGGGTAAAAACCGGAATATTCCGGTCCGGACCGAAATGTGTGTTTTTGTAATTTTTTGGGTGAAAATTTTAAATTTTATTTTTAAATTTCTAAAAAATTTAGGTACAAAACTTGTAATTTATAAATTTTAGGTGTAAAATAGGAAAACACGTAAACAAAAACAAGACGTTAAAAATGTATGTATATATTAAGATACTAAAATGAAAAAGAAAAATAAAAAAAATGTAACCAGTCCATTCCGGTCTAAAACCGGACCGGAATAATCGGGTCTGGACCGGAACCTGGACCGGTTGATTATGGTCCGGTCCCGGTCCCCAAAAAAAATTGATTCCGGGTGCCGGTCCATTCCAGTCCCGGTCCGGTCCGATTTTGGACCGGTGCACAGCCCGGAAGGACTCCACTTCCAACATACCAGCTCGGCAAAAAAAGAAAAAAAAACCAGCAAACTAACGCGCGATGAACGATCAAGATTCAATCTGGCAATTGAGGGTCGTCAAAACCAACATATATTCACGTATTTTCTCTCTCCTCAAGCAATTTCTCTCTCCACAATTATTCTCTCTCCTCACGCATTTCTTCACTTGCGACTACAATTGATGCTCAAAATCTTCCATTCTAGTTGTTTTAACTCTTCAATCGAGTAAATTAATCAATAAATTTCATTCGTTTTGAGGAAAATCTCTCAAAATAAAATTCAAAAAATCATATATCATTTGAAGATTTTAATGCGTTAACTGTTTTTATATGCAATTGTTTACTTGTTCTAGTGATTTCAGGTTGAATTTCGCTCAAATTGAAGTTGCGCAAAGTTGAGGTTGCGAAAGATTGAGGTTGCAAGAAATTACAGATGTTTAAAGTCAATTTTTTTTTTGCGAAATCGAGTAAAATTTTTGAATTATTCTTTAATTTCTTTGTTATTAGCACATAATAAACAGCGTTTATATTTCTTTTTATTTTTGCGATTTTGTTGTTATGATATATTTGTTATATATTGTACCATTCTCTGTTTTCTTCGGTGTAGTGTTACTTTGTTCCTTCTTAAATGTTAATTATAGCCATGAAATCAATTGGAAATAAGGCTCATCATTGTATAATTTTCTTTTTAAGTTTAACTACAGAAGTAAATGTAATTGGAAGAAGAATTCGAAAGAAGGTTCTTATTTTGCGACTTTGTATCCCAATTGTTCGATGAAATTATTATGAGGGTATATATATTAACTTTTGATGGATGAAAACAATGCTTGTACTAACTTTGCATACCAACTGTTCGATGAAAGTCTTGTGAGGGATCATATATATTATCTTTTGATGGTGGTTAAAAGTCTTAAGTAAACACACTTGATAATATATCTGAGGTCCATTTCATTCAAAGAATTTTGATTTAATCATACATCTCATAAAAGTAAACTAATAAATATCTCTAAAGTAAATTAATCATCTCTTAAAGTAAACTAAATCCAACAATGAGAACTTTTTGCTGTTTGTGTCTTTGGCATGGGGTGTGTGGTCATATAGGAACTATATTGTGTTTAATATGTCATGGAAGAACCGGGATATTAGAGTCATGGAGTTTGTGGTCATATATATAGGAACTCTGTTGTTGATACTGGGTTGGTCGTCGACTTGTTGTAGTAGCATCAATGTTAGGAGGTTTCTGGTTTAGAGGAGGAAATGGATAAGGAAGATATATGCTTGTGGACTACTCTACGTTGTTGTTGTGGTGTGTTGTGGTGTAGTGTAGGTTAGCATTAGGTTTGGGATGTAGTTTAAGCTGGAAGCAAGACTTAAGAAAGTAAAGTAGAGTGAAGTGTTGTGTAGGCTGAATTTTTATCCTAGAAGTGGCCTTGAATATAATTATTCCACTTAAAGTAAACTTGTTATCTTTAAAAGTAGACTAAACAGCTCCCAAAGTAGATAATTAAATAGTTTATGCTTGTGAATGTGTTAATTTCACACTGGTAGTGGTGTGTGTTGTGATGTGCAGATTTGTAAGTTTGCCTATAAATGGGTTGTTGTATGTAAGAGAGAGTGTGATTGTTTAGGTAGTGTTTTAGGTGATGATGCGTGACTATTTTATTTGTAAGAAACCATAACCCTTATATATCAAAGCCAAGATTTCAAGATAGAACTTTCTCTCTCTTAAAAGAGAGCTTATCTCTCTAGGAAAACTAGAGCCTCTTCTTCAACCTTCTTCCACCGGCATCCACCTACCTCAAATACTACAGGCAAAAGCCAAGAAAAGAGTATAGTTCATTAATACTGCTTTAAACTTCAAATTTCTTGTTCTCTTCGTGAGTTCGTGACCCTTTTCATTAAAAAAAAAATCCCTAATTTATTTCCCCTGTTTCAATTGCGATGGCTGGATTTAATTATGTCGCTCATCCGAGCCGGAGACGCACAACCTCAAGTGATAACCCTTGTTTTCACCATCATCTTGTTCTTGGTAAGTTTATAGACTACAGAAATTTCTCAGAGGCCCGAATTCATAAGTGGGTAGTAAACCAGTGGATTAAATTTGGGGAAATTAAAGTCCAAAAGTTCGATTGCCTTTTTCTGTTTCTTTGTGAGGACGCCCGTGATAGAGACGCTCTGCTACAACAGAGCTCTGTGGCATATCAAGGTGCTCTTCTAATATTTAAATCTTGGAATAAAGGTGAGTCAATCAGATGCTATTTGGGTTTATCTAGATGAGGTACCCCTGGACTTATGTGATATTAACTTCGTTAATCATATGCTTAATCTGGTTGGAAACATTCTGAGTATTGATGAACCCCTTCCAGGATCAATAAGCTGTTTGGTTAGAGTAAAAATTCAATTTCATGTTTTGGAGCCGTTATTTTCTGGTTTTTACTTGGAGCTTGGACATTCAGAGTGTAAGTGGATTAATTTCAGATATGAGAATTTGTTTATTTTGTGCTCTGGGTGTAATAATATTGGCCATAAGCAGAATTCTTGCTCTTTGAATTCTTGTATGGCTGCTCCTTTTCTTGTTGATAAGAGTGGGATGTGTGTGTCTGCTTCTTTGCCTGCCCATAATCTCTCAAATATGAATATTGGTTTAAAGAGAACTGAAAAATTTGGAACATCTATAGTAAATTTAGGAGTCTTTTCAAAGGTATCAACCCATACCAACCCCAGAACATTAAATCCAACAAAAGACCCCCTGTGTTCGTTACTCCATCCCTCTCACCTTTGAAAAAGAGGAAATCCCAATCATAACCTAGTACACACATTAACCTTGTTCCAAATGATCTGAGACAAACACCAACCCAATCCACTTTCTCATTCCATAAAAAACCCCTACACGATCCAAAAAAGAAGCAGCATTGTCATAGCTCCTTTCCAATACTATCTTCCAAGCCTAGTCAATTTACTCCATCTCCCCGATCCTTGAGGTTACATAAACGATTTCATCCTTTCAAGCGACCAAAACCTCCTTTCCTCAAGATGGCTTGTAATAAAGATATAATTTGGAATTGGGCTAAGGAAATATTCCCGTCCCCTGTTACTCCTTCAGCAACTTCCCCTGACATGAAAATTCGTGAAAAAATAAAAGGAAAAAAGTCGTTGACTTTGAAATTGGCTAGGAAGGGGGATCAAGTATGGAATTGGGTAAAGGAAGCTTGTCCTTGTAAACGCAGGTCAGCTTCTCCACATGATCCGATTCAACGTTCTCAAGCTTCAGATGTTGGTTCAGTGTTTATGTCCTTTCTGAAGCCTTTCAAGAAGCGTAGGTGTGATGACAGATTGGCTAGCTCGGGTTTTGTGCAAGGTGGTGCTGAGGGTAAGGTGGCTCCCCGGACTGAGCCACCAAAGCAGCCGTGAATGTGGCTGCCTGGAACTGTAGGGGGCTTGGTGCTGCGGACTCCCCTAAGGTTCCATATGTGGCTTCGTTATTCTGCTCTTTTGCTGTAGATATTATGTTTCTAATGGAAACCTTTGTCTCTGTAGATGTGGCTGTTAAAAATTTAGCGTTAGTTGGGTTTGACGGGTTTTGTGGTTCGAATGATATAGGCCTTAGTGGGGGTTTGGTAGTTTTTTGGTTTACCCGGTGGTAGTTAGGCCTATCTCTATATGTCTAAATGTTGTTTTTTGTGAGGTGTTGGTTCCAGGACAAGAAATAAAATATATTATATTTGTGTACGGATCGCCTCATCTTTCCTTTAGACAGTTAATTTGGGATGAAATATCTACTATTTTGCAAACTGTTCCAAATGTGGTCCTTTTAGGTGATTTTAATCAAGTCGAATACCTAAATGACAAAATAGGGGGTGCTAGGGATATTCCAGGTTGCCATTTGTTTGTGGATTGGAAACTTAGCTCCCAGTTAATTGATATTCCTTTTTCGGGACCCCGTTTCACTTAGACTAATGGCCAAATTCAGAAACCTACTTATGAAAGATTGGATAAGGGTTTTGCTACCTCTTCCTGGTTTGACTCTCATCCAGATGCTTCTATTTCTCATCAGTCGATCTTATATTCTGATCATGCGGCTATTATTCTTCGGGAATTAGGGATGGTAGGTCCAAAGACGACCTTATAAGATTGAGAATTGGTGCCTGGGTTTGAATGAAATTGTTTCAATGGTCCGTTCGAAATGGAGGGATATCTACCCTAGTTCCCAAATGTTTTCTGTTTCGAGGAAATTGGAAGATTTAAAACGTAATCTCTTGGCTTGGTGTGTTTCTCACAAGAGGCAGTGGGGTATTGACTGGCAGGATTTGCAGAATCTGGTGGACACTAATTCCCTTGACTTGAGGGAGGCTTCTGATCGTAGCTCTTTCCTTATGCTCCAGGAGGACAAAGTTTCGCGTGCTCACACATTGTTTCTGTATTGGAAACAACGGTGTAAGACTAAATGGGATGCTCTAGGTGAGTCTCATTCTCGCCTTCTTTTTAGATCAGTCCAGATTCGGCGTCGCATAAATAAAATTATGAGTCTGAAAAATGACAATGGTATTTGGATTTCGGATCATTCGGGGCTTACTTCACTTCTGCACCAGCATTTTTCAGTCATTTATAATTGTCATAACTCCTCTCCTTCGCCGGCTGAGTGCTCTTGGGATAGTCTAGATATCCCAACTTTATCAGACTTGGACACTCAGTTTCTGTTAACTCCGTTCTCTACTGCTGAAATCAAGGATGCAATGTTTCACATTGGTAGTGATAAATCGCCTAGGCCTGATGGTTTCACAGCTGGCTTTTTCAAGTCTCATGGACTATAGTTGGGCCTCAAATCACAGATGCGGTTCAACATTTCTTTGCTCATGGGTATTTATTAAAGGAATGGAATCAGACTTTTTTGGTTCTGCTTCCCAAAGTGGAAAACCCGGAAACGCCTTCTCAATTTCTCCCTATTGGTTTATGCAATGTGATTTACAAATGCATTTCTAAATGCCTTACTAATAGGCTCCGCAAGGTTCTGCCCTCTTTGGTTTCGAAAACTCAAACGGCCTTTGTTCCAGGGCGTTTAATGGCTGATAATAGTTTGCTGACTCATGAAATTTTCTCTTTTATGACCACTTCTTCTTCTAAGGTCTGTTCTGCAGCCTTGAAATTAGATATGAATAAAGCTTATGATAGGGTTAATTGGGAGTTTCTTTGGGAAGCTCTTCGGCGGTTTGGGTTTCCTCCTTACTAGGTCCATATTTTACATCAGTGTGTTTCTACAGTTTCGTATCGAATTCTGGTCAATGGTTCGCCTTCCAAGACCTTTCATCCTAAGTGTGGTTTACGTAAAGGTGATCCCCTATCTCCCTATCTTTTTGTTCTGTGTATAGAATTTTTTTCTCTGATGCTTCGGCGGGACGAGCGTAGCGGTTTGTTTCAGGGTATTCGAATTTTGCGTCGTGCTCCGTATGTTTCCCATCTGTTTTTTATAGATGAAGCTTTAATGTTTTTTCGGGTTTCCCCAGTGGCCTGTGACC
The DNA here is from genome assembly GCF_948465745.1 of Chenopodium album. Lineage (NCBI taxonomy): Eukaryota > Viridiplantae > Streptophyta > Magnoliopsida > Caryophyllales > Amaranthaceae > Chenopodium > Chenopodium album. The sequence continues at coordinate 32,620,258 of NC_137834.1, forward strand.
AGATTCTTGTGGTAACAAATGAATTTTGTTCGGTGTCTGGTCAGATGATAAACTTGCAGAAATCTTATGTTAGGTTTAGTGCTAATACTCTGGATGATTACAGGGATTATTTAGCTTCTAGCCTTAGAATGCAGGCACGTCCTTCTATAGGTGATTATTTGGGGTTACTAGTTGACTTGGGTCGTAGTAAATGTAAAGATTTCCAGTTTATGATTGACAAGGTGGTTCAGTGGCTTTCCTCTTTTGCCTCTCTCCATCTTTCAGCGACTGCAAAATTGGTTATCATTAACTCTGTCTTGGTAGCCTCTTTCAATCATATCCTCTCGGTTTTTAAGGTGCCAGCTACCATTTGTGACAGACTGGATTCTCTCCCGTCGCGATTTTGGTGGCAATCTAATAAAGATTCAAGGGGTCTTGCTTTATCTTCTTCAGCGTCGTTGCATCTTCCTAAAGGGTTAGGGGGTTTGGGTATTCGACATTTTCGCTCCTTCAATATGGCTTTACTAGCTAAGCAGTCTTGGAGGCTTATGCTTCATCCCCAGCTCCTGGTTTCAAAGGTACTTAAAGCCAAATATCCCAACCTTCTTTCTCCTACGCCTCGTATCTCTTGTGCTCGCCCTTATTGGAGCAGTCGTGGTCTCTTGGAGGCGGGTAGTGTTCAGGCTAATGGCATTGCTTGGAAAGTAGGTTCGGGTGCAGCTATTGATATTCTAAATGATTGTTGGGTGCCTGGTGTTGATATTAATTTTCGAATGTCTATTCTTGAGGCCGAGCGGCCTACCTTGGTGTCGGACTTACTTCTTCCGGGGTCTTTACAGTGGAACTCTTCCTTGATTAGACGTCTCTTCCCCCCGCATGTGGCTGTGGCCATTTTGGGCTTGGAGAGGCCAAGAGAGAGAGAGTGGATGATTATATTTATTGGAAGCACACTCGGGATGGTTCATTTTCCACTAAATTGGCCTATACGTGTCTTCTTTCTCAATATTTGCCTTTTCAGGCAGCTATGCTTCCCGTTTCTTGGTGGAAACGATTATGGGGCTTCCCTATTCTTCCAAAATGGAAGATGTTTGCTTGGAAGATCTTACATAATGCCATTCCTACGGCTGCGTTGCTTAGGCTTAAGGGCCTTCCTATCGACCCAATGTGTGTGCTTTGTGGTTGGGATCCGAAATCGGTTGAACACTTATTCCGGGATTGTCTTTTCACTAAAATGATTTGGGGTAAGGTTGCTTGGAGTTCTCTCCCTAACCTGGTGACTGCTTCTCCTTTCTATATTTGGTTTGTTGAGTTTGTGTCTAGTTTGGCTGATGTTAAGAACTGGGGTTGTTTGGACAATTTCTTTGGTTTATGTTGGGCTATTTGGCTGACTAGGAACAATGTTCGCTTTCGGTCGGAGGTCTATACTCCTCAAACTGTGCTTGATTTGGCTTCTACTTACAGTAAGCGCAGTGAAGATGTTAGGAAATTTGGTTTATCTCCATTGTCTTCTCCTCCGGGATTTTCAATCCCTCCTGGGCTCCATGTTCTTAGAGGTTCTCTTCACGATTCTTGGTATGTGTCTCTTTTCTTTGACGGTGCCTGGGATCAAGGTACTCATTCGCCAGGTGCAAGTTGGGTTTTTCGAGATCCAATTTCTGCTCAAACCTTTGCTGGTGGGGCCAAGGCTACTGTTACTAATTCTCCGTTTCATTCCGAGTTGTTAGCTTGTCTGTGGGGCCTCAAGCATGCTTCTAGGATGGGTGTTACTCATCTTCGAATGTATACTTATAGTATGCTCCTCACTACTTCTCTTTTGGATTCTGGTTCTAGAGATATCTCTGTGGTTTGGGTGCTAGAAGAGATTCGGGAGTCCTTGTATGCCTTTTCTACTTGTCTGATTCAGAAAGTCTCCAGATCGGTGATTGCTTAGGCCCATTTCCTAGCTGGAGTTGCTCGTCGTAGAGATTTGTTTTCTTTTGTTTTTTAGTTTTTTTGGTGTTCCCTTTGTGAAAAAAAATTAAAAAAAAATTAAAAAAAAAAAGCCAAGATTTCCTCAGTTATCATTCTACACTTTAGTTTCTTGTCCCTACATTATATTCATTTCTTCTCAATCATTTTTCTTGTTAGAACCTAACCAAAATATAGAAAGGAACAACTATTGTTACTGATTATAAGAAAAATGAGATTTGTCTCATCTTAGTAGTATTGCTAGTGATCTAATTCACTTTTACATCATTATCATATATAAGAAAGTTGCTATTAATTTTAAAGTCTCATTAATTAATTCCTAGTGTGGCCTTTGTTGAGTATACTTTGAATTACCACAAGGTGTACTTAAACCTATTAGCTCAAATGGTAGAGCACTATGCAAATGCATAGAAGATATAGGTTCGATTCCTACATAGGTTGTTTCTAAAAGTAAATAAAAAAATTCAAAAGTAAACCAAAATATCTCAAAAGTAAATCAAAATAGCTCAAGTATATACAGTATAAAAATAGATTATATCAAGCTAATGATAATTTTTTTACATCCAATGATAAAAAAAAAACTTAAAGTTACTCAAAATACCTTAAAAGTAAATCCAAATAACAAAAACGTACATCAAAATAACAAAAAACGTATAACCAAGTGTAGGGAATATTTCAAGCATCCCACACTTGAGCCCCACAGTGATCATACCCTTAAGCATGGTGGCGTCAAAAGGGAAAGAAGCTATAGTAAAAGAGTCGCCAACAAGTTTTAGTAACTTGTAAACTGTTCACGGGGTGAGTGAAGGTTACACCCCTTCACGATCCATGAGATCGCTAACTCCATAGTGGTGTGGAATTATGACTGGATATTTGGGGATAAAGGTACAAATCCAACCTAAAAGAGATTGAACCTGCCCTAAAATAGACCTTTACTTTATTCTTCTCATATTCATGTGTGCTTTCTGACTAACATACAATCAATAGGTTAACCCTAAACATGTTTAATCTATGTTGGTTGAATATTAATGCACAAGCAAATTTATTATTGGTGATCACTTGAATTATAATCAAATTAACCTAAACAAGATTATTAATTATCTTATTAAGCGTGATTACAAGTACAAATTCCCTTTAAACATGTATACAAGGGGTGATAAAACAATAACAATAATAATAAGCAACATAATCATAACAATCATCATCAAAGCATAATAATATTAGCAAGATCCTAGGCATGATACTAACAAGATTAATAACAAATCCTAGCATGTCACTAAACATTAAAGATCAAAGCTTAAACTATAACATGATAGAAGGAAAGAATAGGAATCTTCATAGAAACATACATGATATTAGAAATTTTAGTTATTACCCTAAGCATGATACTAGGAAGCAATAAAAGCATCCTAACATGATACTGGGAATCAAAATAACCAAAAGCATGATTTCTATATCAAAAAAATAATTAAAGTAATTAAATTACTTACTTGGATGCCTTGTATCTCTTTCTAATAACAAAATACACGCGTTAGTAACTTCAATGAAAATAATAAATCAAACAATTAAATTAAATAATCGAAATAGAGATTTGGGACCAAACCCTCAGAAATTATCAACCTTTCACATCTTGGGCGAACGCAAATTCAAACTTGGCTAGGTGTGTCTAGAACTTGTGAATGTGGAATTTTGTATGAGGGAAGGTTTAGAAAAAGAATAGAGAGAGAATAAGCTTCTAGCTTTCGAGAGAGAAAATTAGAGAATTCTGGGTGATTTGAAAACGGAGGCCAAAGACCCTATTTATAGAAACAATAGTCCGAAAATCAAAAGAAAAAGAGATTGAGTTCCATTTGGAATAAAAGACCTCCTGTTGTCATATGACAGGGACCAACGCCAGGCGACAGGAACTAGCGCCAGGCAACATACTCTGTCGTTTGTCGCCGGGATAGTTTTTTGCGTATTTTGTATTTATCATATCTTTTCATCTAGAAGCCCAAATTAGTCATATAATATGTCGTTGAAAAGCTTTTGAAGTCTAATTTCCAACTAAATTAGAACCAGATTAAAATCTTTTTTAGATAAAATGATATGGCCAAAATAGTGAGACGGTGTCAGTTTTGGATAGAGTTTTGTATTTCTTTCATATCTTTTTCGTTATAGTTTGGAATTAATATTATAATATATCATTGGAAATATAATTTCAAGATCTATCCAACCATATAAGATTTGGATAAATATTATGAGGCACGAAAATAATATCTGACTGTCTTTGAACATCTTTAAATTCGAATAGAATTAGGACTTAAAAAAGAAAAGTTTTTATTCAATTTCAAATTCTATGATCTTATCTTTTCAAAAAGGATAATTAAGATCTTTTAAAAACTTATGGAAGCTTATAATTAATCCTAATTAGTTTAGGAATGAGATTAAACCTTTGGACCCTCCACATGATCATTGGGTCGTAGGTAAAATCCGGTTTGAGCCCAAATTAGTATTTTGGCCATAACTTCCTCATTATTCATCGAAATTGGGTTTATAATATATCGTTGAAAAGGTCTTTTCAATCCCCATCCAACCACACCATTATTGGACCCTTATCATGGACCAAACTAAACTGGACTGCACATTTTCCATAAATAGAGTATGAAAAGAAATATTTTCAAAAACAAAAAGAAGTATTTTTATCAAAAACAACCGCATCACAAGACTTTTCACATTTCACTTTGTTCGATAATCAATGACGTGAAAGGTATTCATCACTGGATTTGGTTTTTGGGGAGACGCATTTGGGTGTCTACACCAAGGATAAAACACTTTAAGTTATTCAAAATACCTTAAAAGTAAATCAAAATAATAATAAAAAAAAGTAAGTCAAATTAGCTCTGATCTATATGAACAATTGATGAGTAATGACTATGGGGTCTTTGGAATTGCACAAATTTATTAGTTATTGACTTTCATATCCTATCCTTACAAAACTAATCAAGTTATGAGTACGAAGTATATGGGGCTCAATGTAAAGGTTTTCAAATTAAAAGTAAAGACAACAATAGAAAAAGTAACTAAAAAATCAAAAGGTATATCTATAATGAAAAGTAGGGAATAATATGTCAAAAGTAAATCATAATGAATCTAAAGTAAATAAATAATGCTAAAAAATAAATCAACATATCATTGAAGTTAATCAAATTAAGTCTAAAGTGTACGAAACTACGAATAATAAATTACCTTAAAATGATGAAAAACTAAGGAAACTTTGTTATTGCACAAAAACTACGAGTCATAAGTTTGATATGATGTAGAGGTTTTCAAATTAAAAGTAAATAAAACTATATCCAAAATAAACAAAAAAAAAGAAGAAGAAATTTAATAAAACATTACGACTTCTAATCTTCATATTACACACATAAACCTACATGGTATTCGAACCCACATCTTTTGTCCACTTGCACAATGCTCTACCTATTGAGCTAGTAGGCTATCATAGAGTAAGAATAATTAGCTAACACAATCGATCATTTTTATTTTCTTTATACTAAAAAATCACAAAAGTAAATAAAAATACTCAAAAGTAAATAATAAAAGCTTAATTACAGAAAATGCATCTCCTTCCGACCATATTTAGGCTTTTCGCTGCACACTCTCTCTCATCAAACCAGTGCTTGTGCTGCTGCTATGCATGTTGTTTCTGCTGCTGCATGTCCAAGGCCTTGATGCCAAAGCCTAGGGGCCTTTTGCAGAGCTGCTGCAGTACTTGCTACTATACTATGCCTATGTTGTTGCTTTGGGCTGCTCATGCTTCTGCTGCTCCTCACAAGCTTACAAGGTGCACAGGCTGCACTCTTGCTCACATTAGCTTCCCGTTTCTCTCAACTCTAAGAACTGTCGAGCAACATTTACAACATCTGAGTATACAAATCACAATAGTATAAAATCTAAAATATCCAAATCAATATTGAGCATAATACAAATAACAATAGTATACAATCCAAAAGAATCCAAATCGATGTTGCGCATAAAACATCTGAGTCATTGACTTATATCACACAACAATATGACCAAATTATAATCTAATCTACAATCAACAAAAATAACCAAATAAGTAGTATAAGAGGTCAAGTAAATGGTTTTGAAATAAAAGTAACAAAAATTATACATGAAGTAAATAAAATATGATGACCTCTTTATTAATTTGGCTCATTAATCAGGTTAAGGGACTCATGAAGGGTTTGTCCTTGGTACTACGATAGTCACGGTTGTTGGACATATTAATCATGTTGTCACCCTCAAATTAAAAAATGGGAACAAATGATAAATGATGACACAATTAAGAAAATTATTAGCAAGGAGTTCAATCTAGTTCTGTAAACAAGGAGTTCTTCGGGATAACTGATAACACAATAAAGAAATGCTCAAAATTAATTGTAGATCAGCCTCAACATCTCTAAGGTTAGAGTAAATAATGCAGCCACTTATCCAAGACAAACTGCATCAAAATTAGAGTGACCAAAATGTAAATGGAAAGAATTTGACATCCTTCCGTCAAACCAACTGTCCTTTTCTAGCCTTACACCTCCTACTAACAAAACTCCACTAACTCATCATCATATTATAGTCTTTCTTTTTACAAGCATTTCATCAAACATGTAATACTCAATCTAAAGCTGTAGTTTAATCCCAAATAACAATTATACTACAATATATAGAAATTACTAAATAGTTAGATAATTCAACACTTACCTAAATTAAAAGATACTAAAAAATAAAATCTTAAAATTAGCATGCAAACAATTGCCTAGAAGAAACGGTAGAAGTGTTATTAACATGAACACTACACATGGATTCAAGTGCAAATAATCTCACAATGATTCAATTACAGAATTTTTAACATGAACATTAACACAAAATCATGTATTGAAATTCATGGCAGTCCAAACAAAAATTCTAATTCAAACTTCTCTAAATTCTCACATGAGTTAATCAATATTCTAAAAAAAGTATACTAATCTAGCATAAGTCCATAACATGTCAATTGAATTTTCCTAATCGAAAATCACATAACCTAAAATTGCAAAAACCTTAATTTCGTGTTCAAAATCGCAAAAAACTTGTTTCAAAATCGAGAAAATTCAAAATTAAACCCAAACTTTACATACCTTAATAGATTATCGCGAGAAATTGATGAGCAAAGGCAAAGAAATTGAAAGGCGAAGAAATAGAAGAACGGAGAAAAAAATCGCATCTTTAGAGAACTGGGAGGAAGAGAGAGAAAATCTAATGAAGAGAGAGAAAAAATGAAGCGTGTGCAAGAATTAGAACATAAGTCATTCAGAGCCTGAAATTACGAAAATGCCATTATTGAGATGGGTGAAACTTCGGCCGTTAGATACAGCGCGATCTACGGTCCAGATGAGTTCCTAGTTCTTATTATAGACTTAGGTTCTCACATGATCTTTATTTATATATATATATATATATATATATATATATATATATATATATATATATATATATATATATATATATTTTGTAGACACCTAAAAATGTCTCCCCAAAACCAAACCCGATGATGAACAACCTTTCACCGCCAGTATTGGTCGGGTTCAATATTTAATCCCGAGAGTGCTTAAAAAATCGTATTTTATTAAATTCATATTTTTGAATGGTCCATGGATTAGTCTTGATGTTTGGTAAAAGCATAATTTGATCCCAAACTTATTAATTAATTTTAAGCCCAAACCTTTTTATTTTATTTTATTGTTTTATTATTTATTGGCCCAAACCTTTTATTTATTTTTATTTATTATTTAATTATTTTCTTATTTTAGCCCGAATAATAAAAGCCAGAAAAAGCCCGAAATTATCAATCAGCACTTAAAAAGCCGAAAGAAATTAGGGTTAAAAATGAATTTAGACGGAAAAATGGACTGGAAGTTCCCGCGCCACGGCAGACTGCCACCGTGTCACGGGAATCTTTCCCGTCTAACGGTGGGACTTCCCGTGACACGGGAGGTCTGCCGTGACACGGGACGTTCCGTGTCCTTTCCGCGTAAACCCTTAACGCGTTTTTCATCCCGTTTTCTGAAAATATCCCGCGTCACTCCAAAACAGTACCGTGTCACGGGAAAGTGTACCGTCTGACGGTGGGGGATCCTGTGTCACGGTACAGTCTGACCGTGTCACGGGATACTTTTTTAGGGTTTTTATCATTTTAGGGTTCCGTGTGCTCCCTCAGCACATTTTCCCTATAAATACCCCCTCATTTCTGATGAACGGGGCACCGAGAATTTTATTATTATTATTTTCTCTCTTCTATGCTATTAACCTAAACACTAGCCTACCCTTTTCACTTCAAAATTCCTTCTAAAAGCACTCAAAGGAGTCCATATTTTACTCGAGGTTCTGTCCTTAAGCCAAGGCGTGAAAGGTAGAACTGTTTGAGGGTTTGGCCCCAAAATCAACTTTATTTAATTTAATTTAATCGTCGTTTTATTATTTCCTTGAAGTTACTAACTCGTTTATTATTTTGTAGTTGCAAACAAACAGATTCAAAGTAAGGATCATGCTCCTTTTATTATTATTATTTTTCTAACGATTTTATGTTGTTGGAATTGTGATTAAATTGGTTTTAATATTAATGTTTATTCTATTGTATCTTTTTTTATCACCATATTGCATGTTAAAGGGAATATGTTATTGAAAATCACGACTAATAAGATAATTTGGACAACCGGTTTAGGATCCTTTTAATCTTATTATTAATTGAAGTGATCACCAAATTTTTAGAATTATGTGTGCATTAATCTTGAACCAATTTAGTTAAATAATAGTTTGGAGCGAATTGAATTATTGTTTGTATGCCTTTGAGATCGCAGGAATGCTTTTCAATATAAGAATCGAGTAGAGGCCAATACGGGCGACTGTGACTCCATGACTCACTTCGTACCATCATCCCCGATCCTCCTTTCGTGGTTCCGAACCATATGGAGTTAGTAATCTCATGGATTATGAATGGGGTGTAACCTTCACGGGTCAATCGTTGTTGCCTATCGTTGTCCCTTATCGTGGTTGCCTTTTTATGATCCGTGAACGGTTTACAAGTTCCTTAAAAACTTGTTGGCGGCTTCCTACTTTATTTGTCCCTAATCGTAATGTCAATTCCCACTTCCTATGAGTGCCAAGCATATTCACTACATGCTTTTAACGTAGGCGCACTTCGAATGACGCCTACAATTTGGCGACTCCACTGGGGAGGATTCTTAATTATTTATCGATTTGAGTGATCGGTATTTAATTAAGATGAGTGGATGAGACTTGAAAGATTCTTAAAAAAATATTTCTGTGATTAATCTGGCATTTTTGCATCTGCGTAGACGTTCTAACGTCACGTTCAGGTCTGTCCCGTAGGAAAAATTGGATAACTTGGTTGCGCGCAAAAGAAAACAGGGCACCAGTCAGATTTTCTGACTGCCGTGCCACGGCAGAATCTGCCGTGTCACGGTATAGTGCACCGTCTGACGGTGCACAGTACCGTGACATGGGAACTTCTGCCGTGTCACGACAGTCCTAAAATCAGTCCGGTGGCTTATTTTCTTTTCTCACAGTCGACTTCCTTCGATTATTCTGAAAAAACGTATGTGTTCTACATGCGTCTTAGCCCCGGGGGATTTAAGCTCTATCGACCCAAAAACGCTCATGGCAATAAGGGTTCATCCGAGTTATTAAATTCACCCAAACCATGGAGTCGAGTTCGATTTCATAACGAACTCGCGGAGCCGCCCGTTGGCATACACCCTCAAGGGAGGCTGCCTTGCTAACGCGTCCAAACTCTTAACCATGGTACCCTTTTGACACCCAAAGCTTGACCAATAGTTGAACATAGATCTCGACTCTAGGTTGCAAACCTTTTTTTATCATCGTGCCTAAATGCTACGTGGTTGTTTGGTACTAACCCTCATGTGTTTGCTCTTTTGTTTAACCCATGACCGAGGGTTTTTTATTCTCACATAGTAATTAGTACGGACCTAAAATCGATTAAAATCTGAAAAAATCACAAAACTGACCTGGAACTGCGCACCGTGTCACGGCATTTTCTGCCGTGCCACGGTGAACAGTGCCGTGACACGGGGCTGCCTGCCGTCTGACGGTAGACTGCACCGTGTCACGACAATCTGTACCGTGACACGGTGCCCAGGAAAGTGTCCTGTCAGTCTTTTTTTTTCGATTTTTGTGCGAATGCTGTGTCCAGTTTTGTGTCGTGTCTAGCTATACGGTCAAAACACGCGTCTATAACCTCACCTAATCACTCACATATCGTGTTCACACACTTTTTTTTAGTCGTGCACCACTTTTTGACCGTATTTTAGGGAAGTCTCGTTTTTGTGTCTTTTTTTTTCGGAGTAAGTCGGATGGTATCCTCCCATGTTTTTTTTTTAAAAAAAAAATAATAATAAGTAGAGTTTCAAAATTATAGATTTTTAATAAATTTTTTTTTTCTTTTTAATCTGGATAGGTTAAGGTTAAGTTTGGTCATTAAAGGTGTGTTTGTTTCGGTGTCACAGCACTTGGACAAGAAGCAGGGGTAGATTGTTACGGTTCGAGTCCATACCTCAACAACCTCTTATACCAAAGAGGCGTACAAGGAAACCACCTCAATCATCTCCACAAGATCCATCTCCAGTCTACTTTCAACCAATGGCCACTAAGGAAGACATTGAGAACCTCAACAGGACAATCGAAAGATTGTCTGACATGATGCAGACACTCACCACTAGAGTCAGCACTGTAGAGCAAGACAATCAAAACAATGTTACTACTGCTGCAATGGACAAGATCAAGGAACAGATGAGCAAGATTTCTGAAGAGTTCACTTATGTGGAACAGCCTGTCACCTCTTCGTCCATAAGAGAGAAGCTTCCTGAGAAGTTTTCCACTGCTGACATTCCCAAATTCAAGCTTACTGATAATCCGCTTTCCCAATTGAAGGCTTTTTCTGCAACTATGGCTCTTAAGGGAGTAGACGTGACACTCTTCCCTACGGTGTTTCCTCTTTCCTTAGAGCATGCCTGTCAACAGTGGTTCTATTCTTTGGAATCCAAGCATGTCGCGACCTGGGAGGATGTTGCTGAAAGCTTTATGAATCGGTACAAGTGTAACATCCAAGCCAAGACTTCTGAACGTGAACTCTCCATTCTCAAACAGAAAGAGAATGAAGGCTTCACCACTTACTTAAGCAGGTGGAGAGAAACAGCTGCGCTCCTGGTGGATCCTCCCAAGGAGAAGGAAATGGTTCGCTTGTTCATTGCCAATCTGACTCATAAGTACAAGCAACACTTGAAATTTCTGCCCCTAAGTACCTTTGAAGCTGTATACGATATTGGAATCAATATCGAAGATGAACTGATGAAGTCTGTTGGTAGCAACAATAACAACAGCACTTAGAAAAACAAGAAGAACGACACTCCTTCTTCTTCGTCTTCTAAGCCCAATAATGCTACCAACAATATCAATGATGTGCTGGCCCTTAATGCTCCTCCTAAAAGATTCCAAAGGCAAAGGAGGGTTTATACGCCTTTGGGAATGACTTATGATGCCGCTTATGACCGTTTGCATGGTCAGGGACTGATTATGCCAATCGGACCATTTCCAGAACCTCAACCTGAGAATAGGACCGCTAGCTATGACCCCAATGCTTATTGCAAGTTTCATCAAGGCAAAGGTCATAACACTGAGAAGTGTTGGAGGCTGAAAGATGCAATCCAAGACCTGATTGATGCTAACCAACTTCCTGTCCCTCCAGGGGGCAAGAAGCCTAACATTCAAACAGGTCCTCTTTCTGATGCTTTGGCTATCATGGGAGATGAAGTCTCCTTTGATCCGTCAATACTCATTCAACCTGTGAATGAACCTCTGCCGGAAGTTTTATTTATCTCAAATACTGAAGAAGTAAATGGGATCTGGGATACTGATGATGAAGACGTCTATCTCAAAGACATAGCCTGTTAATCTCTCGGCACCAGTGAAGATGTTTGGGGGGACTTTGAGGTCAAGGTTCTCACCAGAAGTGGACGATTACAACAACCTAACCCACCTCCACCTCCACCACAATCACATCCGATAGTTGATCCCATCGACCCTGTGAATAGCGATGTGGTCAAACAACTGCAAAAGACCAAGGTGGAGATGAATGTATGGAAGCTTTTGGCCACTTCCCACGAGCATCGAAAGGCTGTGATGAATGCTCTGGTGAAAATAGGAGTCGATGATGACATGACTCCTCAAGGATTGGTCAACTTTCTCACTACTGAGCTGCCGAGTACTAGCAATCTGATTTCCTTTTCTGATAAGGATCTACCCCCGGAAGGGGACCAACATAATAAGGCCTTACACCTCACTGTAGTGTGTAGGCAGATGAATGTTCCTATGATCCTGGTTGATAATGGCTCTGCAATCAATGTGTGCCCACTCCGTACTGCAAAGAAGTTGGGTATAAAGAATGAAGAATTTACTCCCTCCACTCAAGGGATTCGAGCTTACGATAATACTCGCCGTCAAGCCGTGGGTACTATCATATTGAATATAACTACTGGGGTCATTGAACGTCGCACCAAATTTCAGGTGGTGGACATTAAGGCCTCTTTCAATCTGTTGTTAGGACGCCCTTGGCTTCATGAGCTAAAGGCGATTCCGTCATCGCTTCACCAGAAAGTGAAAGCCATAGTTGGAGGGGTTCCGATTACTATCGATGCTTCTCCTATGCGCATTCAAGTTATTGATACTTCTATCGTCCATGTTGAACATGAAGAAGAAGATGAAGATCTTTGGGGGTTTTCACTAGATGATGTTCTTGTGACCGAAGAAGAGGAAAAGTGCCATCTCGACTTCGATCCCTATTCAAACACCAGTATCAACGCCATTCTGAAGAAGCAAGGTCACTTCCCTGGAATGACCCTTGGGCTCAAGAAGAAAATGGCTAAATCTTGGGGCCATCCTGGTGCGCTCAAGAAGGATACTTTCGGCTTGGGATTCGAGCCAACAAAGGAAGATATGAAACAAGCTGCATTGAAAATGAAGGCTTGCAACAACGCTCGAATCACGAAGACGGAAATGGCCATGGATCCATATCCGTTCACCCTCAATGGCCAGTACATCAAAGAAGGGGAAGACTTCCCATGCTATGAATTCCCTGAACCATTTGTCCATAATGGGATCCGTGAACCGGGATTCGAGGTGTTCCTCGATTATGACTTCATCGATGAAGAGCTCTCCACAGTCGAGAAGCCAGCTAGCCCGAACTCTGATGATCTGGGAATCAACCTTCTTTTTGGAATGGAGAAAAATGAATCCAAGCCAGTCTGCAATGATAAATCCGAGCTCGTTCAAGCCGTCATAGCGAACAAGGATTTTGACCCCTCCGAGTTAATCGTCCAAGCTGACAACATTTCAAGGGGATGGCGCAAGACATTGAGGATCACTACGCCGAGTGGAGAGAAGTTGGAAATAACCGTTGGCGAGGGTCCTATGTTGAGTCTGAGTCTAAGTCTGTAGACGAGTCCTTAGAGTCTGAGGCCGACCCTCTTTCTGCTATAGAGTTCAACCCTGAGTCTCTTGTTGAGTCCTCTCTTTCTAGTCCTAATAATTCTGGTGAGGTCGCAGCCGACCTTGCCTCTCTTGATGTATTAGCCAATGAATTCAATAAAATGAGTACCTTTTCTTACGATGCGTGCCATTCCCCTAGCTCTGATCAATATTGCTTTGCTAATGATAAAAATGACAAAGAAATAATAAAATCAATGGAAGAACACGAAAATAAAACAACAGTTATTGAAGATACAGAAACAGTTAACATTTCCAATGATACGACTGTTAAAGAAGTAAAAATTGGATTAACACTAAGTCAAGATGAACGCAAAGAGCTAATTAACTTGCTTAGTGAATTTGTTGATGTATTTTCTTGGTCATACCAAGATATGCCAGGAATTGACAGGGATATAGCTCAGCATACGATACCACTCATTCCAGGTATGAAGCCTGTCAAACAAAAACTACGCCGAATGAAACCAGATGTGGCTCTCAAAATCAAGGAAGAAATCAGGAAGCAATTGGCCACAGGTTTCATCAGAGTATCCAAGTATCCGGAATGGATAGCAAATGTGGTTCCAGTTCCAAAGAAGGATGGAAGGGTTAGAATGTGTGTTGATTACAGGGATCTCAATAAAGCAAGCCCAAAAGATGGGTTCCCTCTACCTCACATTGACATTCTGGTCGATAATACAGCAAACCATGCACTCCTATCATTCATGGATGGTTACGCCGGATATAATCAGGTATTGATGGCCGAAGAAGACATGGAGAAAACCACATTCATCACGCAATGGGGTACATATTGCTATACGGTAATGCCATTCGGGTTGAAAAATGCGGGTGCCACCTACCAAAGAGCAGCTACAACATTGTTACATGACATGATGCACAAAGAGGTGGAGGTCTATGTCGATGATATGATTGTCAAGTCTAAAGATCGCCCAGGCCATATTGTTGCACTTCGCAAGTTTTTTAAAAGACTCCGTAAGTACAACATGAGATTAAATCCAGCAAAATGTGCATTCGGAGTCACTTCAGGCAAATTACTCGGATATGTGATCAGTTCTCGAGGGATTGAAATAGATCCTTCAAAAGTAAAAGCGATCATGGCCATGCCACCACCCAAAAATGAGAAGGAGATTCAAGGCTTCATTGGAAGGTTGCAGTATTGTAGACACCCATTTGTGTCTCCCCAAAACCAAACCCAGTGATGAGTACCTTTCACGTTGAATCATAATCGAATGAAACGAAAGTGTGGAAAGGTCTAGTGTTGCGGAAAGTTTTATTTCTTTTCTTTTCTCTTCTCCCTGTTTTTGAAAACTTTATTTTTAAGAAAACAGCCAATCCAGTTTGGTTGGTCCATAATATGGGTCCAATAGTGGTGTAGTTGGATGGGGCTTGCAAAGACCTTTCCAACGATATATTATAAGCCCAATTCCGATGAACATTGAGGAATTTATGGCCAATTTACTAAACTGGGCCCGGTTTGAGTTTTAAGTACGGCCCAATGATCTAGGGGAGGGCCTAATATGCTTTATCATTCCTAATGTAATTAGGAAAGGTTTTGGTCTTCTAGAACATTCTAGAAGGTTTTATCATTTTTAATTCAATTAAGATTCTTTAGAGTTTTAATTAGATCAAATAGCATTTTCGACCGAAATTATATTATTTTATCTTCCAGTACGGTAAAATTATCAGATTTTCGAAAACGCGTTAAAATCCGATTTGGCGTCCAACCCCAGGCCTTGGCGCCTGGAATCAAGATTAGCGCCAGACGCCAGAATTGGCGCCTGGCGCTAGCCACAGTTCCTGGCGCCAATGAGCCAAGTCTGGCGCCAAGGTGGATTTGTGGTCTTCATACTCTGTTTTGATAAATTATCTTTTTTGGATGATTTTCTGTATAAATATCGTATCAAAAACTCCGTTTTGATGGACGAATTCTCCTTATTCTTAAGTCTTCATCAACTATCTTCATCATCTACATCTATCATTCACCAATTCTCTCTATTCTTAAGTCTTCATCAAATTCTTTGAATTCATTCATCTCTTCATTCATTCTTTCTTTTCTAAACTTTGGTTTTCATACAAAATTCCGCATTCATTAGATCTAGAAACACCTAGCCATATTCGAAGTTGCCTTCGCCCTAGACGTGAAAGGTTTTAATTTCTGAGGGTTTGGTCCCAAATCTCTCTTTCAATTATTTAATTTAATTGTTTTGTTTATTATTTTCCTTGAAGTTACTAACGTGTGTATTTTGTTATTAGAAAGAGGTACGAGGCATCCAAGTAAGTACTTTAATTGATCTAATTGATTTATGATGTAGAAATCATGTTTATATCGTTATTATGATATTCCTAGTATCATGTCTAGGGTAACTTTAATATTAAATATGATTCCTGCGATGCTTCCTATTCTCTTCCTAATATTTATTCATGTTAGTATCATGTTAGGGTTAAAGATTTGATTTTTATTGCTTAGTGACATGCTAGGGTTCGTTATTAATCTTGTTAGTATCATGCCTAGGATCTTGCTATTTTTTATGCTTTAATATTAACATGAACATGATTATGATTATAATAATTATTATTATTATTATTATTATTATTATTATTATTATTATAATTATTATTCATGATATTGATTATTTATTATGTTGCTTGATATTTATTTATTGCTTGATCACCTTTATTGCATGTTAAAGGGAATTGGTATTTGCAATCACGCTTAATAAGATAATTAATAATCTTGTTTAGGGTTTATTGTGATTATAATTTCAAGTGATCGCCAATAATAGATTTGTTTGTGCATTAATGTTCAACCAACATAGATTAAACAGGTTTAGGGTTAACCTATTGATTGCATGTTAATCAGAAAGCGCACATGAATACGAGCAGAATAAAGTAGATGCCTATTATTAGGGCAGGTTCAATCTCTTTTAGGTTGGATTTGTACCATCATCCCCGAACCCTTATTTGGTTCATGACCTTATGGAGTTGACGATCTCTTGGATCGTTAAGGGGTGTAACCTTCACCTCGTGAACGGTTTACAAGTTCCTTAAAAACTTGTTGGCGACTCTTTTGCTCTATCTTCTTCCCTTTTGGACGCCACCGTACTTTAGTGTATGATCACAGTGGGGTTCAAGCTAGTGGGATTTTTAAGGCTTGAAATTATTCCCTACAGTTTTTGGCGACTCCGCTGGGGAGGATTTCTATTTTAATTCCTGAATTTGTTTCGGCAATGATTTAGAATGAGTGGATGAGACTCGAAAAGTTCTAAGTATTTCATGTGCGTAATTTTGATTAACATTATTGTCATATGCATAAAAAGGTTCTCATTGGAAAGACCATCCGTAATGAGTAAAAAACATAGGATTTTACACGTAGGAAATTTGAGAAACGTCTTTCACAACTAGGACTGAAATAACACCGCGCGAGACTGGATGATTTTATTGAGCACAGAAAGCTGCTGAGGCATGTGGGAAGTAGCGTCAGGGGCCAGAGCTTGGCGCCAAACTTTTAGCCGTAGCGCCAGACGCCAGTATTGGCGCCAGGCGCTACAGTTAAAAGTTGGCGCCAGTCTCTGTTTGCTGGCGCCAATTTCCCCCAATACCGAGCCAGAAATATGCGTTCTAATTTCGACCGGTTTTTCGTATTGTTTGCTCGATCCTACTTCTTGATTGAATTTTTTCTCATTTTTCTGAAACCCATATGTGTTCTACATATGGACATAACCCTCTGGGAATTCATGCTCTATCTACCCGATTGAACGCTCCTGGCAACAAAGGGTACATCTGAGAGGTTGAATTCACCAAACCATGGAAGCGAGTTTTTTCTAAAAACTTGCGGTGTTCTATCCACACGCGTTAACCCTTCACGGTTAGGCTTCTACGCGGTGCATCTGAACAATTAACCATGGACCCTGTTTGACTAAACCATATCCCGAACTTTAGAGAACTAGAGCCATGGTTAGGTTGCGAACTCATTGCATCATATTGTGCTTACTTGACTAATTGTGCATTATTTGTTGTGCATATATTTTCTATGCTCCTCCTAACCGTTTGTTGATTTGTGTTGAGATTATAATTAATGACTTAAAGAACTTTGCCTAAATTAATTATTTAACTAATTAATTCGAGTCAATAAAATTTTTTCTTCTTTTAATCGGAATCGACCTAGTACGACTTTAGGCATACCCAAGTTGACTAATAATATCGAAAACAGTCCCAGACCGAGGCTCCAATGTTGGTGCCAAAATTTGGGCTGTAGCGCCACTGTATGGTGTGTAGCGCCAGACATTTACTAAAAAGTCTGGCGCCAACCACCATATTGTGACGCCAGTCCTGTCGCTTGGCCGACAGTTCGGATTATTTGTCGAGTCATCACCTAATGTCTAATTATTCAGTTTCCTATTTAATTCGGTTAATTCTGCTTAATTGAATCAATATTCGAGTTTAGGCACTAAGTCCCATGGTCTTACACACGAGTCTTAACATGTCACCTACACTCACTAGTCTTAGCACACACTTTGAGTATACATCACCATGGCCATGTCTTAGGTTCATGCATGAGTCGGTTTTTTTTCCGTCATTTGAGTTGAGGGGGTACATTCTATTCTTAATTCTTCACATCCCTCCACCTAAATCTTCTTCACATTCTATTCCGATCTTTCTTCACCTCCTCCATCCATTGCATGTTGAATAAAGTTTGAGTCAAATAATTAACAATAAATATCCCCAATTTCCTTTTCCACAGTACTTGGTCGAGGAGAGAAGGGCGATTAATCAAGGACAACTTCTTTATTCAAGTCTCGCTTTTTGATAAACCGATTCGTCAAAAGAGGAAGGCTAAAAAGATAATGGCAACTCAAGAAGAAGTCAATGAGCTTAGGAACCAATTGGTTACCATGACTGAAACACTGAAGCTCCTCACACTCAAAGTTGATGATCCCGTGAAGCAACAACGGATGGACCTCATGCAAGAAAGCTTGAGCAAGCTATCTAGTGACTACAAATTTCAGAGCATAAGCTCGCAAGGGGTCTCGCTGGATAAAGAACTTCTTCCACATAAGTTCAACGCCACTGACATCCCTAAATTCAAGGCAACAGATAACCCTTACTTCCATCTAAGAGCTTTTGAAACAATAATGAATATTAAGGGTATCGATAAGAAGGTTTTTCCCTCTCTGTTCCCACTATCTCTCGAGACCGTTTGTCAACAATGGTTCTTTTCTCTCGACAAAGAAAAAACCTCTTCTTGGGAGTCGATAAAAAACGCTTTCATAGATATATATAAGTGCAACATCCAAGATGAAACAGACCACAGACAACTTGAGATGTTAAAACAAAAGGAAAACGAAGGGTTCACTTCCTTCTTCAATAAATGGAGGGAAGCTTCTGCTAATATGGTCAAGGCTCCTACCGAAAAAGAATATGTGAGGATGTTTATCAAGAATCTCCAAGGGAAGTATTCAAAGCACTTAAAGTACCAACACAACTTGAATACTTTCAAAGCTGTTTATAATATAGGCATTGACATTGAAGATGACCTTCTAAAAGATAATAGTGCGAGAGGAAAGAAGAGCGACCATCCTTCTTGTTCCTCTAATGAGGTACATGCTACAAACATCTCTAAACCACGAATCCAAAGATCAAAAAGGGTGTTCACTCCACTTGGTATAAGTTATGAAACGGCTTTCGAGAAGCTACATCACAAAGGACTAGTCATGCCCATAGGGCCCATCAAAGATCCGGTTCCAGAAGCTAGACCACCTAAGTGGGACCCTAATAAGCACTGTAAATATCATCAAGGAAAGGGTCACGACACTGAAGAGTGTTGGAAACTCAAAGAAGCTATTCAAGATCTGATCGATGACAATGAAACTTCTGAGATTCTAGCCATCGAAGATGACCAAGCATCCTTTGACCCATCACTTCTTATCACACCTGTAGGAGAGCCTATGATCGAGACAGCTTATATGAACTCTCTCGATGAAGTGGCCATAATCGAGGAGGATGAAAGTCTTTTCTTAGATAATACCAAGGAAGACTCGTCAGGTCTAAAAGAGGACATTCGAAAACTGTAAGATGTCATTACCATGCTCTTGAATGTGGTAGAAGGATTAGCAAATCGGGTGATGGCCATCGAACAAAATTCTCGCCAAGAGTTTAATGAAGAACTCAATGCTCCTAAGCCACAAACAAAACGGACTATTGAAGAATACACACCAATAGGAATGACTTACAATGAAGCTTTTGACTGTCTTCACGATCAAGGTCTCATTCACTCCATTGGTCCTAGTCAAGACCCTCCATCTGAAAAACGTTCTCCTAATTGGGATCCAAATTCCTATTGTCGATATCATAAAGGTCGCGGTCACACTACTGAAAAGTGTCTCGCCCTCAAGGATCGTGTTCAAGATTTCATTGATTCAAATCTCCTTCATGTTCCTCCACGCGACAAGAAGGCCAAGATTAGCAACAATGGTAACAGTGGCTGTAAAAGGAAGAAGAACGACTATCCTTCTTCTTCCAAAAACACCTACTCTAGTAAGAGCGTTGGTACTTTCGACCTTACTGAGATCCTAGCCATGGATAATTGAAAACAACCGAAAAGGGAATTTACCCCTATTGGAATTAGCTACGATGATGCTTTCGATCGACTCCATGCCAAGGGAATCATTACTCCCATTGGACCTACCAAAGATCCCCCACTTAAGAAAAGATCGCCTAGTTGGAATCCAGACGAACACTGCAAATACCACCAAGGTAGGGGTCATACTACTGAGAGCTGTTGGAAGCTAAAGGAGGCCATTCAGTGTTTGATTGATAACAACAAGCTTCCCATACCTCCAGTTAACAAGAAAAGCGAGTAATGATAAGGGAAGAAACACAAGACAAGAGGCGAGCTGCAACGACAAGATTTCATGGCCTTTTCTTTTTCATCTTTTCTTTCCCCAATAAGTCTAGAATAGGCGCCTTTTTCCTTTCCTTAGATTAACTTTGTAGATTCTTTATTTTCTTCTAATTAAATGAGCATTTATTTCCTTGCACATGATCATCACATTGCATTGCATCAAATACAAAAAAATACAAAAAAAAAAAAAAAAAACCATGTCGAATTAAGCACAAGGTATACCAATGATTTGAGGCACCCTTGTAGCCACATCATATCTCCTTTCGCCTTTCTAATTTACAAATCCTTTCTTCATAAACCACTTTGAGCCTCGTCTAACGATAGACCTTTCTTTTTTCAACCTACATCTATCTATCCTAGGGATGGGATGGTGTGCAACTTATGCCATTCTAAAGAAAGCTTGAGCAAATTCAAAAGAAAGCAATAGCAAAAATAAGCAAAAAATAAATAAATAAAAGTGTACGAAAGGGCAAGTGTTCCAATGTCTTTGATATGAAAATATCTTCGATAAGAACACATCTCAGATTGCGTCTCTTATCGAGTGCTCGGTACCGTGCCTGAGAAACATGAATGCCAAGTGAGTGATAGACCGCATGATCGAGATTGCTCACACTTATAAAAATAAAATAAATGCTAAAGCAAAAAGAGCTAAAAAGAGTAGAAACTCAAGCATAAAAGCAAGGTTGCATACCTTGGGGGCTTATCTAGGGTCTTGAGCCTTTATCCCCTTCTTCTTTAAACCTTTAGCCTAACCACGTTACAACCCTTAAAAAGACCTTTTTGAGGTATACACACTTGTGCGAGGTTTGGCTAGAGCTACGTTCGGCCTGATTCCTAACGGATACGTAGGCAACCCCACATCGAGGTGCGGCCGTAATAAACATGCATTCATATTCACATTCACACACTTACACCATAATCATATCAAGGAATCTCCAATGCTCATCCCTATTCATTTAGAGCTAGACTTGGGGGCTTGATCCCTACATCATTAGCTTACTTAGCCTAAGAGTCACCACCATTTGACTCTTTTCAATAATATATTTTTCCACACACTTAGCTCTTGCAGCCTAACTTTAGTGTCACTATCACACACTGCACAGATACATGACCAAATATACTTCCCTTAGGAACCCTTTGTCATGAAATCTTAATACAACGCTGAAGCATGCCTTGTCATATCAAAATTGCTCATCAATCGTAATCATCATTGCATCACGAAGTATGAAGTGCTTAGCCTCCGTGCCTAAGTTCCCCAAATACTTTCATCATGGAGTCAACCATTGAGATAACCTAGGATGAATTAATCCTTGCACCTTGAGAGATAGTATCGAATGACATTTGACTAAGCTCATTCAACATGCATCTTCAAACTTTCGATTCTTTTTCGCGTCTTTCTTTTTCGGGAGAAAGTCGGTACCCTCCACAAAATTGACGGAAAATGTTTGCTTTTTTGCATTTTTCGAGTCGCACGATCACATTACAATGCACACACGAGTCATGTACACATTGAGTCATGTCGTGTCATATCACTTTGATTTGAGTCTAACACATGTGTCAAACACTTCGAGTCGAGTCAACCTCGAGTCAGTCAATCAGCGAGTCAAGTTTATATCTTGAGTCGTGTCAAGTCGATGAGTCAAGTAACATTAAACCTTAGGTCAACCCTAAGATAATTTTAAGCCTTAGGTCAACCCTAAGATAATTAAAAAGATTGGCAAAGTTCTATAGTCAAAATAAATACAAGTGCAGCAGAACAGGGAAGACCCTATCACAGCGTTCGGCGACAGAATCAATTCTTGGCGCCAGAAATATCTCAGCAATGACAGAGCTCGAAGCCTCTCAGAAAGGTGATTTCGACCTCATACAACAATTTCGGGTTCCTTGGTACGCCAGTTAGCCCCTATAAGCAATTTGACATGATTAAGTAGTCAGTTTGATTACAATTGCAATAAGTGATTGTCTCACTTAGCTTAAAGCGCTTAAGATATGGCTCATTACGGAAACACCGACATACTGGTTTTAGCGGAATAAAGTTCAGGCGAGCTTCAGAGATTGACAAACACCTAAGCTCTATTGTTCAGAGACGCGTGGACATTTCATTGAAGCTCTTTTGCTCAGAGACGCGTGGGCATATCATTCAAAAGCTCTATTGTTCAGAGACGCGTGAACATTTCCATCAAAAGCTCTTTTGCTCCAGAGACGCGTGGGCATATCACCGAAGCTCTATTGTTCAGAGACGCGTGGACATTTCATTGAAGCTCTTTTGCTCAGAGACGCGTGGGCATATCATTCAAAAGCTCTATTGTTCAGAGACGCGTGAACATTTCCATCAAAAGCTCTTTTGCTCCAGAGACGCGTGGGCATATCATCAAAGCTCTTTTGTTTAGAGACGCGTGGATATTTCATTGAAGCTCTTTTGCTCAGAGACGCGTGGGCATATCATTCAAAAGCTCTATTGTTCAGAGACGCGTGAACATTTCCATCAAAAGCTCTTTTTCTCCAGAGACGCGTGGGCATATCATCAAAGCTCTTTTGTTCAGAGAGGCGTGGACATTTCATTCAAAGCTCTTTTGTTCAGAGACGCGTGGACATTTCTTTTAAGCTCTTTTGTTCAGAGACGCGTGGATATTTCATTGAAGCTCTTTTGCTCAGAGACGCGTGGGCATATAATTCAAAAGCTCTATTGTTCAGAGACGCGTGAACATTTCCATCAAAAGCTCTTTTGCTCCAGAGACGCGTGGACATTTCATTCAAAGCTCTTTTGTTCAGAGACGCGTGGACATTTCTTTCAAGCTCTTTTGTTCAGAGACGCGTGGACATTTCCTATTTTCAAGCTCTTTTGTTCAGAGACGCGTGGACATATCATCAAAGATTTCCTATTATCAAGCTCTTCGTTCAGAGACGCGTGGACACATTATTCAGAAGATCATATCAAAAAGAAGCTCTTTGTTCAGAGACGAGTGAACATCGAAACAGCAAGGTGGCGTTCCCTGGATTATGGAGAGTGTCACAAACAACTGAGGATTGTTTCAACAGAAGCAATCTTCGATAATGTTCCCTAGGATGTGGAATATTATCAATGCGGAGGAGGATCATTTCAGTCAAAGCAATCTTCTAATTTGGAAGCAGTTACAAGGCGTAGCGGTTTTCAAGCGGGATGGCATTCTCTAGCTTGCAGGAGGTCATCAAAACAGTAAAGCAGCAACAATCGGTTACTTTCAGAGACGTGTGCTCGACGGTGCAAGATACGCGTTTCTTAACTCTTCTATCTGTTTAACTAATGCTAGTTTTGCAGGTATCGGCGTTATAAGATTGGTTTAGGATCGCAGAACGTTCTGAATTATTCTCCGTCCCTATCGCTACTTTGACTTTCGTTTTCGAAACTTGCGTTTCTCCAAACTCAGTCAAAGTGGGGGCTTCTGTAGACACCCATTTGTGTCTCCCCAAAACCAAACCCAGTGATGAGTACCTTTCACGTTGAATCATAATCGAATGAAACGAAAGTGTGGAAAGGTCTAGTGTTGCGGAAAGTTTTATTTCTTTTCTTTTCTCTTCTCCCTGTTTTTGAAAACTTTATTTTTAAGAAAACAGCCAATCCAGTTTGGTTGTTCCATAATATGGGTCCAATAGTGGTGTAGTTGGATGGGGCTTGCAAAGACCTTTCCAACGATATATTATAAGCCCAATTCCGATGAACATTGAGGAATTTATGGCCAATTTACTAAACTAGGCCCGGTTTGAGTTTTAAGTACGGCCCAATGATCTAGGGGAGGACCTAATATGATTTATCATTCCTAATGTAATTAGGAATGGTTTTGGTCTTCTAGAACATTCTAGAAGGTTTTATCATTTTTAATTCAATTAAGATTCTTTAGAGTTTAAATTAGATCAAATAACATTTTCGACCGAAATTATATTATTTTATCTTCCAGTACGGTAAAATTATCAGATTTTCGAAAACGCGTTAAAATCCAGTTTGGCGTCCAACCCCAGGCCTTGGCGCCTGGAATCAAGATTAGCGCCAGACGCCAGAATTGGCGCCTGGCGCTAGCCACAGTTCCTGGCGCCAATGAGCCAAGTCTGGCGCCAAGGT
This sequence comes from Chenopodium album, assembly GCF_948465745.1. Taxonomy (NCBI): domain Eukaryota; kingdom Viridiplantae; phylum Streptophyta; class Magnoliopsida; order Caryophyllales; family Amaranthaceae; genus Chenopodium; species Chenopodium album. The sequence goes on from NC_137834.1 coordinate 32,644,797, forward strand.
GGATTTGTGGTCTTCATACTCTGTTTTGATAAATTATCTTTTTTGGATGATTTTCTCTATAATTATCGTATCAAAAACTCCGTTTTGATGGACGAATTCTCCTTATTCTTAAGTCTTCATCAACTATCTTCATCATCTACATCTATCATTCACCAATTCTCTCTATTCTTAAGTCTTCATCAAATTCTTTGAATTCATTCATCTCTTCATTCATTCTTTCTTTTCTAAACTTTGGTTTTCATACAAAATTCCGCATTCATTAGATCTAGAAACACCTAGCCATATTCGAAGTTGCCTTCGCCCTAGACGTGAAAGGTTTTAATTTCTGAGGGTTTGGTCCCAAATCTCTCTTTCAATTATTTAATTTAATTGTTTTGTTTATTATTTTCCTTGAAGTTACTAACGTGTGTATTTTGTTATTAGAAAGAGGTACGAGGCATCCAAGTAAGTACTTTAATTGATCTAATTGATTTATGATGTAGAAATCATGTTTATATCGTTATTATGATATTCCTAGTATCATGTCTAGGGTAACTTTAATATTAAATATGATTCCTGCGATGCTTCCTATTCTCTTCCTAATATTTATTCATGTTAGTATCATGTTAGGGTTAAAGATTTGATTTTTATTGCTTAGTGACATGCTAGGGTTCGTTATTAATCTTGTTAGTATCATGCCTAGGATCTTGCTATTTTTTATGCTTTAATATTAACATGAACATGATTATGATTATAATTATTATTATTATTATTATTATTATTATTATTATTATTATTATTATTATTATTATTATTATTATTATTATTATTTTTATTATTATTATAATTATTATTCATGATATTGATTATTTATTATGTTGCTTGATATTTATTTATTGCTTGATCACCTTTATTGCATGTTAAAGGGAATTGGTATTTGCAATCACGCTTAATAAGATAATTAATAATCTTTTTTAGGGTTTATTGTGATTATAATTTCAAGTGATCGCCAATAATAGATTTGTTTGTGCATTAATGTTCAACCAACATAGATTAAACAGGTTTAGGGTTAACCTATTGATTGCATGTTAATCAGAAAGCGCACATGAATACGAGCAGAATAAAGTAGAGGCCTATTATTAGGGCAGGTTCAATCTCTTTTAGGTTGGATTTGTACCATCATCCCCGAACCCTTATTTGGTTCATGACCTTATGGAGTTGACGATCTCTTGGATCGTTAAGGGGTGTAACCTTCACCTCGTGAACGGTTTACAAGTTCCTTAAAAACTTGTTGGCGACTCTTTTGCTCTATCTTCTTCCCTTTTGGACGCCACCGTACTTTAGTGTATGATCACAGTGGGGTTCAAGCTAGTGGGATTTTTAAGGCTTGAAATTATTCCCTACAAGTATATAAGTAGGTTCATATCAAAGCTCACAGCAATATGTGAACCTATATTCAAGAAGCTTAAGAAGAATGTCCCAGTCACATGGGATGATGATTGCCAAAAGGCTTCCGACAAAATCAAAGAGTATTTGGCAAACCCACCCGTGCTAGCGCCAGCAATACCTGACTTTCCTCTTCGACTATACCTTACGGTCACAAGAGAAACGATGGGGGCAATGCTAGCACAAGAGATCGAAAGCAAGGAGAATGCAATCTATTACTTGAGCAAGAAACTTCAAGGATATGAGACGCGATACACACCACTCGAGAAGTTGTGTCTCGCACTTGTATGGGCCGCACAAAAACTAAGACATTACATGCTCACTCATACAGTGCATGTCGTGTCCAAGATGGATCCTCTCAAATACTTGTTCGAGAAAGCAACACTCAACGACAGATTATCAAGGTGGATAGTCAATCTGGCTCAGTTTGACTTGAGATTTGTGCCACAAAAAGCCATCAAAGGTTCTACAGCTTCTGACTTCTTAGCATACTTTCCGCTAGAAGAAGCTGAAAAGGAAGAAGATGAGTACGATTTCCCTGACGAAGATTTACTCATGACCGAAGATGATAGTTGGACGCTCTATTTCGATGGAGCTTCAAACCAAAAGGGATGTGGTGTAGGAGTCTTGCTCGTATCACCCAATGAAGAACACATCCCAATTTCCATGAAGCTCGACTTTGATGTCACCAACAATGCCGCAGAATATGAAGCATGCATTTTGGGGTTAGAAACAGCTGTCGCCTTGGGAATTAAGAAACTCAGAATCTACGGTGATTCTTCACTAATCATTAACCAAATCTCCAAGAGATGGAAAGTGAGAAGTGAAAGTCTCGCTACGTATCAAGCTCATTTAGAAACTCTCACGGAGCAACTAGATGAAGTGGAATATACGTATTTGCCAAGAGAAGAAAACCAGTTTGCCGACGCACTAGCTAAATTAGCATCAATGGTGCGAATTCCAGCTGACACAATCAGAATGCCACTGACCATAGAGAGAAGATATGAGCCAGCTTATGTTCATGCACTTGACGATGAACAGGAACCACAACAAGAAGATGAAGAGCCATGGTATACGGACATCCTTAATTATGTGACAAGAGGAGAATACCCTCCTAATACTGATAAAAGGGCACGCCGTGCTTTGAGGCTCCTGGCCTCACAATATGTGCTCATCAGGGGAGAACTCCACAAGAGAACTGCAATGGGAAGAAATCTCTTATGTATAGCCAAGAAAGAAGCACATAAAACCATGGAAAACCTTCATGCTGGTATATGTGGAACTCACATGAATGCAAAGATGTTAGTCCAAAAGATTCAACGACAAGGTTACTATTGGACTACTATGGAGAGAGATTGTCACAAATACGTCAAGAAATGTATGAAGTGTCAAATCTACGCAAACTTACAACATGTTCCACCTTCGCTTCTCTACACGTATACTTCTCCATGGCCTTTCTCCACTTGGGGCATTGACATCATTGGAAAAATAACACCACCAGGACAAGGGGGGCATGAATTCATTCTCGTAGCAATCGACTACTTCACCAAATGGGTCGAGGCTGCCTCATATGCTAAGCTGACGGCAAAACACGTAGCTCAATTCATTGAGAAAAATATCATATGCCGCTATGGGGTACCACATGAGATGATCAGTGATAATGGAACACATTTCCAAGCCGAATGCGCGGAATTATTACAGAAATATCATATCAAACATCACCGATCATCACCTTACAGACCACAAACAAACGGAGCAGTCGAATCAGCCAACAAAAATATGAAAACTATCATCGAAAAGATGACAGAAAATTATAAGGATTGGCCAAGTAAGCTACATTTCGCCCTTTGGGGTTATCGAACTTCTGTTCGTACATCGACAGGGGCCACCCCTTTCTCTTTGGTCTATGGAGTTGAAGCTGTACAACCAATCGAGCTCGAAATACCTTCTCTTCGAATCGCATTGGAAAGCCAACTAGATGAAGTCGACTGGATTAGAGCAAGATACGACGAACTGGTCTTGCTTGATGAAAAACGCTTGGCAGCTTTGCATCATGTCCAAACCTACCAACAGCGTATGGCACGACATTTTAATAAAAAAAGTCAAGACCAGAAATATCAAAGAGGGTGACCTAGTGCTTAAGGCACTTCGTAAAAATGTGTTAGATCCAAGAGGAAAATTCAGACCGAACTGGTCAGGCCCGTACATTGTTAAAGCCATCCTGTCAGGCGGAGCGGCACAATTGGTAGACATGGACGGTAACGGCTTCCATAATTTAACCAACTTGGATCAACTCAAGAAATTCTATGCCTAGTCGCATGGGTTCATGACCCAATAGAGCTACGTTTGGCCTGATTCCTTTTTAGGATACGTAGGCAACCCCTCAAGGGGGCCCGGCCACTTTAAAATAAAAAAATCCGCCCTCTGTTGATCAAATATGCGCGTCGGTTCAGCATTGCATCACAGCAAAAAAAAAAATTGCAGATTCCCGTGACACGGTAGTTTTAACCGTGTCACGGCAGACACCCACCGTGACACGGTGCCTGTTTTGTGTCATGGGGGCTATTTGGAGCGTGTTTTTACCTGCAGTAGTACCAAAGAGCCCTTCCTGATGGCTTTCCGGTCATCTTTTGCCTCGTCAAGACCACGAAATGTTTCTCCAAGGCACGTCGGCATAGGAGATCTTCCGGATTCAACATGCTCAAGCACAGACGCTAGACAAGCATGTCCTACCCTACCGTTTGCAAATAGTAGTTTGCTAAACATGCAAAAAATATAGGCCCTTCTACGATATACATGATAAGACTCAGAGATAGGGCGATTAAAATATAAATTAGCAAGTTTTTCTAAGTCTACTTCATTACCACAAACAATTCTATTTAAATCTGGATCTGTTAGATTCAGATGGCGTTCAAAATCTTGGTAATAATATTCACGTAGGGTAGGCATGGCAATAAGATTTCTAGCAGGAAATCCAAAGATTGCACCAAATTCCTCCGGCAGAGGACAGATTTCATCATAATCAAATTTGAAACAGTGTGTTTCTGGACTCCAATAATCTAATGCTGCCCTAAGAAAATCATGTTCAATAGCTACGTGTCGCAGGGCTAGCAAACCCCTGACATGAAATAATTCTAACTCTCTTTTTTCAGCATTGGTCAAAGAATAAGACCAGTCGCGCAATGTATTATCAAAATTCTGAGTCATGATTATTGAAATATGAATTTCTAAATTATTTTGTGTTTCGTAATTATGCATATCATGAATAATCTGGTCTTATTTTATAGCAAAAGCGCTCGAAAATGCCCAGAATTTATCTTTTCATACGCGTAAAGCAAACCGCTGACTAATACGCGTCCCGTGACACGGGAAATTCCACCGTGTCACGGGAACACGGCAGGTTTTGCCGTGACACGATGTACAGTGCTGTGTCACGGCACTTCACGCGTTTTCTTTTTTTTCATCTTTTCCCGTATCTATCCGGATTTTTTATAATATTTTATCTTCACCGTTTATTTTTCAGTTTTTTCTGAGAGTTTTATTTCTAATAAAATTCTCACCTTTTATATTCTTATTTTTATCTTTATTTTATTTATTTTAAGATTTTATTTCTTTATCACATTATTTATATTTTGTCTTTTCTTTATTTTTATTTTGGGGAAGGTAATTTCATTTATTTTATCTCTTTATCATTTTATTTTTGGGGAAGGTAATTTTATTTATTTTATTTCTTTATCATTTTATTTTTATTTCTTTTCTTTTGGGGAAAATAATTTTATTTTTCTTGTCTTTTTATTTCTTTTTCTTTTGGGGAAGGTCGATACCCTCCATTACTCCACTTATGTTTTTTCGTCGTACCATTAATAAATACACAATCACACACAAGGAGTCTCAAACACACACTAACACACAATAATAAATACATAAACTGTAAATAATGTACAAAGAGTCATAATACATAAATATGTCAAGTGTCTAGTATGTACAAACAAAAACCCTCGGTCAAAAGTCCCTAGAGCCAGAATCAGTCTCGTCTCCACCCTGTGCATATGGTCCACCCTGTGCATATGGGAACGGCGAACCGAAGAGTCCCTCCACCATCCGAGTACGGGGAGTAGCGTCCCTACTAGTCCCTGTAGCCCCAGCAGTAGCCAAGCTCAAGGCAGGACCCGTCCAACCAGAAAACGGAGTAGACTGGCCCAGAGACACGGGAATCGTCGGTGAAGGCATCGTCCCATACATCGGAACCGAGAACAAGCCCGACAGCGGTGGAGGAATCCCGGATAATGGAGCTGAAAATGAACCAGGATCCAAAGGAGTCAGAACAGACCCAAACTCAGGCTGTGGAGGATGTGAAAACGACTGTCGCTGCCCCTGACTCTGGCCCGGAAAGCGCTGGGAAGACTGACCCTGCTGCCATTGAGCCTCCTGAAATGGCTGAGCAGTCTGAGGCTCTCGCTGAAATGAGAACGTCGGTGAGCCTCAGGAGATCGCCTACCACGACCAAGCTCCTCCTCGTCCGAGCCTCTGGGCCTCGAGCGCGAGCGGGACCTCCGTCGCTCCTGAAAGATACAAAATCAAAAGGTGTCAACAATGCAAAATAAAACAAATGGTAGAAATGAAAAAAATAAGTGATACCTCAAGAACGTCGCTAGAGCTCCGACAACTCGCACCACGCCAAAGCTTGATGATGCAATACTTCAGGGTGTCCACCAGCTTCATGAATCCCATCATCTCCGGGCGGTTAGGCTGAGGATAAAACAAAGAAAAGTCAGTAACAAGCAGTATTAAAAGGATAGATAAAGCGTCGAAGAAAACTCACCGGCTCAAAGACCTCGGGCAGAGACTCGTGCGCCTGTCTATAACCCTCTGGCACGTCAGCAATATGGTCCTTCGTGATACCAATCGGCCCTGGATAGCGGACAGACTGAGGAGGAATCTCGATCCTCCCCACAGGACGGATGGTCGTCTGAAAATATGATCGAATAATCAAGTTATTCGACTATTTAAAACAGAGACTAGTAAAGAAGATCCTCAAAAGAAATCATACCTCAGGAAGACGGGGTGGAGGAGCCAGAGAGGGAAGCAAGTCCCGCGCGTAGTCACTCTCCATGTGAACAAGCTCCTGCCATGGAAGAGTATAGCGCTCCCCCCTGTTGATCAACTCTTTGATCAAGCGGGATTCCATCATCGACTCTGGTGGAGATGAGGGCACCACAAAGCGATCGCCGCTATGCTGACGGACGACTCGCTCCCCCAAATACCAGACAAAGCTTCCAGTACCAACCAAAATGGTACGGTACGCTGAAAGACGCAGGGCCTCAAGAAGATCAGTCATCCCGGCCCAAGGACGATACTGGACATCGATGGGAACCTGGAAACCATAAAAAGTTAGGCGTGAAACAACGAAAACAACATCAGAAGGAAAGAACGCAACAAAACTAATCCTTACGCCAACGGAAGAGGTGCCTCGGCGTAGTAGCCCACGAAGTGACAGAACGGACTCCACCCGCAACTCTCCTCAGTCACGCCAGCTGGCCCCGACAGGGAAATCATGGACCGCTCCGCGACGCCGGCGAGGAGCCATGACTGGGAAGTACTCGTAGAACCATAGCTGCGATAAAAGTAATCTTCAGCACATGAGTCGAACAAGCTAAAGTGAAACAAAAAGGGAAAAGATCATCACCTCTACGACTCTCCACAGGCCATAAACGGTGATAGGGGACTCGTCATTCAGCTGCCGGCAGCCATGACGTAGAGACAAAAGAAGATCTGCGTACCCAAGACTGGCCCAGCTATAGGATCCTATCTCGGGGATCCTGGCCAAAGAGGGGAGGTAGCAAAGGAGCACGCGTGAACTCCTGTCGAGAGAGAGGGTCATAGAGATCAGGATCAAGATGAAAATCCGCACCCGCTGCTCATCCGTCGTATCCTCCATCTCGAAGCCGCGAGCTAGAACTGAAGCCAGCTCCGATCGTCCACTCCTAGGACCACCTCAAGACACTGGTCGGGTCCTGATGTGCTGAACAATCGGACCCAACAAATCAGCTACCTCAGCCGATCCCCAAGATAGATCGGACATCTGACCTACAGCCCGGTCGGTGAAGCGCAGCCCGCTGATCATGCTGAAGTCTAGAGGGGTCACCGTCATCTCCCCCCAAGCAAAATGAAAGGTGTTGGTAGTATCCCAGAAATACTCCAACAATGCGCGAACGACTGTCGCGCCGCAACCCCGGGGGCTGCGAAACCCTACAACCTCCGCGTAGAAATCTACCAAGCCAGCCGATTCCCATAAGGCGCTCGTAGCAGGATCCCTCATAATGACCTGGTGAAGTCGAGGGATCAAATCGCCGGCTCCGGAACCATGTTGGCGAAGCGTGCCATCGACTATGCCGGAGAGTGCGCGATGAGAGACGTGGTTTCACGGCAAAAAACCAACTGGTCCGGAGTCCACGGAGGTGGAACCCACCTACCCCTACTCGTAGAAGTCCGAGGCTCGGACTCTAAGACGTCGTCGTCCATGCCCTCAGGGACAGTGGGAATGTCCTCCCGAAAAGCCCGACGCCGGCCGTGGGTAAAAAGATCGCAATCTCGTCGTCTAGGCATGCTATTATCAAAATCTAAATGTTTAGCATCATTTCCTAAACATTTAATTCAAGTTGCAAAAATAAAAATACTTAGCATCATTTCCTAAGTTATTTAATTTTTTTGAAATTATATGCTAAATTTTTACCTCAAGGCTAAAAATTGGCAAAATTATGGTATTTAGTTTCTCCATGACAAACTAATACTACAGTTCTCCTAGCCGCATGATACTATGTTCTCCATGACAATATAGTACATACGCAAAATATGAATCAACACATCATTTCACAAGATTCACCACCATTTTTTTCACCATTTCAAGAGCAAAACATGAACATTATTTCACAAAGTAGCACCCAAAAATGGTGATTTGCTCAATTGTCCATCAAATCATGCAATTTTTGTCTCAAATTTCTCACAAACACACATACATACATATACAAGTAAAATCATGGCAAGAATTTCAACATAAAACTTCAAAATCAAAAACCCCCAAATTGATTTTTAAGGGTTTGTCATGAGATTATTTACGTGAAGCAAATTCAAGACAAAAATCAAAGGAAACTTACATGGATGCTTTTAGAGGGTCGAAAATAAGGAAAATAGCAAGCAATTACAGCAAATTGGTGAAAATTCGAACTCCAAAAGCGCGAAAAAACTTCCGGCCACCAGCAAGACCGCCGCGACACGGTCAACAAAATCCGTGACACGGCGAGGCTGTCCCGTGTCACGGTGAGCTTCACAGGCGACGGAGCTCCGGCGACTCAGACGGCAGCTCCGGTGACTCTGTCAGCGACTTCGAACAACAGCAACAGCAGTAGGAAGCACGAAACAACAGTAGCAGCAGCCCGCAGTAAAATAAAAAAAAAAAAGAGAAAAGGCAGGAAACCCGTGACACGGTGGTGGAAACCGGCCGACGGGAAGCAAAACCGGGCACTGGTGAGAGCTCGACGAGACACGGCAACCCAAGGAGTTTTTTGAACTTTTTGGAGTGAGAGTGGAGATGAGAAATGGCGAAAATGGTAGAGCAAAAATGCGAATTCAAAGGAAAAAAGTAACCGTGCAACGGACCCCGTTCCCCGTGCCACGGTTACCGTTATTGTGTAACGGTACAATTTGACGTGGCACGCTGACGTTTTTTGACCAATTCAAACAGAAAAATAAAAAAAAAGAGGGAAAATGTTCCCGTGACACGGGGTTTTGTCCCGTCTGACGAGAGTTATTCCCGTGTCACGGCAAAACCGTGACGTGGCGCGGCAATTCTGAGCATTGTCAGCGAATATTCCTGACGTTTTTGACCAGTTTGAACGATTTTTCGAGGTTATTGAGCGGTTATTTTCCGCTAGAATTACGCGGAAAATTCTAACTGATATTTAAGGGGGACTAAAATTACCATTTTACCCCTGGTAAGTATCAAAGTCTATTTTTCGGCATTTTAAGCACTTAATATGGTCGGATAATCAGCTTAATATTGTGAAACATCTGCGGCCCACATTCGAGGATAATCGAACCATCATACACTTACCAATTTCAGCAATCGTCGGCTTTCCTCAGGCTTGGAAAGCGTTATTGGTGGATTTTTCTTCAAGTATAGAAAACCGCCAAGTCGGCTTTCCTCAGGCTTGGAAAGCATTATCGGTGGATTTTTCTTCAAGTATAGAAAACCGCCAAATTCCTTTGTCGGCTTTCCTCAAGCATGGAAAGCATTATCGGTGGATTTCTTCAAGCATAGAATGACACCAAATTCGTTCGTCGACTTTCCTCAGGCATAGAAAGTATTATCCGGTAGCTTTCTTCAGGCTTAGAAAACTACCAAACTCTTCAGTCGGCTTTCCTCAAGCATGGAAAGCATTTCAACAAATGTCACTCGGTGGATTCCTTCAAGCTTAGGAAGCTGCCAAATTCGTTTGTCACCGATACACTGGTGCCAGATATGTATTCTATCCCTTTACTCTTTTATCTGTGGAATTAACATTTTTCTGCAGGTATCGGCGTATACAGAATGATTTAGGATCGCAGAACGTCTCAAATCATTCTCCGTCCCTATCGGCTACTTTGACTATCGTTTTCGAAACTGACGTTTCTACAAACTCACTCAAAGTGGGGGCTTATGTAGACACCTAAAAATGTCTCCCCAAAACCAAACCCGATGATGAACAACCTTTCACCGCCACTATTGGTCGGGTTCAATATTTAATCCCGAGAGTGCTTAAAAAATCGTATTTTATTAAATTCATATTTTTGAATGGTCCATGGATTAGTCTTGATGTTTGGTAAAAGCATAGTTTGAACCCAAACTTATTAATTAATTTTAAGCCCAAACCTTTTTATTTTATTTTATTGTTTTATTATTTATTAGCCCAAACCTTTTATTTATTTTTATTTATTATTTAATTATTTTCTTATTTTAGCCCGAATAATAAAAGCCAAAAAAAGCCCGAAATTATCAATCGGCACTTAAAAAGCCGAAAGAAATTAGGGTTAAAAATGAATTTAGACGGAAAAATGGACTGGAAGTTCCCGCGCCACGGCAGACTGCCACCGTGTCACGGGAATCTTTCCCGTCTAACGGTGGGACTTCCCGTGACACGGGAGGTCTGCCGTGACACGGGACGTTCCGTGTCCTTTCCGCGTAAACCCTTAACGCGTTTTTCATCCCGTTTTCTGAAAATATCCCGCGTCACTCCAAAACAGTACCGTGTCACGGGAAAGTGTACCGTCTGACGGTGGGGGATCCTGTGTCACGGTACAGTCTGACCGTGTCACGGGATACTTTTTTAGGGTTTTTATCATTTTAGGGTTCCGTGTGCTCCCTCAGCACATTTTCCCTATAAATACCCCCTCATTTCTGATGAACGGGGCACCGAGAATTTTATTATTATTATTTTCTCTCTTCTATGCTATTAACCTAAACACTAGCCTACCCTTTTCACTTCAAAATTCCTTCTAAAAGCACTCAAAGGAGTCCATATTTTACTCGAGGTTCTGTCCTTAAGCCAAGGCGTGAAAGGTAGAACTGTTTGAGGGTTTGGCCCCAAAATCAACTTTATTTAATTTAATTTAATCGTCGTTTTATTATTTCCTTGAAGTTACTAACTCGTTTATTATTTTGTAGTTGCAAACAAACAGATTCAAAGTAAGGATCATGCTCCTTTTATTATTATTATTTTTCTAACGATTTTATGTTGTTGGAATTGTGATTAAATTGGTTTTAATATTAATGTTTATTCTATTGTATCTTTTTTTATCACCATATTGCATGTTAAAGGGAATATGTAATTGAAAATCACGACTAATAAGATAATCTGGACAACCGGTTTAGGATCCTTTTAATCTTATTATTAATTGAAGTGATCACCAAATTTTTAGAATTATGTGTGCATTAATCTTGAAGATATTTAGTTAAATAATAGTTTGGAGCGAATTGAATTATTGTTTGTATGCCTTTGAGATCGCAGGAATGCTTTTCAATATAAGAATCGAGTAGAGGCCAATACGGGCGAATGTGACTCCATGACTCACTTCGTACCATCATCCCCGATCCTCCTTTCGTGGTTCCGAACCATATGGAGTTAGTAATCTCATGGATTATGAATGGGGTGTAACCTTCACGGGTCAATCGTTGTTGCCTATCGTTGTCCCTTATCGTGGTTGCCTTTTTATGATCCGTGAACGGTTTACAAGTTCCTTAAAAACTTGTTGGCGGCTCCCTACTTTATTTGTCCCTAATCGTAATGTCATTTCCCACTTCCTATGAGTGCCAAGCATATTCACTACATGCTTTTAATGTAGGCGCACTTCGAATGACGCCTACATATATATATATATCCATTACCTCCTTGGTCTGTTTGTACAATTGCTGACGGGCTTTGTACCGAGCCAATTCAAGCTCGTACATGTCAACATCCCCTGTTTTCTCTGGGTCCAACATAGTTAGAGCTTCGTCTGTGCAAGAAAAAGGAAAAAGAGTTAGAGAAATTTTTGATATAATTTACTCATAAGTGGCTAAGGTACAAGTCTCCACCTTGGGGAATATTGCAGTATGGGCCGTATGCTGACATAAAAATCGGATCCCCGAGCCAGCTAGACAGGGGAATCCAGTTTTTAGGCACATCCACCAATTTGCCGCCCCTGATTACCCTCTTAACTCTAAAATAGTCAAGTTGGTATGCATAGTCCGGATGGACGGGTGGTTTGTACGGACGATTTTTCCCTTGGCCAAGCTAAATGGGGGCAGCATTAAACCTATTCATCCACAAGTTCAATTCTATGTCCTTAGTCTTAATGCGGTAGAATCTGTTCTTCCAGTCTCGCCATTTAGACTTCGGCCCATCACCACCATGTAGTCCTTGGTGGTGCCTAAGATAAACTAAACATCTGTCCCTTTGTCCAAGAGGACCATGGAATGCATCTCATAGAAAACTGGGACGTCTGGCTTGAAGCCTTGCCTAATGCACATCACAAGTACCCGTAGATGTTCAACCAGTTGTTCAACATCAGCTAAAAAAGGGCAATGTTGTACTCATCCAGGAGCTCCTAGATGAATGGATGAAGGGGGAAGCGGAGTCCCACCTCGGAGGAAGCGCGGTACACGCTGAAGGCGTGCCTACACGCCCGCTCATCCTCCTAGGCGGCCACAGAATGGGAGAGCTTAGGGGCCTTGATCTCATAACCTTCCCCCATTATAAGAAGTTCTTGCACTCCTCCAGCCCATCATTAAGAAAGCCTAAGGTCGTGTCTCTAATCGGACATGCATACAAATCCTTAAAATTGTCCGCATTGGCCTCCTCATCAGCCTCCTCGGCATCTGGGTTCTCTACTCCTTGGTTTTTTTCCTCCCCTTCATCGGGGTGGGGACGACCCCAAATTCTGAGGAAAGCACGGTGTCTAGTGCAGTAGCCTTGACCCAACTCCTAGTTTTAGATCCTCGGCCGCCTTCAGAGATAGAAACTCCCTCCGAAGTAAGGGCCCTTTTCCCTTATCCTTCCTCTTGGTGTCCGCCTGATTTCCAGGAGGAGGAGCGCTACGAGATGGCAGGTCGGCCGATTTAGAAATTACAATGCCAGTTATAGGTCTGGCTGACCTGGTAGATTGTGGAAGGGGTTGTTCCAAAATTCGAGCAGACGTACCAATGTCCGCCGGAGAAGAGGAAGGAGGTTCTTTCAGAGATTGCAACTCGGCCGGGTCTTTGACGAGTTGGAAAATTGGGGAAAGCGGAGGCTAGGAGCATGTTCGGACGCTTCCCTGCCTAAGGGAACGCCTTGCCTCTGGCGTTCCTTGAATGAGACAATCACTTCAATCGTCAAACATTCGCTGCCAATAACCGTGGCAGTGTTAGTGTTTGTGTTTGTGGTGGTGGTTGTCTCCCCGGCCGTGTTATTTTGATTGAGGGGGACTCTAGGGTTTACCAGACTGTCGTTTGGGTTTCTTTCGGCGTAATTATCATACGTCTGTCTCGTCCGGGCCATTTTCGATTGCAGGGATTGACAACAGGAAAATGTAAGTCGTTATCTACTCTTTCCTAGAGCCAAACTAAATTTGTAAACACTCAACCAACCTAATATGAGTATATGGTAAGTCAAGGGTCGAACCCAAAGGAATGAGTAGGTGCAAGCTATAGCCTATGTCAAGATAGTTTGAAGAATGTAGATGGTTATGGTTGGTAACTAAGGTATCAAGAAACTAGACAAATCGAGAAATACAATATGCTAAGCACTAGGCCGGGATATAGGTTCCACATGCAAGCTCAATGATTATGCTAATTGATAGATCACTCAATTGATTAAAACATCAAAAAGGACAAACAATAGTTGCAATCAAAAGAATTCAAAAGCTATCTCCTATAAGCCAAGCTAGGGTTCACTATGAATGGCTAACAAGGAAAAATCACAATCAAATTCAATCAATTAAAGCAATTCTCAAATCAAGGGTTCATGTCATTGAAATTTGCAATGCAATCTAGATTAATCTTATAGGTTGATCACTCCTATTCTAATTAATCACATGCACAACTTTGTCAACCAATTTAATTGCAACAATTCAATCAATTTAGGATCATCAACTAGCAAAAATCATCAATCAAGCATGCTTCCCCTTCTTCCTAGCAACTAATCTACTCACTAATCATGGTGAAATTGAGAAGCAAAACAAATTTTATCACAATCATATTCATTTCAAGCTTAATCAAAAAGAAAATCAATCAATCAACATATTCAAGAGCAAAGAGTGTAATCCAAATCAAAATTCAAGAAACTAGAAGAAATTTCAATGAAAGTAAATCAAAGGAAAGAATTCTCACAAATTTTCATTGAATTGAAGAAGGGATTCCAAGATCCAATTGAAATCTAAGACCAAATTTAAGTACAAATCAAGTAAACCTTAAGCTTCTCTCTCTACTTTCTCTCTCTACTATTTCTGGAAAATTAATTCTCAAGTACAAAAATTAAGTCGTCCCAAAAAAATAAAGTCAAAAGCTATAAATAGAAAAAACAAGCGAAGGGGACTGGAAAGGGTTGTGCGTGCGCACCACCCAAGCCGCGCGCGTGCACAGCTGAGTCTGCGCACACGCACCCCCTGTGCCGCGCGCGCACCCTTGCTTGGTGCACGTGGCCTTGGCTCCTTTGCTTGCTCGATCAAACTCCACGCTCCCGAGCATCCCTATCATTGGTGTACTCGAGGCGATGCTTATGAGAAGGGCAGCTCCCTTATCTTCCAAGCACTTGAACGCCTCAAGCCAAAGCATTGCTTCCAAGGACCTCGAGTTTGGGGAGCTAGCTTGAATTGCATACTTGAAATCCCGGACTTAACTCCATCAACCCACTTGAATGCGCTCGAGATTTCTCTTTGGTGATCAAACCTCAGGAAATTCAACACACCTACCAAACAAGTCAAGGAAGCAAAGAAGCGAGAGAAATAGTCGAGAAATTAACAAAATGACAAGAAAACTAATAAAAGCATATATTTCTCTAGACTAACACACAAACACGCAAATCAAGCATTACTCCCTAAAAACACGACATAAAAGACTAAAAACGAGAATAAAACAATAGAGAAAACCTAGCCTAAGAGTGTCATATATGACACTCATCAGAGATAGAGAAGAGTAGGTGGATGAGAGTTGGTACATACTAGAAATGGACCCACTCCATGAAGGAGACAGCTCGTGTCCGTCCGCTCTAGACTCCTCAGTCCCAGGCGAACAACCGACCTCATGAGGAGAAACAGACGAAGCCGAGTGTTGAGCCAGGTTTAAACAAAAAGAAAAACTAAGGCAAATAAAAAAGAGAGAAGTAAGAAGAACAGCCGGCCTACATCTGTACATGTAGAAAACTCTTGAAATCCTTGAAAGTCTTGGAAGTTGGCTGGAAAACTCAAACTTTGTGATCGGAAAGTTCAATCGTACGGCGGAGCTCTTGAGGATTCAGGGAAGAAGTCACTTTCTCTCTTTAAAAGCTCTAAATTCTCTCTAAAAATCTCAAAGTTCCAAAGTAAGAAAATGAAGTCAAACACCCCATATTTATAAGCAAATTTATGGGGGCAAAATGGTAAATTTACCTTTCTCGCCTAAAAATTCAAACGTTTACTTTTTGAAAAAGCTAACGAAGAATTCGAATAGGTAAAAAACGGTCTTCCGTTATTTTAAACGGAAGGGAAGACGAACAGGTTGACGCCACGTCAAAATAGACGAACAGGCAGTGGTAGAAAAACGTAAGGGCAAGCGGTTCAAACCCCCTAATGGCAAGTGGTTTTGAACCGCATGGGCTTAGGGGGTTTTCATTACTAGAGAAAGGGCAGCGGTTTTGGCGCCAAACTGCTGCCCATTATGGGTATAAAAAATTTCAAAAAAAATCTTTTTTGGGTTTTTCACATAAATTGATACACAAACCAAACATATGTAAAAACATTAATATTTTTAGTAATTGTTTGTTGTAATATTACATTTACATCAAAAAAAATTAATACAAGTAATAAAATTAATACTACTAATACAAATAATAAAATCAGCTCTATTTAAAAAAATAATTCATGTTAGTTCCACCGTACCACCAGACACGACCACCAACACCATCGGCCCACCACGGCCCCGGCCCCACCAATACCAGAACACCGACCAGCACCACCACCCACAACGACCCCTACTAACACCAAAAAACTACCAGCACCACCACCCACCACCACCCACTACGACACCCACCAACAACAGATCGACCTGAAACAAACCAATTCAACCACACATCACAATAAAATTAAAAAAAAAAACTGAAAAAAATAAAAGATTAAAAAAAATGAAATACCTTGAATTCCACCAAAATATCGAAATTGGCTTTAAATTTGGGTTTTATGGGACAAATTTGACCATAAAAACTCTAGATCTAGAGTTTTTATTGTCGAATTCAACCATAAAAACCCACACGCACCACCACCGGACTACCACCATTGAAACCCACATGAATTGGCTCAAAAATCCAAGAGCACCAATGAGGGTCTTGGCTCGAACTGGCTCAAAAACCCACCGGACTACCACCGGAATTGGCTCGAATAAGTGAGGCGTATGAAAGGAAAGAAAGAGATGAGAGAGAAAGAGAAGGAGATGGAGAAAGGAGAGATGAGAAGAAAGAGTAGGAGATGGCGTGATAATGGAGGGGGGAGAGGAGACAGAAGTGAGGGAGTGAATGAGAGGAGAGAGAGCGAACTCATAAATGAAGGGGATGGAAAGGGGAGAGAAGCGAGAGAATAAGGGCCGTGAGGTGGGGATTTATTGGGCCAAAAATTTCGACGTAGCTTAGAGTTTCTGATCCCGCTTTTTTTAAAAAATAAATGTTAAGCGGTTTGGGGTTGAACCGCTTGCCAATATAACTAATGGCAAGCGGTTCAACCCTAAACTGCTTGTCATTATATATAATGGCAAGCGGTTCGCGCCAAAATCGCTTGTCAATCAATATTAGAGGTTTTTTTTAAAAAAATTGGGTAAATGGCAAGCGGATTTTTAAAACCGCTTGCCATTTAGGGTTTCCCATTACGTGTTTTCTACTAGTGAGGTTAGCCGAATCTAAACCGTTGTCCTGAAATCTCAGGCAACAGGTGTCCTTTCTAAAATGGTAGTCAGCCTACTTTGTCCGACTAACCTCCGAACCTAAGAAGTGTTCAAATAAAGGGATTACAAGCGGACAGGACCAAGCTTCCGACCCAAATGAGAAGTCTCCCAATGAAACGAGTGGCAATGTCCGCATACCAACGCAACACTCAAATCTTTATGAATATCCGGACATGACCGAACGAGTAAAAAAAACAGAGGAGGCGACCCATAAAGTACAAGCCACCCCCTCTGAGGGGCAAATGTTTGGGGAAAATTTTATCCCATCACGTGGACCAATCCCGTGGTGACACGTGGTTCAATTAGAAGGCGACAAGTGTCACTATAGGAAGAAGCCACGTATGCAACCCTATTTAAGAGCACCTAAATAAGAGAGAAAAAGGGTCTCCTTACATCAGGAGGCCCAAATCCCAAGAAAGCCGCAAAACGGCGCTTCCCAAGGACACGTGTCGCTAATTAAAAAACGTCATTCAAGGGTACAAACCCTAAAAAGCTCAGACTCCCACCACTATAAATACCCCAATCATTTATGATGGGTGGGATGGATTAAGACAACATTTAATAGAGCACAAAACACCAACTTCTCTCTACTTTCTCTCTCTAGCCTTTGCGATTTCAGGTTACTAACTTAACCGTCAGAGGCGAATATTCCGTCACCGGAATATTCGTTTTTTGCAGGTGTCCGAGTCTACTTGTCATAAGAACGCGACCAGAGTCCGAGGGAATCACAACATCACCTAAAACATTATGTGCGCCCATTAAAAGATTGTGCTGCTACACGCTCCTTTGTAATAGTTGCTGTTGTTGCGGCCAAATTTTCATTTTCATTATTATTATTATTATTGTTGTTGTTGTTGTTGTTGTTGTTGTTGTTGTTGTTGTTGTTGTTGTTGTTGTTGTTGTTGTTATTATCAATTTAAAAGAAATTAGCGGGGAATCGAGATACAATCTGGGCCCTTTCCCCTCTAGCTATAGCGAATTCGATAATGGTGAAGTTATTATTATTATTATTATTATTATTATTATTATTATTATTATTATTATTATTATTATTATTATTATTATTATTATTATTATTATTGTATTATTATTGTTGTTGTTGTTGTTATTATTATTATTATTATTATTATTTGATATTTGAGGTTTTTTTTATTCTTTTTATAACATTAAATTATGTGTTTAATAATATTAAATATTAATTATTATCATTGAATGTTAGTTATTACATGTTTTTCACCATATGCCCATGAGTTTTTTGTTAATTCACTATATACTCCTGAACTTTTTAAAATTCATCATATACCCTCGAGTTTTTACAAAAATATACCATGTACCCTTGATGACTAATGATTGTTAATTTTGTCAATTATTAGGATTAATTATGAACCAAAACCACCCTACATATATTCCCCTACCCCCGAAACCACCCACATTCCTTTTCCCCACCCCCAGATCACCCTAAATTTCCTTATCTCGTCTTCAAACTCAATCATACGGATATGGTTATGGAGATTTAGAGTGGTTTAGGGGGCTAGAGAAAAGAGATGAATGGTTCGGGGGATGAGGGAGAGAGATCTAAGGTGGTTTTGATGTATAATTAACCAAATTCCACTCATCTTATTTTCATTAGTGGTATATGGTGAATTTTAGTAACAACTTAGAGGTATATGGTAAACTTGAAAAATTTCCTGGGTATATGGTGAATAAACCAAAAAACTGAGGGGTATATGGTGAAAAAACCATAAAAAATAACATCACGATAAAAAGTTACAATATATAAATTAAGTTATATATTGATTTTAATTTTATGATTTACAAATCTTGTTATTATGGGTCCTTGTATGACATGGGGCAAAAACTAGTTATTATTATTAATTTTATATTTAAAGTTTTTTTTTGAGCAATTATATTTAAAGTTTTAAATACTACATATATCAAATTTTAGGAGAGCATAACAAGTTTCAATAGAACAGAACAACTTAAAAGAGCAAGATTAGCCCTGAGTCTCAGGGTGACATTATCATTTTTTATTTTGTGATGTTAAGACAAGACTTTGTTTTTTTTAATGCATTTAAGAAGCTAAGTCTTAACAAAATCTAAAGTGGAGTCTTGAAAACTCAAGACTCAACTGAAGACTCAACTCTACACACTACACACTGTGTTTTCCCTATATATACATCAAAACATAGTGTTTTGATAAAAATAAATAAAAAAAAACTTTTTTTTAATTTCTTAAATACATTAAAATCTATGTACATTTCTTTAAAAAAAAAAAATTCTATGTACATTGTTTTTTTTTTAAAAAAAATGTATGTACGTTGTTTCCAAAAAAAAATTTATTGATATGTACGTTTGTTTTAATTTTTTATATGCAAAAATCATTGTTTGTTCTCTTTTATCTTAATTACGTACTTATCTTGTTGCAAAATAAAATAAAATACATACCAATCACGATTTAACAACAATTATCAATTTAAGTTATCTTGTATTTAAATTATCCTATTTTTTTTGTTATTGTTTGTTGGTTTTTAATATTTATCATGTATGTACCTAGTCATAATAAAATTACTCTATATATGCATTATAAAAGCTAAATATCCTATTGATTGTGTTATCATTTATTTGTCTTCTTTAAAAGCCTACAAAAAAAATATAAACAACGTACAATATTATAGCTTTCTTCAAATATGGATCCTATTCAAAATTTTGATTTGCAATATTTTATGAATTTGATTCAAAGCAATAAAAATCAAAATCTACCCTCACAACCAATGCAAAATTCTCAAAATATGCAAGTCCAAAATTTTGCCAATTTCTCCAAGCTTCATCCCAACTCCCTGAATTTCCTAGCCAACAAGGGTTGGATAATATTGAGGTACAAACTCCTCCTACGACTACTCAAGGTCGAAAAAGAAAATCGACTTCTTGGACGATTAAAGATGATTGTCTCCTAGCTATTGCATGGTTACATAGTAGTAAAAATAAAATCACCGGTAATTCACAAAAATCGGATGATTATTGGATACAAGTGACACATTTCTTCAATGAGAATAAGGAAAAGGATCAAGCTCCAAGGGAACCAAATTAGTGCAAGCAACACCGGTGGATTATCAATGGAGCAGTGAATAAATTTGTTGGGTGCTATAGTCAATATGAAAATAAAAGTGGGTATGATGAGTCATTGAAAATTTTTTATTCTCATTCTTTGTATGAAACAAAGTACAATACATGTTAGCAAGATGAACCCCTTACAAAGAAAGATGCACGAGAAGAATTTGCAAGCAATAGCTGAGAAATATGGTTTGAATGTCGATGATTAGTTTTTTTTTTATAATTTATTTATTTCAATTCAATTAGGTAAATTTTATTCCGTTAGTTTTTACGTATTTGGTTGATTTCTTTTGCTTATTTTTTTGCTAATCAAATATAATGTAAGTTGTTTTTTAATGAATAAAACAATTATTAGTTTTTTTTTTTTTTTTTTTTTGGTGAGGATAGTATTAGAGATAATGTCAGGAGAATATCTTGATATTATTCTCATCATGTATCAATCCTATAAGAGAAAATACATGTTAATATGCCATATTAACAAAAAATGTTAATATGAGGGTATTTTTGAATTTTCTTAGCTTTACCCCTTTTCTCTCTCCTCTACCTACACCTTCATCCCACCTTTCACCACCTCACAACCATACGCACCACCCACTGCACGGCCACCAACATCACCGCACGACCATCGTACTTCAGTTAACACCATCACGAGACCATTGTACTACCGTTAACACCATCGCGCGACCACTGTACTACCGTTAACACCATTGTGCAACCACCACAACACCATTGAAACCACCATTTTGACCATTAGCGCCACCGCAATGACCATTAACACCGTCGCACGAGCAATTTCCTTTCCCTAAAGGGTTAGTATGGCCCCAATTTACATGTTTTGCAACTAGGGTGTCTTTTGTTTGGCCGGCTGGCCTGATTATAACTTCGAAGGTGGTCCTGCAACTATGGCTGAGCAAAGGAGTGAGTCTGAAGTGCTTTGGGAGGAGTGGAGAGAGAACAAATTGCTTTTGGAGGGGGAGGAGAGAGAGCCATATTAACAAAGTTTGTTAATATGGCATATTTACTGAGGGCAGCTCCTCCTATAATGCCGGCAAGATTAATTATATCAGATAAGTTCCTTTGAGCTTGCATGCCTATCTTATGCCTAACTTATATCAATCATAATATTATATTATAGTTGTACAACATTATTATTGTAAACGTTTTTATTTCTTTCCTATTATAGCTAACTCTCTTGTAATTATAATTGTATTTGATACTTCTTGAATTGCAATACAAAACACCATTGATCCTTTCAGATAGTGGCATGCAAAGGGTGATTATCTTCATGTATCACCAACATATTTACCTGAGATTGTTAATATTTGACAAATATTTTAGGTACTACATATCCTATAAATAAGCTAGCTTAATTATCTTCATAAGACCAACTTAGTACATACATTGAAATTTAATTTGCATGAGATTACTCAACTAATACGTAGTATATATCTAATTTACTTAGTTCTTGATTCAGATAAAAATATATTAGAATATGTTGTTAGAATATACTTATCATATATTATATAATTATTGTATATATCTAATTTACTTAATTTATATTTACTTCCCTTGCTTTTAGCAAATGGTTCAGCTAATCTAGTTAGTCAATGATAGTTGTCAAACATTTATCTTTTAGTATATTTTAGGTAGCTAATTTAATTTGTAGCCTAACTTCAAGCTTCCAATTTGTACCTATCTTTGATTTGCAATACAACAATGACGTAATTTATTTCCAATTTGTACACATCCGAGTAAACTTTTAGCTCTCGTTGACTACTACTTTCAACAAATGCTTCATTATTGTAGACACCCAAATGTGTCTCCCCAAAACCAAACCCGGTGATGAATACCTTTCGCGTCGAATCATAATCGAATGAAGTGAAAGTGTGAAAAGTCTAATGTTGCGGTTAGTTTTTATAAAAATTCTTTCTTTTTGTTTTCGAAAACCTGCTCTATTTTATAAAAATAGCCAGTCTAGTTCATGTTGGTGCATGACAAGGGTCCAATAATGGTATAGTTGGATTGGGCTCGAAAAGAGCTTTCCAACGATATATTATAAGCCCAATTCCGATGAATAATGAGGAAGTTATGACCCAAATACTAAATTGGGCCCGGTTTGGTTCTTATATGCGACCCAATGATCTAAAGGAGGGCCTATTATTAATTATCATTCCTAAAACTATTAGGATTGATTATAGTCTTCTAGAATCTTCTAGAAGGTTCTCTTAAATCCTAATAGGATTAGGATTGATAATTATATTTTATGAGTTAAAAGAAGTGTTTTATATGAAAATACGATTTTATCCTTAAACATGGATTTTACGACTCGATTTTATCAAGAAGTGGATTTCGCGTTGAAAACCTTCTGCATCGCCAAACGACAAGTGCAGCGCCTGGCGACGATTTTGTCGCCTGGCTACGAGCCTTGTCGTTGGCGACAGGAGGGTGTTTTATTCCTTTTCGAACTCTGATTCGTTTCTATCGATTACGGACTATTTTCTTATAAATAGGGTCCCTGGACCTCCGTTTTTGAAGAATCAGAATTCTCTAATTCTTCTCTCTCTCTAAGCCAAAGCCTATTCTCTCTCTCTCCCTCTTTCTAGCCTAGCCTTTTACAAACACAATTCCTCATACATTAGCACTAGACACACCTAGCAAAGTTCGAAGTTGCCTACGCCCTAGACGTGAAAGGTTTGATATTTATGAGGGTTTGGTCCCAAATCTCTCTTTCAATTATTTAATTTAATTGTTTTTATTTATATTTTCCTTGAAGTTACTAATGTGTGTATTTTGTTATTAGAAAGAGGTATGAGGCATTGAAGTAAGTACTTTAATTGTTTAATTGATCTTTTGATATAGAAATCATGCTTAGATTGTTTTATTGATTCCTAGTATCATGTTAGGATGTTTTGCTTGCTTCCTGGTATCATGTTTAGGGTAATGATTAAGTTTCTTATATCAATTATGATTTCTATAATGCTTCCTATTTTCTTTCCTAATAGCATGTTAGTATCATGTTAGGGTTAAAGTTGTGATCTTTATTATTTAGCGACATGCTAGGGTTTGTTATTAATCTTGTTAGTATCATGCCTAGGATCTTGCTATTATTATTGTGTTTTAACATGATTATTTTAATTATGATTGTTGTTATAATTGTTATAATTATTATCAAAATTATTATTATTATTATTATTATTATTATTATTATTATTATTATTATTATTATTATTATTATTATTATTATTATTATTATTATTATTATTATTATTATTATTATTATGTTGCCTGATGTTCATTGTTATTGCTTGATCACACCTTTTATGCATGTTTAAAGGGAATTTGTACTTGTAATCACGCTTAATAAGATAATTAATAATCTTGTTTAGGGTTAATATGACTATAATTCAAGTGATCGCCAATAATAGTTTTGTTGGTGCATTAATATTCAACTAACATAGATAAAAAGGTTTAGGGTTAACCTATTGATTGCATGTTAGTCAGAAAGCGCACATGAATATGAGAAGAATAAAGTAGAGGCCTATTTTTAGGGCAAGTTCAATCTCTTTTAGGTTGGATTTGTACCTTCATCTCCGAACACCAGTCATGGTTCCAGACCTATTGGAGTTAATGATCTCTTGGATCGTTAAGGGGTGTAACCTTCACCATGTAAACGGTTTACAAGTTCCTAAAACTTGTTGGCGACTCTTTTGCTCTAGCTTCTTTTGCTTTGGACGCCACCATGCTTAAGTGTATGATCACAGCGGGGTTCAAGTTTGGGGTAATGCTTGAAATATTCCCTACAATTATACATATTTATAATATAACAATTAAATTTCAAATATCAAATTTTGTTTAGATATTGGTAGTTTCAAATATAGTAGTTAAAAAATAGTTGTTGAAGTATTTTAATTTTTGAAAAGTTGTTGAACAAAGGCTATAAGCTAGAAATATATAAATTTTATCACCCATCACAACTCACATACTCTCTTTCTTGAATAATTATAACACTCTTAATACCATCTTTTTCAACCTAGCAATTGTGAAATATGTCAAATGTCGTCAATGGCCAACACATAATTGACGAATACATTAACAACTTCTTAAATTCATATGTAGAAGATACTATTACTTTTGATATTTTAACAAATATCAACGTTGCAATTACACAAGTTGTCTCATCCTCTACTAAAAATACTAGAAAAAAACGAAATCCTGACACTGATAGGCGTCGTGAAGAAGACCATCTAAGAATATGGAATGATTACTTCTCTGATAGTCCTATATATTCAGATGATCAATTTCGACGAAGATTTCGAATGAGGAGTTTGTTCCTTCGTATTGTAAATAATCTAGAAGATCATTACGAGTATTTTAAACAAAGATATGATGCTGTTAGTAGAAAAGGATTATCCCCTCTTCAAAAGTGCACTGCAGCAATAAGAATGTTGGCGTATGGGGTTTCAGGCGATGTTGTAGATGATTATGTGAGAATTTCTGGAAACACGACAATTGAGTGCCTTAAAAATTTTGTATTGGTATCAATGAGATATTTGGAAAGCATTATTTGAGAATCCCTACAACTGAAGACAATCATAAAATACTTGAGGAATCGGAGCGTCGTGGTTTTCTGGGTATGCTTGGTAGCATCGATTGTATGCATTGGAAGTGGCCTGGGAGAAATGTCCGGTCGCATGGCAAGGCATGTACACCCGAGGTGATCAAGGTAAGCCCATTATGATTCTTGAAGCTGTAGCTTCTTATGATTTGTGGATTTGGCATGCATACTTCGGAGTTGCAGGATCTAACAATGATATCAATGTGTTGGATCACTCACCAATATTTAATAATTTTCTTGAAGGATGTGGTCTTGTAGTTCAATTTACTTTAAATGGATCTGTATACAATTTGGGATACTATCTTGAAGATGGGATTTATCCAGAATGGCCAGCCTTTGTAAAAACCATTCCTTGGGTAGATTTGATATCAGAGAAGAGGAAGTTGCTTGCAAGACTTCAAGAGGGTGCAAGAAAGGATATCGAACGAGCATTTGGGGTGTTACAAAAAAGATTTCCAACCCATCACGTCTTTGGGATAAACATGAGGTTGGAGATGTCATGCAAGCATGCATTATATTGCATAATATGATTATCGAGGATGAAAGAAATGACATAACATTGGATGCAGAAGTATCATATAATAGAGCTAGGAGTCAAAGAGATGGACCCCAAGTGCAGGCTGGTCTCCATCCAAATTATTATGCCAATCGTGAAAAATACTTTGAGAACCATCGAAGACTTCGAAATCGGAGAAGACATCATCAATTGCAACATGATTTGGTTGAACATTTGTGGAGTTGTTTTGGGGGAAGTGATATTTGAATCCAAATCAATTTAACATTAGTCATTTTTATTCTAAATTTACAACTATTTAATGCAATATGTGTAATTTTAAAATTTCATGCATTTTTAAATCAATTAAATTCATGTAGTTCCATTATAATTGATTTTTTTTTGCTTGATCATTTTGCTACTATTTTTCAACTATGACATCTAAATTGGAATAGAAATTTATTACCCCACATATTTATATCATATTAAAATTGTATATGTATTTCAAAAAAATATATATTGAAATATATATGTTAAAAGACAAAAAAAATTAATAAATATTTTAAAGAAATCTAAAATAAGTATTAGGATTGAAGAGATAAATATGAATGAGTCTTAAGCAGTCTAAATTAAAAAAAATAATTAAATATTATATAAAATCTAATGTGGCAATTAATTAAATTTTTAAGATTGACAAGTCTAATCTTACTCTTAGGTAATGCTTATTTTTTTGTCAAAAAAAGAAAAAAAAAATGCTAATTTTACCGGCTTCCTTTTCATACTTGTAGTTTGGAAGTAGAATTCTAATTTTATCATCACATGAAATCAAGATACTCTATAAAAACAACCCTAATTTTTGCAGATAACCCAATCAGCAGCAATGTCGGTCACCGCTGGTGTCAGTGACACCATTATCGCCATTAGAGAGAAGCTTCGAGGTAAGATCGGCCAAACCAAAGTCAAGCGATACTGGCCTGGTAAAGCTCCAGAATGGGCCGACGAAGCCGAAGAAGAAGCCGATCTTCGCACTTCATCTCGTCGACAAACCCTAGAACACGCTTTTCCTGTGAACGAGGATGCTACCTTTACGCGCGGTGATGATCCCCGTCTTCGGCGGTTGGCGGAGAATCGGGCGGAGAACAAGGAGGAGGTACGAGCTGATCACCGGAGAATTCGGCAAGCGGAGATTGTGTCGACGGAAGAGGAGGAGAATCGTGCGGAAGAAGCTGCTGCAGAGGAGGAAGATGATGATGATGCGTTGGAGGAGAGGAGGAGGAAGATAAGGGAGAGGTTGTTGCAGAGGAGGCAAGAAGAGGAGAAGCAATTGGCTCCGATTGAGGAGGAGGATGATGAAGCGGAGGAGGAATCGGAGGAGGAGGAGTCGGAGTATGAGACGGATTCCGAAGAGGAGGAGATGAATCAGTTGAAGCTGGCGAAGCCGGTTTTCGTGCCGAAGCAAGAGAGGGAGACGATTGCTGAGAGGGAGAGAGTGGAAGCCGAGGAGCAAGCGTTAGAGGAGGCGGTGAGGCGGAGATTGGAGGAGCGAAAAGTGGAGACGAAACAGATTGTTGTGGAGAAGATTAGAGAGTATGAGGTGATTCAGAAGAATTTAGAAGCGGAAGCGGATATTGCTGATATTGATACTGATGACGAGGTGAATGAGGCGGAGGAGTATGAGAGCTGGAAAGCGAGGGAGATAGCAAGGATTAAGCGTGATAGGGAGGATAGAGAGGCCATGGTGAAGGAGAAGGAGGAGATTGAGAAGGTAAGGA
Source organism: Chenopodium album (assembly GCF_948465745.1). NCBI lineage: Eukaryota > Viridiplantae > Streptophyta > Magnoliopsida > Caryophyllales > Amaranthaceae > Chenopodium > Chenopodium album. The sequence goes on from NC_137834.1 coordinate 32,671,892, forward strand.
ATATGACAGAGGAAGAGAGGAGAGAATGGGAGAGGAAGAACCCGAAGAATGCTCCTCAGGCGAAGCAGAAATGGAGGTTCATGCAGAAGTATTATCATAAGGGTGCTTTCTTTCAGGAGGATCCTGATGATAGGGCTGGTACTGCTGGTGGTGATACCATTTTCCGCCGCGATTTCTCAGAACCCACAGGGGATGATAAGCTTGATAAGACTATTTTGCCTAAGGTTATGCAGGTTAAACACTTTGGAAGGAGTGGCAGGACCAAATGGACTCACCTTGTTAATGAGGATACTACAGATTGGAATAATCCGTATGCTCTCTTTTCTCTTACTCCCGTCAAATTTGAGATTATCACTAATTTGTTGAATTTATTAGTATGTCATAATTCTTATTAATTTTAATTGTCACAGTGATCAGTTTTCTTGATTTCTGTGTAAGACTTCATTGTTTGAATGCTAGAGATGCTTGTTCTTGGCAAAATGTGAAAATGTTTTTTGGAATTTGAATAGTTCATAAGTGGTTAGAGGCTTTGTTTTAGAGGTAATGTGGGAGTGGAGTGAAGGTTTAGCGTAAAGGTCCTTGTTTGGAGCTTTCAATTTCATTAAAGAGTGGTTGCACAGCTTTAATATGTCAGCTTTTTTATGTGAAGTAGCTTATGCAAAGACCATGGCATGTGAACAGGAGAAAAATAAAATTCTCGAATGATAATCTTGCTCTGCTGTTGCAAGGGTTGTGTTTAATACTTATTTGAGCTCACTAGATTAAGTGCTTGTATGGTTGACACCCAGACTGATAAAATCATTTTTCCAAACCTGTTTTCAGCTCTTCAGTTACTACAAAAGGTCTGGGGTCTTTGGAGTAGCTTTCTTAGGGTAATAAGCTGATGAAGTACAGGGTTGCATTGTATTCTATACAAGGAAAAACTAGTCTAGGATTATAGCGTACCAGATAGTGAGTACTTAGAAATTCTAAATCAGGGTTCATATTGGAATGTTAAGTATTTTTAGTACCATGGTGTGATTGGTGGATGTTAATATAGGAATCTGATTATGGTATCACTAGGCCAAGTCTTTGAGATTGTTCCCAATGTATTTCTGGAGAGTGAAGGCAGTAATTAAGGATGTTTACACCCAGAACATCTCAGTATTTTATTTCTAATTCCTGCACGATCCATATTTGTTATGACTAAGTGACCAGTACTGATTCCATTTGGATCTCAATAACCTTATTTGTATACAACTTGATGCGCAGATGTGCATGAGCCTTTTGCTAAATGTTGTCAGCTAGCTTGATAAAACTTAATAGGCCAAGCTGATAAATGTAAGATGTACTTTTGGAGTTTGTATAGTGCGTGTTTAGGAGGTGACACTCAGGGCCTTAGGGGAATTTGTATCTTTAATAAGGTTTTAGAGAAACCTTACTTTTGAACGATTCTTCTTTCAAGAGTTTTTTGGCGGTGGTAACTATGAGAAGTAAACTAGAACTGAGAATTTTATAGCCTTTTTAAGTACAAGATTTTCCGAAATTATTTTTTCATGTGCCTAGATAACTATTTCTAGCCCAAATCCAAAGCTTCCTGCAAATTCTTTTGAATTTTTTCGAATTTTCTTGTTACAGGTACTTTATGTTGAGTACTGAGATCCTACCTTGTTATATCTTATTATCATAATCTCTCATATGATTGCCTCTAATTTTAATTCTGCTGATCCTTTCGGGGTTTTGACTCCATATTGGGTGTTTTGTTTTAACTTGAATTTCACTTGTTTGAACTCATTGGCATTGATCTAAACTTTTAATTTATTTATATTGGTGGCACATTTTTGAACTTGTTGAAACTTATATGAACTCATTAGCTTGTATTTTAACTTATTGTGTTTTTTGGTTGAACTTGGATAGCCCTTGTTGGACCTCATCTGAATTGTTTGTCCTGAAACTATATATTTTAGGTGAAAATAACATAGCCGTAGAGGGTGAGCGTTAATTCTTTGAGCCAAGTCTTTATTGATAAATTTTTTGGTAGGAATTACCCAATACCTTTTAAGGTTTGCCAATTACTCTTGGTACTGCAGAATAATTGCTGTAACTTGGTATTCTTAAAGGCTAGGGTGATTATCACAGTATTCACACATCAAACCACCATTGTTTTTTGTCAATCAAACTAAATTTTTGGAGTTTTGGCATGGTTCTACTTGGGCTATTTGAGTTCTGAAATTAGATTGATATTTAAATCTTTGCTTTTATCTTGGGTACTTCAATTGGTATTTTAACCAATTAAAATTTGAGAAAGAGAAAAAAAGAAAAGAGAACCCTTTTCTCTCACATTCCACCAAACTCTGTTGTGGCAGCCTTAATCTCGAGTCCTTGAGTCTTTCTGTGGTGCTCCCAACAGACCATTGAGGGAGCAATTTGGCATACAGCCTATTCCGAGTGTTCATGGGAGTATTAATCTCCATCACGGTCTTGGTGTTAGCATGTATGTTGCCAATCTTGGCAGAGCTCAATGTCTTCAGCATCCTGGTAGGAGAGCTGGTTATGACAACAGTTGCATTCAACAACGAGTTGATGATCTTTGACCTCAAAAAATAGGTGTGAAGTTTGTTTTGGGATTGAAGGGGTAGTGTAACTAAGAAGTTCTCCCTTTTCCTGTCAATCCCTCTCAAATAAAAAAATTCATAGTCCTGTATCTCAAGCTTCATTAAATAACGCAGGAAATAGCAGCCACTCATTTTTTGTTACAATATCTCTCTACAACTAACAACCAACCATTGATTGGAATCAGAGAGATGGTCCCTTCCCTCCAGTTACTAAATGTTTGTACATTTGGTTCCATCTCATGTGAATCAATGCCTCAATTTCCAAATTTTAGGTTCATGAAAGTTAAACAAAATGAAATATTTCACATCATATTATAAAGGCAAAATTTGCCTCAAGTTTGGGTGCACCTGTTAGTCGCTGGCAAAATCAACGAGTGCCACTTATGGGTATTTTTTTGGCTTAAGTGATACATTTCTGGTAATTAAAAGTTAATAAATGGTACGCGTTGCTCCCCAATCAATGGTTAGTGGTGTGTTAGCAACTAGTGCTGAGTGCACTCAAGCTACAGTTGAGAGTGTTAAGGCCAATTTTGCCTATTAAATACTACCTCTGTTTTTTTTTTTTTTAGTTGACACGTTTTGACTTTAGTACTATTCACACACTCCCCTTTCACCGTATTTTGTGCTTTGTCCGTAATGAAAAATATAGTCATGCGAGATCTTGTTAGATTCGTCACAATAAATATTTTCAAAATATCAACTTTCCATAATTTTTGCTTATTGGTAATTAAAGATATAAATGGTTGAATTTGTGCATTGGCAAATGTGACTAAAGAAACGTGTCAACTAAAAAGAAACGGAGGAAGTATTATGGACTTACTGTTCTTGGATTGTTGGAAGAGAGACTAAAGGAGTAGATGTTTCTGTTTTATCCTTCATGTGTATGATTCATACCCAGGTCAACTTATGCAAAGTCTGGTATTGGAGATTGGTGGGTCCATGACTCCATATATCACAAGTTAAGGGTGGCATACTGATATGTTAGGCTTCTTATGTATTATAGTATCTTTTGTGAATGCCTTAGCTTTTTGTCGATATATTTTTTTTGGTGGTATTGCTTCCACGGATGATAAGTTGTAATTTCTAAGCCCAGTCTTTCAGTTCTAACTTCTTGGTACATATTAAAGTAATAACAATAGGGCGCTCTTCCTTCCTACCTTTCTCTTAGAGCTTAATTCATTTTTCCTGGCTGATCTGCTGGTGAGGGTAGTAAAATAAAAGAGAACTGTATTATTCCTCCCTAGGACCTGACGTTATCATCACTTGACTATTGCACTGTTTTTCTTTTCTACTTTTATCGTAAGGGTGTTTGGGGCTTTGTTTGAGTTTTACGTGAAATAGTTTTTTCTTATATCTCAGCCACTTTACATGCATTATGCAGTTTTGTATACAAATATGACTACTCTGTAATACCATACATGTTGGCACTATATGCTGATAATTTTCATACTATGCAGGTGGACGTACAATGATCCTCTACGGGCAAAATACAATGCTAAAATGGCTGGCATGAACAAACCAATTGCAAAACCCAAAGGAAGCAAAAAACTAAAGGACTGGGAGCAGAAGTAAATACAATTCGACATAGTTTCTGACTAGGAGGGGTCTCTTGTAGCTTTTCTTCTTTATAGTAGGTACTATGAATGGAGTATAATGTGAATCTTCATTTCAGTTGTGGGAGCTTAAATGATAAATCTTTTTATTGTACACAATCACGAGTATAAATATAGAGCAATTCAGTTGCTGTTTTCTGTACTGGTTTGTGGTTTCTTTGGCTTTCTAGCACAATTATAATCTTTCTGTTATCTTGGTCATCTTGTAACTAGCAGTTTCACTTTTAGTCAGCGAAAACCCTCAAGCTTGGATGGTTCTCTGCTCACAAGTCACAAACTCACTATATGTAGAATTTTCATCAAGGGGTAAGCGTTGTTTTCTAAGTGGAGAAGTTGCAAACTAGACCCCTAACCAATATACACTAGGCCATCTCCCCTTCACCAACACAATGTTGGCTGGCTTGTTAAATTTCATACCTCAGGTTTGGGGTTTGAATCATGCCAAGTAAGGATACTTGAGGGTAGGGTTCCCTCAACTCTCAAGAGCCTAGCTCGTAAAAAAAATGGAAAATTAAATGGCCATCTCCCTTTTCGTTCACACAAATTTTTGTTTGTGGCTGTCCACATGGTGTGGTCAGCATACATAACGTGCCCAAGGTTTTGAAGCCCAAAATATAACGGACTTGATGTAAAAAATAACAGACCCGTTTGGTGCCCCGTTATTTTTTTATTTACAACCGTTTTATTTGAAATTGTGTTTTTGTATCTCTTTTCCCAAACCGCCATTATTATAGAGTTGTCTCTTCAATCAACCGCCATTTATCACATTTTTTTCTATTTTCTCTCTCATCTTGCAATTCTCTCTCTAAATTATTTACTTTCTTTCTTGCTTTGCCTTCGTCTTGTGTTTAACTTGTTATTTTCTGTGTTTTTGTGTCATCTAAGTTTATAATTCTGATTCAAAATGGTTAAATTGAAGATTATCAATCGCAAAGGAAAGAAATGATCGTCTTTGTAGACACCCATTTGTGTCTCCCCAAAACCAAACCCGGTGATGAGTACCTTTCACGTCGAATCATAATCTGAAGTGAAAGTGTGGTAAGTCTGGTGTTGCGGTTAGTTTTTAATTCTTTTCTTTCTCTCTGTTTTTGAAAACCTATTTTATGAAAATAGCCGATCCAGTTTAGTTTGGTCCGTGGCAAGGGTCCAATAATAGTGTAGTTGGATCGGGTTTGAAAAGAGCTTTCCAACGATATATTATAGGCCCAATTCCGATGAATAATGAGGAAGTTATGACCAAATTACTAAATTGAGCCCAGTTTGATTTTTATATGCGGCCCAATGATTTAGAGGAGGGCCTATTATGATTTATCATTCCTAATGCAATTAGGATTGATTATAATCTTCTAGAATCTTCTAGGAGGTTCTTTTAAATCCTAATGTGATTAGCATTGATAATTGAGTTTTAAGAGTTTTATTTAGAATAAAAGAAGTGTTTTTAAGGAAATTACAGTTTTACCCTTCGTGCGCCTAAATTTTATCAAAATATGAAAACGTGTGGAAAAACTATCTGCAGTGCCGCACTACAGGCTGTTTCCTGGCGACTGGCCTGGCGTCGCGACGACACGTCTATCGCTTGGCGACAGGCTTTGTCGTTTGGCGACAGGGACGTGTTTGGCGACAACGTCGTGTTTTATTCTTTTCGAAACTCTGATTCTTTTTTATCATATCCGACTGATTTTCGTTATAAATAGCCTCCTAAAACCTCCGTTTTCAATCACCAACTCTCATAAAGAAATTCTTGGTACTCTCTCTCTTTTCTAAACTAGCCTTTTACATACAAAATTCCGCATTCACAAGATCTAGACACACCTAGTCAAGTTCGAAGTTGCCTTTTCCCTAGACGTGAAAGGTTATATGTTTGAGGGTTTGGTCCCAAATCTAGTCTAAACTTTCTTAATCAATTATTTAGTTTGATTGTCTTGATTTATTATTTTCCTTGAAGTTACTAACGCGTGTATTTTGTTATTAAAAAGAGATACGAGACATCCAAGTAAGTACTTTAATTGCTGTAATTGATATTATGATAAAGAAATCATGCTTAGGTTGTTATTTTGCTTCCTAGTATCATGTTTAGGGTAACAACTAAATTCCTAATATCAAGTTTGATTGTTGTGATGCTTATTATTGTCTTTCTTAATAGCATGTTAGTATCATATTAGGGTTAAAGCTTTTATCTTTGATGTTTAGTGACATGCTAGGGTTTGTTATTAATCTTGTTAGTATCATGCCTAGGAACTTTCTATTAATATTATGCTTTAACATGATTATGATTTTGATTATTATGATGATTATTTTTATGATTGTTATTATGTTGATTGATTATATTTATTGGTATTGCTTGATCACGCCTTTTATGCATGTTTAAAGGGAATTTGTACTTGTAATCACGCTTAATAAGATAATTAATAATCTTGTTTAAGGTTAATATGATTATAATTCAAGTGATCGCCAATAATAGTTTTATTTGTGCATTAATATTCAACCAACATATATAAACAGGTTTAGGGTTAATTTATTGATTGCATGTTAGTCAGAAAGCGCACATGAATACGAGAAGAATAAAGTAGAGACCTATTATTAGGGCAGGTTCTTTCTTTTTTAGATTGGATTTGTACCTTCATCCCCGAACTTCCAGTCTTGGTTCCAGACCTATTGGAGTTAACGATCTCTTGAATCGTTAAGGGGTGTAACCTTCACCCTGTGAACGGTTTACAAGTTCCTAAAACTTGTTGGCGACTCTTTTGATCTAGCTTCTTTCCCTTTGGACTCCACCATGCTTAAGTGTATGATCACAGTGGGGTTCAAGTTTGGGGTAATGCTTGAAATATTCCCTACAGTTTTTGGCGACTCAACTGGGGAGGATTTCTATTTTAATTCCTGAAATTTATTTCGGCAATAATTTAGAATGAGTGGATGAGACTCGCAAAGTTCTAAGTATTTCATGTGCGTAATTTTGATTAACATTATTGTCATATGCATAAAAAATATCTCATTGGAAAGACCATCCGTAATGAGTTAAAAACATAGGATTTTTTACACGTAGGAAATTTGAGGAATATCTTTCACAACTAGGATCAAAATAATGTTGCGAAAAACTGGAAAATTTTACGAACATAGAAAGCTGCTGAGGCATGTAGGATTTGGCGTCTAGCAAACAGAGCCTGTCGCCGAGCGACGATTCTGTCGCCAGGCGACAGGGCTATATCGCGGCGACAGTCCCTGTTGGCTGGCGCCGCGTTCTTCCAATACCGAGCCAGAAATACGAGTTCTAATTTCGACCGGTTTTAGCACTGTTGGCTCGATTCTACTTCCTGATTGAGTTTTTTTTCTCTTTTTTCTAAAACCCTCTGGGAATTCATGCTCCATCTACCTGATTGAACGCTCTGAGCAACAAAGGGTACATCCTAGAATGTTGAATTCACCAAACCATGGAAGCGAGTTTAACTCACGGGTCCCATCCACTCGCGCCAACCCTTCCAAAGGTAAGGCTTCCGCGCGGTGCATCCGGACTCATAACCATGGACCCTATTTGACTAACCTATATCCCGAACTTTAGAGAACTAGAGCCATGGTTAGGTTGCAAACTCATTGCATCATATTGTGCCTACTTGACTAATTGTGCATTATTTGTTGTGCATACTCTATGTGTTTTTCCTAACCGTTTGTTTGACTTGTGTTTAAGCCTTAAATAAACTAATTACTGACTAAAAGGACTTTGCCTAATTAATTAATTAATTAATTTAAGTAATTAAAGTCTAATAATTTAATCAGAATCGACTTAGTGCGACTTTAGGCATGTCCCGTAGAGTAAAAATACTGAAAGCAGTCCCAGATTAATGCTCCAGTAATGGCGCAAAAATTTGGACTGCAGCGCCACACGCTGCTGTGCAACGCCGAGCGACAATTCTGTCGTCTGGCGCTGCACTGCAGTGTGCGGCGACAGTTCAACATTTTTCTCGAGTCATCACGACGAGTCTAATTAAACAATTTGCTAATCAACTCGATTATTTTGTTGATAACAATACCTTTGTTTAGTCCTTAATTGAGTCTAGGCACTAAGTCCCATGGTCTTACACAAGAGTCAAAGCATGTCACTTGCACCCACAAATAAAGCACACACTAATATGTATGTACACTTTGACCATGTCTAGAGAGTCTTGTATGCGCGTGATTTCCGTCATTTTTTTAGGGGGGTAAGTCAGATATTAATCCTCCAATTAAACCACTTGTTTGAACCCATATACTTGATTCCAAAAAATATACACCCTTTTTTTGTTTTTTTTTTCTTTTTCTTTATAAACCCGTAAAGTCAAAGTCATTTTGAGTCAAGTCATTAAAATAAAAATGGTTTAATTTACAGCTCGTGGTCAAGAAAGGAAGGACGTTTAATCAGAGACAACCTTTTCGTTCAAGTACAACTTTTTGACAAAACAATCGCTCGAAAAAGGAAAGCCAAGAAGATAATGGCGAGTCAAGAAGAAGTTAATGAGCTCAATAAGCAAATGGCTGGTGTTACTGAACTACTAAAGACTTTAACCCTCCAAATTAATGACCCTGTGAAACAACAACAAATGGAGCTCATGCAAGAAAGCTTGAGCAAGATATCTAATGATTACAGGTTCCAGGGCATTAGTTTAGAAGGGGTCTCGATGGACAAGGAGCTTCTTCCGTAGAAGTTCAACGCCAACGACATCCCAAAATTCAAGGCAACTGATAACCCTTACTTTTATTTAAGAGCTTTTGAAACAATAATGAATATTAAGGGTATTGATAGAATAATATTTCATTTTTTATTTTCCTTATCTCTTGAAAGCGTTGCCAACAATGGTTCTTCTCCCTTGACAAAGAGAAAACCTCTACTTGGGAATCAAGTGTAAACGCTTTCATTGATTGGTATAAATGCAATATTCAAGTTGAAACGGATCATAGGGAACTTGAAATACTTAAACAGAAAGAGATGAAGGTTTCACTTCTTTCTTCAATAAATGTAGAGAAACCTATGCTAGGATGATTGAAGTACCGAGTGAAAAGGAATCTGTGAGGTTGTTTGTAATCCCCCATATTTTTAAAATATATTATAAATGAAATTATATATTATTTATAATATTTATTTGTATTTTTCCGGAATTTAATTTCAAAAGTTTCAATTTTTAATTTTGGGTCGAAAATTATTTTGGTACAAATTTTTATACATACCTTCATTCTATAATTTATGTTCAACAAACAAACCTAACCCACTTTACTTACTTAATTGGCCCATTAATTTTGAGGCCCAATTTTACTACTTACCCTACACCACTCTCTCTCCTATAAATACCCCATACATCCCCAAATTTTTCCCCACACAAAAGGTTAGTTGTTTTATTTTCCCTTTATTTTATTTATTTCCTTTTTCCTTTATTTTATTTTCTTTTCTTTCCCTTTTTTTTTTTCTTTCTTTTCTTTTCCTCCTCCTTCCTACGTGAGAAGCTGCTGTCGCCTGCTGCCCGCCACCACCGCCGGTCGCCGGTCACCGCCCACCACCGCCGGTCGCTGGTCACCGCCCACCACCGCCGGCGACCCACCAGCGGCCCAGCTGTGGCCCACCATGGTTGCCCCTCTCTCTCTCCTTTGTTTTATTTCATTTATGCTTAATGTTTGATTAATTAGTTTTGGGTTTTGATTTTATAGTATAAAGTTTATATTTTTAGTATCAAAATCATGTTTTTGATGTTTTAAACTAATAATTTCAGATTATAATTGTTGTTATAATTTTCAGATTTTATAATTTTAAAACCTAGGGTTTCAATTTATTTAATTTGGGATTTTAGGGTTCTTATGACTAATTAACTTGGGGCTTTTGTTCCTATTGCATTTCTAATGATTAATTAAGCATAAAAACATGTTTTTAATGAAGTTTTAAGGAGTTTTAATCTAAATTATTATGCTGGAAATTTGGTTAAGTATTAATTTATTGTTGTTGGTTTGTTTTCTAGGAAGTGATTATTTCTTAGGAGACTTTTAAGTGATTAAAAGTGGCACAAAGGATTGTTTATACGAGGTACGTACATGTCTACTTCGTTGTAAGAAGTATCATGTTTAGGTACCAAAGAAAAGAACTTAGTTTCATGATTAGAGAACACTTGGATGAAAATTGTTTGGTTGTACATTTAATTAATTCATGTGCTTATGTTTATGAGACATGTTTTGGTGAATTGATTATGTTTGCATAGAATTATGGATGCAAACATGTTGAATTATATTGGATTAATTGTTTGTATGAAATGTTGATACAAGCATAATTTTATTGGATTGGTTTGTTAACCACATTTGGATTATTAAAGGATTGAAATTGAATGGTTTAAGTGGAATGAATTTATTAATTATTCCACAAGGTTGTTATTTATTTTATTTATTACTCAATCATGACTCGTTAGTATGTTGAGTAAAGGTGGATTAAGATGAATGGATAGGTGAGTTGACTATGTTCAACAATTTTGGATAATTTGGAAGTTAATGAAATTAAAGGTCAATTTGTGATGTGATCACCATTGTACTAAATAAGATTAAAAGTAAATTGATGTATGGATTTTATGTATGGTCTATTTGATTGAGTTGGCTATTAATTAAAATTGTAATCACGTAAAGTGAAACATGGATGAGCAATAAAACTCTAGAAAGCGTGCACCTCTAGAGTATTGACAATTATGGGTTGGGGTACACGGTGGTAGCCCGTGGCTTTTCGAGGCTTGTTTGATCAACATGTCCTCTTTTCTTTTGGTATTTACATTTTATTTTATAATGAAAGTTAGATGGGATCCTAGACTAACTTTGTGAGAATGGAGTCGCGCCCATTCTTGCATCGCGCTAAACTTTTATTTTAAATGGTCATTTAGGACCAAAATGATTTGATGGATTGGACAACCTCGTCTATTGCTTACTCCAAACTAAATCAATTAAATTAAATATATAGAGTCGAGTGTTTAGAATTGGTTAGAAAGTATATTGAGTCAATTGAATTGTTTAAGTGTGGAGTCTTGATTAATGAATTCAAGTTGTATGCTTATTTACTTTAATTAGTTGAGCATGTCAGGTTTTGTGCGTTGTAGCTTGTATGTACTCAGCTTTGCTGATTGCGTTCTTTTGTGTGTTTTCTTTTGGTCATGGCCTTCGCCTTTCAATGACCATGTGATGATCCAATTATTACACTTGTATTATTGGGGAGCAGTATTGCGCAGGTTAGCTTGATGATGTGAAGTTCGGGGATTTGACATATGCATTGTCAAGGGATTGGTGTGATTGAGAGTATTCGTTCTTTGTGTTGAACTTATTTATGTTTTACTACTTTAATTATGTTTTGGGACTTTGATTATTGGTTTGGTTTTAAATAAGGGCCTTTATGGTTCCAATTTGTAAGCTTTGACTTATTGATTTTCTAAATTATGTTATTTTAAAGACTTAAGTTTGATTTTCCGCTGCGATACTTTGTTAAAGCCTTAACGTTTTAACACGTGGCGGTAACATGCCAATGGTTCTCCTCTATTTTTATTTAAAGTAAGTGGTTTGGAAAAGGGAGAATTATTGGGGTGTTACATTGTTTATCAAGAACCTCCAAGAAAAGTACTCCAAGCATCTTAAGTACCAAAACAATCTACACACCTTCAAGGCCGTCTATGATATTGGGATTAACATTGAAGACGACCTTGCTAAACAAAAAACTGCTAACAATAATTCCAACAGTGGCTGGAAAGGCAAGAAGAACGACAATCCTTCTTCTTCCAAAACCACCCACTCAAATAATGTTAGCACCTTTAATTTGAGTGAAGTCCTTGCTATGAACAACCAAGGACAAAATAAACCATTTAGGAGGAATTTTACTCCTATTGGTATGAGTTATGACACCGCATTCGATCGACTGAATGCAAAAGGTCTTATAACTCCTATTGGACCATTTGGGGACCCAGCAGTTGAAAAGAGGACAGCTAATTGGAACCCCAATGCACACTGCAAATATCACCAAGGTAGGGGACATCTCACTGAGAATTGTTGGAAGCTTAAGGAAGCTATCCAAGATTTAATTGATAACAACAAACTACCATTGCCCCCTGCAAGTAAGAAGCCAAGCATCAACAATGCACCTCTCTCCGATTCCTTGGCCTTCTCTGATGAGGAAAACCATATTGATCCCTCGTCTCTCATCAAAACTGTCGAAGAAATTCATGCTATCGAAGAAGAAGAGGAAACCTTTTTTGATGCCATGGATGATTTTCCTTCCGAATAAGAACTTGCAACTAAGGAAGAAGTGAAAATTCTTATATGGTCAATGTGGGAGGGAATAGACTTACTACATGAAGCTATTGAATTATCAAAGAAACAAGGAGAGGAACTTCAGAGCAAGTATGCTAAAGTTCCACCCATGAAGAAGAAAACATTCCCTCTCCAAGTAACTGACACACCCAAGAAGAGTAATAAACTCTATACTCCAATTCGGACTTCCTATGCTAAAATGTTCAAAATGCTCTCCGAGAATGGTAAGGTCAAACCTCTCGAACCGAGACCATTTGAATCACTAAAGAGGACAAACAGGTTCAGAAGATGTTGATGATAAGAAGCTAGTTCAAATCCCACAAGAACAAGACATAAGCATTAATGAGGTTTTGGACATCGATGATGAAGACGTCTACCTAAAAGACATGGAAGAACCTCCACTTTCAATGTCATATTCAATAGGGGATTTTTGGGATGAAGAGGATTCACCCATACAAATCCTCACAAGATCCGGGAGAATGCAACCTCCCATCTCCACACAACCCATGCCTACCGTGCAACAAGTTCCCATACCTATTATAGAGGACAATGATATTGTCAAACAATTTAAGAAGACTAAGGTCGAAATGAAACGTATGGAAACTTCTAGCTACATCCCGAGAACATAGGTTGGAGTAATGAATGCCTTGGATAAGACAGGGATAGATTCCGACACCACTCCTAAGGGGTTGGCTAACTTCCTACGAGTGATCATCCTAGTCCTATCAACTTGATCACTTTTTCTGACAAAGATTTACCTCCAGAAGGTGACAAGCATTACAAGGCACTAAATCTCATAGTAGTCTGCAAGAGGATGAACGTCCCAATAACTCTTGTAGACAACGGATCGGCAATTAATTTCTGTCCACTCAGAACTGCGAGGATGTTAGGCATAAGGGATGAAGACTTAACCCCATCAACAAAAGGAATAAGAGCCTACGACAATACTTGTCGCCAAGCTCTTGGAAAAATCACTATGAATGTAATGGCAGGAGCAATAGAACATGCCACTACTTTCCAAGTGGTAGATATCAAGGCTTCCTTCAACTTATTGTTGGGATGCCATGACCTCAAGGCCGTCCCTTCATCTCTTAACCAACAGGTAAAAGCCATAGTTGGAGGAATCCCTATCACAATCGATGCTTCACCTATGAGGATTAAAGCCGTTGAAAATCCGATCATTATTGTGGAGTACGATGAGGATGATGAAGACTTGTGGGGCTTTAATGAAGAGGTCTCCTTAATCGAGGAGGATGAAAGGACCCCTCTTTGTCACGACCCTCACTACAATATGACAGTAAATGCTATTCTCAAGAGGCAGGGACACTATCTTGGAATGACTCTAGGAAAGAAAAAGGAGATAGCAAAATAAATGGAATTACCTGGCCTCTCTAAATTAGATACTTTTGGACTTGGTTTCGAACCGACTTGGGAAGATCTTCAGCGAGCCCAGGAAAGGTCTAAGGCGCGTAGGAACGCTCGCACCCAAAAGAAAGCAATCCCAATGGATCGGTATCCTCTTAACCTCAATGGACAATTCATAAGGGAAGGAGAGGACTATCCATGTTATGAATTTCCCGAACCTTTTGTTGTAAATGGCATAAGGCAACCTGGGTTCGAAATCTTTCTGGATTGGTACTTTCTAGATGAGATCCCAACTCCTATTCACAAGGAGAAAGCACCCCGATGCTTTGACTTTGATGTCATGGGACTACTCTTTGGGCGTGAAAAAGATGAGCCAAAATATGCAGAGGATAATTCCTCGCTCATCCAAACGGTCCTACAAAGAGAGAACTTTGACCCTTCGAAGCTTATCACTCCAGCGGAAGATTTAGTGCAAGGATGGAGCAAGACGGTCAAGGTGACTACTCCGAGTGGAAGAAAAATCTCGATAACAACAGGGCAAGGACCAATGTTTGAAGAGTCGTCTGATTCAGAGTCAGAGTCAGAGTCTTTTCCTGTAGAGTCTTCCAAATCTTTAGCTATAGCATCCCCTGTTTTTAACTCTTCTATTTCTACTCCTAGGATATTTAGTAATCAAGTCCTTGAGGACATTTCCCTGTTCAATGTAATGATTTCAGAATTTAATAATATGTCTTCTTCCTCTTACTCCTCGTGTTTTTCATTAACCCAAGATGACGAGCATTGCTTAACTAACAATGAAAAAGACAAAGAAATTATTAAAGCCATGGAAACACTTGAAAAGAAAACACCGATAATTGAGGATACTGAGACGGTTGATATCTCAAATGATTCAACCATCAAAAGAGAAGTTAAAATCGAATTAACGCTTAATAAACAAGAAAGAACCAATTTAATTAATCTACTCAAAGAATTTATCGATGTATTTGCTTGGTCATATGAAGATATGCCACGCATTAATAGAGAAATAGCTCAACACACTATACCACTAATTACAGGAATGAACCTGTAAAACAAAAGCTGCGTCGAATGAAACCCAATGTATCTCTTAAAATAAAAGAAGATAAAAAACAAATAACTGCAGGTTTTATCAGGGTATCCAAATACCCCGAATGGGTAGCAAATGTGGTCCTAGTTCCAAAGAAGGATGGAAGGGAAATAATGTGTGTCGACTATCTAGATTTCAACAAGGTGAGTCTAAAGGACGACTTCCCTTTACCACACATCGATATTCTAGTTGATAATACAACAAATCATGCGCTTCTCTCATTCATGGATGGATACGCAGGATACAATCAATTTCTCATGGCAAAAGAAGACATGGAGAAAACAACATTCATTACACCATGGGGTACTTATTGTTACACGGTAATGCCATTCGGGTTGAAAAACGCGGGTGCTACTTACTAACGAGCAGCGACTGCCCTACTCCATGACATGATGCACAAAGAGGTTGAAGTGTATGTAGAAGATATGATTGTCAAATCAAAAGATCGTCCAGGACATCAAGTAGCCTTAAGAAAATTCTTCGAAAAGCTAAGAAAATACAACATGAGGTTGAATCCATCTAAATGTGTCATATGCTCTAGAGGAATAGAGATAGACCCAACCAAGATCAAGGCGATAATGTCAATGCCTCCGCCCAAAATTGAGAAACAAATTCGAGGATTTATTGGCCGGTTGCAATATATAAGTAGGTTCATATCGAAATTAACAACGATATGCAAACCAATATTCAAGAAGCTCAAAAATAATGTGCCAGTAATATGGGACGATGAGTGTAAAAAAGCCTTTGAGAAGATCAAAGCCTATCTCGCAAATCCTCCTGTATTAGCGCTAGCACTCCCAAGGATCCCTCTTAGGTTGTACTTAACAATCACCAAGGAGACAATGGGGGCTATTCTTGCACAAGAAGTAGAAGGTAAAGAAAACGCAATTTACTATTTAAGCAAAAAGATGCTCGAGTATGAAGTACGCTATACATCGCTTGAGAAATTGTGCCTCGCATTGGTGTGGGCTACAACCAAGCTAAGACATTACATGCTTGTGCACACAGTCTTTGTAGTTTCTCGAATGGATACACTTAAGTATCTATTCAAAAAGTCTACACTCAATGGGCGCATATCAAGGTGGATAGTCAATTTAGCCTAGTTTGATGTAATATTCATGCCTCAAAAGGCTATCAAAGGATCCGTGGTCTCGGATTTCCTAATAGAAGATTCGACGCCGGTACATGACAATGAATTTCCAGACGAAGACTTGATGGTTACGGAAGATGATACTTGGACTTTATACTTCGATGGAGCCTCAAACCAAAAGGGATGTGGCGTTGGAGTACTCTTAGTATCACCTAAAGAAGAGCACGTTCCAATCTCTATAAAGCTATATTTTGAAGTTACTAACAACGCTGCTGAATACGAAGCATGCGTGGTAGGCCTTGAAACAACTTTGGCATTGGGAGTGAAGAAATTACGAATATTCGGAGACTCTTCATTGATCATCAACCAGATTTCTAAAAGATGGAAAGTAAGGGGTGAAAGTCTAGCTCCTTACCAAACTTATCTGGAAACTCTCACCAACCAGTTGGAAAAGGTAGAATACACCTATCTACCTAGAGAGGAAAACCAATTTGCTGATGCCTTGGCAAGACTAGCCTCAATGGTTTAGATTCCTACGGAAATCGAGCAAATGCCTCTAACCATAGAAAAAAAAGGCATAAACTAGCTTACATTCAAGCTATAGAACATGATGAAGTGGTCCAAGATAAAGAAGTAGAAGAAGAAGAAGAAGAAGAAGGACCGTGGTATACGGATATACTTAATTACGTCACCAAAGGGGAATATCCTCCTCATGCTGACAAGAGAGCAAAACGAGCCTTAAGACTCTTGGCTTCCCAATACGTACTCATTGACAACGAGTTACATAAAAGGGTACCTAAGGGTCGAGCTCTCTTATGTGTAGGGAAAAGGACGCCCAAAGAGCTATGAGAATAGTCCACGAAGGCATTTGTGGAACCCATGTTAATGGACAAATGCTAGTCCAAAAGATAATGCAAGAGGGTTACTATTGGACTACCATGAATAGGGATTGTCATCAATATGTAAAAAGATGCCCTAAATGCCAAATTTATGCCAATTTACAACATGTTCCTCCATCTCTACTTTACTCCTACACTTCACCATGGCCATTCTCTACATGGGGGATTGATATTATTAGTAAAATTACCCCTCCTGGGACAGGAGGTCACGAATACATCCTAGTAGCAATTGATTACTTCACAAAGTGGGTTGAAGCACAATCATATGCTAAACTCAATGCAAAACATGCAACACTCTTTATCGAAAGGAATATTATTTGTCGATACGGAGTCCCACATGAGATGATAAGTGAAAATGGAACTCACTTTCAAGCTGAATGTGAAGAATTGCTACAAAAATATGGCATTCAACACCATCATTTTTCCCCTTATAGACCTTAAGAAAATGGAGCAGTCGAGGCAGCTAATAAAAATCTAAAGACTATCATCGAGAAAATGATATAAAATTACAAGGATTGGCCTGACAAACTCCATTTTGCACTTTGGGGTTATCGCACGTCAATTCGCACATCAACAGGAAATACGCCATTCTCCTTGGTTTATGGAATGGATGTCGTACAACCTGTAGAGATAGAGATACTGTCTCTATGCATTGCACTAGAAAGTAAACTCGATGAAGTCGAATGGACTAGAGCAAGGTATGAAGAGCTAATTCTACTTGACTAAAAGCGACTAGAAGCTCTACATCATACCCAATGCTATCAAACCCGTATGACTAGGCATTTTAATAAGAAGGTCAAGACAAGAATCATCAAACTAGGAGACTTGATGTTAAAAGCATTAAGGAAAAATGTTTTGGATCCAAGAGGCAAATTAGGCCTAATTGGTCAGGACCATATATCGTCAAAACCATCCTATCAGGAGGTGCAACAAAACTAACTGACATGGATGGTAATGAGTTCTCAAACATGACGAACCTTGATCAACTTAAAAAGTACTACCCATAATTACTTGAGTAGGACACTGAAGAGAGCTACGTTTGGCCTGATTCCTTAGGAAAAGGATACGTAGGCAACCCTTTACAGGGTGCGGCCACTTTAATTTTTGCAAACGTCGCATCCCAGAAGTAATACAAAATTCAACGGTATAGCAGCACCACAGAAAGAGGTCTATCGCCGGCCGACAGACTGCAGCGCAAAGCGACAGCGCCTATCGCTCGGCGACAGAAAGCAACGCCTGTCGACAGCTGCAAAATGGCGACGCCGTTTTTCTGGGAATATCTGGGCAAATTTCGGTGTTTTTTCGGAAAATTTTCGACTTCCCTACTCGAAAAAATTTCTAGAAAATAAAATAATTTAATTTGTTTTCATTGCTTTAATAAATTAATTTTAAAGAAGTTGATTTAATTAAAAAGCTGAGATTTCATTAATAAAATAAAATAAAAATTACATTATTTAAATGAAAGCTTAATAAAACAAATTTACTTTAAAATAAAACTAAGTCTAATAAATTGGAAGTTAAGCAATGCTTCAATCTTTCTTCTCTTTCTTTGCCCTTTTCCAATTTTTATCTGCGTCCTCTTCATCATCCATGACTTTAGCTAGTAGGCATCCTTTAGAGGACCTACATTCAATTTTAGTGTAAATGGTTTCTCCCTTAGCTAGGACTCCATGTTTCTTTTCTACCCAAACCTTCTTTTCTGAAGTGTCAGCTTTTCTTTTCCCTTTATCCTTTGTAGAGTCTTTTTTCTTAGGCATCACAGGTGTTTTGAATTCAATCTTTTCACCCAAGTGCTCCTTAACATAAATCACTTTGTCACCTAGACGATTCTTCACATTGGTTCTACTTTGATTTTTCTTCATGTCCTTTGTAGGCTTATTAAGTAGCCATCTCTTCACCTCATTGGGCAGCAAGGAGGAACCTTTTGGGTAATCACTTCCCATAAAGGTCTAGCACTCCAATAGGTGTCAAATTTCTCTACTTCTTGTGAAACGGGGAATTCATAGGGACGACGAAGATCCCCAGAAGGAATTGTTTGAAGTAGACCGTACTGCCTTTTTACCCTGCAGGGATAATAAAAAGTCATCTTGGTTAAGCTTGGAAGAAGGCAGAAGGGTTGCTTGTTGACACCAACCATCTTCTCTATTTTCCACCAGGGGACGACCCACTTGATAGCAAAGTTGCAAGAGGCAAAGACTTTACTCCATTCATGGCGCCCCATCTTAGAGAAGCGTTTCTTTCGCCTCACAAAGCAATTTGGAGTATATTTTTCGATATTGTTAGGAGGACTAATTAATTCTAGTCTCTCCATTAGCCATATCTGCGAAAAAAAAAATCAATGCAAATAAATTAGGATAATTTTTAAATTACCACCCAAAAATGTAACCATTTTCGAACTAACCACCGGTTTAATTTTTTATTTTAAATTACCACCCCTAAATTAAATAAATGCTTAGATTACCACCCATTTCAAAAATCCGGTGGATTTTCTGTCTGTAGGCCCCACCTAACACTTATTTTGACCCTTTTGACTGATTTTTTCCCCAATTTTTCGCCTTAGAAACGCTCTATAAACTTTAATTCTCATTTCCTTCACCAAATTATACCAAAGTTCAAAGAGAAAAATGTGAATTGAAGCTAGGAGAGCGTTTTTAAAGAGAAAAATCGGGGAAAAATCAGTCAAAAGGGTCAAAATAAGCGTTAGGTCGGGCCCACAGATGAAAAATCCACCGGATTTTTGAAATGGGGGGTAATCTAAGCATTTATTTAATTTAAGGGGTGGTAATTTAAAATAAAAAATTAAACGGGTGGTTAGTTCGAAAATGGTTATATTTTTGGGTGGTAATTTAAAAATTTTCCAATAAATTAATATTACTATACAAAAATAAGTTTTTGATTTCTGTAATTAAAAATATTATTTTTCTACCTGTAATAACATTGGAGAGCCCCGAAAAGGTGCTTTTAGATTTTTTTCTTCAATTCATCAAGGCTAAGCATAGTCTCTCCAACAATTAATAACATTGGGTTTCTTCCAGATTCAATTTGCTCCAAAACAGTTAATATAATTGCTTGACCCTCATTAGTTCTACCACTAGTGAGAAGATATTGATTAAGCATGCAAAAGAGAAAAGCCTTTCTTCTATAAACATGAAAAATTCAGAATAAGATCTATCAAAGTAGTGGCGTATAAATTCTTTTTAAATTAACTACACTACCATCTACAATATTTGTTAGATCTCTGTCTCTTAAATTAAACAAGCGCTCAAAATCCTTATAATAATATTCATTTATTCTAGGGATTACTGCAAGATCTAATGAAGGAAAGCTTAGGATGGCACCAAATTCTTCCGGTAAAGGGCTAATTTCATCACACCCTAGTCTGAAACAATGTGTATCTGTGTCCCAATATTCTAAGGCGGTATGAATAAAATCTATATCAAGATCTACCCCCTTAACACCATAAATACCCCCCATGTGAAAAAAGTCGAGTTATTTTCTCTCGTTAGTAGTTAAGACCGACACCATTCATGAGTGAAATTGCTAAAACTCTTAGTAACTAAAGACATGATTATTTGTTGAGAAACTAAGATTATAATTAATTTGTTCTAATTATACAGAAAATCGGCAGATTAGGGGCTATTTATTTACAAAATCGATGCAGTTTGACTCCGGAAAGGACTCGGAATTATGGCACTGCATCGCCGAATGACAATCTTGTCGCCTGCGCGACATCAGCAGCGTTCGGCGACATCGCAAAACACGTGGTGGCATGCGGCGCTGCAACGCTTCATCAATGTGCTATGCAAACCTCGTTTTTCTGGCTATGATTCGAATTCGTACAATGACTTTACAATTTCCTTTCTATTTTCTGTTTGGATTTATTCAGACTTAATTAAATTTAGGTTTGTTTTGAGTCCAATTTATTTTTTATTTTTTCTTTTTAGAGGAGAAATTCGGATACCCTCCATTAGTAATAAAAATGACGGAAATTTTTGCGCAAAAATTAATCACAATTTTTTGCACACATATAAGCACATAAAAATGAAAAATAAATGCAAAGATAATACAGTCATAATAGATATAATATGTATATACAAAATATGTCTAACAAATGATTCAGTCAGGCAAAGTCCTATAAATGTCAGAATAAATAACAACACAGGTACAACTACGGCGCTGGAGGACGCAGATGATGAGGAATGTTCATCATGTCAAAGAACTGCGTAGATCGAGGAGTAAGCTCCCCACCAGCTCCAGTCTCTCCAGGAGGAGGGAAACTCAACTTAGGACCCGTCCACCCAAGGTCGCCCTGGTGATGAATCAGCAGAGGATGAGGCTGCTGTGACGATGAGCCGACCTCGTAAGTCCCACCACCTCTCGGAGCTGAAGTCGCCTCTCCCTGGCCTATTAGCCCAGCCAATACACTCTCAGATGAAGAGCCCGAGCCCTCCACCGCCTCGGTCCGAGCAGCATCGGATCGGCCAACCCGATCACCAAAAGTAGTGCGGCGACGCCTCGAACTAGACCTAGCCAGCTCTCTCCGAACCTCAGGTCTTGTTCGAGTGCGGGAAGGAATAGGCTGTCCCTGCAAGAAGAAATCAAGTCAGAGGCAAAGAAAATAGAACTATAAACAATGCAGAAATAAAGAGGAAAAGTTACCTCCCGAACAGTGTCGTCACGATGACAGGAAGCCACGTTCCTCATCCTCACGAGCTGGCTCCGAAAGGCGTCTATGCACCTCGCCATCGCCGTAACCACCTCGCGCAAGAGCTTTCAAAGAAATAAAATCAGTAACAATGCAAGACAGATATAAACAAATAGCAAGTAAATAACTCACCCGAGTCTGGTGGCGAGGGATAGGTCGCTCAACAAAACGTTAATCCTCGGGAGCCGGAGGGATCATCTCCTCAATAGGCTCGTATGTCCCCTGATAGTGGATGGACATACGAGGGGGAATGAACTCAGTAGGCTCGGTCTGGAAAAAAGCAAACCAAAGTGAATAAAATATCACTTGGGGGCTACTTAGCAAAAAGATAAAAGATAAAAATCATACCGCCGCCTCCTATGACAAAACAGGGGCTGGAGCTAACAACGAAAATAAATCCTCCACGTAGCACCGCCCCGAGATGCATTGAGATCGCAAAGGAGTACCAGCAGGCGACCTCTCCGACAAGTTGAGCAGCATTGCGTCATGAAAAATATGGCGTGGTGTAGACACCCAAATGTGTCTCACCAAAACCAAACCTAGTGATGAATACCTCATGTCATTTGATTATCGAACAAAGAAAAAGTGTGAAAAGCCTAGTGATGAGGATGTTTTTATTAAAATATCTCTTCTTTCTGTTTTTGAAAATATTTCTTTTCTTACCTTATTTATGAAAAACGTGCATTCCAGTTTAGTTTGGTCCATGATAAGGGTCCAATAATGGTGTAGTTGGATAGGGCTTGGAAAGACCTTTCCAATGATATATTATAAGCCTAATTCAAATGATAATGAGGAAGTTATGGCCAAAATACTAAATTGGGCCTGATTTGGTTTTTATATGCGGCCCAATGATCTAGAGGAGGGCCTATTATTAATTATCATTCTTAAAGCTATTAGGATTGATTATAGTCTTCTAGAATACTCTAGAAGGTTCTTTTAAATCCTAATGGAGTTAGGATTGATAATTATGTTTCAAAGAGTTTGAAATTGAAAAAAACTACACCTTTTTAGAATCCTTATTTTGTACGAAGTGAAATATATTCAGATTTTATTTTCGTGCCTCATAATATTTATCCAAATTTCATATGGTTGGATAGATCTTGAAATTATCTTTCTAATGATATATTATAATATTAAATCCGAGCTATAACGAAAAAGATATGAATGAGATATGAAACTCTATCCAAAACTGACACCCTTCCACTATTTTTGCCATATTTTTTTATCTACAAAATATTTTAACCTCAATCTAATTGGGTTGGAAAAAAGACTTCAATAGTTTTCCAACGACATATTATACGCCTTATTTGGACTTCCGGATCAAAAGATATGATAAAAAAAAAACGCGTGAAACTGATTATTAACGCCTTACGACAAGCATTGGCGCCTGGCGCTAATGACCAGCGTCTGGCGCTTATCGTGTTTTATTCTCGTTGAAACTCTAATTCGTTTTTTTATCCATCCGACTGATTTTCTCTATAAATAGCCTCTTAAAATTCTGTTTTCAATCATCAATTCTCTAATTCTCTCTCTCATCAACTCTCATCAAGAATTTCTTGATTCTCTCTCTCTTTCTAAGCCTGGCCTTTTACCAACACAATTCCTCATAAATTAGCACTAGACATACTTATCCAAGTTCGAAATTGCCTTCACCCTAGACGTGAAAGGTTTTAATTTTTGAGGGTTTGGTCCCAAATCTTTATTTCAATTATTTAATTTAATTCTTTGATTTTATATTTTCCTTGAAGTTACTAACGTGTGTCTTTTATTATTAGAAAGAGATACGAGGCATCCAAGTAAGTGCTTTAATTGATTTATTGATATTATGATATAGAAATCATGTCTAGGTTGTTATTATGGTTCCTAGCGTCATATTAGGGCGTTTTGATCTTCCTAATATCATGTTTAGGGTAATAACTATAATTTTAATATCAAATATGACAATTGTGATTCCTGCGATGCTTCCTATTTTATTTCCTAATATTCATGTTAGTATCATGTTAGGGCTATATATTTGATCTTTGATATTTAGTGATATGCTAGGGTTTGTTATTAATCTTGTTAGTATCATGCCTAGGATCTTGCTATAATTATGTTTTAACATGATTATGATTATGATTTTTATTATTATGATTATTATAATTGTTATAATAATTGTTATGATAATTATTATGTTGCTTGATATATATTTTTTGTTATTACTTGATCACACCTTTTATGCATGTTTAAAGGGAATTTGTACTTGTAATCACGCTTAATAAGATAATTAATAATCTTTTTTAGGGTTGATATGATTATAATTCAAGTGATCACCAATAATTGATTTATTTGTGCATTAATATTCAACCAACATAGATAAACAGGTTTAGGGTAAACCTATTGATTGTATGTTACTTAGAAAGTGCACATGAATACGATCAGAATAAAGTAGAGGCCTATTATTAAGGCAGGTTCAATCTCTTTTAGGTTGGATTTGTACCTTCATCCCCGAACTACCAGTCATGGTTCCAGACCTATTGGAGTTAACGATCTCTTGGATTGTTAAGGGGTGTAACCTTCCCCTCGTGAGCGGTTTACAAGTTCCTAAAACTTGTTGGCCACTCTTTTGCTCTATCTTCTTTCCCTTTGGACGCCACCGTACTTTAGTGTATGATCACAGTGGGGTTCAAGCTAGGATTAATGCTTGAAATATTCCCTACAGTTTTTTGGCGACTCCACTGGGGAGGATTTCTATTTTAGTTCCTAAAATTTATTTCGGCAATGATTTAGAATGAGTAGATGAGATTCGAAAAGTTCTAAGTATTTAATGTGCGTAATTTTGATTAACATTATTGTCATATGCATAAAAAAGATCTCATTGGAAAGACCATCCGTAATGAGTTAAAACATAGGATTTTTACACGTAGGAAATTTGAGGAATATCTTTCACAACTAGGACCGAAATAATGCTGCGCGAAACTGGAAAATTTTATCGAGCACAGAAAGCTGCTGAGGCATGTAGGAACTAGCGTCAAGAAACAAAGTCTAGCGCCACTTATTTGACTTTAGCGCTAGGCGACAGCTTCTGTTGCCAGGCGCTAAAGCCAAATTGTGGCGTCGACCTCTGTTTGCTGGCGCCAAGTTCTTCCAATACCGAGCCAGAAATATGCGTTCTAATTTTGACCAATTTTTAGCACTGTTTGCTCGATCCTACTTCCTGATTAAGTTTTTCTCACTTTTCTGAAAACCCATATGTGTTCTACATATGGACATAACCCTTTGGGAATTCATGCTCCATCTACCTGATTGAACGCTCCGTGCAACAAAGGGTACATCCGAGAATGTTGAATTCACCAAACCATGGAAGCGAGTTTTTAACTCGCGGTGTCCCATCCACTCGCGCCAACCCTTCACGGTTAGGCTTCCACGCAGTGAATCCGGACAATTAACCATGGACCCTCTTTGACTAACCCATATCCCGAACTTTAGAGAACTAGAGCCATGGTTAGGTTGCAAACTTATTACATCATATTGTGCCTACTTGACTAATTGTGCATTATTTGTTGTGCATACTCTATGTGTTTTTCCTAACCGTTCGTTTGACTTGTTTTAAGCCTAAATAAACTAATTAATGAATAAAATACTTTGTTTAATTAATTTGAGCTAATAAATATGTCTAAAATCGAGTCATAGTCCCTTTAAGTCAACCCGGATTTTTATTCTCGTATACTGCACAAACGTCAACTTGTTTTTGTCATAGACGAAGTTCTTGGAATAACTACTAGTCGTCTAACCTATGGATCTGTAGCCCCGACTTTTATCTTTAATTTGGAGTTGGTTTCATCCCAATCAGAGTCACATATCAAAAGTTATGACTAAAATACCACAGTCTGTCCAGTTTAATGCATATACGTGAGGTCTTAACTTAGTCTTTGTTCGAGTCTAGTCACATAGTCTAGCTACATGGTCATGACACAAGTCTTAACATGTCACCTACACTCACTAGTCTTAGCACACACTTTGTACATACTCTTTTCACACCATGACCATGTCTTAGGTTCATGCACGAGTCGGTTTTTTTCCGTCATTTGAGTTGGGAGTACATTCTATTCCTAATTTTTTTTTTCATATCTCTCCATCTACATCATCTTTCCATTCTCTACATGTTTTCTCCATATCACAACCTTTATTCTTCCTACCTTCTTCCATCCATGCATGTTGAATCGAGTTTGAGACATGTGATTGACAAAAAAAAAAAAAAAGAGGGTAATGATGAAACAATTGCACAAGGCAAGCTTCTCACCAAGATTTCATGCTTTCTTCTTCTTTTTTTTCAAACCCTTTCCCCAATAAGTCTAGCATAGACACCCTTCATCCTCATTGATTTTATTTCTTAGAGTTTGATTTTTACCCTTCACTTTTCAAATAAAATGAGCATTTGTTTCCTTGCACATGATCGTTGCATAGCATTCAAAAAAAAAAAAAAAAAAAAAAAAAAAAAAAAATAAAGAAAATTTTAATTTTTACCACCTTCAAATAACCACTTAATTGAATTTACCACCTCCCAAAAAAAAAGATTTACTTTACCACCACCAAAATTTCCAAAACTTCGATTTTACCACCAACTATCGGATTCCGTCCATGAATTCGTTAGTATGGCCCACATTTTTGACGTTTCTTCTTCATCTTCCCCGATCTTCCATGTCAACCAACCAGCAACGACATAGACTACCTCGGTTGGTCGGAATTTCGTGTGGGTTTCGCGTCTAGGTGGTTTTGGTTTCGGGTCGCGATGGTTTCGCGTCTGGGTGGCGTGGTTTCTAGTCTGGGGTTAGGTTGGTTTTGGGGTTAGGTTGGCTGGGGTGGGTTGCGGTGGTTTCGCGTCTGGGTGGTGGTGGTATCGGGTGGCGGTGGTTTCACGTTTGGGTGGCGGTGGTTTCTGGTTTGGGTTTGGATGGTGGTGGGGTTGGTCGTAGATGTTAGGTGGTGGCTAGGGTTTTGAGGTCGGAAATTGGTGGAAAGAGGTAGAAATCGGTGCGGCTGTGGTGTGCGGTGCGGTGGTAGCGGTTAGGTGGTGGGGTTGGTCGTAGCTATTAGGTGGTGGCTAGGGTTTTGAGGTCGGAAATTGGTGGAAAGGGGGTCGAAATAATCGGCGCGGCTGTGGTGTGCGGTGCGGTGGTAGCGGTTAGGTGGTGGCTAGGGTTTTAAGGTCTAAATTGGTGCGGTGGCTGGGGTTTTGACGGTGGCTGGTAGCGGTTAGGTGGTGGGGGCTAGTCGTAACGATTAGGTGGTAGGGCTGGTCGTAGCCGGTCCGGCGGCGGGGGTCCCGACGGTGGCAGCAACCACCGATTGCTTGATGGGGATTTTTTATTTTTTATTTTAATTTTTTTTAAAACTTACCCAATAATAAGGCGACACGTGTGCAGGGTAGGCCCCACTAACGGATTTTTGGACGGAATCCGTTAGTTGGAGGTGATTGGTGGTAAAACTGATGTTTAATTTTTTTATGAGGGGTAAAGTAAATGTTTTTTTTTGAGGTGGTAAATTCGACAAAGTAGTTATTTGAAGGTGGTAAAAATCAAAATTTCCTGAAATAAAATCCATGTCAAACTAAGCACAAGGTATACCAATGATTTGAGGCACACCTTGTAGCCACATCATATCACCTTTCACTCTTCAAATATGCAATCCTTTGTTGGTAAACCACTTTGAGCCTCGTCTAACGATAGACCCTTCATTTTTCAACCCATATCTACCTAATCTTGGGATGGGATGGTGTGCAACTTATGCAATTTTCAATTTCATAAAAAGCATGAGTGACTTCAAAATATTAAAAAAGCAAAAAATAAGCAAAAATAAATAAATAAAAGTGTACAAAAAGGAAAGTGTTCCAATGTCATTGACATGAACCTGTCTTTGATATGAACACGTCTCAGATTGCGTCTCTTATCGAGTGCTCGGTACTGTGCCTGAGAAACATGAATGCCAAGTGAGTGATGGACCGCATGATCGGGATTGCCCACACTTATAAAAATAAAATAAGTGCTAAAGCAAAGAAAAAAAATTAAAAAAAAATAAAAAAAAGAAAAAGAAAAAGAAAAGAGAGCTAAAAAAGAGTAGAAACTCAAGCATAAAAATACAATGATCCAAAAACAAAGTTGCACAACTTGGGGGCTTATCTAGGGTCTTGAGCCTTTATCCCCTTCTTCTTCAAACCTTTAGCCTAACCACGTTACAACCTTTCAAAAGACCTTTTTGAGGTATACACACACTTGTGCGAGTTTCGGCTAGAGCTACGTTCGGCCTGATTCCTAACGGATACGAAGGCAACCTCACATCGAGGTGCGACCATAATAAAAATGCTTTCATATTCACATTCACACATTATGATCATATCAAGGGATCCCCTATGCTCATTCCTATCTACTTAGAGTTAGACTTGGGGGCTTGATCCTTACATCATTAGCTTACCCAGCCTAAGAGTCACCATTATTTGACTATTTTCATTATATTTTCCACACACTTAGCCCTTGCGGCCTAACTTTAGTGTCATTATCACACACATCACGGATACATGACCAAATATACTTCCCTTAGGAACCCTTTGTCATGAAATCTTAACACAACGTTGAAGCATGCCTTGTCATATCAAAATCACTCGTCAATCAATCATCATTACATCACAAAGTATGAAGTACTTAGCCTCAGTATTATCGAGTCAACTAGGACAGTCTAAGATGTTACAATGCTTATATAGTGAGAGACAACATTTGATTAAGCTCATTCAACATGCACCATCAAAACTTCGCTTCTTTCTTTTTTTCTATTCTTTCTTTTTCGGGAGAAAGTCGGTACCCTCCACAATAATGACGGAAAATTTTTGCTTTTTTGCATTTTCGAGTCGCACGATCACAATACAATGCACACACGGGTCATGAGTCACACGTGTCATTTCACTTCGAGTCGAGTCAACCTCGAGTCAATCACAGCGAGTCAAGTTTATACTTTGAGTCGTGTCAAGTCAATGAGGCAAGCGACATTAAACCTTAGGTCAACCCTAAAATAATTAAAGAAATTGGTAAAATCCTATAGTCAAAGATAAATGCAAGTGCATCCCAGTGGCAGCAAGAGCAGAATAGGGAAGACCCTACTCCAGCGCCAGACGACAACATCTAGCGTCTGGCAACAGATTTCAGCGCATGGTGCTAGATCCCAGCGTCTGCCGACAGAGCCAAATCGCGGCGCCAGAGGCATTTTAGCGGTGACAGAACGCTCAGCCACTCAGAGCAGTTATTTCAACCTCTTTCAGCAATTTCGGGTTCCTTGGTACCCCAGTTAGCCCCTATAAGCAATTTGACATGATTAAGTAGTCGGCTTGATTACAATCGCAATAAGTGATCGACCTGACGAAAGATCGTTTCACTTAGATTAAAGCGCCTAAGCATTGGCTCATTGCAAGACACCGACATACTGGTTCATAAACAGCAGAGACACCGACATACTGGTTCATAAACAGCAGAGACGCTGACATACTGGTTCATAAATAGCAGATGCACCGACATAATGGTTCACAAGCAGCAAAAGCGCCGACGTACTGGCATAGCGGGAGCAAAGTTCAAGCGAGCTTTAAAGATCGACAAGCGTTGGTCTTCAAAAGTTTTCTTCGGAATATTATCACAACAAACATTCATATCATCAAAGCTCTTTTGTTCAGAGACGCGTGGACATATCATCACGCTCTTTTGTTCAGAGACGGATGGACATGTATTTCAAGCTCTCCTGCTCAGAGACGCATGTGCATCCTATTAAGGCTCTTTTGTTCAGAGACGAGTGAACAATCCTAAAAAGAAGCTCTTTTGTTCAGAGACGCGTGGATATTTCTTCCAAAAAAAGCTCTATTTTTCAAAGACGAATGGACATCAAAACAACAAGATGGCGTTCCCTAGATTGTGGAAGGTTGTCACAAACAACAAAAAAACAGCAACAAATCAGTTACTTCAGGGACGTGTGCTCGACGGTGCAAGATACGCGTTTCTTAACTCTTTTATATGTTTAACTAACTCTAGTTTACAGGTATTGGCGTTACAAGAATAATATAGGATCGCAGAACGTTTTGAATCATTCTCCGTCCCTATCGCTACTTTGACTTTTGTTTTCGAAACTTGCGCTTCTCCAAACTCAGTCAAAGTGGGGGCTTCTGTAGACACCCAAATGTGTCTCCCCAAAACCAAACCCATTGATGAATACCTTTCATGTAATTTGATTATCGAACAAAGAAAAAGTGTGAAAAGCCTAGTGATGAGGATGGTTTTATTAAAATATCTCTTCTTTCTGTTTTTGAAAACATTTCTTTTCTTACCTTATTTATGAAAATCGTGCATTCCAGTTTTGTTTGGTCCATGATAAGGGTCCAATAATTGTGTAGTTGGATAGGGCTTGAAAAGACCTTTCCAACGATATATTATAAGCCCAATTCAAATGAATAATGAAGAAGTTATGGCTAAAATACTAAATTGGGCCTGATTTGGTTTTTATATGCGGCCCAATGATCTAGAGGAGGGCCTATTATTAATTATCATTCTTAAATCTATTAGGATTGATTATAGTCTTCTAGAATACTCTAGAAGGTTCTTTTAAATCCTAATGGAGTTAGGATTGATAATTATGTTTCAAAGAGCTTGAAATTGAATAAAACTACACCTTTTTAAAATCCTTGTTTTGTACGAAGTGGAAAATATTCAGATTTTAATTTCGTGCCTCATAATGTTTATCCAAATTTCATATGGTTGGATAGATATTGAAATTATCTTTCCAATGATATATTATAATATTAAATTCGAGCTTTAACGAAAAAGATATGAATGAGATATGAAACTCTATCCAAAATTGACACCCTTTCACTATTTTTTCCATATATTTTTATCTACAAAAGATTTTAATCTGATTCTAATTGGGTTGGAAATAAGACTTCAATAGTTTTCCAACGACATATTATATGCCTTATTTTGACTTCTGGATCAAAAGATATGATAAAAACAAAAACGCGTGAAACTGATTATTAGCGCCTTACGACAAGCATTAGCGCCTGGCGCTAATGACCAGCGTTTGGCGCTAATCGTGTTTTATTCTCGTTGAAACTCTTATTCGTTTTTTTATCCATCCGACTGATTTTCTCTATAAATAGCCTCTTAAAATTCTGTTTTCAATCATCAATTCTATAATTCTCTCTCTCATCAACTCTCATCAAGAATTTCTTGATTCTCTCTCTCTTTCTAAGCCTAGCCTTTTACAAACACAATTCCTCATACATTAGCACTAGACATACTTAGCCAAGTTCGAAGTTGCCATCGCCCTAGACGAGAAAGGTTTTAATTTCTGAGGGTTTGGTCCCAAATCTTTATTTCAATTATTTAATTTAATTCTTTGATTTTATATTTTAATTGAAGTTACTAACGTGTGTATTTTTTTATTAGAAAGAGATACGAGGCATCCAAGTAAGTGATTTAACTGATTTATTGATATTATGATATAGAAATCATGTCTAGGTTGTTATTATGATTCCTAGCGTCATGTTAGGGCGTTTTGATCTTCCTAGTATCATGTTTAGGGTAATAACTATAATTTTAATATCAAATATGACAATTGTGATTCTTGCGATGCTTCCTATTTTCTTTCCTAATATTCATGTTAGTATCATGTTAGGGCTATATATTTGATCTTTGATATTTAGTGATATGCCAGGGTTTGTTATTAATCTTATTAATATCATGCCTAGGATCTTGCTATTATTATGCTTTAACATGATTATGATTATGATTTTTAATATTATGATTATCATAATTGTTATAATAATTGTTATGATAATTATTATGTTGCTTGATATATATTTTTTGTTATTGCTTGATCACACATTTTATGCATGTTTAAAGGGAATTTGTACTTATAATCACACTTAATAAGATAATTAATAATCTTATTTAAGGTTAATATTATTATAATTCAAGCGATCGCCAATAATTGATTTATTTGTGCATTAATATTCAACCAACATAGATAAACATGTTTAGGGTAAACTTATTGAGTGTATGTTAGTCAGAAAGCGCACATGAATACGATCAGAATAAAGTAGAGGCCTATTATTAGGGCTGGTTTAATCTCTTTTAGGTTGGATTTGTACCTTCACCCTCGAACTACTAGTCATGGTTCCAGACTTATTGGAGTTAACTATCTCTTGGATCGTTAAGGGGTGTAACCTTCACCTCGTGAACGGTTTACAAGTTCCTAAAACTTGTTGGCGACTCTTTTGCTCTATCTTCTTTCCCTTTAGACGCCACCGTACTTTAGTGTATGATCACAGTGGGGTTCAAGCTAGGGGTAATGTTTGAAATATTCCCAACACGTGGCGGAGGAGCAGGGACGACAAAAATCTCTAAGAAGTGCTGAATAGCAACTCTCTTTCCTAGGTACACCGCCGCCTCATACGTTTCCTCTAAGTAGCAACGCTCAGCCGTGTACTGCGCAGCCAGCGCAGGAATAACCAAGCCTCCCCATGGCCGGTATAACACGTCAGGCTCCTACAAAGAATGCCTATTAGATAAAGCACTACCAAAAGCAATACAAATATGTCAAGTATGCAAAAGAACATACCGAGAGGATCAGCTCTCGAACGTGGGCAGTAGTCGCCTAGTTACTGTAGCAACCTCCCTAACAGGCGCCAACGGGGACTCGCGTGGAGACGGCCTCGCCGGCGGAAGCGAAGGAAAGTACTCGTAGAACCAAATCTACAGAGGTAACTTTTAAGAGATAAAGTATACATCTACGACTCGCCAGAAGTTAGACAGAGCGATTTCTCCTGTGTAAGATCGTTGTCGACAAGAGTCTCGCAATCCTCACAAAAAGTTAGCATAGGCCAAGCTGGCCCAATCATAAGTCCCGATCAGCTGAAGATCGCAGACAGCAGGAAGGTAGTAAAGCAGCACCCTACTACCCTTGTCAGGGGAAAACGTCCCTGACAGCAAAATAAGTGCAAAGATGCGCACCCGCTGCTCTCGGGGTGTTTGCATCATCCTCAAAATCCATCACCAGAGTCGACCGGCGAATGCACCTGGAGCTAAATCGTGATGGCTCCA
Source organism: Chenopodium album (assembly GCF_948465745.1). Lineage (NCBI taxonomy): Eukaryota > Viridiplantae > Streptophyta > Magnoliopsida > Caryophyllales > Amaranthaceae > Chenopodium > Chenopodium album. The sequence continues at coordinate 32,704,660 of NC_137834.1, forward strand.
CCTCAGCACGGGCCCGAACAACAATCAGACCCCAAGGAAAGTGGAAAGTGTTGGTGGTGTCCCAAAAGAACTCCACTAAAGCGCAAACCACGTGGTGGCTCGCGTCAAATGAGTACATGGCCTGCGTGGCCCGAAAGGGCAGTCAGCCCACAAGACTCCCAAAGAAGTCGCAGCCCCTCATCGCCGCTGAAATACTTGCCGTACAGCTTGCCCAGGGTGTCATTGCCTGAACCGTGGCAACGCGTCCTACCGTTACTAATCCCATTACGCACCTTGTCTTAAATGTGGTGCTCGGGGGAAAAGAACAGTGTCCGCTCGTCCCACTCAGGGAAGGGACCGAGAGAGGTGGACGGGTCGGCGTCCTCCTGAACGAGCTCGTGTTCTCGTTACGTGTCTCGAGATAGGGAACCGGAACCTCGTTGTCTAGCCATACTACATTGTGCAAAATTGACAAAAATTAAGGTTCTATAGTACCTAAGGTTTGCCTAGCCGCATGATACTATGTTCGCAAAAAAAAAAAAAAAAAAAAAAAAAAAAAAAAAAAAAAAAAAAACAGAGTACGTAGTATTAAAACAGAGCACAATTTCAATTCAAGCATATATGGCATTTTTCATGCAACCAAACAATGTCTTGCAATATGATGATAATTATTGTGACAAATTGAACAATAATTGCTTGCAAAAACTTCAAGAACGAGCCGCATTGTTTTCCCGACCTAAAGAGGTTCAATAATGGTGAACTGTTCGTTTCTTCACCAAATTGAGTCAAACAAGTCTCAAAATACTCCCAAGGCAATATATAAACATAATCAAGCAATTTCGTTGCATAATTTGATAAACAAAGAAAATTGAGCAATGTAAGTTTCGAATTTTCAAGAAATTCGTGAATGAACATGTTCGAAATTCGTCAAAATTCGAGTGAGTTTGGAAAAAACTTACATAGATCAACAAATTAGATGAACAAATCTTTGATTTGCAACAAATTTGAGTGAATTTGATTGAGAAACGAGCGAGCGAGAACAATCAATTCGAAGTTTCGCGGCGAACTCAAACGAGAATAAGAGCAATAACAGCAAAATACATGAGGAAGAAAGGGGATTTATACGGAATTCCCGACTCCAGCGTGTTGGGGTTTGGTGAGTCCAACTCACCGTGGAAACAAACCCAAAACCAAGACCGCACTCGCAATAAATAAAACCATGAACATAAATAAATTAATCACAAGATTAAGACAAGATAATTACCTTTGGAGAGTGCTTCGTCCAAACGGAAGGGGCTCTTACATCGAAAGCTAGCCTCGAAAATACGACGGCCTCCAACGATAGTCCACCCACAACTTGACCACCGAAAACGGTCCAATGCCTTGGAGTTAGCAAGGCCCGACCAAAACCTGAGTGATTAGTGAGTTCAAAGGTTTTCACAATGGTGATGCCTTTTCCAACTCTCACTCAAGCAATTTTCCCAATACCCCAACTTGGGTATTTATAGGAAAAATAAGAGAGTGAAAAGCTCTCCCATCAATGTGGGAGAATTTGATTTTTCCATTTTATTTTAAAGATAAAATAAAATTAATAATCAAACTAATAATAAATCAACAAGTGGCAAGCTTATGTGAGAGGTTAGGTGAGGACCATTTGGAGGAGGGGGGACCAAACTTGCTCCCCACTCTCTCCCTCACCTTGCGCCACTTGGCAACTCTCACTTGGGCACCAAGGCACCCAAGTGGGCTTCCAATTTTGCGGCTGCCCTTCTCTCGGCCCAGCCATCCCCGCAACACAAATGCGGGCTGCTGCTCGCATTCTCTCGGCCAGCACCCATGCACTTGCGTGCGAGCTGCTTCTGCCGAGAGCTGCTGCTAGCATGCCGCGCACCTAGTGCGGGCTGCTAGCTACAGTATGCTAGCATGACACACACTAGGTGCGGGCTACTAGCTCGGCTATACCCCCTAGAACTCGGTGTTCCGATGTTAGGGGCATTTTGGTCTTTGTTAGTTTATTATTATTTACATGTCTCGTCTTTTACAATTTTTCGACTCGACTTCCGACGTTCGGTTTTGACGCTCTAAGCTCGAATTCCCGACGTCTAAATATTAATTACTCGGTTGAATTATTAATTAATTCATAATTAATTCGTCGCTTCGGTTCGTTAGTTGCTTGGGTGTGACCTGAAGGGTTCAGTCAAGATTAAGCTGTAATATTAATTATGCATTAATATTACTGATCGGAACCGGCCTCCACCCAGGCATTCCGATCACTTGAGCTTACTGAATATGTTAGCTTTCTAATAATTCTGAACCCACTAACGGAATAGTACACTTGTTCGAAGGACACCATTCCTTTCACAGCGTCGCACGACAGCTTTGTCCCCAAGCGACAGAGTGCAGCGTCTAGCGACAGGGACAAACTGTGGCGCCAGAGAGTTTGCAACGGCGACAGAGCGCGAAGCCTCTCAGAATGATTATTTCGACCTCGTATAACAATTTTGGGTTCCTTGGTACGCCAATTAGCCCTATTAGCAATTTGACATGATTTAGTAATCGGGTCGGTTACAATCGCATTAAGTGATTGACCTGATAAATGATCGTCTCACTTAGCTTAAAGCGCCTAAACATTGGCTCACCGCAAAGGCACCGACATAATGGTTCATAAACAAACAGAAGGCACCAACATACTGGTTCAAAATTCAAAAGCATCGACATACTGGTTCACAAGCAGCAAAAGCGCCGACGCACTGGCATAGCAGAAGCAAAGTTCAAGCGATCTTTAAAGAATCGATAGGCGTTGGTCTTCGGTGATACTCTTCAGAGTATTATCGCAACAAATGAGGATGGCTTCAGGCGAAGCAATCTTCGATCATGTTCCCTGGCTTGCGGAAGATGGTCACAAAGCGGTAGAGGATGGTTTCAGGCAAAGCAATCTTCGATAGTATTCTCTTGCTTGCTGAAGACTATCGCAGCAGAAATTGGAGGCAGTTAAAGGCGTAGCAGTCTTCAAGAGGTATCCCCTATCTTAAGGAAGATCGTCAAAGAAGCAAGATGGCGTTCCCTAGCTTGTGGAAGGTTGCCACAACAGCAAATGCAACACAGCAAATCGGTTACTCAAGAGACGTGTGCTCGACGGTGCAAGATACGCGTTACTTTAACTCTCTTATCTGTTTTAACTAACGCTAGTTTGCAGGTATTGGCGTTACAAGAGTGATTTAGGATCGCAGAACATTCTGAATCATTCTCCGTCCCTATCGATACTTTAACTTTTGTTTTCGAAACTTGCGCTTCTCCAAACTCAGTCAAAGTGGGGGCTTCTGTAGACATCCATTTGTGTCTCCCCAAAACCAAACCCGCCGATGAGTACCATTCACGTCGAATCATAATCGAATGAAGTGAAAGTGTGGAAAGTCTGGTGTTGCGGTTAGTTTTTAATTCTTTTTCTTTCTCTCTGTTTTTGAAAACCTATTTTATGAAAATAGGCGATCCAGTTTAGTTTGGTCCGTGGAAATGGTCCCATAATAGTTTAGTTAGATTGGGTTCGAAAAGAGCTTTCCAACGATATATTATAGGCCCAATTCCGATGAATAATGAGGAAGTTATGGCCAAATTACTAAACTGGGTCCGGATTGATTTTTATATGCGGCCCAATGATCTAGAGGAGGGCCTATTATGATTTAATATTCCTAATGCAATTAGGATTGATTATAGTCTTCTAGAATCTTCTAGGAGATTCTTTTAGCATTGATAATTGAGTTTTAAGAGTTTTATTTAGAGTAAAAGAAATGTTATTAAGGAAATTATAGTTTTACCCTTCGTGCGCCTAAATTTTATCAAAATATGAATACACGTGGAAAAACTGTCTACATCGCCGCACTATAGGCTGTCGCCTGGCGACAGGGACGTGTTTGGCGACAACTTCGTGTTTTATTCTTTTCGAAACTCTGATTCTTTTTTTTCATATCCAACTGATTTTTGTTATAAATAGCCTCCTAAAACCTTTGTTTTCAATCACCAACTCTCATCAAAAAATTCTTAATACTCTCTTTTTCTCTTTTCTAAACTAGCCTTTTACATACAAAATTCCGCATTCACAAGATCTAGACACACCTAGCCAAGTTCGAAGTTGCCTTCGCCCTAGACGTGAAAGGTTATATTTCTGAGGGTTTGGTCCCAAATCTAGTCTAAACTTTCTTAATCAATTATTTAATTTGATTGTCTTGATTTATTATTTTCCTTGAAGTTACTAACGCGTGTATTTTGTTATTAGAAAGAGATACGAGGCATCCAAGTAAGTACTTTAATTGCTTTAATTGATATTATGATACAAAAATAATGCTTAGGTTGTTATTTGGCTTCCTAGTATCATGTTTAGGGTAACAACTAAATTCCTAATATCAAGTATGATTGTTGTGATGCTTATTATTGTCTTTCTTAATGGCATGTTAGTATCATGTTAGGGCTAAAGCTTTGATCTTTGATGTTTAGTGACATGCTAGGGTTTGTTATTAATCTTGTTAGTATCATGCCTAGGATCTTGCTATTAATATTATGCTTTACATGATTATGATTATGATTATTATGATCTTTTGTCGTGCTATCTCGTGCTATCTTCTCAAATCTTAGTGAAAACCTCCATAATCTTAGCGAATGCCGTCGAAGACCGCCTATCTCGTGCTATCTTCTCAAATCTTAGTGATAACCTCCACAATCTTAGCGAATGTTGTCGAAGATAACTTATCTTGAAGTCATCCTCGGTTGTTGCGATAATATTCCAAAGGAAACTACCGAAGACCAACGCTTGTTGATCCTTAATGCTGCTTGAATTTTGCTGTTGTAGATACTTGCTGAAATTGCTGCTGTGCTAGTACGACGACGCTTTTTGCTTTTTGTTAACCATTACGTCGGTGCCTGCGATGAGCCAATGCTTAGGCGCTTTAAGCTAAGTGAGACGATCTTTTGTCAGGTCGATCACTTATTGCAATTGTAATCAAGCCGACTACTTAATCATGTCAAATTGCTTATAGGGGCTAACTGGCATACAAGGAACCCGGAAATTTCTGCACTAGGTCCGCATAATCTAATATGGGGGCCACGCATTGTGTCGCCGCACCAGCGCTCGCTGGAACTATCTGGCGTCGTGCTTTTCTTTGTCGCCAGGCGACAGATGTTGTCGCCAAGCGACAGCCTTTTTGTCAGGTGCTGGAGTCGGGTCTTCCCTATTTTACCTTGCTGCTGCTGTTCGTTGCTCGGTTTCGCTTCGAATTTTGAACTTGGTCGTTTCCTTTCAACAAAATCCGCTCTAATCTTTAGTAAATTAAAGCTCTTCATCTCTAATTTACTGATCCAAGTAATTTTTCTTAAACTCGTCTTATCTTGGAAGAATCTCATGTGGTCATATTCGCAATTTTTCGAAAAAATCCGAGAATGTTCTTACTTGTTTGCTCTTTGGAATGTACCTACACTTATATTTTGGACTATAGGACTTTGCTCATCCTTCTTTAGGGTTGACCTAATACTTAGTGTTTCTTGACTCATTGACATGACATGACTCAAGGTATAAACTTGACTTAATGATGACTCACTTTGTGTGACTTGTGTGTGCATAGTGTTGACTCAATGTGATAACACGACATGACTCAATGTGTACATGACTCGAAATGAAGAAAAACAAAAAATTTCCGTCATTTTTGTGGAGGGTACCGACTTTCTCCCGAAAAAGAAAGACGCGAAAAAGAATCAAAGTGTTTGAGGGTGCATGTTAAATGAGCTTAATCTGTTAATGTTGTCTCTCATAGTACAAGGATTATAACATCTTAGACTATCCTAGTTGACTTGATAATGAAAGTATTTAGGTAACTTAGACGCGGAGGCTAAGTACTTCATACTTTGTGATGCAATGATGATTGATGTCGATATGACAAAGCATGTTTCAGCGTTGTGTTAAGATTTCATGACAAAGGGTTCCTAAGAGAAGTATATTTGGTCATGTATCTGTGATGTGTGTGATGGTGACACTAAAGTTAGGTCGCAAGGGCTAAGTTTATGGAAAAATATATTAAAAAGAGTCAAATGGTGGTGACACTTAGGCTGGGTAGGCTGATGATGTAGGGATCAAGCCCCCAAGTCTAGCTCTAAATGAAAAAGGATGAGCATTGGAGATCCTTTGATATGATCATAGGATGAGCATTGGAGATCCTTTTATTACGGCCGCACCTCGATGTGAGGTTGCCTACGTATCCGTTAGGAATCAGGCCGAACATAGCTCTAGCCGAACCACGCACAAGTGTTTGTATACCTCAAAAAGGTCTTTTTAAGGGTTGTAATGTGGTTAGGCTAAAGGTTGAAGAAGAAAGGGATAAAAGCTCAAGACTCTAGATAAGCCCCCAAGGTGTGCAACCTTGCTTTTGAATCTTTATATTTTTATGCTTGAGGCTTTCTACTCTTTTTTAGCTTTTTCTATTATCATTTTTTTATTTTTTATTTTTTTTTATTTTGAACCCTTTTTTTTTTATTAGTGTGGGCAATCCCGATCATGCGGTCTATCACTCACTTGGCATTCATGTTTCTCAGGCACAGTGCTGAGCACTCGATAAGAAACGCAATCTGAGACGTGTTCTTATCAAAGATATTTTCATCTCAAAGACATTGGAACACTTGCCCTTTTGTACACTTTTATTATTTTTTTTATTGTTTTTTTTATTTGGTCTTTTGAAATCACTCAAGCTTTTTAAAATTGCATAAGTTGCACACTGTCTCATCCTAAGGTTAGGTAGATGTGGGTTGAAGAAAGAAAGGTCTATCGTTAGACGAGGCTCAAAGTGATTTATCAAGAAAGGATTGCATATTTGAAGGGTGAAAGGTAATATGATGTGGCTACAAGGGGTGCCTCAAATCATTGGTATACCTTGTGCTTATTTTTTTTTTATTTTTTTTATTTTTTTATTTTTTTAATGCGATGTAATGAAATGATCATATGCAAGAAAATAAATGCTTATTTTTATTAAAGAAAAAGAAAGAATGATTCTACAAAATAAATCTAAGGATAATAAAAAGGGGCCTATGCTCGACTTATTGGGGAAGGGATAAATAAGAGAAATAGAAAAGAAGAGGTCACTAAATCTTGTCGTTGAAGCTCGCCTTGTGTTGTTTGCTTTATCATCACTCGCTCTTCTTGCTAGCTGGAGGTATGGGAAATTTGTTATTATCGATCAAATGTTGGATAGCCTCTTTTAGCTTCCAACAGCTCTCAGTAGTATGACCCCTACCTTGATGGTACTTGCAATGTGCAACTGGATTCTAACTAGGCAACTCTTTTCAGGTGCGGGATCTTGAATAGGTTCAATGGGAGTAATGAGTCCCTCAGTATGGAGTTGATCGAAGGCATCATCGTAGCTCATCCCAATGGGGGTGAAGTCTTTCCTCAGTTGCTTGTTAGATCCTTGGTTATCCATGGCTAAAACTTCACTGAGATCAAAGGTACTAACATTATTACTAGAGTGGGCGTTTTCGTAAGAAGAAAGATTGTCGTTCTTCTTTCCTTTCCAGCCATTGTGGCTATTATTGTTAGTAGCTTTTTGCTTTGCGAGGTCATCTTTGATCTCGATGCCTATGTCATAGATGGCCTTGAAAGTATTCAAGTTGTGTTGATATTTTAAGTGCTTTGAATACTTTTCTTGTAAATTTTTTATGAACATCCTTACGGATTCTTTTTCAGTAGGGACTTCGACCATGTTAGCGGAAGTTTCCCTCCACTTGTTGAAGAAGGAGGTGAACCGTTCGTTTTCTTTTTGTTTTAGCATCTCAAGTTGTCTATAGTCGGTTTCAATTTGAATATTACACTTATATCTATCAATGAAAGCATTTTTTATTCCATCCCAGGTAGAGTTCTTCTCTTTATCAAGGGAGAAGAACCAATGTTGACAAATGGTTTCAAGAGATAGCGAGAATAAAGAGTGAAAAATATTCTTATCAATCCCTTTAATGTTCATTACAGTTTCAAAGGACCTTAAATGAAAGTAAGGATTGTCATTTGGCTTAAACTTAGAGATGTCATTGGCATTGAACTTCTGCGGAAGAAGCTCCTTGTCCACTGAGACCCCTTGCGAGCTAATGCCCTGGAACCTGTCATCATTAGATATCTTGCTCAAGCTCTCTTGCATGAGCTCGATTTGTTGTTGCTTCACGAGGTCATTGATTTGGAGGTTTAAGGTCATTAGAAACTCAGTAACACCAGTCATTTGCTTCTTAAGCTCATTGAATTCTTCTTGACTCGCCATTGTCTTCTTAGCTTTCCTTTTCTCACTCACTGGTTTATTAAAAAGTTGAACTTGAATGAAGGTATTGTCCTTGATTAATCGCCCTTATCTCCTTGACCAAAAACTGTGGAAAGGGAAATTAGGGATATTCACTGTTAATTATTTGACTCAAACTCTATTCAACATGCAGTAGATGGGAGGAGGTTGGAAGAATGAATATTGTGATATGGGTAAAGCATGTAGAGAATGGAAAGATGATGTAGATGGAGATATATGAAAAAATTAGGAATAGAATGTACCCCCAACTCAAATGACGGAAAAAACCGACTCATGCATGAACCTAAGACATGGTCAGGTGACATATACACAAAGTGTGTGCTAAGACTAGTGAGTGTATGTGACATGTTAAGACTCGTGTCATGACCATGTGGCTAGACTATGTGACTAGATTCAAGCAAAGACTAAGTTAAGACTTCATGTATATGCATTAAACTGGACAGGCTGTGGTATTTTCGTCATAACTTTTGATCTGTAACTCTGATTGAGATGAAACCAACGCCAAATCAAAATATAAAACTCGGGGCTACAGATCCATATGTTCTACGAATCGTAGTTCTTCCTAGAACTCCGGCTATGACCAAAACAAGTTGACGTTTGTGCAGTATACGGGAATAAAAAATCCGGGTTGACTTAAAGGAACTATGACTCGATTTTAGACATATTTATTAGCTTAAATTAATTAATTAAGCAAAGTCCTTTAGTCATTGGTTAGTTTATTTAGGCATATTCATAATTACAAGTCAAACCAAAGGGTTAGTTTAATCACATGTAAGTATGCACAAGCAAATAATGCACAAGTAGTCATATAGTCACAATATGATGCAATGAGTTTGCAACCTAACCATGGCTCTAGTTCTCTAAAGTTCGGGATATGGGTTAGTCAAAGAGGGTCCATGGTTATGATTCCGGATGCGCTGCGCGGTAGCCTTACCTTTGGAAGGGTTGGCGCATGTGGATGGGACCCCACGAGTTAAACTCGCTTCCGTGGTTTGGTGAATTCAACATTCTCGGATGTACCCTTTGTTGCTCAGAGCGTTCAATCAGGTATATGGAGTAAGAATTCCCAGAGGGTTATGTCCATATGTAGAACACATATGGGTTTCAGAATAGTGGGAAAAACTCAATCAGGAAGTAGAATCGAGTCAATAGTGCTAGAACTGGTCAAAATTAGAACTCATATTTCTGGCTCGGTATTGGAAGAACGCAGTGCCAGCCAATAGGGACTGTCGTCGGGATATAGCCCTGTCACCTGGCAATAGAATTGTCGCTCGGCGACAGAGCCATATCTTCGGTGACATGCTTTGTTTTCTAGACGCCAGTTCCTACATGCCTCAGCAGCTTTCTGTATTCTTAAATTTTCAAGTTTTTCTCAGCATTATTTTGATTCTAGTTGTGAAAGATATTTCTCAAATTTTCTACGTGTGAAAATCCTATGTTTTTTACTGATTACGGATTGTCTTTCCAATTAGGACCTTTTTTATGCATATGACAATAATGTTAATCAAAATTACGCAATTGAAATACTTAGAACTTTTCGAGTCTCATCCACTCATTCTAAATAATTGCCAAAATAAATTTTAGGAATTGAAATATAAATCCTCCCCAGTGGAGTCGCCAAAAACTATAGGGAATATTTCAAGCATTATCCCAAACATGAACCCACTATGATCATACACTTAAGCATGGTGGCGTCCAAAGGGAAAGAAGCTAGAGCAAAAGAGTCGCCAACAAGTTTTAGGAACTTGTAAACCGTTCATAGGATGAAGGTTACACCCCTTAACGATCCATGAGATTGTTAACTCCAATAGGTCTGGAACCAAGACTGGAAGTTCGGGGATGAAGGTACAAATCCAATCTAAAAGAGAAAGAACCTGCCCTAATAATAGGCCTCTACTTTATTCTTCTCGTATTCATGTGCGCTGTATGACTAACATGCAATCAATAGGTTTACTCTAAACCTGTTTAATCTATGTTAATTGAATATTAATGCACAAACAAATCTATTATTGGCGATCACTTGAATTATTATCAAATTAACTCTAAACAAAATTATTAATCATCTTATTAAGCGTGATTACAAGTACCAGTTCCCTTTAAACATGCATAAAATGCGTGATCAAGCAATAAAAATAATAACTAATCAAGCAACATAATAATAATCATAACTATAATAATAATCATTATTCATGAAAATAATCATAATAATTAAAATAATCATGTTAAAGCATAATAATAATAGCAAGATCCTAGGCATGATACTAACAAGATTAATAACAAACCCTAGCATGTCACTAAGCAATAAAAATCAAAGCTTTAACCCTAACATGATACTAACATGAATATTAGGAAAGAAAATAGGAAGCATTATAGGAATCATAATTGATATAAGCAAATCACCCTAAACATAATACTAGGAATCAAAATAACAATCTAAACAGGATTTCTATATCATAATATCAATAAAACAATCAAAGTACTTACTTGGATGCCTCGTACCTCTTTCTAATAACAAAATACATACGTTAGTAACTTCAAGGAAAATAATAAAACAATTAAATTAAATAATTGAAAGAAAGATTTGGGACCAAACCCTCAGAAATACCAAACCTTTCACGTCTAGGGCGAAGGCAACTTCGAATTATGCTAGGTGTGTCTAGATCTTGTTAATGCGGAATTTTGTTTGTGAAAAGTTGGTTTAGAAAGAGAGAGAGAGTATCAAGAATTTCTTAATGAGAGTTGGTGAGAATTAGATGGGAATTGATCAGAATTCATGATGAAGGTCTAAGGACGCTATTTATAACGAAAATAGTCCGAAATATGATAAAAAAGAATCAGAGTTCGAAGAGGAATAAAACACGCTTCTGTCGCCTTGCGACAAGGCCTGTCGCCAGGCGACATCCTGTAGTGCAGCACTGCATGCAGTTTTTTCACAATTTTCATATTTTTTATAAAATAAGGCGTACGAGGGATAAAACTGTAATTTCATTTAAAACACTTCTTTTATTCTAAATAAAACTCATAAAACTCAATTATCAATGCTAATCACATTAGGATTCAAAAGAACCTTCTAGAAGATTTTAGAAGACTATAATAATTCCTAATTGCATTAGGAATGATAAATCATAATAGGCCCTCTTCTAGATCATTGGATCGCATATAAAGATCAAACCGGGCCCACTTTAGTAATTTGGCCATAACTTCCTCTTTATTCATCGGAATTGGGCTTATAAGATATCGTTGGAAAGCTCTTTTCGAATACGATCCAACTACACTATTATTGGACCCTTTACATCGACCAAACTATACTGGATTAACTATTTTCATAAAATAGGTTTTCAAAACAGAGAGAAGAGAGTTAAAAACTAACTGCAACACTAAACCTTCCACACTTTCACTTCATTCGATTATGATTTGACGTGAAAGGTATTCATCACTGGGTTTGGTTTTGGGGAGACACATTTGGGTGTCTACATATATATTCTTGTATATGTAGTTACTAGTATTTTTGTTAAATGTTAATTGAAATTACTTGTATGTAAAGTTACTTGTATGTGTTTTTTGTGTTACTTGTATATTTATTAGCTTTAATTGGAGTTATTTATATATAGGTTTACTTGTGTATATTTTTTATTATTAAATTTGTTAACTTGAGTTACTTGTTTGGGTTATTTCTTATGGTATTACTTGTATAATTTGTATTTGAGTTACTTGTATATTGAGTTACATGTATGTTTAGTGTTACTTGTATAATAATTAGTGTTCATTGGATTTACTTTTATATGGAGTTACTTGTATATTTATTAATTTATAAATTTCTTAAATTGAGTTACTTGTTTTGGTATTACTTGTATATTATATTTTTTAATTTTTGTACTACTTTTTTGGGTATTACTTGTAAGTATTGGTGCTTGTATATTTTAAAGAGTTTTTGTTTTAAAATTTGAATATGATTTATTTGTAGGATGTGGAAAAGAATTATATGCTAATGCAGAGGGATATGAAATTAATGTCATATCAATTTGAGCATTACGTTGAATCAATGAAGCTGCAATGGAACACTGTTGAAGTTCGTTCTAAATTGCCTAAAAAGGATAAATCTCCTGTTCTGTCTCAGTTAGATCCGATATATAATGATCAGTCATTCTGGGATCAAATCGACAAGATTGTGCAACAGAATGTTGAAATGAAGAAAGTCGTTGATGAAATGCCATTATTTAACCTGTTTTCTTGCACTGATCCAGAATCAAATGCAAGTTTGTTATCTAGTGAAGAATTTCATAACATTTTTAAAACTGATGCTGCTAAAAAATTCCTGTCGAGGAGGTTCCTATATTTGATGATTCATTAGGGGATGATCGTGCAAGATCATTTGTTAAAGATGTTTTGCAATCTATTAATCTGAATGAGATTACTGGTAATGATGAGCCTTCTGATGATGCACAAGGTTAGAATGGAGAAGAAAGAATTTCTGCTGCTTCTAAAGTTCAGAATGAAATCAAAGGAACATTTGTTGATTCTAATGTGCAAGCTAATGTACATTTGAAGGTTCCTGAATCATCATCTTCTGTTGCTTCTGATGTTCCTAAGGTTAATCCTTTTTCTATGGTTCTTTACAGTCCTATTGTTGACAGTCAGGACATTCAGTCATCTAGCCAAGATAAACTTGAATTTGCAACAAGTCAAGAGATTTTTCAAAGTCTTGAAATTCTGGCTACACTTTCAACTCAAAATGAAGTTCTTTTGTCAAGCCAGGAGTTTAATCAAAGTGAAATAGTGGGGTCAAGCCAAGAATTTAATCCTTCTACTCAGGAGAATATGAAGGAAATTTCTGAAGATGTTATCCATCTTTCAACTCAATAGAACACTCAAGATATAACTGAAATTGCTGGTGCTGGTGATGATGCCATTCCTCTTTCAACTAAAAAATGGGTTGATGAAATTAGAGAAATACAGAGGAAAGATAATCCTGTTACTTCAAAGAGAGTGTTATCTGATAAATCTACTACTACTTCTGGTGAGGGATTTGAAGGATCTGATAAGAAAAAGAAGGCTCCTCAAAGAAAGAATCCTCGGAAAAAGGCTTCCACTCAAACAAAAGGGAAATAGAGAGAAAGAAAAGAAATTTTGACATCTTTTGTGGCAGGTTGCACTCCTAAAGAGTCAATTAATATTCTTAGGGAATATTTTGATGAAGCTGGGATGGCAGATGGTGAGGAGATTAAAACTTCTGATGATACTATTGTACAATTTGCTTAATTAATTAGTTGCGATATTGACTGTGGTGCACATGGTGCTTATAAATTACAGTTAATATCAAAATTTACGAGGCTTAACTACAAGAGAGTATCAACAATGAGGAGTTTACGGCTGATGGTTGTAGATTACTATTTTATTCAAAATTATTCTGGAGTGTCGATGTCGTAAGTTATTTTTTTTCTTTTTTTTTTATGTTGTGTTAGTTAAAAATTTTAAATTGTGCACTGTGTGTTACTTATGTTATTAGTGTTACTTGTATAGGGTTACTTATTTTATCAGTGTTACTTGTATAGGGTTACTTGTGTTACTTATATTAAGTTACTTTTATTAGGATTAGTTGGGTTATTTGGATTTGGTTAGTTTTTGTTACTTGTATTGTTGGACTGTTGGTTACTAGTTACTTATATAGGGTTACTTATATAGGATTATTTGTATTGTTGCATACTAGTTACTTGTATAGGGTTAGGGTTGCTTTTATAGGGTTACTTGTATAGGATTATTAGTATTGGTGGTTACTTGTATAGGGTTACTTGTATTGTTGGATACTAGTTACTTGTGTAGGGTTAGTGTAGACACCCATTTGTGTCTCCCCAAAACCAAACCCAGTGATGAGTACCTTTCACGTCGAATCATAATCGAATGAAACGAAAGTGTGGAAAGGTCTAGTGTGGAAAGGTCTAGTTTTAATTTCTTTTCTCTTCTTTCTGTTTTTGAAAAATTATTTTAAGAAAGCAGTCAATCCAGTTTGGTTGGTCCATGATATGGGTCCAATAGTAGTGTAGTTGGATGGGGCTTGCAAAGACCTTTCCAACGATATATTATAAGCCCAATTCCGATGAAAATTGAGGAAGTTATGTCCAATTTACCAAACTGGGCCCGGTTTGAGCTTTATGTACGGCCCAATGATCTAGGGGAGGGCCTAATATGATTTATCATTCCTAATGCAATTAGGAATGGTTTTAGTCTTCTAGATTCTTCTAAAAGGTTCTTTTCATTCCTAATTCAATTAGCATTGATAAATTGACTTTTGTTGACTTTTCAGAGTTTTAATCAAAATCAAATAGCATTTTCGAGGAAATTATAATATTTTATCCTCCAGTATGGTAAACTTATCGGATTTTCGAAAACGCGTTGGAATCAGGCTTGGCGCCGAACCCCAGGCCTTGGCGCCTGGCGCTAGTGTTAGTGTCTGGCGCCAGCTAGCCAGGGTTGGCGCCACTTCTGTTTTTAATGCGTCAAACTCTGTTCTGTCTAATTTATCTTTTTGGATGATTTTCTCTATAAATATCGTATTAAAAACTCCGTTTTCATTCACCAATTCTCACGAACGATCATTCATCAACAATCATTAATTCTTTAGCATTCTCTAAATCATTAATCTCTCTTAAAACATTCAATTCTTTCTTACTTTGCTTTTTCATACAAAATTCCGCATTCATTAGATCTAGAAACACCTAGCCATATTCGAAGTAGCCTTCGCCCTAGACGTGAAAGGTTTAATTTCTGAGGGTTTGGTCCCAAACTCTCTTTCAATTATTTAATTTAATTGTTTGTTTATTATTTTCCTTGAAGTTACTAACGTGTGTATTTTGTTATTAGAAAGAGGTACGAGGCATCAAAGTAAGTACTTTAATGGTTTTAATTGATATTATGATGTAGAAATCATGTTTATATTGTTATTATGATATTCCTAGTATCATGTCTAGGGTAATTTTAATATTAAATATGATTGTTACGATGCTTCCTATGTTCTTCCTAATATTTATGATTGTTAGTATCATGTTAGGGTTAAAGATTTGATTTTTATTGCTTAGGGACATGCTAGGGTTTGTTATTAATCTTGTTAGTATCATGCCTAGGATCTTGCTATTTTTATTATGCTTTAACATGATTTATGATTGTTTTGATTGTGATTATAATTTTTATAATTATTGTTATTATGATTTGTTGGGGTTTGGTGAGTCCGACTCACTGCGAAAACAAACCCAAAAACAAGACCGCACTCGCAATAAATAAAACCATAAACATAATTAAATTAATCACAAGATTAAGATAAGCTAATTACCTTTGACGCGTGCTTCGCTCCAAAATGAGCTCTTACTTGAAAGCTTCAAGTCCCGCTCACACGAAGACCTCCAATGAAGTCCACCCGCACCAACAAAACCGACTAGGTCCAATGTCTTGGGGTTAGCAAGACCCGACCAATAAAACCCGAGTAATTATATTGAGTTCAAAGGTTTTCACTAATTGTGATGCCTTTTCCAACTCTTACTCAAGCATCATTCCCAATGCCCATTCTTGGGTATTTATAGGAAATGATGGGAGTATCATTTACTCTCCCATCAATGTGGGATAATATGATTTTTCCATTTTATTTTGAAGCTAAAATAAAATTAATAATCAAGCTAGTAATAAATCAACAAGTGGCAAGCTCATGTGAGTGGTTAGGTGAGGACCACTTGGAGAAGGGGGGGACCAAACTTGCTCCCCACTCCCTCTCCCATAACCGGCCACCTCACTCCACACACACTCAAGGACCACAAGCCACATGGAACCCACCGTTGGGCACCAAGGCAGCCAAGGTGGGCTGCCATGTGCTGCTGTCCGTGGCAGCCACGCCCAGCAAGCCCAGCAGGCCCAGCACTCGCATGCGGGCTGCCAGGCGCTGCTGGTCAGCAAGCCTAGCATGCTTGTGCGGGCTGCTGCTGGCCTTGTGCCTTGGCCAGCGCTGCTAGGCAGCAAGCAATGGCCTAGCCATGCTGCTGCTAGCTGTGACGAGCTGGCGCGCCTAGCGTGCTAGCTGCTGCAGCTTGTTGCGGCATGGCTTGCTAGCCATTGCGCGCAAAAGGTTGCGTCTAGCATGCTAGCACGCACTAGGCAGCGCCTAGCCTTGCGATGCTAGCATGGGTGCGCTAGCACGCACCAGCCTGCCTAGGCTCGGCTTGGTGCGCATGCTAGCCACCATGCTAGGCCATACGCCCTTAGCACTCGGTTTGCTTGGGCATTCCGATGCTAGGGGTATTTTGGTCTTTTGTTGATTTATTACTATTTCTCGTCTCGTCTTTCACTATTTTTCGACTCGACTTCCGACGCTCGGTTTTGACGCTCTAAGCTCGAATTTCCGACGTCTAAATAAATATTACTCGGTCGACTCATTAATTCCTTCCAAATTAATTCGTCAGTTCGGTTTGTTGAATGCTTGGGTGTGACCCGAAGGGTTCAGTAAAGATTAAGCTATAATATTAATTATTCATTAATATTACTGATCGGAAGCGGCCTCCACCAAGGCATTCCGATCACTTGACCTCACTTAATATATTAGCTTTCTAATAATTCTAAACCCACTAACGGAATAGTACACTTGTTCGAAGGACACCATTCCTTTCAATCTCCCACTTGTCCTTCCGGACAAGTGCGCATTTTGTGTACAGCCTTTTTCCTATGTCGCTTAATGTCTCTTCATGAACTATAAGGTAAGATTTATTTTGTCATCCTTATTACGTCCAGAAGTGTTTCCTGATTCCGAGTCCGACTGTCAATAAACAGATGATTTCCAAAATCCATCCGAGCACGGCCATGCATTTTACAGTCTCGCTCTACGAGAGGCCTTGTATACAACAAAGACATCTTCCCTATTTTAGTAGGGGGACATTCCAAGTCTTGTAATGTAGCTCCTCTTACTGAGAGGACCTAGTCGCCCGAGTGTTGCCGTTATATTCCCCTATTACGGCAGACGTTTGACAACATCAAAGCGAACTAGTACTCAAACAAGAGAACTCACAAAACTCATGGTCGAGGAAATAGGTTCCGATAGCCATAATGAGAAGTATACTTATGACAAATTTTTTTAATTTCTTAAAGTATTCTCATAGGTCGATCCAGTATGGTTCTAAACCAATACCTATGCAAATTATTTATGACAATCATGTCCTTGTAGCACATGAAACGGTGCTATAAATCAAACTACACACTAATCTCAATCGGTCATTAATCGCCCATCGTTTAAATGACCTTGATTAGGGATAATTTTCGATTATAATATTCAATGTTCACTTAATAGGTGTTTCCTTACCAAGACTGGTCTTGATACCCTATTTTGAATATTCTCAGAATCAAATGGACTCATTATTTAATCCTAAACCATAATTAAATAGCATAATGGAGTAATAAAATATTGCATGAAATTTTATATTACTCCAAAACTTGAATGGTTTTCCTTAGCGTCTTACATTAATTTTTCTCAAAATTAACTAAAACACTAAACAAGGAAATCAAAGCCAGTTTCCTACATGCTTGATTCCCATTGCCTCAACGTGCTTGTTGTGCTTCACTTGAGGCAAAGGTTTAGTAAGTGGATCGGCTACATTGTCATCCATTCCAACTTTGCAAATTCTGATTTCACCCTCTGATTTCCATTCTCGAATCATGTGAAATCGCCGCTTGACATGTTTGACCTTCTGATGTTCCCTAGACTCTCTGGCCTGAGCAATAGCTCCATTGTTGTCACAATAGAGGGCTATTGGACCCTTTATAGAGGGTACAACATCAAGTTCACCAACGAACTTACGAATCCAAACAGCCTCCTTAGCTGCTTCAGCAGCTGCTAAGTATTCGGCTTCAGTTGTAGAATCTGCAGTTGTACTCTGCTTTGCGCTCTTCCAACTAAACGCCCCTCCATTTATACAGAACACATATCCAGATTGCGATTTGAAATCGTCTCTGTCTGTCTGGAAGCTTGCGTCGGTATAACCTTCCACAACTAAATCCTCTGCACCACCATACACCAGGAATTTATCCTTGTTCCTTTTCAGGTACTTTAGGATATTTTTGGCCGCAGTCCAATGCGCCTCTCCTGGGTCTGATTGGTAACGGCTCGTAGCACTCAAGGCATACGATACATATGGTCTAGTACATATCATGGCATACATGATCGATCCAATAAGCGAAGCATATGGAATCTGATTCATTCTTACCCGCTCATCAAGTGTTTGTGGACACTGCTTCTTGCTTAGGGTTATGCCATGTGACATTGGCAGGTGACCTCTCTTGGCCTCCTCCATGCCAAATCGAGCAAGTACCTTATCAATATAAGTACTCTGACTCAATCCAATCATCCTTTTTGATCTATCCCTATAGATCTTGATGCCTAGTATGTACTGAGCCTCTCCCAAGTCTTTCATTGAGAAGCACTTTCCAAGCTAGGCCTTTACAGACTCTAACAACGGAATGATGTTTCCAATGAGCAATATGTCATCGACATATAAGACTAGGAAGGCGATGTCATTCCCACTAACCTTCTTGTAAACACAAGATTCATCTGGATTCTTGATAAAACCAAACTTACTGATGGCTTCATCGAATCGTAGATTCCAACTTCTGCTTGTTTGCTTTAATCCATAAATGGACTTCTTAAGCTTACAAACTTTCCTAGCATTGTTTTGGTCGACAAAACCTTAAGGCTGTGTCATATACATAGTTTCTTCCAAATAACCATTAAGGAAGGCGGTTTTGACGTCCATCTGCCATATTTCTTAATTGTAATATGCAGCAATCGCTAGGAGGATCCGAACGGATTTAAGCATTGCGACTGATGAAAAGGTTTCATCGTAATCAATACCATGAACTTGTCTGTAACCTTTTGCCACCAATCTAGCTTTGTAAATGAATACATTTCCATCTTTTTCGGTTTTCAACTTGAAAATCCACTTACATCCGATAGGTGTATAACCTTCGGGTAAGTCAACCAAGTCCCAGACTTGATTTTCAAACATGGAATCCATTTCAGATCTTATGGCCTCTTGCCATTTAGCAGAGTCGGTGCTTGCCATCGCTTGCTTGTAGGTTTCCGGTTCATCTCCATCCATAATCAGGATGTCCTGATTCTCGGTTAATACTAAATCAAGATATCTATCAAGTTGAGATCTCGGCCTCTGAGACCTACGTAGGGTAATGGATTGAGCATTTGCATTGTCGGTTCGACTTTGCACATTTTGATCATTTTGACCTGCGTCAACAGATGCTGTTTGAGCACTTTGACTGTCATTATGATTTTGTTGCTCATCCT
Organism: Chenopodium album; assembly: GCF_948465745.1. NCBI lineage: Eukaryota > Viridiplantae > Streptophyta > Magnoliopsida > Caryophyllales > Amaranthaceae > Chenopodium > Chenopodium album. The sequence goes on from NC_137834.1 coordinate 32,724,280, forward strand.
CACGAACTTTGTCGAGTTCGATTTTCCTCCCACTTGTCATTTTGGAAAGGTACTCCTTCTCCAAAAAGACACCATCGCGAGCAACAAACACTTTGTTCTCCGATTTGTTGTAGAAGTAATACCCTTTGGTTTCTTTTGGGTAGTCCACAAAGTAAACCTTGTCAGATTTGGGATAAATTTTGTCAGAAATCAATTTCTTGACATATTCTTCGCATCCCCATATCTTTAGAAAAGATAACCTGGGAGGTTTCTTCGTCCATAATTCATATGGAGTCTTTTCTACAGCTTTTGATGGAGCACGGTTCAGTGTTAGTGCCGTAGTTAGAAGTGCGTGTCCCCAGAAAGAGATAGGAAGATCACTAAGACCCATTGTTGATCGTACCATGTCTAACAAGGTCCGATTTCTCCTTTCGGATACTCCGTTCCATTGAGGAGTTCCTGGAGGTGTCAATTCTGAAAGTATACCCTTTTCTTTCAGATGGTCATCGAATTCTTGGCACAAGTATTCACCACCTCGATCCGATCGAAGGGCTTTGATTTTCTTGCCAAGCTGATTTTCAACTTCACTCTGAAATTCTTTGAACTTTTCAAATGATTCAGATTTATGCGACATGAGGTAGACATAGCCATATCTAATATAGTCGTTTGTGAAAGTGATGAAATATCGATGTCCATTTCTTGTGGTTGAGCTCATTGGTCCACATACATCGGTATGTATAAGACCCAATAAGTCACTTGCCCTTTCTCCCAACTTGGAGAATGGATGTTTAATCATCTTGCCTAATAGACATCCCTCGCAATTCTCAAACGATTCTAAATCGAAAGAGTCAAGAACACCTTCTTGTAGAAGTTTCTTGATGCGTTTGATGTTGATGTGGCCAAGACGTCAATGCCACAAGTAAGTCTGATTTGACTCTATGGTCTTAGCTCTTTTGGTATCATTATAAACAATTTGTCCAAAGACACAAACGTGTCATTCCATAAATATAAACAAGAAGATATGTCTTGTGATCAAGTTCAAAATGACGTCCAACGCCACAAGATCAAAATATGGTAGATAAAACTAAACAAGTTTTAAATCTAGACAAAATATGAGATTACAAGCTTTCTTTGAAAGATTATCTTCTTCTTCCACTTGTGTACTCATATCCACTTGAAAAGCACCGCTCACTTTATTCCTAAAATAGGAGCATATAGTGAGCCAATTTTCCGGTATCTAATACCTTAAAAATGGCTTATGTTCAAGTGTAAAGATGATACCTGAGATTGAGGTTACTTTTCTTTTCGCCTTATCTTCTAGATACATGCTACATTCTCTTTTGTAGTGTCCGGGTCTACTACAATAGAAGCAGCGCATCTTAGCTTTGTTCTTGAACTCCTTCTTCTTTGGTCTCAGAGCAACCTTAGCCTTCTTGCAAGAATAGGTTTTCTGGAGCTCTTAAACAACTTCCATCAAGGACAGTTTTTTGTGCTTGGCCGTAAGTCGCATCTTTAATGCAACATACCCCGAATGGAGTGAGCTTAGTAGCATGAGAGCCGCTTGCTCATCGTCCACTGGTTTGCCAATTAGCTCCAGATGGGTGAATAGCCTTGTCATGTTGAGCACATGAGCTTGAAGTGGCATCCCGGGTCTAAGTCTTGCATTATAGACCTTAGCCCATACTTCTTGTCTCTCTTTCGTGAGACACCCATCTTGCGGTGGCTTGATCCTCATGTTCGAGAGTGACCTAGTCACATCTTCCACAAGTCCATCATAGTTGCCTCTGGTACTTTTGGTGACTCTCAAATTGACTACATCTTCTAGAGCTTTGAGCATCATGTCCGGAAAATAGTTGGAGAACTTCCCCTTCCATTGCACCGGGATGGAGTTTGCCATGATTCTGGAAACTCTTTTACAATCCACACTCCATACCTCATGTGCCTCATCACTCATAATCCCCTTTGAGTAGAAACTCGGGATTTAAGTGTCCAGAATGTGCTCTAGGTAGCAATTTTGGAGGGTCTTTCAGAGTTCCTCTTCCCATTCCTTAAAGTTTACCAAGTTCTGAGAAATTGGCAACTTTTCGGGCAATTCCGGGAGCATAAGGTCGTTGACATTAGTTGAAGACATGATTCTACAATTGAAAGAACTTGAAATAAAAAACCATTCATTATACTTAAATAAGATTGAATTCATGCATTTTGATCAAACTTATTTAAAACGTCTTATTCACACATTAAAGATTGTCCCCATTTTAGGTGAGAATAAGTCGATTCCAAGATCCAAAGAAACAAAGAGTGGTTAAGCATGCTTTGGCTTGTCTTAACACTCAATCTCCTAAGGTAAGCAACGCTTTGCTAATGGCTCCAAGCCACTCTTGGTTGAATAAATCGTCGCATCCAATGCTCTCTAAACAATTTATTCACTTTGCCACGACATGTTAGGACTCCATCACTCATATCGTTGAGTATAACCAAAACCACCTTGCATACCCGGTATGCCTTACGTTCCTTGGAGAAGTAGTGATGCCTCGCTTTGGCGTAGCCCACCACTACCCTCGTTCGGTTGGTAAGTGTGTTTTGGAATGGCAAGTTTTACTCAATATTTTAGGGACCTAGGGTTTCTATGTTGGTTGATTTAAGTGAACTTAATTAATCATCTCAACATTCGAAATCCTAAACATGCATCTAACATATAATTCATATATATATAAACATAAATATATATCGAAAACATAAATAGAGATGCATTTGGCAACTAGCATGACCCCTTGAGATCTTCAAGTCTTCAAAAGGTCTTCATTTGCAACTTCATGGCTTTTTCTTCTAAGAACCCCGTCTTCAAGACTTGACCAAAATATTACAATTGCTAGTATCTACGATTAGGACTAATCTAAATATTAAGGTACAAAAATACTCAACGGTTCGCAGACCGTATTTAGATTTACAAAAATACATCTCGGATCACAGTTCGTATTTTCTATCCTAATCGGGACCCACTAGTTGCCATTTCATAAAACCTGTGAGAGAATTTACATTCCATTCATCCATTCACTATATGTGAATGGCCCATGCATTTTACAACGACAAACAAGTAACAATGCATAAAACGCGTGAGAACTAGTAACTAATCTAGGTGGTTAATCCAATTAACACGCCTAATTAAACTAGTCAAAGTTGTTTTAACCGGTTATGGTAATAACTTAGAGACGCTCCCACTAAATTCCGCATCCAACTTAACTAATCCAATTAATTAAGTCGGTGAACCCAAAAATTTGCCAAAATTAATTTTGCAAATGTCGCTCAAAACCCGAGGCCTAGCCTCCAAAAATTTTAATTAAATAAACAAAATAATTAAAATAATTAAAACGAAAATTTAAGAAAAATACGTATTCCAAAATGTCTAAGTGCCTAGCACTAAGACTTGGAGTCCAAAAATTATCCTTACTTACATATTAAGCAACGCTAAAATTAACTTTAAAATAGCATCGCCTTAATAACCCGGGTTTATTGTGCCAATTATGGGATTGTACGTACCGTACAACAAGCACGTAGTATGCCCATGCGCACCCCCGCAACACCAAGCATGCATGTGGGTTGCTTGTGCTCGCATGCGCTACGCCCAGCCCAGCCAAGCGTAGCACCACGCACAGCGCGCACAGCCTTATGCTGCTGCTGCGCCATGCTGCTGCTTGCTGCTGGCTGGCGCGCTATGCTGCTGGCAGCGAGCAGCAGCCCACGCCCTTCCTCGCACACACAGACGCACAGCACCACGCACCTAAGAACGAAGCGCCCAGCAGTCTCGGCAGCCACATATAGGTTGCGTGAGCAGCCCAGCTGGCCGAGAGCTAGCTCGGGGCTCTTAGGCCTCGTGTTGCGTGCTAATGTTTCGAAAATTATCGATTTTGTGTGTGACATTATAAATCAATTCTAAATTAATTTTAGAATCAATTTTGAGGAAAAATGAAATTACAAGTCCAACTTAAATAATTCATCCAAAAGCAATTAACCAAATTTATTTCCAAGAACCATTCTTTAATAAAATTGGTTTAACTTGGTGTAATGAAATAAATTAGGGCAATTCTCACTATTAATTTAATCACTTTAAATTAATCTTGAGATTTTGACAAAATAAAAGGGAGTTGGAAAAATGAACATAAGTTCAATAAAGACTCCAACTTTAATACTTGTGACTCCATGAAAAATTATATCTTCCAATATGAAGATAAACCAATTTCAATCACAAGTTTTAAACTTTATGATTCCAATCAACCAAAAAATGATTAAATCAACAAAGTTTAACCAAAATTCATGGAATTTAGTAACTCAAAGTTTCAATCACTTATCATAAATAAAGATTGAATCTTTAGTACTTGGAAGCAACAAAGAACAATTATTTCACACTTAATGCAATTAATTTGCAATTATGTGAAAATATAAAACCAAACTTTCAAGCACCAATTACTAACAAGTAATCATGCTTAAAGTGGTCTAAAATTGCATATAAATAAAGGAAAGAACCAAATACATAACCACCATAAATATGCAATCAATTTTCAAGGTTAGAAAGACTTAAAATTTTTCGTCAAAACGAAAAAATCCCTCGAAAAATGCATTTCTGGTCGTTTTTTGGCTAAAAACCGAGTCCTAACAGGGTAAAACCATTTCCAGAACGCCTTTTCCACCCAAAATTCACTATTTTTGGGTTGAAATCTGGGTTCGGGAGCTGAAGACAGCTCTAATACGAGGTAAAAATTGGAAAAACGAGTTACTAATCTAATTAGCAACTTAAAACCAGAAAATTTAAGCCATAAAAACACCTTGAAAATATTATGATTTTAAAAATAAACGAGCGAGGCTCCGATACCGCTGTTGGGGTTTGGTGAGTCCAACTCACCGCGGAAACAAACCCAAAAACAAGACCGCACTCGCAATAAATAAAACCATAAACATAATTAAATTAATCCCAAGATTAAGATAAGCTAATTACCTTTGACGCGTGCTTCGCTCCAAAATGAGCTCTTACTTGAAAGCTTCAAGTCCCGCTCACACGGAGACCTCCAACGAAGTCCACCCGCACCAACAAAACCGACTAGGTCCAATGTCTTGGGGTTAGCAAGACCCGACCAATAAAACCCGAGTAATTATATTGAGTTCAAAGGTTTTCACTAATTGTGATGCCTTTTCCAACTCTTACTCAAGCATCATTCCCAATGCCCATACTTGGGTATTTATAGGAAATGATGGGAGTATCATTTACTCTCCCATCAATGTGGGATAGTATGATTTTTCCATTTTATTTTAAAGCTAAAATAAAATTAATGATCAAGCTAGTAATAAATCAACAAGTGGCAAGCTCATGTGAGTGGTTAGGTGAGGACCACTTGGAGAAGGGGGGGACCAAACTTGCTCCCCACTCCCTCTCCCATAACCGGCCACCTCACTCCACACACACTCAAGGACCACAAGCCACATGGAACCCACCCTTGGGCACCAAGGCAGCGAAGGTGGGATGTCGTGTGCTGCTGTCCCTGGTAGCCACGCCCAGCAAGCCCAGCAGGCCCAGCACTCGCATGCGGGCTGCCAGGCGCTGCTGGCCAGCAAGCCCAGCATGCTTGTGCGGGCTGCTGCTGGCCTTGTGCCTTGGCCAACGCTGCTAGGCAGCAAGCAATGGCCTAGCCATGCTGCTGCTAGCTGTGGCGAGCTGGCGCGCCTAGCGTGCTAGCTGCTGCAGCTTGTTGCGGCATGGCTTGCTAGCCATTGCGCGCAAAAGGTTGCGCCTAGCATGCTAGCACGCACTAGGCAGCGCCTAGCCTTGCGATGCTAGCATGGGTGCGCTAGCACGCACCAGCCAGCCTAGGCTCGGCTTGGTGCGAATGCTTGCCACCATGCTAGGCCATACGCCCTTAGCACTCGGTTTGCTTGGGCATTCCGATGCTAGGGGTATTTTGGTCTTTTTTTGATTTATTACTATTTCTCGTCTCGTCTTTCACTATTTTTCGACTCGACTTCCGACGCTCGGTTTCGACACTCTAAGCTCGAATTTCCGACGTCTGAATAAATATTACTCGGTCGACTCATTAATTCCTTCTGAATTAATTTGTCGGTTCGGTTTGTTGAATGCTAGGGTGTGACCCGAAGGGTTCAGTCAAGATTAAGCTGTAATATTAATTATTCATTAATATTACTGATCGGAAGCGGCCTCCACCCAGGCATTCCGATCACTTGACCTCACTGAATATATTAGCTTTCTAATAATTCTGAACCCACTAACGGAATAGTACACTTGTTCGAAGGACACCATTCCTTTCATGATTAACATGATGATTATTATGATTGTTATAGTTTTATGATCATGATTATTATTATGTTGCTTGATGATATTTATTTCTATTGCTTCATCACACCTTTTATTGCATGTTTAAAGGGAATCTATACTTGTAATCACGCTTAATAAGATAATTAATAATCTTGTTTAGGGTTGATGTGATTATAATTCAAGTGGTCGCCAATAATAGATTTATTTGTGCATTATATTCAACCAACATAGATAAATAGGTTTAGGGTTAATCCTATTGATTGTACGTTAATCAGAAAGCGCACATGAATACGATCAGAATAAAGTAGAGGCCTATTATTAGGGCAGGTTCAATCTCTTTTAGGTTGGATTTGTACCTTTATCCCCGAACCCTTATTTGGTTCTTGACCTTATGGAGTTGACGATCTCTTGGATCGTTAAGGGGTGTACCTTCACCTCGTGAACGGTTTACAAGTTCCTAAAAAACTTGTTGGCGACTCTTTTTCTCTATCTTCTTCCCATTTGGACGCCACCGTACTTTAGTGTATGATCACAGTGGGGTTCAAGATAGTAGGATTTTAAGGCTTGAAATTATTCCCTACAGTTTTTGGCGACTCCACTGGGGAGGATTTCTATTTTAATTCCTGAATTTGTTTCGGCAATGATTTAGAATGAGTGGATGAGACTCAAAAAGTTCTAAGTATTTCATGTGCGTAATTTTTATTAACATTATTGTCATATGCATAAAAAAGATCTCATTGGAAAGACCATCCGTAATGAGTTAAAAACATAGGATTTTACACATAGGAAATTTGAGGAATGTCTTTCACAACTAGGACTAAAATAACACCGCGCGAAACTGGAAAATTTTATTGAGCACAGAAAGCTGTTGAGACATGTGGGAAGTAGCGTCAGGGCTAGAGCATTGGCGCCAGCATTTTAACCGTAGCGCCAGACGCCAGTATTGGCGCCAGGCGCTACAGTTAAAAGCTAGCGCCAGTCTCTGATTGCTGGCGCCAACTTCCCCCAATACCGAGCCAGAAATATGCGTTCTAATTTCGACCGGTTTTTCGTATTGTTTGCTCGATCCTACTTTCTGATTGAATTTTTTCTCACTTTTCTGAAACCCAAATGTGTTCTACATATGGACATAACCCTCTGGGAATTCATGCTCCATCTACCCGATTGAACGCTCCGTGCAACAAAGGGTACATCCGAGATGTTGAATTCACCAAACCATGGAAGCGAGTTTTTTCTAAAACTCGCGGTGTCCCATCCACTCGCGCCAACCCTTCACAGTTAGGCTTCCGCGCGGTGCATCCGGACAATTAACCATGGACCCTCTTTGACTACACCATATCCCGAACTTTAGAGAACTAGAGCCATGGTTAGGTTGCGAACGCATTGCATCATATTGTGCCTACTTGACTAATTGTGCATTATTTGTTGTGCATATATATTCTATGTTTCTCTTAACCGTTTGTTGACTTGTGTTGAGAGTAAATCAATCAATGACTTAAAGAACTTTGCCTAATTAATTAATTAATTAATTAATTAATTAATTAATTTGAGTCAATAAAGTATAATATTTTAATCGGAATTGACCTAGTACGACTTTAGGCATACCCCAGTTGATTAATAACACCGAAAACAGTCCCAGACCGAAGCTCCAATATTGGAGCCAAGGTCTGAGCTGTAGCGCCACACTATGGAGTGTAGCGCCTGACGACAGTTCTGTCGCCTGGCGCCAAGCTCCACAGTGTGACGCCAGTCCTGTCGCTTGGCCGACAGTTCGGATTATTGGTCGAGTCATCACCTAGGGTCTAATTAATAAGTTTTCTGTTTAATTCGGTTAATTTTGCTGTCAATAATGTTTAATTGAATCAATGATCGAGTTTAGGCACTAAGTCCCATGGTCTTACACAAGAGTCCAAGCATGTCACTTACACTCAACGCACACACCAGTACACATACTTTGACCATGATTAAGAGAGTCTTGTGTGCGCGTTTTTCCATCATTTTTTTTAGGGGGGTAAGTCGGATATTAATCCTCCAATAAAAATAATATTATTTAGTCCCTAAAAATATGTACATTATTTTTGCCAAAAATACGCACCCTTTTCTTTTTTCTTTTTTTCCTTAAAATAAACCATAAAGTCAAGTTGATTCGAGTCAAGTAATTAAAACGCAAAATGGTTTAATTTACAGCTCGTGGTCAAGAAAGGAAGGATGATTAATCAAAGATAACCTCTTCGTACAAGTCCAACTTTTTGACAAACCTATAGCTCGCAAGAGGAAAGCTAGGGTTATAATGGCAACTCAAGAAGAAGTCAATGATCTCAAGAACCAACTGGCTACTGTGACTGAGACACTGAAACTTCTCGCACTTAGGATCGATGATCCCGTGAAGCAACAACAAATGGACCTCATGCAAGAGAGTTTAAGAAAGTTGTCTAGCGACTACAAATTTCAAGAGCTTACATCACAAGGGGTCTCGGTGGACAAGGATCTTCTTCCGCAGAAGTTCAACGCCAACGACATCCCAAAATTCAGAACAATTGACAACCCTTACTTCCATTTAAGAGCATTTGAAACAATAATGAGTATCAAGGGTATCGATAAGAAGGTCTTCCCTTATCTTTTCTCACTATCTCTCGAGACCGTTTGCCAACAATGGTTCTTTTCTCTCGAGAAAGAAAAAACCTCTACCTGGGAGTCTATAGCAAACGCTTTCGTTGATAGGTACAAGTGCAACATTCAAGTCGAGACTGACCATAGAGAACTTGAAATCCTCAAGCAAAAAGAGAATGAAGGCTTCACCTCTTTCTTTAACAAGTGGAGTGAAACCTCAGCTAAGATGATTGAGGTGCCAAGTGAAAAAGATTCTGTGAGACTGTTTATAAAAAATCTCCAAGAAAAATATTCCAAGCATCTTAAATATCAAAATAATCTCCATACCTTCAAGGCCGTTTATGACATTGGGATCAATATTGAAGATGACTTGGCTAAGTCAAAAGCTGCCAAAAATAACTCGAACAGTGGCTGGAAAGGAAAGAAGAACGACAATCCTTCTTCTTCCAAAACCCCCACTCAAATAATGTTAGCACCTTTAATTTAGGAGAAGTTCTTGCCATGAACAACCAAGGACAGAAGAAACCATTTAGGAGGAACTTCACTCCTATTGGCATGAGTTATGACACCGCATTTGATCGATTAAATGCAAAAGGTTTTATAACTCCTATTGGACCATTTGGGGACCCACCAGTTGAGAAGAGGTCGGTTAATTGGAACCCCAATGCACACTGCAAGTATCACCAAGGTAGGGGCCATTCCACTGAAAGTTGTTGGAAGCTTAAGGAAGCTATCCAAGATCTAATCGACAATAACAAACTGCCGTTGCCCCCTGCCAGTAAGAAGCCAAGTATCGACAATGCACCTTTAGCTCATACCCTGGCTATCTCCGATGAGGAAAACGAGGTTGACCCCTCCTCTCTCATTAAACCTGTCAAAGAAATATGTGCCATAGAAAAAGAAGAGGAGATCTTTTTCGATGTCAAGGATAGTCTTCCAGAACCGACAAATAAGGAAGATATAAAATTGCTCACACTGTCTATGAAAGAGGCATCGCAATTACTACGTGAAGCTCTCAAAGTTATGAACGAACTCCATAAGAAATATGATGAGCTTCCACTTCCAAAAGAAGAACCTAAAAGAGAATTCACACCAGTGAAAACGACTTATGAGGCAAAGCACTTTCCCTTACAAGTCACTGAAAAACCCAAGAAGAGCAATAGAATCTACACTCCAATTGGGATCCCATATGCGCAAATGTTCGAAATGCTCTCCGAGAGTGGAGAGGTCAAACCTCTCGAACCGAGACCATTCGAGTCATTAAAAAGGACAGATAACTATTACTGTCAGTATCATCAATCAGGGGGTCACACTATAGAAAACTGTTTCAAATTCAAGGATTTGGTACAGAAAATGATTGATGAAAAGAAACTAGTCCAAGTTCAACAAGAAGAAGACATAACCATTAATGGAGTTTGGGACAGTGATGAAGAAGATGTCTATCTAAAGGACATAGTAGGACCTTCACCTTCTGTGTCATACACCACAGATAAAATTTGGGCTGAAGAAGATTCATCAATAGATGTCCTCACAAGATCTGGGATAATGCAACCTCCCGTTTCAACACAACCTATGCCAACTGTACATCAATTTCCCATACCTATCATCGAAGACAACGACATTGTTAAGCAGTTTAAGAAGACAAAAGTTGAGATGAATGTGTGGAAACTTCTGGCAACATCTCGAGAACATAGGTTGGCTGTAATGATTGCCTTGGATAAAATCGGGATATTTTCTGACTCTACTCCTGAGGGACTAGCCAACTTCCTCACAAGCGACCTTCCTAGTCCGATTAATTTGATCACCTTTTCTGATAAAGATTTACCCCCAGAAGGTGACAAACATTACAAGGCATTAAACCTCACGGTAGTCTGCAAAAGGATGAATGTTCCTATGACTCTTGTAGACAATGGATCGGCTATCAATGTCTGTCCACTTAGAACCGCGAGGATGCTCGGCATAAGGGATGAAGACTTAACTCCGTCCATACAAGGAATTAGAGCCTACGATAATACTCGTCGTCAAGCTCTTGGCAAGATTACCCTAAATGTAACGGCAGGAGCAATAGAACATGCTACTACTTTCCAAGTAGTGGACATCAAAGCTTCATTCAACTTATTGTTGGGACGCTCTTGGCTTCATGATTTAAAGGTCGTCCCTTCATCTCTCCACCAACAAGTGAAAGCTATAGTTGGAGGAATTCCGATCACCATCGATGATTCTCCTATGAGAATCAAATCCATAGAAAATCCAATTATTAATGTGGAGCACGACGAAGAAGATGAAGACCTATGGGGCTTTAACGAAGAAGTCTCCTTAATCCAGAAGGATGAAAGGACATCTCTTTGCCATGACCCCCATTCCAACATGACCGTCAACGCCATGCTGAAGAAACAAGGACACTTTCCTGGGATGACTTTAGGAAAGAAGAAAGGAATAGCAAAACCGCTGGAGTCACCTGGCCTCCCTAAGTTAGATACTTTCGGACTTGTTTTTGAACCGACTCGGAAAGATCTCAAGCGAGCCCGGGACAAGTTGAAAGCACGTAGGGACGCTCGCATTCAAAAGAAAGCAATTCCAATGGATCAGTACCCTCTTACGCTTAATGGTCAGTTCATAAAAGAAGGAGAGGACTATCCATGCCATGAATTTCCCGAGCCATTTGTTGTAAACGGCATAAGACAACCGGGATTCGAGATTTTCTTGGATTGCTACTTCACTGATGAAATCCCAACTCCCGTCCATAAGGAGAAAGCACCCCCATGCTTTGACTTTAACGTCATGGGATTACTGTTTGGGCAAGAAAAGAATGAGCCAACTAATGAAGAAGATAACTCCTTGCTCATTCAAACAGTCCTACAAAGTGAAAGCTTCGACCCCTTGAAGCTAATTACTCCAGCTGAAGGATCACTACAAGGGTGGCGCAAGACTATCAAAGTGACTACTCCAAGCGGAAGGAAGATATCAATCACGACAGGACAAGGACCGATGTTTGAGGAGTCGTCTGAGTCAGAGTCCGAGTCAGAGTCTTTCCCTTTAGAGTCTTCTAAGTCTTTAGTAGTAACACCTCCCCCTATTATTTCTTCTCCTAGGATAGTCAATGATCCAGTCCCTGAGGACATATCACTCTTTGATGTAATGATCTCAGAGTATAATAATATTTCTCATTCTCCTTACTTCTTGTGTTCCTCCCTAACCCAAGATGACGAGCATTGCTTAGCTAAAGATGAAAAAGAGAAAGAAATTATTAAAGCAATGGAAACACTCGAAAAGAAAACACCGGTAATTGAAGAAACTGAAACAGTTGACATCTCGAATGATTCAACTAATAAAAGAGAAGTTAAAATCAGATTAACATTGAATAAGCAAGAAAGAACCGATTTAATTAACTTACTTAAAGAATTTATCGATGTATTTGCTTGGTCATATGAAGATATGCCAGGCATTAATAGAGAAATAGCTCAACACACTATACCACTAATTCCAGGAATGAAACCTGTAAAACAAAAGTTAAGTCGAATGAAACCAGACGTAACACTTAAAATAAAGGAAGAAGTTCAAAAACAAATAACTGCAGGTTTCATCAAGGTATCCAAATACCCCGAATGGGTCGCCAACGTCGTCCCAGTTCCGAAGAAAGACGGAAGGGTAAGGATGTGTATCGACTATCGAGATCTAAATAAGGCAAGTCCAAAGGACGACTTCCCTTTGCCACACATCGATATTCTGGTAGATAACACGGCAAATCACTCGCTTCTCTCGTTCATGGATGGATACGCGGGTTACAACCAGATTCTCATGGCAGAAGAAGACATGGAGAAAACAACCTTTATAACACCATGGGGCACTTACTGCTACACGGTAATGCCATTCGGATTAAAAAACGCGGGTGCTACTTACCAACGTGCAGCAACTGCCTTACTCCATGACATGATGCACAAAGAATTCGAAGTATATGTCGACGACATGATTGTAAAATCAAAAGATCGTCCAGGCCATCAAGTAGCCTTAAGGAAATTTTTTGTAAGGCAAAGAAAATATAACATGAGGTTGAATCCATCAAAATGTGCTTTTGGAGTCACCTCAAGCAAGCTCTTGGGATACGTCATAAGCTCTAGAGGAATAGAGGTAGATCCAACCAAGATTAAAGCAATCATATCAATGCCACCGCCCAAGACTGAGAAACAGATTCGAGGATTTATTGGCCGGTTGCAATACATAAGTAGGTTCATATCAAAACTGACGACAATATGCGAACCAATCTTCAAGAAGCTCAAGAAGAATGTACCAATAATATGGGATGACGAGTGTCAAAAAGCCTTTGAAAAAATCAAAGCCTATCTCGCAAATCCTTCCGTATAAGCGCCAGCACTTCCCAGAATACCTCTTAGGTTATATTTGACGGTTACCAAAGAGACAATGGGAGCCATGCTAGCACAAGAAGTAGAAGGCAAAGAGAACGCAATTTACTACCTAAGTAAAAAGATGCTCGAATACGAGACACGCTATACACCGCTCGAGAAATTGTGCCTCGCCTTGGTGTGGGCCACAACTAAGTTAAGACATTACATGTTGGTGCATACCGTTTTCGTAGTCTCCCGATTAGATCCACTCAAGTATCTATTCGAGAAATCTACACTCAATGGACGCATTTCAAGATGGATAGTCACTCTAGCCCAGTTCGATGTAAGGTTTATGCCACAAGAAGCTATTAAAGGATCCGTGGTGTCAGACTTTCTAGCAGACTTTCCAATAGAAGACTCGACGCCAATACAAGACAATGAATTTCCAAATGAAGACCTAATGGTCACTGAAGATGATACTTGGACCTTGTATTTCGACGGAGCCTCAAACCAAAAGGGATGTGGCGTTGGAGTAATACTAGTATCACCTAAAGAGGAGCATATTCCAATCTCCATAAAGCTTGATTTCGACGTTACCAACAACGCTGCTGAATATGAAGCATGCGTGGTAGGCCTTGAAACAGCTTTGGCATTGGGAGTAAAGAAATTAAAGATATTCGGAGACTCTTCTTTGATCATCAATCAGATATCTAAAAGGTGGAAAGTAAGGAGCGAAAGCTTAGCCCCTTACCAAACCTATCTGAAAACTCTTACCGATCAGTTAGAGAAGGTAGAATACACATATCTACCTAGAGAAGAAAACCAATTTGCCAATGCCTTGGCGAGATTAGCCTCAATGGTTAGGATTCCCACGGAAATCGAGTAAATGCCTCTAACTATCGAAAAAAGGCACAAACCAGCATATATCCAGGCTATAGAAGACGACGACTTAGTCCAAGGGGAAGAAGAAGAAGAAGAAGAACCGTGGTACACGGACATACTCAATTATGTAACCAATGGAGAATACCCTCCTCATGCTGACAAAAGAGAAAAGCGAGCATTAAGACTTTTGGCTTCTCAATATGTACTCATAGACAACGAGCTACATAAAAGGGTACCTAAAGTTCGAGCTCTCTTATGTGTAGGAAAGATGGACGCACAAAGAGTAATGAGAATAGTTCACGAAGGAATCTGTGGCACTCATGTAAATGGCAAAATGTTAGTCCAGAAAATAATGCGAGAAGGATATTATTGGACTACAATGAATAGGGATTGCCATCAATACGTAAAAAGATGCCCTAAGTGCCAAATTTATGCCAATTTACAACATGTCCCTCCATCTTTGCTCTACACCTACACATCGCCATGGCCATTCTCTACATGGGGAATTGACATAATTGGCAAAATCACTCCCCTAGGAAAAGGAGGCCACGAATTTATTCTAGTAGCAATTGATTACTTTACAAAGTGGGTCGAAGCGCAATCCTATGCTAAACTCACCGCAAAACATGTAGCACTCTTTATCGAAAGAAATATCATTTGTCGATATGGAGTCCCACATGAAATGATAAGTGACAATGGAACTCACTTTTAAGCCGAATGTGATGAATTGCTACAAAAATACGGCATTCAACATCATCATTCTTCCCCTTATAGACCTCAAGCGAACGGAGCAGTCGAGGCAGCTAATAAAAATTTAAAGACCATCATCGAGAAAATGACAGAAAATTATAAAGATTGGCCTGACAAACTTCACTTCGCATTGTGGGGTTATTGCACGTCAATCCGTACATTAACAGGAAATACGCCATTTTCCTTGGTATATGGAATGGATGTCGTACAACCTGTCGAATTAGAAATACCATCTTTACGCATTGCGCTAGAGAGTAAACTCGATGAAGTTGAATGGACTAGGGCAAGATATGAGGAATTGATTCTACTCGATGAAAAACGACTAGAAGCTCTACATCACACTCAGTGTTACCAAACTCGTATGGCTAGGCATTTTAATAAGAAGGTCAAGACAAGAAATATCAAAGTAGGAGACTTGGTATTAAAAGCGCTAAGGAAAAATGTTTTAGACCCAAGGGGAAAATTTAGACCTAACTAGTCTGGACCCTACATTGTCAAGACAATCCTATCAGGAGGTGCAGCAAAACTAACTGACATGGATGGCAATGAATTCTCAAACATGACCAATCTTGACCAACTTAAGAAATACTACCCATAATTACTTGAGTAGGATACTCAAGAGAGCTACGTTCAGCCTGATTTCTTAAGAAAGGATACGTAGGCAACCCTTTACGGGTGCGGCCACTTTATTTTTCGACATCTCCGCGTTCCAGAATCAATTAAAAATTTAATAGAAAATCGGCGAATCATTGGCGTCGCAGAACAGAACCTGGCGCCAGCCAGAAGTCATCAGCGCCAGCTGATGGAATTGGCGCCCGGCGCCACACTTCAATGGCAGGCGCCAAATGCCAATGACTGGCGCCAATCTGGAAATAAGATCTGGGCGAATTTTGGTGTTTTTCGGAAAATTTTCGACTTCCGTACTCGAAGAGTTTCTGGGGATTTGATTTTTTTCGATTTTCATTGCTTTAATAAAATAAATTTAAAGTAAACAATTTAATTGAAAGCTAAATTTTCATTAATAAAATAAAATTACATTATTGATGGAATTTAAATAAAAGCTGAAATAAATTAACTTTAAATAAAAATAACAATCTAAGTCTAAAAAATCTAAAGCTAAGTAATGCTCTTAATCTTTCTTTTCCTTTCTAGCTCTTTTCCAATTCTTGTCTTCTTCCTCCTCTTCATCCATAACTTTAGCTAGTAGGCATCCTTTAGAGGACCTACATTCAATTTTCGAGTAGATGGTCTCCCCTTCAGCTAACACTCCATTCTTCTTTTCCACCCAAGCCTTTTTGTCTGTAGTGTTAGCTTTCCTTTTCCCTTTGTCTTTGGTAGTTTTTTTCTTCCTAGGCATTGTAGGTGTTTTGAATTCAATTCTGTCACCTAAGCGTTCCTTGGCAGGAGTCACCCTGCCACCTAGACGATTCTTCACATCGGTTCTACCCTGATCAATCGAAGATTTC
Source organism: Chenopodium album (assembly GCF_948465745.1). Classification (NCBI taxonomy): domain Eukaryota; kingdom Viridiplantae; phylum Streptophyta; class Magnoliopsida; order Caryophyllales; family Amaranthaceae; genus Chenopodium; species Chenopodium album. Next base: position 32,740,629 of record NC_137834.1, read on the forward strand.
TTCAGCAACCACTTCTTTACATCATTGGGCAAAGAAGGAGGGACCTTTTGGGTAATCACTTCCCATAAAGGTCGAGCGCCCCAGTAAGCATCAAATCTGTCTACTTCTTGAGAAATAGGGTACTCAAAGGGAGGACGAAGATCTCCGGAAGGAATATTCTGAAGCAAGCCGTATTGTCTCTTTACCCTGCAAGGGTAATAATAAGTTACACGAGACAAGCTTGGAAGACGGCAGAAAGGTTGCTTGTTAACACCAACCATCCTTTCTATTTTCCACCATGGGACGACCCACTTGATAGTGAAATCACGAGATTCAAAGACTTTTCTCTACCCATGGCGCCCAATTTTAGGGATGCGTTTCTTCCTTCTCACGAAGCAATTGGGAGTATACTTTTCAATGTCGTCCGGAGGGCTAATTAATCCTAGCCTCTCCATTAGCCACATCTGTAAAAAAAATTGCAATGCAAATAAATTATTATTACAATACAAAAATATATTTTTTGATTTCTGTAATTAAAAATATTATTTTTCTACCTGTAATAAAATTGGAGAGCCACGAAGAGGCGCTTTTGGGTCCCTTTTCAGTTCATCTAGACTAATCATAGTCTCTCCAACTATTAACGGCATCGGATTTCTCTCCAACTAATTATAATTGATTGACCCTCATTATTTTTACCACTACTAAGAAAAAATTGATTAAGCATGCAAAATAAGAACGCCCTTCTTCTATATATATGAAAAGATTCAGAAAGAGGTTTATCAAAATAATGGCGTGCAAATTCTTTCAAATTAACTATGTGGCCATCTACTACTTTTGATAAATCCCTTTCCTTTAAATTAAAGAAGCGCTCAAAATCCTTATAATAATATGCATCTACTCTAGGGATTGCTATAAGGTCTATCGCAGGGAAGCCTAAGATAGCACCAAATTCCTCCGGCAAAGGGCTAATCTCATCATACCCCATTCTGAAACAATGAGTATCAACATTCCAAAACTCTAAAGCGGTATGTATGAAGTCTAGGTCAAGATCTACCCCTTTGATGCCATAAATTCCCCCCAGGTGAAATAAATCTAATTCTTTTCTCTCCCTCGCATTAAGAGATCGACACCATTCATGAGTGTATTGGGTGAAGGTCTTGGTGACTAAAGGCATGATTATTATTTTTCTAAAGAAGAGAATTATTTATTCGCTGGAATTATGAGAAGAATCGACTGGGCAGGGGGATTTTTATACAGATTATGCGAGGAATTTTAATCAGATTAAAATACAGCCTCAGCGTCAATTGGCGCCAGCCGCCAGCGCTTGGCGCCACACGCTAAGTGTAGCGCCTGGCGCCACGCGCCATAGTGTGGCGCCAAGTTGCCAGACCAGCCGCGCGTGCTAAACTTGCGTTTTTAATATTAGACTCGAGTCGGTTAATGACTTTATGGCTCTGTTTAATTTTCCTAAACATCTTTTTTATTCTTTTTCTTAATTAATTAATTATAGCTATTATTTTTTTAATTTATATTATTCTTTTTGGACTTTATTTTAAATTCCAAACACCCGACATTCTATTCATTTTTTTCCTCTTTTATTTTTTCTTTTTGGGGGAGAGAGTCGGATACCCTCCATCAATAATAAAAATGACGGAATTTTTGCGCAAAATTGTTGTCACACTTTTATTGCACACACAAACATACACACAACAATAAATAAATTCATAATGGCATAAATATACAAAATGTATCTATAAATAATGAGTCTAAGGCAAAGTTCTATAAAAAAAGTCAAAATAAAATATACAAAGGAACAAACTACGGCGCTGGAGGACGTAGGCCCATCATATCATAAAATTGCGTCGTACGAGGAGTCACCTCTCCACCAGCTCCAGCCCCAGCTCCAGTCTCCGTAGGAGGAGGAACACTCAATGTAGGACCACTCCAACCATGATCAACCTGAGGCTGAGGCCGCGGAGGCTGCTGCGATGACGAGCCTACCTCGTACATCCCACCACCTCTGAAAGTCGAGGTAGCCTCTCCTACCGGTACAGCGTGAGCACCCTCGGAAGTAGATCCCGTTCCCTCGGCAACGTCAGCTCGAGCAGCCTCAGAGCGACCGCCTCTACCCCCTGACGAAGTGCGACGACGTCTCGAGCTAGACCTCGCTGGATCCCTCCGCCCCTCAGGTCTCGCGCGGGTGTGAGAAGCAATAGGCTGGCCCTGCAATAAAAATTAAATCAGAAACAAAGTAAAATTGAAGTAGCAATGCAAAAACAATGAGTAAAGAAAGACTACCTCTTGGATGACGTCATCCCGACGGCAAGTGGCCGCGTTCCTCATCCGAACGAGTTGGCTCCGGAAGGCATCTATGCATCGTGCCATCGTCGAAACCACCTCGCGTGAAAACTGTCAGAGAATTAAGTCAGTAAAAATGCATGATATATAAACACAAAAATTCTGAAAAAAAACTAGGCTTACTCTAGTCTGGTGGCGAGGAATCGACCGCTCTACGAAGCGCTCGCCCTCGGGAGCCGGAGAAATCATCTCCTCGATCGGCCCGTACATCCCCTGATAGTGGATGGACATACGGGGTGGCACGAACTCAGCAGCACCATCCTGACAAAGAAAAAAAGGTCAGTAAAGCATTACTTGGGGGCTACTTAGTGGAAAATAAAGCTAAGAAAAACTTACCCTCACATCCTCAGCCGGTACGGGGGCTGGAGCTAACAAAGGTAGTAGCTCCTCAGCATAACACCGCCCGAGGATCACATGGGACCGCCAAGGGGTACCAGCTCCCTCAGACATGCTCGACAACCGCGCCTCGTCGAACATATGACGTGGTGGAACAGCAGGAACGACGAAGACATCAGAAGAATGTTGTCTAGCGACCCTCTCTCCTAAGTACGCGACAACTCCATAAGTCCCCAGAAAATAGCGACGCTCAGCAGAGTACTGTGCGGCTAACCCAGGGACTGTCCAACTGCCCCACGGCCGGTATACCACCTCAGGTCCCTATAAAGAGCATCAGTCAAGCAAGAATACACATAAAGCACTGCGGAAGAGCAAGATGAACAATAAAAGTCGTACCGAGATGATCCGGTGCCGGACATGTGTAGTGGACATGTCCACATGGTGACCGCCCCAAGAAGCGCTCACTGGAAATCCCCGCGGCGATGGTCTCGCCGGCGCAACGGAAGGAAAATACTCGTAGAACCATATCTACAAGGAGTTAAAAGTGTGAGCAAATGCTAACTAATATGCAGAGCTAAACTTTATAGGGAATAAATGTTTACCTCTACGACCTTCCAAAAGGCAGACAAAGCAACGTTCGTCCCAAAGGACCGGTGTCGACACGAGTCCCTCAGCGCGCGAACGAAGTCAGCATAGGTCAAGCTGGCCCAGTCATAAGTCCCGATCCGGTGAAGATCACGGACAGCAGGCAGATAGTAAAGTAACGCTCTACTACCTTTGTTAGGGGAGATTGTCCCTGACAGCAACATCAGCACAAAGATACGCACCCGCTGCTCTCGGGTGGTCGCATCGTCATCAAGAGCCGCTGCCAGCATCGAGCGGCGAATTCCTCTAACACTAAACTGAGTCGTCTCGACCTCAGCTCAGGCCCGAATAGCGATCGGCCCTAATAGCTCCTCGACCTCCGAAGAGAAGACATCGATTCCACTGTCAAACGGCAGTGGCACAGAAGTGAACTCCAGTCCTGTGATGAGACTGAAGTCCGTAGGGGTGACCATCATCTCGCCCCAAGGGAAATGGAAGGTGTTGGTTGTGTCCCAGAAGAACTCCACCAAAGCGCGCACTACATGATGACCCCCGCTGGAGGCGACCATAGCCTCGGAGGTCTCGAACAGAGTAACTAGCCCGCAAGACTCCCATAGGAGTCTCGTCTCAAGATCCCTAGCGATGTACATCCTGTACAAATCGCCTAAGCCATCACAGCCAGAGCCGTGATGTCGTGTCCTCCCGGGCGCGATACCCTCTCTCACCCTCTCAGAAATGTGGTGGACAGGGGCGAAAAACAAGGTCCGCTCATCCCACTCCGGAAGCCGACCAAGCGAAGTGGAAGTTGTGATGTCATCCTCTACGGGCTCATGCTCCCGTCTAGTGTTTCGGGACCGTGAACCCGAGCCTCGTTGTCTAGCCATGCTACATTGTGCAAAATTATCATGAATTAAGGTTCTATAGTATCTAAGGTTCGCTTAGCCGCATGATACTATGTTCGCAAAAACAGAGTACGTAGTACTAAAACAGAGCACAAATTCAAATTGAGCATGACAGCATTTTTCAAGCAATTAAACAATTTCTTGCAACACTATAGTGATTATTGTGACAAATTGAACAAGAATTGCTATCAAAAACATCAAGAACAAGCCACATTGTTCTTCACGACCTTGAGAGGTCCAACAATGGCAAATTGCTCATTTCTTCACCAAATTGAGTCAAACAAGTCTCAAATTACTCCCAAGGCAATATACAAACATAATCAAGCAATTTCATGGCATAAAACTTGACAAAACAAAGCAAATTGAGCATTATAAGTTTCGAATTTTCATGAAATTCATGAATAAACATGCCAAGAATTCATAAAAACTGATGTGAGTTTGTAGAAAACTTACATGGATCAGGAAAATAGATGAAAAGCGCTTTGATTTGTAACAAATTTGAGCGAATTCGGTTGAGAAACGAGCAAGCAATGAGCAATTGAAGTTTCGGACTTCTTTCGAGCAAATTCGCGACGAGCAGCCAGCAAAGTGAAGAAGGAAGGGGGTATTTAAGGAAATCCCCATGTTGGCGCAAGGCCCTATGCATTGGCGTCACAAATTTTGCTTGGCACCTGGCGCCAATATCAGCGCCTGGCGCTAAGGCCAGCTGTGTGGCGCTGATGCTTTTTCAGCGACGCCAAAGCATCCAGCCACCTGATGAGGTTGAGCTAGCCTCCTGCAACATATTTTTGGGTTCCTTGGTACGCTAGTTAGCCCCTCTAAGCAATTTGACATGATTTAGTAATCGGCTTGATTACATGGAGTGATCGACCTGATAAGAGATCGTCTCACTTAGCTTAAAGCGCCTAAACATTGGCTCATTAGCAAAAAAGCACCGACATGTAGGTTCAAAAGCGCAAAAGGCACCGACATATAGGTTCAAGAGCAAAACAGCACCAACATACTGGTTCACAAGCAACGGAAGCGCCGACGTACAGGCATAGCGGGAGAAAAGTTCAGGCGAACTTTTAAAGATCGACGGGCGTGGATCTTCGGTAATTTCCTTTGGAAAATTATCGCATCAAATGAAGGTGAGTTCAAGAGAAGATATCTTTGACGGCATTCCCTAGCTTGCGGAAAGTTGTCACAAACAACTGGAGGTAATTTCGGGCGAAGTTATCTTCGATGGTATTCCCTAGGATGTGGAATATTATCAATGCGGATGGGGATTGTTTCAAGAGAAATAATCTTCGATGGTATTCCCTAGGATGTGGAATATTATCAATGCGGAGGAGGATCGTTTCAGGCGAAGCAATCTTCCAAATTGGAAGCAGTTACAGGCGTAGCGGTTTTCAAGCGGGATGGCATTCTCTAGCTTGCAGGAGGTCATCAAAACAATCGGTTACTTTCAGAGACGTGTGCTCGACGGTGCAAGATACGCGTTTCTTAACTCTTTTATCTGTTTAACTAATGCTAGTTTTTCAGGTATCGGTGTTGCAAGATTGATTTAGGATTGCAGAACGTTCTGAATCATTCTCCGTCCCTATTGATGCTTTGACTTATGTTTTCGAAACTTGCGTTTCTCCAAACTCAGTCAAAGTGGGGGCTTCTGTAGACACCCATTTGTGTCTCCCCAAAACCAAACCCAGTGATGAGTACCTTTCACGTCGAATCATAATCGAATGAAACGAAAGTGTGGAAAGGTCTAGTGTTGCGGAAAGTTTTAATTTCTTTTCTCTTCTCTCTGTTTTTGAAAACTTATTTTAAGAAAACAGCCAATCCAGTTTGGTTGGTCCATGATATGGGTCCAATAGTAGTGTAGTTGGATGAGGCTTGCAAAGACCTTTCCAACGATATATTATAAGCCCAATTCCGATGAATATTGAGGAAGTTATGGCCAATTTACCAAACTGGGCCCGGTTTGAGCTTTATGTACGGCCCAATGATCTAGGGGAGGGCCTAATATGATTTATCATTCCTAATGCAATTAGGAATGGTTTTAGTCTTCTAGATTCTTCTAGAAGGTTCTTTTCATTCCTAATTCAATTAGCATTGATAAATTGACTTTTGTTGACTTTTCAGAGTATTGATCAAAATCAAATAACATTTTCAAGGAAATTATATTATTTTATCCTCCAGTACGGTAAACTTATCGGATTTTCGAAAACGCGTTGGAATCAGGCTTGGCGCCTAACCCCAGGCCTTGGCGCTTGGAACCAGGCCTGGCGCCTGGCGCTAGTGTTGGTGCCTGGCGCCAGCTAGCCAGGGTTGGCGCCACTTCTGTTTTTAATGCGTCAGACTTTGTTTTGTCTAATTTATCTTTTTGGCTGATTTTCTCTATAAATATCGTATTAAAAACTCCGTTTTCATTCACCAATTCTCACGAACGATCATTCATCAACAATTATTAATTCTTTAGCATTCTCTAAATCATTCATCTCTCTTAAAACATTCAATTCTTTCTTACTTTGCTTTTTCATACAAAATTTCGCATTCATTAGATCTAGAAACACCTAGCCATATTCGAAGTTGCCTTCGCCCTAGACGTGAAAGGTTTAATTTCTGAGGGTTTGGTCCCAAATCTCTCTTTCAATTATTTAATTTAATTGTTTGTTTATTATTTTCCTTGAAGTTACTAACGTGTGTATTTTGTTATTAGAAAGAGGTACGAGGCATCAAAGTAAGTATTTTAATGGTTTTAATTGATATTATGATGTAGAAATCATGTTTATATTGTTATTATGATATTCCTAGTATCATGTCTAGGGTAATTTTAATATTAAATATGATTGTTACGATGCTTCCTATGTTCTTCCTAATATTTATGATTGTTAGTATCATGTTAGGGTTAAAGATTTGATTTTTATTGCTTAGGGACATGCTAGGGTTTGTTATTAATCTTGTTAGTATCATGCCTAGGATCTTGCTATTTTTATTATGCTTTAACATGATTTATGATTGTTTTGATTGTGATTATAATTTTTATAATTATTGTTATTATGATTAACATGATTATTATTATGATTGTTATAGTTTTATGATCATGATTATTATTATGTTGCTTGATGATATTTATTTCTATTGCTTGATCACACCTTTTATTGCATGTTTAAAGGGAATCTATACTTGTAATCACGCTTAATAAGATAATTAATAATCTTGTTTAGGGTTAATGTGATTATAATTCAAGTGATCGCCAATAATAGATTTATTTGTGCATTATATTCAACCAACATAGATAAACAGGTTTAGGGTTAATCCTATTGATTGTATGTTAATCAGAAAGCGCACATGAATACGATCAGAATAAAGTAGAGGCCTATTATTAGGGCAGGTTCAATCTCTTTCAAGTTGGATTTGTACCTTCATCCCCGAACCCTTATTTGGTTCTTGACCTTATGGAGTTGACGATCTCTTGGATCGTTAAGGGGTGTAACCTTCACCTCGTGAACGGTTTACAAGTTCCTAAAAAACTTGTTGGCGACTCTTTTGCTCTATCTTCTTCCCTTTTGGACGCCACCGTACTTTAGTGTATGATCACAGTGGGGTTCAAGCTAGTAGGATTTTAAGGCTTGAAATTATTCCCTACAGTTAGGATTGCTTGTATAGGGTTACTTCTAAATTAAACTCAGTTAGTTATATCTGTTACTTGTAAATTTTGATTATTTAATTTTTGTTACTTTTAAATTTTTATGTGTTACTTGTAAGTTATAAAATTTTGCTTAAATTATATTTATTTATTTTTATGTGTTACTTGTAAATTTTGATTAGATGTTGTTTTATGGTCTATGTTACTTACTTTTCTTCATATTTAAACAGGGAGATTCTAGTATATTTCAATGAGCTCTACAGTTTACCTAGGAGAAGAATTTTTGACATTGTTCCAAAAGGAATTGATTTCAAGTCGAATTTTGGATTGTTTTTTTTATCTTGTTGAATTATGTTGAGGTTAAACAAGATAATCAACTACCAAGATTCTTTTTTGGTGGTGAACATATGGTAATTTTTTAATACTTTTTTTTTATAATTTTAAATTTTTTATAGTGTATGTTTTATATCATGTGTTTATATTTAATTTATGTATACAGTTGCCTATTTTGCGTTATATATCTAATGGAGAAGGTTGCATATATGAAAATGAAGTTTTTGGAGCATGGGATATGTGGACTGAATCAGTTCAATGTTGTGAATTACTAGATGCAATGTTGGTATGTTTTCGTTTTACTCTTTGGTTACTTGTATTCTGTTATTTGATTTTTTTTGTACAAGATGCTTTAGTTGAATTTAATTTTTTTTTTGTGCAGATATTCACACCAATCTATCACGGCAAATCATTATTCTGCTGTAGTGATAAATTTCTACACTAAAACTGTTGACTACTTGGATAATAGAACCTATTCCATGCATGTTGAAGTTGAAGAAAAACCCAATTCAAAGAAAGGGAAACTTGCAACCAAAAGGGGTACTAAAAAATTCAAAATTTCTACAAAATTTGATGAATTTCACACTGAGTATTATACTCTTACTTGGTAAGTTTTAAAATTTTGTTAAATAAGTGAACTTGTATCGTATACTCAATTTCTATAATTACTTGAATTAAGGAATTCTGGAGTTACTTGTACTGATTAATTAGGGAAGTTTTTTGAAGTATGGTTGATATAGGGTGTACAATGAAAATGGTAAATATGGTCTTGGAATAACTGGGGTTACTTGTAATAAAATTATTGGAATTACTTATATTGTGGATTACTGGTATAATATGTAATTAGGAATACTGGAGTATAGTTTATAGTGCAATTACATGATAGTTAAAAATATTTGGAGTTACTTGTATTTTTTTGCTGTTAAATATATACATGTTACTTGTATTTTTAGGACTTTTGGAGTTACCTGTTTTTTTTTTTTTTTTTTTTTTTTGTAATTAACAGATCTTATTTGTATCAGTTGCTTTTATAGTTTATTTAAATTGTAAACCTGTAGTTCCTAATGTTTATTTTGTTCCAGAGGCTTTATATGTCGAAATATTTGGTTTTAAAAGGCCATGATTCTAGAGAACTTGTCAAAGATTTAACCATTCAAATGATCCCACTTGATTCTCAAAAGTGCTCTTTTGAAACAAATAATTGTAGAATCTTTTGTTTGTATCATTGTGCCACATTTGAGGGGAAAGCATTTAAATGTAAAAATTTGACTCAGGTATAAAGTTTTTATCTATATTTTTTATATAATTTTATTTGCTACTTTTATGTTTGTTACTTATTACTCTAAATTTGTTTTTTAGGCATTGGAGGGACGTCGTTTTAGAGCAGAAATATGTGCAACTCTGGTTTTATGTAATTTGAATTTAAGACGAGATGATGTTTTAACAAGTGTGAATGCTTTTTGTGACAACAACAAAGAGATTTATGCTGAAGTCATACTCAATGAGGAAATAGCAAAGACTAACAATATTGCTCAACCAATTAAGAAGGCGAAGAAGGTTAGTCTGTCTTAAAGCAGAAAAAAGAGTTTGGTGAAGAAAAAGATGAAGGCTAAAGAAAATACACCTAATAAAGATAAGGAAAAGAAGCACTTCTGATTGCTGCAACTGTAGCTGCAGAAAAAATGGCAGAGAAGATTAAGGCCGTTGCAAAACGGTGTTCTAAAAGAAAGAAGTAAGGAGTTTTGTAATAAATTTCAATTAGTTATATTGAACAATTTTATTTTAATATGTTGAACACTTTATAGGGGCTGTACTTTTTAATAGTATGACAGTCTTTCATTTTTAGTACATTTTGAATCTAAAATTGTGTATATATATATATATATATATATATATATATATATATATATATATATATATATATATATATATATATATATATATATATATATATATATATATATATATATATATATATATATATATATATATATATATATATATATATATATATATATTCCTTGCATGGGTTATTTCATTTAATTTTTGGTTACTTGTATTAATTATATGTTATATAAGGAGTTCCATGTAATGGTTACCTATTTTTATATGTTTAATAGTTGTAAAATTATTCTTATGTTACTTGTATTGCATTACTGGTATAGTTTTACTCAAGTTAATTCTAGTTAGTTACTCTTATTGTTTTACTTATCTACTTGTATTGGTATAATTGCAATACTGATAACTTATATTAAGTTACTTTTATTGAGCTTAGTTGGGTTATTTGGATTTTGTTAGTTTTGGTTACTTGTATTGTTGGTTACTAGTTACTTGTATTGTTGAATGCTAGTTACTTGTATAAAATTACTTGTATAGGATTAGGATTACTTATATAGGGTTATTTGTATGTTAGAGTTTCTTGTATAATAGTACTTGTATTGGTGGTTACTTGTATAGGGTTAGGGTTACTTGTATAGGATTACTTGTGTTGTGGGTAAAAATACCCCGTACATGTGGACAAATCCCATAGTGACACGTGGCCCAGTTATAGGGTGACACGTGTCGCCACGGGAAGATGCCACGTAACTCAGAGCCCTTAAGGACTCAGGCCAGTCTCGTCGCGACATGTGGCCCAGTCAGAGGGTGACACGTGTCGTCATGAGAAGATGCCATGTGTTAAGGGCATTTGTTCCCTTAATAATCAACATGCCAGAAAACCCTAACAACGTCAGGGCCCAAATCCCGAGAGATACCAATGAAAGCCGCAAAGCGGCGCCCCCAGAGTAGCACGTGGCATTCACTGATTGCGCAGCCAATCACGTCACGCAAATCTAGGGTATAAACCCTAGAGAGGGGCACGAGTCCCACCCCTATAAATACCCCAATCATTTATGATGGGGGGGATTAAGACATTTAAAAACAACAGAGCATTAAATAGCTCCACCTTCTCTCTACTTTCTCTCTCTAGCCTTTTCCGTTCTGATCACTGACTTGATCGTCGGAGGCGAATATTCCGTTGATCGGAATATTCGTTGTTTTGCAGGTTGGACCGTCTCGTTGCCTGAAGAGCGTGACCAGTATCCCAGGAAATCCAAAAAACACCCGAAACATTTGGCGCCGTCTGTGGGGATACTCGTACGTTATGGCGATAGACGGTCAGACACCTAATCCAGGCGAGGATGGACATGTAGAGGATTTAATCCCTACGATCCGTACTAGCGATCCTCTGATAGCCACATTTGAAGAAGCTGATGACCCTCCTGTTATCGTTGCCTCTCTTAAGGCCGCGCTTAACAAGCTCAGAAAAGAAATTGAAAATGGAGCCTCTACCTATAGGCAGCCGCCCAGGAGAGAGGAACAGAGGGCTCCAAAGAAGACACACAGCAAAGCAGTCCATGCAACGGACGCTGGAAACACTCCCTTTCGAAGGCCGACTGGAAGGTCCCCGAGAGTACCGCGGACTAATTTCTCTGACTTGCTGGCAAAAACGCAGTCGGCTGGGGGGAGGGGTAGGAAGCCTCGAAGAGAGGAGCCCGAGCCGTCCAGACGATGGAAGGACGCAAGAGATTACCTTCGGCATAAGCAGCGGGAGTGCGCCGCCTACTCGGACACGGCCTCAACCCCAACTATGCCGGATGATTTTTCACATCATTCTCTTTCCCAGCATACCAACACGACCATCTCCAGTGGAAGTCAGGCAGTCCGCACCCCAACTCCTACTCCAGTCTTCCATGCTCCAACTCCTATTCCAGCCTAATCACTGCAATATCAACCTCCTCAGGGGTTCAATGGCGCTTGATGCAGCCAAACCCCCAGGCATACGGACAATTTGGGCCATACGGGCAGGTGTACGGACAGGCTCCCTACCTGGCTGGACCGTCCGTGCAACCACAGCCCATCGATTGGCAGATGCGCCTACTTACTCTGGGAGATAAGCCGCCCTCGTTTTCGTAAGATATCTTAAATGCCCCTCAGCCACCAAAGGTGAAAAGTGTGCTTGTGGGAGCCTATGATGGCACGGGAAACCCAGAAGAGCACATCACCTCATACAGGAACCTGATGTACTTATAAAGCGTAGATGACGCCACTTGGTGCAAATGTTTCCCGGCCACTCTAAAAGGTGTGGCGCAGGATTGGTTCAACAGTTTGCCGGCCGGTTGTATCAATTGTTTCACTACTCTTAGTTTGTTGTTCGTGGGAAATTTTTCATACAACATACCGCCTCGAAAGACTAGCCTTAACTTGGCGACAATCGTCCAAGAAAAAATGAGGGCTTACGCTCGTACGTCCAGCGATTTAACCAAGAAATAGCCCAAATTCATAATCTGCCGGACGAAATGGCTTACTCTGAATTTCTCCGGGGATTAAGGCACAATGGTTTTAAATTTGACTTGGTAAGGAAAAAGATTCGGACATACGCAGGTGTTCTGCGGGAAGCCGAAGCTTATATTGAGGCGACGGACTTTTGTTCGCTCACAAAAGGAGAAGCGCCGGCTAAGGGGGCTGAGAAGAAACCTTCTCAGCAAGACTCGGCCGGCCAAAAGAAAGAAGGAAAAAAGAGAAAGGAAGTCTGGGTGGCTGATACCCAGCCACAGAAGTCCAAGAAGGTCAAGGCGTACGAGCCTCAGTTTGAATTCAACAAGGATTGTTATTATATCTTGATGGAAATCAAGGATAAGTTTGAGTTTGAGAAGCCGCAGCCGCTGAGAGGCCCGGCTCAGTATAGGAACAAGAACAATTATTGTCATTACCAAAAGGACGTGGGACATGACACAAATGATTGTATCAACTTGAAGAGACTACTGGACAAGTTAGCCGAGAAGGGCATGCTGAATTCATATGTGATGAAGTCCAAATTCACTTACACACGGACAAACAACACGTCCGAGCAAAGACAGAAGAATGATAAGAACAAATATAAAGAAGATGATGGCAACATCACTGATTCAGGCTTTGTGGCCGTGATATCAGGAGGATTTGCCTCAGGCGGTCCCACTATGAAAGGGATCAAGCGGGACGCTCGGAACCTGGGAAAGGTGATGCAGATGGACTCGGTAAAGGCTGAACCCTTCCCCGAATTAATCATCAGTGAGGCCGATCGGGGGGAGGTTAAAGCCTTGCACAATGATCCCATGGTATTCATTATGAAGATAGCCAATTTGAAGGTCGGGCGGATATTGATAGACACGGGTAGCGCGGCTGATATCATCTGCCTGGCCGCCTTGAAAAATCTAAGCTTCTTAGAGGATGCTCTCCAGGACATCACTCACCCGTTGGTCGGATTTGGGGGGAATGTCATCCACCCGGTAGGCCGGATAGACTTACCCGTCCGATTTGGGCAAAAAGGGGAAGGAAGGGATATAGTTGTCCGCTTCTTGGTTGTGAAAGAACTGACTGGATATAATGTCATACTCGGCCGTCCTACACTGAATGCAGCAAAAGCAGTCATTGTGCCTCACCTAATGCTGCTAAAGTTTGAGACGACGGACGGGAAAATAGGTACAATCCAAGGAAGTCAGAAGATGGCAAAGGAATGTAATTAGTTGGCGGTTAAGCCCACAGCGCGCGGACCAAAGTTGTCCGAGCCAAGAGAAGAAGGAACCTCACTCCCAACACACCAGGTCGGCCAGAAGCGTAAGGCGGCCAAGATAGAGCAAGCATAGCAGCTAATGACTGTCGGTCGGCCAGAAGAGTTACGACCCCAGCCGGCCGACAGTCACCAGGATATAGTGCTTGACCCCGATCAACCAGGTCGGACGGTTAGTGTAGGCACTATAGTTGTAGGTGTGCTTGGGGATGAGTTAATTCAATTATTGAGAGAGTTCAAATATGTATTTGCATTTGATGTTGGCGAGATGCCAGGTATAAGTCATAACCTGGCCGTGCATAAATTGGCTGTAAACCCGGCCGTTAAACCTGTCCGCCAGAAGAAAAGGAATCATGGAGAAGAGAGGAATCAGGCTGCCGCAGCAGAAGTCAAGAAGCTTCTGGACGCCAGTTTCATTCGGCAATGTTATTACCCCGAATGGGTGGCCAATGTGGTCCTTGTGAAGAAGCCGAATGGAACTTGGAGCATGTGTGTGGATTACACCGATCTAAACAAGGCATGCCCTAAGGATAGCTTTCCCCTGCCCAAATTCGACCGCCTGGTTGATTCGACGGCCGGGCATGCCTTGATGAGTTTTATGGACGCATACTCCGGATTCCATCAAATTCCATTATGGGAAGAAGACCAGGAGAAAACAGCGTTCGTGACTGAGCAGGGGTTGTATTGTTACAAAGTTATGTCATTCGGCCTTAAGAATGCCCCAGCTACCTTTCAACGACTTGTTAATACAGTCTTCAGAGATCAGCTTGGCCGAAATATGGAGGCGTACATTGATGACATGATTGTCAAGTCAAAAGAGCCGGCCGACCATCTGAAGGATCTACGAGAAACTTTCACCGAACTCAGGCGGCATAAGATGATGTTAAATCCAAATAAATGTGTCTTTGGTGTCGAGTCCGGTAAATTTCTCGGATTTTTAATTGATCAACGTGGAATTGAGGCCAACCCTGAAAAAATCTAAGCTGTCATGGACATGAAGTCACCAAGGACAATTAAAGAAGTCCAAAAATTGACCGGCTGTTTGGCCGCACTTGGTAGATTTCTGTCAAGATCAGGGGACAGAGGAGGCCAAGGAAGCATTCGTACAGTTAAAAGGCCATCTACATACATTGCCTCGGCTTGTCAGTCTACTTAAGAGCGAAAAGCTATTTATCTATCTTGCCATCTCAGAACACTCCTTAAGTGCAGTCCTACTTGCTGAACGGGAAGGCCGCCAGATCCCTGTCTACTTTATTAGCCACGTACTTCATAACGCCGAGCTAAGGTATCCCCCTATTGAAAAATTTGGCTTGGCATTATACATGGCATCGAAAAAGCTGCGGCCATACTTCTTGGCACATTCAATTGTGGTCTACACAGACCAACCTCTGAAGAAGCCATTTACAACTTTAGAGGCAAGCGGCCGTATGCTTAAATGGGCCTTGGAAATGAGAGGTTTTGACATTGCATTTGAGCCAAGGAAAGCAATTAAGGGGCAAGCCTTTGCTGATTTTTTAGCAGAAATGACTCGGCCGGATCTTCTGGCGGCCGGAGACCAGATCTGGAAAGTGTTCGTGGATGGTAGTGCGACAGCTACTGGCTGTGGAGCAGGTGTTATATGTCAGTCTCCTGAGGGAGATAAGTTTGAGTATGCTCTAAGATTCCAGTTTCAAGCCTCTAATAATGAGGCCGAGTACGAAGCCCTCTTGGCCGGCCTTAGAATGTGTAAGGCGGCGGGAGCGACAAAAATTGATGTATGCTCGGACTCCCTACTTGTAGTCGGCCAGGTGAATGGAGACTTCGAGGCGAGGGAGCTGGCCATGATAAAGTACCTGAAGATTGTAAAAGAGGAAGCTAAGAGCCTAGATCATTTTACTTTACAGCAGGTCCCTCGTTCGTCCAATCATCAGGCGGACGCCCTCTCTAAGTTAGCATCCTCAGCATCATGTGATACTCCTAGGTCAGTGTTTTGGGAAGTGAAAGAAAAGAGGAGTATTGACGCTGAACCAGTACACGCCATTGATAGAAGCTCCACTTGGATGGACAAGATCATATCTTACCTAAAGGACGGATTACTCCCGGCCGATCCCAAAGAGAGCTGGCTGGTGAAAAAGAGAGCGGCCTGGTTTGAAGTTAAGCAAGGAGATTTGTTCAAAAAAGCAATTGTAAAGCCGTACCTGAAATGCATCACTCTTGAGAGGGGGCATGATGTCTTGGATGATCTTCACCAGGGGCAGTGCGGTTCTCACATTGGAGGACGAGCTTTGGCTGAAAAGGCTGCCCGCCTGGGTTACTACTGGCCGAGCTTAAAGTCGGACGCAATGGAAATGGTAAAGAAGTGTGACAAGTGCCAGAGGTTCGCAACTTTAATTCACCGACCCGCCAACAGTCTTTCGGCCATCAGTAGTCCGCTCCCCTTTGCCAAATGGGGGATGGACATTTTAGGACCGTACAGACCAGCGTCCGGCCAGAGGCGGTATGTGTTTGTAGCAGTAGACTACTTCACAAAATGGGTAGAGGCCGAGGCCGTTCGGGGCATCAAATGGACGGATGTTTCCGCTTTCATATGGAAGAGTATCATTACACGCTTTGGCGTTCCTCAGTCTATGGTGTTTGACAACGGACCTCGGTTCAAAACGCCTCAACTCAAAGAATGGTTGGAAGACCAAGGCATAGCTCATTGCTTTGCTTCAGTCGGCCGTCCACAAGAAAATGGTCAGGTAGAGGCATACAACAGATTGATCTCCAATTGAATTAAGCGCAAGCTTGAAAGAGCAGGCGGCTTATGGGCTGACGAGTTAGTTAATGTGTTGTGGTCCATACGAACCACGGCCAAGAGTTCCACAGGAGAAACTCCCTTCTTCTTAGTCTATGGTGCCGAGGCGGTCCTTCCAATTGAAATGTATGAGCCCACCCTTAGGGTGATGCTATATGATGAAGCGGCCAATTGGGAAGCCATGAAGACCGCCCTAGACTTCCTTCCTGAAGCTAGGGGCAACACGGCGCTTAGACACGAAATCTATCGTCTTCGGATGACAAGGGCATACAATCGCCGAGTGTCAAAGCGGCCGATAAAATTGGGAGATCTGGTCCTAAGGAAGATGGAGGCTGTGGGACGAGCAAATGAGGATGGCAAGCTGACCCCAAATTGGGAAGGGCCGTATCGAGTCAGGGAAGAGGTCCGAGATGGGACTTACCGTCTTGAAGCCATGAACGGCCGACCCATCCCGCGTACATGGAACACTGACAATCTGAAGAAATATTATGTTTAATTACTTAGCCAAAAGCTGTGTATACAGCTAGGTCTGTTGACCGAGCAATGTAAGCCGTACGGCCACGACAATGTAATTTTGACAAATTAATGAAAAAGTCAAACATTGTTATAAATATTTTTCCATTTAATTTATGCTTATTTGCACAGTCATAACTTATACGGATAGGCCGCGTGAAATTTGCAAGTAGGTTGCTTGCAACATAGCAACTCGGTCGCAGAACCAAAAGTAAATTAAATAAAATAAGAATGGGCAGCTTGATCCCAAGTCACATGAATGCGTCCGCCCTTAATTAAGGCGGACTAAAAAGGTAAGGAACCCTGTGAAACCCGTATAATGGGGCAAGGGCATACCTAGGCATTCCAGCCCAGCCGAACATGAAAATTTTAAGTTGAGATCATACTTGGAATTTTCTAAGTGCGTCCAAGCGATAGTTTCAACGGACAAACTCGCATAAAGCCAATTGAACGGCCAATTAATGTGTTGATTCGGCGTACCACCTAGTCCAAGGGCAATCATTATTATGATTTGATTAACTTGGTAGAAGTCATACCACCTAAGGTATAAATTCTACCAAGTCAATCAAACCACCAAAAGTATGGACTAGGCGAACGCCGAATAAAGGGGCATACCCCCTCGAAAGTACGAAGATACAAAAACACGCGTACATAAAATCGCTCAAGCATGAAAAAATATGCGTACGAAAATGCAAAAACTTAAGTGTAAAATTTGCAAAGTATGAAGCAAAACTTGAAAGCTGAATTAATAAAAGGACCGCTCAAAAGGCGGTAAAATATCTTACATAAAACCGCTCGAAAAGGCGGTTGAAAAAGTCAAGAAAAATATACATAAATAATTGACAAAGGCAGAAAAAGGCTGAAATTACGAGGCGGCTGAAGTAGAAGCTGGAATCTGGCCCGGGCCGAGCTTTTGAACGGCGGCAGGAGACGCGTCATCAGCAGGCGTCCCCTTGCTCTCAGCCTCACCATCTTTGCTGGCCGCCACTTCTTCGATTTCCTCCTCTTCTGAGGTAGTTGGCGTGACGTCCAGCTCAGGTGAAGGTTTCCCGGCCTTCTTAGCCTCTTCTCTGAGGCAGACAAAGTTAAGACGCTTGGTGAAGCGTTCCTGATAAAAGGCCGCCTCTCCCTCGTCCACCATGAGCTCAAAAGCCTCAAAGAAGTGGCTCTTCAGCCTGTCCTCAGCATTCTGCTCAATGCGGACCACCTCGTCCGCACTGGGAGCCCGAGGTGTTTGCAATTGGAGAGTTAAGTCCTCAACGGACTTCTTTAAACTTTCCACCTCGGCTCTCAGGGTGTCCGCCTCGTCCAAGGCCTCCTTCAGGTGCTTGCGGGCCAAGTCCACATCACTTTGAAGCTTCTCGGAGGCCTCGAACCCTTCCCTCCAGTGCTGGCCGTCCAGCAGGGCCTGATCCCTCTCCTGTCTCATGGCATCTCTGGCCACGGACTCTTGCTGAAGGGCCTCGCCCAGCTTCACCAAATCTTCCGCCTGTCGCGTTGCCTTGTCGGACAGCACGTTGATTTGGGTTTCAAAATACCGGCGCTGGACGGCCGCCTCCCCAGTAATGGCATCCTGGGTCTTCTGAATCTGGGCCCAGGCATGCTTCAGCCGCTCATTCTCCTTGTCCTTCCATTCCAGGAAGGCATTCAGCCGCAGGAAGAGCAACGTACAAGGTAAATGTGTTAGCAAAGTAAGAGTGAAAAATTTACTAAGAGCATTTGAGAGGAAAGTTACCTCAGCGCTGCAGTTAATCATGGGGCCGAGGAAGCCCTCATGTATCCCCCGCAGCTTATCTCGCTGCTCAGCAGGGACGGCCCGGGCCATGGCTTCCCGCATAGCCTTTATGTCCGCCCCAGTAAGGGACTGGCCGGGCGTCTTCATGTGTAGCTCCTCTGCAATATCTGTATGCGGACGCAAAGAATTTAATGTAAGATCAGTAAAAAAGAGAAGACACAAAATAAAAATCCAAAGTTACTTGGACTGACCGTTAGAGAAGCTTGGAGGGGTATGAAGGTTGAAAGTGAATGGCGGAGGCGGCGCAGGCTCGGTATCCTCTTCCCCCGTCCGGCCAGGCTGATCGCCGGCCGACTGAGTGGCATCAAGCCAATCAGATTCATTGACTCTTTGGACGGGCGGAGTCACTTCTGGCCCGGTCGACTTACCCCCATCATCCGATTTCTCGGACCTAACATGACCCGGCATGGCGGCCGGATCTATGGACTTGGAGGCCCCGCTATCACTCAGCCGGGGTTGTTCTCCTTTGGACTGCTTAGAGGCAGTCCGCGACGTCGTCTTGGCCGCAGAAGTGGAAGTGGTCTTGGACGCGACCATCTTCCTTTGTTTGGACGCCTTGCCATCCTGGTCCGTCTTGGACGCAGAGGACGACTGCTTCCGTTTGGACCGAGGGGTTGGAGTGGCCAGCTGTAGAGGCAAGAGTTAGTAAAAATAAAGCAAGATAATATAATTGATGGGCCGTGCCAAGTTAGGAAGAAGATCTCTTCCGTAATACCTACACGGACGAATTGATGGGCTGTGCCAAGTTAGGAAGAAGATCTCTTCCGTAATACATACGCGGACGAAAAGAAGAAATCAAGACGGGTTTACTTACTCCTTTAGTTTGCTCGTACAGCTTTTGGCGAGCCTTGTACCGAGCCAAGTCAATCTCGGTCATGTTGACCTCCCCTTTCTGCTCTTGGTCAAGCATCTTGTACGCCTCAGCTGAAAAAGAAAAGGAAAAAGTGTTAGAAAATTCTTCAAGATCAAATAATCTGTGTATGTGTAAGAATATGTGTCCATGCGTCCACCTTGGGGCAGGTTCTTGTACAGGCCATAGGCGGACATAAAGGTGGGATCCCGCAGCCAGCTGGATAAAGGGACCCAGTTACTTGGAACGCGCTCAATTTTGCCGTTCCTTTTCACCCGCTTGACTTTGAAATATTCAAGCTGGTACTCCTGGCTGGGGTGGACGGGTGGCTTATCGGGCTTGAGGTCCCCACGTCCAAGTTGAATTGGCTCAGCATTGAACCGATTCATCCGCAAGTTAAATTCAACGTCCTTGGTTTTGATGCGGTAGAATCGGTGCTTCCAGTCACGCCACTTAGAGACGCGGTCCACCACCATCATATAGTCTCTAGTGGTGCTCAAGATGAACCAGTCGTCCGTATCTGCGTCCAGCTTAGTCAGTGAGTGCATCTCACAAAAAACTGCAAAGTCTGGCTTGAAGCCTTTGCAGATGCACGTCACCAAGTACCCAAAAATGTTCAACCAGCTGTTTGGCATCAGCTGGAAGAGGGTTATGTCATACTCGTCAAAGATTGTGCGGACGAAAGGATGGAGGGGGAAGCGCAGTCCGACATCTAAGGCCGCCCTGTAGACGCTAAAGGATCTTTGGCGCGGCCTCGCTTCTTCCCAAGCGGCCACGGCGCGGGACTTCCGTGGGGGCTGAATCTCGAATCCCTCCCCAAGGTGGAGGAATGCCTTGTAATCCTCAAATTTGTAGTTCAGGTAGCCCAAGGCTGTGCTACCCACCGTGTAGGCGTACGGATCCTTAAAGTTGTCAATGTTGGCAACATCCTCCTCGACCGCCTCTTCGCCCTCTGCGGCCGCCGCTCCACCCTCGGCCGCATTCTCAGCTTCATCCTCCTCTCGCTGAGGAGCGCTCCCAAACTCGGAAGACAGCACTTTGTCCAGATCGGCTGCCTTCGCAGAGCTGCGGCTCCTAGAACTATGGCCGCCTCGGGGAGAGACAATATCTTCAAGCGGCCTTTTGCCTTTATCTTTGGCACCGGCCGCCTGACTTCCCGTAGGAGGTGCTCTGCGAGGGAGCAAGTCGGACGGTTCGTTAATTGAAACCCCCGTTCTTGGTCTGTCCGACCTGCCATATCGGAGATAGAGTTCTGAGGGGGTTGGGACGGACGTATCAGCGTCCGCCCGAGAAGAAGAAGGAGGCCCTTCACAGAGTAGCAACTCGGCCCCATCCATGACCGAGCTGGCATATTGGGGGAACCTCAACCCCGGAGTTCGCCCGGATGTTCCCCCCGCAGTAGAAGCGCCTTGAGTTCTTTGGCGCTCCTCGAACGAGGAAGTTAATTCCACGGCCGAGCAGTAAGTGCCCGTGGAAGCGGTCGTAGGAGTGGTAGAAGGGGTCTCTAAGTAAACATTATTGGGGTCATAGGGAGGCCTAGGATTTACCAGACTTCCGTCTGGATTTATGGCCGCATGACGATCGTGCGTCTGCATCGTCCGTGCTATGTACGACTGCAGGGACAGAGAAGAATGGGTGGAAGTGAGTTGGTACACACTAGAAATGGACCCACTCCATGAAAGAGACAACTCGTCTCCGTCCACTCTATACTCCTCAGTCCCAGGCGAACGGCCGGCCTCATGAGGAGAAACGGACGAAGCCGAGTGTTGAGCCAGATTTTAAATAAACAAAGAAATGAAAATGCAAGGAAAAGAAAACAGGCGGCCTACCTCTGTACGTGTTGAAAACTTGGAAGCCTTGAAGATTGATCGGAAAACTCAACAAATGTTCTCGGAAAACTCAAACGCACGGCGGAGCTCTTGAAGATTCAAAGGAAAACACACTTTCTCTCTCTAGAAGCTCTGACTTCTCTCTAGAAAATGTAAAGTTCCAAAGTGCCAAAATGAAGTCAAAACCCTTGTATATATAGGGAAAATTTATGAGGGTAAGAGAGTAAATTCATCTTTCCCGCCTAACACAGCTGAACGGTTACAATTTGAAAATGTGACCTAGAATTTGGAGGGACAAGGAGCAACTCCGTTAAATTAGGCGGAAAAGAGGATGACCTAATAAACGGCGCGTCCAAAGGGAAGTTGGCAGAACTAAAGCCCTCTCCGCGATGGCAAGACGGCCGCATCTCCCAAAAGCAAAACGGCCTATCTTCGTCCGGGGAAGTTGGCAGAGCTAAAGCCCTCTCTGCGATGGCAAGACGGCCGCATCTCCCAAAAGAAAGACGGCCTATCTCCGTCCGCGCCATTTGTATAGACAGGCGTTCGCTCTAAAATTGTCAGGCGGACGAAAAACTGACAAAACCATAATACACTTGTACGCACAAAGGCTATTTGAGGTCAGAGGGGTCGGCCTGTAAGCGTACGAGCCACCCTCTCTGAGGGGCAAATGTTGTGGGTAAAAATACCCCGTACACGTGGACAAATCCCATAGTGACACGTGGCCCAGTTATAGGGTGACACATGTCACCACGGGAAGAGGCCACGTAACTCAGAGCCCTTAAGGACCCAGGCCAGTCTCGTCGCGACACGTGGCCTAGTCAGAGGGTGACACGTGTCGTCATGAGAAGATGCCATGTGTTAAGGGCATTTGTTCCCTTAATAATCAACATGCCAGAAAACCCTAACAACGTCAGGGCCCAAATCCCGAGAGATACCAATGAAAGCCGCAAAGCGGCGCCCCCAGAGTAGCACGTGGCATTCACTGATTGCGCAGCCAATCACGTCACGCAAATCTAGGGTATAAACCTTAGAGAGGGGCACGAGTCCCACCCCTATAAATACCCCAATCATTTATGATGGGGGGATTAAGACATTTAAAAACAACGGAGCATTAAATAGCTCCACCTTCTCTCTACTTTCTCTCTCTAACCTTTTCCGTTCTGATCACTGACTTGATCGTCGGAGGCGAATATTCCGTTGATCGGAATATTCGTTGTTTTGCAGGTTGGACCGTTTCGTTGCCTGAAGAGCGTGACCAGTATCCCAGGAAATCCAAAAAACACCCGAAACAACTTGTACCGGTGGTTACTTGTTTTATTGGATACTAGTTACTTGTAAAAATTAACTTATATAGGATTATTTGTATTATTGGTGGTTACTTGTATAGGATTACTTGTATTGGTGGTCACTTTACTTGTATATGGTCACTTTTCTTGGATATGGTTACTTGTAGATTTACTTGTACTGGTGGTCACTTGTATAGGGTTTTTTGTATAGAGTTACTTGTATAGAGTTAGGGTTACTTGTATAGGTGGTTACTTGTATAGGGTTACTTGTATTGTTGGATACTAGTTACTTATATAGGGTTAGGGTTAATTGTATTGTTGGATACTAGTTACTTATATAGGGTTAGGGTTACTTGTATAGGGTTACTTGTATTTTTGAATACTAGTTGTTTGTATAGGGTTACTTGTATTTTTTTTATAGGGTTACTTGTATTTTTGAATACTAGTTACTTGTATAGGGATACTTGTATAGGTATAATAGTTACTTGTATAAGGTTAGGGTTACTTTTATAGGGTTACTTGTATTTTAATATAGGGTTACTTGTATAGGTATACTAGTTACTTGTATAAGGTTAAGGTTACTTGTATTTTTGTATAGGGTTACTTGTATTTTAATATATGGTTACTTGTATTTTTGTATAGGGTTACTTGTATAAGGTTAGGGTTACTTGTATAGGGTTACTTGTACTTTTGTATAGGGTTACTTATATAGGGTTACTTGTATAAGGTTAAGGTTACTTTTATAGGGTTACTTGTATTTTAATATAGGGTTACTTGTATAGGGTTACTTGTATTTTTGTATAGGGTTACTTGTATATGGTTACTAGTATTTTTCAATACTAGTTACTTGTATTGGGTTACTTGTAGATTTACTTGTATTGATGGTCACTTGTATAGGGTTACTTGTATAGGGTTAGGGTTACTTGTATATGGTTGGGTTACTTGTAGATTCACTTGTATTGTTGGTCACTTGTATAGGGTTACTTGTATAGGGTTAGGGTTACTTGTATATGGTTGGGTTACTTATAGATTCACTTGTATTGCTGGTCACTTGTGTAGGGTTACTTGTATAGAGTTACTTGTATAGGGTAAGGGTTACTTGTATAGGGTTACTTTTATTTTTGGATACTAGTTACTTGTATTGAGTTACTCGTATAGGGTTAGAGTTACTTGTATAGGGTTACTTGTAAAGAGTTACTTGTATAAGGTTACTTGTATAGGATTACTACTTAAGTGATTACTGTATAGGGTTATTACTTACTGTTTGCTACTTTTATCAGGGTTTACATGTAATGGTTACCTGTAATTAAAATGTAAATAAAAACTTAAACTTACAGCATTAGTATAATATTATAGTCATTAATTCAAAAGTTTATATAATAAAAATAAAAAAATAGAAAAACAATCTATAAATTATTACTCTGACATGTAACCCTAAAATAATTTTGGGTTTTGAATTGGAGTTATGGTTCCAAATTCTCTAGCATTTCCTTTAGCTTGCATTGCTCTTGTTTTCTTTGCTTTAGGTTGTTTGCCTTTCTCAAAATGCCCTTTTATTCTTTTGCTTCTGCCTTTTGTGTTTGCTTTTTCTGGATCCATGACTGCAGGGACTTCTTTATTTACCTGATTTGGTGATGTTTCCTATTGAACAGTTGAAGATGGTTGTTGATTACTTGATTCTTCTTCTTGATCAGATAAAGTTTCCTTCTCCTTTCTCTTTTCCAATTCCCTTTTGAATTCATCTGCTTTCTCTTGTATCAATTTGAAATGTGATTCTACCAAGGTGCATGTTTCTTTGTGGTCTTGACATTTTATGAGTAGATTGTAGCTTCTTCTTGCCATTGTGTGATGCCAAGGCATTAATTTGTTTGACTGAGATTCTGCTTCTGTTGCAACTTCATCCTTTTTTTTCCAAACATGTGCTTTTGCCATTTTGGTCCATCTTGAAGAAATGTATAAAGTAGGAATCTTTGTCACATTATGATGATGCAAGATCTTTAAACAATGATAACATAGCCAGCCAACTTCTTCAAAATTCTTGCAAGAACATGCTATTTTATTTTCTGCCCGGTTATATGTAACCTTTTGTCTACTACTTTCATCATATTCAATATGCACTTGATAAAAGTAAAAGTCTCCTGAAGTAGCATGAAGATAAGTTAGGCAACCAATTGAGTACATGAATTTTGTTTCAAAATATCTGAATATGGTTTGTGTATATATTTCAGAAGCATGTCTAAGTAATCCAATAAAAGGAATACTTGAAGTTGGGTTGGAATTAGAACATTTAAAATCAGCATTTGACTCGTTCTTTCTCATCTCTTCATTGTTTGATTGAATATTTTGAAGAAATCTGTCATACTTGTGTTTTTGTTAGCTTTAAATCCAACTGCATTATTTGCACTTTCGCTTCTTTGTGATGATAGCATACCAGCAGAAAAAAAAAATCTTTACTTAATGTTGTACAACATTTTTCTCTCAAACCATACAATCTTTTGAACCATTTATTGTTTTCAAGTTTGTATTTGGCAATCATTCCTTCCCAGCATGTCTTTAATAAAGAAGTATTGTTGTACTTATAAATAATAAACAAAATTTACTTCTTAATTTATAATACATGTAATGGCTACTAGTATAAGTTTGCAGGAAATCTTACAAGTAACCATTACATGTAATCATTTGTAACCATTACATGTGAAATCTTACAAGTAACCATTACATGTAATATTTTATTAGGAAGATATTTGTATGTATTATGTGTTACTAATACAAGTAACCTCTTTATATAACTTAGTAACACATATATTTGTATGTATTATAGTTATATAAAGAGTTTACTTGTATTAGGAAGTTATAGTGGTTACCTGAAATTCTTCATCTATCACACATCCAGAAAGACATTTGTTAAAGGCATCTTTGAATGAGGTATCTCTTTTTAGTGCTCCAAACCTTGATACAACATTTTTTATAAGGTGCCAAATACATAATCTGTGTCTTGAATGAGGAAACATCTATAAGGTTGAAAATATAGATATTATTTCTTAGCTTAATATGCAAGAATAGTATTTCTTTCATATTCACCGTTACTATAATTATAAACATTTTCAGAGAGTACCTTTTCAATTGCTTTAGACATTGCCAAGTCTTAATCTGTGAATATTGAAGCAGGTTCACTACCACCCATCGACTTTTTAAAAGTGTCTAAAACCCACTCAAATGTTCTATTTTCTTATCAGCAATAAAAGCACAACCAAACATTACATTCAGCCAATGATTGTTAACACCAACAAGAGGAGCACAAATAAGATTATATTTGTTTATCCTATATGTGGTATCAAATACAACAACATCTCCGTAAATTTGAAAATCTTCCTTCATTTCAGAATCTCTCCAAAAAAAATTGCATTCAGTTTGTTTTGGTTTTCATCGCCTCCTAACTTAAATCTGAAAAAGAAATTCAGAGGTTACTTGTTTTGTTCACAGTAATTACTTGTATCAAAATGAGGAGTTACCTGTATTAAGAGTTACTTATATATTTGGTTATGAAATAGGTTAATAGTAGTGTTTAACTGAAAAAATAGTTTTCATCTTCTACTTGTCTTTTGTATAATCTATCTATTACAGTTTGTGCATCACCTCTTTAAATTTCTTTCATCTTCTTTCTTGAAATATAATTGTAGTGGTCTGTCATACTATGTCCAACAAGCTCTTCCCCGCTAGCTTCATTACTTATTAATCTAAATGCATCTGCAGTTCTTAATCCACTATCTGTCATTAAATCAATGACTTTTTCCTTGTCCTCAGTTATTTTCCTCTCTGGTCTATGTAAATGCTCCAAAACACTTCTTGTTAACTCATGGTTATGTGCTATAACATGTTGTTCAACTTCAAACATTCCTTCTTTGTTTTTTTAGCTCTAATAAATGCATTGCAGTCAGTCCTGGTAATAGGTACATGATGTGTCCTTTTTTTCTTGTTTTCATTTGGCACAGGGGGTGTTTTTTTAACTTTTGGGACACATCGGAACCCTTATTTAGAACAAACAAAATCCTTTCCTTTAAATTCTCTGTGTTTTACTTGTGAATATCTTGTTGTATAATGTCTTATACTAAATCCAATAACCATAGCATGAAGCTTATATTGCTCATATATTTCATCCAAAGTTGATGCTGTAAAACCTACTAGACTTCCTGTAAAATCATCTTCATGAAGTTCATGTTGATTTCCACTTTCTTCTGTCAATGTACTATTACTTATTTCTGTAGTACTTGTATTCATATCTGCAAATCATAAGTTGATATTAGGAGTATTCAGTTGGAAGTTGCAACAATACACAATACTTATAATATGCATGGGGATACTTTAGTTACTTGTATAACCACTTTATTTATGAATTACTTGTAACTTTACTATATTATACATAAAAGTTACTTGTAACACTATAGTAATCCTATTATATTATTCATAAGGGTTACTTATAACACTATTTCATTCAAGGGTTATTTGTATATAATACATAGACTTACTTGTAACACTACTTATTTATGGGTTACTTGTAATCCCACTATATTTTAAATATAGGTGTTAATTGTAATATTACTTTTTTTTGTGTTACTTGTAACTCTACTATATTATAGATAGAGGTTACATGTAACACTACATTATTTAGGTGTTACTTGTAACACTACTTTATTTAGAGGATACTTGTATAAATAGAGTTACTTGTAACCTTACAATATTATATATAGAGGTATTTGTATAGATAGAGTTACTTGTAATCTTACAATATTATAGATAGAGTTACTTGTAATACTACTTTCTTTAGTTGTTACTTGTAATAGTACTATATTATAAAAAGAGTTACTTGTAGTATTGTAATACTACTTTATTAGGGGTTACTTGTAACCGTATTATATTATAGATACAGTTACTTGTAACACTACTTTATTTAGAGGTTACTTGTATAGATAGAGTTACTTGTAACCTTACAATATTATAGATAGAGTTACTTGTATAGATAGAGTTACTTGTAATCTTACAATTTTATAGATAGAGTTACTTGTAACAATACTTTCTTTAGTTGTTACTTGTAACAGTACTATATTATAAATAGAGTTACTTGTAGTCTTGTAATACTACTTTATTACATGTAACCGTATTATATTATAGATACATCTACTTGTAACACTACTTTATTTAGAGGTTACTTGTATAGATAGAGTTATTTGTAACCTTACAATATTATAAATAGAGTTAATTGTATAGATAGAGTTACTTGTAATCTTACAATATTATAGATAGAGTTACTTGTAACACTACTTTCTTTAGTTGTTACTTGTAACAATACTATATTATAAATAGAGTTACTCATAATCTTGTAATACTACTTTATTTAGGGGTTACTTGTAACAGTATTATATTATAGATTGAGTTACTTGTAATAATAATTTATTTAGGAGTTACTTGTAACCGTACATTATTATAAACACTGGTTACATGTAACACTACTTTACTTAGGGATTATTGTACAGTTTTTTAAAAAATTTAATAGAGTTACTTGTTTTTATTTTATTATTTTTTTTTTATTATGGTTACTTATTTAATGAAAAATAAAATGAAGATTTAGAAGTATTAAATTCACAATTTTTACCTTGTATGTTGTTGTTGACATCAAATACCTCAATTTGATTGGATCTATATTCATCTTCCAGATCCAACACCTGATTACTGGTTTGGATTCCCAGATTCATCAATGAATCTTCAATTCGTTCGATCTCGAATGATTCCTGTGAATCAGGTAAGTTTTCGAGTTCTTCTGTCATTCTTATTAATGAATTTCTTGAAGAACAATTGTTTGAGTTTTACCTCGATTTGCGAATAAGTTTCCTTGGTTTAATCCCCGCTTTAAATCGTCGTAATTAATGTGTTTTTGTGGGTTTTAGGGTTTAGGGATTCGTTAGTTTTTATACATTTCAGTTTTTCTGCACGTGTTTACTAATCCCGTTTTTCGCGCGTTTGACTTCATTATTTTTGGTGACAGTGGCCTGCTGCACCCAAAAAGCGTCGTTTCAGTCATTATTAGAATATGATAGAATAAGACCACTACTGGAGAAAAAAAAATAGTAAATATTATTAAAAGTTTCCAAAAAAAATAAAAATAAAACAAGTAATGAAATACAATCGTAAAAGAAAAGTTGAAATTAGTAATAAAATATTAAGGGAATACTCATTTCACCATTTGCTTTCAAGAATAAGAGGAGGGTGCCACAATCTACTTCTATACTAAACAAGTTTTGTTTATCATACAACAAAACCGCTACTTCAAGGCAAGAAACAATTTGCCTATGTAACCTTTGCCCCGTAATAAACAAATTTACAAAGATAAACTAGTATTTTCTCGTCTATTAAGGTGGCAACTGTTTCGGCAAAAAATGAGCTAACCGGGCCTTGGAGGGGTGCCTGAGGACCTCGAATTTGGGCCTTGAATGGACCTGCAAAATGAACCCCGAGCCCCGGGGGTGGACCCCGGGGCGAAGCCTCCGACGCCCAAGTTAGTAGCCAAACAATGCATATTTTGAGAGGAGTTTAGGGGAGAGAGTGGAGGAGTATGGGCATCTTAGATGATAAGAGTGACCTCCTTTACCTTTGACCCCTAGAGGGGTATATATAGGAGTACATAGTGGGTTTGTGAGCCCTAAAAGTACATATATGGACCGTTGTAGGCCATATAGATGCATTTGACTTATTTGGAGCCTTGTAGACCTTTTTATGCTCTTTGGGCTTATATGGGTAGAATTACCCAAGACTAAAATGGGTATGACCATTTTAGTACCCACAACAACATTTTTTTTATAGTTAGTAAATAGGATTCAAATCATAGAGTATGCACGTTATGAATAAAATCTACATCAACGGATAGCATATTTAGATATCTGTCTATAAAAACCAGACGCAAAAAAAAAAAAAAAAAAAAAAAAAAAAAAAAAAAAAAAAAAAAAAAAAAAAAAAAAAAACATCACAGCAGCCAAAGAATGAAAGTTTAAGCCAGGCCATCGACATATTTTTATTTTTTTGTTCTTGTCTGCATGGAAATTCTATCAAGAATATGTACCCAAATCTGAGCATGACACCTAAGTCACGCTAATGCACATTTATTTAGGCTAAGAATGAAATTGGGCATAATCTCAGTACTTAAGCGATGAAATCTTTGAATTTTGCGATGCGATCCAGTGCCTGCTCAAATTCATCTTCCTGTAAAGCGATTGTGAAGCGACAATAACCTGGAATCCCAGTCCATGAACCACTATTGATGCATAAGCCAGTGGCCACCAAAATGGCTTCTCGAATAATAGAGTCTCCTAGTTCGGTCTTTTGACTATCATCATTTTCGAGTTTATCATGCTTCCCAATATAGTTAGATGGCCTCGCGACCATGGAGACACCCCCTTGGGATGGAAGTACTTCCCATCCACAGTTCTGTAATGTCTATGTAAATAAGAAAATGACGATACAAGAAGTTAGTTGTAGAAAATATATAGGAAGTATAAAATTCTCAAAAGATTATGCAGACAGCAAAATCATAGTGAATGCAGGGAAAAAGTTTGATTAAATGTTTTTCATTGAAGAATTGACCAACAAGGGTTAAGAAAACCAGATAAAACATACCTCATTACCCTATATCTCTATTTTTAAATGATTAGCTACAAATTTTCATAACCATCCTCGAAAATACCAGAACCATCAAGTAATTGTCAGAGTCTTGTCAATCCAAATCATTACGTCAAAACCCACCAATATTTTTGGGTTATCATACATATAGAAGTCGTCTTTTAAGTTTTCCCAGAATTCATACAAATATTCCGCACAAAAAAACAAAATACTTAAAGAAAATTTAAGATGAAACACTCCTCTTTTCACACTTATCAATGCATATTTATTGAGATGAATCTAATAAGACCGCACAAACGCGTAATATTCCTTGAATATAAATCACCAACTAATTTGAAGAGTGTATATATCAAAGTGCCATATATTTTTTATAAAATAGTATGATCATCTAGTGTAAAAAATATGCAGTCAATTGAAAAAACATATGCATATGCATCCTTCTCATTTTTTTAAAACTAAATGTGCATATATTGTATTTCGAAGTGAACCATCTGTTTTAAATTTTGGAAAAAATATCAAATGTGCAAATTCTGACCCAGCTACCACATGTAGTCCATCAGCTGTGTAACTCTTGCCATATTTAAGCAAATAAAATGAATTGGAAAATTTCTTGGTAATAAGATGATTATTATCAAGAAAATGTATTCTATGCAGATTTCGATTAAAAAAAGCCCTCCACAAAGATTTAAAAACCAAAACTGTTTGCATTAGCCTTGATTGCTATATTGCCTGGACTCAGATTCGGGTGTCGTGTCCAACTTGGTGTGTCTGACACTCCAGATTTATAAATTTACATAAAGGCCACTATATATTTGGGTGTGGATGTGAGGTGTAGTGTCGAAGTGTCAAAGGATCCGACACACGACAATCGACGTACAGCAGGCTGTCAAACATAGCTTGACTGTAAAACACGTTGACTACCAACCACTTGAAACAAATTAAATAGCCAAGGCCAAGTATGTGAGGCAGTTGATTGATCCCATCATGATATAAAGCCTACAATTACCGATACAGAGTAGATTTAAGAGGAAATGAAGACAATTATTATACTACCCCTGTTTCATATTATTTGCAACAATTAGACATTTTTCCTCTCTACTTTATGTCAAAATTGTTGCAAATAATATGAAACGGAGGTAGTAACTGAATCCAACAGACACACACATCAGCAGTTAGCATAGTGCATCATCCAAGAAAAAGACTTTAAGAGGATTCAAGAGGTTATGAAGACAATTATTATAATTGAATAGATGCAGGATGGAAGTTATGAAGACAAAAACAAAACAATAGGTCTTGAGTTAATTACCTCCCTCAAGCGCTGCGACCTCTTTTTCAAAATCCCTTTGTGTTCTGCAACAGATTCAGAAAGGTTACCAGCTTCTTGCTCAGTCTGAGCTAACAACTTCTTCATAGCATATCTAGTAGTACTATGAGGTTTGGTGAGACCGGCAAAACCATTAGTTGTTTCAGTAAGTAAAGATCGATCTACCGCAAGGAAAGCAAAGGTCAGCCCTCCAGTAAGCATCTCAAGTGATAAACTTCCAAGCAAAGACACGCAAAAAGTTGAATTGTGAGAAGAATAGAACTTCGCTAAAGTGGGCTCCAAGTTCCAGGCATCCCAGTTCTTAATATCATATTCTAGCCCTGAGAAAGAGGTATCTATCAGAACCCTTGCACCAAATTTAACACAGACTGATAATATATCTTCCATCTCCTCATTGCTGTAAAGCAACCCAGTTGGATTAATAGTAGGACCAGAAATATAAAGCCATGGCTTTTCAACTGACTCCAGTACCTTGGTCAGTACACTAGCAGTTAATTTAAATCCAACATCAGCTTGTGTGGGAATGTTAACAATGTTTGCTTTCATAAACTTTGCAGCAGCTATGTAGTTCCCATTACAACCAGCAGGAAAACACAATGTGCCACTTTCTTGAATACAGCTAAGTAGCAGCTTGTTAAAAAGACCCAAAGAATAGTCAGAGTACAAGAATTCTGTGCTGTTGTTTGTTGGAAAACCATATCTGGTCTTAATAAATTGCCTGATTCCATTGGTTACATCTGTCTCAGATTCTGAGAGATTCTGCCTGGCAAAACTTTCAAAAATAGCAGCCTTTACTGGTGAGGGCATTGACAGAAAGCTTTGATCTACGTCCATGTGAATCAAGGAATACTTTTTGTCATCTTCACTTATTGACAGCTCAGAATGGTTGAAGACTGATACAGCAGAGCTTGCAAACCCAATCAATTTAGTGGTACTCTTCTTATCAAATTCTCGCTGAAACACATACATCAAACTTACATATTAAGTACACACATCCAGTGAACCTACATCTTAGTATAGAATTATGATCACAGGTCCAGCTTGACATAACCAATAACATACCTCTGTTTATTTTTAAATGCAATGTTTCATTTTACACTACTTACACTCCTTACTTTTCTTTTTTTCTTTTTTTATTTTTGGTGTGTGTGAAGGGGGGGGGGGGGGGGGGGGAGGGATTTATGATTTAAGGAAAAACCAGTCATGTGAGATCTTATTAGATTCATCTCAATTTATACTTGCAAAATATCAATTAATTTATAGTTTTTACTTATTGGTAATTCAAATTTATGGCGAATTGAATTATGCATTAGCAAGGGTGTAAATAGAAGTGTTGCATCTAAAAAAAATAAAGTGTTGTTTTGTGTTGAGCCAGAAATAAGGTCAATCTGATAGTACTAGACTGTCATGAGGTTCTTCCTTACATAAAACTGGAAACTAGAAAAAGTAGTTTTCAATTTTCTGTTGTCAGTTTTCTAAATAATCATGACTTCAATAAGTCAGACTAACATTCGATTCTTTTTACTTCCTCCGGTCCCCTAAAATTGCAACATGGGTGGGGGGACAAGGATTTCAAGAAGAGGAGAGAGATAGAGAGGAACAAAGATATAGATTTATGCGATGAGGAGAGAGAAGGAAAGAAAACATGTGCAAATAGGGAAATGTTGTAATATTAGTGAAACTTCCTAAAATGGTAGTTGTTGCAATATTTGTGGAACGGAGAAAGTATGAGATATATCATAGGACTTTTAAAAATAAAAAACCAAAGAACTAAAACCTACAGTGCTACTGAAAGGGGTCTCAATGTCAAATTTTTAGTTTTAGGTAGGTGACCACAGGCTACAATGGTTTACTTTCAGGCTGGGCCTAGTCAGTCTTCATACAGGTTCAAACTCTTCAAGTTAGTTCAATAAAATGGTGGTGTGGTTTGGATTGGACAAAAAACATTTTAGACTTGAATGAGACTAAATTGCAAGAGTGACAAACCATAGCAGGTGGATGTCGATCAGCTAGCTGAAAGGAAAGCAGTTCGTTGAAAAGACAGCCGTAGTAGTTTTGACTAATCAATGAAGTATTTCCTTCAAGAAGTTCAACTGTTCTTGCCAGAGCCCGAAAAATGGCGTCATCTTCTGAAATCACAAATGCTACCTCAAGATCTTTATAAACCTGGAGAAGTATTAAGTATGAGGTAATGGGTTCAAAAGAATTACTCAAACTCAAACTCAAATGACAAAACAAAATATATATGTGAAAATCTTATCCAATAAATTGATGTAGATAGGTTAGATTTGAAAAATAATTGGTACCCAATCTGGCATTCCATATTGAGAGTAACAAATACCTGATTCTTCAGAAGACCACATACAATCGCAACATGTGATGGAAGAGAGTTTCCTGCAAGATACTTTAGGACCCCGTTGGAACTTGGAAGGCTTGACAGCTCAAAGTGGTCAGATATGTCTAAGAAAAGACGCGAGCCAATTTCTCTAGTAACATTCAACAGATTCTCAAAGGCTGCACTAGTAACAGCCTCAAAACTAGCAATGCCAGTAACCACAACCTGAGGTTTCAGCTTCTTAATCAGCTCGACCATTAAGTCAGACTGACGTGGAGCCTCTATAACTGTGACCATATCTGAAGCCTCACTACAATCTCTCTTCTGCAACGTAGAAACAACATGGTTCGGAATTTGTCACAATTTTTTCAAGGAATTTCCAATATGCTGCTAGGAACTATTAATTTATCATTACATCAGACTGAGATACAAACAACTCAAACCAAAACATATGAGCAAACGAAACGACAGTGAAACTTGCAAATATCACCGATTAGTAAAATTTATTAAAGAAAAATTATTAATGTTTCTTGTCTAATAATAAATTGAACTCTATTCACACCGAAATGCTGGATAGGCTGATGAAGCATAGAACATCAAAGTCAAAGATAACATCACAAACCCCACAATTACCCAAGAGAGAACACACACCCGAGGAAAGAAACCAGAGATAGCTTTATTAAGGAACTTGAAAGACATGACTCAATTTCAAAATGTTCATGAAAAAAATATTGAAGAGCCATACAATTGGTCAGATCTGGTAATTTATTACATCACTAGCTCACCCTTGTGAACATTGTGTCTCACCTCACTCTGTTGATGACTGTCTCAATCATTCTGAAATTATATGAAGCAGCCATTGGAGAGTACAACTAGTTTGTATACTAGAAAATAAATAAAAAGCGAGCCCTTTAACTATCCTCCTCATGAGTTACGCCTCTTTCCGGCTCCCCACCACCCAAATAAAGAGGGAAAAGGAAACAAAGAACAGACCCTATCAATATACAAAAGCATTTGCAGAATAACATATCAAATGTCACCAGAAGTGTCATCAGAAATAGGCTATACCTCAATTGCCAATGATGTCATCCATTGCCTAGGAAGGTCTCTAGTCAGATGCTCATCGACAATGGCAAGGTTGGGCGAGAACAATCGTAAAGCATTCTCAATTGCTGCAGTCCTTGAAGGAAACACAACTACATTCTGAGAATTTAGAGGAAAGAACACAATTAGCATCGACAATCGAAATTCCAATCCACAAGAAGACAAGAAAGCTCAAGGTAACTCCTGACTTCAACAATAATAGGAGGATAATGTATGCACAACTGAAGCTATTATCTTAATTTAGCTACCAGCAATATGATGCAACAAACATTATAAAATTCTTTTGATCAGAAATCCCATTCTAGAAAGACACAAGTCAATACGTTATTAGGTACATCAAACATTTCCTATGGATTTACAGGAAAACAAAGAGGTACGGTATAAACAGATGCCCCAAGTCCATCCACTATTACCTTGGAAGTAAGTGGAACATGATGGTATGTTTTGATAAACCCTGCTACAAGGTCTCGAAATCGTTTACTGCCTGCTGGTGACTCAAAAGGAAGGTAGGAATGTTCTTTAAGAACACTTGCAAGATATGACAGGAATGGAATCTTCTCATCAGCGACAGCATCATCGTCAAAGGATAAATCCAAAGAATTATTGATTTCTTTAAAGCCGTCTCTCAAAAAATCAAAAATCGTTTTAACCTGTCCCACAAAATTGCATGTGTCATACTTGCATATTTCATCATCTTGCATGAAAAACAAGGGAGAAAGAGCTTCACCTGATTAGGTTGACGAAGTTGACAGCTGTAAACAGAAATAGAATGAGAGATACAACCACCGGCCTTCCCATATGCCCAAGCTGTTCGAGCACAAAGAGGTCGATCTCCTGTACGTCCCATGAAGAATTCAAAACGGTGTGGGCTGTTTTTTTCAATCTCAACTAACGCTGAAATATCTGTGTCAGCAGCCTGTAACGCAACAGTTCGTCAAATCCACGGTTCAAGAAATTAAAATAAAATTTACAATGATTCAGTTTAACTAGCCTGAATAACTTTTGTTTGCCAGATCTTATTAACACGGAAGCCACGCCGTTCAAATAAACGTCTGCAAACAGCTTGTCCTGGACGGCCTCCCATATTAAAGATCATAATCCCAGTGGGTTTAATGACTGAAATTCCCTCTTCAACTGCCCTAGCTATCAAACCTAAGCCAAATTGATCTTCAACAAAACCCTACAATCAGAAATCAGAACAGAGAAAAAAAGAGAGAAAATTAAGTCAACATACCATCTGAAGAATCATTTTCCAAGTATTCAAAGGAAATACACTATCAGAAATCTGTTGAAAAATGTTGCTAGTAAAAGGAAAAAAATGGAAAAACAAATGAAGATTTGAAAATGTCACCTAGAAACCAACTATATATTTGACATCATCACCATGGATTATAACTAGATAATTTTACAAAAATATGCAACCCTGAAGATCACTTTCATTTTGATTTAGTTGAATCAAACCTTTAGTCTAAACCTAGATCCTGTTGCCCCAGTGTACAATCATTTCAAAACAAAGAATGCAGCAAATTGGGTAATGATACAGACTTTGGCCCTGTTTGGTAATTAGCCGGAAGCTGATTGTATTAGCTGGTTATAATAGCTGGTTTGACTAGCTGGTTATAGTAGCTGGATTGACTAGCTGGTTATGATTAGCTGATTGTATAAAAATGTTTGGTAAATAGCTGTTAATTGTTAGCTGTTTTAGTGTATTTAAGAAACAAAAAGCTAATTGTACAATAAGCTAATTTTAAAAAACTCTTATAATGAGCTTTTTCTAAAAGAGCTTTTTGAGCCTGTATACCAAACACCCAAATTAGCTTTTTTAAATGGTCAAACATCTAATTGGACAAAATAAGCTAAAAGCTCTTTAAAAAGCTTTTTACCAAACACACCCTTTATTAATGGAGGAAAATGTATACATAGGGGAGGTTTTTTTTTTAATTATTTTTTTTAATTTTTTATTTTAATACTTGACATAAGTTCTGATTTTGTTACACAAATCATTATGGGACTAAGGCTTTGTTGTAGTTGTTATTGAGGGAAAGTATCTCAAAAAAATAAGTAGCAAGTGTATATTTAAAGCTGTGAGAAA
Source organism: Chenopodium album (assembly GCF_948465745.1). Lineage (NCBI taxonomy): Eukaryota > Viridiplantae > Streptophyta > Magnoliopsida > Caryophyllales > Amaranthaceae > Chenopodium > Chenopodium album. The sequence continues at coordinate 32,777,909 of NC_137834.1, forward strand.
GATTTTGGAAAAGTGAAAATTTCTTTCAAAATTCTGTCAACCAAAATGGAGAAACTGTAACTTCACACAAAAATTTCTCTCCAGTTACAACTTTGTAAACCATCCATTCATATATTACCACTACAATTCACTATCACTTAAGTATTAGCATTTAGCACATCACCACAGAGGGCCGATTCATTAATAATCAATGTGGATAACATATGTATATTCTTTGACTGAGGAACCAGTAAATATAATGATATCCCATGCAGGTTGACAAGAGAAGAAGAATGTGCCCAGAATGTCCTGATTCCATAATTGAGTGTGCTGCAGCACTTTGTTTGACTAACTTGTCTAGTTTCTTTAGCACAAGCATGCATTAGAAAGTAAACCTACACAGCTTAAACCCCTAGGATGACATGGCAATATAATGATCAAAGTTTTTTAACCTGCAGTGCACAATAGTTGCTGAGCGAGTAGAGGAACTCTTCACTTGCATTCTCTGTGATCATCTTAGTCATTGCATCTGGATTAGGATTAAGGATCTGCAGGCCGATACCATCATTGAATCAAAATTAAATCATGAAAACCAGAACCATATAATGTAAAAATTGAGACACATTGATTTATTAGGAATTCAAGGCCAAAAAAATCAAATTTTAATGCTACTTTACCTGTGGTATGCAGCCAACAATCCTTTCAAGCATTATGTTATGGTCCTTACAATAAGCTAGAAGGTCAGATTCATGAAATTCTACTCTATCCAATAGAGTCTTCTTCTCTCCATCATATATAGGTTTACCATTCTCATCCAAAGCATTTAAGTATAGGTTAATCCATGAAACCTTTACAGCTCTGGGATTTATATCAAGGCCATACACCTGTTAGCAATTGACTTAAGAACTCAGTTCAACTTATACAGATTAAAGTTAATGTGAATAATTTTTCCATTAATATATCAAAGCCATAAAATTGCTGAAATTCCAGAATTTTTTACATGAAGAAAACAATTTGCGTTCATTGGTAAAGATAAATTAATAAATGATGCTAGGAAAGTGTATTGAACCTTTGAAGGAGACCACTTTTCAGCAATAGCAATAGTTATCCATCCATTCCCACAGCCAAGCTCAGCAACTACCTTGTCCTTATAGATGGATTCTGGATGCCTATTCAACCCTTCATAAAACGTGAAAGACCAATCTTCTGGCATAAATATGCTAGGAATTACCAGCATTGTCAACTTTTTTCTTTGCGGGAAGCCTGAAAATCCCCCATAAGTGGCTTAGTCAACAAAACAATGTTGAAGATCAAATACACAAAATGATGAATAATACAGTAGTAATTGTCAGATGAATACATGACAGATATATATATTATTGGTTCACAGGAATAGACAGAAAACCTGAGATAGGAAGGAAATTATAAAGGAAGAAAAAAAAAATACAAGAGAACCTTAGGGTTTGTTTGTTTGTTTCAACTTATTTTATCTTATTTAAGAAATATAAGTTAAGACAAATAAGTTAGACATAATAAGTTCAGACAAAATAATTTTTTTTCAGAAATAAGTTAGACATAATAAGTTCAGACAAATAAGTTAGACATAAATACTTCAGACACGATTTCAGGTTCAGACAAATTAAATATAACGAAGTTGATACAAAATAATATAAGTTCAAAACTAAAACAATATAATATAAGTTCACAGATAATTCAGATTAAATAACATTTCAGTCAAATGAACCAAACATAGCCTTAGGGTCTGTTCTCATAGCCTGAACTCAGCTGAAATGAACTGAACAGAGCTAAACAGAACAGAATTGAACTAAAATGAATATTTTATAAGAGAAGGAAATTAGGAGTTGAGCTGAACTGAGCTGAACTTAAACGTATGAGAACAGGCCCTAAGTACGGTGTATTAGTTAGCTAGAATCGCTTCTCTTTGACATCAATGGAGCATTATATCTAGGCTTTTCATTTCACACATCAGAAGTTCCAATTTGTCATGTCCCAATAGCACTCTATTTTAGTTCTTTATCTTAATTATAAGTATACATAGACACATAGTACGAAGTTCAAACATCAATGTCAGATTTATTCCTGTTATCAATGGGCAGTATGTACAACAATATTAGTCCATCTCTATGGCCTTTGGCATTCTTAGAGGCTTAATTTATGAGTTTATGACCTTACTTTTCGGTCATCACACTCAGAAAAATAATATTTAGAAACCTCAATTATATTACAAAAATTATAGGAATCATTTACAAGAAAGAAATAAAAATATAACTTCAAAAAAAGTTCTCACACCTCAGACACAAAACACTTAAGCTTTTCAAGAAGAATATTTTGAAAAGCTATATGCAAATAATACTTTAGCGTAATTAATCCGCAAATGGTATGACATCATCCTCCATTGTAAGTTTGTACCTTTGTAAGAAATAAAGCGATACAGAATTCAACTTTTTATGATTACACTAACAAAAGTATACTCTATACTCCGTACATTATAGTATATTATACATGAAAATATACATAATCTAAAATGTGTATTTTTTTTTTTTTTTTATTTCAGTAAAATCAAAGTGTCATTTCTCACTTCTATTTCGCAAAATTGATCCGAATTCGTCCGCACATTCATCCATCCGTTTGTTCATTCAATCAATTTATTTAAAATATTTACCTGAATCAGCATCAAATCGTTCTGAATTTCATTCATAATAATAATTCGATCTATGTAAAACATTTTGCAAATTTCCATAACATATTCACTGTGAATTTAATCAATCTATCCAAATAACTGAATATAATTCCTAAACATTTTAAAATTCATATAGTTCCCAGCACAAAATCAACAAAACTCACAAAAAAATCAAAAATTAAAAATAAAAATAAAAAGAACCTGAAGAATGCTCCAATTGAATGTCATTGATTTTGAAATGATAAGTAGCGAAGAAATCATCAGAAGAAACAGCAGCAGAATCAAAATGCTTCTGAAGCTTAGACATAAAGATTCTAGCATCAACTCTAGTTTTAGGATTCTCAAGCTTTTCAAGCACTGATCGAAGAGCACTGTAAGCTGCATCACCAGATTGTCTGCATTTGTTCAAGAACTCCTCAACAGTTTCCATGGCTTTCTCTCTCTAAAATTTGTTGAGGTTTTCTCTCTCTTCTGAATTTGTGAATTGTGATTACGCTTTTCCAGAATAACAGCACCTACCACCGCTTACTGTAACACTTCCAATGAAATGAAAGGGTATAGTGGAAAAAGTAAAAGCAGATATTTGTTTGTTTATAGTATTTTCGGATTTTGAGATACGGCCCGAATGTTTGTTTGGTTTTTTTTATTGTGCTATTATTGGGTCAATATTTATACTAGTATTATATATTTATATATATATGGTGTTTTGCATTCAAAAAAAGATATATATATATATATATATATATATATATATATATATATATATATATATATATATATATATATATATATATATATATATATATATAGGGGGAGGCTCTCATGAGAATTTTTCTTATGTGAGAATTTTTCTTATGTGAGAACACTCTTTATGTTCTAAATTTTTACTTGTATGTTCTAAATTTTAAATCTGATGTTCTAAACTTTTCCTTAGGTGTTCTAAATTAAATCAAATGTTCTAATTTAGTATTCACATGTTCTAAACCATAAATTAGTTAAGTTTAATATCATAAATTTTAAATAACTTGTTCCAAAATTTTAACTTATATGTTCTAAATTTTAAAATGTGTGTTCTAAGATTTTTAATTATATGTTCGAAATTTTAAAATGTGTGTTCTAAGATTTTTAATTATATGTTCCAGATTTTAAAGCTTATGTTCTAAATTTTTACTCGTATGTTCTAAATTTTTTACTCACACTTTCTATATTCTATATTTGTTTGTTCTAAATTTTTATTCACATGTTCATAATCTTAAATCAAATGTTCTAAATTGTACTCATATGTTTAAAATTTCATAAAGCAGATTTTATAAATTTTTAATCACTTGTTCTAATTCTTAAATCAAATGTTCTAAACATATTACTCACTTTGATGTTCTAAATTATTACTCAGACGTTCTAAATTTTAATTTCAGACGCATGTTCTAAATTTTTACTCGTATGTTCTAAACTTTTACTCATATGTTCTAAATTTAAAATCAGTTCTCATATAAGTATGAATTCTCACATATGAACCTATTCTCACCGGATCCCTATATATATATATATATATATATATATATATATATATATATATATATATATATATATATATATTTTTCGTTGTTTAGGGGTTGAATTATTTCTAAATATTGGCCAATTGGACTTATAGGTGACCACATGATTCAAGACTCCACATTTGAGAATTCTAAGGTGATCAAATAGTTTTTTTTATCACCTTAAGATATATGTAGACCTGGCAAATGGGTCATTCGGGTCGGGTATGAGTCGGATCATTTCGGGTCGGGTCAAGTTTGGGTCAAAAGGTTATCGGGTCAAGTTCGGGTCGGGTCAGGTCATTTCGGGTTGAATTCGGGTCGATTAATAATCGGGTCGGGTCGGGTATGGGGTCAACACTTCGGGTCAAGTTTGGGTCGGGTTAGTTTGGGTCGGGTCAATTTTCGGGTCGGGTCAGTTTGGGTCGAGTCAATTTTCAGGTCCAATTTTCGGGTCAACTTCGAGTCGAGTCATATTCGGGTGGTTCATTGGGTTAAATTCAACTCTGTATATATTTTTATTTTATTTTATTTTATTTTTGACGAAAAACTCACTATATTTATTAAGGCTATTCTTTTCATGGATTATAGTAATTGTTTGACTTTTATTAACCCTTTTTTTTTTTTTTTTTTTTTTTTGTGTGTGTGTTTAGACTGAGAATCCCTTTTAGGATCCCCTGAAACTAAGAGGGATGCTCTAACTAATTGAGTTATACCTTACTCTCTTATTGATCTTAGTTTTAATACGTACTCTTATTATCATTGTCATTGTTGTAATAATTTCTTTGAATTATTCTTATACTCCCTCTGTCCCAAATTACTCTTAACGATTTGACATTTTGCACTATTCACACCTCTCACTTTGACCATCTTTTTTAGCTATTATATGAAAGTCAATGTAGTCATGTAAGATGTTGTTGGGTCTATTTTAATGTATAATTTCCTAATATAAACTTTTTATAACTTATATAATTATTTACTAAAAGAAGTTAAAGGTCAGGTCATTTTCGAGTCGGGTCAACTTCGGGTCTCGGGTCAACTTCGAGTCGGATCGTTTCGGGTTCCGGGCCAACTTCGGGTCGGGTCATCTCGGGTCGGGTCGTTTCGGGTTGGGTCATTTCGGGTCAAGATCGGGTCAGTTCCACTTCGGGTCGGGTATGGATCAGGTCGGGTTAATTCGGGTTTTGGGTCAATTTCGGGTCACTGGTTTCGGGTCGATTTTGGGTCATGGGTCGGGTCATCGGGTCTGGATCAGGATTGCCAAGTATTGATATATGACATGACTTAATATAAGCCACACATTTAAAAAAGTGGGTTTATCCTTTTTTTTTCCAAAAATCATTTAAATCATTTTAGAAAATTTAAAAATTAATTTTTCCAATTTAGAAAAATCAGAAAATAGATTGGTTAAAAATTGTTAAATATTAAGTAAGTAAATTAAGGTGAGTAATACTAATTATTCTCTCTCTTAGAGTTTGATTAACATCATTTTTCTCTCCTCTGAATCTTTCTTCATGATCACCGGAATCTTGTATCGAGCTACTAACTGCTTCCTGGAATCGGTCATGCTGAACATCACCATAGCCTTTATAAACGGAGAACATGGAGTACGTACTCATGGAGTCACCGACGGATTTCTAGAATATCTCTTTTTAGGGTTTGTGCTACCCCTCTCTCTCCTGTCGATCACCGGGGTCCGTTATCTAGAAACGGCAGACATAAACGTCGTATTATTGCAGAACATCACCATAGCCTTTATAAACTAAGTGATTGGTGTTTAGGGTAAAAATACCCTAGACACGTGGACCAATGAGAGGAGGCCAAGTGTCGAGTTCAGGATGGCCCACGTGGCTTAATATCCTCTTGACACATGGCCCCCTTTGATACATCTCTGAAATGGCGGCCTTCAAGGGCCCAAATCCCAAGAAGCGCCGTAAAACGGCGCAGCCCACTAAAATCTAGGTCAAGTGACCTAGATGGGGGCACATTCTCCAATGACCCTATAAATAGGGAGATATTTCCCCATTTTGGGGACACATTCAATCATTTATACACCTACATTCTCTCACATCAGAGAAAGACCTGAGCTTGGAATCCAAGCAGATCCCCACCTAAATTTTCTCATTCTTTACTCTCTTTCAAGTTACTAACTTGATCGTTGGAGGCGGAGCTCCAACCACCCAGAGCCTCCGTTGTTTTTCAGGTACAACTCAGCCGGATCAGACTTCGTGACGTAACTCTCCCGAGGGACAAAAACACCCAAAACATTTGGCGCCGTCTGTGGGGAGAGTACCTCGAAGATGGTTCAAGAGTCTGTACCACCTCCTAACCGTCTGGGCGATGACCCGGAAGTTTTCACAGACCAAGAGGATGAAGATCCTCAGGTCAAAACTGATCGCGGGTTGAAGTAGGTCGTTGGGACTACTAACCCTAACCAAATTAGAAATTTATAATACCTAAACTTACACTAAACTAGTTAGTGGCAAGTAAAGGGTCGAACCCAAAAGGACTAAGTGTATCAATTTGTGCTAACTAGACTAGTAGGAAAGCTTGTGAGATAGAGAGAGGTTTAACTAAACACAACTAAGAACAAATAACTAAAACTAGGGAAAGTGGAATCCAATCACATCAATACATTCAATAACATCATACAATTAGATGAAAATGACCTTGATTAGGAACAATCAACACATTTAACTCACTCTCGCACAATTAAGCATGTTAATTATCCTACTAAACTAATTCACTCTCGTGCAACTAGCCTAGCAAAGGTATGGAAGAATTTAGGGCTCTCAACCAACTCACTCTCGCACAATTGATTGAAAGCACAATTAAAAGCATAGAATCGATTAGCTAGAAAGATTTTAATCCATAAAAGCATCATCCATACACAATAATCAAGAAACAATTTCATACTAATCACAACCAATCATTCAATTCATTAATATAACCTTCATCCAATTCCCTAGAACAAGACCTAAGCTAACATAATGAAGAAAGACATAGAAAACAAGGTAAAATAAGAATAAAAACAAGATTAAATAAACAAACTAATTAATCTACTCAAATCAACAAACAAAAAGCAAAAAAACTAAGAATTAAGCAAAGAAATAAAGATGAGAGAAAGTTAGAAAATGCTCATTGAATAGATGAGAAGAAGTTCCACAAAGTTGCTTCTTCAACCTCTCAAAAACTCTATGGAAATCCAAGCTTTCTCTCTCTACACTACTCCTAAACTAACCCTAAGAGAGAGAAAATAATGGCTAAACTAATCTAAACTATCTAAAATAAAATGTTGATTCAAAGTTTTTTGAAAATAACCCAAAAGAGGGTATTTATAATACAAGCTAAAATAATATAAAAGAAATTAATAAGAAATAAAACTAAACTAAAACAATTAAAATACTAAACTAAAAACCAAAAAAAACAAAACAACCATAAAATAAAATAAAAGGAAATGAAAAGGAAAAATAAAAACCCCAAAACCCCACTAAAATTCCCACCCAAACCACGAAACATCAGACTACCAATTTCCCCTTCACTTTCGAATTTGGATGCTCCAATTTAAACACCATCAGCCATCATCCCAAAAAACCATTATCACCGTTCATCAGCATCATCATCATCTAGCATCCAAAATCGTGGCCGTCCGATCTTCATTAAAATCATGTGAAAAGCTCGTGATTGACCCACATTTGCGCGCCCGCACAGAAGACGCACAGCAAGTCGCGCAAAGCTACTGTATCATTCTATTTTGGACTCCAATTGTGTGCGCCTTCTGACAGGGTTGTGCGCCCGCGTTGGAGGCTTGAGATGGTGAGTTTGGGTGTTGTGAGTTGCGTGGCTATTAGGTGAGTAATTTGGTGGTGATTTGGGTGGTTGTGGTTGATTGGAGGTGGTAATTGTTGTTGCGGGTTGTGGTGGGCTGATAGGTGGTGTTGGTGGTTTAATTGGTGTTGCGGGGGTCGAATTAAAGGTGGTACTTGCTGGCGATTTTGGTGGCTGGTGGAAGGTGCGGTTATTGTTGTTGTTGCGTGAGGTGTGGGTGTGAGAAGGAGGAGCAGGGGCTGCTGGTGCGAATTGGGGGAAAGCAGTGGTAGAGCTGGTGGTTTGGGTGGCTGAAGGTGGTGGTGTGCGGCTGTTGCTTGAGGGAGCAGGGGTTGCTGGGTGTTAGTGTATTGGAGGTGAGGTGCTGGTGGTTGTAATTTTGGTGGCTGTTGATGGTGAGTGTGAATTGGAGTCGAATTGAAGTGTGGGATTGCGTGGTGGTTGATTGGTGGTCAGGGAGCAAGGGAAATGGAGGTGAGCTGCAATTGGTGGAGCAGGGGAGCTTAGTGGCTGACGGTGGAGGTTGGTAGGTGGTTGCTTGGTGAATGATGTTTGTCTTGAATTCGAGACTCCATTTATGACTCAAAACTTGAGATACGTATATTGAACCTTGAACCTTGGACCTCCGAGCACAATCCTACACAAACCAAGAAAATCAAGAGAAAAAGGGACAAAAACTAAAATAAAATAAAATAAAACAAAACAAGATAAATAAAGTAAAATAAAATGCTAAAACTAAAGAAATAATAAAATAAAATGAAATAAAATAAAATAAAATAAAACAAACTAAAAACTAAAAGAAAATAAATAAAATGAGAGAAACGGGAAATTATTAACTAAAACTACAAAAATAAACTAAAAACTAATAAAAATGCAAAAATACTCAAAATAAAGATAAAAGACTTGAATAAGCAAATAATAGAAATAAAGGACAAAATGGGCTAAATTATTGGAAAATAAGCCGGAAAACGACTCAATAAACACCCTAAAAGTGACATAAAAGTCACTTATCAAACTCCCCCAAGCTAACCTTTTGCTCGTCCTCAAGCAAATTAACATGAAACACGGAAGAAGGAGAATGATTTATTCAAGCAAAACTAAGACACTAAAGGAGACAAGAATGTACACTAACTCACTTTCGTAGGAATCACGGTCAATTTTAGCGACAAAAGACAAGCTCTTTAAACCCCTAGATCACCCTAGAGGACGAGTGTGCTCTCGTGAGGGTTTCCTAAGAGCTTAACCCACAACTCTAAACAAAAACCAAGGCAAGGCAATAAAAAGAAAAGAAAAAGAAACATAAAAAGAGAAAGAAAACACAAAGTTCATATTTGGACAAGAGATAGGAACAAGCACCAATGAATGCAAACCTTTCTAAATAGACAAATGTATGCACGTTCTAAGATGTCAATGGTTGATTGAAACATAACATATGCTAAGCATAGAGAACTAATGGGGACACAATCCACCCTAGCCCCAACCAATCGGGCCGCGTTCTCTCCACTAGCTTCAAATCAACCCTTAAGCTAGCTTCTCATGATTCCACGAAGGAACCGGAAAAAAGATAAAGAAATGAAAAACTTTGAGAAGGTAATCCCGACATCTCAACTATGCATACTCTCTCCATAGGTTTGAAGTCTATCTCCCTCCACCGTTCTTTGACCTAACCCCACTAAAGTCTAAGGGTCTTTTATTGGGTTGTAACGTAAGGCTAAGGGTTAAGGCGGGGTAAAAATTTGAAAATTTTGGTGATATTTCCTAAGTGAAGCAAAAGAGTGGCCTACTCTTAAAAACAAACTCAAGAAGTCACAAAATATCAAACAAAAATACCAATAATGCCATCTCCCCCAAGCTTATTCAACACTAACACAATATATACCAAAAACGAAGTAACGCTCCCCCCCCCCAAGCTTGAACGAAGCATTGTCCTCAATGCTTAAACTAGGGAAGAAACTGAAACCAAGCTAAAATGTTTTTGTGTTTTTTGTTTCTTTTTCATTTTTTTTAGCTCTTATTTGATGTCCTTGCCTTTTTTTTTTATAACTATGGACGGCTTTTTCTTGAAACTTCCTTTGATTTTCTTGAATTGCATCTTTCTTCTCAAACTTTTTTGCATTTTCTTTTCAAGCTCAATTTTCAATACCTTACTTAAACCAATTCACAAAGTTTTCTTGCTCATGATCAACACTCTCAAAACTCAAACCTCACATGCCAATGCTTCACTAACTAAAAGGGTTGGTAAACATGGGCCATTGGGTTTGTAATGTGGTTAAGACAAGAAAGGAAAATTTAGGCTCAAATTGGTTAGCAAGTTGGTTGATGCAAAATAGAAAATCAAATTTGTAACAAAGCAAAAATAAGATAAAGAAAAATGAGAAAGGTGCCCTTTTCCTCCCCTAGAGTGGCTCGGTCACGATCTTGGGAGCTAGAGGTCAAAACAAGGATTAAGACATGCATAGTTAAGGATCCTAAATAGCCGCTCAACAAGGTGATGAAGGCTAGAACAAATGAAGCTCACAAGGGATTATAACCAAACAAATACCAACCAAGGGTTTCAAATCCGCTATAAAGAGCAACTCCATCTTTCCACATTCTCGTGAACTAAGGCTTCATGGACCCCTAAAAGTTCTTAACCCGACTACCTCAGCATATATTATCCTAGAGTCAACCAATGACACTCTCAAACCGTGCATACATTTACCACTTAGGAAGAAAAACATTCAAGGATTCAAGTCCCAAAACAAAATGTCCAAAATAAGAACAAACAAAACACATTTTGCCAAAATTACCTTGAAAGTAAACAAAAATCTTTTTGGATTTTTCAAAATTAAAGAAAAGACATGGAAATGCATATACTCAAGTGCATGGCATAAATGATTCAACATCCCACCAAACATGATAGAATACCCTCCCCCCAAGCTTGAGTGAGACAATATACTCAAATATAAACAAAATAATCCATGGGAGGAGAAAAGAAAGAAATCAATCCAACAAACCAACACAAGACCAACGAGTCACCAACCATTAGAGAAAGAGCTAGGAAAGATATTACCGGATATTGGTGTAGGAGTTTATAGGTACTACGCAGCGGAAAAACATGAATCATATTCAATCAAGTACCAATCCCAAGAATCACATGCATAACACACAAGATACATAATCATACCTTTGACGCGTGAATTCCACGAAGCTATTCGACAGGCAAATCAGGGAGAGAATAGAGCCGCAAGCGTTGCTCCTCTACTTAGTCCACGAGATTCGAACGAACCGTCCACCAATACTAGATTGGTCGAGTGATTGAGGAAAACCACGATCACCACCTTTATGGACAACCGACCACCGCACGAACCACCACCACCACGACACACCACCGGCGCCTAGGAGGAGGAGAGAGCCGTGAGAGAGAGAGGACTTTGAGAGGGTTGGGTTTCGTGTTTGCTAATTAGGGTTTGATCACACTGATCAATTAATTGCTTACTTACTGCAAACCTAGGCACCTAGTCTATTTATAATCTCATTATAATTAGACTAGGAAACGAAGCCCAAAACTCCCTTGTCCACTCCATATGGCCGGCCACCTAGAGTGATGAGGCCCATGATGGTCCTCGTCCTCTAATGCTCGATCTAGCCCCTTTGTGTGACCTTATAGGATCCGTCCAATTGGGCTTTGGGCTATTTTACTAGTCCAAAGATCGTTAGTACCTCTAGCTATGGAAAAACGACGACCCAAATGTATGAACTTAATTATCTCCATAATTTGATCCAATTATATATCTAGTAATTGCACACGACGAAGACATAACTCCTTCAATCTCCCACTTGTCTGAGACAAGGGTGCAATATTCAAATTCCTTAAGTCAATATATGTGTCGATTTGATAATATGATTGCATCACATGTCGAGATCATATTAATCTACAAATCGTTTCTTGAAATCTGAGTTAGAATTACAAAACCAAATGATTAGTGTGTAATGCATTTGAACGCGGCCACGTATTTTCTGAATTCTCCCTCTTCAAGCGGCCATGACACATTTCCTAATTTAATAGGTAGACTCTATCCAATCTTGTGGTAACATGACTCCCACTCAACTTCTGAAATAACCGGGAAACACCCTTTATAATCTCCAGTTACGGCTAGACGTTTGAGTGTACCACAGTCACAACATCCATTGAATGAAATCAATGTTCCACTCATGTCAAAGGAATCCACTAATATATACGGAAGCTCTATACTTGAACTTCAAAGTAGGTCAATAGTTTGATCATGCATCATTCATGCATATCCAAGTGATTGACCGAGCATCACTATGCCCCTATAACCCATGAAACTGCGCTATCCAATCAATCTTACATGCTAGTTCATTTATTGAAATCATTTATGTCCACTTTAATGATCTCGAACTAGGAACTTTAAATAATATATGAATTTTGTTCACCTGTGGGGTTTCAATTCACCAGGTCATCAACCTGATGAGCCCATCAATTCATAATTATTTTGGAAATTTTATTTAATTTCCAAAACCATAATTAAATAAGAGAAATAATAATTTCTATTTTAAACATAATTCTGCAAATTGATGCATTTCTCATGTAATATGCTTTCTCAAAACATATACAACTTAAAGTACATAACTTGCTTCAATCCTAAGACTTTAATATGACTCTCATATCTTAGTCCATGGAAGGGGTTTAGTGATTTCTCACTCATAATAAAACTTTGCAGAACACGACCTTCCGCTGGTCAATGATCTCATAATTGAGGTGATATCTCATATCCTTTTGTTTGGATTTGTGATGTGACTCTGGCCTCTTTGTTCTTGGGCAAAGGTGACCTATTAGTCACATGACATTCTAATCCGAAATTCCTCTAAAACTATCTGACTATAGTTTAATACACATATTCTGACATTGCGTATGCAACAGTGCTCTGCTTTGAACTCTTCAAGCTCACTGTCCTTTTCATCCAGACACAAATATGCATTTAGATCACCATCTAAAATTATCTTGCCTGTTTGGAAACTTGCATTCATGTAACCTTTTGACAACTTGCTTAAATTACCATTTAACATAACAGCTAGAAGAATTCCTTTTAGTGCTTCTCAAGTACTCAAGGATCTGTTATTGGTAATTCTCCGTATGCTTATTCTGAATTTGCTTGAATTCTGCTACACATGCACAAGTCATATGCAACATCTTGCTTTGTACATTTCATGGCATAAGTAATGGACCCTTTTGCAAAAGCATGAGGTACACTATCCATACAACTCAACTCTATTAGCTTTTGAAGGCACTGAGTCTTACTGAGTGTATTACCATGAAACATGGGAAGATATCCTATCTTGGAGTCTTGCTTCATGAACTTGTCAAGATCCTTATCAATATAAGTCTCTTGATTCATTCCAATCATTCTTCAAGATTCACGTCAAGGATCTTAATTACCAATATGTACTCAACATTTTCTAATTCTATCATATTGAAACAATCACTGCTTGACTTATTCAAGCATTAATATATCATTTCATATGAACTGTATGTCAACTACATACTAGACTAAAAGACCAATTACTCCCACTAAACTTCTTGTCTCTACAAGATTCCTTTTCGTTCTACTAAGGAAATCAAACTGTTTGATTGCCTAATCAAAACGAATGTTCCAACTCCCTGATGCTTACTTCAATCCATAAATGAATTTCTGAAGTTTGCAAAACTTTCTAGGATTTGCTGGATTTCAAAACTCTTAGGATGTATCATATACATTCTCACCATCAAGAAAATTTCATGAAGGCGATCTTGATATCCATAACTAGAATAATCCGAATAGGCTTACCTAACTAATAGGTTTGACCCTATTTGTAAGACTATTATGGACTAACACATTTTTACAAACATGGAGTCCATACTGGATTTCATGGCTTTAAGCCATTTCCTGAGTTGGTATTTATCCAAAGCTTGCTTGTAGGCCATGGATTCTAACCATTCTAATAGGAAAATTTTAGAATCCACCTTTTCTCAGAATTTCAACAAACTGTTTGTTTTGATCCCAAGTCACCTACGATAGGTATGAGCGACAATAGAATTATTCTCTTCAACTCTTTGAAGTCTTTCATTCTAGTGGGACGATAGAAGCCTCGCTAGTGGAATTAGCTTGCTTCGACACATGGTTATCAAATTAGCTGATTTCATATGCCTTCGTCTCTGATGTAGTGTTATCCACATCCATTTGTTGCTCGTCTCGAATCTCATCGAGATCTAACTTTACTCCCACTTGGCTTTGTAGGAAGACATTCTTTCTATAAAGACATTATCTCGAGCAACAAACACTTTGTTTCTACGCGATTGTAGGAATAATACCTATTAGTTTCCATGAGAAGACCCATGAAGAACTACATTTCTGATTTAGGGTGTATTATGTCATCTTAGTAAACATTTTACATTGATTTGATAACCCTTAATCCTGTTTAGAAAAGATAACTTTTGGAACATTTCCAAATCATAACTCTTATGACATCTTTTCTTATTGCTTTGGTTAAGTTTCTTGTTTAGTGTATTCGCAATTGTTGTTGTTCTAATGCATATCCTCAAAACGATATTTGTAAATCATTAAATTTTGGATCGAACAATGGCAAGCAAAGTTTGATTCCTTCTTCATAAACATACAATATTAATTGTAATGATTCTGGATTGTGAATTAATTCAACAATTCCCTTTAGATGATCATTCTTTTTGAGTTAGATATTTATCACAACAATCATATTGTGGTGTTAAATTGTATATCTCAAACTGATTTTACATTTCATTTTTGGAATTTTGAACTTTTCAATGTTTCCAAGCTTTACTTCATTAAGTAATTATCGATATATTTACTTAAATCGTTAGTAAAAGCAATGAAATAGTTAAATCCCTTTGCTAGTTTTGAACTTATTGATTCACATACATCATATGTATGAGTACCAAAAGGTCATTTTAGCTTCTTTTACCCTTTCTACTAAAAGGCAACTTGGTCATCTTAACTTATCAAGCATGATTTCTAATTCTCAAGTGATTCATAATCATATAAGAATGAGAGTCCATCCAAAACTTTGGATGTGCAAATGGTTTATGTGACCCAACCTTACTTTGTTATAAGTAAGTGCACTTTAAATCATCTAAATTATTTTGTGATCTACTTATATCAATGTCACAAAATTAACTCATATCTAGCAAAATGAAAACAATTTATTACCTTGGTCATGGATCAACACTTGTCCAAGCCAAGTAAACCAAATTCAGTATTCAAAACAAGAAAACCGAAATATTGTTTCATCAAAACTGGAAATTGTTCTAAAATCATGATAAACTAATAAAAAATTTAAAACTATGAAGCTATCTCTGGCCACTCAAATACTTCTAGTGCACCTTCAAGCTCCATTTCCTTGCTAGCTTCACTTGTTTGCAGTTCCTGCGCAACATCACTATGTTAAGCACTGCAACTTGGTATCTCATACCTAAGTGAAAGTTAAAATGTTTATAACATTATACCTGAGGTTGATGCTCCATTCTTCTTGACGAAGTCATGGCATTTCTGGCAATTTCTCTTCCAATGCCCCTTCTTCTTGTAGTAAAAGCATTCACTTTCACTTGCAGCCTTGGGCTTTGGAGTCGTCTTAGGCTTTTCAGGAGCCTTGGCAACTTGCTTGCCCTTGCTCTTGGCACTAGCCTTTTGCCCCTTCTTCTTGAACCCCTTTCCCTTTTGAATCATAAGAATTTCCTTCTTAGGTTCCTTAGGGATTTGTTTCTCAGCACTAACCAGCATTGCATGCAATTGATTCATAGTCTTTGCAATGGCAGTCATGTTAAAATTCATGATAAACTGGTTGAAACTTTCTGGTAGTGAATGGAGAATGATGTCTGTTGCCAAATCATCACTGTATGGGTGCCCCAGATTTTTCCATACTTTGAATTAGGCCGATCATTTTGAAAACATGATCATGAACTGTGGCTCCCTTCTCCATCCTACAATCCAGAATCTCACGATGGAGCTCATACCTTTCAAATCTAGCTTGTTTCTTAAACAAAGCTTTGAGTTCTTGCATGATTGAGTAGGCATCCTGGTCCTCAAAACGCTTTTGAAGACTAGGATCCATGGTAGCAATCATTAAGCAAGTGATAGGTATAGCTCTGTCATGAGCTTCCTTGTGCTTCTTGATCTCTGCCGCAGTTGGATTTTCTAGCAGAGGTCCTGGTAATGGGTTATCAATGATATCCTCTTTACCCTCAGATTTCAGAACAAGTCTTAGCATTCTTTCCCAATTGGAAAAGTTCTCCCCTGTCAACCTATCCTTCTCAAGGAATGGTCGAAGGTTGTAAACGTTGTTGTCATTGTGGTTACGGCTACCCATCTATGTCAAAATAAGGAAAAGTTTAATAATTATGTTTAATTTAAAATTAAAGTACCATAAACGCATTCATTTGGTAATTTTAAAACACTTTATTCAATAATTAATTGATCCCAATTGAATTTTAAGTGATTCCAAGATCCTTTATTTATGCAATAATTGACCGGACTGAGGCCCTACCATCAACCATTACATTTTCAAGGTGAGTAAACTCTTTACTGATTACAACTCTTGTAACTCTTGGTTGAATAATTAATCATCACATGCTTAATTATTACCCTTAGCTTCAAGGTTCTAAACTCTTTAGGTAACCTTGTTGAGTATAACCAATTAAAAGTGTAAAACGTGATTTACCCCCACTCCCCTAAGATATAATATGACACCCAGCTGAGGCATGACCCATCATAAAATATCAAAGGTTTCATCGGGTTTTTAATTGGAAAAGCTACCTCAATATTATTGGGACCTAGATTTAATATGTTGTGATTATTTAGTGAACTCTAGCGCATCATCAATCAACATAAATAAAATCTAACATGCATAATCTACTAATGCAATAAATCATGACATAGTATGGCCCCTTAGTCCTAAGAAAACTAGAAATGAAAAAGCTCTCACTTGAATCATCATGGATCTCCATCCACCTTGCTCCTTTGGGCCTTCACTTCATGGGCTTCTTTGGACTAACACTATTTAAATAACTATTCTATTTACTTTAAATAAAAGTTACAAAAATACTAACGGTACGCAGACCGTATTTAGATTACAAAAATACATCACGATGCGCAGATCGTATTTAAGAATCTATGGGCCATACTAGTCTATATACAACAATATAATATCATATATTATAAAAGTGCCATATAATAAATCACTCAACATGCTTGTCTAAACTACAACATCGAATGTTCATAATAAAGTCAACGCATTTCCTAAAATATCTTATATTTTAATCATAATTAGATAATATCATATATTATTCATGACCGTTTATTAAATATCATATATTTAATTTAGTCATGAGATAGAATCAAATCATATTTTAATCTAGAAAGATAAATCTTATTTAATCTTCCATGATTATCCTAATAAATTTAGGAGATTCTATCCTAATTACTAGCCAATCAAATAATTTTAAAATCAATTATATCCTAACCTAATTATGGGATAATCACATTATTTAAATCAATTATTATCCTTTTGGAATATGCTCAGAATATCCTAGTCAATCTTATCCAAAATTAACCACTTTAATTAGGATAATTACCAATTTAACAACTTTAAATATGGATAATATCAAATATAACAACTCTTGAATATTTGATTGTATCCTAAAATAAAAGATTTTATCCAAATAAAACCAACTTTATCTTTTAAAATAAAAGATCATATTTTCAAAATATTTTAACTTATCCAAAATAAAACTGATTTTATCCCAAAATAATTCATAATTATCTTGAAATAATTTTAAAATAAGATAATTTTTTTTTCTTTTTTTTTGAAAACCGCAAGTCACCACCGCCGGCCACCGTGGTTGGCTAGCCGAAGCTAGCCACGGTGGTTGGCTGCCTTAACAGCAGCCACTGCCGCAAGGCAGCAGCGGGCAGCAGCCGTGCAACGCTTGCACGCTGCTGCCCACAGCCACCCCTGACCGCCTGCCCTCCCTCCCTCCCTCTCGGACTGCCACCTGGTCGGCAGCCGCCGTGGCTGCGCCACCCAGCCGCGGTTGCCGACCACCTAAAACCTTTTTTTTTTTTTGTGTTTTAATTTAATTAAAATAATGCTTATCATAATTAAAATAATGCTTATCATAATTAAATTAAATCAGTCCATAAGATTAAAATTAAATCACATTCAACTTTAAAATTAGGGTTCTTCATAAAATTAATCCCAATTTAATTCTAACTTTTAAAATTAAATTGATGATCATACACAAAACACTTTTATGCATAAATCAATCCGATTAAAATTATGAATCATAAAATAAATCAAATTAAATCAAAATCAAGCACAAAAAACATAATTTTAAGGCTAGGATTTTCGAAAAATTCAAAATTTAGGGTGAGGGGGTTCGAAAATTTCGAACAATTAGGGCTAAAATTCGGTCTCTTCATGGCTATTTTGAGCATACATTAAATCACATTTAATCGATTCGAAAAGTTTAATCACATTAAATATAATAATTGAACCATAATTAGATTAATTTCTCCCTCTTAATTGATTATAAAATTAACGTGGACATCAAATAATCGTATTATTATGATCAAGCGCGTTCCTGCAAGAGGCTAACTGATACCACTGTAGGAGTTTATAGGTACTACGCAGCGGAAAAACATGAATCATATTCAATCAAGTACCAATCCCAAGAATCACATGCATAACACACAAGACGCATAATCATACCTTTGACGCGTGAATTCCACGAAGCTATTCGACAGGCAAATCAGGGAGAGAATAGAGCCCCAAGAGTTGCTCCTCTACTTAGTCCACGAGATTCGAACGAGCCGTCCACCAATACTAGATTGGTCGAGTGATTGAGGAAAACCGCGATCACCACCTTTATGGACAACCGACCACCGCACGAACCACCACCACCACGACACACCACTGGCGCCTAGGAGGAGGAGAGAGCCGTGAGAGAGAGAGGACTTTGAGAGGGTTGAGTTTCGTGTTTGCTAATTAGGGTTTGATCACACTGATCAATTAATTGCTTACTTACTGCAAACCTAGGCACCTAGTCTATTTATAATCTCATTATAATTAGACTAGGGCACGAAGCCCAAAACTCCCTTGTCCACTCCATATGGACGGCCACCTAGAGTGATGAGGCCCATGATGGGCCTCGTCCTCTAATGCTCGATCTAGCCCCTTTGTGTGACCTTATAGGATCCGTCCAATTGGGCTTTGGGCTATTTTACTAGTCCAAAGATCGTTAGTACCTCTAGCTATGGCAAAACGATGACCCAAATGTACGAACTTAATTATCTCCATAATTTGATCCAATTATATATCTAGTAATTGCACACGACGAAGACATAACTCCTTCAATTGGTGGGTGTAATTACCCGCAAATGAACCAATTTAACCTTTCAAAGCCGATTTCCTCTTGAATTGAATCTCGATTTCCATGTGCTAGCAAAAATAGGTATTAAACTTCCTTAATTTTTGATCCAAACCAATGCATAAGTGTATATAAAGTTATGTACCTAGCAAGGGGCACACAAACATTTCCATGAGAGAAAATCTAATCTAAAAAGAAAAGAAAATGAAAGCAATAAAAACCTCGGGTTACTTCCCGAGAAAGGCTTGTTTAACGTCCAAGCGAGACCGCTCTAGTAAATAAAATTGCAACGAACGCAAGAGCTTATCAAATGCACTACTACACATTTCATATGATAACAAGTAGGCAAATGACGGGAGGAGGACGTGCAACAAGATTATTGCACGTAAGTGAGGAGGAAGATGCCAAAAGAAAGAAGAAAAATCAAAAGAAAAATCAAGAAAATAAGAAGAGAAAGAAGAAGAAAAATAAGGAAAAGAATAAAATGGCAAAACCTCCTCAAAATCTTTTTGGGTGGCACAATCACCCATTTCCTCAATAATAGGGGGATGAAAAGGAAGAGTCTCATCAAACAAGAGAGGGTCCTCAATAGGCTCTTTGACAAAAGAAGGGAGGAACATGGGATAGTAGAAGATGTGGTCAAATTTCCTTGAGAAAGGGACATGAGGAAGGGGAGGAGAAACAGTGGTCTCACAAAGCCTCACATCACCAATGAGGGCATGAAAATCAATCATAGAATCCTCAAAAGAACACTCATGTTTCACATCTCCCTTAAAAAAAAACTCTCCAATAGAAACAACCTCATCCTCCTTTCTATCACAACGATGAACAACAACTCCCTTAAGATTCTCAAAGCCTATAGTCTCTAAACCATGCATGAAAGGATAAATGTTTCTCTCAAACTCATCCCTTTCCCATGAAGCATTGCCAATGAACTCTCTCAAAAGGCTATAGTGATTTGTTACACCTTCAATGAACATACTAGCCATAACCTCAAATGAGTCCAAAGACTCATGGATAGAAGGGTCACAAACATGAAAGGTGGACTCATCAAGATGGGGAAGGGGGTTGGAATCCTCAAAATCTACATTTTCTTCATTCACAACTCTTCCACCATCACTCAAGGGACTCTCAATCTCTCTTGATTTCTCAAACTCACCATCATCATCCTCATGAACTCCCTCATTCAAACATGAAGATGGCTCACTCACATCCTTACCAAGGGAAGCTCTCAAAGGGGGTGAATAAGGGGAAGGATGGCAATCAAGCTCAAATGGGGAATGAAAAGGATAAAAATCCTCATAAATCCTCTCATCACAAGAAAATCTCCCCTCACCTTCACACCCTTGGCCCACATCATTCTTAAAAACACTCTCACACTCCAAATGAGGTGCCTCACATCCATTTACATCAACCAAAGCACTCATCACTTGGGCAAGCCTCACTTATCTCAATTTTTGTTCCTCTTGAAGCTCTTGGAGTTGTTGGGTGAGATATTGCATTTGAGAAAGAATTTGGTCATCAATGTTATTGGGTTGAGGTTCATGATCAAAGTCAAATTGCACATCATCAAAATTAGCACAAACCTCATCAAAATGAGCATAAGGGGGAAAGGTGTCAATTTTCATACTTGGATTATCACAAGGCACATAATAAGTATCAAGAGAATTCATGAAAAAATTAAAAGAATCTTGGCATTGAGAATCAAAGCAAGAAACATGCGATTCTCTATCTAAAGAGTCCCTAGCAAGCCATGTGAAGAAATCCCAAGCATCATGCATAGACAAATGACAAAATCTACCATTATTCATGTCCTCAACCATTCCCCTAGTATACTCATTCATGCCCCAATAAGCTATACCACAAGCATCACTAAGAGAACACCCATGGTAACTAAGAAAACCATCTAGTCTTTCAAAGTAAGCATAGAAGGGTTCACCATCAAATTGAGGAAAAGATAAGCATGCCATTTTTATACAAAGAACAAAGAAAAGAAAACAAAATCAAATAATATACAAGAACCTAGCTAATCTAATCAACACAAACTAATGAAGGCCTTAGTCCCCGGCAACGGCGCCAAAATTTTATCGCGGGTTGAAGTAGGTCGTTGGGACTACTAACCCTAACCAAATTAGAAATTTATAATACCTAAACTTACACTAAACTAGTTAGTGGCAAGTAAAGGGTCGAACCCAAAAGGACTAAGTGTATCAATTTGTGCTAACTAGACTAGTAGGAAAGCTTGTGAGATAGAGAGAGGTTCAACTAAACACAACTAAGAACAAATAACTAAAACTAGGGAAAGGGGAATCTAATCACATCAATACATTCAATAACATCATACAATTAGATGAAAATGACCTTGATTAGGAACAATCAACACATTTAACTCACTCTCACACAATTAAGCATGTTAATTATCCTACTAAACTAATTCACTCTCGTGCAACTAGCCTAGCAAAGGTATGGAAGAATTTAGGGCTCTCAATCAACTCACTCTCGCACAATTGATTGAAAGCACAATTAAAAGCATAGAATCGATTAGCTAGAAAGATTCTAATTCATAAAAGCATCATCCATACACAATAATCAAGAAACAATTTCATACTAATCACAATCAATCATTCAATTCATTAATATAACCTTCATCCAATTCCCTAGAACAAGACCTAAGCTAACATAATGAAGAAAGACATAGAAAACAAGGTAAAATAAGAATAAAAACAAGATTAAATAAACAAACTAATTAATCTACTCAAATCAACAAACAAAAAGCAAAAAAAACTAAGAATTAAGCAAATAAATAAAGATGAGAGAAAGTTAGAAAATGCTCATTAAATAGATGAGAAGAAGTTCCACAAAGTTGCTTCTTCAACCTCTCAACAACTCCATGGAAATACAAGCTTTCTCTCTCTACACTACTCCTAAACTAACCCTAAGAGAGAGAAAATAATGGCTAAACTAATCTAAACTATCTAAAATAAAATGTTGATTCAAAGTTTTTTGAAAATAACCCAAAGAGGGTATTTATAATACAAGATAAAATAATATAAAGAAATTAAAAAGAAATAAAACTAAACTAAAACAATTAAAATACTAAACTAAAAACCAAAAAAAAACAAAACAACCATAAAATAAAATAAAAGGAAATGAAAAGGAAAAAGAAAAACCCCAAAACCCCACTAAAATTCCCACCCAAACCACGAAACATCAGACTACCAATTTCCCCTTCACTTTCGAATTTGGCTGCTCCAATTTAAACACCATCATCTATCATCCCAAACAACCATTATCACCGTTCATCAGCATCATCACCATCTAGCATCCAAAATCGTGGCCGTCCGATCTTCATTAAAATCACGTGAAAAGCTCGTGATTGACCCACATTTGCGCGCCCGCACAGAAGACGCACAGTGTAGGGAATAATTTCAAGCCTTAAAATCTCACTAGCTTGAACCCCACTGTGATCATACACTAAAGTACGGTGGCGTCCAAAAGGGAAGAAGATAGAGCAAAAGAGTCGCCAACAAGTTTTTTAAGGAACTTGTAAACCGTTCATAGGATGAAGGTTACACCCCTTAACGATCCAAGAGATCGTCAAATCCATAAGGTCTAGAACCAAATAAGGGTTCGGGGATGAAGGTACAAATCCAACCTAAAAGAGATTGAACCTGCCCTAATAATAGGCCTCTACTTTATTCTGATCGTATTCATGTGCGCTTTCTGATTAACATGCAATCAATAGGTTTAACCCTAAACTTGTTTAATCTATGTTGGTTGAATTTAATGCACAAATAAATCTATTATTGGCGATCACTTGAAATTATAATCAAATTAACCCTAACAAGATTATTAAATATCTTATATAAGCGTGATTACAAGTACAAATTCCCTTTAAACATGCATAAAGGCGTGATCAAGCAATAAATAGTAAAATAATGTATCAAGCAACATAATAAATAATAAATAATTATGATAATAAAAATATAATCATCAAAATAATAATAACAATAATAATCATCATAAATTATAACAATTATAATCATAAAATCATAATCATGTTAATATTAAAGCATAATAATAATAGCAAGATCCTAGGCATGATGCTAACAAGATTAATAACAAACCCTAGCATGTCACTAAGCAATAAAAATCAAATCTTTAACTCTAACATGATACTAACAATCATAAATATTAGGAAGAATATAGGAAGCATCGTAACAATCATATTTAATATTAAAATTACCCTAGACATGATACTAGGAATATCATAATAACAATTAAAACATGATTTCTACATCATAACATCAATTAATCAATTAAAGTACTATTTTTGATGCCTCGTACCTCTTTCTAATAACAAAATACACACGTTAGTAACTTCAAGGAAAATAATAATCAAACAATTAAATTAAATAATTGAAAGAGAGATTTGGGACCAAACCCTCAGAAATTAAACCTTTCACGTCTAGGGCGAAGGCAACTTCGAATATGGCTAGGTGTTTCTAGATCTTGTGAATGCGGAATTTTGCATGAAAAGCAAAGTAAGAAGAAAGAATTGAATGAAGAATTAATGATTAAGAATGAAAAACCGATTGTAGGTGAATGATGGATGTAGATGATGAGAATTGGTGAATGATTAGTGAGAATAGGTGAATGAAAACAAAGTTTTTAATAAGATATTTATAGAGAAAATCAGCAAAAAAGATAAATTAAACAAACCAGAGTCTGACGCACAAAAAACAGAGCTGGCGCCAGGCACCAACACTAGCGCCAGGCCTGGTTCCAGGCGCCAAGGCCTGGGGTTAGGCGCCAAGCCTAATTTTAACGTGTTTTCGAAAATCCGATAAGTTTGCCGTACTGGAGGATAAAATCATATAATTTCCTCAAAAATGCTATTTGATTTTGATTAAAACTCTGAAAAGTCAACAAAAGTCAATTTATCAATGCTAATTGAATTAGGAATGAAAAGAACCTTCTAGAGGAATCTAGAAGACTAAAACCATTCCTAATTGCATTAGGAATGATAAATCATATTAGGCCCTCCCCTAGATCATTGGGCCGTATATAAAGCTCAAACCGGGCCCAGTTTAGTAAATTGGCCATAACTTCCTCAATATTCATCGGAATTGGGCTTATAATATATCGTTGGAAAGCTCTTGTCAAGCCCTATCCAACTACACTACTATTGGACCCATATCATGGACCAAACAAACTGGATTGGCTGTTTTCTTAAAATAAGTTTTCAAAAACAGAGAGAAGAGAAAAGAATTAAAACTTTCCGCAACACTAGACTTTCCACACTTTCGCTTCATTCGATTATGATTCGACGTGAAAGGTACTCATCACTGGGTTTGGTTTTGGGGAGACACAAATGGGTGTCTACAGAAGCCCCCACTTTGACTGAGTTTGGAGAAACGCGAGTTTCGAAAAACAAAAGCCAAAGTATCGATAGGGACGGAGAATGATTCAGAACGTTCTGCGATCCTAAATCATTCTTGTAACGCCGATACCTGCAAAACTAGCGTTAGTTAAACAGATAAAAGAGTCAAGAAACGCGTATCTTGCACCGTCGAGCACACGTCTCTGAAAGTAACCGATTTGTTTTGATGACCTCCTGCAACCTAGAGAATGCCATCCCACTTGAAAACCGCTACGCCTGTAACTGCTTCCAATATAGAGGATTGCTTCGCCTGAAACTATCCTCCTCCGCATTGATAATATTCCACGTCCAAGGGAATACTATTGAAGATTATTTATCTTGAAACAATCTCCATCCGCATTATGACCATCTTCCATGCCTAAGGGAATATGATCGAAGACAACTTCGCCCGAAATTACCTCCAGTTGTTTGTGACAACTCTCCGCAAGCTAGGGAATGCTGTCGAAGATATCTTCTCTTGAAGTCATCCTCATTGGATGCGATAATTTTCCAAAGGAAATTACCGAAGATCCACGCCTGTCGATCTTTAAAAGTTCGCCTGAACTTTGCTTCCGCTATGCCTGCACGTCGGCGCTTCCGTTACTTTGAACCTGTATGTCGGTGCTTTTTTGCTCTTGAACCTATATGTCGGTGCTTTTTTGCTAATGAGCCAATGCTTAGGCGCTTTAAGATAAGTGAGACGATCTTTCATCAGGTCGATCACTTTACGTAATCAAGCCGATTACTAAATTATGTCAAATTGCTTAGAGGGGCTAACTGACGTACCAAGGAACCCGAATATATGTTGCAGAAGGCTAGAACAACCTCATCAGGTGGCTGGGTGCTTTGGCGTCGCTGAAAAACCATCAGCGCCACCTTATTAGCATTAGCGCAAGGCGCCAAGCCAAATTTGTGACGCCAATGCATAGGGATTGGCGCCAACACGGGGATTTCCTTAAATACCCCTTTCCTCTTCATTTGCTGCTTTGCTCGTCGCGATTTTGCTCGAAAAAAGTCCGAAAACTTCAATTGCTCGGTTCTTGCTCGTTTCTCAACCGAATTTGCTTAAATTTGTTGCAAATCAAAGCTCTTTTCATCTATTTTCCCGATCTATGTAAGTTTTCTTCAAACTCACATCAGTTTTTATGAATTCTTGGCATGTTTATTCACGAATTTCATGAAAATTCGAAACTTATAATGCTCAATTTGCTTTGTTTGTCAGTTTTATGCCATGAAATTTCTTGATTATGTTTATATATTGTCTTGGGAGTAATTTGAGACTTGTTTGACTCAATTTGGTGAAGAAATGAGCAATTTGCCATTGTTGGACCTCTTAAGGTCGTGAAGAACAATGTGACTTGTTCTTGATATTTTTGCTAGCAATTCTTGTCCAATTTGTCACAATAATCACTATAGTGTTGCAAGAAATAGTTTGATTTCTTGAAAAAATGTTGTTATGCTCAATTTGAATTTGTGCTCTGTTTTAGTACCACGTACTCTGTTTTTTGCGAACATAGTATCATGCGGCTAGGCGAACCTTAGATACTATAGAACCTTAATTTATGATAATTTTGCACAATGTAGCATGGCTAGACAACGAGGCTCGGGTTCACGGTCCCGAAACACTAGACGGGAGCATGAGCCCGTAGAGGATGACATTATGCCTTCCACTTCGCTTGGTCGAATTTCAAAGTGGGATGAGCGGACCCTGTTCTTCGCCCCTGTCCACCACATTTCTGAGAGGGTGAGACAGGGCATCGCGCCTGGGAGGACACGACATCACGGCTCTGGCTGTGATGGTTTGGGCGATTTGTACAGGATGTACATTGCCAGGGATCTTGAGACGAGACTCCTATGGGAGTCTTGCGGGCTAGCTACTCTTTTCGAGACCTCCGAGGCTATGATCGCCTCCAGCGGGGGTCATCACGTAGTGCGCGCCTTGGTGGAGTTCTTCTGGGACACCACCAACACCTTCCATTTCCCCTGGGGCGAGATGATGGTCACCCCTACGGACTTCAGTCTTATCACAGGACTGGAGTTTACTTCTGTGCCACTGCCGTTTGACAGTCGAATCGACGTCTTCTCTTTGGAGGTCGAGGAGCTGTTGGGGCCGATCGCTATTCGGGCCCGAGCTGAGGTCGAGACTACTCAGTTTAGCGCTAGGGGAATTCGCCGCTCGACGCTAGCAGCGGCTCTTGATGACGATGCGACCACCCGAGAGCAGCGGGTGCGCATCTTTGCGCTGATGTTGTTGTCAGGGACATTCTCCCCTGACAAAGGTAGTAGGGCGTTGCTTTACTATCTTCCTGCTGCCCGTGATCTTCACCGGATCGGGACTTATGACTGGGCCAGCGTGGCCTATGCTGACTTCGTTCGTGCGCTGAGGGACTCGTGTCGACACCGGTCCTTTGGGACGAACGTTGCTTTGTCTGCCTTTTGGAAGGTCGTAGAGGTAAACATTATTCCCTATAAGGTTTAGCTCTACATATTAGTTAGCATTTACTCACACTTTTAAACCCTTGTAGATTTGGTTCTACGAGTACTTTCCTTCTGCTGCGCCGGCGAGACTATCGCAGTGGGGATTTCCAGTGAGCGCCTCTTGGGGCGGCCACCATGTGGACATGTCCATTACACATGTCCGGAACCAGATCATCGCGGTACGACTTATATTTTTTATCTTGCTTTTCCGCGATGTTTTAGACATATTCTTGCCTGATTGATGCTCTTTATAGGGACCTGAGGTGGTATACCGGCCGTGGGGTGGTTGGACAGTCCCTAGGTTAGCCGCACAGTATTCTGCTGAGCGTCGCTATTTCTTGGGGACTTATGGAGCGGTCGCGTACTTAGGAGAGAGGGTTGCTAGACAGCATTCCTCTGATGTCTTCGTCGTTCCCGCTGCTCCACCACGTCATATGTTCGACGAGGCGCGGTTGTCGAGCATGTTTGAGGGAGCTGGTACCCCTTGGCGGTCCCATGTGATCCTCGGGCGGTGTTATGCTGAGGAGCTACTACCTTTATTAGCTCCAGCCTCTATACCGGCTGAGGATGTGAGGGTAAGATTTTTTTAGCTTTACTTTCCACTAAGTAGCCCCCAAGTAATGCTTTACTGATTTTTCTGCTTTATCAGGATGGTGCTGCTGAGTTCGTGCCACCCCGTATGTCCATCCACTACCAGGGGATGTACGGGCCGATTGAGGAGATGATTTCTCCAGCTCCCGAGGGCGAGCGCTTCGTAGAGCGGTCGATTCCTCGCCACCAGACTAGAGTAAGCCTAGTTTTTCCAGAATTTTTGTTTTTGTCCATATATCATGCATTTTTACTGACTTATTTTTCTGACAGTTTTCACGCGAGGTGGTTTCGGCGATGGCACGATGCATAGATGCCTTCCGGAGCCAGCTCGTCCGGATGAGGAATGCGGCCACCTGCCGTCGGGATGACGTCATTCGAGAGGTAACCTTCCTTTACTCATTATTTTTGCATTGCTGCTTCAATTTTACCTTGTTTTTGATTTAATTCTTTTTGCAGGGCCAGCCTATCGCTTCTCGCACCCGCGCGAGACCTGAGGGGCGGAGGGATCCGGCGAGGTCTAGCTCGAGACGTCGTCGCACTTCGTCAGGGGGTAGAGGCGGTCGCTCTGAGACTGCTCGAGCTGACGTTGCAGAGGGCTCGGGATCTTCTTCCGAGGGTGCTCATGCTGCACCGGTAGGAGAGGCTACCTCGGCTTTCAAAGGTGGTGGGATGTACGAGATAGGCTCGTCATCGCAGCAGCCTCCGCGGCCTCAGCCTCAGGTTTATCCTAGTTGGAGTAGTCCCACATTGAGTCTTCCTCCCCTTACAGAGACTGGAGCTGGAGCTGGTGGAGAGGTGACTCCTCGTACAGCGCATTTTTATGATATGATGGGCCTACGTCCACCGGCGCCGTAGTTTGTTCCTGTGTATATTTTATTTTTGACTTTTCCTAGAACTTTGCCTTAAACTCATTATTTATAGACACATTTTGTATTTATGCTATTACGAATTTATTTATTGTTATTATTATGTATATGTTAGTGTGTGCAAGAAAAGTGTGACAAACAATTTTGCGCAAAACATTCCGTCATTTTTATTATTGGTGGAGGTTATCCGACTCTCTCCCCCAAAAAGAAAAAATAAAAAAGGAAAAAATTGAATAAAATGTCGGGTGTTGGGAATTTAAAATAAAGTCCAAAAAGAATAATATTGTAGACACCTAAAAATGTCTCCCCAAAACCAAACCCGATGATGAACAACCTTTCACCGCCACTATTGGTCGGGTTGAGTATTTAATCTTGGAGTGCTTAAATCCATATTTTCATTTCATAAACCAACCCAATTCCTAGCCCATTTCCCCAAACCATAACTTATTTTCCTCTTTTCGTGCCTTTAAACCCAAAATAATTCATTTCGTGTCCTTTAAAATCATTCATTTCGTGTCCTTTTTATAAAAACGTTTAATCCAGTTTATTTTGGTCCATAATCTAGGTCCAATGATTTAATAGTTGGATGGGGCTTGAAAAGAGATTTCCAACGATATATTATAAGCCCAAATCCGAGTTATAACGAATAAGTTATGGCCAAAATATTAAACTAAGCCCAAACCGAACCTAAGCCCACCTTACCTACGATCCAATGATCATGTGGAGGGTCCAAATTATTTAATCCCATTCCTAAACCAATTAGGATTAATTAGAAGCTTTTATAAGTTTCTAAAAGATCTTGATTATCTTTTTTGAAAAGGTAAGATTAACGAGTTTGAAATTGAATAAAACTCCTTTTTTTGAAAGTCCTAATTTTATCTGAATTGAAAGACGTTCAAAGATAGACAGATATTATTTTCGTGCCTCATAGTTTTTATCCAAATTTTATATGGTTGGATAGCCCTTGAATTTATCTTTCCAATGATATATTATAATATCAATTCCTAGCTATAACGGAAAAGATATGAATAAAATGTCAAACTCTATCTAAAACTGACACCGTCTCACTATTTCGTCCATATATTTTATTCTATAAAATATTTTAATCTAATTCTAAGTGGGTTAAAAATTAAACTTCAAGAGCTTTCCAACCATATCTTATTCATCTTATTCTGATTTCTGGATCAAAAGATATGATAAAAACAAAAACCGCAAAAACTGCTGTCTATCGCAAAAGTTTTAATCCGATTCGAACTCGATCTTCTCTTGATTCTTCGACCCTCTTTTTTCCCTATAAATAGAGGTCATATCACCCCTTTTTCAATCATGAAGAAGCTTGATAATAAAATAATTATGTTCTCCCTCTTTAGCCTAAATACTAGTCATCCTATTTTCTCAAAATACTTCCCCTAATTAAGCACTCCAAGCAGTTCATACAATACCCAAAGTTCTATACTTAAACCAAGGCGTGAAAGGTATAATTGACTTAGGGTTTGGACCAAATCAACTCTACTTTAATTTAATTTCCATATATTTTTTTATTGAAGTTACTAACAGTTTATTCATGGTGTAGCAAATTAAAGGAACGCGTGGAATGTGAGTAATTAATTAATTTAATTACTCTTATTTTATTTTATATTGCTAGTATCATGATTAGGTTATTTCATATTTGATTTGACTAACTCTATTATTGTTGAATTGCTTCCAATATTAATGTTTATTTTATTATATTTATTGATCACCACATTGCATGTTAAAGGGAATATGTAATTGAAATCACGCCTAATAAGATAATTTGGACAACCGGTTTTGGTTCCTTTTTAATCTTGTTGTTAATTCAAGTGAGAACAATATTTTAGAATTATGTGTTGCATTAATATTAAACCAATTTAGCTTAATGATAGTTTGGAGCAAATTGAATCTTTGTTTGTATGCCTTTGAGATCGCAGGAATCACTTTTCACTATAAGAGTCGAGTAGAGGCCAATACGGGCGAATGTGACTCCATGACTCACTTCGTACCATCATCCCCGATCCTCCTTTCGTGGTTCCGAACCATATGGAGTTAGTAATCTCATGGATTATGAATGGGGTGTAACATTCACGGGTCAATCGTTGTTGCCTTCGTTGTCCCTTTATCGTGGTTGCCTTTTATGATCCGTGAACGGTTTACAAGTTCCTTAAAAACTTGTTGGCGGCTCCCTACTTTGCTTTGTTCCTAATCATTGTCCCCAATCGTAATGTCAATTCCCACTTCCTATGAGTGCCAAGCATATTCACCACATGCTTTTAACGTAGGCGCATTTCGAGCGACGCCTACAAATATAAATTAAAAATAATAGCTATATTTAATTAATTAAGAAAAAGGATAAAAGAGGATGTTTAGGAAAATTAAACGGAGCCATAAAGTCATTAATCGACTCGAGTTTAATATTAAAAACGCAAGTTGAGCACGCGCGGATGGTCTGTCAACTTGGCGCCAGCTGGCGCCACTCTATGGCGCGTGGCGCCAGGCGCTACACTAAGCGTGTGGCGCCAATCACGGGGTTTTGACGCCAATTGACGCTGACTTCGTATTTCATTCTGATTAAAAATCTTCGCGATTTGTGTATAAATATCCCCCTGCCCAGCCGATTCTTCTCATAATTCCAGCGAATAAATAATTCTCTTCTTTATAAAAACAATAATTATGTCTTTAGTTACCAAAACCTTCACCTAATACACTTATGAATGGTGTCAATCTCTTAATGCGAGGGAGAGAAAAGAATTAGATTTATTTCACCTGGGGGGAATTTATGGCATCAAAGGGGTAGATCTTGACCTAGACTTCATACATACCGCTTTAGAATTTTGGAATGTTGATACTCATTGTTTCAGAATAGGGTATGATGAGATTAGCCCTTTGCCGGAGGAATTTGGTGCTATCTTAGGCTTCCCTGCAATAGACCTTATAGCAACCCCTAGAGTAGATGCATACTATTATAAGGATTTTGAGCGCTTCTTTAATTTAAAGGAAAGGGATTTATCAAAAATAGTAGATGGCAACATAGTTAATTTGAAAGAATTTGCACGCCATTATTTTGATAAACCTCTTTCTGAATCTTTTCATATATATAGAAGAAGGGCGTTCCTGTTTTGCATGCTTAATCAATTTTTCCTTAGTAGTGGTAAAAATAATGTGGGCCAATCAATTATAACCACTGTTTTAGAACAATTGAATTAGGGAGAAATCCAATGCCATTAATAGTTGGAGAGACTATGATTAGTCTAGATGAATTGAAAAGGGACCCAAAAGCGCCTCTTCGCGGTTCTCCAATTTTATTACAGGTAGAAAAATAATATTTTTAATTACAGAAATCAAAAAAATATATTTTTGTATTGTAATAATAATTTATTTGTATTGCAATTTTTTCACAGATGTGGCTAATGGAGAGGCTAGGATTAATTAGCCCTCCGGACGACATTGAAAAGTATACTCCCAATTGCTTCGTGAGAAGGAAGAAGCGCATTCCTAAAATTGGGCGCCATGGGTGGAGAAAAGTCTTTGAATCACGTGATTTTGCTATCAAGTGGGTCGTCCCATGGTGGAAAATAGAAAGGATGGTTGGTGTTAACAAGCAACCTTTCTGCCGTCTTCCAAGCTTGTCTCGTGTAACTTATTATTACCCCTGCAGGGTAAAAAGACAATACGACTTGCTTCTGAATATTCCTTCCGTGGATCTTCGTCCTCCCTTTGAGTACCCTATTTCTCAATAAGTAGACAAATTTGATGCTTACTGGGGTGCTAGACCTTTATGGGAAGTGATTACCCAAAAGGTCCCTCCTTCTTTGCCCAATGATGTAAAGAAGTGGTTGTTGATGAAATCTTCGATTGATCAGGGTACAACCGAGGCGATGAATCGTCTAGGTGACTGGGTGATTCTCGCCAAGGAACGCTTAGGTGCAAGAATTGAATTCAAAACACCTACAATGCCTAGGAAGAAAGGTGCTACCAAAGACAAAGGGAATAGGAAAGCTAACACTACAGATAAAAAGGCCTAGGTTGAAAAGAAGCATGGAGTGTTAGCTGAAGGGGAGACTATCTACTCCAAAATTGAATGTAGGTCCTCTAAAGGATGCCTACTAGCTAAAGTTATGGATGAAGAGGAGGAAGCGGACAAAAATTGGAAAAGAGCTAGAAAGGAAAAGAAAGATTAAGAGCATTGCTTAGCTTTAAATTTATTAGACTTAGATTGTTATTTTTTTTATTTAAAGTTAATTTATTTCAGCTTTATTTAGATTCCATCGATAATGTAATTTTATTTTATTAATGAAATTTCAGCTTTCAATTAAATTATTTACTTTAAATTTATTAAAGCAATGAAAATCGAAAAAAATCAATTTTAGAGAAATTCTTCGAGTACGGAAGTCGAAAATTTTCCGAAAAACACCGAAATTCGCCTAGAGCTTATTTCCAGATTGGCGCCAGTTATTGGCATTTGGCGCCAGGCGCCAATTCCATCGGCTAGCACTGATGACTTCTGGCTGGCGCCAGGTTCTTTTCTACGACGTCCATAATCCGCCGAATTTCTTTTGAATTGCTTCCAATATTAATGTTTATTTTATTATATTTATTGATCACCACATTGCATGTTAAAGGGAATATGTAATTGAAATCACGCCTAATAAGATAATTTGGACAACCGGTTTAGGTTCTTTTTAATCTTGTTGTTAATTCAAGTGATCACAATATTTTAGAATTATGTGTTGCATTAATATTAAACCAATTTAGCTTAATGATAGTTTGGAGCAAATTGAATCTTTGTTTGTATGCCTTTGAGATCGCAGGAATCACTTTTCACTATAAGAGTCGAGTAGAGGCCAATACGGGCGAATGTGACTCCATGACTCACTTCGTATCATCATCCCCGATCCTCCTTTCGTGGTTCCGAACCATATGGAGTTAGTAATCTCATGGATTATGAATGGGGTGAAACCTTCACGGGTCAATCGTTGTTGCCTTCGTTGTCCCTTTATCGTGGTTGCCTTTTATGATCCGTGAACGGTTTACAAGTTCCTTAAAAACTTGTTGGCGGCTCCCTACTTTGCTTTGTCCCTAATCGTTGTCCCTAATCGTAATGTCAATTCCCACTTCTTATGAGTGCCAAGAATATTCACCACATGCTTTTAACGTAGGCGCACTTGGAGCGACGCCTACAATTTGGCGACTCCACTGGGGAGGATTCTTGGTTATTTATCAATTTGAGTGATCGGTATTTAATTAAGATGAGTGGATGAGACTTGAAAGATTCTTGAATTGTATTCCTGCGATTTAATTGGCATTGTCACATATGCATATGATTTTTTTTAGGTTACCTATTTTGCCACAATAGTACGTTTTCTACGTATGTGGCTAGCCCGGGGAATTTAAGCTCTATCAACCCGAAAACGCTCATGGTAATAAGGGTTCATCCGAGTTTTTAAATCCACCCAAACCATGGAGTCGAGTTTGATTTTATCACGAACTCGCGGAGCCGCCCGTTGGCATACACCCTCAAGGGAGGCTGCCTTGCTAACGCGTCCAAACTCTTAACCATGGCACCCTTTGACACCCAAAAGCTTGACCATAGTCGAACATAGAACTTGACTTTAGGTTGCGAACTTCATTGCATCATGTGTGACGATATGCTTATATGTGCATTTTTTTTATTGATTTTTTTTATCAAACCCTTTTTATTTTTATTTTTTTTAGAGTCGAGTCATAGATTTTTTTTTTTTTTTTACTGACCCAGATTTTTATTCCCGTATACTGAACAAGAGTCAACTTGTTTTTGTCATAGCCTGAGTTCTAGAAAGAGTTATGTGTCGTGTAACCTATGGATCTGTAGCCCTGAGTTTTATCTTTCACTTGGAGCTGGTTTCGTCCTAATCAGAGTCACAGATCAAAAGTTATAACCAATATACTACAGCCTGTCCAGTTTAGGTGTCTTTTGAACGTTACCTTTTTTTTATTTTTATTTTTTTTAAAAAAATAAAAATCGTGTCAAGCTAGTCTTAGCCAAGTCCTTTAATCCGTGTCAACTCGTATAACATAGGATTATTGAATTTTATTTTTATTTTTTATTTTTATTTTTTATACCCATGAGTCTTAACTCTTCTAGAATTCTAGTCCTCTTCCTAGTTTCTTGTGATCGATTTTTGTGCTAACATTAATATGTGTTCTTTGTCTTTGATTGTGGTTGATCTTATTTATGACTAACGATTGCCAATGGACCGTTTTCACCTAGTAAATAGCATAAACATTAAAATTGGACAAAATTAATCAAGTTAGTTTGTCTTTTAGTCTTCCGTGCTATTTAGTCATTGGGTCCTTTGTTTTTCACAACGTCCTCATATCTAGCCATGCGATCATACCATGAGTCTTAATAAACTCACCTAATACACATGTTGAGTCATCGCACACACTTTGTCTTCGAGTAATGCATTATATTGTTTATGATCGTATACTAGGACCATGCATGCATCGCTTTCCGTCGTAATAGGAATGAGTGGAGTATTTCCCATAAGTTTTCAAAATTGTTTCATACACTCTTCCTTTCCAATTCGAGTATTGAGTGAATGCATTAAGTGAGCTCATTTTGTTCCATAATACTCGAGTTCAAGAATCACTAGTTAAGAGTTGGAAGAATAAGGGGAACGTCATTCCTTCCTTCTTTTCTTCCAATCAAAGCATCAACAATAACAAACTTCGTGTACCTCTTAGTGGTAACAAGTAATTCATAGGCAACCATGAAGACGAAGCACAAGACAAGTTCCTATACAAGATTTCATTTTTTTTTCTCTTCTTTCGTTTCATCCCTTTTCCCTTAATAAGTCTAGCATAGGTTCTTCTTATCCTTATGTCTATATGCCATGTTCCATCAATGAGCATTTCTTTCCTTTGCATTCGATCATGTCATTCTAAAATAAAAAAAAAAAAACCAATTTCTAAACTGAACACAAGGTACACCAATGACTTGAGGCACCTTTGCAACCCATTCATTCCCCATTAACCATTTAATCACATATCCATTTCTTCGTCAACCAATTTGAGCCTCGTCTAACGTTTGCCTTTCATTTTTTCAACCCACATTCACTTAACCCTGGAATTGGAAGATGTGCAATTTGTGTAACATTCAAAAAGCAAGTAAAAAAAAAAAAGCAGCAAAACAACAATAAAACAATGTCTAAAGGCAAGTGTTCCAATGTCTTTGATATGAACATGTCTCAAATTGCGTCTCTCATCGAGTGCTTGGTACCGTGCCTGAGAAACATGAATGCTAAGCGAGTGATGGACCGCATAATCTGAGATTGCCTACATTGATTCAAAAGAATGAAAAAAAAAGTTCAAAGCAAAAAAAAAAATATGTTGAAAATAAACTTGCAAAGTCTAATACATAATTGCATATCTTGGGCTTCTCTCGGGTCTTGAGCCTTTTACCCCTTTCTTCTTTAAACCTTCAGCTTATCCACATTACAACCCTTGAAAGACCTCTTTGAGGTGTGTACACACTTGTGCAAAGTTCGGTTAGAGCTACGTTCGGCCTGATTCCTAACGGATACGTAGGCAACCTCACATCGAGGTACGGCCACATTCACATTCATATCCACATTCATATTCATATCTATGCATGACCGAGTCAAAGAATATCCAATGCTTACCCCTACCCATTTAGAGCTAGACTTGGGGGCTTGAACCCACATCATTTAGCCTACCCAGCCTAAAGAGTCATCATCTTTGACTCTTCTCACATCTATTTCCATCACCATAACCCTTGCAGCCATCCTTATAATTAGTATAACATTCCCACACTTCACTCACACATACATATCCATATCACCTTTCCTTCTAGGAACCTTCTATCATGAAATCTTACTTCAACGATGCGCATGTTTTGTCATCTTTCAAGAGAACATAAAAAGAGACATTGTATACTTGCCTAGCTTCTAAACCTAAGCAATGTTCATTGTTTCATACATCGCATATTTTTCTTAGCTCCTTGACCTATGTGACATTCATTATGCGATACTCATCGATCACTTCATCTATATACGTGCTTAGCTTCCAAACCTAAGTAACGTTCAAGATTGTTTCTTTACACCATATGTGATGCTTAGCTCCATGACCTAAGTTCATTCATCTATCGTGTCACATGACGTAATTGTCCTTAGCCTCCTAGCCTAAGAACATACATCATGCATACATTATACTCAAGACGGGCAGTTCAATATGACAAGAAGAAAATCCATGTGATTCATTTCGTCTTGCTCAACAAGGAAGTTCAAAACTTCTTCCCTTTTCGTATCATGACTTTTATTTTGGGGAAGTTCAAAAACAAAACTTCATTTTTCACGTCTTTCTTTCTCGAGAGAAAGTCGGTACCCTCCACTCATGACAAAATTGACGGAAAATTTTTGCTTTTGCATTTTTAATTGCTTGTGTCAGTGCACACACTCACTCAAGACACACACAATCACAAGCCATACACATGTCATGTCATGTCAAGTCAAACTTGGTCCAGTTAGTTGGTCAAGTCAACCATAGTATATACGAGTCCCTTGGCAAATTTTATTTTGCAGGTCTCATCTACAACCCACGTCCGGGGACAAGCGGACAATTTACAGCCCACGTTCGGGGACAAGCGAACCATCTACAGCCCACGTCCGGGGGCAAGCGGACCATCTACAGCCCACGTCCGGGGACAAGCGGACCATCTACAGCCCACGTCCGGGGACAAGCGGACCATCTACAGCCCACGTCCGGGGACAATCGAACCACCATCATTTCATGACGCAAGGTTCTCGATACACAGAGACTTGCAATCTCATCATCTGTCGACTTTCCTCAAGCATGGAAAGTATTATCCGGTGGATTTCTTAAAGCATAGAAAACCACCAAATTCCTTTGTCGACTTTCCTCAAGCATGGAAAGCATTATCGGTGGATTTCTTCAAGCATAGAACAACGCCAAAATCATATGTCGACTTTCCTCAAGCATAGAAAGTGTCATCCGGTAGGTTTCTTCAGGCTTAGAAAGCTACCAAACTCATCTGTCGGCTTTCCTCAGGCATGGAAAGCATTTCAACAAACGTCATCCGGTGGATTCCTTGAAGCATAGGAATCTACCAAACTCATTTGTCACCGATACACTGGTGTCAAATAAGCGTTCTACCCCTTTACTCTTTTATCTGTGGAATTAACATTTTTTGCAGGTATCGGCGTATAAAGTGTGATTTAGGATCGCAGAACGTCTTAAATCATTCTCCGTCCCTATCGACTACTTTGACTATCGTTTTCGAAACTAACGTTTCTACAAACTCAGTCAAAGTGGGGGCTTTTGTAGACACCTAAAAATGTCTCCCCAAAACCAAACCCGATGATGAACAACCTTTCACCGCCACTATTGGTCGGGTTGAGTATTTAATCTTGGAGTGCTTAAATACATATTTCCATTTCATAAACCAACCCAATTCCTAGCCCATTTCCCCAAACCATAACTTATTTTCCTCTTTTCGTGCCTTTAAACCCAAAATAATTCATTTCGTGTCCTTTAAAATCATTCATTTCGTGTCCTTTTTATAAAAACGTTTAATCCAGTTTATTTTGGTCCATAATCTGGGTCCAATGATTGAATAGTTGGATGGGGCTTGAAAAGAGATTTCCAACGATATATTATAAGCCCAAATCCGAGTTATAACGAATAAGTTATGGCCAAAATATTAAACTGAGCCCAAACCGAACCTAAGCCCACCTTACCTACGACCCAATGATCATGTAGAGGGTCCAAATTATTTAATCCCATTCCTAAACCAATTAGGATTAATTAGAAGCTTTTATAAGTTTCTAAAAGATCTTGATTATCTTTTTTGAATAGGTAAGATTAACGAGTTTGAAATTGAATAAAACTCCTTTTTTTGAAAGTCCTAATTTTATCCGAATTGAAAGACGTTCAAAGATAGACAGATATTATTTTCGTGCCTCACATTTTTTATCCAAATTTTATATGGTTGGATAGCCCTTGAAATTATCTTTACAATGATATATTATAATATCAATTCCGAGCTATAACGGAAAAGATATGAATAAAATGTCAAACTCTATCCAAAACTGACACCGTCTCACTATTTCGTCCATATCTTTTATTCTATAAAATATTTTAATCTGATTTTAATTGGGTTAGAAAGTAGACTTCAAGATATTTCCAACCATATCTTATTCATCTTATTCCGATTTCTGGATCAAAATATATGATAAAAACAAAAACCGCAAAAACTGCTGTCTATCGCAAGAGTTTTAATCCGATTCGAACTCGATCTTCTCTTGATTATTCGACCCTATTTTTTCCCTATAAATAGAGGTCATATCACCCCTTTTTCAATCACGAAGAAGCTTGATCATAAAATAATTCTCTTCTCCCTCTTTAGCCTAAATACTAGTCATCGTATTTTCTCAAAATACTTCCCCTAATTAAGCACTCCAAGCAGTTCATACAATACCCAAAGTTCTATACTTAAACCAAGGCGTGAAAGGTATAATTGACTGAGGGTTTGGACCAAATCAACTCTACTTTAATTTAATTTCCATTTAATTTATATTTTTTTTTATTGAAGTTACTAACAGTTTATTCATGATGTAGCAAATTAAAGGAACGCGTGGAATGTGAGTAATTAATTAATTTAATTACTCTTATTTTATTTTATATTGCTAGTATCATGATTAGGTTATTTCATATTTGATTTGACTAACTCTGTTATTGTTGAATTGCTTCCAATATTAATGTTTATTTTATTATATTTATTGATCACCACATTGCATGTTAAAGGGAATATGTAATTGAAATCACGCCTAATAAGATAATTTGGACAACTGGTTTAGGTTCCTTTTTAATCTTGTTGTTAATTCAAGTGATCACAATATTTTAGAATTATGTGTTGCATTAATATTAAACCAATTTAGCTTAATGATAGTTTGGAGCAAATTGAATCTTTGTTTGTATGCCTTTGAGATCGCATGAATCACTTTTCTCTATAAGAGTCGAGTAGAGGCCAATACGGGCGAATGTGACTCCATGACTCACTTCGTACCATCATCCCCGATCCTGCTTTCGTGGTACCGAACCATATGGAGTTAGTAATCTCATGGATTATGAACGGGGTGTAACCTTCACGGGCCAATCGTTGTTTCCTTCGTTGTCCCTTTATCGTGGTTGCCTTTTATGATCTGTGAACGGTTTACAAGTTCCTTAAAAACTTGTTGGCGGCTCCCTACTTTGCTTTGTCCCTAATCGTTGTCCCTAATCGTAATATCAATTCCCACTTCCTATGAGTGCCAAGCATATTCACCACATGCTTTTAACGTAGGCGCACTTCGAGCGACGCCTACAAATATAAATTAAAAATAATAGCTATATTTAATTAATTAAGAAAAAGGATAAAAGAGGATGTTTAGGAAAATTAAACGGAGCCATAAAGTCATTAACCGACTCGAGTTTAATATTAAAAACGCAAGTTGAGCACGCGCGGCTGGTCTGGCAACTTGGCGCCAGCTGGCACCACACTATGGCGCGTGGCGCCAGGCGATACACTGAGCGTGTGGCGCCAAGCGCTAGCGGTTGGCGCCAATCACGGGGTTTCGACGCCAATTGACGCTAACTCCGTATTTCATTCTGATTAAAAATCTTCGCGATTTGTGTATAAATATCCCCCTGCCCAGCCGATTCTTCTCATAATTCCAGCGAATAAATAATTCTCTTCTTTATAAACACAATAATTATGTCTTTAGTTACCAAAACCTTCACCCAATACACTCATGAATGGTGTCGATCTCTTAATGCGAGGGAGAGAAAAGAATTAGATTTATTTTACCTGGGGGGAATTTATGGCATCAAAGGGGTAGATCTTAACCTAGACTTCATACATATCGCTTTAGAATTTTGGAATGTTGATACTCATTGTTTCAGAATAGGGTATGATGAGATTAGCCCTTTGCCGGAGGAATTTGGTGCTATCTTAGGCTTCCCTGCAATAGAACTTATAGCAACCCTTAGAGTAGATGCATACTATTATAAGGATTTTGAGCGCTTCTTTAATTTAAAGGAAAGGGATTTATCAAAAATAGTAGATGGCAACATAGTTAATTTGAAAGAATTTGCACGCCATTATTTTGATAAACCTCTTTCTGAATCTTTTCATATATATAGAAGAAGGGCGTTCCTGTTTTGCATGCTTAATCAATTTTTCCTTAGTAGTGGTAAAAATAATGAGGGCCAATCAATTATAACCACTGTTTTAGAACAAATTGAATCAGGGAGAAATCCAATGCCATTAATAGTTGGAGAGACTATGATTAGTCTAGATGAATTGAGAAGGGACCCAAAAGTGCCTCTTCGCGGTTCTCCAATTTTATTACAGGTATAAAAATAATATTTTTAATTACAGAATTCAAAAAAAAATATTTTTGTATTGTAATAATAATTTATTTGTATTGCAATTTTTTCACAGATGTGGCTAATGGAGAGGCTAGGATTAATTAGCCCTTCGGACGACATTGAAAAGTATACTCCCAATTGCTTCATGAGAAGGAAGAAGCGCATTCCTAAAATTGGGCGCCATGGGTGGAGAAAAGTCTTTGAATCACGTGATTTTGCTATCAAGTGGGTCGTCCCATGGTGGAAAATAGAAAGGATGGTTGGTGTTAACAAGCAACCTTTCTGCCGTCTTCCAAGCTTGTCTCGTGTAACTTATTATTACCCCTGCAGGGTAAAAAGACAATACGACTTGCTTCTGAATATTCCTTCCGTGGATCTTCGTCCTCCCTTTGAGTACCCTATTTCTCAATAAGTAGACAAATTTGATGCTTACTGGGGTGCTAGACCTTTATGGGAAGTGA
Organism: Chenopodium album; assembly: GCF_948465745.1. Classification (NCBI taxonomy): domain Eukaryota; kingdom Viridiplantae; phylum Streptophyta; class Magnoliopsida; order Caryophyllales; family Amaranthaceae; genus Chenopodium; species Chenopodium album. The sequence goes on from NC_137834.1 coordinate 32,819,651, forward strand.
TTACCCAAAAGGTCCCTCCTTCTTTGCCCAATGATGTAAAGAAGTGGTTGTTGATGAAATCTTCGATTGATCAGGGTACAACCGAGGCGATGAATCGTCTAGGTGACTGGGTGATTCTCGCCAAGGAACGCTTAGGTGCAAGAATTGAATTCAAAACACCTACAATGCCTAGGAAGAAAGGTGCTACCAAAGACAAAGGGAATAGGAAAGCTAACACTACAGATAAAAAGGCCTAGGTTGAAAAGAAGCATGGAGTGTTAGCTGAAGGGGAGACTATCTACTCCAAAATTGAATGTAGGTCCTCTAAAGGATGCCTACTAGCTAAAGTTATGGATGAAGAGGAGGAAGCGGACAAAAATTGGAAAAGAGCTAGAAAGGAAAAGAAAGATTAAGAGCATTGCTTAGCTTTAAATTTATTAGACTTAGATTGTTATTTTTTTTATTTAAAGTTAATTTATTTCAGCTTTATTTAGATTCCATCGATAATGTAATTTTATTTTATTAATGAAATTTCAGCTTTCAATTAAATTATTTACTTTAAATTTATTAAAGCAATGAAAATCGAAAAAAATCAATTTTAGAGAAATTCTTCGAGTACGGAAGTCGAAAATTTTCCGAAAAACACCGAAATTCGCCTAGAGCTTATTTCCAGATTGGCGCCAGTTATTGGCATTTGGCGCCTGTCATTTAAGTCTGGCGCCAAGCGCCAATTCCATCGGCTGACGCTGATGACTTCTGGCTGGCGCCAGGTTCTTTTCTGCGACGCCCATAATTCGCCGATTTTCTGTTGAATTTTTAATTAATTCTGGAATGCGGAGATGTCGAAAAATAAAGTGGCCGCACCTGCAAAGGGTTGCCTACGTATCCTTTCTTAAGGAATCAGGCCGAACGTAGCTCTCTTGAGTATCCTACTCAAGTAATCATGGGTAGTATTTCTTAAGTTGGTCAAGATTTGTCATGTTTGAGAATTCATTGCCATCCATATCAGTTAGTTTTGCTGCACCTCCTGACAGGATTGTTTTGACAATGTAGGGTCCAGACCAATTAGGTCTAAATTTTCCCCTTGGGTCAAAAACATTTTTTCTTAGTGCTTTTAATACCAAATCTCCTACTTTGATATTTCTTGTCTTGACTTTCTTATTAAAATGCCTAGTCATGCGAGTTTGGTAACACTGAGTGTGATGTAGAGCTTCTAGTCGTTTTTCGTCGAGTAGAATCAATTCTTCGTATCTTGCCCTTGTCCATTCAACTTCATCGAGTTTACTCTCTAGCGCAATGCGTAGAGATGGTATTTCTAGTTCGACAGGTTGTACGGCATCCATTCCATATACCAAGGAAAATGGTGTATATCCTGTTGATGTACGGATTGACGTGTGATAACCCCACAATGCGAAGTGAAGCTTGTCAGGCCAATCCTTATAATTTTCCGTCATTTTCTCGATGATAGTCTTTAAATTTTTATTAGCTGCCTCGACTGCTCCATTTGCTTGAGGTCTATAAGGGGAAGAATGATGATGTTGAATGCCATATTTTTGTAGCAATTCTTCACATTCGGCTTGAAAGTGAGTTCCATTGTCACTTATCATTTCATGTGGGACTCCATATCGACAGATAATATTTCTTTCGATAAAGAGTGCTACGTGTTTTGCAGTGAGTTTAGCGTATGATTGCGCTTCGACCCACTTTGTGAAGTAATCAATTGCTACTAGAATAAATTCGTGGCCTCCTGTTCATGGGGGAGTGATTTTGCCAATGATGTCAATTCCCCATGTAGAGAATGGCCATGGCGATGTGTAGGTGTAGAGCAATGATGGAGGGACATGTTGTAAATTGGCGTAAATTTGGAATTTAGGGCATCTTTTTACATATTGATGGCAATCTTTATTCATTGTAGTCCAATAATATACTTCTCGCATTATTTTCTGGACTAACATTTTGCCATTTATATGTGTCCCACAGATTCCTTCGTGGACTATTCGCATTGCTCTTTGTGCATCCTTCTTTCCTACGCATAGGAGAGCTCGACCTTTAGGTACCCTTTTATGTAGCTCGTTGTCTATGAGTACATATTGAGAAACCAAAAGTCTCAATGCTCACTTTGCTCTTTTGTCAGCATGAGGAGGGTATTCTCCATTGGTAACATAATTGAGTATGTCCGTGTACCATGGTTCTTCTTCCTCTTCTTCTTCTTCTTGGACTAAGTCGTCGTCTTCTATAGCCTGGATATATGCTGGTTTGTGCCTTTTTTCGATAGTAAGAGGCATTTGCTTGATTTCCGTGGGAATCCCAACCATTGAGGCTAATCTTGCCAAAGCATCAGCAAATTGGTTTTCTTCTCTAAGTAGATATGTGTATTCTACCTTCTCTAACTGATCGGTAAGAGTTTCCAGATAGGTTTGGTAAGGGGCTAGGCTTTCGCTCCTTACTTTCCACCTTTTAGATATCTGATTGATGATCAAAGAAGAGTCTCCGAATATTCTTAACTTTTTTACTCCCAATGCCAAAGCTGTTTCAAGGCCTACCACGCACGCTTTATATTCAGCAGCATTGTTGGTAACGTCGAAATCAAGCTTTATGGAGATTGGAACATGCTCCTCTTTAGGTGATACTAGTAGTACTCCAACGCCACATCCCTTTTGGTTTAAGGCTCCGTCAAAATACAAGGTCCAAGTATCATCTTCAGTGACCATTAGGTCTTCATCTGGAAATTCATTGCCCTGTATTGGCGTCGAGTCTTCTATTGGAAAATCTGCTAGAAAGTCTTACACCACGGATCCTTTAATAGCTTTTTGTGGCATAAACCTTACATCGAACTGGGCTAGATTGACTATCCATCTTGAAATGCGTCCATTAAGTGTAGATTTCTCGAATAGATACTTGAGTGGATCTAATCGGGAGACTACGAAAACAGTATGCACCAACATGTAATGTCTTAACTTAGTTGTGGCCCACACCAAGGCGAGGCACAATTTCTCGAGCGGTGTATAGCGTGTTTCGTATTCGAGCATCATTTTGCTTAAGTAGTAAATTGCGTTTTCTTTGCCTTCTACCTCTTATGCTAGCATGGCTCCCATTGTCTCTTTGGTAACCGTCAAATATAACCTAATAGGTATTCCGGGAAGTGTTGGCGCTAATATGGGAGGATTTGCGAGATAGGCTTTGATCTTTTCAAAGGTTGTTTGACACTCGTCATCCCATATTACTGGTACATTCTTTTTGAGCTTCTTGAAGATGGGTTCACATATTGTCGTCAGTTTTGATATGAACCTACTTATGTATTGCAACCGGCCAATAAATCCTCGAATCTGTTTCTCAGTCTTGGGCGGTGGCATTGACATGATTTCTTTGATCTTGGTCGGGTCTACCTCTATTCCTCTAGAGCTTATTACGTATCCCAAGAGCTTGCCTGAGGTGACTCCAAAAGCGCATTTTGATGGATTCAACCTCATGTTATATTTTCTTAGCCTTTCGAAAAATTTCCTTAAGGCTAGCTGATGTCCTGGACGGTCTTTTGATTTTACAATCATGTCGTCGACATATACTTCGACTTCTTTGTGCATCATGTCATGGAGTAAGGCAGTTGCCGCACGTTGGTAAGTAGCACCCGCGTTTTTCAACCCGAATGGCATTACCGTGTAGCAGTAAGTGCCCCATGGCGTTATAAAGGTTGTTTTCTCCATGTCTTCTTCTGCCATGAGAATCTGGTTGTAACCTGCGTACCCATCCATGAACGAGAGAAGCGCGTGATTTGCCGTGTTATCTACCAGAATATCGATGTGTGGCAAAGGGAAGTCGTCCTATGGACTTGCCTTATTTAGATCTCGATAGTCGACACAGATCCTTACCCTTCCGTCTTTCTTCGGAACTGGGACGACGTTGGCGACCCATTCGGGGTATTTGGATACCTTGATGAAACCTGCAGTTATTTGTTTTTGAACTTCTTCTTTTATTTTAAGTTCTATGTCGGGTTTCATTCGACGTAACTTTTGTTTTACAAGTTTCATTCCTGGAATTAGTGGTATAGTGTGTTGAGGTATTTCTCTATTAATGCCTGGCATATCTTCATATGACCAAGCAAATACATCGATAAATTCTTTAAGTAAGTTAATTAAATCGATTCTTTCTTGTTTATTCAATGTTAATCCGATTTTAACTTCTCTTTTATGGGTTGAACCATTCGAGATATCAACTGTTTCAGTTTCTTCAATTACCGGTGTTTTCTTTTCGAGTGTTTCCATTGCTTTAATAATTTCTTTGTCTTTTTCATCGTTAGCTAAGCAATGCTCGTCATCTTGGGTTAGAGAAGAACACAAGAAGTAAGAAGAATGAGAAATATTATTGTACTCTGAGATCATTACATCAAAGAGTGATATGTCCTCAGGGACTGGATCACTAACTACCCTAGGAGAAGCAATAGGAGGGGGAGGTGTTACTACTAAAGACTTAGAAGACTCTAAAGAGAAAGACTCTGACCCAGACTCTGACTCAGACGACTCTTCAAACATCGGTCCTTGCCCTGTCGTGATTGATATCTTCCTTCCGCTTGGAGTAGTCACTTTGATAGTCTTGCGCCACCCTTATAGTGATCCTTCAGCTGAAGTAATTAGCTTCGAGGGGTCGAAGCTTTCACTTTGTAGGATCGTTTGAATGAGCGAGAAGTTATCTTCTTCATAAGTTGGCTCATTCTTTTCTCGCCCAAACAGTAATCCCATGACGTTAAAGTCAAAGTATGGGGGTGCTTTCTCCTTATGGACGGGAGTTGGGATTTCATCAGTGAAGTAGCAATCCAAGAAAATCTCGAATCCCGGTTGTCTTATGCCGTTTACAACAAATGGCTCGGGAAATTCATGGCATGGATAGTCCTGCCATTCCTTTCTTTCTTTTGAATGCGAGCGTCCCTACGTGCTTTCAACTTTTCCTGGGCTCGCTTGAGATCCTTCTGAGTCGGTTCAAAACCAAGTCCGAAAGTATCTAACTTAGGGAGGCCAGGTGACTCCAGCGGTTCTGCCATTCCTTTCTTCTTTCCTAAAGTCATCCTAGGAAAGTGTCCTTGTTTCTTTAGCATGGCGTTGACAATCATGTTTGAATGGGGGTCATGGAAAAGAGGGGTCCCTTCATCCTCCTGGATTAAGGAGACTTCTTCGTTAAAGCCCCATAGGTCTTCGTCATCTTCGTCGTGCTTTACATTAATGATTGGATTCTCTATGGATTTGATTCTCATAGGCGAAGCATCGATGGTGATTGGAATTCCTCCAACTATAGCTTTCACTTGTTGGTGGAGAGATGAAGGGACGGCCTTTAGATCATGAAGCCAAGGGCGTCCCAACAATAAGTTGAATGAAGCTTTGATGTCCACTACTTGGAAAGTAGTAGCATGTTCTATTGCTCCTGCCGTTATATTTAGGGTAATTTTGCCAAGAGCTTGACGACGAGTATTATCGTAGGCTCTTATTCCTTGTGTGGACGGAGTTAAGTCTTCATCCCTTATGCCGAGCATCCTCGCGGTTCTAAGTGGACAGACATTGATAGCCGATCCATTATCTACAAGAGTCATAGGAACATTCATCCTTTTGCAAACTACCGTGAGGTTTAATGCCTTGTAATGTTTGTCACCTTCTGGGGGTAAATCTTTGTCAGAAAAGGTGATCAAATTAATCGGACTAGGAAGGTCACTTGTGAGGAAGTTGGCTAGTCCCTCAGGAGTAGTGTCAGAGTCTATCCCGATTTTATCCAAGGCATTCATTACAGCCAACCTATGTTCTCGAGATGTTGCCAGAAGTTTCCACACGTTCATCTCAACTTTTGTCTTCTTAAACTGTTTAACAATGTCATTGTCTTCGATGATAGATATGGGAACTTGGTGTATGGTGGGTATAGGTTGTGTTGAAACGGGAGGTTGCATTCTCCCAGATCTTGTGAGGACATCTATCGACGAATCTTCTTCAGTCCAAATGTCATCTGTGGTGTATGACACAGAAGGTGAAGGTCCTACTATGTCCTTTAGATAGACATCTTCTTCATCACTGTCCCAAACTCCATTAATGGTTGTATCCTCTTCTTGTTGAACTTGGACTAGTTTCTTTTCATCAATCATTTTCTGTACCAAATCCTTGAATCTGAAACAGTTTTCTATAGTGTGACCTCCTGATTGATGATACTGACAGTAATATCTATCTGTCCTTTTTAATGACTCGAATGGTCTCGGTTCGAGAGGTTTGACCTCGCCACTCTCGGAGAGCATTTCGAACATTTGCGCATATGGGATCCCAATTGGAGTGTAGATTCTATTGCTCTTCTTGGGTTTTTCAGTGACTTGTAAGGGAAAGTGCTTTGCCTCATAAATCGTTCTCACTGGTGTGAATTCTCTTTTAGGTTCTTCTTTTGGAAGTGGAAGCTCATCATATTTCTTATGGAGTTCGTTCATAACTTTGAGAGCTTCACGTAGTAATTGTGATGCCTCCTTCATAGACAGTGTGAGAAATTGTGTATCATCTTTATTTGCCGGTTCTGGAAGGTTATCCTTGACATCGAAAAAGATCTCCTCTTCTTTTTCTATGGCACTGATTTCTTTGACAGGTCTAATGAGAGAGGAGGGGTCAACCTCATTTTCTTCATCGGAGATAGCTAGGGTATGAGCAAGAGGTGCATTGTCAATGCTTGGTTTCTTACTGGCAGGGGGCAACGACAGTTTGTTATTGTCGATTAGGTATTGGATAGCTTCCTTAAGCTTCCAACACCTTTCAGTGAGATGGCCCCTACCTTGGTGATACTTGCAGTGTGCATTGGGGTTCCAGTTAACCGACCTCTTGTCGACTGGTGGGTCCCCAAATGGTCCAATAGGAGTTATAAGACCTTTTGCATTTAATCGATCAAATGCGGTGTCATAACTCATGCCAATAGGAGTGAAGTTCCTCCTAAATGATTTTTTCTGTCCTTGGTTGTTCATGGCAAGAACTTCTCCTAAATTAAAGGTGCTAACATTATTTGAGTGGGTGGTTTTGGAAGAAAAAGGATTGTCGTTCTTCTTTCCTTTCCAGCCAATGTTGGAGTTATTGTTGGCAGCTTTTGACTTAGCTAAGTCATCTTCAATATTGATCCCAATGTCTGTAGGGAATAATTTCAAGCCTTTAAATCCCACTAGCTTGAACCCCACTGTGATCATACACTAAAGTACGGTGGCGTCCAAAAGGGAAGAAGATAGAGCAAAAGAGTCGCCAACAAGTTTTTAAGGAACTTGTAAACCGTTCACGAGGTGAAGGTTACACCCCTTAACGATCCAAGAGATCGTCAACTCCATAAGGTCATGAACCAAATAAGGGTTCGGGGATGATGGTACAAATCCAACCTAAAAGAGATTGAACCTGCCCTAATAATAGGCCTCTACTTTATTCTGCTCGTATTCATGTGCGCTTTCTGACTAACATACAATCAATAGGATTAACCCTAAACCTGTTTAATCTATGTTGGTTGAATATTAATGCACAGATAAACTTTTATTGGCGATCACTTGAATTATAATCATAATTAACCTAAAAAGATTATTAATCATCTTATTAAGCGTGATTGCAAATACCAATTCCCTTTAACATGCAATAAAGGTGATCAAGCAATAATAAATATCAAGCAACATAATAAATAATCAACATCGTGAATAATAATAATAATCATCATCATAATCATCATAAAGCATAGTAAACATAGCAAGATCCTAGGCATGATACTAACAAGATTAATAACAAACCCTAGCATGATACTAAGCAATGAAAATCAAATCTTTAACCCTAACATGATACTAACATGAATAAATATTAAGAAGAACATAGGAAGCATCATAACAATCATATTTAATATTAAAAATACCCTAGACATGATAATAGGAATATCATAATAACAATATAAACATGATGTCTACATCATAATATCAATAAATCAATTAAAGTACTTACTTGGATGCCTCGTACCTCTTTCTAATAACAAAATACACACGTCAGTAACTTCAAGGAAAATAATAATCAATGCAATCAAATTAAATAATTGAAAGAGAGATTTGGGACCAAACCCTCAGAAATTAAAACCTTTCACGTCTAGGGCGAAGGCAACTTCGAATATGGCTAGGTGTTTCTAGATCTTGCGAATGCGGAATTTTGTATGTTGAAAACAAAGTTTAGAAAAGAATACTAAAGAATTAATGAAAGCTTGAGAATGAAAAGAATTGGTGAACGATCGGTGTAGATGATAATTGATGCTTGTTGATGAATGAAAACGGAGTTTTTGATACGATATTTATAGAGAAAATCATCCAAAAAAGATAATTTATCAAAACAGAGTCTGAAGACCACAAAAACACATTGGCGCCAGCCCTGGCTCATTGGCGCCAGGACCAGTGGCTAGCGCTAGGCGCCAATGCTGACGTCTGGCGCCAATCCTGGTTCCAGGCGCCAAGGCCTGGGGTTGGACGCCAATTCGGAATTCAACGCGTTTTCGAAAATCTGATAATTTTACCGTACTGGAAGATAAAATAATATAATTTCAGTCGAAAATGCTATTTGATCTAATTAAAACTCTGAAGAATCCTAATTGAATTAAGAATGATAAGAACCTTCTAGAATGTTCTAGAAGACTAAAACCATTCCTAATTGCATTAGGATTGATAAATCATATTAGGCCCTCCCCTAGATCATTGGGCCGTACATAAAGCTCAAACCAGGCCCAGTTTAGTAAATTGGCCATAACTTCCTCAATATTCATCGGAATTGGGCTTATAATATATCATTAGAAAGGTCTTTGCAAGCCCCATCCAACTACACCACTATTGGACCCATATCATGGACCAAACAAACTAGATTGGCTGTTTTCTTAAAATAATGTTTTCAAAAACAGAGAGGAGAGAAAAGAAAAGAAATAAAACTTTCCGCAACACTAGACCTTTCCACACTTTCGTTTCATTCGATTATGATTCGACGTGAAAAGTACTCATCACTGGGTTTGGTTTTTGGGAGACACAAATGGGTGTCTACAGAAGCCCCCACTTTGACTGAGTTTGGAGAAACGCAAGTTTCGAAAACGATAGTCAAAGTATCGATAGGGACGGAGAATGATTCAGAACGTTCTGCGATCCTAAATCACTCTTATAATGCCGATACCTACAAAACTAGCATTAGTTAAATAGATAAAAGAGTTAAGAAACACGTATCTTCCACCGTCGAGCACACGTCTCTAAAAGTAACCGATTGTTGCTGTTGTTGATTTGATGACCTCCTGCAAGCTAGAGAATGTCATCCTGCTTGAAAACCGCTACGCCTTGTAACTGCTTCCAAATTAGAAGATTGTTTTGCCTGAAACTACCTTCTCCGCTGTGATAATATTCCACGTCCAAGGGAATATCATCAAAAATTATTTCTATTGAAATAATTCTCATCCGCATTACGATCATCTTCCATGCCTCAGGAATTATGATCGAAGACAATTTCGCCCTGAAATTACCTTCAGTTGTCCATGACAACTTTCCGCCGAAGATATCTTCTCTTGAAGTCATCCTCATTTGATGCGATAATTTCCCAAAGGAAAATACCGAAGATCCACGCCTGTCGATATTTAAAAGTTCGCCTGAACTTTGATCTCGCTATGCCTGTACGTCGGCGCTCTTTTGCTCTTGAACCTATATGTCGGTGCCCTATGCTCTTGAACCTGTATGTCGGTGCCTTTTGCTAACGAACCAATATGTCGGTGCCTTTTGCTAATGAGCCAATGCTTAGGCGCTTTAAGCTAAGTGAGACGATCTTTTTATCAGGTCGATCACTTTATGTAATCAAGCCGATTATGTCAAATTGCTTAGAGGGGCTAACTGGCGTACCAAGGAACCCAATATATGTTGCAGAAAGCTAGCACAACCCCATCAGGTGGTTGGCTGCTTTGGCGTCGCTGAAAAACAATCAGCGCCAGCCTTATGGCATTAGCGCCATGCGCTGAAATTGGCGCTTGGCGCCAAGCACAGAACGTGACGCCAATGCCTAGGGACTGGCGCCAGCACGGATTCTTCTTTAAAATCAGTTTTCCGTTTTATTTCTTGCTCTATTCGTCGCAAAACAGCCCGAGAGAAGTCCGAAAACTTCAATTGATCGTTGCTCATTCGTTTCTCAACCAAATTCGCTCAAATTTGTTGCAAATCAAAGCTCTTCTCATCCATATTCCCGATCTATGTAAGTTTTCCTCCAACTCACACCGATTTTTATGAATTATTGGCATGTTTATTCACGAATTTCATGAAAATTCGAAACTTATAATGCTCAATTTGCTTTGTTTATCAAGTTTTATGCCATGAAATTGCTTGTTTATGTTTGTACATTTCCTTAGGAGTAATTTGAGACTTGTTTGACTCAATTTGGTGAAGAAATGAGCAATCCACCATTGTTGAACCTCCTAAGGTCGTGAAGAACAATACGGCTTGTTCTTGATGTTTTTTACTAGCAATTCTTGTTCAATTTGTCACAAATAATCACTATAGTGCTGCAAGAAATTGTTTGATTGCTTGAAAAAATACTGTCATGCTCAATTTGAATTTGTCCTCTGTTTTAGTACTACGTACTCTGTTTTTTTGCGAACATAGTATCATGCGGCTAGGAAAACCTTTAAATACTATAGAACCTCAATTTCTGATGATTCTGCACAATGTAGCATGGCTAGACAACGAGGCTAGGGTTCACGGTCCCGAAACACTAGACGGGAGCATGAGCCCGTGGAGGATGACACTACACCGTCCACTTCGCTTGGTCGGTTCCCAGAGTGGGATGAGCAGACCTTGTTCTTTGCCCCTGTCCACCACATTTCTGAGAGGGTGAGACGGGGAAGCGAGCCTAGGAGGACACGGCATCACGTCTCTGGCTGTGATGGTCTAGGCGACTTGTATAGGATGCATATCGCCAGAGATCGAGAGACGAGACTCCTATGGGAGTCTTGCGGAATGGTTGCCCTATTTGAGACCTCCGAGGCTATGGTTGCCTCCAGCGGGGGTCACCACGTAGTACGTGCTCTGGTGGAATTCTTCTAGGACACCACCAACACTTTTTATTTTCCATGGGGTGAGATGATGGTCACTCCTACAGACTTCAGTCTCATCACAGGACTGGAGTTCACTTCCGTGCCGCTGCCATTCGACGGCAGTATCGACGTCTTTTCTCCAGAGGTCGAGGAACTGTTGGGGCCGATTGTTGTTCGGGCCCGAGCTGAGGTCGAGATGACTCAGTTCAGCGCTAGAGGGATTCGCCGCTCGACGCTGGCAGCGGCTCTTGACGACGATGCGACCACCCGAGAGCAGCGGGTGCACATCTTTGTGCTGATGTTGTTGTCAGGGACACTTTCCCCTGACAAGGGTAGTAGGGCATTGCTTTACTACCTCCCTGCTGTTCGTGATCTCCGGCGGATCGGGACTTATGACTGGGCCAGCTTGGCCTACACTGACTTCGTTCACGCGCTGAGGGACTCATGTCGCCATCGGTCCTTTAGGACGAACGTTGCTCTGTCTGCTTTCTGGAAAGTCGTAGAGGTAAACATTATTCCCTATAAAGTTTAACCCTACATGTTAGTTAGCATTTATTCATGCTTTGGCTCTTTTGTAGATCTGGTTCTATGAGTACTTTCCTTCCATTGCGCCGGCGAGACCATCGCCGAGGGGGTATCCGGTGAGCGCCTCTTGGGGCGGCCACCATGTGGACCTGTCTACTGCACGTGTCCGGAGTCGGATCATCTCGGTACACTTTTAGTGTTTATCTTGCTCTTCTGTGATGTTTTGGACATGTTCTTACCCAATTAGTACTCTTTATAGGGACCTGAGGTAGTATACCGACCATGGGGTGGTTGGACAGTCCCTGGATTAGCCGCACAGTACTCTTCTGAGCGCCGCTACTTTCTGGGGACCTATGGAGCGGTTGTGTACTTAGGAGAGAGAGTTGCTAGACAACACTCTTCCGATATTTTTGTTGTTCCTGCTCCTCCACCACGTCACATGTTCGACGAGAGAGAGTTGTCGAGCATGGCTGAGGAGTCTGGTTCCCTCTGGCGGTCCCATGTGATCCTTGGGCGGAGTTATGCTGAGGAGCTACTCCCTTTATTAGCTCCAGCCCCTGTACCGGCCGAGGATGAGAGGGTAAGATCTTTAACTTTTGTTTTTCGCTGAGTAGCCCCCAAGTAATACCTTGCTGATTTCTTTCTGTTTTGTCAGGATGGTCCCACTGAGTTTGTGCCACCCCGTATGTCCATCCACTACCAGGGGATGTACGGGCCGATCGAGGAGATGATTTCTCCGGCTCCTGAGGGTGAGCGCTTCGTGGAGCGGTCGATTCCTCGTCACCAGACCAGGGTAAGTCTAGTTCTAACTTAGAATCTTGTATTCAGTTATCATGCATTTTTACTGACTTAACTTTTCTTGACAGTTCTCACGCGAAGTGGTTTCGGCTATGGCACGATGCATAGATGCCTTCCAGAGCCAACTCGTTCGGATGAGGAACGCGGCTACCTGTTGTCGAGACGACACTGTCCGAGAGGTAATTTTTCTTTACTCATTATTTCTGTACTATGCTTCAGTTTTACCTTGTTTCTGATTTAATTCTTTTTGCAGGGTCAGCCGATCGCTTCTCACACCCGTACGAGGCCTGAGGGGCGGAGAGAGCCGGCGAGGTCTAGCTCGAGACATCGTCGCACTTCGTCTGGAGGTAGAGGTGGTCGTTCGGAGGCTGCTCGAGTCGATGTTGCTGAGGGCTCAGGGTCTTCTTCAGAGGTGGTGGGATGTACGAGGTTGGCTCGTCATCGCAGCAGCCTCCGCGATCTCAGCCTCAGGTTGACCTTGGCTGGAGCGGTCCTGTTTTGAGTTTCCCTCCTCCTACGGAGGCTGGAGCTGGTGCTGAGGCCGGAGCTGGTGGAGAGGTGACTCCTCGGACGGCGCAGTTTTATGGCATGATGGGCCTACGTCCTCCGGCGCCGTAGTTCATTTTTGTATATGCATTTTATTTTGACTTTTTATAGAACTTTGCCTTTGACTTATTATTTAGACACTTTGTACTTTATGTTATTGTATGTTAGTGTGTGCGAGTGTGATAACAATTTTGTGCAAAAATTCTGTCATTTTTATTATTGATGGAGGGTATTATCCGACTCTCTCCCCCAAAAAGAAAAATAAAAAGGAAAAATAAAACGGAAAAAAAAGCTGATTTTTGAATTTTAATATAAAATTCAAAAGAAAATAAAAATTAACTAAAAATAATTGCTATATTTAATTAATTAATAAAAGGATAGAAAAATATTTAGAAGAAATTAAAACAGGGCCATAAAGTCATTAACCGACTCCAATTTAATACCGAAACGCAAACTGAGCACGCGCGGCTGTCCTGCTGACCTGGCGCCAGCTGGCGCCAGCCTGTGGCGCGTGGCGCCACGCGTTATTTCTAGCGTGTGGCGCCAATAGCAGATGGGTGACACCAATTTTGGGTGTGTGACGCCAATTGACGCTGACTCCGTATTTCATTCAGATTGAAATTCCTCGTAATTTGTGCATAAATAGCCCCCTACTCAGCCGATTCTTCACATAATTCCAGCGAAAAAAAATTATTCTCCTCTTTAGAAAAAATAATAATCATGTCTTTAGCCACTAAAACCTTCACCCAATATTCTCATGAATGGCGTCGATCTCTCAATACTAGAGGAAGAAAAGAATTGGATTTCTTTCACTTGGGGGGAATTTATGGTATTAAAGGGGTAGATCTAGACATAGACTTCATACATACTGCTTTAGAATATTGGAACATTGATACACATTGTTTTAGAATAGGGTATGATGAAATTAGCCCTTTGCCAGAGGAATTTGGTGCTATTTTAGGCTTCCCTGCAATAGATCTGGTAGTAATCCCTAGAGTAGATGCATATTACTATAAGGATTTTGAGCGCTTCTTTAACTTGAAGGAAAGGGATTTATCAAAAATAGTAGATGGCAATGTAGTGAACTTAAAAGAATTCGCACGCTATTATTTTGATAAACCGCTTTCTGAATCTTTTCACATATATAAAAGAAGGGCGTTCTTATTCTGCATGCTTAATCAATATTGTCTTAGTAGTGGTAAAATTAACGAGGGTCAATCAATTATAACCACTGTACTAGAACAAATTGAATCAGGGAGAAATCCAATGCCATTGATAGTTGGAGAGACTATGATTAGTCTAGATGAATTGAAAAGGGACCCAAAAGCACCTTATCGCGGTTCTCCAATTTTATTACAGGTAGAAAAATAATATTTTTAATTACAGAAATAAAAAAATATATTTTTGTATTGTAATATTAATTTATTTGAATTGGAATTTTTTTTTTTTTTTTTTTTTTACAGATGTGGCTAATGGAGAGGCTAGGATTAATTAGCCATCCGGATGACATTGAAAATTATACGCCCACTTGCTTTGTGAGGAGAAAGAAGCGCATCCCTAAAATTGGGCGCCATGGGTGGAAGAAAGTCTTTGAATCACGTGATTTCTCTATCAAGTGGGTCATCCCATGGTGGAAAATAAAAAGGATGGTTGGTGTTAACAAGCAACCTTTCTGTCGTCTTCCAAGCTTGTCTCGCGTGACATATTATTACCCCTGCAGAGTAAAGAGACAATATGGCTTGCTTCAAAATATTCCTTCCGAGGATCTTCGTCCTCCCTATGAGTATCCCGTATCTCAAGAAGTGGATAAATTTGACACTTACTGGAGCGCTAGACCTTTATGGGAAGTGATTACCCAAAAGGTTACCCCTTCTTTACCTAATGATGTAAAGAAGTGGTTGCTGAAGAAGTCTTCAATTGATCAGGGTAGAACCGATGTGAAGGATCGTCTAGGTGACAGAGTGACACCGGCTAAGGAACGCTTAGGTGCAAGAATTGAGTTCAAGACACCTACAATGCCTAAGAAGAAGAATACTACTAAAGACAAGGGGAAAAGGAAAGCTACAGACAAGAAGGCTTGGGTGGAAAAGAAGCATGGAGTGCTAGCTGAAGGAGAAACAATCTATTCTAAGATTGAATGTAGGTCCTCTAAAGGATGCCTACTAGCTAAAGTAATGGATGAAGAGGAGGAAACGGAAAAGAATTGGAAAAGGGCAAAGAAGGAGAAGAAAGACTAGAACACTGCTTAGCTTTAGATTTATTAGATTCTTAATTTAAAGTTAATTTATTTCAGCCTTATTTAGATTCCATTAACAATGCAATTTTATTTCATTAATGAAATTTCAGCTTTCAATTAAATTGTTACTTTAAATTTATTTTATTAAAGCAATGAAAAACCGAAAAAAAATTAATATTCCAGAAATTCTTCGAGTACGGAAGTCGAAAATTTTCCGAAAAACATCGAAATTTTCCCAGATTTTATTTCCGATCTGGCGCCGGAAATTTTAGATTGGCGCCAGCTAATGAGGTCTAGCGCCAGGCGCCAATACCATCGTCTGGCGCTAATGTCCTATTTCTGGCGCCAGGCTCTGTTCTGCGACGCCAGTAGCTTTTCCGACTTTTTGTTGACTTCTAGTTGATTCTGGAATGCAGAGGTGTCGAAAAATAAAGTGGCCGCACCCGTAATGGGTTGCCTACGTATCCTTTCATAAGGAATTAGGCCGAACGTAGCTCTTTGAGTGTCCTACTCAAGTAATTATGGGTAGTATTTTTTAAGTTGGTCAAGATTGGTCATGTTTGAGAATTCATTGCCATCCATATCAGTTAATTTTGCTGCACCACCTGATAGGATTGTTTTGACAATGTAGGGGCCAGACCAATTTGGTCTAAACTTTCCCCTTGGATCTAAAACATTTTTCCTTAGCGCTTTTAATACCAAATCTCCTACTTTGATATTTCTTGTCTTGACCTTCTTATTAAATTGTCTAGCCATACGAGTTTGAGAGCACTGAGTGTGATGTAGAGCTTCTAGTCGTTTTTCGTCGAGTAGGATCAATTCTTCATATCGTGCCCTAGTCCATTCGATTTCATCGAGTTTACTCTCTAGCGCAATACGTAGAGATGGTATTTCTAGTTCGACAGGTTGTACGGCATCCATTCCATACACCAAAGAAAATGGTGTATTTCCTGTTGACGTACGGATTGACGTGCGATAACCCCACAATGCAAAGTGAAGCTTGTCAGGCCAATCCTTATAATTTTTCATCATTTTCTCGATGATAGTCTTTAAATTCTTATTAGCTGCCTCAACTGCTCCGTTTGCTTGAGGTCTATAAGGGGACGAATGATGATGTTGGATACCATATTTATGTAGCAAATCTTCACATTCGGCTTGAAAGTGAGTTCCATTGTCACTTATCATTTCATGTGGGACTCCATATCGACAAATGATATTCCTCTCGATAAAGAGTGCTACATGTTTTGCAGTGAGTTTAGCATATGATTGCGCTTCAACCCACTTCGTAAAGTAATCAATTGCTACTAGAATAAATTCATGGCCTCCTGTCCCTGGAGGAGCGATCTTGCCAATTATGTCAATTCCCCATGTAGAGAATGGCCATGGTGATGTGTAGCTGTAGAGAAAAGATGGAGGAACGTGTTGTAAATTGGCATAAATTTGACACTTAGGTCACTTTTCACATATTGATGGCAGTCCCTATTCATGGTAGTCCAATAATACCCTTCTCGCATTATTTTCTGGACTAACATTTTGCCATTTACATGAGTTCCACAGATTCCTTCGTGGACCATTCTCATTATTCTTTGTGCATCCACCTTCCCTACACATAGGAGAGCTCGACCTTTAGGTACCCTTTTATGTAGCTCGTTGTCTATGAGTACATATTGAGAAGCCAAAAGTCTCAAGGCTCGTTTTGTTCTTTTGTCAGCATGAGGGGGGTATTCTCCATTGGTGACATAGTTGAGGATGTCAGTGTACCATGGTTCTTCTTCTTGTTCTTCATCTTCGTTTTGGCCTGGGTTGTCGTCTTCTATAGCCTGTATATACGCTGGTTTGTGTCTTTTTTCGATAGTTAGAGGCATTTGCTCGATATCCGTGGGAA
Organism: Chenopodium album; assembly: GCF_948465745.1. Lineage (NCBI taxonomy): Eukaryota > Viridiplantae > Streptophyta > Magnoliopsida > Caryophyllales > Amaranthaceae > Chenopodium > Chenopodium album. The sequence goes on from NC_137834.1 coordinate 32,836,678, forward strand.
TCCAAACCATTGAGGCTAATCTTGCCAAGGCATCAGCAAATTGGTTTTCTTCTCTAGGTAGATATGTGTATTCCACCTTCTCTAACTGATCGGTAAGAGTTTCCAGATAAGTTTGGTAAGGGGCTAGGCTCTCGCTCCTTACTTTCCACCTTTTAGATATTTGATTGATGATTAGAGAGGAATCTCCGAATATCCTTAACTTATTTACTCCCAATGCCAGAGCTGTTTCAAGGCCTACCACACATGCTTCATATTCCGAAGCATTGTTGGTAACGTCGAAATCGAGTTTTATTGAGATTGGGACATGTTCTTCCTTACGTGATACTAGTAGCACTCCGACACCACATCTCTTTTGGTTTGAAGCTCCGTCGAAATACAAGGTCCAAGTATCATCTTCGGTGACCATCAAATCTTCATACGGAAATTCATTGTCCTGTATTGGTGTCGAGTCTTCTATTGGAAAATCTGCCAGAAAGTCTGACACCACAGATCCTTTAATAGCTTTTTGTGGCATAAACCGCACATCCAACTGGGCTAAGTTGACTATCCATCTTGAAATACGTCAATTGAGCGTTGATTTCTCGAACAAGTATTTGAGTGGATCTAATCGATATACCACGAAAACGGTATGCACCAACATGTAATGTCTTAACTTAGTTGTGGCCCACACCAAAGCGAGGCACAATTTCTCGAGTGGTGTATAGCGTGTTTCGTATTCGAGCATCTTCTTACTTAAGTAATAGATTGCATTCTCTTTGTTTTCTACCTCTTGTGCTAGCATGGCTCCCATTGTCTCCTTGGTAACCGTCAAATATAGCCTAAGAGGTATTCCGGGAAGTGCTGGCGCTAATACGGGAGGATTTGCGAGATAGGCTTTGATCCGATCAAAGGCTTTTTGGCACTCATCATCCCATATTACTGGTACGTTCTTCTTGAGCTTTTTTGAAGATTGGTTCACATATCATTGTTAGTTTTAATATGAACCTACTTATGTATTGCAACCGGCCAATGAATCCTCGAATCTGTTTCTCGGTCTTGGGCGGTGGCATCGACATGATTGCTTTAATCTTGGTTGGATCTATCTCTATTCCTCTAGAGCTTATGACGTACCCCAAGAGTTTGCCTGAGGTGACTCCAAAAGCACATTTTGATGGATTCAACCTCATATTGTATTTTCTTAACCTTCCGAAAAATTTCCTTAAGGCTACTTGATGGCCTGGACGGTCCTTTGATTTCACAATCATGTCGTCGACATATACTTCAACTTCTTTGTGCATCATGTCATGGAGTAAGGCAGTTGCTGCACGTTGGTAAGTAGCACCTGCGTTTTTCAACCCAAATGGCATTACCGTGTAACAGTAAGTGCCCCATGGTGTGATGAAAGTTGTCTTCTCCATGTCTTCTTCCACCATGAGAATTTGATTGTACCCTGCGTATCCGTCCATAAATGAGAGAAGCGCGTGATTTGCTGTGTTGTCTACTAGAATATCGATGTGTGGCAAAGGGAAGTCATCCTTTGGACTTGCCTTATTTAGATCTCGATAGTCGACACATATCCTTACCCTTCCGTCTTTCTTTGGAACTGGGACGACGTTGGCGACCCATTCGGGGTATTTAGATACCTTGATGAAACCTGCAATTATTTGTTTTTGAACTTCTTCTTTTATTTTAAGTGCTACGTCGGGTTTCATTCGACGCAACTTTTGTTTTACAGGTTTCATTCCTGGGATTAATGGTATAGTGTGTTGAGCTATTTCTCTGTTAATGCCTGGCATATCTTCGTATGACCAAGCAAATACATCGATAAATTCTTTAAGTAAGTTAATTAAATCGGTTCTTTCTTGTTTGTTCAATGTTAGTCCGATTTTAACTTCTCTTTTATGAGTTGAATCATTTGAGATTTCAAGCGTTTCCATTGCTTTAATAACTTCTTTATCTTTTTCATCGTTGGCTAAGCAATGTTCATCGTCTTGGGTTAGGGAAGAACACGAGAAGTAAGAAGAATGAGTGATATTATTATACTCTGAGATCATTACATCAAAGAGTGATATGTCCTCAGGGACTTGATCATTAACTATCCTAGGAGAAGAAATAGGAAGGGGAGGCATTATAGCTAAGGACTTAGAAGATTCTATGGGGACAGACTCTGACTCAGACTCTGACTCTGACTCCGACGATTCTTCAAACATTGGCCCTTGTCCTGTCGTGATTGATATCTTCTTTCCACTCGGAGTAGTCACCTTGATAGTCTTGCGCCACCCTTGCAATAATCCTTCAGCTGGAGTAATTAGCTTTGAGGGGTCGAAGTTTTCGCTTTGTAGGACCGTTTGAATGAGTGAGGAGTTATCTTCTTCATAAACTGGCTCATTCTTTTCTCGCCCAAACAGTAATCCCATGACGTTAAAGTCAAAGCATGGGGGTGTTTTCTCCTTATGGACGGGAGTTGGGATTTCATAAGTGAAATAGCAATCCAAAAAAATCTCGAATCCTGGTTGTCGTATGCCATTTATAACGAATGGTTCGGGAAATTCATGGCATGGATAGTCCTCTCCTTCTTTTTAAACTGACCATTAAGCGTAAGAGGGTACTGATCCATTGGAATTGCTTTCTTTTGAATGCGAGCGTCCCTACGTGCTTTCAATTTGTCCTGGGCTCGCTCGAGATCTTTCCGAGTCGGTTCGAAACCAAGTCCGAAAGTATCTAGCTTAGGGAAGCCAGGCGACTCTATCGATTTTGCTATCCCCTTCTTCTTTCCTAAGGTCATCCCAGGGAAGTGTCCTTGTTTCTTTAGCATAGTGTTGATAATCATGTTGGAATGAGGGTCGTGGCAAAGAGATGTCCTTTCATCCTCTTGGATTAAGGAGACTTCTTCGTTAAAGCCCCATAGGTCTTCATCATCTTCGTCGTGCTCCATGTTGATGATTGGATTCTCTATTGATTTGATCCTCATTGGCGAAGCATCAATGGTGATGGGGATTCCTCCAACTATGGCTTTCACTTGTTGGTGGAGAGATGAAGGGACGGCCTTTAGGTCATGGAGCCAAGGGCGTCCTAACAACAAATTGAATGAGGCTTTGATGTCTACTACTTGAAAAGTAGTAGCATGTTCTATCGCTCCTGCCGTCACATTTAGGGTTATTTTGCCAAGAGCTTGACGTCGAGTATTATCGTAAGCTCTTATTCCCTGTGTGGACGGAGTTAAATCCTCATCCTTTATGCCGAGCATCCTCGCAGTCCTAAGTGGACAGACATTAATAGCCGATCCATTATCCACAAGAGTCATGGGAACGTTCATTCTTTTGCAGACTACCGTGAGGTTTAATGCCTTGTAGTGTTTGTCACCTTCCGGGGGTAAATCTTTATCAGAGAAGGTGATTAGATTAATCGGACTAGGGAGGTCACTCGTGAGGAAGTTAGCTAGTCCCTCAGGAGTGGTGTCAGAATCTATCCCGATTTTATCCAAGGCATTCATCACAGCTAACCTATGTTCTCGAGATGTTGCCAAAAGCTTCCATACATTCATCTCAACTTTTGTCTTCTTGAATTGTTTAACAATGTCCTTGTCTTCGATGATAGGTATAGGAATTTGTTGTACAGTAGGCATAGGTTGTGTTGAAACGGGAGGTTGTATTCTCCCGGATCTTGTGAGGACGTCTATTGATGAATCTTCTTCAGCCCAAATGTCGTCCGTGGTGTATGATACAGAAGGTGAAGGTCCTACTATGTCTTTTAGATAGACATCTTCTTCGTCACTGTCCCATACTCCATTAACATTTATGTCTTCTTCTTGTTGAACTTGGACTAATTCTTTTCTATCAATCATTTTCTGCACCAAATCCTTGAACTTGAAGCGTTTTTCTAGGGTGTGTCCTCCTGACTGATGGTATTGACAGTAATATCTATCTGTCCTTTTTAATGATTCAAATGGTCTCGGTTCGAGAGGTTTGACCTTGCCACCCTCGGAGAGCATTTTGAACATTTGTGCATATGGGATCCCAATTGGAGTATAAACTTTATTGCTTTTCTTAGGTCTTTCGGTGACTTGTAAGGGAAAGTGTTTTGCCTCATAAGTCGTTTTTACTGGTGTGAATTCTCTCTTAGATTCTTCATCATATTCCTTGTGAAGTTCATTCAAAATTTTGAGAGTTTCATGTAATAGTTGCGATGTCTCCCTTAGATACAGTGTGAGTATTCGTATTTCTACCTCATTTGCCGGTTCTGGAAGATTATCTTCGACATCGAAAAAGGTCTCTTCTTCTTCCTCTTCGACGTTGGTTACTTTGACAGGCTTAATGAGAGATGAGGGGTCAACTTCGCTTTCTTCATCGGAGATAGCCAATGTGTGAGCTAGAGGTGCATTGTCAATACTCGGTTTCTTACTGGCAGGGGGCAACGGCAGCTTGTTACTGTCAATTAAGTCTTGGATAGCTTCCTTAAGCTTCCAACAGCTTTCAGTAGAATGGCCCCTACCTTGATGATATTTGCAATGTGCATTGGGGTTCCAATTAGGCGACCTCTTCTCGACTGGTGGGTCTCCAAATGGTCCAATGGGAGTTATAAGACCTTTTGCATTTAGCCGATCAAACGCGGTGTCATAACTCATGCCAATAGGAGTGAAGTTTCTCCTAAAGGGTTTCTTTTGTCCTTGACTGTTCATGGCGAGGACTTCACCTAGATTAAAGGTGCTAACATTATTTGAGTGGGCGGTTTTGGAAGAAGAAGGATTGTCGTTCTTCTTTCCTTTCCAGCCACTGTTGGAGTTATTGTTGGCAGCTTTAGATTTAGCCAAGTCATCTTCGATATTAATCCCAATATCATAAACGACCTTAAAGGTATGAAGGTTATTTTGATATTTAAGATGTTTTGAATATTTTGCTTGGAGGTTTTTAATGAACAGTCTCACGGACTCTTTTTCACTTGGTACCTCAATCATTTTAGCTGAGGTTTCTCTCCACTTGTTAAAGAAGGATGTGAAGCCTTCATTCTCCTTCTGTTTGAGGATTTCAAGTTCTCTATGGTCGGTTTCGACTTGAACGTTGCACTTGTACCTATCAACGAAAGCGTTTGCTATGGATTCCCAGGTAGAGGTCTTTTCTTTTTCAAGAGAAAAGAACCATTGTTGGCAAACGGTCTCGAGAGATAGCGAGAACAGAGAAGGGAAGACTTTCTTATTGATACCCTTGATACTCATTATTGTTTCAAACGCTCTTAGATGGAAGTATGGGTTGTCGATTGCCCTAAACTTTGGGATGTCGTTGGCACTGAACTTCTGCGGAAGAAGATCCTTATCCACCGAAACCCCTTGGGATGTGAGTTCTTGAAACTTGTAGTCGCTGGACAACTTGCTTAGGCTTTCTTGCATGAGGTCCATTTGTTGTTGCTTCGTGGGATCCTCGATCTTAAGTGCAAAAAGTTTCAGTGTCTCAGTTACAGTAGCCAATTGGTTCTTGAGATCGTTAACTTCTTCCTGAGTTGCCATTATAACTCTTGCTTTCCTCTTGCGAGCTATAGGTTTTTCAAAAAGTTGTACTTGTACGAAGAGGTTATCTTTGATTAATCGTCCTTCCTTTCTTGACCACGTGCTGTAAATTAAGCCAGTTTGCGTTTTAATTACTTGACTCGAATCAATTTGACTTTATGGCTTTTATATAAAAAAAAAAGGTATGCATATTTTTAGGGAGCAATAATGTACATGTGTTTAGGGAATTTAAGTATTATTATTTATTGGAGGATTAATATCCGATTTACCCCCCTAAAAAAAATGACGAAAAATGACGCGCGCACACAAGACTCCCTTAATCATGGTCAAGACATGTGTATTGGTGTGTGTATTGAGTGTAAGTGACATGCTTAGACTCTTGTGTTAGTGCCTAAACTCGAATATTAAATCAATTAAGTATTATTGCCAACAAAAATAACCGAATTAAACAGGAAACTGATTAATTAGACATTAGGTGATGACTCGACAAATAATCCGAACTGTCGGCCAAGCGACAGGACTGGCGTCACAATATGGTGCTTGGCGCCAGACTTTTTAGTAGATGTCTGGCGCTACACACCATACAGTGGCGCTACAGCCCAGATTTTGGCACCAATATTGGAGCTTCGGTCTGGGACTGTTTTCGATATTATTAGTCAACTGGGGTATGCCTAAAGTCGTACTAGGTCAATTCTGATTAAAAGAAGAAAAAAAACTTTATTGACTCGAATTAATTAATTAATTAATTAATTAGGCAAAGTTCTTTAAGTCATTAATTATAATCTCAACACAAATCAACAAACGGTTAAGAGAAACATGGAATGTATATGCACAACAAATAATGCACAATTAGTCAAGTAGGCACAATATGATGCAATGAGTTCGCAACCTAACCATGGCTCTAGTTCTCTAAAGTTCGGGATATGGTTTAGTCAAATAGGGTCCATGGTTAATTGTCCAGATGCACCGCGTAGAAGCCTAACCGTGAAGGGTTAACGCATGTGGATAGAACACCGCGAGTTTTTAGAAAAAACTCACTTCCATGGTTTGGTGAATTCAACCTCTCAGATGTACCCTTTGTTGCCAGGAGCGTTCAATCGGGTAGATAGAGCATGAATTCCCAGAGGGTTATGTCCATATGTAGAACACATATGGGTTTCAGAAAAATGAGAAAAAATTCAATCAGGAAGTAGGATCGAGCAAACAATACGAAAAACCGGTCGAAATTAGAACGCATATTTCTGGCTCAGTATTGGGGGAAATTGGCGCCAACAATCAGAGACTGGCGCCAACTTTTAATTGTAGCGCCTGGCGCCAATTCTGGCGTCTGGCGCTACGGCTAAAAGTTTTGCGCCAAGCTCTGGCCCCTGACGCTACTTCCCACATGCCTCAGCAGCTTTCTGTGCTCAATAAAATCATCCTGTTTCGCGCGGTGTTATTTCAGTCCTAGTTGTGAAAGACATTTCTCATATTTCCTACGTGTAAAATCCTTATGTTTTTAACTCATTATGGATGGTATTTCCAATGAGAACCTTTTTATGCATATGCCACAATGTTAATCAAAATTACGCACATGAAATACTTAGAACTTTTCGAGTCTCATCCACTCATTCTAAATCATTGCTGAAACAAATTAAGGAATTAAAATAGAAATCCTCCCCAGTGGCGTCGCCAAAAACTGTAGGGAATAATTTCAAGCCTTTAAATCCCACTAGCTTGAACCCCACTGTGATCATACACTAAAGTACGGTGGCGTCCAAAAGGGAAGAAGATAGAGCAAAAGAGTCGCCAACAAGTTTTTAAGGAACTTGTAAACCGTTCACGAGGTGAAGGTTACACCCCTTAACGATCCAAGAGATCGTCAACTCCATAAGGTCATGAACCAAATAAGGGTTCGGGCATGATGGTACAAATCCAACCTAAAAGAGATTGAACCTGCCCTAATAATAGGCCTCTACTTTATTCTACTCGTATTCATGTGCGCTTTCTGACTAACATACAATCAATAGGATTAACCCTAAACCTGTTTAATCTATGTTGGTTGAATATTAATGCACAGATAAACTATTATTGGCGATCACTTGAATTATAATCATAATTAACCTAACAAGATTATTAATCATCTTATTAAGCGTGATTGCAAATACCAATTCCCTTTAACATGCAATAAAGGTGATCAAGCAATAAATAAATATCAAGCAACATAATAAATAATCAACATCGTAAATAATAATAATAATCATCATCATAATCATCATAATCATGTTAAAGCATAGTAAACATAGCAAGATCCTAGGCATGATACTAACAAGATTAATAACAAACCCTAGCATGATACTAAGCAATGAAAATCAAATCTTTAACCCTAACATGATACTAACATGAATAAATATTAAGAAGAACATAGGAAGCATCATAACAATCATATTTAATATTAAAAATACCCTAGACATGATAATAGGAATATCATAATAACAATATAAACATGATGTCTACATCATAATATCAATAAATCAATTAAAGTACTTACTTGGATGCCTCGTACCTCTTTCTAATAACAAAATACACACGTCAGTAACTTCAAGGAAAATAATAATCAATGCAATCAAATTAAATAATTGAAAGAGAGATTTGGGACCAAACCCTCAGAAATTAAAACCTTTCACGTCTAGGGCGAAGGTAACTTCGAATATGGCTAGGTGTTTCTAGATCTTGCAATTGCGGAATTTTGTATGTTGAAAACAAAGTTTAGAAACGAATACTAAAGAATTAATGAAAGCTTGAGAATGAAAAGAATTGGTGAACGATCGGTGTAGATGATAATTAATGCTTGTTGATGAATGAAAACGGAGTTTTTGATACGATATTTGTAGAGAAAATCATCCAAAAAAGATAATTTATCAAAACAGAGTCTGAAGACCACAAAAACACATTGGCGCCAGCCCTGGCTCATTGGCGCCAAGACCAGTGGCTAGCGCCAGGCGCCAATGCTGGCGTCTGGCGCCAATCCTGGTTCCAGGCGCCAAGGCCTGGGGTTGGACGCCAATTCGGAATTCAACGCGTTTTCGAAAATCTGATAATTTTACCGTACTGGAAGATAAAATAATATAATTTCAGTCGAAAATGCTATTTGATCTAATTAAAACTCTGAAGAATCCTAATTGAATTAAGAATGATAAGAACCTTCTAGAATGTTCTAGAAGACTAAAACCATTCCTAATTGCATTAGGAATGATAAATCATATTAGGCCCTCCCCTAGATCATTGGGCCGTACATAAAGCTCAAACCAGGCCCAGTTTAGTAAATTGGCCATAACTTCCTCAATATTCATCAGAATTGGGCTTATAATATATCGTTAGAAAGGTCTTTGCAAGCCCCATCCAACTACACCACTATTGGACCCATATCATGGACCAACCAAACTGGATTGGTTGTTTTCTTAAAATAAAGTTTTCAAAAACAGAGAGGAGAGAAAAGAAAAGAAATAAAACTTTCCGCAACACTAGACCTTTCCACACTTTTGTTTCATTCGATTATGATTCGACGTGAAAGGTACTCATCACTGGGTTTGGTTTTGGGGAGACACAAATGGGTGTCTACAATGTCATAAACGGCCTTGAAAGTATGGAGATTATTTTGATATTTGAGATGCTTGGAATATTTTTCTTGGAGATTTTTGATAAACAGTCTCACAGACTCTTTTTCACTTGGCACCTCAATCATCTTAGCTGAGGTTTCTCTCCACTTGTTAAAGAAAGAGGTGAAACCTTCATTCTCTTTCTGCTTGAGGATTTCAAGTTCTCTATGGTCAGTCTCGACTTGAATGTTGCACTTGTACCTATCAACGAAAGCGTTTTCTATAGACTCCCAGGTAGAGGTCTTTTCTTTTTCGAGAGAAAAGAACCATTGTTGGCAAACGGTCTCGAGAGATAGTGAGAATAGAGAAGGGAAGACCTTCTTATCGATACCCTTGATACTCATTATTGTTTCAAATGCTCTTAAATGGAAGTAAGGGTTGTCAATTGCTCTGAATTTTGGGATGTCGTTGGCGTTGAACTTCTGCGGAAGAAGATCTTTGTCCACCGAGACCCCTTGTGATGTAAGCTCTTGAAACTTGTAGTCGCTAGACAACTTGCTTAAACTCTCTTGCATGAGGTCCATCTGTTGTTGCTTCACGGGATCATCGATCCTAAGTGCGAGAAGCTTCAGTGTCCCAGTCACGGTAGCCAGTTGGTTCTTAAGATCATTGACTTCTTCTTGAGTTGCCATTATAGTCTTAGCTTTTCTCTTGTGAGCTATGGGTTTGTCGAAGAGTTGGACTTGTACGAAGAGGTTGTCTTTGATTAATCGTCCTTCCTTTCTTGACCACGCGCTGTAAATTAAACCATTTTGCGTTTTAATTACTTGACTCGAATCATTTTGACTTTATGGCTTATTTTAGGGAAAAAAGAAAAAAGAAAAAAGAAAAGGGTGCATATTTTTGGAAAAATAATGTACATATTTTTAGGGAACTAAGTATTATTATTTTTATATTGGAGGATTAATATCCGACTTACCCCCCTAAAAAAAATGACGGAAAAACGCGCACACAAGACTCTCTTAATCATGGTCAAAGTATGTGTATTGGTGTGTGCAATGAGTGTAAGTGACATGCTTGGACTCTTGTGTAAGACCATGGGACTTAGTGCCTAAACTCGATCATTGATTCAATTAAATATTATTGACAACCAAATTAACCGAATTAAACAGGAGACTGATTAATTAGACCCTAGGTGATGACTCGACCAATAATCCGAACTGTCGGCCAAGCGACAAGACTGGTTTCACACTGTGGAGCTTGTCGCCAGGTGATAGAATTGTCATCAGGCGCTACACTCCATAATGTGGCGCTACAGCTCAGACTTTGGCGCCAATATTGGAGCTTCGGTCTGGGACTGTTTTCGGTGTTATTAGTCAACTGGGGTATGCCTAAAGTCGTACTAGGTCAATTCCGATTAAAATATTAGACTTTATTGACTCAAATTAATTAATTAATTAATTAATTAGGCAAAGTTTTTTAAGTCATTAATTTATTTAGTCTCAACACAAGTCAACAAACGGTTAAGAGAAACATAGAATATATATGCACAACAAATAATGCACAATTAGTCAAGTAGGCACAATATGATGCAATGAGTTTGCAACCTAACCATGGCTCTATTTCTCTAAAGTTTGGGATATGGTTTAGTCAATAGAGGGTCCATGGTTAATTGTCCGGATGCACCGCGCGGAAGCCTAACCGTGAAGGGTTGACGCGAGTGGATGGGACACCGCGAGTTTTAGAAAAACTCGCTTCCATGGTTTGGTGAATTCAACATCTCGGATGTACCCTTTGTTGCACGGAGCGTTCAATCAGATAGATGGAGCATGAATTCCTAAAGGGTTATGTCCGTATGTAGAACACATATGGGTTTCAGAAAAGTGAGAAAAAAAATAATTCAACCCGGAAGTAGGATCGAGCAAACAATACGAAAAACCGGTCGAAATTAGAACGCATATTTCTTGCTCGGTATTAGGGGAAATTGACGCCAGCAATCAGAGACTGGCGCCAGTTTTTAACTGTAGCGCCTGGCGCCAATACTGGCGTTTGGCGCTACAACTAAAACACTGGCGCCAAGATATGTCTCCTGACGCTACTTCCCACATGCCTCAGCAGCTTTCTGTGCTCGATAAAATTTTCCAGTTTCGCGCGGCGTTATTTCAGTCCTAGTTGTGAAAGATATTTCTCAAATTTCCTACGTGTAAAATCTTATGTTTTTAACTCATTACAGATGGTCTTTCCAATGAGATCTTTTTTATGCATATGACAATAATGTTAATCAAAATTACGCACATGAAATACTTAGAACGTTTCGAGTCTCATCCACTCATTCTAAATCATTGCCGAAACAAATTCAGGAATTAAAATAGAAATCCTCCCCAGTGGAGTCGCCAAAAACTGTAGGGAATAATTTCAAACCTTAAAATCCCACTAGCTTGAACCCCACTGTGATCATACACTAAATTACGGTGGCGTCCAAAAGGGAAGAAGATAGAGCAAAAGAGTCGCCAACAAGTTTTTTAAGGAACTTGTAAACCGTTCATAGGATGAAGGTTACACCCCTTAACGATCCAAGAGATCGTCAACTCCATAAGGTCTAGAACCAAATAAGGGTTCGGGGATGAAGGTACAAATCTAACCTAAAAGAGATTGAACCTGCCCTAATAATAGGCCTCTACTTTATTCTGATCGTATTCATGTGCGCTTTCTGATTAACATGCAATCAATAGGTTTAACCCTAAACCTGTTTAATCTATGTTGGTTGAATTTAATGCACAAATAAATCTATTATTGGCGATCACTTGAAATTATAATCAAATTAACCCTAACAAGATTATTAAATATCTTATATAAGCGTGATTACAAGTACAAATTCCCTTTAAACATGCATAAAGGCGTGATCAAGCAATAAATAGTAAAATAATGTATCAAGCAACATAATAAATAATAAATAATTATGATAATAAAAATATAATCATCAAAATAGTAATAACAATAATAATCATCATAAATTATAACAATTATAATAATAAAATCATAATAATGTTAATATTAAAGCATAATAATAATAGCAAGATCCTAGGCATGATACTAACAAGATTATTAACAAACCCTAGCATGTCACTAAGCAATAAAAATCAAATCTTTTACCCTAGCATGTCACTAAGCATCGTAACAATCATATTTAATATTAAATTTACCCTAGACATGATACTAGGAATATCATAATAACAATTAAAACATGATTTCTACATCATAACATCAATTAATCAATTAAAGTACTTACTTTGATGCCTCGTACCTCTTTCTAATAACAAAATACACACGTTAGTAACTTCAAGGAAAATAATAATCAAACAATTAAATTAAATAATTGAAAGAGAGATTTGGGACCAAACCCTCAGAAATTAAACCTTTCACGTCTAGGGCGAAGGCAACTTCGAATATGGCTAGGTGTTTCTAGATCTAGTGATCGGAATTTTGTATGAAAAGCAAAGTAAGAAGAAAGAATTGAATGAAGAATTAATGATTAAGAATGAAAAACTGATTGTAGGTGAATGATGGATGTAGATGATGAGAATTGGTGAATGATTAGTGAGAATAGGTGAATTAAAACGGAGTTTTTAATACGATATTTATAGAGAAAATCAGCCAAAAAGATAAATTAAACAAAATAGAGTCTGACGCACAAAAAACAGAGCTGGCGCCACCATTGGCTAGTTGGCGCCAGGCACCAACACTAGCGCCAAGCGCCAGGCCTGGTTTCAGGCGCCAAGGCCTGGGGTTAGGCGCCAAGCCTAATTTTAACGCGTTTTCGAAAATCCGATAAGTTTTCCGTACTGGAGGATAAAATCATATAATTTCCTCAAAAATGCTATTTGATTTTGATTAAAACTCTGAAAAGTCAACAAAAGTCAATTTATCAATGCTAATTGAATTAGGAATGAAAAGAACCTTCTAGAGGAATCTAGAAGACTAAAACCATTCCTAATTGCATTAGGAATGATAAATCATATTAGGCCCTCCCCTAGATCATTGGGCTGCATATAAAGCTCAAATCGGGCCCAGTTTAGTAAATTGGCCATAACTTCCTCAATATTCATCGGAATTGGGCTTATAATATATCGTTGGAAAGCTCTTGTTAAGCCCCATCCAACTACACTACTATTGGACCCATATCATGGACCAACCAAACTGGATTGTCTGTTTTCTTAAAATAATTTTTCAAAAACAGAGAGAAGAGAAAAGAATTAAAACTTTCCGCAACACTAGACTTTCCACACTTTCGCTTCATTCGATTATGATTCGACGTGAAAGGTACTCATCACTGGGTTTGGTTTTGGGGAGACACAAATGGGTGTCTACACACAGAAAGTCGCGCAAAGCTACTGTATCATTCTATTTTGGACTCCAATTGTGTGCGCCTTCTGACAGGGATGTGCGCCCGCGTTTGAGGCTTGAGATGGTGAGTTTGGGTGTTGTGAGTTGCGTGGCTATTAGGTGAGTAATTTGGTGGTGATTTGGGTGGTTGTGGTTGATTGGAGGTGGTAATTGTTGTTGCGGGTTTTGGTGGGCTGATAGGTGGTGTTGGTGGTTTAATTGGTGTTGCGGGGGTCGAATTAAAGGTGGTACTTGCTGGCGATTTTGGTGGCTGGTGGAAGGTGCGGTTATTGTTGTTGTTGCGTGAGGTGTGGGTGTGAGAAGGAGGAGTAGGGGCTGCTGGTGCGAATTGGGGGAAAGCAGTGGTGGAGCTGGTGGTTTGGGTGGCTGAAGGTGGTGGTGTGTGGCTATTGCTTGAGGGAGCAGGGGTTGCTGGGTGTTGGTGTATTGGAGGTGAGGTGCTGGTGGTTGTAGTTGTGGTGGGTGTTGATGGTGAGTGTGAATTGGAGTCGAATTGAGGTGTGGGATTGCGTGGTGGTTGATTGGTGGTCAGGGAGCAAGGGAAATGGAGTTGAGCTGCAATTGGTGGAGCAGGGGTGCTTAGTTGCTGACGGTGGAGGTTGGTAGGCGGTTGCTTGGTGAATGATGTTTGGCTTGAATTCGAGACTCCATTTATGACTCAAAACTTGAGACACGTATATTGAACCTCGAACCTTGGACCTCCAAGCACAATCCTACACAAACCAAGAAAAGCGAGAGAAAAAGGGACAAAAACTAAAATAAAATAAAACAAGATAAGTAAAGTAAAATAAAATGCTAAAACTAAAGAAATAATAAAATAAAATAAAATAAAATAAAACAAACTAAAAACTAATAGAAAATAAATAAAATTAGAGGAGTGGGAAATTATTAACTAAAACTACAAAAATAAACTAAAAACTAATAAAAATGCAAAAATAATCAAAATAAAGATAAAAGACGAGAATAAGCAAATAATAGAAATAAAGGACAAAATGGGCTAAATTATTGGAAAATAAGCCGGAAAACGACTCAATAAACACCCTAAAAGTGACATAAATGTCACTTATCAGAAACTTATACAGCCAATGATGACTCTCTGATAACCAAGGGTATCCGGCCCAGATACTCTCTAGAGCGGGGTGCCACCCAGGCGGGTACAAATCGACCCCGTGGGCAGCCGGAAGGGGAAACCCACACGGCAGCTGGATCAGCTCCTCTCACCAGAGACGAACTCATGAGGTTCATGACAAGTTTCAAGGGTGAAATCAAAGAACTGATCACTAAGAGTCGGGCTGGCCCAAGCAGGGGTCAGTCGGCTAAGAAGACTCCTCTAGAAAAGGGGAAGTCAGTCAGAGATCGGCAGCCAACTCCTCATCCAAAGGAGAAGGCAGCCGGGACCATTGATTGGTCCAAAATTCTTCTACCTAAGAGGAATACCAACAACTCCCGCCGGACTCAACAACCGGTGGGAAGCAAAAAATCAACTCTTGATGCCCGGGAGATAATCAACCGGAAGAGAAATCAACAGTTGTCTGAATCGGCTTCTACGTTAAATTTTCCAGACAGCTTCAACAACACTTTTACAGGGAATGCACTTTCCTTGAATGAGAGTCAGACAGGCGGTAATACTGTCCACTCTGGCCCTCAGATGATCGGGACTGCACCGTATGTACCTTCTCAGGTCTAAGGCCAGTATCCACCTTAAAAATGTGTTGGTAGGTACCTATGATGGTACCAGTAACCCGGAAGATCACCTCATGGCATACACCAACCTCATGTACTTACAAGGGTTGGATGATGCCGCTTGGTGTCGATGCTTCCCGGCTACGTTGAAGGGCATTGCCCAACAATGGTTTGGCAACTTGCCAGCCGGGTCCATTGATAGTTTCAGGAAGCTTGCCTTCCTGTTTGCTTCCAACTTCTCAATGAACATCCTTGCTAAGAAAACAAGTCTTGACTTGAGCACCATTAAGAAGGGGGAGAGAGAAGGGATGCGCTCCTATGTCAGGCGGTTCAATCTGATTAGAATTCAGATCCAAGGACTGTCTGATAAGGTAGCTTTTACAGAATTTTTCAAGGGTCTGAGAGACGGGTCGACTTTTAAGTTCGACCTAGTCAGAAAAGGGGCTTTTACTTTACAGGCGGCCTTGAGGGATGCGGAAAGCTACATTCAAGCAACCGACCTCTGCTCGCCTGGTAATCAGTCAGACTCAAAGAAGTCTGACAAGCTGAAAGACAGCCGGCCTGCTCAGCCGGCCAAAAAGAAAGAAGAGAGCAAGAAAAGAAAAGAAATCTGGGCGGTTAGTGACTCTGATCAGCCGTCCTAGAAGAAGAAGAAAGAATTTAAACCGTACGAGTTTAACAAGGACTTCAACTCCATCCTCATGGAAATTAAGGACCGGCTGTCCCTAGAGAAGCCAAATCCAATGAAAAGTTCCATTCAATCAAGGAACAAAAATAAATTCTGCCAATACCATGAGGAAGTTGGCCATGACACCAACGATTGCTTCAGCCTTCAACGGGCGTTGGACCGTCTGGCTGACAAGGGGATGTTAAAGTCCTACATTTCTAAGTCCAAAGGGACTAATAAGAAGAACCTGGGGCAGTCGTCTAAGACACCCCACCCTGCTAGTAGTTCGGACACTAACAAGGAGCCGGTCTACACAATAGCAGGCGGGTTCTCATACGGTGGCCCAACCATCCGGGGCACCAAGATCCATCTTCGAAAGATGGACAAAGATGATGATGAGCAGACATCTACTAGCTCCTCCTTCCCAGACGTCCTGATCACTGAGAAGGACAGGGGTAGCGTCCGCCGTCCGCATGATGACCCGGTTGTCATTGAATGTAAGGTTGCCAACCAGCTGGTTGGACGGATCCTTATTGACACCGGCAGCTCATCAGTCATCATCAGCCTCCGGTGTCTGCAAAAGCTGAAATACAATGTCAGTAGCATGCATCCGGTTACCCACCCCTTAGTTGTTTTTGGGGGTGGAATGGTTTACCCAGTCGGAAGGGTTGATATACCAATCCGGCTGGGTGAGAAAGGAAAAGGGCGACACCTGGTCGTCAAATTCTTGGTCGTTGAGGAGCTAACCTCCTACAACATTATTTTGGGCCGGCCAACCCTCAACGAAGCCAAGGCTGTAATCAACCCTTCCCTCATGCTCATCAAGTATGAGAGGGATGACGGCTCTGTTGGTTCCTTGAATGGGGATTAGAAGACGGCCCGGGAGTGCTATCTCTCAGCCGTCAAAGATATTGTGGCCCCAGACGGCCAGGAAACAATAGACCTTGACAATGTCAAGGATGCCGACCCAGTACCAGCCCCACCAGCAGCCGGAAAGAAAAGAAAGGCACCTCTGCTGGTGGAGGTGAAGAAAGAGAAAAAATAGCAATCACTGACCGGTGAACGGTCAGATGAGCTCCGTCCCCAACCGGCTAGAGAACATGTTGATATACCTCTGGACGACAGCTGTCCAGAGCGTATTGTTAAGGTTGGGACAGTTGCTTATGCTAAATAAGGTGCAGACTTGCACCTTCTGCTAAAAGAATTCAAAGACATTTTTGCCTTTGAAGAGGAAGAGATGCCAGGCGTCAGCCCGGATCTTGCTGTCCACAAACTCGCCGTGGATCCTAAAAAGAAGCTCATCCGGCAAAAGAAAAGAAATCACGGTGAGGAAAAAATTTAGGCGGCAGCTGCCGAAGTTAAAAAGCTGTTGGACGCTGGGTTCATTCGGCCATGTAATTTCCCCGAATGGGTGGCGAATGTAGTGCTTGTGAAGAAGCCGAATGGTACCTGGCGTATGTGTGTTGATTACACAGACCTCAACAAGGCATGTCCCAAGGATAGTTATCCGCTTCCTAAGACCAACAATCTGGTCGATTCGACAGCCGGGCATGCCTTGATGAGTTTCATGGATGCCTACTCCGGCTTCCATCAAATATCCCTGTGGAAGAAAGATCAAGAGAAGACGGCCTTCGTCACTGATCAGGGGTTATTTTGTTACACTGTGATGTCGTTTGGCTTGAAAAATGCGCCGGCTACATTCCAACGGATGATTAATACGGTCTTCATTAATCAAATTGGGAGGAATATGGAGGCGTACATAGATGACATGATAGTCAAATCCAAGCAGCGGGCGGATCACCTTGCTGATCTCCGAGAAACCTTCATCACACTCAGGCGGCATAAGGTTGTGTTAAATCCTAAGAAATACGTCTTTGGTGTTGAGTCTGGGAAGTTTCTCGGATTCCTGATTGATCAAAGGGGGATAGAGGCTAACCCCGAGAAGATACAGGCAGTAATTGACATGAAGTCACCCCGCACTGTCAAGGAAGCACAGAGGTTAACCGATTGCCTGGTGGCATTGGGGAGGTTCCTCAGCCGGTCAGGTGACAAATGCCTTTACTTCTTCCAAGCAATCAGGAAGAAGACCAGATTTGAATGGGGGGATGATGATGAGGCGGCCTTTCAACGGCTGAAAGAACACTTGCACTCTTTGTCGAGGCTTGTTAGCCCACTGCCTAAAGAAGGGTTATATATGTACCTAGCCGTTTCAGATCATGCCCTCAGTACTGTTCTCCTTGCTGAGAGAGACAACGTTCAGGTCCCGGTCTATTTCATTAGCCATGTTCTAAAAAATGTTGAGCTCCGGTATCCCATGGTTGAAAAAATTGGCCTTGCTCTGTATATGGCTTTCAAGAAATTGAAGCCGTATTTTCAGGCCCATCCGGTTGTAATTTACACCGACCAGCCCCTCAAGTGGCCAATGTCTACCTTGGAATCATCCGGCAGAATGTTGAAATGGGCTATTGAAATGCAAAGTCTTGAAATCACTTTTGAACCTAGAAAGGCAGTGAAAGGTCAGGCGTTTGCCGACTTCATTGTTGAGATGACACGACCGGTGCAACCGGATAACATTGACTAGGTTTGGAAAGTGTATGTAGACGAGAGCTCAACGAAGAACGGCTGCGGTGCAGGAATTATATATGAGTTCCCTGAGGGGGACAAATTTGAATATGCATTGCGGTTTAAGTTTCAAGCCTCAAATAACGAGGTGGAGTATGAAGCCTTGCTAGCTGGAATCCGCATGTGTAAGGCAGCAGGGGCAACTAAAATTGACGCCTACTCTGATTCACAGTTGGTCGTTAGCCAGTATGAGGGAAAATATAAGGCAACTCATCCGGCTATGATCAAATACCTTCAGGCAGTCAAAGAAGAGGCTGGGGCACTTGAGGAATTCCGTCTGAATCAAGTGCCCAGGTCGGATAACAATCAGGCGGATGCGTTGTCCAAATTGGCTTCATCCGCCTGCTGTGATACGCCTTGGTCGGTCTTTTGGGAAGTTCTTGAAAAGAGAAGCATATATGAAGAGCCCATTGGAATTCTAGACCGAAGTTGTACCTGGATGGATGGCATCCGGGCATATTTAGTAGACGGCACACTTCCTGATTCACCACATGAAGTAGCCGTCATGAAGAAGCGAGCAACAAACTTCTAGTTGAGAAACGGAGAGCTCTTCAAGGCGGGTTTCCTTAAACCTCTATTGAAGTGTGTTACCCCAGAAAAGGGGAAAGAAGTTCTCGAAGAATTGCATGCTAGGTACTGCGCCTTTTATATAGGCGGCAGGTCCCTAGCCGTCAGAGCCAGGCGGCATTACTTTTGGCCTACTCTTGAAGCAGATGCTTTGGCAAACTTATTCACCGCCAGGCTACTGACCCGACGGCAATCCATAGCCCAGTCCCGTTTGCTAAATGGGGCATGGATATCTTGGGTCCTTATACGCCTGCTCCAGGAAGAAAGCGTTACATTTTGGTGGCTGTGGATTATTTCACCAAATGGGTAGAAGCTGAGCCGGTTAAGAACATCAAGACAAAGGATGTCATCTCTTTCATCTGGAAGAACATCATCACCCGGTTTGGGGTACCTATGTCTATGGTGTTTGATAATGGTCCTCAGTTCGAAACCCCTCATCTCAAGACTTGGTTGGGAGATCAAGGTATCTCACATTGTTTTGCATCAGTCGGCCGACCCCAAGCAAACGGCCAAGTTGAAGCCTTTAACAAACTTATCTCAGACGGCATAAAAAAGAAAATTGAAAGAGCCGGTGGCTTATGGGATGAAAAGCTAATTCATGTCCTATGGTGTAATACCCCGTATTTTTAATGTATTTTATAAATTATTTATTTAATTATAAAATATATATTTGGGTCAAACTATTTTAATTATTGGATTATTAATAGAGCAAGTATTTATATTTAAGTCAATAAACTAATTCTCCTACTTTTGTATTTGGGTTAACTATTTTAAGTCCATGACTCTATGAAGCCCAAACCCACACTAATTACCCTACACTATATATATCTACTAGATCCCTAAAATTCCCCACACAAAAAGTTAAATGGTCAAAATGGACTATTTTTCCTTTTTTTTTTCTTCTTCTTCTTTTCTTTTCTTTCCCCTTTCCTCCTTCCCGTGAGAACAGAGCAGCCACGCACCCCGTGCTACTGCCGCCGTCGGAAACGGCCAGCCGGCCGTCGGCCACCTGCCGGCGACCCCAGCAGCCACCCCTTTCCCCTCTCCTCTTTTCCTTCTTTCCTTTTCCTTTTTCTTCTTTATTTTCCTTTAATCCCCTCTTTGTTTTCACGTAGGAACACCGCCGCAACCACCTCGCTGCTGCCGCGGCTCCACCGCAGCTGTCCGCCGGCGCCGTTGCCACCTCCGGCCAGCAGCAGGCCACCAGCCACCACCCTTTTTTGGCTTGGTTCCTCTCTTCCTCTTCCTTTTCTTATTTTTATTTATTAGTTTAGTTTTGATTTTATTAGTTTCAAAATGGTTAATTTAGTATCAAATCATGTTTTAATTGATTTAAAGATATAATTTCAGATTATTATTATAAGTATTATTTTCAGATTTGGATATAATTAAAGTAAGGGTTTCTAATTTATTAAAGATGTAATTTTTAGGGTTCTTATACTATTTGATTTGGGTCTTTTGTTTATCTATTGATTTTATTGATTGATTGGGCATAATAGTATGTTTTAACTAGGGATAGCAACGGGTCGGACTCGGAGCGGATTATGCTAAATCCGACTCCGACCCGACAGGAAGTCGGATGTTAGATCCGACATCCGACTCCGACTCCGACTTTAATATCCGACCTCCGACTCCGACTCCGATCCGACCCGACTCCGATTTTTTTTTTCATTATTCAATATACTTTGAGATGTTGGGATATTTGGGCCTTTACAACCCACACCCAATGCCACCATGACCCACACAAAAATCCACTATTTATTGGAGTCAGATTTGGATAATCCGTCAGAGTCGGACATTTGTCGGAGTCGGATTTTTTTCTCGGATTTTTTGTTGGATCCGACTCCGACCCTCCTCCGACTTGGAGTCGGATTATTCTAACGGAGTCGAACTCGGATTACTTTTTTCTCGGACTCGGAGCGGATATTTTAACTCGGATCGGGGCGGAGTAGGGTCGGATCTAGACTAGATTGCCATCCCTAGTTTTAACCAAGTTTTTAAGGGAGTTTTGATGAAATATGTTGTTGGAATTTTATTTAAAGTAGTAGATTATGCGATTTTATAAAAGGGTTTAATTACCCATTAAAGAAGAGTTTAATTAGGGGTTTTTAAATAATTTTCAGATTATTTTAAATAGTCTAAAGCGGATTTAAGTTGCTGGAAATTGTGTATACAAGAGCAATTGATATAGTATTATTGTCCCTTTATGTAGGAGACGTGATTCGAGAGGTGTGGTAGTGTATTTGGCCACTTTAAGGGCTTATTTGAGGTACGTTCGCGTACTTAGCATATTTTGATGACGTAGAATCATGCTAGGTTTGATTTCAATCAATTACAAGTAGTATCATGCTAATGTTTATGTATGGAATTGTGAATTTATGGTGTTTGTGATTTAATTGTGAAGCATGAATTATTTGTGATGGTTATGGATTGTTAAAATTATATTTTGGGCATGTTGTGTTTGTACCACATTTTTATTTATGGCATGTTAGAAGGCATGATTAATTAAACTACATGTTTAATTATGTTTGGAATATTGAAAAGGAATTTTATTATGGTTCAAATAATTTTTATTGATGCTTTAAGCATGAGGAAGGAGCTATATAAGTGTCTAGGTACACAAGGAATAAATTGTATGTTGGTGCCTTTGTGCACTTAAGGTGTTTTTAACACCGAGGGATAGGGTTTTTGGCGCATTATGCGTTTAAGGTGTCTTTGACACTGAGGTAGAATTAAAAAGGGTTCAACATTAAATAATATGTGGTCACTAATTATTCAAGAATTAAATTGGTATGTTTGTTTGATTGAATAATTATTGTTGATTGATTTATTTTACTTCAAGGAGTCATTATGGGTAACAATGCTATCATGTTGGAGAAAATTCTTGAATTTATTCACCTAATCTTTTAGAGTTGTTCAACAACCTTATGATTTCTAGTGTTTTCCAAGTGTTACTCATTTCTCTCTTCCCTTTGTGAGTAGCAGTTAATGGGGATATTTTTTTTTATTTTTAATTGTTTGTTTAAGTATATGAATTTTGGTTGTTTATCAATCAAGATTTTATGTATTCGAATTATTGGGAAAGAGGACAAAAAAAAAATAAAAAAAAATTACCTCAAACCTTAATTCGAAATAAATGATAATTGTTTCTTGATTGGGTTTAATGTAGTGGTTGGTGTTAGTTGATTAGAATAAGAGGAAGCTAAGTGTTTCAACCCAACCTATATAGCAACCAGTTTTACCATCAAGAAAGTATGGTAACAAGACGCAATTTTAGTAATGGAATTATTTGAACAAGGTAGTAAGGCAAGCGTGACAGATTGCCAAGGAGGCAAGGATGATATAACCACCAACAATCCCATAGTGGGAAAAAGGTGAAACAAGATGATGTTAAGAAGTGAAAACTATATATATACCAAAGGGAGATCAGTTCATGAAGTTTTGACGATTGATTTAAAGAGTTATACAAGTTGTTTAAAAACAATTTGTGTCTTGAGAATTTGAGAGTGAATAAAAGTTTGTAGGTAAGTACTGGAGAGAGTTGATTTTTACCATGTCAGTGGGAGCGAACAAGTTATGAATACATCCGATCTTATTTGGAGATGTTTGAGAAAACAAACCCGAAATAAGTTTTACCAGTTTTTCATCAGATAAAAAGAAAGATAGTGAGGTTTAATTAAATGAGAATGAAAATATTACTTGGTTTCGAGAAGTACTCCAAATTGTTAAGATCTCTCGGTATTCAAGGAAATGATATTGCTTTAAACTTAAAGGAATGAGTTGAAGGATGGCGAACTATGAGTTTAAGGGTGGTTTTCAAGACATAAAGTATTTGGGAGTTTGATTGAATTGAATTACAAATAATTAATTCATATATTAGCTAAAAGAAAGGTGAGATCAAAAATAAAGATAAGGAATCAAATCAAGAAAGAAGGTAGGCGAAAGTTCAACAAAATGACTAAAGAGCTTTAAAGGAATATTTTGGAAATGATAAAAAGTTTAAAGGCGGCTTGAGTAACTCTTGAAACTTAAGGAAATTTGAATTATGAAGACGCTGAATACTTGAAAGTGTCGAAAATATTGAACTATGGATGTAAAAATGTCATAAAGGAGAAAAAGTTTATGACAAGATTTATGAATTTGATTGAGATGGGTTGAAATAACTTGAGTGAGGATTGTATATGAGGTGATTGAAGTTGAGATTATTTAGGGGTCACGAGATTTATTCAAGGGATGCTAGAAGAAAGATCATGGATTTAATTGGAGGAAAGATGTAAGCATGGGAAATATAAGCAAGGATATAAAGGTTAAGTGGAGTTGGAGGTATTATATGGACATATTTGCGTGTGGAGAAAGGGTTAATGTTGCATTGCTTAAAGGGGGTTGAAAGATATTATTGAAGTCTTGAAAGAAGGTTACATCACCCTGGAAAGCGCATGTAATTGTTAAAGAAAGGGATGGAAGTGTTTGTAAAGTGCTTATGGGGGATTGATCAATGTGACAAAGAAGTTTAATTATCCTTTGCTTTAAAGCGATGATTTGTTTGATCAAATGAAAGGAGAAAATATAATTTCGAGATTTGACTTGAGGATAGAACTACTAAGTAAAAATATTCGAAAGAGGATATTTAGAATTTGGCGCTTATGACAAGGTTTGGACGATTCGAGTTTTCATTTTTGCCTTTTGGGATAATGAATCACCTTTAATTTCCATGAACTTATGGAATTCAGTATTTTCATTTAAGGTATTTTTGTGAATTCTAAGAATGGGAAGGAAAGAACGATGTGAACATCTGTAATAAAACGTGTTGATGCTTAGAGAAAAGCAAATGCACGCAAGTTTTTCCCGAGTGTGAGTTGTGATTGAGAAAAGAACATTTTGGGAAACCTTGCGACAAGAGGAAATGTTGATGTAACAGGGATAGAAGCGGTGAATTATGGACTCCGTGATAAAACAATTGTAGTTGAGGTTTAAGTTGGACAACGGTGTGGAAGATTTTGATAGATTCGAAAGGATTATTAACCATTGAATGCCCTGGCGAAGAGTAATTGGAAGTTCATGGAAAGTAATAAGTGTGAAATAACTTTGTATAAATTAATGATTATTTGCTAATGAATTTTAAAGTTTAAAGTTTAAGAGACTCTCACACATAAGGATTTAAAAACGTAACAAGAAATTATTGGAGTTGATAAAGGACTGTGGAAGAGACATTTAATGTCATTGAAAGGGAAGTAATGTATTGGGCAAATACGTTGCTAATAATGTTAAAGTTAAGGGGGAATAAGGACATTAACCTCCTCAAAAGTGTTGGAAAAGGAAAGCTAAAAAAAAAAATGTTGGGGTAACTACAGCATGAGACCAACAATATTCGAGGAAATGAAGAAAAAAAAAATCAGGTAGAGAGTGTTAATTTGATCGAATTTGTAAGAGGATATGTCATTTTAATATTCATGAGGATAAAAGCTTGAGTATACTTTGTAAGAGTAAGAGGTTTAAAGGAAATATAACGGAAGGAAATGTAATACAACCAGGAAAGGACAAGCTGCAAAAATGATTTGGTAAAGGTGTATTGAGGGTTTAGAGTGATTAATTTATTCGGATTGTAGTGGATAGATTGTCTAAGTCCACAATGTTTAAAACCCGATGAAGGAGACTTCGAAGATGGAGCAACTTGCGAAGGCTTACATCAAATTCGTCGTGAGATTACATGGAGTACCTGAAAATATCATGTCAGATAAAAATTCCTAGTTTCTTTCAAAATCCTAGAAGGAGGTATACAGGAGAACTTTGGTAATACATTGGAGACGATTACAACCTCCACCCATTGGTATAATAGCGAAATAGTATTTGACAGGGGAATTTATGCAGAAAACAAGCGTATTCAATTTCAGAAAAGGATGTAACAAAGTCACCATACAAGCCAGCATTGATATGGCAACATTTTGAGGTTGGAATAAAAGAACCATGAAAGTTCACTATGTTGGGAAACATTAGTGACCGAAGCAAGAAAAGTATACATGAATGGATTTTATCTGAGTAGTGCAAGTTAAACAACGGACAAGGCACAAGTGTTATTGAAAGTGTAACCCATAAGACAAAAGATGAATTTTGGTAAGAAAGAAAATTTGAGCCAAAGTATATAGAAATATATATGAATTTGCATAGAATTGGTAAAGTGGCAAATAACTTGGCATATTATCAGACCGTGGTAAAGGCAATTTTCATAAGTCATTGTGAATGAACATTAACTAAAGGTATGAGTTGCAAAGAGATCTTTTGAGTTCAACCAATTTGATCATGAAAAAGCTGGACAAATCAAAGTTTCGAATATCAAAGTGCTTCATAATTTTACTAGAGGATGGGTGAAAGATAGTATAGATGGAAATTAATAAGAATTTTGGTTTGCAACAAAGGATGCATACAGAGAAGTGTTATGACCTTACCAAGGATGAAATGAGAAAAGATCAACATGATTCTAAAGTTGAGTTAAGTGGAGTTACGGGGGCGTAACTCGTTTTCTTTAAGGGGGGTAGAGTGCGATATAATTACGCGCTTTTTCCTAATTTTTGGCATTTTAAAGTGCTTTTTCGTCAGTTTTACACTGATTTAGTTGATAAGTTTGATTATTTTACACACTAAGATGTGTAAGTTTATTACCAAAGTTGATTCTTACACTAATGTCAGTGTGAGTTTGTTAGAGAGCCTAATAGTTTACACATTATTTTGTGTAAGAAGGTCAGCAAGTTGGTTACTTTACACACTAGTTTGAGTGTGAATGAATAGATGAGGTAGAAAGGAAGTATCACAAAAGTACAACAACTAAAAATATTAAGGAAATTTTCAGATTTTTACAAACATTTATTCGTTTTCAAGCGAGCTTTTTCTTGTTTTCGTACCTAAGTTTCGGGGACGAAACTTCTTTTTAAGGGGGGTAGACTGTAATACCCCGTATTTTTAATGTATTTTATAAATTATTTATTTAATTATAAAATATATTTTTCGGTCAAACTATTTTAATTATTAGATTATTAATAGAGCAAGTGTTTATATTTAAGTCAATAAACTAATTCATCCTACTTTTGTATTTGGGTTAACTATTTTAAGTCCATGACTGTATGAAGCCCAAACCTACACAAATTACCCTACACTATATATATCTACTAGATCCCTAAAATTCCCCACACAAAAAGTCAAATGGTCAAAATGGACTATTTTTCCTTTTCTTATCTTTTTTTTTCTTCTTCTTTTCTTTTCTTTCCCCTTTCCTCCTTCCCGTGAGAACAGAGCAGCCACGCACCCCGTGCTACTGTCGCCGTCGGAAACGGCCAGCCGGCCGTCGGCCACCTGCCGGCGACCCCAGCAGCCACCCCTTTCCCCTCTCCTCTT
The DNA here is from genome assembly GCF_948465745.1 of Chenopodium album. Lineage (NCBI taxonomy): Eukaryota > Viridiplantae > Streptophyta > Magnoliopsida > Caryophyllales > Amaranthaceae > Chenopodium > Chenopodium album. The sequence continues at coordinate 32,863,064 of NC_137834.1, forward strand.
TTCCTTCTTTCCTTTTTCTTTTTCTTCTTTATTTTCCTTTAATCCCCTCTTTGTTTTCACGTAGGAACACCGCCGCCACCACCTCGCTTCTGCCGCGGCTCCACCGCAGCTGTCCGCCGGTGCCGTTGCCACCTCCGGCCAGCAGCAGGCCGCCAGCCACCACCCTTTTTCGGCTTGGTTCCTCTCTTCCTCTTCCTTTTCTTATTTTTATTTATTAGTTTAGTTTTGATTTTATTAGTTTCAAAATGGTTAATTTAGTATCAAATCATGTTTTAATTGATTTAAAGATATAATTTCAGATTATTATTATAAGTATTATTTTCAGATTTGGATATAATTAAAGTAAGGGTTTCTAATTTATTAAAGATGTAATTTTTAGGGTTCTTATACTATTTGATTTGGGGCTTTTGTTTATCTATTGATTTTATTGATTGATTGGGCATAATAGTATGTTTTAACCAAGTTTTTTAGGGAGTTTTGATGAAATATGTTGCTGGAATTTTATTTAAAGTAGTAGATTTTGCGATTTTATAAAAGGCTTTAATTACCCATTAAAGAAGAGTTTAATTAGGGGTTTTTAAATAATTTTCAGATTATTTTAAATAATCTAAAGCGGATTTAAGTTGCTGGAAATTTTGTATACAAGAGCAATTGATATAGTATTATTGTCCCTTTATGTAGGAGACGTGATTCGAGAGGTGTGGTAGTGTATTTGGCCACTTTAAGGGCTTATTTGAGGTACGTTCGCGTACTTAGCATATTTTGATGACGTAGAATCATGCTAGGTTTGATTTCAATCAATTACAAGTAGTATCATGCTAAGGTTTATGTATGGAATTGTGAATTTATGGTGTTTGTGATTTAATTGTGAAACATGAATTATTTGTGATGGTTATGGATTGGAAAATTATATTTTGGGCATGTTGTGTTTGAACCACATTTTTATTTATGGCATGTTAGAAGGCATGATTAATTAAACTATATGTTTAATTATGTTTGGAATATTGAAAAGGAATTTTATTATGGTTCAAATAATTTTTATTGATTCTTTAAGCATGAGGAAGGAGCTATATAAGTGTCTAGGTACACAAGGAATAAATTGTATGTTAGTGCCTTTGTGCACTTAAGGTGTTTTTAACACCGAGGGATAGGATTTTTGGCGCATTATGCGTTTAAGGTGTCTTTGACACTGAGGTAGAATTAAAAAGGGTTCAACATTAAATAATATGTGGTCACTAATTATTCAAGAATTAAATTGGTATGTTTGTTTGATTGAATAATTATTGTTTATTGATTTATTATGCTTTGAGAGTCATCACCAAGTCTAATAATATGTAAATAACGTAAAGTGAAAGAGATTACGCACCAAAACTCTTGGAACGTATATACCTTGAGTATGAACAATGGGGGTGGGGGGTTATGGGGTTTTATATTTAACCATAACTTCCAATGGAGCACATGACGCTGTATATTCCTTTTTATTATTTATTATGCGCAGGAATTCCGCCACCTTTGTGTGGTTTGTCGTTGGCTCGGTTAGCTCCCGTGCCAGTTAACCTTAAATTTATTTGCTGGAGGTTAATAGGTGGAAACCCGTTCGATGCGTAATCAATGCAAAATGAATTAGTTAGTGTCTAGTCATTGTGTCTTGTTGATTGGTGTGTATGCTTGTGAACAGGTGCAATGAGGTAAGTGTGTGTTGATAGGTGAAAGCATGTTAGTGTGTTTAATTACGCTTATGTACTCAGCTTTGCTGATTGTGTGTGTTTGTGTGTTTTGGCCTTGTCTTTACTTTGGCCCTACGACGACCCATTTTCTAATGGCGAGTAGTGGGGACAAGTAGGGAGGAGGTTTTCAGGTGATGATGCATATTCATGATGGGCATGAGTGAAGAGTGAATCATGCTTAGTTTCCATAGGACTATGATGTGATTTATTACTTTATTGATTATATTATTATTGTGCTTGTGAGACTAATGCAGAGGTTTTCACGTTTCATTTGGTTTTGTTAAGGGCCTATAATGGTTCCAAGTTGTAGGTTGTTTTTGTTTGACTTTACTTTCGTTTGGTTTGGTCTGTTTTGGATGGTTTTAAGGATAGTCTTCCACTGTGTATCTTTGATAATTGCCTTAGCCGTTTTCACGGTGGCGGTAATATCTTAGATATTCCTATTTAGATTTTTAAACAGGGCGAAACAGGTATTTTAAAAGAAAGGAATTTCTAGGGTGTTACATATGGGCCATCCGGACTACTGCCAAAGGGGCAACCGGAGAAACCCCATTTCTTATAATATACGGTGCTAAAGTCGTCTTGCCCATTGAACACTACGAGCCGACTCTCAGAGTCATGCTCTATGATGAAGAGGAAAATTGGGAGGCTATGCGGCTGGCATTGGACTCCCTCCTGGAACGCAGGGGCAACGCTACCCTGCACCATGAGATATACCGTCTGAGAATGACCAGAGCCTATAACAAGAAAGTGCACAAGCGCCTTTTGAAAGTGGACGACTTTGTGTTACGAAAAATGGAGGCAACCGGTAGGGCCAATGAGGCTGGGAAGCTAACCCCTAATTGGGAAGGCCCCTACCGGATTTATGAAGAAGTCAGGGATGGCACTTACCGTCTGGAAACCCCAGACGGCCGGCGTCTGCCTAGAACTTGGAATGTAGATAACTTAAAAAAGTACTACTTCTGAGAAATGTAAATTTTTGTAAACGGTGAGTCAATTAATGAGAATTTAGTCTTTGTTTGCAGAATTAGTTTGCCATTTTTATTGCTTGTCCGCCTGGGTAATACTCAGACGGACTCTTTGTTTAACTAACTAAGTTTGATACTTAGTATGGTACAATGTTATAATTGTTTGTCCGCCTAGATAATACTCAGACGGACTCTTTGTTTAAGTAACTAAGTTTGATACTTAGTGTAATTTAATGCTATAATTGCTTGCCCGCCTGAGTAAAACTCAGACGGACTCTTGGTTTAAATAACTAAGTTTGATACTTACTGTAATTTAATAATTGCTTGTCCGCCTAGGTAATACTCAGACGGACTATTCGGTCAACCAACTAAGTGTAAATTCAATGTTGCAATAACGCTCGGCCAATGGTCCAATTAAAAACTAAGCACAAAAACGCTTAGCGGCTATAAAACCGGTCTTAAAAAAGACCAAAGGCCAAAATGGCCGGATGGTTGCTTATTTTATAAAACCGCTTGTCCCAACATGGATAAAGGCGTCCGGCGACACCCCTCCGGGTGCAATCGTTGAAGAGAACAGACTATTTGTCGGTTCTATGTACCTATGCAGACGACGAAAATTGAACGACCGGATTGGTCAACCCATAGCCGTCTGACCAGAATAATCTACGAAGAACGATTAAGTTACCGAATATCGGATTCCCTGAGGCATCAGTCGGTCACCGGCTGAAGTTCTCACTTAGGTTATTTATTCCAAAGTTGCACTCACTCTCCCTATTGGGGCAAAAGATTTTGTGTAATGGCTATGTGATAACCCCAGACGGAATATAACCGCCTGGGTAAGAAGCTTAAAGCACCCGCTTTAATGGCCGGCTGTGCACTTGGTTTGGGGCAATCACCATTGTGATTGATTGGCCTAAAAACACTCCATACTTCTCCTAGTATCAAGTGTTTTCAAGCCAATCAATCAATTTGAAATAAAACCAACCACACAGCCGCCCCGGTGCAAGAGCACCCGGATTGCAAATTGCCTCATGCTTTTTTAAGTTAGGAAAAATATTAAAGAATTGCAAACATACGTAAATTCAAATTGAAAAATTCAAACACAAACATATATAAACATCGACTGAGTCGGAATACTTCATTAATATTAATAAACGGCATAAAGGCCAGAACAAGCGTTAGCCGAATCACATCCGGTGAAGAAACCAAAAATTAATTGTTAACCCAACCCCATGGTTGGTAAAGATACAATTTTACACGGCATACAAGCCGGCAAAGAAACATAATGGCATACTACCGCAGAAAGTGGGAGGCCCGCCTAAGGCTGAGGTGGATGCTGCTGCTCCGGCTGATCCTGCCTGGGTTGACCTTCATCTTGATCATCCGCCGCCGGCTCCTCGTTATCAGAGACTTCATATCCCTGCTCTGCAGCCCAATCTTTGAAGCGAGGCGGAGGAGCCTCACCCAGTATTTGGGCATCATACACCTCAGTGGCGTAATCATACCTGAGCTTATAGACCTCAAAGTCTATATTTGGGTAGAGGAGGCTCCAAGTGATCTTCAGCCGGGCAAGATTATCACGCTCATTCTCCTCCATCAGCCGCTTTTGCTCTTGGGCGAGCTCGTCCGACTACTTGTTTCGCAGAGTGACAAGCTCAACCCCCAGGCAGGAAACGTCTGCTCGGAGTTGATTGTTTTCTTGATCAGCATCCTCTAATGCCTTGAGCTCAAATTTGGCATCCTTCAGTTTTTGCTCAAGGTCATCAGCCCGGCTGTTGGCTTCATCGTTCGCAGCCGCCAAGCTCCGGATCAGCTCCTCCTGTTTCAACTCTACTGCTTTAATTTTTAAATCACACATATAATTAGCATATTCAGCAGAGTTGATGTTTTCAAGGGCCCTCCGTTTGGCGTCATTTACCTCTTCTTGCTTACGCCTGAAGGGGCCACGAAGCCCGTCCACCCTCAGCATTACCTGAGAGAAGAGCAGCCGGATTATGAGTTACTTAGTAAAATCAAAGGAAAAGATATCAGGGTTGTGGGATTCCTTACCTCAGCCAGCTGGCCCATTATCCGGTCAAAGTCCACAACCTGCAGATCAGGTATGAAGTTCTTCTCTGACCGGGTGAGGGCCTCACCATCTGTTTTGCAAAGCCCACAAGATCCGGCTCGTCGGATGTCAGATCTGCATCAAAAGTAGTACTCTGTAGGAAAGAAGTAGCATAGTTGGCACTCATCCGTTGCCGGCTGCTGACTGAACCCCCAGAGGGATCAACCTTAGTCTTGACTCTCATGAAGTCAAGTGGCCAAGGTATTCCAATCCTTTCCTTACCTTGTGTGTTCGGATGGGGCTTAGGCGTCTGCTCCTCCCCAGGTGTTGCCGCACCGCCTGCAACATTGATGGCTCGCCACCCTTCGGTGCCGTAGAGGCATCCGGCGCTTTCTGCTGAGAGCGTTCTGAGCTTTCACTCAAAATCTTCATCGCATTAGGAGATTTGCCTCCGGTCGTAGGACGATCGAATTTGGCAGAAGAATGTGTATGGGGAGGGGGATCCTTCCTGGCGGCCTTCGCAGCCGTAGCTTTCTCCAGATCATCTCTTTGCCTTTTGAGAAGCTTGGCGAAGGATCGTGGAATTCGCTTTGCAGAGTCCTGAGAAATGAACAAGGGTCAGTATACCTAACCGGCAAATTGTCTTAGTAAAAAAAATGTATATATACACATATAAAGTCAGGCAATCTTACCCCGCCTTTCTTAGACTCTTTAGCATCGACGGCTGTTTTCTTGGCAATTGCAGCCTCTTTGCGCAGCAGCGCCGCCGACTTAGCCGGAGTCTTCGCTGGGTCAACCATCTTCAAGGCGTCGGCTGCATGAATAGAACTCAAGGTTAGAAGAAATTGTGGCAAGTTTGCAATAAAAATAAAAATAACAAACACTCCGGATGTAAGGTAATCTACCCTTGGGAAACATGGTACTCAGCCCGCAGGCGAACAAGAAGCACTCGTCCTTGAAGAAGTCCGGATGGGGGATCCAGTTTTTGGGAACTATAATGTGAGTCCCATCCCCCATGGGCTCGGTTGTTGTTTCAAAAAATCCCGGCTCTATTATTTTCTCCCGGGCCTTAGTAGATAGCGCCGGGAGAGGGCACTTCCTGCCTAGAAGAGCCGGCTCAGTGTTGTACCGGCGCAGTGTCTGGTTATGCCTCAAAGTTGGGGAAAAAATCAAGTAAAACTTGTCCATCCACCCGGACCATTTGGACACTTTGTCCAAAGTCATCAAATATTGGGGCAAGGTAGTCAGAGTATACCATGCCCCATGGCCGCCTGGGGGCTTGCTCAAATAATGCATGTGAGCGAAGGCGGAAAAGCATGGATTTATATTCTGGAGCTCGCAGGCGGCGATGTAACTTAGGATGTTCACCCATGAATTGGGGGTGAGCTGCCAAACCCCTACATCGTACTCCTTTAGGATTTTCCTAATCCCGGGGTGGAGGGGGAACTGGAGGCCGGCTTCGATGACCGCCTCGTAGCAGACGAAGTAACGGTCAACATTATCAATATCGTCGCTCCAGGCCATTACAGCGTCAGCCGGTGGAACGATGATATCCCAGCCCCTTCCAAAGGGGTGCTTTTCTTTAAAAGCCCTAAAGCCGCTCTTGAGTAGGGAAATGTTACCCGGAAGCATCCTAGTCCGTTTGGGGTTGGGTAGGTCGGCGACCTTAGGCGGCTGCTGATAGTCAGGCGCAAAATTACCTCGGTCAGAGCCTGAAGATTCGGCCCTTGACCCTTCGCCAGCCTCAGCATCGCCGGCTTCATTAGAGGAGGCGGCTCTCTTGCCGTCTACCTCTCGTACCCCCGAGCTCCTGGAAGTAGAGGGAGCCTTTTCATCAGAACCACTCTCCTCCAAATTCCTCTGTTCCCCGTCTGGGACAACCTCATCGGCTGGCACTTCTATAGTGCGCTGGCTCCTAGACCTTCTGGCCGTCTGTTTCGTTCTTGCCATCGTGTCCTGCACAGACACAGAGAGGGAGGAATTTGGAGATGAGCATATCGGTTTCGACAGTCCAGAAAAGGCACCCCCTGTTCTAGACTCAGCCGTTCCGGGGGACCGGCTGAGTGTCCTAGGTAGTGCCGAGTGAGTGGATTGAGAACTCATTTTTATTTTCTAGAATTATTTATACAGGCGGAGACAAAATTGTATACAAGTTAAAAAGGAGAAAAGTCAAAATGGTACAGGGAATTACCTTACTTTAACTCTGAAAAATCTGAAAACCGGTACAACCGGTACACCGGGTGTTGAACTTCTAGCACACGGAAACTTAAAACTGCTGTGATGCAGACGGAGGCAGAGAATCTCTCTCTAAAAAGCTCTCTCTTTCTCTCTCTAAAAAGTCAAATGAACGTAAGGTGAGAGAAAGAAAGAGGGGGGGGGGAGGTAAACTTCTATTTATTGAAGGTGAAAACGGGGGGAAAATTTTTGTTTGAAATTCAAATTTTACTACCCGTTACCGTTCACCTTTGATAGGTGGACACGTGTCACAGGCCTCACGTGATATGCACGTGAGCCCTGTGAGGGGCAAATGTTTAGGGTAAAAATACCCTAGACACGTGGACCAATGAGAGGAGGCCATGTGTCGAGTTCAAGATGGCCCACATGGCTTAATATCCTCTTGACACATGGCCCCCTTGGATACATCTCTGAAATGGCGGCCTTCAAGGGCCCAAATCCCAAGAAGCGCTGTAAAACGGCGCAGCCTACTAAAATCTAGGTCAAGTGACCTAGATGGGGGCAAATTCTCCAATGACCCTATAAATAGGGAGATATTTCCCCATTTTGGGGACACATTCAATCATTTATTACACCTACATTCTCTCACATCAGAGAAAGACCTGAGCTTGGAATTAAAGCAGATCCCCACCTAAATTTTCGCATTCTTTACTCTCTTTCAAGTTACTAACTTGATCGTTGGAGGCGGAGCTCCAACCACCCGGAGTCTCCGTTGTTTTGCAGGTACAACTCAGCCGGATCACACTTCGTGACGTAACTCTCCTGAGGGACAAAAACACCCAAAACAATTGGAGTTCGTATTAATGGAGTTACCGACGGCCTTCCAGAATGTTCTATCACCCATGGGGATTCTCTCTCTTTTAAAAATCCCTTTTCATGGAGTCATCCACGGAGATTGTCATGATGATGGAGTCACTTTATTTGTATTTATTAAACTTCTAGCAAGTTCAGACTTCAGAGATTGCCGTGACGATGGTTGAATAAGTTGAAGAAGATGATGAATAGTAACTGTTGTTATTGGTGATTGCCACATAAACACTTGTACATCACCAACGAAAAATTGGTCTATGTGATGGGTTGGGTGGGCGGGGAAAATATATAAACTACGTGGATATATTAAATAGCGTACAGGGCTTTTGCCAATACACAATATGCATGTATTATCTACAAATACAAGTGGTAGTTACCAGCATATATTAGTGGTAGAGCTGTCAATTCAGGTAAACGGGTCAGGTTTGAGTCGGGTTAGTGTGAGTCGGGTCATCTCAGGTCGGGTCAATATGGGTTAATGTCATAACATATGCGGGTCGGGTTCGGGTTGGGTGTTGCTTGAGTCGGGTCATGTCGGGTCATACATCTTATCGGGTTTGGGTCGGGTTTAGGTCGGGTTAGTAAAGGGTCGGGTTACATTCGGGTCGGGTGAAAAATAAGTCGGGTTAAATTCGGGTCTTTACGGGTTTCAACGAGTTAGGGTCGTTCTCGGGTTCGAGTCGGGTTCGGTTCAAGTAAATTATTTACGGGTTATAATCAGGTCGGGTCATTCTCGGGTTCAAGTCGGGTTCGGTTCAAGTTAATAATTTACGGGTTATAATCAAGTCGGGTCATTTCCAAGTCGGGTCATTCTCGGGTTCGAGTTGGGTTCGGTTCAAGTCAATAATTTGCGGAAAACATGTTTCGCCGCTGAAATTCATACCTAAAACACATGTTGTGAAACTAACCTCTTAAAATTTAAAGTGAAATATTGAAGGAATAGAGTTAGGATTCAACTTCCGTTCCAATACCAACATGAGATAACGACCCATACATATTGATTCAATAACAAATCAGGTAGAATTTGGGTCGGGTCAATAACAAGTCGGGTTGATTCGGGTCGGGTTTGTAACAGGTCGGGTTGAAATTCGAGTCGGGTTTGTAGCAGTTCGGGTTAAATTTGGGTCAGTTTAGGAACAGGTCGGGTTAGGAACAAGTCGGGTTGAATTCGGGTTTTGACGGGTTAAAACGAGTTTAGGTAAATTTCAGTTGAGGTCGGGTTCGGTTCAGATCAATACTTTACGGGTCACATTCGGGTCGGGTCGTCTCTATGTCGGTTAATGTTCGGGTTTGGGTCTCAAATACTCGGGTCAACTCGGGTCTAGGGTTGGTTTCAGGTCGGGTTAGGTCGGGTTCGGGTCACCATTTTTTTCGGGTTCAGACGGGTTGGTTTCAGGTCGGGTTAGGTCGGGTTCGGGTCACCATTTTTTCGGGTTCAGACGGGTCGGTTAATAGGTCAGGTTAGGGTCGGTATTTCGGGTCGGGTCAGCTTTTGGCAGCTCTAATTAGTGGTGGTGGTCATTCAAATGAGAATGACATCAGTAACTTCTATTTTATCACCATAACAAAATCAAGGTAATAAGATCAATAAAAATAAGGACATTTTGTCAAGAAATACCAATTAAAGCGCGTGTTTTGAAAACAACTACTCCCTCTGTCCCAATTTAATTGCAACATTTTGAGTGGACACACTTGTCGATGCATATGTTTGATCATTAATATCTTTTATTATATACTTATATAAGCTATTAAAAATTTATATTAAAAAACTATACATTAAAATAGACCCAACAACATATTACATGATTACATTGGCTTTCAAATAATAGCTAAAAAAGATGGTCAAAATGAGATGTGTGAATAGTGCAAAAAGTCAAAACGTTGCGACTAATTTGGGACAGAGGGAGTACCTATTAAAAATTAATTTAAAAGAACTACCACAAAACTGTAAAAAGTTTAAGTAGCACTACTACTCTAAAAATTCCATATAGAATATTCAGCATGTAGGTGATAGAGGAATAAACGAGTCGTCAATTTTCTATCCCAAAATCAAACACAATTTATATTATCCTAAACAAACCTAATACAAGTATAAGGCAAGTATAGGGTCGAACCCAGAGGAGTGAGTCGGTATTAACTATAGCCTAAGTCAAGCTACTTCAAAGGATGTAGTGAGAAAATGGTTGGGACTATGGTAGCCAAACTAGATTGATCAAGTAATTTAAGAAACTAAACACTAGGGATATAGGTTCCACATGCAAGTTCAATAAACATGCTAATTGATAGTTAATTCAATTGATTCAAGCATTGCAAAGGACAAACAATAGTAGCAATCAAGAGAATTCAAGAGCTATTTCCTAGAGCCCAAGCTAGTGGCACTATGAATGGCTAATCAAGGAAATTCACAATCAAACTCAATTAAAAACAATTCTCAAATTGATGGTTCATGTCATTAAGAATTGCAATGCAATCTAGATTAATCTTATAGGTTGATCACTCATAATCTAATTAATCACATGCAAAACCATGTCAACCAATTTAATTGCAACAATTCAATCAATCAATGATCATCAACTAGCACAAATTATCAATCAAGCATGCTTCCCTTTCTCCCTAGCAACTAACCTACTCACTAATCATGGTGTAATTCAAGAACAAATCAATAGAAATTGCATTGATCATCATTCTAAATCAAAATCAAGAGAAAACAATATCAACTTACAATATCAAATTCAAATCCAAGGAAATCAAACAATCAAACATAAATCTAAAACAAACAAGTAAATAGATGAACTAAAAGAAGAGATTCTCACTAATATTAATGATTGAAGATGAAGAAATCCAAGCACAATTGATCCAATGTTGAAATACAAATCCAAAACCAAGAACTTCTCCCTAACTTCTCTCTCTAAAACTAAGCTAATGAAAATTATCTAAAAGTTAGTTTTCAAAAAGGAATTACAAGTGTAGTTATAGGCAAAGAAGGAAAACAGGATCCCCGCGCCCTCTCTAAGAAATCCCGCGCCCTCGAAGAAATGGGTACGGAACCCATAACAAACTCCGCGGGCTATCTGGGCAACACCCACGCCCGCGGCAACCCCTGCTCCCAAAGGGTGATCAGAGGGCCGCGGTCTCTCTAATTTGGAGCGCTCTCTCCAATCTACCCGCGGCCAGACCGCGGAGGGTTCCTGGTCAATTTTGGCTAATTTGGAGCAATCAAGCCTGCGCCCGCGGCCTTCAGGACCCGCGCCCGCGGCAACCTGGTAAGAGCTAATGCCCTCTCCGAGGCCTATCCAAGCCCTCTCCAAGCCTTCTCTGAGCAGATTGCTTCCTCCTTGCTTAGTCAAAATAGCTCATATTGATCCCTTTACAAAGACAACTCCTAGGTACCTACAAGAGCAAACAAAGGAAGGGAGTAAAAGGGAAAAAGGGCCAAGTAAAAGGAAAACACAAAGAAAACACGAAAAACACAATTAAAGAAGGAAAGAGAGGAACTAAAGGAAAAAGGACCAAAAATAAGATAACAAAGCATGAAAAAAGGATGAAATCATCCTAAAAGACTACCCTATGAGTGCCATAAATGACACTCATCAAATTCCCCCAAGCTAGACTTTTGCTCGTCCCGAGCAAAACAAAGGCTAAAAAGGAAAAATAAAGGCTTATTCAAAATAAAAAGAAAAAGAAGAAGGTGAGAATATACACTAACTCACTTTCGTAGGAATCACGATCAATTTTAGCAATAAAAGACAAGCCATTTAAACCCCTAGATCGCCCTAGAGGACGAATGATGCTCTCGTAAAGGTTTCCTAGAGATAACCTATAACTCTCATTAAGCAAAACAAAAGAAGCAAAAATGAGGCAAAATACAAGAATAAAGAGCAAAGTTTGAAAAACAATTAATCAAAAATCTTTGTGAAATGGACTTCACAAAGTGACTATAATTCAAATGAATAACAACCTTTCTAAAGTTAATCATGGTATGCACGTTATAAGATACCTAAGGTTGATTGAAACATAAATATGCTAAGCATAGGAACTAGTTGTCACACTCCACTTTCATCCCAAACGATCTTACCGCGTTCCCCTACTAATCTCATATCTCCCCTTAGCGATCGTCTCATAGATTCCGCGAAGGAACCGGAAAAAGATCAAATTTTTGGCTACTCGACATCTTGACTTCGCATCCCCTTTCCTTAGGCTATAACCCATGATTCCCTCCACCGATGAATGACTCAACCCCTAGGTCAAAAGGTCTTCCCAAAGGTTGTAACGTAAGGAAAAAAGGGTTAAGGTAGGCTAAATTTTAAATTTGGTGGTTAACCTAAATTGTGAAGTAAAGATTGCGCATTTCTTTACACCATAACAAAGCAATCACTAAACAAAAATACCAACACCCCCAAGCTTATTCAAATCTAAGATCACAAACATATACACAAAAAGCGTGAGAGCGCATCCCCCCCAAGCTTAAATGGAGCATTGTCCTCAATGCTCAAAAAGGGAGAATACTCACATCAAAATATTTTGCATTTTTTTCATTTTTCACTTTTTTTTTCTTGTTTAATAGTGCTTGGTCCTCGCCTCTTTTAACTTTGGACGGCTTTTTCAACTTAGCACTTGCTATGTCCTTGCCTTTTTTACTTTGGACGGCTTTTTCATTTATTCGCGTGCCATTATTCACAAAATATACACAAAACACGATCTTGCTTTAATTTTGAACCAATAACCAAACTTTTATATCACAATCTCCAAAGTATGACCATTTGATTCAAAAACCAAAGATGAAAACGAAAACGAAACAAAAGGCTCAAGATCTAAAGATGTGGCTTGAAAATAAGGGAAAAAGGCTCAAAGGGCTAGCAAGTAGGCAAATGTATTCCTAAACCCAAAAGTAAAAAGAAGTACACTATCCTAGAAAAAGGAAAAATACCTCCCCGAAAAGAAGCCTTTGTCCTCCCTAGGTGGTTCTGTCTCGGTCTTAGGAATCATACGTTAAGATTCAAGATTAGCTTTGCGAAAGTCAAGGATCCACGCTGCTCATGCAAGAATATGTTGAAAGCTTGAAAAATTATGAATCTCACATGGTTGTATAAAAAACTCACTAAGGTTGTCAAATCGAAGATAGGGAGCAACTACCAACATGCCACAAACAAGTAGAATCCGGTTTCACGATCCCCCTAGTTCTAGACAACTACCTTAGCATGATTTATCCTAGAATCAACCAAACATATTCTCAAACCGTGCATACCATGACAACCTAGTAAGATTATTATTCAAAAGCAAGAGTCCATTGTTTACAAGTCCAAGTCAAAATAGAAAGAGTGAAAAATAAAGCCTCAAAAAGCTATGTACAAAACCAAAAACAAAAAGAAAAGAAAAGAAAAGAGAATAAAAGATGGAAAGCAAAGATAAAGGAAAAGTAGGAGAACAAAGAAAAGGACAAAGATGCAATCATAACACGTATTTCCCAATCGACATACAAGCGGTCAAATGGCCACATCGCCAAAGACCTCAAACACACTAGGTGTTATAATCATACATCCTCGAACCGTTCAACTCCCCTAAAACTAATACTAATCTAAGCAACCAAGAAAAGTAAAGGAATAAAATTAAAGAGATAAAACAAGAAAGGTCTCACCAAGCGTCCAAGCTATGCTACAATAACCAAGGAGCAAGAACGACCTCCTTTAAGAAGCTTCGAAGACCAAAGCATAAGCTACGAGCAAGGCGAGAAAAAGAAATGGACTATATACAAAATGAAATTGTTAGTAACTTCCAAACAAAAGCAAACAAAAGAAAGCTTACTTGAATATTATGTACAAAGACCTAGAGAAACCATCATCATCATCATCATCATCATCAAAAGAAACCACAAAACATCATCATCAATACCAAGACAACAAGAAAAACATCATACCAACGAGACTACCAAGAGCGAAGCAAGAAAAATCCATCAAAGCCTTTTCAAACACATCTCCATGAGTCCAAGGTGCCTCCCCCAAAACCTACCCTAAAACATTCTTTTTGATTCCCCCCTAACAAAATAAGGGCATCGACCGCGATGCTAAAAAACATGCAAAGCTAAAAGGGAGGAAACAAAAAGGGAATCAAACAACCAAGGGGGAAACTATTGGCCACTAGGGCCGACACCACCATCACCCACATCCCAACCTCAGGTAAAACCGGGAGGGAACCCATAACGACCCTTAAAAAGGTCAAGTTAGGATGTGGAAAATTGATCAAATGGCTCGGGCTGCATACAGAGCTCGGGGTGAGTGGAGTGAACATAGTAGTAGTCGAGGTCACCCCGATAATCACCCCCCCCCCCGAAACCCGGTAGTCATAATGACCGAACTCATCTGTGAAGTCACGCCTTGGCTCATCGGGGTGTGTAACCCCGGGCTAATAGGGGTACGTGGGGAGGTTGTCACTACACCAAGATGGCACCAGCCCTTGTTGGGGCGGCACATATGGGTAGTTTACCGGAGGAGTGACCTCCCCCCTACGCACACTAGCGTCATATAGGGCGTTAGTTTGAAAAGACAAAGTTTGATGGTTTGAATACATACCTTGCATGCTCAATTGCATGCGCTCCATATGCTCACGCATAGCCTCCATCTCACGGAGATAGGCATCTCCTTGGCAGTCTTGTTGTTGATGTTGTTGTCTTCTTCTTCTTCTTTGTTGCGGTTGTTGTTGTTGTTCACGCTGAAATTGTTGTTGTTGTTCTTCTTGTTCTTGTCCTTGTTCTTGTTCTTGTTCTTCTTCTTCTTCTTCTCCACCTTCTCCTTCTCCACCTTCCCCATCATCTCCATCATCATCATCAACGTCCTCATCATCATCATCCTCCTCCATATCATCCTCAACTCTCCCATTATCCCTAGGAATCCTCCAAACAATCCTATCCTCTCGAGTAATTGAGGTGGCAGCCGGGTTTGGGAGTAAACAATGGTGCACATTACGCACTAGCCAAGAATAAACACCGTCTCTCTTAGTTTTAGTAATGAAGCGCAAAGTGTTAAGTTGCTTCAAATCTCAATACATGTCTTCACTCCCTCCAATCGAAGTGCAAGACCTCAAGAAACGTTCTTGCTTGAAATAATGCATCAATCTAGTAACCATACCACCACAATATATCTCACCCGTCTTCTTCCCATTAATGATTACTTGACAGCAATTCATGAAAATATACCCAAAATTCAACCTTGGCCCCAAATCCGGCCTTGTATCCATCCAAAGAACTAAGATCTCCTCCCTCGAAAGATTCCCAAGATCTTGCTTATTAAACACAGCATAGCCAAGAACCCGATGAAGAATTCTAAGAGCTGGGTGAATGATCTCGCTAGTAAGCGATTCCTTAGAGTTAAACACCTTCTTTTTAGCAATGGCTTTCCACCATGCAACATCATTGTAATCTTACTTGAGAAGGGCAACCAAGGGCTCATAGATGTCGGTATTGGGGTTGAAGCCAAGGGCTTTGTTGAATTCGGCAAGGTTCATGGTATGCTTGGAATTGAATAGTTGGAAAGAGATGATATAGTCGGTATCCCCGGACCTATTATACTCAAAGGTGGAGAAAAACCCAATGCACAGTTACAAATAGGTTCGCGGAGTTGACTTTACAAACTCATCCAAACCAAGGTTACGGAGTAAGATTTCAAGATCGGCATCAACTCCTAATTTGACCATATCATCGGGAAGGTAGTTGCGGGTAGGTCTAAATTTTCGGGATTTCATTTTGTTAGAGATAGGGACATGTTTAGAGAGATTGTGAAATTTGAGAGGAGGTAAAGGAGGAGGTGGGGTATCATCTTGAGCGGTTTGGTTTTGAGTAGGTTCGGTGTTTGAAGGTTGGCTACAAGAGGATTGGCCTTGGGAGGATTGGCCGCGGGATTGGTTTGAACTTTTCTTGCTACTCTTAACTTTCCTTAACAAATCCATAGTCTCAAGCTCAACCAACACAAGAAATCACACAATCACCCAAAATCAGCACCAACACTACCACTAATTTTTCAAACCACTTTCACAATACCACCCAAAACCACCACAAACTACAAAGTAACTGTTACAAGCAACAAAACAACCAAAAATCCAATAACAACCAACAACATTAACAATCCATCACAAAAATAGGCACAAATCACTCAAAATAATTCCAAAATCACCATACAAACTACCAAAAACATCATAGTCATGCTTAATCAAGGAAAACCAAAACCAATGTATAATAATCAATTGAAATTGACAAAAATAAAACAAAGGTTAGAAGTATACCAAGATTGAAGACTCAAAGTAAGCTCAAAAACCCGTTTAGAACTCGAATTTCCCGAAAAACCACGAGAAAAGAGACTATGCTTGATGAAAATGGAGTGTGAAGGAAATTGTGATGGAAAATTGAGTGAAAATAAGGATGAATTTGTGTGAGAAAGATGATTTGGGGGTTAGGGTTTGAGAGGAGGAAGAGAGAGAGGGGAAAAATAAGGGTGAATTGAAAAATAAGAGAGGAGAGAGAGAGAGAGGGGGGGGAGGGGGAAGCCAGGTTACTATGTAACCCAGGTGACCACGCCCTCTCCCGACATTGTCGCGCCCGCGGTGATTAGCCCGCGCCCGCGGAGAGACCGCGGGGCAACCGCGGGTCTATTTTGGAAAAAAAAATGATTTTTTACCTTAAATGGGGCCGCGCCCTCTTCCGACTTCGCCGCGCCCTCTCAAGGATTGCCGCGCCCTCGGGGAGCCCGCAGGGTAACCGCGGAGTGTTCCTGATCCGATTTCCCTCTTTTTAAAGCAAGGGAACCCGAGGCCTCTCCAAGCCCGCAGGGTGCCCTGTCCCCTGCACTGCAAATTCTCCTTTTGCTATCCTCATCAAACACATTAAGTCCATAGATGATGAATGAAGGAAACCTACAAAACAAACAAAAAACACAAGGAAAGGTAAGAGCAAAAATCAACAAACAAAAATAAAAGAAAGGAAAGAAAAGAGAGTAGAGGTGAGAATTCGAGTTGCTTCCCGTAAGCGCTTTTGTTTAACGTCGTTAGCTTGACGTTTACCACCCCACTCAAGGTGGCTTGAAAAGAATCATTTTATGAATAAGACAAACAAACACTTCATCAAAATATCTCTTGAGCCGATGATCATTAACCTTGAAAGAAAATGAGGAATCCAAAGAAGAAATCTCCACGGCACCATTAGCAAAAACATCTTTCACCAATAAAGGGCCACTCCATCTTGACATGAGCTTTCCGGGAAACAACTTCATTCTTGAATTGTAGAGGTGGACTTTATCACCAACACAAAACTCTTTTTTCACAATACGCTTATCATGAGCTTCCTTGGAACGAGCTTTGTAGGTGCTAGCACAATCATAAGCATCAAGTCTAAGCTCCTCTAGCTCATGAAGATCCAACCACCTTTTCTCCCCCGCACTCTCTAAATCAAAGTTTATCTTCTTGATTGCCCACAAAGCACGGTGTTCAAGCTCCATCGGGAGATGGCATGATTTTCCATAGACAAGGCGTTATGGAGTGGTGCCAATAAGTGTCTTGAAAGCCGTTCTATAGGCCCAAAGAGCATCATCTAACTTGTCCGACCAATCCTTTCTATTCCTTGCAACCGTCTTCTCAAGAATAAGCTTTATTTGACGATTGGAGACCTCGACTTGGCTACTCGTTTGAGGATGATATAGAAGGCCGAAGCGTTGATGAACTCCATGTTTCCTCAACAACTTTTGGAAGGCATTGCGAACAAAATGAGAACCGTTATCGCTTATCACAGCCTTAGGCACACCAAACCTTAGGAAGATGATTTTTTTGAACAACTTCAACACTAGAGTAAATTGCTCGGGAAAAGCGAGCAGTAGTGGGTGCTCGGGGTGCACATAGGGGTAGTTAGGGTCACCCCTATAGTCGCTCCTATCGGGAACACGGTAATCATAGTTACTGTACTCATCGGGGAATGAGCGAGTCTCGGTGTTGGACCCTGGGGGTCCTTGCCAATATGGGTACGTAGGTACCCCATCACCCACAAAAGATGGTATAGGACCATGTTGGGGTGGAAAGTATGGGTAGTTAAACTGGGGGAGTGATGTCTCCCCGGTTAACACCGGTATCATACAGTTGTTGTTGTTAGAGAAACATACCTTGTTGCATCTCCAAAATTCCCCTCATTTGAGTGTAGAGGGCCTCAAAATCTTGATTGTACATACCCTCCAACTAGATTTGCATACTCTTCATTTGACACTAAGAGCATCCAAGTCGGAGCTCGCATATTGGTGTTGTTGCTCTTGATGTTGTTGTTGTTGATGTCGCTCTTCTTCTTCTTATTCATCATCACCATTACCCATATCTTCATCTTCATCATCATCATAATAGGGAGGGGTTAGGGAGATAACACCAATGCATGTTATCCTCAAGCCAATCGAACACCTCTCCTCATTGTTCTTTGCCAAAAACTTAATTTTCTTTAATTGCTTGATGTTGAGGTAGAGAGAATCAACCTCTCCCACCGGAGTACAAGATGGCAAATAGTGATTGAGCGCGGGAAAATTAGGTCGTTAACTAACCTCCTCACGGCCAAACAAAATTTATTATAATCCTAAACTAACCCCTAAACAAGTCTAGTGGTAAGTTCAGAGTCGAACCACAAGGAACAGTAATGTTAGATTGTTCTCGATCTAATGCTTAAGCTACACCAAAGTCGATTTATGGATAGTGGACACTACAACTGCACTAACACACATATAAAGAACAAATATTATAAAGTCTACTAGGGGTAAAGATCCACTTTGAACAATTAACAAGTTAATGAGAATCCATTTGAAAATCAATCATGTAAAGAAATAATTAAAATGGGAATTAATTACACTCAAGAGCAATATCTCAAATTCCTAGCCTAGATCCCTCATTGACTAGGTGCATAGAAGAAATTAACCCAATATGCAATCAAATATAACAATTCTAATTCACAATCCCTTGTTAAACTAGAACTAATATGCAATTAAGTTTGCTATCATGGGAGATCAATCCAATCTAAAACAAACAACATGCCATCATCAATTCAATCAATTTAATCACACAATTATCATCAAATTTATCTCAAATAACTCAATTAACCATTACAAAGCTTCACTCAATACCTAGTAGAAGGAAACCTATTCAAACATGATTAACAAAGCAATTAAAGAAAGCATAAAGAGAAAAGAGAGTAAGAATGCTCATTGATATAAGATGGTGATCTTAAAATCATCAAATTCCTCCTTTGATTATCCAAAATCCATGAAAACCATTATGTTTCTCACTTTCTCTCTCTTAAATTTGAGAGTTTCTCTCTCTAAAAACCTAAAACTAATCTAAAAACTACTGAAGAAATGAATTCCTCCCTCTAAAATGAGCAAAAAATCTATTTATACCCCTTACTAAATTGCCTAGGAAGCTCCGCAAAAAGTCATGCAACGCGCAGAGGAGCGGTTGCTCCAATTTTGTGCACGGGCGCTCCTAGCTTCAGCAAAATATGGCAGAATCGTTCCAAAAATTTTGGAGCGGGCGCTCCTCATAGGGTGCGCGCCCGCTCCTATCGGACTGGGCAAACCGCTCAGCTTGAAATGAGCATATCTCCCACGTTTTACAACGGAATTGGGCATATGACCTGTCGTTGGAAAGCTCTCGAGATAAGCTTTCATCTCCAATTAAAATAGCTCCAAAATATTTTGTAGATCAAAAGATATAGGCGTTTGAAGTTCGATCATTGCAAATCAAGTGCACATTTCTTCATTACTTGTTCTATTATGTTTTATATTTCTTCAATCTTGAGAAATGAACTTATCCAAGTGTTCCTAAACATAAGAATAAACCAATAAAGTTTAATCTAATGCCATAAGCAACCAAAATATGCAAGAAAAGCCAAAATTGAGCAATAACGACATTTCACACGCAATCATGACAAATGTAGTAAAACGTTATTAAAACCAAGTAAAAAGATATAAAAACTATGTAAAACTAACTAGAAAACTCTTAAAAATAGCGACATAAATGATACTTATCAGTGCTCGAGCTCAAGGTTGGTCACGAGCCTCGTGACCATGCTACCATATGGAATCTCGCCGGATTCCCTATCTTGCAAACCTTAGGAATGCTTAACAAAGGTGTACCCTACATTTAAGTAACCTCGATATTCCTCACGAGTAGCCAACCAAAGAATCCGAAGCACTAACTGACTCATTTTGCCCAACTCTTGCTTTGGAAATACCGAGTACCCCAAAAGCTGATGGAGAACTCGAAGACATGGTTGGAACACTTTACTAATCTTAGCATACTGGGTCTCAAAGTCACCACCCACGGAATTGACATCCCACCACGAGTTTTGATCACTCATTGTTGAAAAAGAGCTCGGGATCTAAAATATCTTAATTCAGATAAAAGTCAAGAGCCGCATTGAACTCTTCAAGAGACTGATCAAAATGGTTGTTGAAGAGTTGAAATTGAACCCGGTAGTTTCCTCCCTTAACGACAACAAGATCCATCGTAGCCAAAAACTCCAAAGTAGGTTGAACATAAGTACGGAAGTTGCGGCTCACAAATGTCCCCATGCGGAGGTTGTTAAGCAATTCCCTTAGATCTTTATCAATTCCCAACTTAATCATATCCGGTTGGAAAAAATGTCGATAGGGTTTTAGGGAACGGTTATCTCTTAGTTTGGCGAACCTTGTCTTTTGGATTGGGTCGGTGATTCGTATTTTGGGAATAGGGGTAGGTTGGCGAGGTTGTGAGGTAGAGGGAGTAGGAGTGGGTTCTTCAATGGTTACGTTGGTCTTGCGTTTCTTGAAAAGGTTCTTTATTTGTTTAGACATGGTGATCCTCTAAAGATATTAACTCAAAAATCCGATCACACAACACCACAAATACACCAACCAACACTTTAAGATGCCACAATCACACTCCTTTTCCAATACCGCTAATCAACAACTTACTACCTGTAGGGAATGATTTCAAGCGTTAACCCCTAGCTTGAACCCCACTGTGATCATACACTAAAGTACGGTGGCGTCCAAAAGGGAAGAAGATAGAGCAAAAGAGTCGCCAACAAGTTTTAGAAACTTGTAAACCGTTCACAGGGTGAAGGTTACACCCCTTAACGATCCAAGAGATCGTACACTCCATAAGATCTAGAACCAAATAATTAAGGGTTCGGGGATGAAGGTACAAATCCAACCTAAAAGAGATTGAATCTGCCCTAATAATAGGCCTCTACTTTATTCTGATCGTATTCATGTGCGCTTTTTGACTAACATGTAATCAATAGGATTAACCCTAAACCTGTTTATTATCTATGTAGGTTGAATATTAATGCACAAATAAATCTAGTATTAGCGATCACTTGAAATCATAATCAAATTAACCCTAACAATATTAATTATCTTATTAAGCGTGATTACAAATACAAATTCCCTTTAAACATGCATAAAAGGCGTGATCAAACAATAAATAAATAAGCATCAAGCAACATAATAATAATCAATAATCATGATAATAAAATTATAATCATCATTAAAATAATCATCATAAATTATAACAGTTATAACCATTATCATGTTCATGTTAATATTAAAGCATAATAATAGTAAGATCCTAGGCATGATACTAACAAGATTAATAACAAACCCTAGCATGTCACTAAGCAATAAAAATCAAATCTTTAACCCTAACATGATACTAACAATCATAAATATTAGGAAGAACATAGGAAGCATCGCAGGAATCATATTTAATATTAAAATTACCCTAGACATGATACTAGGAATATCATAATAACAATATAAACATGATTTCTTCATCATAATATCAATTAAAACCATTAAAGCACTTACTTTGATGCCTCGTACCTCTTTCCAATAACAAAATACACACGTTAGTAACTTCAAGGAAAATAATAATCAACAATTAAATTAAATAATTGAAAGAAAGATTTGAGACCAAACCCTCAGAAATTAAACATTTCACGTCTAGGGCGAAGGCAACTTCGAATATGGCTAGGTGTTTCTAGATCTTGCGAATGCAGAATTTTGTATGTAAAAGCAAGTTTAGAAAAGAAGAACGATGAATGAATGAATTAGAAAAGAATGAGAATTGAAAACTGATTGTAGGTGAATATTAATTAAAACTGATTGTTGATGATTGAAAACGGAGTTTTTAATACGTTATTTATAGAGAAATCAGCCAAAAAGATAAAATATCAAAATAGAGCACTTGGCTCACGTAAAACAGAGCTGGCGCCAACCATGGCTAACTAGCGCCAGGCCTTGTTCCAGGTGCCAATTCCTGGAGTCAGACGCCAGGCCTGTTTTTGACGCGTTTTCGAAAATCATATAAATTTGCCGTACTTGAGGATAAAATCGTATCTTTTCCTCGAAAATGCTTTTTGATCTTAATTAAAACTCTGAAAAGTCAACAAAAGTCAATTTATCAATGCTAATTGAATTAGTAATGAAAAGAACCTTCTACAAGAATCTAGAAGACTAAAACCATTCCTAATTGTATTAGGAATGATAAATCATATTAGGCCCTCCCCTAGATCATTGGGCCGCATATAAGGCTCAAACCGGGCCGAGTTTAGTAAATTGACCATAACTTCCTCAATATTCATCGGAATTTGGGTTATAATATATCGTTGGAAAGCTCTTGTCAAGCCCCATCCAAATACACTACTATTGGACCCATATCATGGACCAACCAAACTGGATTGGCTGTTTTCTTAAAATAAGTTTTCAAAAACAGGGAGAAGAGAAAAGAAATTAAAACTTTCCGCAACACTAGACATTCCACACTTTCGCTTCATTCGATTATGAATCGACGTGAAAGGTACTCATCACTGGGTTTGGTTTGGGGGAGACACATATGGGTGTCTACAGAAGCCCCCACTTTGACTGAGTTTGGAGAAACGTAAGTTTCGAAAACAAAAGTCAAAGTAGCGACAGGGACGGAGAATGATTCAGAACGTTCTGCGATCCTAAACCACTCTTTTAACGCCGATACCTGAAAAACTAGCATTAGTTAAACAGATAAAAGAGTTAAGAAACGCGTATCTTGCACCGTCGAGCACACGTCTCTAAAAGTAACCGATTTGTTGTATCCTGTTGTTTTGATGACCTCCTACGAGCTAGAGAATGCCATCCCGCTTGAAAATCGCTACGCCCGTAACTGCTTCCAATTCCACCATGATAATATTCCACGTCCAAGGGAACACTATCAAAGATCGTTTCACTTGAAACAATCCTCAATTGTTTGTGACAACTCTCCACAATCTAGGGAACGCCACCTTGCTGTTTCGATGTTCACTCGTCTCTGAACAAAGAGCTTCTTTTTTCGGATATGTTCACGCACCTCTGAACAATAGAGCTTCTTTTTTTAATATGAACTTCTAAATGATGTGTCCACGCGTCTCTGAACGAAGAGCTTCTGAATGATAATAGGATGCCCACGCGTCTCTGAGCGAAAGAGCTTGAAAATAAGAGATCTTTGATGATATGTCCACGCTTCTCTGAACAAAAGAGGTTTTTAATGATATGCCCACGCGTCTTTGGAGAAAAAGAGCTTGATGGAGATGTTATGTCCACGCGTCTCAGAACAAAAGAGCTTGAATAATATGCCCACGCGTCTCTGGACAAAAGAGCTTTGATGGAGATGTTCACGCGTCTCTAAACAAAAGAGCTTCGAAAATTGAATGTTTGTTGCGTTAATATTCCGAAGAAAAATTTCCGAAGACCAACGTTTGTCGATCTCTAAAGCTCGCCTGAACTTTGCTTCCACTAAAACTAGTATGTCGGTGTCTCCATGATTAGGCGCTTTAAGCTAAGTGAGACGATCTTTCATCAGGTCGACCACTTATTGTGATTGTAATCAAACTGACTACTTAATCATGTCGAATTGCTTATAGGGGCTAACTGGCGTACCAAGGAACCCGAAATTGTTGTATGAGGTCGAAATCACCTTTCTGAGAGGCTTCGGGCTCTGTCGCTGCTGAAATATCTCAGGCGCCAAGAATTGACTCTGTCGCCAGACGCTGTGATCTAGCACCAGGCGCTAACAGCTATTGACAGATGCTAGATGTTTTCGTTTGGCACTAGAGTAGGGTCTTCCCTGTTCTGCTGCACCTGTATTTATTTTTTACTATATAACTTTGCCAATCTCTTTAATTATCTTAGGGTTGACCTAAGGTTTAGCATTGCTTGACTCATTGACTTGACACGACTCAAGGTATAAACTTGACTCGATATGATTGACTCGAGGTTGACTCGACTCAAAGTTTTTGACACATGTGTTAGACTCATGACCCGTGTATGCACAGTGTTGACTCATGAATGCAAAAAAGCAAAAATTTTCCGTCACTTTTGTGGAGGGTACCGACTTTCTCCCGAAAAAGAAAGACACAAAAAAAGGATCGAAGTTTTTGAAGATGTATGTTGAATGAGCTTAGTCAAATGTCATTTGATACTATCTCTAAAGGTGCAAGGATTAATCCATCCTAGGCTATCTGAATGGTTGACTCCATGATGAAAGTATTTGGGTAACTTAGGCACGGAGGCTAAGCACTTCGTACTTTGTGATGCAATGACAATTATGATTGATGAGTGATGTTGATATGACAAGGCATGCTTCAATGTTAAGATTCCATGACAAAGGGTTACTAAGGGAAGTATATTTGGTCATGTATCCGTGCGGTGTGTGAAAGTGACACTAAAGTTAGGCCGCAAAGGCTAAGTGTGTGGGAAAATATATTGAAAAGAGTCAAATGGTGGTGACTCTTAGGCTAGGTAAGCTAATGATATAAGGATCAAGCCCCCAAGTCTAGCTCTACATGGATGGGGATGAGCATAGGAAATACCTTGATATGATCATGGTGTAAGTGTGTGAATATGAATGCATTTTTATTACGGCCGCACCTCGATGTGAAATTGCCTACGTATCCGTTAGGAATCAGGCCGAACGTAGCTCTAGCCAAACCTCGCACAAGTGTGTACACCTCAAAAAGGTCTTTTTAAGGGTTGTAACGTGGTTAGGATAAAGGCTTGAAGAAGAAGGGGATAAAGGCTCAAGACCCTCGATAAGCCCCCAGGGTATGCAACTTTGCTTTTGGAATATTTGTATTTTTATGCTTGAGGTTTAGCTCTCTTTTTTTGCTTTTATTTATTTTATTTTAATAAGTGTGGGCAATCCCGATCATGCGGTCTATCACTCACTTGGCATTCATGTTTCTCAGGCACGGTACCGAGCACTCGATAAGAGACGCAATCTGAGACGTGTTCTTATCAAAGATATTTTCATATCACATACATTGGAACACTTGCCCTCTTGTACACTTTTATTATTTTTTTTGTTTTATCTTATTTTTATTTTGATCTTTTGAAATCACTCAAGCCTTTTTAGAATTGCATAAGTTACACACCATCCCATCGAAAGGTTAGGTAGATGTAGGTTGAAAAAAGAAAGGTTTATCGTTAGACGAGGTTCAAAGTGGTTTATGAAGAAAGGATTGTAAATTTGAAAGGTGAAAGGAGATATGATGTGGCTACAAGGGGTGCCTCAAATCATTGGTATACCTTGTGCTTAATTCGACATGGATTTTTTGTTTTTGTTTTTTGTTTTTTTTAATGCAATGTAATGAAATGATCATATGCAAGGAAATAAATGCTCATTTTATTAAAAGAAAAAATATAATGATCCTACAAAATAAATCTACGGAGAATAAAAAAGGTGCCTATGCTAGACTTATTGGGGAAAGGAAAAAAGGAATAGAAAAAAGAGGTCACGAAATCTTGTCGTTGAAGCTCGCCTCTTGTCTTGTTTTGTTTGCTTTATCATCACTCGCTCTTCTTGTAAACTGGAGGTATGGGAAGCTTGTTGTTAACAATCAAATGTTGGATATCCTCCTTTAGCTTCCAACAGCTGTCAGTAGCATGACCCCTGCCTTGGTGGTACTTGCAGTGTTCGTTTGGATTCCAACTAGGCAATCTTTTCTTAAGTGGGGGATCTTGAATAGGTCCAATGGGAGTAATGATTCCCTTGGCATGGAGTCGGTCGAAAGCCTCATCGTAGCTAATTCCAATAGGGGTAAATTCTCTTTTCGGTTGCTTCCGATTACCCATGGCTAGGATCTCACTA
Source organism: Chenopodium album (assembly GCF_948465745.1). Lineage (NCBI taxonomy): Eukaryota > Viridiplantae > Streptophyta > Magnoliopsida > Caryophyllales > Amaranthaceae > Chenopodium > Chenopodium album. The sequence continues at coordinate 32,888,998 of NC_137834.1, forward strand.
AGGTCGAAAGTACCAACACTATTACCAGAGTAGGTGTTTTCGAAAGAAGAAGGATAGTCATTCTTTTTCCCTTTACAGCCACTGTTACTATTATCACTGATCTTGGCCTTCTTGTCACGCGGAGGAACATGAAGGAGATTTGAATCAATGAAGTCTTGAACACGATCCTTGAGGGCGAGGCACTTTTCAGTAGTGTGACCGCGACCTCTATGGTATCGACAATAGGAATTTGGATCCCAATTGGGAAAACGCTTTTCAGATGGAGGGTCTTGATCTTGATCGTGAAGACAGTCAAAAGCTTCATTGTAAGCCATTCCTATTGGTGTGTATTCTTCAATGGCCCGTTTTTCCTGTGGCTTAGGAGCATTGAGTTCTTCATTAAACTCTTGGCGATAATTTTGTTCGATGGCCATTACCCAATTTGCTAATCCTTCTACCACATTCAAGAGCATGGCAACGACATCTTGCAGTTTCTGAACGTCCTCTTTTAGACTTGACGAGTATTCCCTGGTATTATCTAAGAAAAGACTTTCATCCTCCCCAATCATGGCCACTTCATCGAGAGAGGTCATGTAAGCTGTCTCGATCATGGGCTCTCCTACAGGTGTGATAAGAAGTGATGGATCGAAGGATGCTTGGTCATCTTTGATGACTAGAATCTTGGAAGTTTCATTGTTATCGATCAGATCTTGAATAGCTTCTTTGAGTTTCCAACACTCCTCAGTGTCGTGACCCTTTCCTTGGTGATATTTGCAGTGCTTGTTAGGGTCCCACTTAGGTGGCCTGGCTTCTGGAACTGGATCTTTGATGGGCCCTATGGGCATGACTAGCCCTTTGTGATGTAGCTTCTCGAAAGCCGTTTCATAACTCATACCAAGTGGAGTAAACACCCTTTTTGATCTTTGGATTCGTGGTTTAGAGGCGTTCGTGGCATGTACCTCATTAATGGGAGAGGAAGAAGAAGGATGGTCGTTCTTCTTTCTTCTCGCACCATTATCTTTCAGAAGATCATCTTAAATGTCAATGCCTATATTATAGACAGCTTTAAAAGTATTTAAATTGTGGTGGTACTTTAAGTGTTTTGAATACTTCCCTTGGAGATTCTTGATAAACATCCTCACAGATTCTTTTTCGATAGGAGCCTTGACCATATTAGCGGAAGTTTCCCTCCATTTATTGAAGAAAGACGTGAACCCTTCGTTTTCCTTTTGTTTTAACATCTCAAGTTGTCTACAGTCTGTTTCGTCTTGGATGTTGTACTTACATCTATCTATGAAAGTGTTTGTTATCGACTCCCAGATAGAGGTTTTCTCCTTGTCAAGGGAAAAGAACCATTGTTAACAAACGGTTTCAAGAGATAGTGAGAACAGAGAGGGGAAAACCTTCTTATCGATACCCTTAATACTCATTATAGTTTTGAAAGCTCTTAGATGGAAGTAAAGGTTATTTGTTGCCTTGAATTTAGGGATGTCAGTGGCGTTGAACTTATGCGAAAGAAGTTCCTTGTCCAGCAAGATCCCTTGTGAACTCATGCCCTGAAATTTATAGTCACTAGATAGCTTACTCAAACTTTCTTGCATGAGGTTCGTTTGTTGTTGCTTCACAGGGTCATCGATCTTGAGTGTGAGGAGCTTCAATGTTTCAGTCACGGTAACCAATTGGTTCCTAAGCTCATTGACTTCCTCTTGAGTTGCCATTATCTTCTTAGCCTTCCTCTTTTGTCAAATCGGTTTATCAAAAAGTGAGACTTGAATAAAGAGCTTGTCCTTGATTAATTGCCCTTCTCTCCTCGACCAAGTACTGTGGAAAAGGAATTTGGGGATATTCATTGTTAATTATTTGACTCGAACTTTATTCAACATGCAATGGATGGAGGAAGTGAAGAAAGATTGGAATAGAACGTGAAGAAGAATGATGTAGATGGAGGGATATGGAGAATTAGGAATCAAATGTACCCCCCAACTCAAATGACGGAAAAAACCGACTCATGCATGAACCTAAGACATGGTCATGGTGACATAGACTCAAAGTGTGTGCCAAGACTAGTGAGTGTAGGTGATATGTTAAGACTCGTGTTATGACCATGTAGCTAGACTATGTGACTAGACTCAATTAATGACTCGACAAGGTATGATTGACAGCGAAAATTAACCGAATTAATTAGAAAACTGGTTAATTAGACACTAGGTGATGACTCCACCAATAATCCGAACTGTAGGCCAAACGACAGGACTGGCGTCGCACTGTGTAGCTTGGCGCCAGACGACAGAGTTGTCGCCAGGCGCCACACTCCACAGGGTGGCGCTACAGCTCAGGTTTTGGTGCCAATGTTGGAGCTTCAATCTGAGACTGTTTTCGGTGTTATTAATCGACTGGGGTATGCCTAAAGTCGTACTAGGTCAATTCTGATTAAAATATTAGACTTTATTTACTTAAATTAATTAATTAATTAATTAATTAGGCAAAGTTCTTTTAGTCATTAATTTATTTAATCTCAACACAAGTCAACAAACGGTTAAGAGAAATATAGAATATATGCACAGCAAATAATGCACAATTAGTCAAGTAGGCACAATATGATGCAATGAGTTTGCAACCTAACCATGGCTCTAGTTCTCTAAAGTTCGGGATATGGTTTAGTCAATAGAGGGTCCATGGTTAATTGTCCGGATGCACCGCGCGGAATCCTAACCGTGAAGGGTTGGCGCGAGTGGATGGGACACCGCGAGGTTTAGAAAAAACTCGCTTCCATGGTTTGGTGAATTCAACAATCTCGGATGTACCCTTTGTTGCACAGAGCGTTCAATCAGGTAGATGGAGCATGAATTCCCAGAGGGTTATGTCCATATGTAGAACACATATGGGTTTCAGAAAAGTGAGAAAAAATTCAATTAGGAAGTAGGATCGAGCAAACAATACGAAAAACCGGTCGAAATTAGAATGCATATTTCTGGCTCGGTATTGGGGGAAATTGGCGCCAGCAAACAAAGACTGGTGCTTGTTTTTAACTGTAGCGCCTGGCGCCAATGATGGCGTCTGGCGCTACAGCTAAAAGTCTGGCACCAAGCTCTGGCCTCTGGCGCTACTTCCCACATGCCTCAGCAGCTATCTGTGCTCGATAAAATTTTCCCGTTTCGCGCGGTGTTATTTCGGTCCTAGTTGTAAAAGATATTTCTCAAATTTCCTACGTGTAAAATTCTATGTTTTTAACTCATTACGGATGGTCTTTCCAATGAGATCTTTTTTTATGCATATGACAATAATGTTAATCAAAATTACGCACATGAAATACTTAGAATGTTTTGAGTCTCATCCACTCATTCTAAATCATTGCCGAAACAAATTCAGGAATTAAAATAGAAATCCTCCCCAGTGGAGTCGCCAAAAACTGTAGGGAATAATTTCAAGCGTTAACCCCTAGCTTGAACCCCGTTGTGATCATACACTAAAGTACGGTGGCGTCCAAAAGGTAAGAAAATAGAGCAAAAGAGTCGCCAACAAGTTTTAGGAACTTGTAAACCGTTCACAGGGTGAAGGTTACACCCCTTAACGATCCAAGAGATCGTCAACTCCATAAGGTCTAGAACCAAATAAGGGTTCGGGGATGAAGGTACAAATCCAACCTAAAAGAGATTGAACCTGCCCTAATAATAGGCCTCTACTTTATTTTGATCATATTTATGTGCGCTTTTTGACTAACATGCAATCAATAGGATTAACCCTAAACCTGTTTATCTATGTTGGTTGAATATTAATGCACAAATAAATCTAGTATTGGCGATCACTTGAAATCATAAACAAATTAACCCTAACAAGATTATTAATTATCTTATTAAGCGTGATTACAAATACAAATTCCCTTTAAACATGCATAAAAGGCGTGATCAAGCAATAAATAAATAAGCATCAAGTAACATAATAATAATCAATAATCATGATAATAAAATTATAATCATCATAACAATAATCATCATAAATTATAACAATTATAACCATAATCATGTTCATGTTAATATTAAAGCATAATAATAGCAAGATCCAAGGCATAATACTAACAAGATTAATAACAAACCCTAGCATGTCACTTAACAATAAAAATCAAATCTTTAACTCCCAACATGATACTAACAATCATAAATATTAGGAAGAACATGGGAAGCATCTGAGGAATCATATTTAATATTAAAATTACCCTAGACATGATACTAGGAATATCACAATAACAAAATAAACATGATTTCTTCATCATAATATCAATTAAAACCATTAAAGCACTTACTTTGATGCCTCGTACCTCTTTCTAATAACAAAATACACACGTTAGTAACTTCAAGGAAAATAATAATCAACAATTAAATTAAATAATTGAAAGAGAGATTTGGGACCAAACCCTCAGAAATTAAACCTTTCACGTCCAGGGCGAAGGCAACTTCGAATACGGCTAGGTATTCCTAGATCTTGTGAATGCGGAATTTTGTATGTAAAAGCAAGTTTAGAAAAGAAGAAAGATGAATGAATGAATTAGAAAAGAATGAGAATTGAAAACTGATTGTAGGTGAATATTAATTAAAACTGATTGTTGATGATTGAAAACGGAGTTTTTAATACGTTATTTATAGATAAATCAGCCAAAAATAAAAAATATCAAAATAGAGCACTTAGCGCACGTAAAACAGAGCTAGCGCCAACCATGGCTGACTGGCGCCAGGCGCCAACACTAGCACCAAGCGCCAATGGATGGCGCCAGGCCTGGTTCTAGGCGCCAATTCCTGGAGTTAGTCGCCAAGCCTATTTTTGACGCGTTTTCGAAAATCAGATAAATTTGCCGTACTTGAGGATAAAATCGTATCTTTTCCTCGAAAATGCTTTTTGATCTTAATTAAAACTCTGAAAAGTCAACAAAAGTCAATTTATCAATGCTAATTGAATTTGGAATGAAAAGAACCTTCTAGAAGAATCTAGAAGACTAAAACCATTCCAAATTGTATTAGGAATGATAAATCATATTAGGCCCTCCCCTAGATCATTGGGCTGCATATAAGGCTCAAACCGGGCCCAGTTTAGTAAATTGGCCATAACTTCCTCAATATTCATCGGAATTGGAAAGCTCTTGTCAAGCCCCATCCAACTACACTACTATTGGACCCATATCATGGACCAACCAAACTGGATTGGCTGTTTTCTTAAAATAAGTATTCAAAAACAGACAGAAGAGAAAAGAAATTAAAACTTTCCACAACACTAGACTTTCCACACTTTCGCTTCATTCGATTATGATTCGACGTGAAAGGTACTCATCACTGGGTTTGGTTTTGGGGAGACACATATGGGTGTCTACACTAATAAAATCAAACAATCTCAATTTTTCACAACCACCACCAATTCAAAACAACAATTGCTTCCCAATCAATCACCAATCACAATAAGACCAAAACCAATGCTCATAAAACCAATATCATTCTACCAAACTACCAAAAATCCAACTTCACTAATTCTCAACAAATATGCTCAAATCAGCTACAAAATCAACAAACAACACAATGTAAGCTATTATCAATCAACAAACAACACAATTAATCATCTAAAATTCAATATCAATCATCAAAATTTATACTACTACTATTCATTACCATGAAAAATCTAATACTCGCAACTATATGATATAATAATGCAATTAAGAGTAAGAGAAGATGATTATACCATACAAGGAGCAAGATGGAACAAGTTTTGGCCACCAATTCTCTTAAAATAAAAAACCCCAAATTGCTTCAATAATGGATAAGAGAGATTGGAAATTGAAATGAATGAAAGTAGTGTGATTTTTGTTGAATATGATGAAATTTTAGAAGGATTTTTATGATTTTTGAAAGAATTTGGAAGATTTGATGATGAATTTTGATGAGATTATGGTTAGGGTTGTGCGGTTTGTGCTGCTTTAGTGAGGTGGGTGCCTTCGAAATGATAAGGAAGAAGGAGAAATGAGAAAAGAAAGGAAAAAGAAGAAGAAAAGGGGTCACGGCACAGGGGTGTGCGGCTTGGCAGCGCGCCCGCGCCCCTCCCAGGCACGCCTGCACCACTTGGCTTTTAATTTTCCTTGCTTCTTTGGTGCGTTCACCTGTGGGCTCTTTACTCGATATCATCCCGGGGTTATTGAACCCACCAAATATGGCAGTTTCTAAACATGTTGACAGTGGGTTCAAAATCCCAAAATAATGATAGCACCACAATGAACCCACCAAGTTCAAACTTTCTTCAATTATAGGCACAATTTTCCCTATCTTACCTCACTAATATTTCTTACCCTTTTACCTCAAAATTCGATAAAATCGAATATAATCACATCAAAAACCGCGAAACACCTTCCCATTGCTCGTGCTCATTTGAATTAATCTAACTCCATGAATTCACCCTATAAATTCTAAAGAAAAATAAGTGAAAGAAAGGAAAACAAAAGAAAGAAAATTAAGAAAATAGAAATCAAAATAAAAAAGTTAGATTTCTTCGGGTTGCCTCCCAGGAAGCGCTTTCTTATGGTCCTAAGCTCGACCCTTCCTCCAAATCATGGAGAGTCAAAGGACACCACCTTATTCAAAGTGGAGGAAGGTACAAATTTCTCTTCAACTTTTAGCAACTCCTCATTGTTGCTTGATGAAACTTCATTTGCTTAAACTTCAAAAACAACTTTATCATGCTTCAACTTTAATGACATTCTCTTCTTTCTAGAAGCTCATGCCATCTTCTTGGCCTTGTTCCTTCTTGTAGACGATTTAACACCATCCACATCCATGGAATCCTCCTCCTCCTCTTGAGGGTAAAGCTCAAACCAATGCGGAATGTTAATTACCTCTTTGTCCATAGCCTTTGAAAGCTTATATTTCTCTTCACTAACTTTCATGAAATTAAAACTCACAAGCACATCATCAAAAATCTCATGAACACCGTTTGTTGAAGAATTAATCACACACACATTATCAAATGAACGAAGGGAATTATCACTCATGATTCCTTTCAAAAAAGACAAGGATTCATGCATCGATTTTAACTCAAAACTTTCTTTTTCATTACCAACTCTCAAAGTGATATGACCTCCCTTAACATCTATAAAAGCTCATGAGGTAGCTAAGAACGGTTTCCCTAGAATAATAGGAACGTGGTCATCCTCTTCAATTTCTAGCACAATAAAATCTACGGGAATTGTGAAACCACCTATCTTAAAGGGAACATCCTCAACTCTTCCTTTTGGGAACTTAATGGATCTATCGGCCAATTGCAAAGTCATGTTCGTAGGAAGAAGTTCTCCTAGCTTAAGCTTCTTAAACACCGAGTAAGGCATAATTCTAACACTAGCACCTTGGTCACACAATGCATTTTCAAACAACTTACTCTTGATTTTGCAAGGAATGGCGAAATTACCCGGATCTTTCATTTTCTTTGGTAGGTCATTGTGAATCAAAGCACTACAACACTCACCAAGCTCTAACAAATCTATCTAATTGCACTCTCTCTTGCCACTCAAGATATCCTTAAGGAATTTGGAATATCTAGGAATTTGGGTCATGGCTTCGGTGAAAGGGATAGAAAGATGGACCTCCTTCAACATGTCAAGGAATCTCCCAAATTGTTCATTTAATTTGTTCCTCATAAACTTTTGGGGATACGGAAGGTCGGGTTTTCTCACTTCCTCTTGCACTCTCTCAACACTCTTCTTTTTCTCATGGACTTCCTCTTTGCTCACACTCTTTAACACATCTTTCTCTTTTTCCTCATTTGAATCACTCTTTTACTTATCTTCCTCACTATTCCTAGAAGATCTCTCTCCAAGTACTTTTCCACTCCTTCTAGTGATAGAATAAACGGGTTTCTTAGGATCAACTCCCTGAGAAGGTAATGAAGATGGGCTATCACAATCTTTCAAGGTGTTGGGTAGTTGAGTGATTTGGGTTTCAAGCATCTTGTTGTGTGTCATGATCTCATTAAAAATCTTATCCCTCACCGACATGTAAGTGTTCAAAATCTTAGTTTGGTTATCGATGATCTCCTCTAAGGTAGTCTTGGAAGATGGGGATTGAGCATAAGAATTATCACCATTGCTTTGAGGTCTTAGAGAAATTCCGGGTGGGTGTCCCCTTTGGCTGTTGTTGTGAAAATTTCCCCTATTTTGATTGTTCCAATTACCTCGGCCTTGATTGTTACCAAAATTTTTGTGTTGGCCACCAAAACCATGAAATTGGCCTTGATTTCTATACCCTTGGCTTTAGTTTTGATTACTATAACCTTAATTATTGTAGTTACCTCAGAAACCTTGATATCCTTGTTTCCTATAATCACCATTGTTGTAGTTATCAAAACTACCTTGTTGGTGAGTATTCCTAATCCCAAAATTCATTGGACTATCAAATCTTTGTCCATTATTAATTTTGGAAACAAAATTCACTTGCTCACAATCATTTTTTCAACATCATCACAATTTTCATTCAAAAGCATTTGGACAATTAGAAGTGTCATGGTCATAAGACCCACAAATATAACAAAAGACACAACCACTTGGCATATTACTTGAGTTAGATGATGAGTGTCATTTATGGCGCTCATTTGTTTCTCTTTAGGGTGGATTTCATGCTATTTTATAGCTCTTTTCTTTAGCTTTTCCTTAATTTTACTCTTTATTTCTTTAGTTTGCATTTTCTTAGTTGAATTTCTATTTTTAAACATTTCTTGGTGTATTTTGTTATTTTCTCTTTTATTTGCGTTTTTCTTTCATTTTTCAGGTTAAGGTCGTTATAAAAGATTCCCAAGGCCCTTCCCAAGTTTGGCATTGATTAGGATGCCTAATGTTCTCCATTTGAAGCTTAAGCATGGAGAAGTGCAAGTTTCTAAAGACTTTAGGCTATGATTTCAAGCCATGGGGGCACGAATTCTCATGTTGAACCACAATCATGGAGTTTAGAAACTGCCAGGTCCCGTTTTTATCAAGATCATCGAGTGGAACGCACAAGGAGCATCGATATGATGTTGAAGAGAGCTGCCATGTTCCCAAGCGCAGGCGCGCGCGACTATGGCGTGGGCGTGCGGCCTTGTGGCGCGGGCGCGCCTATCTTGGGCGCAGGCGCGCCTCTTTGTGTCTTTTTCCGTACCCAGTTTTGCACGGCCGCGCTCACCCTTGTAGTTGGCCGCCCTTGTACGGGTCTATTTTGGACGATCTAACTAATTTCTCTTTGTTAGTTTTACTATATACAGATTTCCATTCTACTGTTTAGAGGAGTTTTTTTACAAGAGAGAATTAGAATAGAAATTTTAGATCATTTTTGTAGAGAGAGAAACTCTAGATTGTAGAGAGAGAAGTTCTTGATTGATGATTGAAGATTAATGATTCTAAGCATTTTCTCCATTGAATTGAAGCAAGTTTGTAAGGATTTCTTTTACTTTAATGCAATCTTTAGCTTATGATTTCAATGGTTTTGTTGATTGTTCAAGTTTGAATTGAATTTGTGATTGAATTAGTTTGATTGATATAACGATGATGAAATTGTTTTTTAGCTTAGTTTTGATCTTGATTTCCATGAACTGTGAGTAATTTTCTTGCTAGGGGAGTGGTGAAGCATATAAGAGTAATGGATTGATGCTAATTGGGGGAAATTGATGGAGTTAATGTAGTGATTAAATTGGTTGATTGATTAAGTGCATGTGTGTGATTAATTGAAGAGTAGCTAACTTTGATTATTGCACTAGATTGCATTGTAAGTTCACAATGATACGGAAAATTGATTTGTGGCTTGCTTTTGTCGATTGAGTAGGTTTTCAAAGTTCCAAGTTAAAGTCTCTCGTAGTTGGCGCTAGTTTGACCTCTAGGAGATTATCCTACCATACTCTCTTGATTGCTTAATTGATTTTCCCTTGCAACACTCGATTTAGTCAATTCCAATCCCAATAGGTTGTATCCATTGCGAGTTTATGTCGATCCTAAACCCTAGTGTTTGATATATTTGATTTCTTCTTGATTGTTTGATTGCTTTGGAATTTACACACCTTAATTCATTGGTTCGAGATAGCTTAGCTTTAGCATTAGCATTCACCTCCTATTCCTAGTGGTTCGACCCTCGACTTACTCCTATGCTAGTTATAAGGGTGTGTTGAGGGATTACAAATTTTGTTTGGCCGACGGAAGATTAGTCCAACGACCTAGTCTCTACCCACGATCAAAATGGCACCGTTTCCGGGGAATTGCGTAGTTGTTTGCTATTGTTGTTGAGTTTATTTCACTTAATTTAAAAAATACAAAAAGAATTTTCCCTTTAGGCTACATTTGTAGCCGTGCTATTGATATTTGCTTAGAGTTTTTTTGTATGCGTAGGATAAGAGGAAGTACTTTAATGCCATTTGATTCGGAAATTGAGAGAATGATAACAAGGATAAGGGTTGCTAATCGTTCTTCGAGTCCAAGCTCTCCAAGAGAGGAAATTCACCAAGAAAGAGAAGAGGAGGATCGAGTAAGCATGGGAGCTAATCCAAGAGTTGCGTTGAAGGAGTTGGGAACTCCCGGCGCTTATAGATTTGACAGTGGCATAGCTCCACCAACAACTCCAGCCAATGACTTTGAGATAAGGCCGACAATGATAACAATGTTTGAACGAAGACAATTTAGTGGTTCCAATCATGAAAGCCCACTAAACCATCTCAAAGAGTTCGAGAAGTATTGTAATACCATCAAGGTCAATGGGGTTTCTCAAGAATTCATAAGGCTCAAGCTATTTCCATTTTCCTTAATTGGAGGGGCTTTGGAATGGTTGGACAAGGAAGTGAAACCGAATTCCTTGAGAACTTGGGATAAGGTAACTAAGGATTTTCTTTCCCGTTTCTATCCTCGAAATAAGACCGCCGAGGCAAGAACTTTAATCCAAAGTTTCAATCATAATTCTAGTGAGAGTTTGTATGACGCTTGGGAAAGATATAAGGAGTATCAACGAGAATGTCCTCATAATGGAATTCCGACTTATCAAATCATACAAATTTTCAATGGAGGATTGAGCCCCTAAGGGAAGTCGTGTCTTGATGCCGGAGCCGGAGGCCTGATTATGAACAAGACCGAAGAAGAGGTTGTAGACATAATTGAAGATGTAGTTTGTCACTACATGGATTGGCAAGAGGGAGAGAGAGAGTCCACAAGCAAGAGTGGCTCAACGGTTTATTCGGTTGATCATCTCAATGCAATCAATAACTTGTCTTCCCAAATCTCAAACTTGGGAAAGGTGATGACATTAATTAAAGCCAAGCTAGAGAGTGCCTCTTCGATTGCACCAAGTCTTCTCTCCCACATAAAAGGGAGAGGTACATCTTCTAACTCTACTCCTCCTTTTACCTTGAGTAATATGCCAAGTGGTTGTGTCCTTTGTGATGTTTGTGGGTATTATAACCATAATTCTTCTAATTGTCCAAATGCTTTTGAAAATTGTGATGATATTGAAAATAATGATTGTGAGCAAGTGAATTTTGTTTCCAAAAATAACAATGGACAAAGATTTGATGGTCCAAGGAATTTCATGAAAAGGAATTATCACCAACAAGGTAGTTTTGATAACTACAACAATGGTGGTTATAGGAACCAAGCAAAATCAAGGTTTCTGAGGTAACTATAACAACCAAGGTTATAGTAATCAAAACCAAATCCAAGGGTATGGTTTCCGAAGTAACTATAACAACCAAGGTTATAGTAATAAAAACCAAAGCCAAGGGTATGGAAATCAAGGCCAATCTCATGGCTTTGGTGGCCAACACCAAAATTTTGGTAACAATAAAGGCCGAGGTAATTGGAACAATCAAAATAGGGGAAATTATTAAAACAACAACCAAAGTGGATCCCAAACCGGATTTGCTCCAAGACCTCAAGGCAATGGTGATAATTCTTGTGCTCAACTCCCATCTTCCAAGACTACCTTAAAGGAGATCATCGAGAACCAAACCAAGATTTTGAACACTTACATGTCGGTGAGTGATAAGAAGTTCAATGAGATTATGACACACAACAAGATGCTTCAAACCCAAATCACTCAAGTAGCCAACACTTTGAAAGATTGTGCTAGCCCTTCTTCACTACCCTTTCAAGGAGTTAATCCTAAGAAACCCGTTTACTCTATTACCACAAGGAGTGGAAAAGTGCTTGAAGAGAGAGTTTCTAAGAATAGTGAGGAGGATGAAAGAAGAGTGATTGTGATTCAAGTGAGGAAAAACATAAAGATATGTCAAAGAGTGTGAGCAAATGGGAAGTCCATGAGAAAAAAAAGAGTTTTGAGAAATTGCAAGAGGAAGTGAGAAAACCCGACCTTCCAAATCCCCAAAAGTTTATGAGGAACAAATTAGATGAACAATTTAGCAGATTCCTTGACATGTTGAAGGAGGTTCATCTTTCTACCCCTCTCACCGAAGATATGACCCAAATGCCTAGATATTCCAAATTCCTTAAGGATATCTTGAGTGGCAAGAGAGAGTGCAATGAGATAGATTTGGTAGAGCTTGGTGAGCGTTGTAGTGCATTGATTCACAATAACCTACCAAAGAAGATGAAAGATCTGGGTAATTTCTCCATTCCTTGCAAAATCAAGAGTAAGTTGTTTGAAAATGCATTGTGTGACTTAGGTGCTAGTGTTAGCATTATGCCTTACTCGGTGTTTAAGAAGCTCAAGCTAAGAGAACTTCTTCTTACGAACATGACCTTGCAATTGGTCGATAGATCCATTAAGCTCCCAAAAGGAAGAGTTGAGGAAGTTCCCCTTAGGATAGGTGGTTTCACAATTCCCGTAGATTTTATTGATCTAGAAATTGAAGAGAATGACCACATTCCTATTATAATAGGGAGATCGTTCTTAGCTACCTCAGGTGCTTTAATAGATGTTAAGGGAGGCCGTATCACTTTGAGAGTTGGTAATGAAAAAGAAAGTTTTAAGCTAAAATTGATGAATGAATCCTTGTATTTTGTGAAAGGGATCTTGAATGATAATTCCCTTCGTTCATTGGATAATGTGTATGATTAATTCTTCAACTAATGGTGTTCGTGAGATTTTTGATGATGTGTGTAGGCATCGTTCAAAGTGCGCCTACATTAAGCATGTGGTGAATATGCTTGGCACTCATAGGAAGTGGGAATTGACATATACGATTAGGGACAAGGAAAGTAGGGAGCCGCCAACAAGTTTTTAAGGAACTTGTAAACCGTTCACGGATCATAAAAGGCAACCACAAATAAAAGGACAGCGATAGGCACCAACGATTAACCCGTGAAGTTTACACCCCATTCATAATCCATGAGATTAATAACTCCATATGGTTTGGAAACACAAAATGAGGATAGAGGATGATGGTACGAAGTGAGTCATGGAGTCACATTACCCCGTATTGGCCTGTACACGATTCTTATAGTGAAAAGTGATTCTTGCGATCTCAAAGGCATGCAAATAAGATATTCATTTTACTCCAAACTATTATTAGGCTAAATTGGTTGAATATTAATGCAACATATAATTCTAAAATATTAGTGATCACTTTAATTAACAACAAGATTAAAAAGGAACATAAACCGGTTGTTCAAATTATCTTATTAGGCGTGATTTTCAATTACACATTGCCTTTAACATGTAATATGGTGATCAATAAATTATTATAGAATAAACATTAATATTGGAAGCAATTCAACAATAATAGCATTAGTCAAATCAAATAATAAACCTAATCATGATACTAGCAACAAGAATAAAAATAAGAGTACTTAAGTGATTAATTACTCACTTTCCGTGTTTCCTTGAATTGCTACATCATGAATAAACTGTTAGTAAATTCAATAAATATAAATCAAATTGAAATAACTAAAAAAAGATAAAAATTAGAGTTGATTTTGTCCAAACCCTCAGTCAGTTATACCTTTCACGCCTTTGTTTAAGTATAGAACTTTGGGTATTGTATGAACTCCTTGGAGTGCTTAAGGAAGGAATGAAAGAATAGGGAGGCTAGTGTTTAGGCTAAAAAGGAAGAAGAGAATTATTTTGTGATCAAGCTTGTTGATCATTGAAAAAGAGGAGACATGACCTCTATTTATAAGGAAAAAAAAAGGTCGAAGAATTAAGAAAAGATAAGAATTCGAATTGGAATAATACTCTTGCGATAGACAAAAGATTTTGCGGTTTTTATTTTTATCATATATTTTGATCCATAAATTGGAATAAGATAAATAATATGTCGTTGAAAGATGTTAAAGTATAATTTCCAACCCAATTGGAATTAGATTAAAATAATTTTTAGAACAAAAGATATGGCCGAAAAAGTGGGACGGTGTCAGTTTTGGATAGAGTTTGATATTTCATTCATATCTTTTTCGTTATAGCTCGGAATAGAAATTATGATATATAATTGGAAAGATAATTTCAAGGGCTATCCAACCATCTAAGATTTGGATAAAAACTATGAGGCACAAAAATAATATCTGTCGATCTTTGAACGTCTTACAATAGAATTAGCTTTAGAACTTTCAAAAAGAAAAGTTTCCAATTAATCCTAATTTGTTTAGGAATGAGATTAAATAATTGGACCCTCCACATGATCATTGGGTCGTAGGTAAGGAGGGCGTAGGTTTGGTTTGAGCTCAATTTTGTATTTTGGCTATAACTTATTCGTTATAACTCGGATTTGGCCTTATAATATATCGTTGGAAAGATATTTTAAAGCCCCATACAATTATTAAATCATTTTACCCAGATTATGGACAAAAATAATCTGGAATAAACGTTTTTATAAAAAGGACACGAAATGAATGATTTTTAAGGACACGAAATGATTTATTTTTGGTTTAAAGGCACGAAAAGAGGAAAATAAGTTATGGTTTAGGGAAATAGGCTAGGAATTTGGTTGGTTTATGAAATGGAAATATGGATTTAAGCACTCTAAGATTAAATACTCAACCCGACCAATAATGGCGGTGAAAGGTTGTTCATCGGGTTTGGTTTTGGGAAGACATTTTTAGGTGTCTGCAGAAGCCCCCACTTTAATTGAGTTTGTAGAACGTCAGCTTCGAAAACAATAGTCAAAGTAGTCGAGAGGGACGGAGAATGATTTAAGACGTTCTGCGATCCTAAATCACTCCATGTACGCCGATACCTACAGAAAAATGTTAAATCTAAAAATAAAAGAGTAAAGGGATAGAATGCTTATCTGACACCAGTGTATCGGTGAAAAATGAGTTTGGTAGCTTCCTATGCTTGAAGGAATCCACCGGATGATTTTTCGTTGAGATACTTTCCATGCATGAGGAAAGTCGACAGATGAGTTTGGTAGCTTTCTATGCTTGAAGAAATTTACCGGATGATACTTTCCATGCTTGAGAAAAGTCGACATATGAATTTGGCGGTTTTCTATGCTTGAAGAAATCCACCGGATAATACTTTCTTTACTTGAGGAAAGTCGGCATATTATTTTGGTAGCTTTCTATGCTTGAAGAAATCTACCAGATGATACTTTCCATGCTTGAGGAAAGTCGACATATGAATTTGGCGGTTTTCTATGATTGAAGAAATCCAACCGATAATACTTTCGATGCTTGAGGAAAGTCGGCAGATGATTTTGATAGCTTTCTATGCTTGAAGAAATCCACCGGTTGACACTTTCCATGCTTGAGGAAAGACTTATCTGATGATTAGATTCCAAGTCTCTGTGTATCGAGAACCTTGCGTCGTGAATCGTCTTCGCTTGGGTGATGATCACTAAAATGATGATGGTTTGCTTGTCCCCGAACTTGGGCTGTAGATGGTTCGCTTGTCCCTGAACGTGGGTTGTAGATGGTTTGCTTATCCCCGAACGTGGGCCATAAATGGTTCGCTTGTCCCCGAACGTGAGATGTAGATGGTTCGCTTGTCCCCGAACGTGGGTTGTAGATGGTTTGCTTGTCCCCGAACGTGGGTTGTAAATGGTTCGCTTGTCCCCGAACGTGGGCTGTAGATGAGACCTGCAAAATAAAATTTACCAAGGGACTCGTATAGACTATGATTGACTTGACCAACTAACTTGATCAAACTTGACTTGACATGACATGACATTTTTATAACTTGTGGTTGTGTGTGTCTATGGTGTGTGTGCACAAACACAAGAAATAGAAAATGCAAAAGCAAAAATTTTCCGTCATTTTTGTCGTGAGACAAGTGGAAGGTACTGACTTTCTCCCGAAAAAGAAAGACGTGAAAAATGAAGCTTTGTTTTCAAACTTCCCTTGATAAAAAATTTTGAAAAAGTTTTTGAACTTCCCCAAAAGAAAAAGAGAAGAAGTTTTGAACTTCCTCCTTGAGCAATACGAAATTAATCATATGGATTAAATTGCTTGTCTTGAAAATAATGTATGCATGATGCATGTT